>NC_062573.1:67480817-68766634 GCF_022837055.1 Prionailurus viverrinus
GTTTTCCAGAGTGCCCTCCCAGTTTGCATTCCCACCAATAGTGCAAGAGGGTTCCCCTTTCTCCACTTCCTTGCCAACACCTACTGTTTCTTGTGTTCTTGATTTTAGCCATTCTGACAGGTGTGTAGTGATATTTCATTGTAGTTTTGATTTGTATTTCCCTCATGATCAGTGATGTCGAGCATCTTTTCATGTGTCTGTTGGCCATCTGGATGTCTCCTTTGGAAACATGTCTATTCACGTCTTCTGCCTATTTTTCAGGTGAATTATTCATTTTTTCTTGAGTGTTGAGTTTTATAACTTCTTCATACATTTTGGTACAAACTCTTTATCATATATGTCATTTGCAAATACCTTCTCCCATTCTGTAGGTTGCCTTTAAGTTTTGTTGATTGTTTCCTTCTCTGTGCAGTTTTTATTTTGATAAAGCCCCAATAGTTTATTTTTGCTTTTGTTTCCCTTGCCTCAGGAGACATATCTAGAAAGAAACTGCTGTAGCCAATGTCAAAGAAGTTACTGACATGAAACCATACAAACCCAGAGGATCCACAATTATTTAAATGGAATGTATACCGGTACTGGTAGGAGAGCAATTCAGGTAAAATGTGAAAGGAATTCTTATCTCAGAACACCATTTTCTTAGAGTGGGACCTCAGGAAAAGAAAGTGGATGAACCAGTGAAGAGAAGGTGTGACTTTCAGAGCCTCAAAGGATATATCGATTCTGTAAAGATTTTTTGTCCCAAGCATTCTGTCTCACAGTGATGGATACAAATATGCATGCAACATGATCCTGTCCTTAAAGAATCCACAATTCAGTAACACAAAACTACACAGATCCTGATAATCTGATTCAAGCCATATTGAGCGAGGCCACAGAGAACTGTGAAGACACACAGAAATGGGTCATTGATTTGGGACTGAGAAATGCTAGGCAAAAGGGCTATTCTGAGTTTAGATAGGGACGGATGAGAGGTACCCTGCTAAGCATAATAGTCAACATGTGATTCAGAGATGTGAAATAATTTACTTAGGGTGACGGTGAATTAACCAGTCACATATAATACCTACACAAACCAGGGAGGGCTTAAAGAAAGCTTCTCTGTCTGTCTCTGTCTCTGTATCTCTCTCTTTTGCACAACATGAGAAACAAATCAAGATGAATTTCAGAGTATTTGTACACAATTTGAGAACAAAGTGCTATCCAGAGACCAAGGAGCCTCTATGGCAGCAACATGAGGCTGGTATCCTTCTTCAGAACAGCCTCGTTTGTGCGGCACTGGGGAGACTGGGATCCATTGCAGTGTTGCTGGACAGGTAAAGAGTAGGATAAGGAGAGAAAGGGTAGAAATGAAGCCCCTTCATCCAGGAAAATCAGGATGAGGGAAGGAAACCGGAGGACTTGAGAAGCAGCTGGGCTGTGGCACCAGGGAGTGTAGACTATACACTGTCTAACAGGGGAGCCACTAACCGCATGTGGCTATTTAAATGTAAATGTAAATCAATTAAAGTTCAATGAAATTAAAAAGTCTTTTCCTCAGTCCACTAACCACATTCTAAGTGCTCAACGGCCACGGCCACAGTGACTAGAGGCTACTGTTCTGATCCGTGCAGACACAGAATATTTCCATCATCACAAAACATTCTATGGATCAATACTGGATTAAAATTATGAGTAAAAGAGAAGACAGTGTTAATGAAAAGATCAGCAGTGGTAAAAGTGAACACAGGAATCGTGAAAAAAAAGTACCAAGACCGTTACACCTTAAGGAGGGACAGGACACTGACTGAGGCCCATTTTCTCTTCTTGTATAGTTATATTGTCAAAGGAGAGATGACATAGACTAATTGTACAATCAGTAGCACATGACGTTCCTGGCTACATCAATCCAGGGCCATCACAGAGAACAGACAAATGACACAAGCAGTTAGAAATGCAGATGTTCTCACGTCCTCCCTCCTCTGAACATACTATGATCTGTTTCGTAGCTGTGTGGTCTCAGCTAGATCACTTAAACTCTCAGAGTCCACTTTTTCACTCATAAACGTGTGTTAATAACCTCACTTCAAGCAATGGTTTAACAATCAAATGAGATAACCCCAGTGGAAGTTCATTATAACCTGCACGGTTCTTTACAAAAGTTATTATAACTACTCATTCTTACATACTTTAGTTATCCTTTTTCATCTCTCTTACCCTTGTCTCTCATAGATTTTAAAGAAATGTGAGGGCTAAAATACATTAAAAGTGACACAGCCCTACACAAAATTATAATTTTTACTTTTTCCAATGTATTAGTTTTCTTGTTTTTTGGGGTTTTTTTTTTTTACTGTTTTCTAACCATTTCCCTCTCGCTAGATTATAAAAACTCTAATAAAACAGTTTCAGATAAAACCAAGTCAATAATTTGTAGATTATTCATTAAAATGATTTAGTGGTCCACTGAGTGAAACATTTCAGGGGTTATTATGCATTGGCTTCCTCAGGAAGCAACCCTCAGATGGAGATGTGAGTGCAGGATATTAGGAAGTTTTTGTGGGATGCACACCTGTAGAAGGAAGTATAATTCAACAGAGGATGAAGCTGAGCAGCACACAGTCCCACATGATTTATCAGCAAACCATGGAGAGCTGGAATAATTCTTCAGATTTGGGGTTATGGGGGCCTTTATGCCCCTGTGTTGATCAGTGTTTCATTGTAAGCTCTCCCTTGATGAGGCATAACCCCAGGTGAAGCAGGGATTTGCAACCAAGGCATTGCCCAAAGAGGGCTGTCAGCTGATGGCCAACTTCAGGCAGCACTCCCAACTAATAAGGGGACTAGTCCTTTATTCCTGATGGGGTAGATCTGGGTAGCACATTGTGGCATTCTTCCCAAAGGAGGAGCACAGTGCGAGGGGAATACATAAAGAAGAAAGAGAAATTGCAGTCCGAGACTTTGGAGGAAAATCAGAAGTAATAATTGTTGGGATACCCAGGAATGTGAAGGCTCTAAGAGTGAGTGGCCAAAGGCAAGAGATCAAACCGTGGTAGTGAAACAGAGATTGGAAAGAGCCATTTAGATCTGACATTACTTGTTGACCTTAGCAAAAGCGGATGCAATAGAAAGGAGAGAACTGAAACTAGGTGGTATCAGAGAGAGGAGGAGACTCAAGATGCCTCATTTTTCAATAAGTTGTGAGAAGGAGAGCAATGGGATGGTAATTAGAGGTATGCACACCTTTACAGGAGGCTTTATTTTATTGTTTTGTAGGACAGCATACTTCATTGGCTAAAGGAAAGAGCCATTTACAAGGGATAAGATGAAGGTAAGGTGTGGAGGCTGGGGGTGGAGTGGAGACTGGGGGCGGGGAGTTGATAGAACAAGGGGCACATTCTAGGGAGACACAGAATCTAAATCATAGATCAACCTCACTCTCTAACAAAGGATCCAGGAAGACAAGAATGAGTGTGGTGACAGAGATCTGTAGGGGCTGTAGCAGAGAAGGAAATTAGGGGTCATCCCTGCATGATTCTGGCATTTTCAGAGAATAAGGAGGTGGGGTAATCAACTCCAACAGATCATGAAATGGTGGCGTTGACTGATTAATTGGTTGAATACTAGCAGGATACACTTTTTTTTTTAAACAAAGCTTCATTCAACCAACTGGATGTTTTTATTCTTATTATGGTTTATCCTGAAAGGCCAACTAGTTCACCAAGAGAAGTAAGGTAGATAGCTTAGAGAACTGGAGAAGAGAGGACAGCAGGCCAAATGGGTTTCTCTAGGATAGGCAAACAGAAAACTGCCTCTGAATTTTCTTTTAGCCCTGGGAGCACCATTACTTGTCAAAATGGAGGAAATGCATGGGACAACTCTGCTCATGTCCACTATCTCACACATATTTATTTGCATAGGGCCTCCCAATGTGATAAACAATGTCTTTCCAGAAAAGAACTAAAAGCAGACCCCAGATGTATTTTAGGAATCTCCTAAATCATTTTACGTGCCTGTAGTTAATCAGGTCTTTCCAATTCCCCACTGACTCACCTCTAACTCATTCTCAAAATGTAAAGAAATTGTTTCGTGCCTTCATTTAAGGAGAGAAGAAAGGATGGAGGGAGGAAAAAAGGAAGACAAGCCACAGGTCAGGATTACAGAACACTACAGATTAGCACTAACATCCCCTTGTTCCACTTTCATACATTCCTCTAGTTGCCAGCCCTCATCTACCCATGCCTGCCCCTTCAGCCACCAACACACACAGTCTTAAAATTGTACCTTGAAGGAGATGTATTTTTACAACTCTTGGCAACAGATCATTTGTACGCCTTCCATTTTCAGTCATTTAAAATCCTTAGATTCCCCCCATTTTCTAAAGGTATTAAAGTAATAGATTGAACAGTAAAATGAATAAAAATGTCAAAACATTTTTTAAAGTTAAAATTTCAGACCTTTCCATATTGTATTAATAGACGACTTGAAGCATCACTTTGAAATTTGCCCAGAATTTTAAATAACAATGAATGATTTTTTTAAAAAGTGTGACAAATGGAAAAGATAAAATAATTCTTAATTGTTATTCACAATTATTCTTTCTTTCTATCACCCAAAGACAAGCTACTTAAAATATAACTGTAGACTTTGAAACATTGATATTTAATTCAAGAATTTACCTCATACCTATAATGCTGAACATTTTTTTTTTACAATAAATCAATGTTGGTTATTCTATTTTTAACCAAGTGCATATACTTTAGATTTCCTGATGACAGACATTTGTTCCCACATAGATAAATCTGCCTGTTCTCTTATCTACCCATAGTGTAACTGACAGCAGAAAGCGGGCAAGGAAAAGTGAAAAACACTCATGTGATTCTGTTCCTGGGGTGCCTGAGTGGCTCTGTCAGTTACAAGTCTGACTCTTGATTTCAGCTCAGGTCATGATCTCATGGAGCTCTGGGTCAGGCTCTGTGCTCACAGCATAGAGCCTGCTTGGGATTCTCTCTCCCTCTCTCTCTGCTCCACTTGTGCTGTTTCTCTCTCTTTCTCTCTCTCTCTCTTCCCCCCACGCACCCCCCTCAAAATAAACAGGAAAAAAAAAAGATTCTGTTCCTGGAAGGAAGCATTAGGATAAGCCTAATGCTTGGTATTTTCTTTCAGACTCAAGCAACCTCTTGGGAGAACATTTATTCCGGTTGGAAACAAAAATGAAATCTACCCTTGCTACTTGATTCTATTATTTACTGTATAATTCAAAACCATGTGCCACCATGAATTACTTCTATTTTCATTTTTTAACTTCTACAGCAATCCATGTAGTGAATGCTTTGGGACCGGTCTAAGATATTTGATGGTCATGCTACACAACCACCAAATGGCAGGTACATTAACTGAAGCAGCAGAGATAGAGAGGAAGAATAAGCAGGGATTATTTCCAATATCAGGGGAAGTCAATTAAATGAACACAATGACATCTGTAGTTTTGAATCCTTGGGGTAGGAGAAACATCTTAAGAACTATAGTTTTTTGTGGTTTTTTTTTTTCTTGAGAGAGAGAGAGAGAGAGAGAGAGAGAGAGAGAGAGAGAGAGAGAGAAAGCGAGTGAGCACATATAAGTACAGAAGCTGAGGAGGAGCAGAGAGAGAGGGAGAGGGAGAATCCCAAGCAGGCTCCATGTTGTCAGTGCAGGGCCCAACACGGGGCTCGATCTTATGAACTGTGAGATCATGACCTGAGCTAAAATCAAGAGTCGGATGCTTCCTTGAAGTAGCCACCTAGGAGCCCCTTAAGCACTATAGTTTTACTCTTCATGAATTTGAATTTCTTTGCAGAAATTCTGAACAAGGCCATGTTATAGACTGAATGTATGTGTCTCCTAGAAATGCATATTATATCATCCCTAAGGAGATGATATTAGAAGATTAGTGGGTCTATGGGGCGCCTGGGTGGCGCAGTCGGTTAAGCGTCCGACTTCAGCCAGGTCACGATCTCGCGGTCCTTGAGTTCGAGCCCCGTGTGGGTCTCTGGGCTGATGGCTCAGAGCCTGGAGCCTGTTTCCGATTCTGTGTCTCCCTCTCTCTCCGCCCCTTCCCCGTTCATGCTCTGTCTCTCTCTGTCCCAAAAATAAATAAACGTTGAAAAAAAAATTTAAAAAAAAGATTAGTGGGTCTATATGAAGTCTTAGGATGGGGTCTTCATGATGGTATTAGTGTCTTTATAAGAAGAGAGCACATGTGGTCCCCCACCCCACCTGGCACCATGTGAGGATATATCAAGAAAGTAGCCATCTGCAAGCCAGAACTTGGCCATGCTGGCACCCTGATCTTGGGACTTCCAGCCTCCAGAACTATAAGATCGAACAGTATTTTAAGCCACCTAGTCGATGGTACTTAGTTATAGCAGCCTGAGCTAAGACAGGCCACCCCTCACCAAGAATAACACTTAATTAGTTTAGTATATAATAAAAGTCTTTATGGTATACATATAGTGACACCTTTAATGATATCAGATCTCATATTTTTTCCTCTCTCTGGTTTTCTTGCCTCCAGATTCTCATTGGTGCTGTTTCTTTACCTATAAACAAGTTTCATTCACTTCCACATGACCTAATCCTATTCACCATTAAAGTCTAACTAAAGTGTTTTATCCCCTAAAGAATCCTTCCTATATCCCGTTCCTTCCCCAAATTTGTCTACCCCTTCTCTCACTTTATACTTATTCATTCATAATGTGTTTCTTAAGTGGCAACAAGAACGTGGCAGATAATTTCTAAGATGGCTCCCATGATCGCCACTTCCTAGTATTCATGCCCTTGTGTAATCCCCTCCCCTTGATTGAGGGCTGTACACTGTGGCTTGCTTCCAACAAATAAGGCAAAAGTGAGGGTGTCACTTCTGGGATTAGATTAAAAAAAGAATCTGGCTTTCATTTTGCTCACTTTCCTTGGCTCTGGCTTCTGAGGGGAGCCAGCTGCCATGTTGTGAGCTGCTCATGGAGACACCCACGAGCCAAGGAACACAGCCCAATAACCTGTGAGGAACTGAATCCTGCCAATAAAAACGTAAGCTGCATTAGATCCCTGACTCACAAAAATTGTGAGATAATAAATATTTGTCCTTTCAGGCTATTAGATTTTGGAGTAATTTGTTATGCAGCAATAGGCAACTAAAGCATAGAGCTAAGCACACTAATATGAAATTGTCACATCTTTTTTAGTATTGTCATTTTTTATGCACATGCCTTTTGCTTGCTACTGGATTATAAGCATCTTGAAAACAGGATTCTTCTCTGATGAAATAAAAAGTATATGCATGAGAGTTCACAATATTCACAAAATGCCCTCTTTCATTCAGACCACCAAAGTAAACCCAGAAGTTGCCAACACAATTTTCTCCCTTCTCATCACTTCTTCCGCCCACCATTTTTCCACCTCTGCCACCCAAAAAGTGTCTACTTTACCAGAGTCAAAGATTCTGTAATGCTATATCATCAAAGGGCATAGAGGGAGAGGCCTGTGAGGCTACAGGAGGAACTGAAAGACTTAAACAAAACTGTTACAGCGCCGGGAGAAAGGAAAGAAAGGTGAGAATGTAGTCCATGAGCTAGGAACAGAAAGAGACAGCTTTACTGGTGTTTGAGGAGGAAGGCGTGTTTAAAAGGAATGAAAAGAATAAAATAAAAGAACGACAATGACGACAGTGGCCTATTTAGACTGTTATCCTACAACCCAGCAATGGACCTTGTTCAATAACCCTGCTCAGTCATCCACCCAATCCACAGATATTTATTCAATGTGCGCTGCCTTCATGGAGTGGATATTCTGGTGGGGGAGATTGAAAATAAATGACTGTAACATTAATCAGTGATTCAGTCATACAGACACATCCATATCGAGGTGATTCTTTTTTATCTCTTGTTGCAACCAACACACCCCTTTTACATAATAAAGGATAATGTTTATTGGATGAATAAATGAGAACCGACATTTGTAGGTTTTAGTAATACCCTTTATTTTTTATTATATAAGGAGCCTCATGGTATATGCATTAGCTTGCTAAGGCTACCATAACAAAGTACTACAAACTGGGTAGGTCAATCAATGAAAATTTATTTTCATGATTCTGGAGGCTAGAAGTCTGAGATCAAGCTGTTGGCAGAATTTTTTTTTTTTTTCCTGAGGTGTCTCTCCTTGGCTTGTAGATAGCCATCTTCCTGTGTCTTCACATGGCCTTCCCCCTCTGTATGCATCTGTGTGCTAATTTCCTCTTCTTATAAGGACATCAGTTATATTACATTAGGGCCCACCCTAATGACCTGATTTTAAATTAATTATTTTTTCTTAATTCCAGTATAGTTAACATATAGTGTTATGTTAGTTTCAGGCATACGATATAGTGACTCATCACTTCCATACAACACCCAGTGCTCATCAGGACAAATGTACTCCTTACTCCCCATCACCTGTTTCACCCCTCCCCTCCCCCCACCTCTCCTCTGGTAACCCTCAGTTCGTTCTCTAGAGTTAAGAACCTTTTCCTTGGTTTATAAATTAATTATCTCTTTAAAGATCCTATCTCCAAATACTTTCAGATTCTGAGATAATAATTCATATATTAGGAGTTCAATACATGAATCTGGGGGGACACAACTCTGCCCATAGCACTATATCAAATGTAGTCATTTATCTCTGACAACTCAGAATAATGGTTCAACTTAGACCCTGGGCTCAGATAGCCTATTTCAGGACTGACTCCTCTAGTTCCTAGCTGTGTGATCTTAGGCAAGACAGCTAAGCTCTTTGTGCTTTAGTTTCCTCATATGTAAAATGGGATAACAATAAAGTTTTATGAAAAGTAAATGAATTCATCACTAAAAGTTGTCAGGAAAGTCATTGACACAGTTAGAATTCAAAAAGAGTTAGCTTTTCGTTATTTTATTTTACCAATGGAAAATTGAGAAATCAAAAGTGAAATGACCTGCCCAAACGTACAAGAAATTAGTGAAATAACAAAGAAAAGAAAATCAGGTGTCCTCACCCTAAGGGAACTGCTCTTTGTTCACCACAGCACATGAGTCATGGTTTTCTGCCAAGAAACGCAGAGTTACTTCTTCTGTATACCTCCTAATGAGAGGCTGGTTTATAAGAACTTTGAGGGTTCCATTTTGTTTTTTTTATCTCATCAAAATCAGCTTAAGGGATCTGGCTATCAGTATGTATTCCCTTCAGTAAACTACTAAATCTATCAGAATCTAGCCCTGCCTTTTCTTCCTTCTTTTGTACATTTATCAAGCACCAGATGTGTGAAACAACACAGGCTTGGTGCTATAAACCCATGCAAGACACTGTTTTTGCCTTTAAGGGGTTTAGAGGATAATGCAGTGGCCATAGGAGTCACTACACTTACATAGCACTGTGTGATGAGAATGATCAGCAAGCCACAAGAGGCCGGAAGAAATGATGCAAAGATGATACCAACAGGGCCACATTATGACATCCACGTGACTTGAACACTTTTGCCTTCATTGGTCCCTTCTTCCATGTATAGATAAAATGATAACATATGACTGTGTGTGTAGAAACATGACTATTAATAATTTGACTGAGGGGGCGCCTGGGTGGCGCAGTCGGTTAAGCGTCGGACTTCAGCCAGGTCACGATCTCGCGGTCCCTGAGTTCGAGCCCCGCGTCAGGCTCTGGGCTGATGGCTCAGAGCCTGGAGCCTGTTTCCGATTCTGTGTCTCCCTCTCTCTCTGCTCCTCCCCTGTTCATGCTCTGTCTCTCTCTGTCCCAAAAATAAATAAACGTTAAAAAAAAAAGTTTAAATAATTTGACTGAGAAGTTCACAGTTTTATTATGACTTTAAAAGAAATTCTAACATTTTCATGGGTCTCTAAAAGGATTGTGGGTCCTTAGCACTGTGCCTACTGCTGATAAGTTGGTCCTGACTACCTAAAGGAAGGACTCTGGATCTCAATCTTGAATGATGAAGTTATCTAGAGCAGTGCTTCTCAAACGTTACAGAACATGAACGTCATCTAGAGTCTTGTTAAACCTCAGATTCAGATTCAGTGTATCTGGGTGGAGTCCAAGATTCTGAATACCTGAAAGTTTCTAGGTAATGCTACTGCTGTAGCTTTAAATAGTAAGAATCTAGAGCTATGCTGTCCAATATAGTAGCTACTACCCATGTGCGGCTATTGATACGTTAATTTAAATTATCCAAAATAAAATACAATTTAAAATTCTACTCTAACCACATTTCAAGTGCTCAATAGGCAATGTGAAGCTATTGGCTACCTTATTATGTAGTGCAGATATAGAACATGTCTGTAGTTGCAGCAAGTTCTATTGGACAAAACTGATCTAGAGGTAAAAAGTGAGGAAGAAATAGAATTTTGGAATTGAAGTACAGGGAGAGGCCAGGAGGGATGGGCCACATGATTGAAGGCTTTCAACCAAAGTAAAGGAATGTGTTTTGTGAAATAAAAACATTACAGGCTTAAATAGAATAGAGTCATTTCAGTTCAATCTATTTCTCTACTTCTATTTGAACTACTGTCACAGATGTTTGTTGTTACTGATAATACATATGAAATCTTAGAATGAGGCTGCTCATATACGTACTCTCAGATGCTCTCAGATGGAGGTTTAATCAAACTCAACCACTGGATTTCAAGCTTCTGTTTATAGTAACATGAATTCAGAGCAGAGACAGATAAAACCAAAGTGACCTGTGTATATGCATGCATGTTTATGTGTGTTCAAGAGTGATGGCTCCTTCTTTTGATTTCAGTTTTAAGAAAATCAAATGTTCTTTCTGAGGGAAGTGAAATGAATGGTCCCTGTCAGCAGCCCTTGTGACTTTTCTCATTCGTTTCCCACATTTGTCCCACAGATGTGCTGTGCTGATGAAGGATTTTTTCACTTGGTGACTCATTAATTGCAACTCCTGTTCATTTTCAAACTTATAAAAGGAATTGGAACCTAAGAGAAAAGAGTCTTTGATGTAGCCAACATGACGGAACATATCCAGAGCATTCATCCCTCTGACTGTTCATGCTCTAGACCTAGCCATGCAGAAATTTCAGTCTACAACTCCTGGGAAGCACATCGAACAAAAACACTAACCCTTCAGGGTTGCTAGGACCTCAGAGTAGGTTGGACAACTCCCTGTGCTGCTAATTGTCTTTGTGTTAAACATCCCACAATGATGTGGTGTTAATTTTATTTTTCTCATATGGCTCATTAAATTCAGCACAGATAATGAAACCCAAAGGCTTTGTGTTTTCCATAGTGTCAAGTGAATCTCATCACTTTACAGTCCACCAACTTTAAATATTTCAACTCAGGGCTGGTCCTGCTGGGGAAAAAAAATTTAAAAACTCCAAAGGAATATGATAGCACGCTTTGGCTGCAGGACACGTGTGAACACAAAGAACACACTCTCTTCTTCCAGCTTAAAGTGCATCTGGCTGGGAACTTCTGCCACAGCCTTTCCAATTTATCACTAAAATACCTATGAAGCAACAGAACAAGATGAAAATTCACACCTTCCAAAAATAAAGACTGATAGAAAGCCTATTACTTACGTCTAGAATTTCCAGTTGCTACTCAGCTCTAGGTGCTGGATTAAGAAAAATACACTGGTAGCTTTCCATGCAATGTTTTATGAAACAGAAAATAAATAGGGTAGCAAGTTATTTCACCTCTCCTCACTGTCTGCTGCATGCCAAACAGCAAAACCAGGTAGATATTCCTTCACTTTTAGAGGCAGAGAGAATTCTGCCACCCACCATTAATCTTTATACATCCATTCCAGGACAGAAATTATACAAAATAATACAGAATATGAATGAATGGTTGGTGGAACACTGTGAGCTAAGAAATTACATCAGCAGTTATTTTGTCTTCAAGTATTAGGTATTGAAAATGCAGAAATATGTATATTTCTTTGCATTTTCCCAGTTTGGAGGGTTACAGAGCCAAATACAAGGATAAGAGAAAAATCTTCTGGGTGGTATTTAACAAGATGAACACCTACTAGACACGAACAATTGGGATGCAAGTTCACATAGGTACCACTGTTTAAGCCAATATTAAAAAGAAGATGTGCCTGGGGTCAAACTGGAAACTATGCCTCATACACAGGAACAGAAGTAATTAATAGAACCTGTCTCTGAGAAAGCCCAGACATTGGATATTAGAAAAATACTTTAAAGCAGCTGTAATAAGTAACATGAAGGGAACAAAGTAAACCACGAAATATGGCTCACCAAGTAAAGAATATCAATAAAAGGATAGAAACTTAAAAAATAACAAAATATAAATACTGTAGTTGAGATCTACAACTGAATTGAAAAATTCACTAAAGTTGGTCAATGGTAGAGAAGACAAAAGAATCAATGAACTTGAACAAAGATCTACTGACACTATCCAGTAAGACCAAAAAATGAAGAAAAATGAAGAAAAATGAAGAAAGAGAGCAATGGATGGAAAGAGAGAAGGAGAGAGGGGGGATAAAGAGAAAGAAATGTCTATTTGAAACATGATGGCCAAAACTTCTCAAATTTCATGAAAAACTTTAATATACACATCTAAGAAGATCCACAAACTCCAAGCAGGATAAACTGAAAGAGATCCACACCAAGACACATCCTTATTAAACTGCTGAAAGCTAAAGCTAAAGACAGACCCTGAAAGAGAAAAACATCTTGTTATATACACGGGTTCATCAACAAGATTAACAGCTGATTTTTCATCAAAAATCACCAAGAATATGGGTGCCTGGGTTGCTCAGTTGGTCAAGTGTTCAACTCTTGATTTCAGCTCAGGTCATAATCTCATGGTTCATGGGATTGAGCACAGTGTCAGGCTCTTGCTGACTCTGCCGAGCCTGCTCAGGATTCTCTCTCTCCCTTTCTCTCTGCCCCTCTCCCACTCATGCCGCACTAACACTCTCTCTCTCTCTCTCTCAAAAATAAACTTAAAAAAAATCATTAAAGACGAAAGCCAGTGGATCGCATCTTTAAAGTGCTAACAGAAAAAAAAAATGTCAACTAAAAATTTATGCCCAGTAAAAATGTCTTTAAAAAACAAACAAGAGGGGTGCCTGGGTGGCTCAGTTTGTTAAGCATCCGACTTTGGCTCTGGTCATGATCTTGCGGTTCATGAGTTTGAGCCCTGTGTCAGGCTCTGTACTGACAGTTCAGAGCCTGGAGCCTGCTTTGGATTCTGTGTCTCCCTCTCTCTCCAACCCCCCTCCCTTGCTCTCTCTCTCTCTCTCTCCCTCTGAAATAAGTACCATTAAAAAAAATTAAAAAAACAAACAAGAAGTTAGTACATTTTCATATAAGCAAAAATTGAGAATTTGTTGCTAGTAGACCTGCCCTACAAGAAAGGCTTCCTTTATACTTCCTTTAGAAGTCCTTCAGGCAGAAATAAAAGAACAACAGGTAGTAACTCAAATCTTCAAAAAGATATAAAGAATACCAGTAAAGGTAATTACAGAGGTAAATATCAAGTCAGTATTTATGTATTTTTCTTTATGACTCCTTTTTAAAGGATGATTTTGAAAAACAGCATAACACAATATTAAATCTTTACTAATGAGTACATTAATGGAATTTGTGACAATAATAACACAAAAGGAAGGCAAGGGCTATAATGGAGCAACATTTCTGTATATTATTTTAATAAATTTGTTATTAATCTTAATTAGTTATAAATTAATATGTTAATTGTAGTCCCCAGGGCAACCCTAAAAATAACTTAAAAATATATAGTAAAAGAAATTAAAGTGAATTAACATGATGTACAGGACAATAACTATTTAACCAAAAAAGAAATAATAGAAGTACTGAGGAACAAAAAAGATACATAGAAATACATAGAAAACAAACAGTAAAATGGCACAAGTTCTTCCCTATCAGTAATCACATTAACAATAAATGAGTTTAAATTTGCAATTGATAGGTAGAGTGCCAAAATAAATTTAAAACAATAAAGCACATGATCTAACAATAACCTATCTATAAGAGACTCATTTTTAATCCAGAGACAAATGATTTGAAAGAAAAAGGATTGAAAAAACATTCCAAGGAAATAATATCAAAAAGACAGCTGACATGGCTGTACTACTGTCAGACAAAATAAACTATAATAAACGTAGACTTGAGAGACAAAGAAGATTATTATATAAAAGGATTAATTCATCAAAAATACATAAAAATTAAAAACAAATGAATATCACAACAGGGTCACAATATAAATGAAGCAAAAAATGACAAAATTGAAGGGCGATAAAGCCAGTTCAACAATTACACAGACATCAATAGCTCACTTTGAGTAATGAACAGAATAGTTGAAGATCAGTAAAGAATTACAAAACATGAACAACGCTACACCACCTAGACCTAACCTACCTAAAATTCTCCTTTCAACAACAGCAAAACAGACATTTTTCTCAAGGGTACAAGGAACATTCTCCAGAAGTTGGGCTACAAAATACATCTCATAAATTTAAAAATACTTAGAATCATATAAAGTATGTTTTTGAAACATAACAGAATGAAATTAGAAATCAATTAATAAAAGGAAATTTGGAAAAATCACAAAAACACATATATTAAACAACACTCTTAAATATTCAATAGGACAAAGAAGAAATCACAAGGACAATTAGAAGATATTTTGAGAGGAATGAAATGACAACAAAACATACCAAATTTTATGGTATCAGCTAAAGAAGTGCCCAGAGGAAAACTAACCTCAAATGTTTACATTAAAAAAGGAGAAAAACCTCAAGTCAATAACCTAATCTCCCATATTAAAAAAAGATAGAAAAAGAATAAATTTAAGCCGTAGCAAGAAGGAAGGAAATAGTAAAGAGTAAAGCAGAGACAAATAAATCAGAGAATAAATAAAAAAATAAAAAGGTCAATAAAGCCAAGAGTTGGTTCTTTGACAAAGGCAACAAAACTGAAAAACCTTTAACTACACTGACCAAAAAACAAATTAGAGACTAAACTCACTAATATCAGAAATTAAAGTGGGGACAATACTATCATCTTTATGGAGATGAAACAATTATAAGGGAATAATAAGAATAACTGTATGACCAAAAAACTTGATAACCTAAATGAAACAAACAAATATTTCAAAACTCACAAACTACAAAACTGAGGACAAAACAGAAAATCCAAATAGATTCACAGGTCAGGGCACCTGGGGGGTTCAGTGCATTAAGCATCCGACTCTTGATTTCAGGTCATGATCTCATGAGTTCAAGGCCCACATGGGGATCTGTGCTCACAGCTTGGAGCCTGCTTCAGATCTTCTGTCTCCCTCTCTCTTTGGATCCTCTGTCTCCCTCTCTCTGGCCCTGCCCTACTCATGCTTGTGTTCTTTCTCTCAAAGATAAATAAATGTTAAAAAAAATAGATCCACAAATTAAAAAATTAATCTATGATCAAAAAACCCTGACCAGACATTTAGCCTATCTTTCCCAAAGTCTTTCAAACATATACACACACACACACACACACACACATACACACACACGCACACGCACACACACATGTGCGGATGCAAGGGCGGAAGGAATACTTCCTAACTGTTCTATGATGCTTTTATTATCAAAGCAAAGAACAGACCACTACTTCTCATAAATATACACACAGAAATCATTATAGAAAATACTAGTGAAACAAATACCTCAGTTTATTAAAAGGATTAAACACCAACACCAAGTGAGATTTATCCCAGAAATGAAGGGTAGTTCAATATGCAAAATTCATTCAATATGATATACCGTATTAATAGAATGAAGGAGGAAAAACCCACAAGATCACCTAATATATACAGGAAAATTATTTGACAAAATACAACATTCTTTAGTATTAAAAACAATCAACACACTAGGAGTAGAAGGGAACTTTCTCAACTTGATAAAGAGTATATATGAAAAACTCACGGCTAACATCACACTTAAGGGTGAAAGACTGAAAGTTTCCCCATTAAGATCAGGACCATGACAAGAATGTCCACTCTCACTTCTTCTATTTAACTTTGTATTGATAGTTCAACAGAGGACAATTAAGCAAGAAAAAAAAAGATATTAAAAAAAGGCATCTAAATTGGACAGAAGCAATCTATGATAAATAGATTATAAATAGATGATTTATTGAGAATCATGAAGATGGCATGATCTTTGTATATAGAAAGGATTAAGTAATCCACTTAATCTGTTAGAACACACAAGTTCACAAAGTTGCAGGATATAAGATAAATATACAAAAATAATTGTATTTCTATACTCATGCAATGAATCTGTGAATAAAATTAAGAAAATAATTTCCTTACAATAACATCAAAAATATTAAAATACCTAGGAATAAATTTAATCAAGGACATGTAAGATGTGCAGAAAACTACCAAACATGGTTGACAGAAACTGGAGAAAGACCTATTTTCATTGATTGAAATTCATTTTTGTTCACAGAGCAATACTATCTAAATTTAGCTACAGATTCAATGTAAATCTCTCAAAATTCTAACTTTTCTTTTTTTCCAGAAAAAAATAAAGTTGATCCCAAAATACATAGAGAATTGCAAGGGACCCTGAATAGCTAAAAAAATAATCTTGAAAAAGAAGTACAAAGTTACAGAACTCATATATCCCTATTTCAAAACTTAATACAAACCTACAGTGATCAAAACAGCATCAGGACAAACAAAATAATCAATAGAATACAACCAAGAATCCAGAAATAAACCCATATATCTATAATCAGCTGATTTTCAACAAGATTGCCAAGATCATCCTATGAGGAAAGAATAGTCTTTTTAACAAATGGTGATGGAACAATGGGATATCCACACGGTAAAAGAATAAATTTTGATCCAAGCCTTATATCATATACAAAAATTAACTCAAAATGGATAAAAAACCTAAATGTAAGGGCTAAAACTATAAAACCTAGAAGGAAACACAGATGCAGATCTTTGTGATTTTGTATCAGTTGTTTCTTAAATATGATACCAAAAGTACACGGAGCAAAAGTTAGATATATTGAACTTTGCCAAAATTAAAAACTTTTGTGCTACAAGAAATACTAAAAGAAGTAAAAAGCCCACAGAATGGGAGAAAATATTTGCAAATCATACATCTGATAAGGGTCTAGTATGCAGAATATAGAAAGAACTCTTAGAATTCAACAACAAGAAAATTAAAACATGAACAAAGATATTTTGAATAGATATTTTACCACAATTTTACAAAAAGCCACTAGGCATATGAAAAGATGCTGAATACCATTAGTCATTAGGGAAATGCACATTAATACAAAGAGATATTACTTTACACCTAAGAGGATGGCTATAATTCAAACAAACAAACAGAACCCCAGAGAATTGCAACTATTAATGAGAATGTGGAAAAATTACATTCCTGGTGAGAATGTAAAGTGGTACATCCATGTGGAAAACATTATGGCCTTTCCTCAAAAAAGTCAAATATAGAACTATCATATGATCCAGAAATTCCACTGATCAAAATAAATAGAGACAGAAAGTAGACTAGTGATTGCCAGTGGTTGGGGTGAAGGACAGACGGACAGTGACTGCATAAGAGGTATGGGGTTTCTTTTGCAGGTGATGAACATGTTCTGAAATTAGATAGGTGATAGTTGTACCACATTACGAGTACAACAAAAACTACTGAGCTGTTTACTATAAAATGGTTATAGTGGTGGCTTTTATATCAAGTTTACCTCAATGGTTATAGATAGTGGCTTTTATGTTATATGAATTTTACCTCAATAAAATGAATAAAGAGAAAAAGAAAAATTAATAAAAAGTAGTTTTTTTCATTTAAAAGTGAATAAGATAAATGCACTTCACTCAAAATAGTAGCAAAAAATCACAGGGGCAACCCCAAGAAGAAACGAGTATCTATTTAGGCATGTTATCTTTTAAGGTGCAGAGAAGTCAAACCACTGTCAACTCTTGCTTAATGGTCACCCAAATGACTAGTCTGCCTCTTGTCACCATCACAGAAATAAAATTTGGAATGATCTTCCCAGGCATTTATAAAGAATTTTCTGGGGTTTCTCCAATACAGAAGCAAATACTGCATCAATACTGGGGGAAGTAAAAATACTCCCAGAACACTTGTACTCTAAAGATCCCCTCTTCTCAGAATTGATAACATTTCAGATGCTCGGGGAAATCAGGAATATAACTCAGGAAGATAAATTGGGGGATATTCCTGGGTGGCTAAATGGCACTAATGGGAAATGGTGGCTCTGACCAGACATACCCTCAGTGGGGGTGAAAGACTGCTGTTTACCCAGCTGTGTTCTCAATCCAGTCCTTGACCCCAGCTGTTCTCTTTCAGTCATAACAAATTAATAGTCTCTAGGGGCAAGTTTAAACATGTCACCTACAAATTGTCTCCGAATATATCAGGTAGAATATAGTCTTTAGTTCTACTGAAATCTCCCTAAATGTCCTATTTTTCCATTATATAATTGTATACTTTTATTGACAGAAAAGATGTTGGGTTAGGAAAAACCTGCTGTTTTATTGATTTCCAACAGCATTTCTTCACAACTAAAGTCACAGGGAGCTTTGCTTTTACTCAACAAAATAAGGCTTTGGAAATTTACTTATTTGGCTGAACTGGATGCTGTGCACTAGGAATGATCTCCATCCTAGAATTAGTGGACTTAAGACATATTTGTTTACTTGCTTATCTGGTAAAATGTAAGTAATGAACCATTCTCTCCTGATATTAGCAGGCAACAAGTGGGGCTTACGTTAGACAGAGGAAGACTTTTTTGTATGAAAAGCAACAACAACAAAAAACTGTGAAGGGATAGCAGATGTCAAATCAGATGAGGTTAAGTACTTTTCCTCCAAAGGTGATTTTTAATTTTCATATGTCAAGTGGAAACAGTATAAAGATTCCTAAAGTACAGTCTAGCATGCCATAAAGTATTTTCAAATATAGTATCTCATTGAATCACCACTCTTTTTCTGAATGAGAAACATAAAGCTCAGGAAGTTTACGTCATTCATCCAACATCACACAGCCAGTAAGTGACAGAAGTAGAACTCAAAGTTCTACTTTTGAAGCAAGCCCAGAAGTCTTTAGAAAATGGTTTGTTTTATAAAGAAAATTGTCATTTCATAGACTTAAATGGCTCAAATCTGAGCCTTCTCTGTGGAGACACTGTATAGACCAATACTGCATATTATTTCATTTCTAAAATTCTCTGGATGTAGAAATACATACAATAAACCGATAAAACTTTGCATAAAATATATGGCAGAGATGAAGGGTTGCTTTAATTATAATAGTTGATTTTACCTTCTTATTGGGCCATATCCTAACCCTCATCCTTTCTGAAGACTGAAGAGGGTGACATCCATACATTTAGGAAAGAATATTACAAACATCATTTTTTGACTTTTAACTCAAAAGGAAAATAAAATAAGCACATATTTTCCCATACTGATGGCTAATTAATTTATCTCACACTAGTGATTGTTCTTATATGTAGTATCTATACATGGTGGCTTATAAGAAATATAAATTTAGTCCTTCATATTAGCAAAATGTATTTCTCATATATATTTGTTTTTTGTCCACAGTTCCTGGCTCACTGCTCCCCAAACCCTTGGAATTTCCTGAGCAGTAAGACCAATAGGAGCCTCTTGTGTTATAATATTTGGTCTCTTGTCCTTACTCACTAATATTTTGAAATTATGGCTTCAGAGCCATAAAGGTGAAATGGCTGTCTTATTATTCATAATTGAGTTTATGTTTGATGAGGTGACTTTGGGAAAGTACCTAAGGATGGAAACTGGCTGCCAGGGGAAACAATCTTGAATGGAGGATCAGAACTTCTAGTCCTACCCCTGATTTCCAGATTGGGAAGAGGGGCTGAAAGTTCAATCAATCACCAGCGTCCAAAGATTTAAGCACTCATGCTTTTGTAAAGAAGCCTCCAAAATTTTTTTTTTAAAAATCCCAAAAAGAGGAGGTTCAAAGAGCTTCTGGACTGGTGACCACATGGAGATGCTATAGAATAATATGGCAACTCTGTGCCCATTCCCTATACCTTGCCCTTGCCCTGTCCATCTCTTCAATCTGGCTCTTCCTGAATTTTTGTAATAAATTGGTAATATAGTAAGTAAAATGTTGTTCTGAGGTCAACTCTAGCACATGAGTTGAGCCTGAAAAGAGACTTGTTGGAAGCCAAACTACAGCCAGTTAGTCAGAAGCACAGGTGACAATATGGACTTGTGACTGGCATCTGAAGTCAGAGCAGGAAGGCGTTCTTTTAGGACTGAGCCCTTAACTTGTGGGATCTGATGCTACCTCCAGGCAGACAGCGTCAGAATTGAGTTAATTGCTTGGTAGTGTGGGAAATCACCACCCCCTGCTCAAACACACACTGATTTGGTCATCAGAATAGTACTATAGCTGTAAAGTCAACTTGGCCAAATATTTGCAAATGATGACAGTACTATTCATCTATGAAATCACATATTTATTACACATAGGCACATTCACATTCACTCATGAATTATCATATAAAAATGCTAGACAAGTAAAGGCAAGACCAGACACAGATGACTGGAATGCTTTCTAACTCATGGACCATGGTTTTACAAAATCCTAGATTAAAATGTTTATCTTTAAATAGTGCAAGAGAAAAATTCTTAACCAACGAGCGAAAGCCCACCAATAAACTCCTCTAATTTCACCTTCTCTATTTTTCAACTTCTTTTTCCATCAATTTAAAAATGCCTATCAAGATCATTTTCCTGTTTCTATTGCAAGAAAAATCTACTTAAAATATGATATTATTTTAAATAATTTTAATAAGTTAAATTTATGCAGATGGTACTTCAAATTTGAAATGAGGCCATAAACCAGAGAGAGCCTGGGGCAATGATGCAGGAAGACAAATTGAAAATAACAGACAGAATGACATCAGACACATTCACTGAGAGGGCAGACAGAGCAGGAGAAGGGGATCTTTTGCTGTTAGTAAAAAAGAGATACTTTCAGAATGACAAAGATGAACAGATATTACCCACTATGAGAATAATGAAAGATTCAGCTGTGGTGATCTCAGTCCTGTGGGATTTATAATACCTTTGTAAATAATACTAAAAATGTATTTAACAAGTGGGACTTTGAGGGCTTGAAACTAGATAGCAAAAAGCTGAGAAAAAGCTGAATAAAAGTTATCACAATCAGGTTGAAAAGAATATATATCAAATCACTTTGTGCTTTGAATTTTTCTTTGTAAATCCTTGCTTCATATGGAACTGTGAGATGTATTTTTAATAGTAAATTCACTTGTCTACATTTTGCTAGATCATACTAAAATACTGATATTTTCTTTCCCTGTGATATTTGGTTTTCAGAACACATTCAATTCAGCAAATACACTCAACAAAGTTTTTATAATATCGATTGTGTGCAAGGCACTCTACTAGACATTGAAAGAGATACACATTTACAAAGTCCCTGTTTTTTTTAAATCACTTTTTCTAATAGTGAAAATGAACTATGTACTCAAATGTTCTCAGCACAAAATAGTAGTACAAGAACCATTAGAGGTGTAATGGAGAATAATAAAAGAAAGAATAAGCCTTATTTGATGCTCTGAGATGACATCAGAGAGAGATATTTGGGATAACTTGAGGAGAAACTGGTTAAGTAGAAGATAGGAGGAGACCAGGAGCAAAGATCTAGGGAAAAGAATAAGTGAGGCCACGAATAATAAAGTCATTCTAACACATGTCCCCGGAGTATCCAAGTTCAGGGGCCAACTTCCAACCACTAGTATCTTTATCCATTTGCTTGAGTGCTGTTTCTGAAATGGCTGAATGCCTTTTCCTACAGATATGAGTGGCCAGAGAGCTGGGGAATTAATACCTCCCACAGTTGGTGTAGAAATAAATGCTCAGCTTCCTTGCCTGTGATGAACCTACACTGCCTCTCAGAGTTTTTCCAGCGGAATTAAGCTCTAATTGCCCGCAACAGGAGAGACCCTATAATCCTTTATTGGTTGCTTTCTCTTCTCTGTCTCACTTTTACGTTTTTCTACTGATATTTCCTGTACTTCCAAACACATTTGAACCCTTGCCCCAAGGCTGTTTAGAGGAGAAACTAAGTAAGAAAATATGAATGTTCAAGAATGAGGAAAATTTCAAAAAGGTGGGTGAGCATGGTCCATACTGGGAAATCACAGAAGATATGACTACAAAAACAGGTTGTGCTGATGCTGACTGGCCCATGATTCAAGCACTGCATCTACTATATCACTACACAAGAACACCATACATTAACTAAGGGCAGAGCAAAGGCATAAGGGCAAAGTCAGGATGAAAAATACTTCTTTCTCTTCAAGTCCTAAGAAGGGAAATGGTATCCTTTTCATGATGTATCAATCAGTGCTGTGCCATTGATGTATTTGCAGCAGGTGAGTGATAGAAGGTGGAGGGTGTGAGAATGGGGGTGGGTTTGGCATGAGGGTGCTAGGTGATGCTCTCTTTGGTTTAAGTTGGATTGTTGGTAAGTGTTTTCTAAAGAGAATATATGATCACTTCTTTCATTATTTAATAAGGATATACTTTACACAAAAGTTTGAACATAGCAGATCCTCAATAAACATATCCTTAAATCATCTTTTCAAAAATAGTTACTTTTTCTTTCAAGGTCTACCACATTAACCTTTACTTCTTGAGACCATCTTTTAAGCATCATGGTTATCTCCCTATTAGGGAGAATATTAAAAGGCAGATATGCATTTTCTGGTACAGTTACCTACTTTAAGCATATAGATCTTACCTGTTTGTTAGACTTACATGCTCAAATTTGATTGAATCTTTCCCCAAAATGTATCTTAGTGTTTGATAAATACTAAATTAACATCTATTAGGTCCTTCATACATATACATTAAAATTACTATCAAATACTCTCTAGACTTTTTACAAAATGATGGAGAAGCCCATAGATGAAACCTCAGCCCTCAGTGGAGATTGGTTTCTTCATGAGTCACTTTTCTTATATTCGATTTTAAACACTTCTGAAATTTCTACCTCAGAATTTTTAAGTTTCTAAGGTAAAAAAATGAAAACAGCGGAAAGTCAAATCTGAATTTTAAATTTTTACAAAATGAAAGCCTCCTCATCACTGTACTGGAAGCTGCAAGAGTTGGGCAGCTTAAGAACATTTAAAAATGGTGGACTTTAGGGGCATGTGGGTGGCTGTTGGTTAAGCATCTGACTTTGGTTCAGGTAATGATCTTGCAGTCCATGGCTTTGAGCCCTGGGTCAGGCTCTGTGCTGACAGCTTGGAGCCTGGAGCCTGGAGCCTGGAGCCTGTTTGGGAGTCTGTGTCTCCCTTTCTCTCTTTGCTCCTCCCCTGCTGGTGCACGTGCTCGCTCTCTCTCTCTCTCTCTCTCTTTCTAAAATAAATAATAAAAACATTGTAGGGGCGCCTGGGTGGCTCAGTAGGCTAAGCGTCAAACTTCAGCTCAGGTCATGATCTCACAGTCTGTGGGTTGGAGCCCCAGGTCGGACTTTGTGCTGACAGCTCAGAGCCTGGAGCCTGCTTCAGATTCTGTCTCTCTCTCTCTCTCTCTGCCCTTCCCCTGCTCATGCTCTGTCTCTGTCTCAAAAATAAATTAAAAAACATCAAAAAAATAAAATAAAATAAAATAAAATAAAATAAAGTAAAATAAAATAAAATAAAAACATTGTAAAAGTCTTAAAAAATGTTGAAAAAATGGTGGACTTTAAACTCTTCCAGAAATGCTCATACTTGGGGGGGGGAGAAAAACTTGTGTCATTTTTTATTTGAAATGTGCAAGTTTGATTTATAGTCAGGACACTTCCAAAAGAAAGACCATTGGGAGGAAATCAACTCAGGGAGCAACTTCTTTGTATTTCAGAAGTCCTCACCTTTCTCTCCCCCATTTGGACTGCTCTTAACATTTGCTGAAGTCTGTTTTGTATACTTTTTTAAAATGTATATTTGAGAGACAGAGAGAGAGAGATGGAAGGGCAGACAGAGAGGGAGACAGAGGATCTGAAGCAGGCTCTGCATGGACAGGGACAGGAGGAGCCCCCTGTGAGGGGCTTGAACTCACAAAACGTGAGATCATGACCTGAGCAGAAGTCTGAGGCTCATATATTTTAGGCCCTCCCTCTAGAGATGAATGAAATAAAAGAGGCTGTAGCTAGTTGGGCTTCTAGGTAGTTGCTTTGCACCAATGCCACAAAGGGAGTTGAGTTTGAATTATGTTTACTGTATAGAGTTAATAAAGGAAAACACATTTTTTTGCTGTTCCTTCTGAATTTTATTTTACCTTAACGGGCTTCAGTTATAGAAGTAACAGAGGAGATAATTTTCATATATTTCCTTCATCCTTATTATTTGAGAACATCATTAGAACCAAACAGGTCAACAAAAACACTCCACTTTCTCCCTGTTCATCACTCTGCAAATGAATTCCATGGCCACAGCCACATCTGCTGACACCAAACAGATGTGCCCTGTCAGAGCCTGACTCTGGCACTACAAGTTCAACCTACCCTGAGTTTATTCTCAGGGCATAACAGGAATGAATTGCTCCATTTATGATAATTTCTATCCAGAAGGGGAATGATTCTGAATGGAACTGAGTAGAAAATTCACCTTCAGGGACTGACAGGATAGTGACAGCTTGAGACATCAAAGTCAACCCCTATATAGGGGAAGGCAGTTCTTGAACTTAAAAATGGAAGATAATGTGCCTGGGTTCAGTCAACATCCATTCCTACCTCTTTTTTAATGCAGAGAAAGCTAAAAGTTACACTTCCCATTGAGTCAATGTTAAAATTTGTGAGTGTGTTAATGGTATTGTGGTTATGGAGGAAAATGTCCTTGTTCTTAGGATATTCGTGTTGAATTATTTAGGGGTGAAGGGTCGTGATGTGTGCACCTTACTTTCAAATGGTTCTGCAGAAACCAAGTCATGTGTAGAGGGACAAAGAGATTAAAGCATGTATTTTATGAGGGCAGGGGTAGGGGGGTTGGGGGAGACTCAGAGGGAGGGGGGAGGGAGAGAATGCAAATATGACAATTAACAGTTGATGAAGTAAGTAAATGACAATAACTTATTCAAATACCATTCTTCTAACTTCCCTGTAGCTTTCTTTTCTTTCATTTTTTAAACAAAATGCGTAGAAAAAGTGCTAATTTTTTGAAAAAAGTGAATAGGTAAACAAAAGTGTATTTAATTTCATCAATTTCTGTCAAATTTTAATCAGAAATGTTCTCTCTGTAAATGAGAGTTGATTAAATGTAAATCATTGCTAATTTTGTTTTTCCTCATTAGCCTTAGAAAAGAATGTCTTTCAGTTCTTAGGACTCTGATTTTTTTTACCTAATATATCACGCTTCTGAAAAAAGACGATATACAGCAAGTGTGATGTTTATCCAATTTCTAATTGAGTTTTGTTTCTGTTTATTTGTATGATTAGCGTCTAAGTCAAAAGAGCAGCATAATGAAATAGAATTATTACAAAGATTAAATGAAGCCTTTCTATTATAGAAAAAAAAAAAAAGAATTACCTTCCCTGATTTTCTTAGAGCTAGGTTTCTCAGTGTGCTTCTATTCCACCAATTAGTGCCCTGTATAAGCTTTGACTCCTAAAAATGTTATGTGAGGTAGGTAGGGAGCACAGCATTTATTCTGCTGGCACAGAATAGAGCAGATACGAGAAGGCTCTAGAGCCCCATTAGCAACTTCCAATTTGCAGGTTATTTCTCTGGCATTTTCATGGCAGAAGGAGCACGCTTTGCAAACAGCAGTGGTGACAGCAGCTGCCTGGACTGTCAGCTTTCTATGAAGCCAGAGGTCCATTTAACACTTGCAGCAGAGGTAGATCAGTTGTGAGCCTAGAAATCATTCCTTTACTTTAGCCTAGAACCAATTCCTAGCCTTTTCAATAATTCTGTGAGTTTCTACTTCTTGGTGTAAAAAAAAATGTTCTTCTGATTAATTAGATCATATTCTATTGTCTGCAACTTGACCCAGTTCAATATACCAGGCTTCCTCTTTGGCCATATAAGATCAACATTAATTAGAATTTCTGAAACACGGCTGAATCTATTTTGAACGTATGGTCTCTATTTTTTCCTCAGTCTTTGTACTCTGTCTTTTCAAAGAACCGTTTGCATTTTATTTAAATAAATATGAATTTAGTTCCTAAGTATTTTCTCTCCTTCTCTCTCAAGAGACATATCTTCCCTCATGCATTGAGATTAGCTTGTCCATCTGATTTGCTATGGCCAATGGAATGCGAGTAGAACATAAGCTACGTGTAAGTGGAGGTTTGAAGAGTCATTGGCTTGTTCCCTGTTGCTATTTCCACTCTCCCACAATAATGATTTGCCTCAGGCAAAGGATGCTCCCTCAGCTTAGAATCCAGGACAGTGAAGGAAATTTGGGATAGAACCACAGATGACTTATCAGGGCACCTGGGTGGCTCAGTCGGTTAAACATCCGACTTCGGCTCAGGTCATGAGCTCACAGTTTGTGGGTTCGAGCCCCTTGTCAGGCTCTGTGCTGACAGCTCAGAGCCTGGAACCTGCTTCGGATCCTGTGTCTCCCTCTCTCTCTGCCCCTCCCCCACTTGTCCTCCCTCTCTCAAAAATAAACATTAAAAATATTTTAATTAAAAAAAAAGAACCACAGATGACCTACAGATGAAGGTGATGGGGGCAAATGTAAATATTTGTTTTTTTAAAACTGTTTTGGGGTTGCTATCATAGGTACAATCTTTGGACTTATTCCTCAGTTCTTTCTGCCCCATCGTCTTTAAAATTCCTCTAAGTACATTTTAATTAAATAATTCAACTTGGAATTTACTATCAATATTCTTATTCATAGATGTGTTTTGAAGGGGTCCACCAGGGACATAATCAGTGTCTTTTGTTTTGAACAAATAATGTGTACACAGAAAGTAAACTGTCCATTTCTTTATAAATTCTTATTTTAATAAATATATTTCATAATTATTTTTGTCTGCCTTTTCCTCACCATTGAATCCCCAGCTTCTGTCGTGGTGCCTGATAGAAAATAGGTGCTTAATAAACATGTTCAGTGCATGCATGAATGCATACATTAATTTTCCCTAGATGTGTGACAATTGATAGAATGACAGGATTTCTGCATTTGTTTCTTCTAACTTGATCCCCTTATAAAAGTTTTTTATGCTGTCTTCAATCCCAAATGATGAAAGAAAGCAGAGTTATCAGTAAAATAGGATTTAAAATGCAGGATATTCAGATTTTTCTTTTAGTTGCTTTAAATCCTTCATTATGGCCAAATGCAACATTGCAATAAATATCTTATTCCCAGTATCCCCTATCAGCTCTCCTTTTTTAAGAAGAAACGTTGTGGTTGGTGTTAGGACTTCTTTTGTTTTCTTTTTACCTTCTGTCTCCCAATTTTTTTGGAGGAAGATGACATGCCATTAATAATAACAAGTTGACATTCGAGATGTCAACTCTCTCATTTATTTCAGTCCTAGACGTACCAAAGGGAAGTGTGGAATGGTGAAAGCCAATGAATTGTAGAACCAAGTAGGATTTAAAAAGTGTCGTATTTAGGACATGAGAGGAGGGAATGGGATAGAAAGAGAGGTGGCAATGGTTAGAGAGTGGGATATTTATGAATTGAGATTCTGGAAGAAGTGCAATCTAAGGCATTCCTCTTGCATTATAAGCAACTAGGCTACACCTTCAACTCTTTGCTTGAAAGTCTCCACGGCTAAATATCCAAGTTCATCATTGCCAAGCTTTGCTTTTCACATGGCCTCAGGCCACAATTCAGCTAATTTTCTGCCACTAAATGATAAGCATCCACTTTCCTCACATTTCCAATAACATGTTCCTCATTTCACTTCCATCTGAATCCTCGCTGGCAGAGCCTTCAATGTCATAGTCCTTCTAACAGTGTATTCATGCTGATCTCAGTATTTTCTTTTTTTTTTTTTTATTAAAAAAAATTTTTTAACGTTTATTTGTTTTTGAGACAGAGAGAGACAGAGCATGAACGGGGGAGGGGCAGAGAGAGAGGGAGACACAGAATCGGAAGCAGGCTCCAGGCTCTGAGCCGTCAGCCCAGAGCCCGACGCGGGGCTCAAACTCACGGACTGTGAGATCGTGACCTGAGCTGAAGTCGGCCGCTTAACCGACTGAGCCACCCAGGTGCCCCTGATCTCAGTATTTTCTAAAACAATGTATGTTTTCTCTGCCATTTTCTTCACTTCCTTCTGAGCCCTCAGAAGCAGTATTTCTAATGTTTCTATTAACAGTCTTTTCAAGGCAATCTGGCCTCATTCTGCCTTCTTCGAAATTCTTTCAGCCTCCTGCTCACTGCCCAATTCTTAAACCACTTTCATGTTTTTAGGTAACAGCCCATTCCAGACACCAAAACAGCAAATTCCACTGTGATATGAGAAATTGTCACAATGTTAGTCACTTAAAAAAAATACAAATTTATGATGTTACTGTCTTGAAGGTCAGAAGTCTGAAATGTGTTTTAATGAGTTAAAATCAAGGTGTCAGGAAGGCTGCATTTCTTATAGAGGTTCTAGGGTCAAATCCATTTCCTTGCCTTCTCCAGCCTCTACAGGCTACTGCTTTCCTTGACTTGTGGCCTCCTTCCATCTTCAAAGCCAACAATGCCCAGTCAAGTCTTTCTCATATTGCTTTACTCTGACACTTTTAAGGATCCTTGTGATTATATTGGGCCCATAAGATAAGCCAAGGTAACATCCTTATTTTAAGATCAGATGATTAGAAAACTTAATTTCATCTACAACTTTAATCTCCTTGTCACGTAACAATGTGTTCACAAGTTCTAGAGGTTAGGACATGGACCTCTTTAGGGGGACCAATATTCTGCCTACCACAGACATGATACAAAGATTTAAAAACTTAAAGGCAGGTTTTTCGAAAAGACTAGTCAAATGAAGAGACACACACAATGCAAAATCAAAAATGATGATTGGACAAATCTCTGGATGCAATAGAGCCTCTCCCTATAAAACTTTATGGCAGTAAAATTAAAGTTTGTAATGAATTGAACAGTTTTCTATAAGTATATAAAATATTCCATGCCAAAAATACTTAAAAAGAAATAACCCAAATAGACCCATTGAAAAAACCTACCCAAAAAACATGTGATACTAGACCTAAAAGGTTTAAATGAACATTACAACAAATTTTCTAAAAACAGATTACTCACATGCAGAGTTCAACTAAAACGAAACAGAGGAACAGGTTTTCAACTCATTTAATGACACTCTTAAACTGTCAATACTATTATCTGACAAGGATATGAGAAAGGACCACTGCAGACAACTTTCAAATTTATTAAGTTTTAAACAAACTATAAACAAAATATTAATAATTTCATCCATGTATTAAAAATAATAAATCATATTATTTTATGATAAATAAATCATATAATCAAATAATAATTTGAGTTCTTCCCAAAAATTCAAGTGATTTTCCAGGAATTCAAGAATGATATTAGACTAAGAATTTTTAGTATAATCTACCACATTAAACAAATTAAAGCACAAAAAACATATTATCATCTCAACAGAAATAGAAAACATAATCTAGAACGTGAATTGAATTTTCTTAACTACTATCCTTAACTTATAAAGGTTGTCTTCCCAAAACTTATAGTAAATTTCATACTCAGATATATAAAATATGAGAAACTTTCCTTTTAAGTCCAGTTAAAAGGACATGGATGCAAGCTGTTACTGCTTCTATTCAATAAGACACTAAAAAGTTTAGCCAGAAAAATGACAAGGAAAAAAGGTAAAATATATAAAGATTTTGAAGTGTGGCAAACACTGTTCATTGCTGACCCAATAGCTATTCCTGAACCTTCTTTGTTACTAGAGTCTGCTTTCCTCCAGAGAAAAAACAAACCAACAAACAAAACACTATACATATGTTTGCCCAGCATCTGTTGAAGTTAGAGACAGCTTACTGAGAGATTCCCTAGAAGAATCACCCCCTTCATTTCTGTTGGTCCAACTACTAATTAAACAACTATTTCTCAGGCTCGATGTTCTTCCAGCTTTCTGGAGCATTTAACAGTGTTAAACACCTGTTTGGCCACTATGATACTGATCGAATTTGTTTTACATCTTACCCCATTACCTCTCTCCGTCTGCTGGTTTCATTTTTCCCCTTTCTCTATCACAAAAAAAAAAATCCAAAAGGTTTCATAATCTAGCCTCTGTGTGTCTTTATTCCACCAGTTTCCTAGCCATGTGCACCATAAATTTTATGCTGTGTCATCTCTGTTGACAAGACTTTCACATCTGCATCTCCTGCCCTCACCTCACTATGAATGTCACTCTGGTGCACTAGCCTTTACATATAATGAGCACTCTGTTGGAAACCCAGATTTAACCAATTAATCTCATAATCTTATACTGAAGATCTACTTCTTGACATCATTTTTCTATGAATAAATTATCTTAAATCTTCTTTTGCATGAATTGTCATTACTAATAATACCGTGATTTTTATAGCTATGCAGGTTCAAATCTTGGCTTTGTCCTTGATTTTCTCTTTACTACACTCCACTGCCAAACTGATCAACCATATCTTAATTCAACCATAAAATGGCTTTACAGGGTCACCCAGGTATCTCAGCCAGTTAAGTGTCTAACTCTTAATTTTGGCTCAGGTCATGTTCTCATGGTCGTGAGATCAAGCCCTGTGTTGGGCTCCACACGGGACATGGAGCCTGCTTAAGATTCTCTCTCTTCCTCTCCCTCTCCCCCTCTTCTCATAAATAAATAAATAAATAAATAAATAAATAAATAAATAAATAAGAAAATGAAAATAAATTTAAAAAATAAACATTTTGGGGCGCCTGGGTGGCTTAGTCGGTTGGGCGGCCGACTTCAGCTCAGGTCATGATCTCGCGGTCTGTGAGTTCGAGCCCCGCGTCGGGCTCTGTGCTGACAGCTCAGAGCCTGGTGCCTGTTTCGGATTCTGTGTCTCCCTCTCTCTGACCCTCCCCCATTCATGCTCTGTCTCTCTCTCTATCTCAAAAATAAATAAACGTTAAAAATTAAAAATAAATAAATAAATAAAAAATAAACATTTTCTACAAAGACAAAATGGGGGTTTTTCTATTTAAATTTTTGTTGACATTACATATTTAAACATTCAATATTGCTTCCGGGGATAGCTAGTTTCAAAATATGATCCCCAACGAAGCACTTCTTCTGACATTCACATACCTTCCACAATGAAACTGGGCTGCCTGGTCACATATTAACCAACATAATCTGGCAGAGGTATCAATTCTAAGACTAGCATTGAAGACAATGGGCAGATTTTAATTCCTTTCTCTTGGAATGCTCACTTTTGGCAGCCCTGAATCACCATGTAAGAAGTTCTGCTTTCTTGATGGACAATCTACATGGATAAACCATAGGGAGAGGAATAAAGTTCCAGCTATTGTAACATCTCTGTCAAGCTTATGGACGAATTCAGCCCTAGGGACCTTCTGACTGTCATCAAATGAGAGGCATCACATGATGGGTATCACATGAGATCAGCAGAAAATCTACGCAGTCATCCCAGAGAATCATGAGAAGGAAAGGAGTGGAAGGAGACTGGCTTTCTAAAGCTGTTAGGAGCAGTTTATTTTACAATAATAGATAATAAAAACACTAACTTAAATCTGCATGAAAGTGATAACATTTGTATTCCTCACTGGAGTAAACGGCTGAGGTTCAGTAGCCCAGCTTACCTGTAACTCATTTAAAGTATTTACTCTGTAAACATCTGTGTGGGTATGTTTCCAGGGACCTCCCTGTCCCTAAGTTTATGATCATGTGAGCATCTGATAATGAGGTCCCTTTGGCTCCAAACATGGCCAGCCTCCTATGTCTATCACAAATCCACGAATCCTTCAAGACCAGGTTCTTTGACTCCCCTTTGCCAGAAACCTCCTCCAAAGTTTCCAGAGGAATGATGTTTTGTCCATCTCCTTCGAGACACCGAATCATTTGCCCCTCTCGTATGTGATTTAATTTTCATCTTTTTAATTTATTTAAGAGCAGGTCTTTCTTACCTACTGTATCAAAATGTAATTTTTCATCTGTGCCTCTCAATAATGTCTTTTAAAAACAGTTGAATATTTGTTGAATGAGAGTATAAATCCTCAAGGAGCATCTAATCTTTCAGGGTAAAACACCACACTTGTGGGACTAAAGATGATGACTGACTTCTGTTTGGACAGTGTTAGTTAAGATGAGGCTGACTGAAATGGGAAGGATTATCTGGAAAAAAAACCTCTCTGACCTCAGTCACAGCAATTTGTTACTTGACACATCTCCAAAGGCAAGGGAATTAAAAGCAAAAATGAGCTATTGGGACCTCATGAAGATAAAAACTTCTGCACTGCAAAGGAAACAACCAACAAAAAGCAACTGACGGAATGGGAGAAAATATTTGCAAATGACATATCAGAAAAGGGTTAGTATCCAAAATCTATAAAGAACTCCACACCCGAAAAACAAATAATCCAGTGAAGAAATGGGCAGAAGACATGAATAGACACTTTTCTAAAGAAGGCATCCAGATGGCCAACAGACACATGAAAAGATGCTCAACGTCACTCCTCATCAGGGAAATACAAATCAAAACCACACTGAGATACCACCTCCCACCGGTCAGAGTGGCTAAAATGAACAAATCAGGAGACTATAGATGCTGGAGAGGATGTGGAGAAGCAGGAACACTCTTGCACTGTTGGTGGGAATGCAAACTGGTGCAGCCGCTCTGGAAAACAGTGTGGAGGTTCCTCAAAAAATTAAAACTAGATCTACCCTATGACCCAGCAATAGCACTGCTAGGAATTTACCCAAGGGATACAGGAGTGCTGATGCATAGGGGCACATGTACCCCAATGTTTATAGCAGCAATTTCAACAAAAGCCAACTTATGGAATGAGCCTAAATGTCCATCAACTGACAAATGGATAAAGAAGATGTGGTTTATACATACAATGGAATACTACGTGGCAATGAGCAAGAATGAAATCTGGCCTTTTGTAGCAATGTGGATGGAAGTGGAGGGTATTATGCTAGGTGAAATAAGTCAGGCAGAGAAAGACAGGTAGCATATGTTTTCGCTCTTATGTGGATCCTGAGAAACTTAACAGAAGACCAGGGGGAGGGGAAGGGGAAAAAAAAAGTTACAGAAAGGGAGGGAGGCAAACCATAAGAGACTCTTAAATACTGAGAACTGAGGGTTGATGGGGGTTGGGGGAGAGGAAGGAGGGTGATGGGCATTGAGGAGGGCACCTGTTGGGATGAGCACTGGGTGTAGTATGGAAACCAATTTGACAATAATATATATATATATATATTACATCTGTGTGGGGTCATACATCTTAAGGGGTCATATAAATTTTGAAGCTTATTTTGGCAATATATTCTAAAGATTAGCCACCCAAAGTTATCAAATTTCTCTGCAAGCATTTTTTTGATACTATTTCCATTGTCCTACTACACCATCTAAATACCCTGATTTCTAATATTCTAACACTTTTAGTGTCCTTGCTCTCTAAACTGCCCTTCATACCTGGAAGAAGCACAGAGATCATTTGTCCTGCCCATCTCACTTTGTGTCTTAGAGAATGTAGTTACAAAGCAGAGAATAAACTATGTAATTATTCCTATGTGTTTTATGATCACAAATATTAAACACTAAAGTAAAATATAACCTAAAAACCCACACTTAATTAAAAAGAAATAGATGTTTATTTTTTAATGCATGGGGGGGAAAAACCCCACAGATTTAAAGAACGGTGAGAAATGCCACAGAAAGAATAGCATGGTAAAATAATCCCCAACTGAAAACAGGAGTTTTATAATAATTATCAGTGAGGAAAATTGCATTAGCATCAATAACACAGCTGTTGACACCTTACAACGTATAACGAGCCGTGTTACTGCACAACAGCCGGGATGAGTGGGAACTTAATAAGTACTACCCCTGATAATAAATTAATAACATATTTGGACAATGCACAAAAAATTGACCAACTCAAGCAAAAATTTTTACACTTTTCCCCCCATGGAATTTTTCCTGGCAGTAAAATAAATGAAATCATCATTTCACTCTCCTCACCTGGACCAGGGTCAGCTGTAGGCAAAATGCTGCCACAGGATAGCTTCTGGTTTGTTGCTACTTACAGGAGCAACTGCACCAGTTCCAGCATGGAACTGGTTAGAAATGCAGAATCCCAGGCCCACCCAGAACTCCTGAGTCTGAATCTGCATTTGAACAAGATGCCCCAGGAAATTGGCTTGCACACTAAAGTTTGAGAAGCGCTGTGCTAGTTCATCTCACTTGCTGGTGCTCTCTTTTGATCCACTTCCCTACAGGGTGTTCTTGCCTGGATAAATCACTCTTTGTACAGGGCAAGTAGGCAAGTGGCTATTTTACAGGCAGAACAATATGTTCATAACCTGCCCTTGCTGTCACTTTCTTCTTCTAACATTGTACCCATCAATGCCTTCCCTGAGTCATCAAACATGCTGGCCTGATTCACAGCAAACCAAAAGATTTTCATCTCTCTGTGATGTTTCATCCTCTTTTCACTAGAGCACAGAGAAAAGAGAAGGCAATGTTGGCTGCTCTTACTCTTCCTTGCCAACTTTCCTCTCCCCTGCTGTCTTCAGAAATAGGGGCAATTAACGCCCAGAGTGAGTTCAAGAAAGCCCACTAGTATTTTCATCCATTTGCAAAATTATCACAGAAACTTCCCACTCTGAACAGAGTCATAGTTGTAGCTTTGAACAAACACACTGCTGTCCAGAGGTCTGAACTATTACATCTACAGCAATTGTTGAATTTTCAGAGCAAAAGACAGTCTTTTGGTTGTTTATACGAAAGAAGAACACAGATCGTGAATTGTGCACGAAAACTTCAAGTTCATGTAAAATAATATAAAGCTTAAAAATAATGTAAAGCTATGATTTATTTTCAGATCTTTGTAATTTTTTTTTCTAGAAAAGGAAATTGACATGCTTTTGATATAGAAGAGTAAGTTTTAAGAAACCAACCCTCCCACAAAGAACCTAGCCAAAAAGAAAAACAACAACAACAACAACATAAACAATGGAAGGATCTGGAGGGATCTGAACACTACCAAGTTGACATGTCTTGGGGGAGAGTTGAAACTTGGAGCATGTGAACAGACTGAGTGCCTTGTTTTGTTGCAGCTTTACTCTGAGGCCAGTCATAGTTGAAGTGATGGTTAAAACTATGATAAAAAAAAAAAAGAGGGGCGCCTGGGTGGCTCAGTCGGTTAAGCGTCCGACTTCGGCTCAGGTCATGATCTCGCAGTCCGTGAGTTCGAGCCCCACGTCGGGCTCTGTGCTGACAGCTCAGAGCCTGGAGCCTGCTTCAGATTCTGTGTCTCCCTCTCTCTCTGCCCCTCCCCTGCTCATGCCCTGTCTCTCTCTGTCTCAAAAATAAATAAAAACATTAAAAAAAAAAAAAAAGAAAAACACCGAAATTTAATCATCCTTTTACCCAGAGGAATCAGAGAAAGGAGTCCTAATTAGGGCAAGCACAACCACTAGAGAGTGATAAAAGAACTCTAGAATGCAGAGGGGCAGAGAAGGAAATCACTGGCCAACCCCTGAATCAAGCTTGCGCAGGGATAACTGAAAGTTTCTAAGACTGGAGGTTTAAATAACTGAACTTGGTACTGATTCAAATTTCATCTGTAAAAAAATAACAACATCAACATTTTGATGATATAACCATCAATATATTGTTGCAATATAATGACATATACGATCCAGATAATCCACAACGTAACATTTATAACATCCAAAATTACCTGAGCAAGGAAAATGTAACCCATTCTCAAAGGAAAAGATGCTTGATGCAAACTAACTCTGAGACGACCTAGGTGCTAGAACTATTAGATGAGGACTTTAAAGCCACTATTTGAATTATGATCAATGAGGTAAAAGAAAATACACTTGTGTCAAATTAAAAGATAGAAATAGCACATAAGTAGGAAATCTGGAAGAAAAAAAAAAAGAACCCAAAAACTAATCACTGGATTAGTATCATAAGAACATAGAGATGATAAAGAAATGTTGATCTTGAAGATAAATCAAGAAAACATAACAATTGAAGAAGAGAGAGGTAACAACTGGAAAAAATTAAAAGAGCCTCGGGGATCTATGGGACAAGCTTCAAAAGGTATTATATAGAAGTACTTGTCCCAGAAGAGGAGAGAAAATGGTGCAGAGCAAGATATTTAGACGTATAATGACAGAACTAACTTCCCAATTTGGTGACAGATATACATTTATAGATTCAAAAAGCTTAGCAAACCCCAGTTTGAATTAATTCCAAGAATCTATACCTGGACAAATCATACTCAAACAAAAGCTAAGGGAATTTTTCATGACAAGGCAATGCAGCAAGATATAATAAAGGAAGATCTTCAGGCTGAAGAGAAATCATGCTGGAGGAAATTTCAGATCTTTAGGAGTGAATGAAAAGTATCCAAATGGCAATAAGCTATTTCACAAATTATTACAAAAGTACAGGCAATTATAAAATACTATTTTATGCCATAATTTACTTGAAGTACATGTGACTTTCAAGAAAAAAATGAAAGAAGTTTATAATGTATTCAAAGATCTAGGGTGAAATAGTCAATAAAAAATTAAAGGCGAATTCTATAAAATATTCAGAAGAGTGTAAGAAAGGAATGAGAAAAAGAGAAGATAGATATAACAAACTAAAAACAACATAATGGACATAAATCTGAATATAAAAATAATTTTATTCAATGTTTATAGACTAAATTTTCCAATAAGAAGGAAGAGATTATCAGAATGAATATAAAAGCAAGATCCAACTGTATGCACAGAAAACGTTTAAGTAAACATGTAGAAAATTAGCTGATACCAGCAGGAAATATAAGAAAGCTAGCTTGTGTGTGTGTGTGTGTGTGTGTGTGTGTGTGTGTGTGTGTGTGTGTAGAAACAGTATTTACTATTGGGGATAACAATAAAAGAGTCAGTATAGCAGGAAGATATATAATCATAAATGTATAAATGCCTAATACACTTCAAAATATATTAAGCAATTGACAAAAAGTCAAAAAGAATTTAACATTTGTACAATCATGGTAGGAAATGTTAACTTTTAACACATCTCATCAACTACAGAAAAACATAAATAGTAGAGGGTAAAGAAAATAAGGAGGATTTGATTAATCTAATGAACAAAAAGTGATATATCCATACAATAAAATATTAGCTGGCCACAAAAGATGAATGAAGGACTGGTACATACTGTAACATGGATGAATCTCAGAAACTTAATAAATGAAAGAAGCTACTATTAATAGATAATATTACACAATTCTATTTAGATGAAATATCCAGATTAGCAAGTCTAGAGACATAAAGTACCTTAGCAATTGTTTATTGTCTGCTTATTTTCTGAAGAAAATGGAGAGATATGGAGTAGATGGCTAGACAGTACTGGGTTTCTTTTTTTTTTTTTAATTTTTTTTTTAACGTTTATTTATTTTTGAGACAGAGGGAGACAGAGCATGAATGGGGGAGGGTCAGAGAGAGGGAGACACAGAATCTGAAACAGGCTCCAGGCTCTGAGCTGTCAGCACAGAGCCTGACATGGGGCTCGAACTCACGGACTATAAGATCATGACCCGAGCCGAAGTCGGCTGCTTAACCGACTGAGCCACCCAGGCGTCCCAGTACTGGGTTTCTTTATGAGATGATAAAAGATGTTCTAAAACTGAGGATCATGATGGTTTCACATCTCTGTGACTATACTAAAGCCAATGAGTTGTACACTTAGGGTAAATTGTATGGTCTGAATCCAATCATATCTTAATGAAGCTGTTTAAAACAAAAATGATATAGAAAATTTGAATGTTACCAGTCACCTTGACCTTACTGATATTTATGAAAAAAAAAAAAAAAAAAAGAACACTACACAATATTTACACAACCTTTTCTTCATGCCACATGCAGGTGCCTAACATCTGCTATGTGTTAGAAGCCAAGATAGATTTGGAGACCATTTGGATGAATAAGACACACTCACTGGTTACATGGAGCTGAGAATACATTAGCAGTGGTTCTCACTGAAGGATTCTGGATGTTTGTGGGGACATTTCTGGTTGATCTAATGATTCTGAGGTGCTTTTAGCATGTAGTGTGCACAGGCTCAAGGTCTTTGACATTCCACAGTTCATAGGACACTTCACACGTCAAGAAATGTCCCAGATCCCCCACAATTTCCCAATCTCTTACCAGACACTCATGTGCTAAAAACATTTCTGACATCATCTGAGCCTGGACATTAACCAAAACACACAAAGAATTTTCATAGTTTTAACTTACAGTGAATTCTCCAAGAATGCAAATATTATGAAAGTCTAGGAATAATTATATATACTTTTATTTTATTTTTTGTTTTTGGGACTTGCTGAGAGTTCTACGTGGTTTCATCGACAATAAGAAGTAATGATAAACAGAAAAAAAAGAGAGTAACAGTAATTACCCTTTTAGGATTTGAGTCACCAAAGAAACACACCTGTATTGATTTGCATATGCAGCTGTCACATTCACAATTATCTTATTTATACGAGTCAGTGTCTATCATAGTTGTCTTGACATTTAATCATGCTTAATATTTATACATAGAAACAAGTATAATTTAATTATAAATCTTAATTTTCTTTTCATTTTTCCATATATACATATATTTTTTAACGTTTATTTATTTTTGAGACAGAGAGAGACAAAGCATGAACGGGGGAGGGTCAGAGAGAGGGAGATACAGAATCCGAAACAGGCTCCAGGCTCTGAGCTGTCAGCACAGAGCCCGACGCGGGGCTCGAACTCACAGACCGCGAGATCATGACCTGAGCCGAAGTCGGCTGCTTAACCGACTGAGCCACCCAGGCGCCCCTCATTTTTCCATATATTAAAGGTAAGGCATTGTATTGATTTTTCAAATTATGAGCACAGGTGAATTTCACTTCAGGACAGTGAAAGGGGCATGATAAATAAGTTGTTGGACCTGAGTAGAGTACAGATCACTGATTTAGAGAGAAAGCAAGTATACAAATGACTACAAAAGCATGAAATACTCAAAAGGAGGAGTGTGCAAGGCAGAAAAGGTATGTTAGTTTCCTATTGCTACTGTAACGAGTTCCCACAAATTCAGTGGCTTGAAACATCAGAACTTTATTCTCTGGTACTTATGGGGCCCAGAAGTCCAAAACAGATTTCACCAGGTCAACACCACACAGTTGGCAAGGCCATGCTTCCTTCAGAGTCTCTAGGGGAGGATCAATTTCCTTGCTTTTTCCAGCTTCTAGTGGTTACTTCTATTCCTTGGTCTGTGACCTCTTCCTCCATGTTTAAAGCATATAACTCCAGTCACTGCTTCTGCCACTACAGAGCCTTGTCCTCTAAAGTCTAATTTCCCTTTCCCTCCCTTTCATAAGGACGTGTGTGATTACATTGAAGGCCACTGGGATAATCCAAAATAACCTGTTTTTATAATCCTTAACTTAATCATAGCAGCAAAGTCATCCCTGTCATATAAAATAAAATTCATAGGTTCCAGGGATCAGGACCTAGACATCCTTGGAAGGGCCACCCACAGAGGGGTACATAAGAGGCAGTTAAGAAAAGTCTCATGGATTTTTAGTATAAGGCCTGGTGAGCAGTTGGCTGGTTAAAAATTAACAACAACTGGGGTGCCTGGGTGGCTCAGTCAGTTGGGCGTCTGACTTCGGCCCAGGTCATGATCTCGCAGTCTGTGAGTTCAAGCCCCACATCGGGCTCTGTGCTGACAGCTTGGAGCCTGGAGCTTGCTTCAGATTCTCTGTGTCCCTCTCTCTCTGCCCCTCCCCTGCTCATACGCTCGCGCTCTCTCTCTCTCTCTCTCTCTCTCTCTGTCAAAAATAAGTAAACATTAAAAAAAATTAACAACAACAAAATAGGAGGGACTAGACAGAGTTTGGAATGGAAGGGTTTTTCTGGAATGAAGCAAGTGAAGGGAAACATATAGGGACGCATGAGAAAGAATGTCAGGTTTGAGGGGGAGGGCAGGGAGCTCATTACTGCAACTTAGAAAAAAATGGACAGGGGAATAGATCATATACAACTCTGTCTGAGATACGCAACAAAATTTAGTAGTTGTTTTTTGCTGTAGACAATGGTGAATTATTGAGGAATGCTAAGCAAGGCAGTAATACAATCATATGAGAAAGAACACTCGGATGGAGGTCACTTAGACAGGAGACCAGTAAGCAAACTGGACAGTAATATAGGCTAGAGATAATGAGGACTAGAATAATATCCTCTAAGAGCATCTCCCCACCTCCCCATTTCTATTTGCAAATAATCATCTTATTTACGACCCTGTGTCTTTTAATGACAGCCCATAAATTGTGGAGTTTTCTTTTTTAAACTCATTATCTCAGAATTTTAATATGCTGAGGGTCACATACCAGGTCACACAATCTCTGAAGATAGTCAAAGAGCAGTAACAAGCAATTCTCAGGAACCTCTGGGAAAATAAAAATAAATCTCAGTCTCAGAAAGATCCACATTGCTGAACCTTTGCCCTACTTGATGGGAAATCACCTTTGAGAAACTTTCATTTCAGACCCAAAAGCCCAAAGAGGGGGCACTTTCTATATGAACGTATTTTTAAATGTTGCACTATTTTGCCACTCAGAAAATAAGAAAAAAGAAAATCCATATGCAACATTCCCATTAATAGCATCCAAGAATTAAGGATGCCTGGGTGGCTCAATTGGTTGAGCGTCAGAGTCTTGATTTTGGCTCAGGTAATGATCCCAGGATTGTGGGACCCTGAGTCGGGCTGTGTGAACCCCATGCTTGGTTGTGTGCTGTGCGTAAAGCCTGGTTGGGATTCTCTCTCTCTCTTTCAATCTCTCTCTCTCTCTCTCTCTCTCTCTCTCTCTCTGCCCCTCTCCACCACTCTCTTTCTTTCTAACAACAACAACAACAAACAAAATAGCATCCAAGAATTAAAATATGACTGCATTTGAAAATTTTTCCAGAGGCCTTTCCTCCTATTCCCTCTGTGAGAAAATTAAGGTTAAAAGTCAGAAAATGTGTTGTTGGCAGAGAAATTTTTCATTCACTCTGCATGATGTTAAAAAGCACAGTTCTGAGTCTAAAGTACAACTGTGTACCTTGAGCCCTTTTATTCATCCATGAAGTTAGAATAGTAGCAATGTTTTATAGTCTCTTCAACTGGTCTAAAACTTTATCACTGAACAGTAGATTATAATTAACATTCTCAAATATCTCCCACTTATCATTGTAATGTAATTCAATATCAACAAACAATATAGGCCTCCTCACAAATCTTCTTTCTTCTTTCCTTCCTCTTCTTCTTCCTTCCTACGTTTCCTTTCCTTCACTTTGTGTCCTTTCCCTCGAATTCAATTTTAACCAAACTAATAAAATTAAATATCAGGTTTAACCTTCAATGACTCTACCAAAAAAGGGGAGGTTGTGCTGACAATGTTCAGCCTTAACAGTTTCTGGACTCCATTTGTCCTGTAAGAGGAGATCATAGAGCTAAAACAGGAATAGACTCCAGAGGGGTCTCCTTGCTGCCCACAGTCAAGTCCAACATGTTGCAGCTGGGAACTGTACTAGTAGAAAGAAAGTATCTTTCTGTGACTTATAATATCTTCTTTTACCTCCTTAGAGATTCTGATAAGCAAGTTTTTCCTTAATCTTACCGAGAAAAAGAAAAACGATATAGATCACATAGGTATATCAAAGGAGCAAGCAAGTAAGAGATGAATAAGAGGGGACTTGGATATTATGTGTTCTCCTCTCCATATACTTTTATACCAGCCTGTCACTGGAAAAAGTCAGAAATGTTTGTATAGGCCTGTGCATAATAATTAAAGTCTTTTAATTGAAACCGCTGCCCCTGAGAATGGAAAATGGAGGTCAGGAGACTTTTAAGCCCCATGTAAGGGATCTTCTTGAAGATGTACCTTAATGGGAATTTTACTTCAGAAGAGTCCTCTTCAGGTTAGGGAGATAGTAAATAGCTACTTTTCACCACTTGATTCCATGGGAAATTCAAGGAAACAAAAACGTTTCCAAGATTTAAGCTCCAGATATCATAATTTCCATTAATAAAGATATGGGAGATCAGATGTTTATACAAGCCACTCACAGTTCATTACAATTACAAATTATAGATTCAAAAAATATTACATTCAGTTCAGCTCATGGTTGAGAGGATGCGAAGGTATGATAATTCTTTAGAAGCCAGAATGGACAAGATATCATGAATGTAGAGGTAAAAGAAATATGGCGTCAGTGTTTGGTCTTGTAGATGTGTCCATCCCAGGTAGACCAGAACTTAGATTTTAATAATACCATCCATTATTATGATTTATCTAGAAATAAAACTGGGATAAAATAGGGTACAACATCAGTTCTGAAATCCCAAACAAATCTAGGCCTTATCAAGTGAGACAACTTTTCAAAAGGCAAAATAAGTCAGTTGAGATAGGGGAAGCCTACATAGGGAGATAGTAGGGGTGCAAATCATTTAATAAAAGATTAATCTTGCCCTAAGAAACATACTCCCTTTGTATTTTGTTCCTGGGAAATAGCCCCTAGGCACTTGGAATGCCTTGTCTGATAAAGATGTCTTTGTTTACATGATGTTCTTGGACCATATCAGATAGTCCATGTTAATGGTGTGATTAATGGGGACAGCTTTAACCCATGCAGAATCAACTTGACTCTAGAGGAGCTAGAAAGTAAGGTCAGACACACAGATAGGTAGTCATGTCTATATGACTGACCCTCAATAAAAACTTTGGACCTCAAGGCTTCAGTGTATTTCTCTAGTTGGCAAGATTCCATGCATATTGCCACATACCATGGCTGGAAGTAAGGGTTGTCTGCATGACTCCACCAGAAGAAAGCAATTAGAACCTCATGTTTGAGTTTTCTACTAAATCGCTGAAACGTAAGGTGATGAAAGGGCCCTCCCAAATTTCACATATCTATGTTTGTCTTTGCTCTGGTAGAACCAAGTAAAAGAAATTCATTTTCTGAGAATTAGTAACCAGTGCCTACATAAATTTCAATTTGAGGACAGAATTTGTAATAGCTACATAGTCTGAAAAATCCACAAGCCCCAACTCTAGTTTAAATTTGACCTAGGTTGGTGACTGCCCTGAGGTGCCTAGCATTCACCAAATAAAAAACCTCTTTGGAGGAACACACTGAAGATCGGCTCTCAAAGCCTTTCCACATATAAAAGTAAAAGGTATACAAACTCACAATAAAATAAATCACAAAAGTTAACAGGAAATAAGCCATCATCAGTTAATACATAAAATATAACCAATATAGACTCAGACCCCAAAAGGTTGTAGATATTAAAAAAACAAATGTCTAATACAAAACAAGTACATTTATTGAGTCAAAGGCATCTTCACTGTCACTTTGGGAGACTCCCATCAGATGACTCAGCTAATCTGTACTGACACCTGACCCACAAAAACTGAAGGATAATAAATGTATAGTTTTAAGTCACTAAATTTGTGTTAATACTGTTAACTGAACAGATCTATAATACACCAAATAACTTTGGAATTTGTTATTAAAATGTGCATGTAGATTTTCTATAGTATGCATGAAAATAATTGTTACAAAGTACTTAACGTCCAAAATATCAGAGGTGAAATATGGAAATTGAACAGGAAACCCACAAGAAAGTGCATATTAAAATGTAAAAAATAATTAAGCCTACATAAGAGAGGAAAATAAACCAAATATATCAGTAATCAAAATAAGTACAGCAAGCAAAGATTGAAAGAAGCAAAATTCAAGTATTCTTATCTATAAAATTCACATTAAAACAAAAATACCTAGAAAACTTGAACATTAAAGTGTATCCTTATAAAAACCAACCAAAGAAAGCTGCTATAAATATATTAATATTTAAAAAATTCAATAAGCTGAAATTATTATTATTTACTTGTTATTTCTTGTGCTTTTAATTTTAGCCATTCTGACAGGTGTGAGGTGATTTGTGGTTTTGATTTGCATTTCCCTGATGATTAGGGATGTTGAGCATCTTTTCATGTGTCTGCTGGCCATCTGTATGTCTTCTTTGGAAAAAAAATGTCTATTCATGTCCTCTGCCCATGTTTTAAATTTGATTATTTGCTTTTTGGGTGCTGAACTGTATAAGTTCTTTATATGTTAAGCTGAAATTATTAGAAAATATAAAAATACTATAACATATTGACAAAAGTTCAATTTACAAAGAAGATGTAAAAAAAAAAATCTAACCTTGTATGTACTTGATAACATAGCTTCAAAAGGTATAGGACAAACTGGCAAAATCACAAGGAAAAAAAATGATAAACATACTGCTATAAACTGAATGTTCATGTCTTCCCCAAAATTTATAAGTTGAAACCTAATCCCCAGCATGATGGCATTTGGAAGTGGGGCCTTTGGAAAGTGAACAGATTATGAGGACAGAACCTTCACGAATGAGACTAGAACTCTCATGAAAGGGACCCCAGGGAGCTCCCTCCCCCTCTTCTACCAGGTTGACACAGCAAGGAGACTATGGTCGATGAACCAGGAAGTGGGTTCTTACCAGACAATGAATCTGCCATTGAATCATGTTGTTGGATTTCCCACCCTCCAAAGCTGTGAGAAATAAATTTCTGTTGTTTATAACACACCCCCCCTCTATTATAGTTTGTTACAGCAACCTGAATGGACATGGACAAATACAACCATAATCAACGTACTTCTCTTTGCAATTGATATACTAAATAAACAAATATCAGTAGGGACAAGGAAATTTGAACAGCTTGACTAAGTAGTTATAGGTAGATTCCTGGCTTTCATAAGTGGAGAATATACATTCATTTCAAACACAAAATTAACTTTTGCAATAACTGACTTCCATGTGGTAAGTTTCAAGAAATTTCAAAGAAACTGATACCATGAAGTGTATATCCTCTGGCCCCAATGATATTAAGGTGTAAACTAATGACAGAAAGATAACTTTAAAATGTCCATACACTGAAATAATTTAACTCAAAATAATCCAGTGGAATATTGGCTAAGAAATGATAACTTTTTAATACAGACAATGGCAAGATGGGGTTCATTATAATATTCTGATAGATAGATAGATAGATAGATAGACAGACAGATGCACTGTTCAAAATAATAAGAATATTGGAGGGGCACCTGGGTCCTTAGTCGGTTAAGCATCCGACTTCAGCTCAGGTAATGATCTCATGGTTTGTGGGTTCGAGCTCCAGGTCGGGCTCTGTGCTGACAGCTCAGAGCCTGGAGCCTGCTTCAGATTCTGTGTCTCCTTCTCTCTCTGCCCCTCCCCCACTTGTGCTCCATCTCTGTCTCTCAAAAATAAATAAATGTAAAAAAAATTTTTTTAAATAAGAATATTAGAAACATCCCAATTTACTATCACCGAAAAATGGATCAATATTTTTTGAAATATTTTTTTAAATTTAATTTTGAGAGAAAGAGATATAACATGAGTGGGAAGACACAGAATCCAAAGCAGGCTCCAGGCTCTGATCTGTCAGCACAGAGTTGGAGGCAGGGCTCAAACCCACAAACTGCAAGACATGACCTGAGCTGAAGTCAGATGCTTAACTGACTGAGTCACCCAGGTGCCCCTAAAATGGATCAATATTTTGTCATGGTCATACAAAGAAATATTAAGAATAAAAATGAAGGAGTATATACGTATCAACATGGAAGAATTATATAAACAAAATGTTGAGCAAAGAGTGAATCGTAGAAGAAATCATAAAATTATTTTATTTACAAAAAAGGACAAAAGACAAAACCACACACAGGGATGCATATATGTGTGGTTAATATGGGCTGCATACCTATGTGGTGCATCCATAAAGGATAACATATGGCTCCGTGGGTGGGTGGAAGAGGGGTACATAAAGAATATAAAAAAATGTTTTTAATACTTCTCTTTAGCTTGATCGAGGGTACATTAATATTTTACCATTTTTCATAATTATTATACTTGAATTACATACATTCTTTCATATGTCTGGTATCTTTCATAAACAGAATAGAGGCAGGATCAGTTTCTAAAAGATGCATTCATAAAATTTAGGACAAGTTTATAAAGTTTTCACTCTAAGAGGACAAACGAGATGGAAGTTTAGTGATCACAAGGCATCTGATACATGATTTAAAAAATGGATGAATGGCACAGTAGTCATTGTCATATTCAATTACAAATACCAATTTTGTTTTAAGAAAATATTGGTCATCATGACAAGTTTACTGTTGTCATATTGAATGTTTTAAATCTGTGTACCTAAGAAATGTTTGCCTTTTTTGGCATAATAGATGCATGAAAGTCAAAATCCTAAGAAATGTATGCCTGTTTTTATTGTTGTACACATCTGGGCCTTCTTAGAATAAAATAGTTTAGACAATGAATAACTAAAGAATAAAGAAAGGAAACAGGAAGGAGGGATAGAGGAAAGAAAATCAGGACAAAGAAAGGTTTTGTGATGAGGTGTTCCATCTTACAAGTAAAGAATTTGAAGTCCTAATGGGATGCCTGAATAGAGATGGCTCACACACACACAAAAAAAATAGGTCTAGAGTTTGGAAGAATAGTTCAGCTAAAAATACAGATGTGTATGTATATCATTCACAGAAATGATGCAGATATAAGAAAATGCCAAAAAGAGGGTATAAAGGCACAAGATTATAGTCTAAGGAGAGGTCATGGCAACACGCATTTATAGGGTAGAAGAGAAAGAGAATATAAAAAAGGAGACCTCAAAGAGAACCCATTTATTATAGACATGTGTCATGGAAATCAACACAGGAAATAATGTTGGTGAAGGCCTGACTGTTGCATTTGGTAACTGAGCAGTTCCCAACAAACTATACGATTACTGAAGTTTATCATTGTTTCTTTGCATTTTCATATACTTGGTCCAAGTGGCTTTCTGAAAAGGAAATCTTATTTCCTTATGGTAAGACAAATTTCAAACAGCTATACATCAACTGCAGTCATGTTCTGCTTTGTGACAAGAATGCAGTTACCTCCACTATTACACTATTCCACATCTAGAAACTGTATTTCCCACTGTCTCATCCCCCACATTCAGCTGTGCTTTGGAAGATCAGAGCAAGCTAACTTGACCCTAACTCTATAAACAGTAAGGGTGTGACAAACTGGGGTATTTTGCTAATGTTATTATGTTTACTGTCATTATTTTTTGATGTGACGATGATATCACCAATTACTGTGGAGTAAGTAGGCACAGAAAACTTTAAAAATTAAAGTAAACCCTCCTCAGTGTTCCATCTTTGGCTAGATATGAAGGGTGGGGGTGGATAAAGGGCAGCCAATCTCTGAAGCTTTGAAAGTGGGCAGAAAAGTGGCAGGTGGATTTAATATGATCTTAGTGCAAGGCAAATATTCAAGAAAAGAGAAAAATTGAACTCTCTTCAGAGAATGCTGGGCCCCAAGCAATCAATTATGATTCAGGAATGGGAGCAAAGAGTTATAAATACTTGCTCAAGATGAAGCTTTATGTGGAAAAAAGACAAAAAGGAAACCCATAAATCTCCTAATGTTTAGTATTAACGTTTAAAAGCAAAACAAAATGTTCCGGTCTTCTGCAATACGATGGCAGTTCTAATACTGCATACTTTAGGGCATTCTGATCGCTTTAATTTCAAGAAAGACATAGAACAGCTGTAGAGAACAAGCAGAAGATATCTGTGGTAGGGCCAAAATATTTTTGTTAGTATTGGTTGCTTGGTATCTGTCCTGGGAAATCATCTCTTTTACATTTTTTAAACATGGAGTGCTGGTACAGTAAACCAGAATTAATCCCATACCGTCCCTAGCACAAGGATCTGTTATGACCTAGTCCTATCCAATTAGTGTCCAATGTGACAGTGACTGGTCCAAAGAGGGACATGGGACACAATGCAGGCCAATGAGCCATCTGCATAACTTGGGCTCATGCCACAGAGAGAGAAACATGGTCTTTCACTGGGATCACTTACTGGAAACACTAGGGGAGCCTAACGTTGCCGGTGGTCATCTTTGCCATCAGATGGATACTGCTTAAAGGGATGAAATTAGCACACAGACAAGCAGAGCTGAGAGAAATAGGAAAAGTGTGAGACTTCTGATGACATCATCTGATCTCCTGAGTACAGCTCTGGTCAGGATTCCAAATTATACGTGTCGGTCAGTTATTATTATCCTGACAAATACACAATTTAAAAGTAATAACTTTTCAGTCTTCCAAAGGAATAAACTATAGCCAGAAAATCAGGGAGGACCAAAATAGCATAAAACTGGACTGGACTTATTCTGCATAATTTGGAAATTGGTGTTATCCCCTGAAGCCCTCCAAAAAAATTAAGTGAATTAAACATTTACAAAGTGTGAAATAAACATTTGAATTTCATTACCCAAAGGGGCTAAAAATATCTGTGTCATGAAAGCATTAGTTCTATTTATAAACTATATTTACAATGCCTAACAAGGAAAATGACTTATCTGGATCTTTTTTATTAAATGTTAAGTCTACTGTCAGAGGCAGAATTTTGTAACCACTGTCACACATTAAGTCACTTATTCAATAAATAAAGATTATGCACAATAATTATTGTGCAAAAAAATGTGTTTAGCTAGGGAGATGAGTAATGACAGATATATTTACTGCTTCCAAGGGGCTCTCTTTCAAGAGAGAAAACAGACATATTTGTAAAAAATATCACTGACTGCAAAGATTACTGAGCAAATACAAAAAATGGTGGTGGTCGACATATATATATATATAGATATATAGATATATAGATAGATATATAGATATATAGATATAAATATATATATAGATATAGATATATAGAGATACATATATTTCTCTTGGGACAGGGAAAGTCAGAAAAGCCTTCAAAGAAGAAACAATAATGGCCTAAGGTCTTGAGAAATGGAAACGTTGGCAAACTGTAAGGAAGGAAGGAGGGAGGTAAAATACAATGGCTGGAGAGGACCACCTGGGGCAGTGGAATCAGGGGAAGTTGAGGAGGCTGGCAACAGAAGAAGGTGGAGAAGGGGCCAGAGGTCAGGTTACGAAAGGCTGGACACGCCTTGTCAAGAGTGTGAACCTTGCCCTATGTGGCATGAGGCTGTTGCATTTTAATCCAATGGGGTCCTCTGAATCATGAGCTTGATATAATATGACAGTTGTAGTCTTCAGTTGTTTGGATTCTTACCGCTGCTTCTTCCCAGGAAGTAGGAGTCTTGGGATTTTCTGCAAGCTGGCAGCCCCAGCACCTTCTTCAGATCTTATTTTGGGGTATGTGGTTATCTAGAAAAGAGGCCTTGGTGGTGTCTTTCTTCTTTTGACTACCTGGAGGGTCTACTTTGGTAAGACAGTTAAAGAAGATTAGTAGCATATGTACCATATGATCATGGAGATTGTTTCCATATTGTTAATTAATGAAACTTTAGCATGTGTTCTGCCTTGTGGTCTAAGGTTGGTGTTTTCCTCTCCCCAGAGAGAACAGTGAGGTTCCTATTGAGTTCAGACACTAAGGAGTCAGTTCTGGAGGGGTACAAAGAAGGTTGAGGAAAAAGGTGGACCCCAACATGGGAAGAGAATTTCCCTTGTTTGAAATATTTTTCCTCTAAAGCCTTTGTTTACAAGGGGAGAAGACAGAAATGTCCTGCCCTAAACTCATTTCTTCCACCAGTTCTCAGTGAAAGAAAGTAAAGCTGAAGGAGTTATAAAGTGAAAGAGTTTCAGTCATTCCGCATTTAAAGTGCTTACTGAGGTGTGGCTTGCCTACAAAATGTAAGGAGCCTGGCTGGGTTAAATAAATTAAGAGGCAGTGGTACAAAAGGCCTTAGTTCTAGGCAAATAGCTTCTTCACTATGCCTCTGCCACTGACTGGGTGTAAATTCAGGCAGAAGAAATATTTTGCTTTTGACATATTGTCACAATTTACTAGCAGTTTCCTTTAACCGATTTCCACCCCCTCCCAATCTTTTTTTGCATCAGACTCTTGATTTTGACTCAGGTCATGATCTCCTGGTTTGTAGGATCAAGCCCCATGCTGTGAGCATGGAGCCTGTTTGGGATTCTCTCTCTCCCTCTCTCTCTCTGCTCCTCCCCCGCTTGTGCTCTTGCAAAATAAATAAACTTTACAAAAAAAACCACACTTTCATATCATCAGTCTTTACTGACTGGACTTTTATGAGCATGGAAAACCAAGATGATATGCTTGTTAGCTCTTATTTTCCCTGTAGTTTTGTCAGGCTTCCTTGGTCTGCTAATAGCTTTTGAATCTTTCAGACATTCATCCATATTACTCAAAATCAAATCTGAAACTTTTACTAACATTTAATCCTTGTTTCAAATTAAATCATTCAGTAGGTTTTAATCCAGTAAGAAAAAATACAGGGTATGGAGAGAAGGAATAAAGAAGTATCCTTTCCTTGAGATAAGACATACAGGCTCAGGCAATTCATCCAAATAAAAACTGTTCCATTTGCTCAGTTTCTACTTTATTCTTTTTGTTCCAAGTTTGTGCAGAATACACAGAAGGAAGCACATAGTCATAGAAAATCATAATGCACTTAATGAAAAGAGAGCATGTTTTGGGGACAGGAGATAATATTTTGAAGTGCAGACAGTGAAGATTTTTCTCCCTTATGGAAATTATGGAAAGACTAGAACGTGGCAGTATTTACTAATCTAATTTCCTTTCGCTTTTTCCCCCCCTCTTTTGCTCTTAATGTAGAACGGGTATTTTCCTTTTTAACCTCTCGCCTCTCATAGCTCTTAATCAGTTAGTTTAGACACAGTGTAGAAAATTAGTAACTGCACTAGATAGGATCAAGGGATTCTCGTTCTTGCCCCACCACATTCTGTGGTATGTGACCAGGGGCAAGTCACAGATCTTGTCTGAATATTAGTTTTACCTTCCATTTCAGTGGTCCCTTATGAGTTCCTAAAATGCACTACCCACTCAGGAGACTAAATAAACAATAAGATAGTGGCCAGACTCTATGTAAAAATGGAATTCTGACTCATAATCTGCAGCAATCAGCCCAGGAAGCCAACCTATCTAGAGTAATGAATCCAAGAAGTCTAACTAGTATCTTTATCAAGCAGTCCAGGAAGTCAAACAATAACCTTTGTAACCCTTGGTCCAAAACATTCAGGACTTGACTAACAACTGACAGCTTCTCTAATTTGTCCCACATTTCTAACTTAAAACCAACCAGAGGAAACTCTTTATGCGCCGCTAACCCATAATGCAGTATGGCCTGCCTCTTGGTAGCTGCCAATCTATGTATGGCTTTGACATGTCAATTGTCTCCAATTGGGGCATATCAGAGATTTTCCACTTCTTTCTGCCATAAGCTTTGCCATTCCTATGCTGAGTCTCTGCCAAATGGAAGGGATGGTGGCTAACTCCCCGGCTCTAGCAAGTTCTCATATATAGCTTTTGCTCATTCTCTTTTGGATGAATCTTCTTTTTTTTTTTTTTTTTTTTTTTTTGCCACCCAAATGTTTAGTTTCCAACCTCTCCACAATGAACTGGTATATGATCTCAGAAACTGTTTCTTTTCTTAGCATTGCTCCTCAAAATGATCTTCTGTATCAGTGACCAGTGATTGTCATAAATGTAAGCTGAATTATATCAATCCCTATTTTAACAATTTTCTTTGTTTTTTCCATTGGCCTTTGAATAAGGTTTAAAATCTTTAGCCAGACTGATTTGTTGTTGTGGGGTTTTTGTTGTTGTTGTTGTTTGTTTGTTTTTCTGACATGTACAGGTACTTATTTTGACACTCAACCCTAGGTTTACATGACATCAAAATTCTTGGTGTTCTCAAAATGTGCCATATTCTCTCTCACTTCATGGCTTCCATGCATAGAATTTCCATAAATTTCTCTTCCTAAAATATTGTTCTTCATTTTGCTCATGTAGTAAATTCTTATATCTCCTGAAGACTTCGCTTAATCATTGTCTCCTTTGTGAAGCCCTCCCTAACCTTGCCAGTCTGTGCCATCTTCAACTAAATGTATCTTCATTTTATGTGATTTGCTTAGGTATGTCCTTATTCAATTCAATGTTAGTTTTTGCATTTTTATCACCTGCTTAGTATCTTGCATATTCTAAGTCTTCAGTAAATATTTAAATTAGGAATAAATGAATGACTGAAAGAATGACTCAACATAAATGAGATTCTTCACATGCCTATGTCACAGGACCTAATTAACTTTTCTTCAGTACGCACTGTAGTAGGTGTTAGAGTCGTTAGTTACCCATTACCTCCTACAATGGGCCAAGGAGGGTGCTAGTTGTTGTATAGCCGTCATCTTGCCACATCTCAGGTATTATTTCCCTCCCATATATAGATAACATATCTGAACTTCAAAGAGGTTAAACAACTTGAATAAAGACACGCAGTCAATGAGGGGTAGAACTGTTATTTGAAAGAAATTAGTCTGAAAATCAGCACTGAGATCTTAGGAGGAAAAGGAAATTGAGTTCCACCTTAAAATCACAGAAATCACAGACATAATCTACCATAAACCAAATACACATTACAAGTTAAGAATCATGGTGGGACTAATTCAGAATCAAGCAGGATATATACAGTTGATTCTCATTATTTGTGAATCCTATATTTATAAATTAACCTATTACCTAAAATTCATTTGTAACCCTCAAATCAAAACAGCTCTTCCATAGTCTTTGTGGATATGTGCAGAGAGGCAAAAAAAATGTGAGGTGCCTGACATCCACATTCTCAACTGAGGTTGAGAAAGCTCCCAATGCTCCTCCTGCTTATTTGAGCTCTCACACCGTAAACATGTGCCTGTTTTTCTTTTAATAACAGGATTCATTTTTTAGAGTAGTTTTAGGTTCACAGCAAGTCTAGGGGAAGGTACCGAGATTTACCATGTACTCCCTGCCTTTTCCCGTGCATAAGCTCCCCTGTTACCAACACCTCCCACGAGAGCGATATATTTGTTACAGCTGATGAACCCACACTGACACATTATTATAATCAACAGTCCATGATTTACTTTAGGGATCATTCTTGGTAGTGTATAGTCTATGGGTTTAGACAAAATTATAATGGCACATATCCATTATTACATTGTCACAGAGTAGTTTCACTGCCCTAAAATCCCCTGTGTTCTTTAATTGGAAGCCAAAGATAGCTTAAACACATTTGTATGATTTCTGCCATCTAATGCTGTGGTAGTACCTGCTATTAATATGTGGCCCTAAGATGGTTTCAGTGATAACAGAAGATGCAGTAAATGTAATAACTGTTTCTATAGCCACTTCACAAGATTGTGAAAGGAGAGGTGAAGAAGAACCCCTTAACCAATTGAAGTGACAGCAGGGTGAGCTTCAGATAATCAGGGTATAACTGCATAAACTGCAAATGAGCCAAGAAGTAAAGACCAACAGTGAAGTAAAAGGAAGGGTCTGCACGAAATACATTACTGATTCTTTTTGTATTTTACCTAGAAACGTGTCTTTAAAATAGATGGTCTAGGGGTGCCTGGGTGGCTCAGTCGGTTAAGCGTCCAACTTCGGCTCAGGTCACGATCTCACGGTCCGTGAGTTCGAGCCCCGCGTCGGGCTCTGGGCTGATGGCTCAGAGCCTGGAGCCTGTTTCCGATTCTGTGTCTCCCTCTCTCTCTGCCCTTCCCCCGTTCATGCTCTGTCTCTCTCTGTCCCAAAAATAAATAAACGTTGAAAAAAAAATTTTTTTAAATAAATAAATAAATAAACGTTAAAAAAAAATTTAATAAAATAGATGGTCTACAACCCAGCATTCGCTGGGAGGGATTTCATCTAGTGCCATAAATGCCTTAAAACAGAAAATTCTGCTTCTGGAGCCACGTATTCTCTTTTACCCGTACAAGGTAGAACCCCTTCATCATACTTCAGAAGACAACTGTTTTAGACAAGATTTTCTGATTTTTTTTTTCTTTTGTTTTTGGCTTGGGTTTCATGGTGCCTAAACAGTTTAATTCTTCAGAACTACTTTAGAGAAAATAATGACACCACATTCATTCCTTAATGTCCCTTGCATACATGTGCTCTGTGTTAAAAGGTGTGTGACACACCTTTCCCTTTCTCTATTAGAAGAGTTTCTGCCTTGACCTAGAAGCGTTAATGACAATTGTGTATCTTCCTTCTCTGGATCTAAAAGCAGTCCAATAAATAAGAGACCCTAGAATCTGGAACCTAGAAAAAATAGGAATAGAGTTAAGACCATAAACTTCATACCCGAAAACATAGTCTTATAATTAGAGTGGACAAAAATTCTCCTGATGGTACAAGTTAAAATAATTCTGTGACTCTTAAAATATTCTCTTGCCCCCTAAAGACTAGGCAAAGCTGTCCCTCTAATGTACTCCCATTATGATGCATACTTTATCTAAGTGAAGCATTTGGCAGTACAAAGTCACTGCCTCTTGTTTTATTTCTGTGTCTCTACTGCTGGATTATGAGCTCACCAACAGGAGGAGGTTCATGCTCACCTCTGTGCTCTATTCCAGTTAAGAAAATTTTGATTGCAAGGAATAGGAACTCATTTGAGATAATAAAAATAGTTGCAAAAAAAATTCAATTCTATGGAGGAAATAAAATGGTGGTCCACAAGGATGTACTTTAAGGCTTTATTCAAGGAGAGGAAGGAAGATACCACTCGCTGGGCCACACAGATAGATAGATTAGAACCAAAAGTCAGGAATTGGGATCACACTTTTTATATATCTCTGACCCCATCAGGTCTCTTATTTTTCTACTCTCTGATGACTAGCTCCATGTTTCCTTTTTTGATCCCATTCTATTGATTATTCATATTGCATAAAACCAGCTTGCCTGATTTCAACAAAACCTACTCAATATTAAATACTGATAAATGATTTCAAAAGTCTGACTTGTCCAAGTCCTGGCTATGCAAAGCCCTATTATCAGTTTCTACATAGTTCCCAATTAGGTCAATTATAATGGGGGTGAGGGGTTCAGGGAACGGTCGCAATGGTACATTGCTCACTGCCCCATCAGCAGGAATTGTGGGAGTAAGCAGCTTCTCTAACAAAGGGGCATAGTTAAAGCAGTTCCTTCAAAGGGGCCTAGTACTTATCCTTAATACATGACATCCAGAGGGGATCAAAATCATGTGTTAAATGAATGAACAAATGAATGTGGCAGACATTGCAGATAATATGTCAATTTCCCCTTATTTCTTTCTAAAACGACCCCATTTTAGCTGGGTAGTGGGTAGCAACGGACCCAGCCTGCTAGTGTGATGGAGAGATCTAACAATGGGTTGTGGAGCCAGTTACACACATCTCTTCCCAGCTCTGCCTTAGTGAAGTCATGTTGGTAGCCTGAAAGCAGCCATGATGAGAATATTGGCACCATGGAAATCAGTCAATGCTATAACCAGTGTTTTTTTTTTTTTCTCCCCAGAGAGCAGGTTTTTAGACATTTACCAGCATTCCACCAGCTAAGCCAGAATCATGGTTGGCATAAGCTAATAATGGAAATCCCAAGCCTCATTTCCAGGACTGGTTAAGGGGAGGGCCTATAACCCAGTTCTACCAATGGGACTTGGGCTTTCTTGGATTTTCTTCCAAATAAAAATAAAGATGCTCAGATTTCCTGCCTTTTAAGAATGTAACACCTCAAGCCAACCTGCAATCAAGACAGGGAAACACAGAAATGAAAAGCAACAGGCTTAAATGAATGAAAAGAAATATGAAAAAAATCTGGTTCTTTGAGGACTCTGTTAAGAAACTGTACCAAACATGGAACTACTCTGCCTCAGGCATCTTGTTACGTCATTTGTTTATTTCTTAGGGCAATTTTAATTGAATATTCTACAACTTGCAGCCCAAAGATTCTAATACAATGAATGGATAGGTGGATTAATAAATGAATCAATGAACCATTGAATGAATAAGACTATTTGTACAGCTGTGTAATGGGCAAAAAATACTGGGGATAATTACATGTACTCACAGGTATGTGACACGTGTCCTGATGGATTTCTGTTTTACCCTTTAGCATTATAATATATTGTAAACCTTCCGCATTGTTTTTTTGTTTGTTTGTTTGTTTGTTTGTTTTACCATGGATGAATAAAGAGCTTCTCACTTAAGAAAAGTATGTTACTTTTTTACATGACTGTATACATTTAGGAACTTTTTTCTTTTAACGTTTATTTATTTTTGAGACAGAGAGAGACAGAGCATGAATGGGGGAGGGACAGAGAGAGAGGGAGACACAGAATCGGAAGCAGGCTCCAGGCTCTGAGCCATCAGCCCAGAGCCCGACGCGGGGCTCGAACTCACGGACCGTGAGATCGTGACCTGAGCTGAAGTCGGACGCTTAACCGACTGAGCCACCCAGGCACCCCTAGGAACTTTCTTAATGAAGGACAAATTGTTCTTCTCTGCCACTCCATGCTCTTTAGAAAATATTCTAACTTTAAATAAAAATATGTGAAATTTATGAGGACTTTACTTCTCTATCCTAGCAGTTGAAACTCTAAGAGGTAATTTGTGTGTGTGCCTGTATGTGCATATATGTTCACTAGGTGTTTTCTATTTTATTTTGCATTCATTATATAAGAGTCTATTGTTCTTATAACAAACAAGATTTAAATATAGCAAAACTTAAAGCTATTACATGCACTGAAAATGATTCATAGCATAATATTTACTTTGACTGTTTTCTTTCTCTATTTTGAGTCTAGGAGATGGGCTTTGGCAAACATGAGACTTTGCCAGCTGGTGAGAAAGATCACCACCCCCTTTTCCACCTGGTCAGCTGCCATCAATCACTGTTTTCATCCCATACTCTTATCCACAAATCCATGTTTTCTCGAGAAACTTTAATAAATTGTGATTCCAGAGAAGAGGAAAGGTAGTCCAATGCATACTTGATGATGGATGCTGCCTAATCGGTACCTAATAAAAGAAAAATGCCAAAGCCTGGTCACTCCATTCTTCTAGGAAAACAAAGTCAGGTAGCTAAGGTGAAAGCTTCTTTTAAACAAAAACCATTTTTCTTTCCATCCCCAATTACCCTTCTCAGAACTAGCTATATGCATAACAATAGCAAAAATGTTGTTCTGGATGTTACTTCTTTCAGTTTCTATTAAAACTGTAATAGTGCCTGCTTCCATTATACATTTCCCTGTATATTTCAATCAAAATGTCACTTAGCCACTGTTACTAGAGTGCACTTAATATTTTCATTAAAACCAATAAAACCAAGAAATGACAAGGGTGCAGGTGGGTACAGACAATTAAACTCCTCTTGTATGTATTGTTAAATAGCAGTTGAGGAAAGAAAGAAGCCCCTTTGAACACCTGTCCCTTCTCCTTTGAATGGCAGCTCACAGAAATCCACTTAGCTAGCTATTGTCTGCTTATTTTCCTGACAGATAATGCGAAGAACAGGCAGTTATGGGGCCACTAATTCAAAATTAATTTTTCCTTCACAAGAGTGCTGTGGACACTGAGTGCCGTAATGGTGCCTGATCAGGATTCAGGGGGGTAAACAAGACAATTTGAGATGATGGGCAGGAGATAAAAGCCCTTTACAGGTCTACTCCACTTGCCAGTGAGAGCTGGGGGGTTTTGGCTGGCACCTCTTATTATTATTATTTTTTAAATCCATCTCAAATCAAAGTCTAAAGAGTTAATCGCTCAAACATGTGCCTGGGTGTGTGTGTGTTGAAAGAAAAGACAAAAGAAGATTCTACCATTTTGTTTTCCATCTTTTCCCACCACATTAGAAATGTTAGTGGCTGCAAAAGAGAGCTTTTAAGCCACGCATGGAGATTGTTTATGGAGTTTCCTCCTGAGAGCTTCTACCTCCGGTTAATAAAATCACCACATTTCCTTTAAAAAGTCGGGACCTTTTGCTAACCCACCATTATTGCTTATTTCGTTCTGGGAGGAAACATCCACCCCTAACATGCAAAACAAAAATTTGTTTCCACCAGACCAAATTGAAACTCTCTCTTGCTCTTCCTCTACCTGTCTCCTGCTCCTTCTCTCCCTCTTCATTCTAAATCCCTGTTCCTATGTTGCTAGCCACCCAAATCACTTAGCAAACCGGCTGAATGAAGATTCTGTGGGGATGAGTTAAAGAGGAGGATTAGATCCAACCGTTCTCTGGCCAGCCTCTGAGACCCCGTTGGCAGACAAACGGCAGACGTATCTTGTGAATTATCTCCTAGTCACTGACACAAACCACTCAGAATAAATCAGGATTGAAGATTGATTTCCACAAAATTGCTTTATTACTCAGGTAAAATTTATCGACCTGTTATATGAAGGGAAAAAAAATAAACTAAAGAAGACAGGCCTATGCTAAAATAGCAAACATAAAACCTCCTATAAATCCTCTCATTTCAAATATTTGATATGTAGTGTAGAATGTGCTCTCGGAGAAGTTCATCTCTGTGTAGTGTGTACCGTCTCGGAGAAACATGGAGGAACATACAGAACCCGAGCACTTTAAAGCCCATCAGTTAGCTATTAAAATATACGCCGATTGGGGCGCCTCGGTGGCGCAGTCGGTTAAGCGTCCGACTTCAGCCAGGTCACGATCTCGCGGTCCGTGAGTTCGAGCCCCGCGTCGGGCTCTGGGATGATGGCTCAGAGCCTGGAGCCTGTTTCTGATTCTGTGTCTCCCTCTCTCTCTGCCCCTCCCCCGTTCATGCTCTGTCTCTCTCTGTCCCAAAAATAAATACACATTGAAAAAAAAAAAGAATATTATAAAATATACGCCGATTAATTATAGTGACTCTAATTTCTAAGTCCCAAATCAGGGAACGTTATTTTCACGAGGTTTTTTGTGTCCTTAAAAAATTAATCTGCTAATATTTTTTACCCATGCAAACATTAAATCTAAATAACACAGTGAAGTTTGATCTACCCAAAACATCTAAGGTATAGACTCCCAATCCATAGGGACCGCCTCCACTCAACTCATGAACTTCTTGACACTATTTCTTCATACTCATGCATTTCATAAGCATCTCATTCGTTCACTCAGTCAGCCCGCCTTTAATCAATGACTATGATATGCAGGGAACTGTGTTGCCGCTCTATGGCTTTGATACTTAAGTCCCCAAATACATTTAAGTTAAATTCTATTTCCTTATAGAGCAGAAGAAGGCCAGTGGATTTTGAACCTGTACATATAAATTTCTTTTGTGTGCTGTGATCCTTACAGAGCTTCCCGTGGGCTGGACAATAGATGAACAAACACAGTTCCTCTTATGTGAACTAGAACTTCACTATCGAGTCTTCCAGGTATGTATCAATCCCATTCTCCTGCATCAAAGTGAATTTAATCAGATTAGTGTGTGAAACATATAACCTCATGTCGGTGTTTAGGTGTATTATTTTACTTGGCTATTTAAAGGTCCTTGAAAATATATCTATGTAAGCATTATGTGTCTCATGTGTGTAAGAGCTCCTAACTGGCAGGAGAAGTTCTGCACATCAACTAACATAGTACTACGAACATACACTAATTTATGAAGTTCATACTTACTTCTATTAATTGGTAATAAAATGATAGGGGCACAATACTGGACAGTCTAGGACCTATCAGTGGATTCTTTGCAATCTGATGAAGAAAGCTTTAATGTTGGAAAGAATGAGAAAGTAAACCCATAAGAGAGTCACCCTCAAGGCTGACATGTATTCAGGTATTATAAAAAGAGGACCAAAATGGAGCCACTTGCATTAAGCCCTGTGTCACCAAATCGAGACTTAAGATCTAACCTAACTGCAGTTTTAGCCTCTCCCAGGAATATAATCCTAAACTAGTCAATTTGAAATTTCTTGGTCAATGCTAGTGAGGTAATCTGCTTGATAGATCCTGTCTCTCAAAGGAAAGTGACCTTGCTGAAAACAAGCCACTTTCCGATAGAACAACTTCCCTGTCCTGCCCCTTCTGCGTATAGAAGTCTTTCATTTTTAGAGCTCCTCACAGTTCCTATCCATGGGCTCGATGGGATGCTGGCCAATTCACAAATTGCTGAATAAAGCCAATAAGATCTTTAATATTTACTCAGTTCATTTTGTTTTTTAAGATAGGACATCACTGTAACAACAATTGTGTAAGCTGCTAATTTTAGATGTCATCAAACTATGAGGATGTATGTGTGTCACGGCAATACTGTATAGTCAGTAGTATGACATGCAACAGTCATCACCATGATAGAGATTGTATACCTTGCCCAGGGAGCAAACACTACCTACCACTGCTTTATGGATCAAAACTCACACCCAACACTATGAGCTAGCTGACATAGCAATATGATAAAAATCTGTATGAATCAAAACATTTCTAAAGTAGTTGTGGTTACTTGTGATGTTATTTCCACAGTCATTTCAAGCATCTTAAAAACTGTATGTGTGGGGCGCCTGGGTGGCGCAGTCGGTTAAACGTCCGACTTCAGCCAGGTCACGATCTCGCGGTCCGTGAGTTCGAGCCCCGCATCGGGCTCTGGGCTGACGGCTCAGAGCCTGGAGCCTGCTTCCGATTCTGTGTCTCCCTCTCTCTCTGCCCCTCCCCCATTCATGCTCTGTCTCTCTCTGTCCCAAAAATAAATAAACGTTGAAAAAAAAAACTGTATGTGAATGAAATGTGTTGTGCTTAAATTAGAAGAAAATAGAGTATGTGGAATATTTTTAAAGATACTATCTATTCCTCATGTATCATTTTTTTAATGTTTGTTTATTTTAAGAGAGAGAGAGACTGCACCCATGCAAGCAGTGGAGGGGCAGAGAGAGAGAGAGAGAGAGAGAGAGAGAGAGAATTCCAAGCAGGCTCTACGCTGTCAGCATAGAGCCCGACATGGGGCTCCATCTCAGGAACCATGAGATCATGACCTGAGCCAAAATCAGGAGTCAGATGCTTAAGTGACTGAGCCACCCAAGTACACCAATTCCTCCTCATGTTTCTTAGTTTAAAAATATAGGTTGAAGAAAATTCCTAACACATGCAGGGAAAGGAATTTAAAACTTTATGTAAAACTGATAGTTAACATGGGGTCATTTTTATGTAACATTGTCTGCTATTGGTCAGGTTTGTCAAATCACATTTCAAATGTAAAGTATAAAATTATTTATAATTATAAGCCTTCGAAATGTCCACTTTCTAGAATTCTATATTAGAAACTGTAGGCTTGAAATACTTGGTGATTAAGCATATATTAAGGAAAACTGTTGAACCATAAGTAACATTTTATGTTGGTACTTACTAAAAAATACTTTCACACCTTCTCTTTCTAAAAATGCTGATAATTAAAAACTGTTGACTTCTTAAATACATCCTTTTAAATATCAACATATGTTTTGGTAAAGAAGAAACATGGACTATATAGAAAAATAATTCATTTTAATATGGCGATTAATCTCATCCTTAATTTCACCTTTGTTTTTTTAACACCTGTGTGATACAAGTAATATATATTTTGGTTTTGCCCACTGGTTCCTGGCTCACAGTTTCCAAATTCCTTGTAATTTCCTAAGTGATTAGAGTAATAGGAGCATCTTTTGATATACAGTTTGGGTTCTCTTCTAAATTCCTAAAATAGCTTAGAGCACAAGGGTGAAATGGGTGTCTTTTGTTATTCTTAACAAGTACCTTTCAACAACACCTAAGTTTACAGTGACTTTTGGAAGGCCCCCTTAGGGGTTTAGATGGGGCCTGGGGAAACCAACAATGTGATCAGGGGGTTACAATTTTCAGCCCAAGGCACCACCACAACCTCTGGAGGAGGAGAGGGGCTAGAGGTCATTCACCAATGGCCATTTAATCAAACATGCCTACATAATAAAGCCTCCATAAAAGTTCTTAAACTATGAGATTCAGAGAGCTTCCAGACTGTTGAACTTATTAAGATGTGGGGAGGATGGTGCATCTGGAGAGGGAATAGAAGCTCTGTGCCCCTTCCCACATACTTTCCCCCATGCACCATTTCCATTTGACTGATCTTGAATATACACTTTTATTATAAACCACTAATCGACCAAGTAAACTGTTTTCCTGAGTTTGTGAACTGCTCTAGCAAATTAATCAAATCCAAGGAGGGTGTTGTACAAATCTCTGATTCATAGCCAGTCAGTCAGAAGCACAGGTAACAACCTAGACTTGCAATTAGCCACTTCAAGGGGCAGAGGGGTACAGGTTTGTGGGACTGAGCCCTGACTTATGGGATCTGAGGCTAACTCCAGGTACAGAGTGTCAGAACTGAGTTAAATTGCAGGACACCCAGCTGGCATCGGAGAATTTGCTTTGTGTGTGGAAAATCCACACATCTGGTGTCAGAAGCATCGCTGACAGTAGAGGAAAAGCACAGGAAGTAAGTTTTTCCTTAAAACTTACATGGAGGGGCGCCTGGGTGGCGCAGTCGGTTAAGCGTCCGACTTCAGCCAGGTCACGATCTCGCGGTCCGTGAGTTCGAGCCCCGCGTCAGGCTCTGGGCTGCTGGCTCAGAGCCTGGACCCTGTTTCGGATTCTGTGTCTCCCTCTCTCTCTGCCCCTCCCCCGTTCATGCTCTGTCTCTCTCTGTCCCAAAAATAAAATAAACGTTGAAAAAAAAATTAAAAAAAAAAACTTACATGGAGGGTTAGTTTTCATGGGCAAAATGAAAACATTCTATATTGAAATCTTTTCAGTTGTTCTGAACAATCAAATGTAGTATCTACGGATATCTAAATCTGTGTACGTCATAAGAAATAATTTTGTTTTCAATCTAGAAGCCATATATCTGTTTTGAGAGATATATCTCTAAATAAAATCTTATGTGATAATTCTATCTGATGAAGATGCTCAACATAGTAAAAGATTAAGAGCAAAAGCTTGGCCAGAACTCTTTAAGTGTAGTTATATAAAAGATACTAGTTTGTTTGCTTTCCGTGTGTGTGTGTGTGTGTGTGTGTGTGTGTGTATTTACTTCATCTGAAGGTGCCCAAGACTCTCAGACAATGAGTACAAGAGACAGGGAGAGCAGTCAATTTCTTCACACTTCCATGCAGCCCATTCTTAATTCATAGAAACCTCCAGGAGAATGGTCTTCGCAATTTCTCATTTCCATGTTTCCTTCATAGGGCTAACAAATTACAAAAGCAAATCAAAGTTGATCCCCAAACACTTGGTTTATCTATGTCGTTCAAAAATATGTCAGTGGGAGAAAGACAGAAAACATGCCCAAACATGCTTAAGGGCTTACAGACTCACTGTTTTCTCTTTTACCCCGGGTTTGAAATCTCAGTCATCATGGAATTTTGATCACTGCCTTCTCCAACACTTTGGAACCACCTTCTCATTCCCCTTCTCTCAGGGCCCAAAAAACTTCCTCTTCCCCTTTGTCATTTCAAGATCAAGTGTCTTTCTGACCAAAAGTTTTTCTTCTTCTTGACCAGGGCATGAGCGTCTAAATCTACTGATTTAATAAGGTCTACTTCTACCAACTAGATATAACACACACAATATTTCCACATGAATCATAAAATGTAGAAGCTTTTACTATATAGGACATTTCCTGTGTATGCCTAAGCTAATAATTTTTCCACATTGTAATGCAATAAATTGGATCTAGCTCTGTGGCAAGTCCTCTCGCGTAAAGTTGTTATCTTCCCATTTACCCTGAGGTGAAGCCTCCCATCCACAAGCCCTACCCATAAATGAAAGCTTGTTGTCAAACTTTCCAGTGTTTCAGCCTCATGAGTATTTAACAAAGTGTATCATTTAGAGTTGCAAAGGTATCTGAAAGAAAAGCAAAACTTAATAATATATAATAAGCATCATACATTTAACACGTCATCTGTAATATATTATAAGCATCTTAATTATAATTATAATTAATGTGCAGTTATTATAAAATATATAGTACATATCATTTTCTTAAAAAAACACAAAAAGGACTGGAGGCCATGTGGGAAGTAGCCAAGGTGGATTTAATTGCTCATCTTTTATTATAATACAATTTAAGGAAAAACTGTCAATTTATAAGTCAAAGAATATAGTTAAATGTGAGCCTACTATTTAAAAGTCTGGTGATAAGCACCAGATTAACTAAAATCAGATATAGTTAAGACGGCTGTAGTTTAGGAACAGGAGTGGGCATGAGAGTGAACAATCGGGATGGGGAGATAATTTGGTTTACATTTTATACTTTGTGAACTATTTGCACTGTTAAAACAAAGAAAAAAATATATGTATATATACATATACTTAATTTTACGGTTTCCAAAAAAATTGAACTAAGAAAAGTGATCACTCTAAGCTTTACAATTTCTTGGGGAGAGTCATGCTGACATCACCACTGACTTGAAGTCTGACAATGAATTTGGCTTCATCCTCATTTGTAAAAGGTCATCAGCTCTGATATCCAACACAGATGGGAGCTGAACCTCTCCACCACCTGGACTGAATGTCCGCCCCCCCCCCCCCAGCTTTCCGTGAAAATGGAGAAGACTCAAGACCATTTAAAAAGCTGTGAGGTAGTGGAAAAAGCACAAATCATGGATTCAGAAGTTTTGTTTAAAAATTTTTTTTTCAACGTTTATTTATTTTTGGGACAGAGAGAGACAGAGCATGAACGAGGGAGGGGCAGAGAGAGAGGGAGACACAGAATCGGAAACAGGCTCCAGGCTCTGAGCCATCAGCCCAGAGCCCGACGCAGGGCTCGAACTCACGGACCGCGAGATCGTGACCTGGCTGAAGTCGGACGCTTAACCGACTGCGCCACCCAGGCGCCCCTAAATCATGGATTCAGAAGTTTTGAATTCAAGTTCTGCCTTCTCTGTACTGCAGCCAATTTATCACTTAATTTCTGGTAGCTTGAGTTTCCTTTGGGTCAAGCAGGTATAACACCCAAGTTTGGGGGGAGGTTAATGGAGGTAACAAATAGAAATGGATTTCTGATTGTAAGTAACAAAACAGTGTTTAATATAATAGCTCAAGTGTTTTCCATGTAACCTGCTTTTGGGCAATCACTGCAGCTTTTTGGTGCTGCTCTGACCTCTTCCATTTCCAATACCAGCCTAACGAGCAGCTTCCAGCTCCACTACAGCATTGTTATTCTTTCTGTTTCCAGCATAAGGGAAATGACTGCTTTGCTTTTCTTAGACAGCCCACTTCACCTATGTGCACAGAGAAAACCTGTTCTTTATCTTGTTATGTTTTCAATCTGAATGATTTACATTACCTGGATGAAACAGTGCTACGAGGGCACAAAAGGTTAATTCCTTCCCCCTTATACAGAGACTTGGACACTGGTTTGAATTATTGACCAGGGATGGCTTTTAAGGGTCATCGAAACAGTAAGTTGTGAATTGTAGTCTCCTTGTCTGAGCTCTAAGGCTGACTGTCTTCTTAAAAGTGGTTAAGTGGAAGTTATTGATGGGACCTCGAGTAAGATTTGACATCAGGCTTTAATTATACCTTGAGAGGCAAGGAAAATGGAAAACGAAGGCTAATTCAATTGAACAGTTGATCACTAAGCAATAATCACAACACACAAAAAAAATGTATTTCTATTTCACCCAAGTGCTGCCCACATGGAAGATTAGTATCAGTGATTTGATTTATGCTACTCTTCTTATGATATTTTATTTGGACCAAGAGAGAGACGTTTCATTTAACCTATTCGAAAATGTGTTTGCATGGATATACAGGCCTAGAGCTTCCTTAAAATGTAAAAGAGAGGGGCTAAACAAACTCCCACGTTATTGCAACCCTCCTGAGGACATTAATCTATAGTGTCTGGTCAGCACTATGCATATTAGAAATAGAATACAAAATGGACAGGTATCACCAAAGACTCACAGAAACATAGTACCCAAGCTCATGTTACCAAACAAATTAAGGGTATATTAAAAAATGCTTGGGGCACCTGGGTGGCTCAGTCGGTTAAGTGGCCAACTTCAGCTCAGGTCATGACCTCACTGCTTGTGAGTTCGAGCCCCGCGTCAGGCTCCATGCTGACAGCTCGGAGCCTGGAGCCACTTTGGATTCTGTGTGTCCCTCTCTCTCTCTCTCTCTTTACCCCTCCCCCACTCATGCTCTGTCTCTCTCTGTCTCAAACATAAATAAACATTAAAAAATACTTTTAAAATGTGCTTAACACATCAACACTTATGCAAAATTTTTAACCTTTGTAGTCTTTGCATTTTAGTCCTTGAAAACCATAGGCGTGAGCAGCTCATTTGTTCCCCAGTCTCTGCCATCTCCTCCCAAACGGGGCTACTTATTAGATCAAATATAGAAAAACTGTCTTGACATTCACAAAATTCAAGAAAGACTTTGCAAGACTGCCACAAACTTACCGCGTGGAATCATAGGATACTTGCCAATATTCAGCCACTCTTTACCTACAAATATGGTAGTGTCATGTGGTTTTAATAGATACAGACAAACGAGACAAATCAGATTTCTCTAATGCTGCATAATAAGTTATTAGTCATGCCTTCCGTGAGCATTGTTCACGAAAGCACTTCCTGGTTGAAGAAACTCAGTGGCACTTATCTCCAGCTATTAAAGATGCATATCGTAAAGCTGTGTTAATTCAGGTGACTATTCCCCTCTGCAAAAGCAATTTGAAACAAAAAAGCATCCACACTACAAAAAAAAAAAAAAGTTAACAGTAGTGGGTACATATTCTTTTTTCTTCTTTACACTTTGCCATGTTTTCCAAATTTCTACAATGAACGAGTATTTTAACATCAGAAACATGTTGTTTTTAAAAATTAAAGAGCGCTGAATTTTAAATATCGTATTAAAACCCAAAGAGAGTGTGTTGTATAATAAATAGCCCTATTCCTTCAGACAAAATACTTATAATTCTGAAAAATGACTTGTTTATTACCTCTACCACCCCAATTTCTCCTCCTGTTGACAAGTAGTCAAGGTAGTTGACACTTCCAGTTTCACTTGAGCTGATTTGTGACACTTATTAGTCAACCAATTTAGGAGCATAACGTGCTTTGGTGGTCTAATGCCACCTCTGGTCACATATTAACCTCATTTTGGTTTAAATGCTCCATTAAAATGGGAAACCCTATCCAGCTGGCAGGGGAATAGCACTTGCTTTAAATTGGATATTATTCTGAATTACAGTCAACTCTGTAATTCAGTGTGATGTGGCTGCTAAAAAGCCCAGGATCTTAGACTGCATTAATGAAAGTGTAATTTCTGGTTTATGGGAAGTCATCGTCTTTCTATATTCTGATCAAGCCACATCTGGAGTATTATGTTCAATTACAGGTCAACATTTTAAGGACCGCGGCAAATTAGAATATGACCAAAGAGGCAATCAGGATGGGGAAAAGTGTGTAAGCCACTGTCATTTTGAGGAACAGGCAACAGAAAGCAGGCTAGGTGGTGTAGATGACATAAGAGCGGTCTCCAGATTTTTGAACTGGTTGAATGTGAATGAGAGACTTCTGCACTGTTCAGAAACAACATGAACATGGGCTTTTTTTAATGAATGAGAGAGGATATTAAAATGGAGCTTTTTAAAAATCTCCTTTTTGACTGAGATCACAAAAGGCTAGAACAAACCACTAAGAGACACCATTTACACATTCCAGAGGGAGGCACCTGATTACCTGAACTTGACTCACAAAGGAGCTGGCTCAAAACAGTTCAACAAGAATAACCCTACTTCGAAGATGTAAAATGGTTAATGTTGTAGGAGCTGAAAGCAGCATTTTTTTAAGTGTATTTATTTATTTTGAGAGAGAGAGAAAGAGAGAGAAGGCAAGCAGGGGAGGCGGAGAGAGAGGAGGAGAGAGAATCCCAAGCATCCCAACATGAAAGAGAATCCCAAGAATCCAAGCTCCTCGCTGTCAGCAAGGAGCCCAACATGGGGCTCAATCCCACGAACCAACAGTGAGATCATGACCTGAGCCGAAATCAAGAGTCTGACACTTAACCGACTGAGCCACCCCAATGCCCCACGGCATTTGTTTTTGTTTTTTTGTTTTTTGTTTTTTTGAGTGAGAGAGAGAGAAAGAAAGAACTGTTGGACAGCAGTGGTCTTTACCTGGCAGGAAGGAGAAGGGGTGCCAACATTTCCAAGGAAGCAAGGTGTGACAGGTAGAGGTCCTCAAAGAACATGCTTTGTCTCTGGTGTAGCCGGAGCACAGAGATTGGAGCCAGATCCACACGAGGAGAAGCCCTATGGTAGATGACCGTGGCCAGCTAGCCGCTCTTAGACAGAAAACCAGGAGACAGCTGCACTGGCCACACCTGGCCTTGCATGGAGAAGGTTGCATCATGTGTGCACTGCATGAAGGTGGTTGGCTGAGGTGGCACATGGAGGGTGAAACACACCCTCTCTCTGTTCCACAAGGGCAAGCCCTCAGCTGCCCACTGCAAGGGATGCCCACTGCAAGGGATGCACTGCAAGGGATGCACAAAGGAACTAGTGACTTATGAAGCCATGTGCTCTACAAGGATGCATCTTTCCAAAGGAGTCACCTTTTTCTTATTTGCAGAAAGGTACCATAGAAGCTTGAGGCAGCCCCAGCAACAAGGTGAGTTTTTCACGTGGACCAGATATGGGCCTTGTAAGAGAGAAAGTCAGCTTGAAATCATCTTAAAAGGAATCTGTCCAAGAGAGCCATTTAATGAGGAGGTGGGACTCCAAGAAAAGACCTTAGTTGGCTGAATGATCAGATGGATACCTGGAGAGTTGTGAATGGCCAATGAGAGAAAATATCACCTGTATTGACAGAGAAGTGCAGGTAAGAAAATCCCAGGAATGGCACAATGTCTAAGTAATCAGTATGAGCTCAAATTAATATTGTTAATGTTTATTTATATTTGGGGGGGGGAGAGGGGCAGAGAGAGAAAGGTTACAGAGAATCCCAGGTAGGCTCTGCACTGCCTACATGAAGCCCGATGTGGATCTCGAACTCACGAACCTTGAGATCATGACCTGAGCGGAAACTAAGAGTCGGACGCTCAACCAACTGAGCGGCCCAGTATACATCTGTTCTTCTTATATCAGGGTGTGATTGTCATTTAGCACAGAGTATCAGACTCTAGTTCACAATGCATAATAAAATTTGTGGATAATTAAGATGTGACAATTTAAGGAATTCTATCACATGTATGTTTTAAAATAACTAATCTCACTAAATGCCACGGTGAACAAAATAATTTCAGAATTTGGTTGAATCCACATGGTACAGTTTCCTGAGAATGTAAAATAAGACAGACCCATGTAGGGATTGGATCCATTTACTGCTAACCTCTTTGTTTAGCTTTTAGATTTGCTTGATTGGATTCATTTTCTAGGACTGAACTTTGGTAGACAATAGTCATCTAACTTGTAGTCCCTAAACTGGAGAGAAGGGGAAAAGGATATTAAATATCTTTTATGTGGGTTGCACGAGAGGTAAGAAAGCAGAGAAATAGATACAGACATGGGTGATTAGATTCTGATAAATGTCCCAACTCCCAAACTGAGCACCTGCATCAAACATCTTTATTTCTCATCTGTAATGTTGCCAGGAGGGACAGAGCTGTCAATTTAATTAAGATATGAAGGATTTTGGCCTGAGCCCCAAAATAAATTAGGCCACGATGAAACAGGAATTCACTAATTCAATTTCATTCATTCAATACATAGTCATTGGGCACTCACTCTTTGGCAAGTATTGTGGTAGTTATTGGGGATAAATTCATGAGCAAAAGAGATACAAAACCCTGCTATCATAGAGCTCAGAGTACAACTGGGAATACAGAAATCAAATACGGAGTTACAAATGTTATAAGGATAACAAGGGTAACAAGGGATTTTAATAAAATTAGACATCACTGAGAAACTGGTACGTTTTAAACCTATAGCAATATTAGATGCAGATATGATAGAGAAAGAGAGAGAGACACTAGTTAGCTATTCTATGTAATAGTCTGTTTGGACATGTTTGGCAAGCTTATGAAGAAGCAATACAAGATTCGTGTTGAAGTTTATAAAGTGAGGTTCACTCCTTTACCACACGTCTGTATTTTATTTTACCAAGGCAAGTGAAGGGAAGCATTACAACTTATAATAAGGTCCCTGGAAGGCATTCTGTTCTTCCTCCAGAAACCTTTATTCTGCAAATGACCATCTATTCTCATGAGGCGGTGAGGGGGGACAAAGGACAAGGACCTTTGTTCTCCCCATGTTGTACTCTCTCAGTTGCTCAGGATACCAACACAAAATACCACAGACTGGATGGCTGCAAGGACATTTATGTTCTCACAGTTCTAGAGACTACAAGTCTGGGATCAGAGTGACAGCACGGTCAATTCCTAGAGGACTTCTTCCTCCTTTGCAGATGTGTCCTCATATGACACAGATAGAGTTGTGGGGGCTCTTCCTCTTTCCTTAAGGGACCAGCCCTACCAGATAAGAGTCCCACCCTTATCATTTCCTTTGACCTTTATCACCCCTTTCCAAGCCCTGTCTCCAACTATAGTCATATAAAGAGGTAGGGCTCAAACATATGAATTTGGGGGAAGAAGAGAGAATTCATGAGTAAAACAACAAAAATACTCAGCTTAGAATTTTCTGAATATGAACCCACATAAGCAAATACTCATTAAAGTAAAAGAACCAGGTTTCATTTTCTTGTTCTTAGACACAGGGTGGGGCTGGGAAGCTGCTCTGGTAATCCATTTGGGGCAACAAAAAACAGAAGACTTGGACCAAATTCGAAGTTTGTTCAAATGCACCAGCTTTTATGAATCATGATGTCTTTTTGATGAGAGCATGAGGTGGAGGAGTAAGTTGGACACAGCATCTCCATGGAAACCCTTCTCTTAATCTGTCCATGAGGAAACATACCAGACCTCAATGCAAAGACCTAGTATGCATGATCCACCCCTACCTCCTGCATTATTGCTAATAAATTGTGAATGACAACTGACTTTCTGTTTGATAATACACGAAGAGGATGGAAGTATCTTCTTTGAAGCATGATCAGTGTGTGACAAAGCGCTTCATTTCCCCAGGAGGCTGGAATCATTATGAGAGTAATAAACTGGGCAGCTGGCACAATTTAGAAGAAGATGGCCATCCATCTCTCCAAAGTACTGTAAATCCACTCGGACTGTTTTTGCAACTGGTTGAAGCTGGCATGCACTAGACTGACAATTTACAAAGCAATGGAAAGACAGGTTTAAGGAGTATGATATTGATTAATCTGAACTAAGACGATGACAAATAAGATTTTTCTAGCATGCTTTTTTTTTAAAGATTTCTTTTAAAAAATTAATGACATTAACAATACTGCTACACCAAACGCAAAAAAATGTCTTTTGTTACTTCTATTCTCACAATTATAACAAAGCATGTCAATATCTTGTTCTCTCCTTGTTCGTTTGAATAAGGAAATGTCATATGTCCTGGAGCAGGAAATGGAACAAGTTTTGGAACTGGCAAAGTAAAGGACTTCTGTGCAGTGGGAAATAAATGGCTATGCCACTGGACGTGCACAGCTATACCGTAGTTCAGTGGAACCATGTGGAAGACTGACTTCATCTTCTTCTAAGTCTTGAGAAATCACTGTCAGGCAAGTAATTCTGACCTCAGTTACTACTGTGCTTGTGACAGTGCATAAGTACCTACTGGAGTACCAGCTGTTTAGCCATATGTCCCTGGGTCACCATCATGCTTCTGCAATCCTAAAGGACTTCACTACGCTTCAATGAATCCGTGTTCCACAGCGACACCAAATGGTCAAAGGAGAAACAGCAGCAGCATAAAATGTGATCCTCTTTGGATAGATTTACTGGTTTGATTTTGTGGGGTTTTTTTTTTTTTTCTTTTTTAACCCTTGCAGCTTTATTGAGATATAACTGACATATCACATTGTATAAGTGCAAGGTGTACAACTTGATGATACGATATTTTTCATATTGCAAAATGATAACTACGGTAGGGTTAGTTAACTCCATTACCTCATATAATTATTATTTCTTTTTTTGTGGTGAGAACATTTAAGATTTACTCCCTTTGCAAATTTCGAGTATACAATATGGTATTGTTAACTCTAGTAATCATGCTCTATATTAAATCCCGAGAACTTACTTATCTTACAACTATACCCTTTGAACAAAATCTGCCCATTTCCCCTATCTCATCAACCTCTGCCCCTTGCAACCACCATTCTCCTCTCTGAGTCTGACCTTTTAGATTCCACATTTAATCAGTATTTTTCTTTCTCTGTTACTTAGCATAATGTCCTCAAGGTCCATCCATGATGTCACATATGATGGCAGGATTTCCTTTCTCATGGCTAAATATTATTCCATTGTGTATATGTGTGTGTTTGTGTTTGTGTGGGGGGGGGGCGGTGTGGGTGTGTATGCATCCATACCATATCTTCTTTATCTATTCATCCACAGACAGACCCTTAAGTTGTTTCATTATCTTGGCTACTGTGATTAATGATGCAATGAACATGAGAGTACAGATATCTCTTCAAGTTCCTGACTTCATTCCTTTGGATATATACCTAGATATGAGATTGCTGTTAGTTCCATTTTTAATTTTTTGAGGAACCTCCATAACATTTTCCGTAGTGGTTGTGCCAATTTACATTCCCATCAACAGTGCACAAGTGTTCCCTTTTCTCCACATCCTTGCCAACATTTGTTCTCTCTGGTCTTTTTATTGTAGCCATCCTAACGGGCGTGATGTGATTTCTCATTGTAGTTTTGATTTGCATTTCTATGATTAGTGATATTAAGTACATTTTCATGTACCTGCTGGCCATTTATATATCTTCTTTAGAAAAACTTCTACTCATGTCCTCTGCATATTTTTTAATTGAACTCCTTATTTTCTGCTATTAAGTTGTAGGAGTTCCTTCTATATTTTGGAAATTAACCTCTACCAGATATGGTTTGCAAAATTTTCTCCCATTTATGTTGTCTTTTCATTTTGTTGATTACTTATTTTCCTGAGCAGAAACTTCTTAGTTGGATGTTGTACCACATATTTATTTTTGCCTTTATTGCCTGTGTGCTTATGGTGTCACATCTATAAAAACCATTGCCAGGACCAGTGTCAAGAAACTTTCTCTTGTTTTATTTCTAGTTTTATGGTTTCAGGTTTTATGTTTAAGTCTTTAATCCATTTTGAGTTAACTTTTTGAGTGGTATAAATTAATTTTTTGAGTCCAATAGCACTCTTCTGCATGTGATTATCTAGTTTTCCAAGCACCATTTATTGAAGTGTATCCTTTCCCACTGAGTATTTTTGGCTTCGTTGCCTTATATTAGTTGACTGTGTATGTCAGAGTTCCTTTCTGGGTTTTCAGTCGTGCTCCATTTGTTTTTGTGTGTGTTTCCATGCCAGAACCATAGTGGACTAATACATGATTAATATAGCTTTGTAATATAATTTGAAATTGGGAAGTGTGATGCTGACAGTTTTGTTCTTCTTCAGGATTGCTTTGGTTATTTGGGGTCTTCTCTAGTTCGATACTAATTTTAGGATTTTCTTTTTCTATTTCTATGAAAAAAAATGCCATTGAAATTTTGACAGGGATTTCCCTGAATCTAAAAATGGCTTTGTGTATTATGGATATTTTAACAATAGTCTTTTTTTTTTTTAATTTCAGAGAGAGGTAGTACAAGCAGGGGAGAGGGGTAGAGGGAAAGAGAGATAGAACCTTAAGCAGGCTCCAAACTCAGCGCAGAACCCAACCGAGGGCTTGATTCCATGACCCTGGGATCATGACCTGAGCCAAAATCAAAAATCAGATGCCCGGGGCGCCTGGGTGGCGCAGTCGGTTAAGCGTCCGGACTTCAGCCAGGTCACGATCTCGCGGTCCGGGAGTTCGAGCCCCGTGTCGGGCTCTGGGCTGATGGCTCGGAGCCTGGAGCCTGTTTCCCATTCTGTGTCTCCCTCTCTCTCTGCCCCTCCCCCGTTCATGCTCTGTCTCTCTCTGTCCCAAAAATAAATAAAAACGTTGAAAAAAAATTAAAAAAAAAAAATCAGATGCCCAACCCACTGTGCCACCCAGGTACTCCAACAATAGTCATTTTTCTTATCCATGAATATGGGGTGTCTTTCCCGGTCTCGCAGCTTATTTTGCTTGCCTATCATGTTTTCAGCAGTGTGCTGGTAAATGTTTAATAGAGGGAGAAAAACCCTGACTTGTAGCATTTGCCAATTTCCATGGTATAAATATATCTGCCATGGCCAATTTTAAGAATGACCATGTTAAACAAAGGGCTTTCAAAATTCCCAGAAATTCAGCAATAGACTGTCCATTTTGTATAGAGCACCCAGAGAGCTCTGCAAAATGTAAAGCAGATCACATCATTCCCTGTTCCTTACCCTCCCTTGTCTTTCTATCATTTAGGATAAAATTAAGCCCATATCTCTACCTTATAGAGGTCTCTGGTTTCTTGCCCCTCCCATTATCTCTAATCTTGTCTCAACCTATTACCTCCCTAGGGCAGGGTGCTCAAGCCCACCCCGGCCTTTCTGTTTCTGGCTTGCACCCAGCTTATGTCCATCTTACGCCTTTTCCTAAGTATTTTCTCTGCTTGTGATGAATTTTCCCCATCACTTGCAGTCAGGATCCCAGTTGCCATTCTGCCTTCAGCTTAAATAACATTATCCTCAGAGGAGCTGCTACTGACTACCCTATCTTAACTATTCCCCTAATAAACTCTGTATTACATCATTCCAATTTTATTCTATACATGAAATTCATGCTTTCTGATATCTTCATTGTTTACTTGTCTACCATCTAATTGCCTTAGTACAGTATAATTGTCATGAGTGCAGGCACCTTGCCTGTTCTGTTGATCTCTGAAACCCCAGTGCCTCGCACATGATAGGTATTCAGGGAGTATTTACAAAATCTTTTTTAAATGAGTTATATTTGGTAGCATTAAAGTCAAAACCAACCTTATTGGTTTTTTTTAAGGTATAAATGACATATAACAGTATATTTGTTTCAGGACTATAACATAATGATTCAGCGTTTGGGGCACCTGGTGGGCTCAATTGATAAGAGTGTGCAATTCTTGGGCGCCTGGGTGGCGCAGTCGGTTAAGCGTCCGACTTCAGCCAGGTCACGATCTCGCGGTCCGTGAGTTCGAGCCCCGCGTCGGGCTCTGGGCTGATGGCTCAGAGCCTGGAGCCTGTTTCCGATTCTGTGTCTCCCTCTCTCTCTGCCCCTCCCCCGTTCATGCTCTGTCTCTCTCTGTCCCTAAAATAAATAAACAAAACAAAACAAAACGTTGAAAAAAAAAAAAAAGAGTGTGCAATTCTTGTCTCAGGGTTGTGGGTTTGAGCACCACCTTGGGGATAGAGATTACTTTAAAAAATTTTTAAATCATAAAAAAGAATTTTTATATACTGCAAAATGATTACCAGAATAAGTCTATTTGATATCTGTCATCATACATAGTTATATATGTATTTTTTTCTTGTTTTGAAGACTTTTAAGATTTACTCCTCTAGCAACTTTCAAATATACACTACAGTATTAACAACTATAGTTCCTATGTTTTATATTACATATCCATAGCTTATTTCTTTTATACCTATTTGGTACCTGTTGTTTTTTATACCTTTTATATCTAAGTTTATAATCTTTTATGCCTTTTACACCTAAGTTTGTACCTATTGTTTCTTTTTTTGCCCTTTCAATCCCGTTCTATGAGTTCATTATTCACCACCCCTTAGTTAAATCTGAGGCCAGAAGCACGTTTTAAAAATCTTTTAGACCTAAAACTTATCTTGTTTCAGTAATTAGCATATTGTACCTGTATAACATCAGAACTCTAGACTTTTACCCAACTTAAAGCTTCTTCCTTTTTCTGGGTCTCAACTACCCTAAACTGAAACCCACAGTAGAATAGTAGATATGGTCGACCTCTTTCCTCTTCCTCTCTCCACCTCCTCTTCTACTCCCTAGCTCCCCCTTTGGCTCCTTGACGGCTAGGGTGGAAAAAGAAAGAGAGAAAAGAGCTGACAAGATAAACTGGATCAAAACAATAATGATCTGGGTTTAGTGTCCTTTGTTGGGGCACCATCTGCTGGGAGGTGTAAAAAGCTAATTCCTTCTCTCCTGGGGCACTTTAAGTGGGCTCCTTAGGGATCCTTTGCTGGGATTTTGGCTGAAGCTATTTCACAAGGACAAGACTTTGTATCTAGCTGCCACTTAAGACGCCAACAGCCCCCAGTTTTCCAACTAGCCTCCCTCATTCGGGTTTTATCTCCACCTCAAGGAGCCCTTCTTGAGTGGAATTCCTTTTGCTATGAACCCAGACCTGCTTGCTTCTTCAGTACCCATATTTGAACCTTGGGAAGTAAGCAAATTTGCCCTTCCTTTAGTCAATGAAGTTTAGTAGAAGAGAAACTGATCCCCACACATTCCTTTTTTGTTGTTGTTATTGTTGCAACTTCCAACTAGATTCTCCTTTTTAGATTTCTCCTTAGTACAAGATTTCTCCTGTACCTTGTGATCTCGTTCCTGTCTCATTTGTAGAAAACTGCTAGAGAAAATCCTACATAACCATGCAGGCTGATACTGCTCCAGATGCCTTTGTGTTAACTAAATGGGAGACCTAGAACTATGTGAAAAGTGTTCTGTGCCAGTTCATAGGACACGAAAGTGTTAGGATCAAGCAAACCTAAATCTGAACCGTCTTTCTACCATTTCCTGACTGTGACATCTTAAGCAACATAAGACTATGCTTTAGTTTCCTATTCTTAGTTTCCTACAGAAACTGGTTTGAAATTTTGAGAGAATATTTTCTTCTCCTTCTTCTCCCTCTCCCTCTCTTTACCTCTTCCTTCTCCCACCTTCCCATCCCTTCTCGCCCTTCCTCTCCTCCTTCTCCCCCTCCCTCTTTTCCCTCCCTCTCCTTCTCCTTCTCCCTTTCCCTGTCTCTCTCCCTCTCTCCCCTTCCCTCTCCTCCCCCTCCCCCTCCCCCTCCTCTTCCTTCTTTTACTCCTTCTCCTTTTTCTTCTCCTTCTTCTTCTCCTCATCCTTCTTCCTGAGATCAGGCAACAATATTTAAGACTGTGTCTCTGACAGTTTATGTGCCAGCTGAATTACTAACCAGATGTGTTCACCAATGTGTTTTAGGGATGTGAATGGATGAAAACACTATATTATTAGATTTTTTTTCATTTTCTTTTTATTTGTCATATCCACATAATCAGATTTTCTAGGAGCTTTTCATTTTAATGTTTTCTCAGCAAAATATTATGTATCAAATCAACTTTGTATTCTAATTCAATGATTTCTACTTTTATCAGATTCTCTTTTCTTAAGTTTACTATGTTTTTTATAACTTCTTGAACTATTGTAATCACTTCTATAGTGTTTATTTTCAAATAACATAAATACTTAAAGCTATGCATTGCTCTCTCTTTACCAATTTAGTCACATTTCAAATTTTGATGTGTAGAATTTAAATTTTAGTAATTTTTCTAAAAAATCCGTATTGCAAAATTTGATTTCCTTTTGCCCAATAGTTATTCAACCTTATGTTTGTTTTATTCTTAAAGATTCACTTTCGGTGTTTTATTATTTTAAAATTCTTGTTATTTCTAATTAAAAAAATTTTTAAAGATCTGTACATGTCTTGGTGGCCTGGTACATGATTACTTTTGAGATGTTTATAGAATCTTGAAACCAATATGTAGTCTTGCTATGTAACTGTATGTGTGTGTGTGTAGATATAAAAACATTCAATTTTTTAACTCCAGTGAAATCTCCTACACTATTATGCTAGAATCAATTACTCTTTGTATTTGTAGGATATCAAATACTCTTTGTATATTTTTTGCTTTTAAACTATTATTTTTTAAGTTTATTTATTTTTAGAGAGAAAGTCAGCAGGGGAGAGGCAGAGAGAGAGAGGGAGAGAGAGAGAAGGAGAGAGAGAATCCAAAGCACAGTCTCCATAGCCAGCATGGAGCCCAATGCAGGGCTCAAACTCATAAACCATGAGATCTTGACCTGAGCTGAAATCAAGAGTCAAACATTTAATCAACTGAGCCACCCAGGAACCTCATTTTATAATTATTTTTGTAAAGCATTTTTAAAAACTTTCCTTTAAAATACATTATCACATTTTCCTATTTATTTATTTATTTTATTTTATTTTATTTATTTATTTCTTTTTTAAGGATTCTCTATACCCAACGTGGGGCTTGAACTCACAACCTTAAGATCAAAAGTCACATGCTCTACTGACTGGGGCAGCCAGGTACCCTACCCTACTCTACCCTACCCCACCCCACCCCCTGCCACCCCATCCTACCTCTCCCCTCCCCTCTCCTCTCTTTTAATATATTCTGCCTCCATTTGTCTTCAGTGATTTCAAAGTTATAAATCGTAATATATTTTGTAGTTACTTTTAAGGTTTTCAAAATATAATCTTATCCTATATGAAACTAATTAACAAAATAAAAAATGAGTATTCCCTATAAAAAATGAGGAATGGACCAATTTTTACTTTTGTCTATAAACTTTTCCATTTCATGATCTGTATTAAAATAAATAAAATACAGAGTTAGAATCAAATCATAATGTAAAATTATTTTTCCATACATATGTGTTCTCTTCAGACAAATTTTGAAATTAAAACCATATTTACAATGTTTAGGGGTTTTTTTCAATGTTTAGTTTTCATTCTACTTTCATTGGTTTTACTCATTACCAGACAAATTTTTATGCCAACACCTTTGTCTTCCTAAATTCTCAATGTTGATTTTTCTCTTAGTCAACTGTCTTTAAACAATAGTCTATAAAAAGTGAGAAGAAAAAAACGATATGAATAAAACAGGTAAGAGGTATAGAGATAAACGTTATCTTCTCCAAAATTATGACACACTATAGACCAGTTAACTTACACCTTCAACAGAAACACCCAATGTACGGTTTTCCATCCTAACTCAAAAACCGGTCCTTGAGTTTATATAAAACAATATTAATATTCTTCTAAGGGGTTTTCTCAAACTAAATCCATCTTCTCTGTAATTTTTCTTCCTTTTTTTTTTTTGGCAGGCTACCTCGGGTGGCCTATTATCCAGTTTTGCAAAGTGGTAGATTTTCTCTCTACTTGGGGTATTCTTTACAAAATCATTTTCATTCATTCACTTATTTACTCATTCAATGACAAATATTTATTGAATCCTTACTGTGATACAAGAACTAGGAATGTAACAGTGAATGAAGCTTGCTCCTTCTCTCAAAATGTTTGTTTGTCATACCATTCTCAGTGACAGAAAATTTCACAACCTCCTGAATAAGTTTATTTTATGAATTTATTCAAAAAAGTTTCCTTAGTGAGTATGTACTAGGTCAGGACTGTGATAAATGCTATGGGAAATACAAAATCAATTCATCATGGACATGGCTCTTAGATGACTGTAGTTTATATGGAAATTGGAGACTGGTAGCTAAGAAGCATTAGATAATCTCAGTTCAATCTCTAACAGAGAAGTTGACAAGGAAAAAAAAAACACAACAGTAGTTTTAGCTTTTTTTTTTTTTTAAACCCTATCTCCTATATGCCAGGCTATTAAAAAAAAAACCCTCTTTACTTGTGTTTTATATTTGATATTAAGATTCTGTGACTTAGATTATGTATATCCCTATTCAGTAAATAAGGGAACAAAAGCTAAAAAGGTAAGTCATATGTTCCACTCTACACCATAAGTGGCTAAAATTTTCTTCAAATTGGGTTATTTGCTCACAAGTCCATGTTCTTTCTAATACACCATGCTGTACAAAAACTATTTGAAATATTTTTTTTTATCTTCCCTTTATAAGAAAAAAATAAGTCTTTCTGCTTAAGAGCTCTCTAGAACTAACTGGGCTGAAAATTCACAATGGAACCAAAAAACTATATAGAAACAGAAATTATATATGAGCTACTTATGGGACTATACTTGAACAGAAAGGCTGGAAGAAAGGAAAACAAATATCACCAAGAAAACAGTTCAGGAATGAGAGAGATCTTTAGGGCTTTCTCTAGTGCGTGTACACTCTGATGAGCATCCAGACTTGAGTACTTGAAACTCAACCAAAGTCCCGAAGTTCTCTGAAGTTCAACCACTACTAATGATTAGTCGGGCTATAAATATAAGGTCTTGGTTATCACACCCCCACTACGTGTGGAAGAAAAAAAATCAGTAATATCAGCTTCATATTAAATGAAAGCCCTTTGCCTCTCAAACAACCTCAGGGTGAATGTGTTTATGAACTGAAAGTACAATGAATTCAGTTCTGGTCAAGGGGTCATCAGACTTTAAATATTCCAGAAACACCACAGTGTTTATCACTTCCTACTAAATACATTCTATCTAGCATATCAGTAGCAAACAATCCAACAACCCTTCATGTAGGAATAGGTCAGAACTTGTGTTAACATTGGTTAGATTGCTTAGTTGCTGAATTTCACACAGGCACATTTGAGTTCACCAACCATTACTGAGCACCTAATATATGCTAAACTCTGTGCTGGTACTGTGAGAGACACCATAATATAATCTTTAAGGGCTTATAATACAATTGGGAAGAACAGTATAAATATCAAAATTCCAGAATTTTCTATAATAGGTATAAATTCAAGCATTTTGCCTTATTGATGACCAACAGATCCTCATTTTGAATATATGAGAATTTGAGAATACATGACTGATAGATACACAGATGTATAAAATTATATATATGTAAACATATACATGTGTATGTATGTATTGTTATGTATATGAATATGAATACAAACTAAGTATTCAAACTGCACAATGTATGATAAACCGCAAATGGCCCTAACTGTTCAATACCTTCTGAATCCATCCAGTTCCTCCATCTTGATGACCAGAATTCAGCCCTGACCATTGCCATTTCCTCCATCTGGATTACCAAAATTCAGCCATATTGCCGATTATCTTACCTATTGCAGTAATAGACATCTTTCTTATCTCCTCACTCTTAAAGCACCTCAAAAGACTGTTTTTTCACTTAGAAGAAAGATCTTCTAGAATAACCACTTTTGCTGAGAAGCTGCCCCTTTACCTTTAGGATATTTTACAAACCCATCCAAGAGTCCTGTCGCTGCTTACTCTTCAGCCTTACCTGGCAGGGATCCACCGTTCCCAGGGTACATTCCAGTCTTTCTGAGCCCTACAGGTCTTTCACCACTGTGCTTTCTGACACATCTTAGTACATGCTGCTCCTTCTTACAGGAACTGCCACCCTTCCCTCCCCTAGCCCCAATGTGCATTTTTTAGATAACACATTTTCTAGATAACTTCCACTCATCCTTCAGATCTCATTATGAACGTCACTTACTCAAGCATGTTTTCTCTGTTTTCTACATTACATTAAACCACCTGAAGTATCCTTCCATAATACACCTCCCCCTACCAAAACCACCACCATATTCTTTTTAATTAGGCCCCATGCCCAACGTGAGGCTTGAATTCACAATCTTGAGATCAAGAGTCGCATGCTCTACTGACTGAGCCAGCCAGGCACCCCAACCATCATATTTTATTTTTATTATTTCTTAATACTACTAATTATTTCAAGCTCCATCATGCTTGAAAACCAGCCATGAACACAGAGCCATAACAAACTTATAACTATATCATGCAATTTAGGGTGGTCAGGCAAGATTTTACAAAATATAATAATGTGTTTAAGGAGGACTGTTTCTCTTATAAGAGAACTGTGTGTGAACATGACGAGTGTAAGCCCCTCTTTCCAGGTTATTAGCAGGAAGATGTGGGGCAAGCAGCTAGGAGGGGGAGCACTGAATGAGTGAATGACTAAACGCACGATGCTCTGGGTACAAAAGTATGACCTGGAAAATGGCAGGGAATCCATGGCCATGGTGGAATATTCTGAGGAGTAACAGGTGCATTGCCAGGAAAGAAGCCCAAACATCTTTCCCCTCTGCCCTCTTGGTTGGTACCTCACCAACTGGAATATGCCTGTATCCCCCCATCCTGTCATCTCCTCACTACTCATCTATATGCACAGAACATCTAGCCAAACCCTTGACTATTCACCTGAAGAAACTTACACGTGGTTTGTACCTAATTTGTCCTGGGATTGCAGCAGCTGGTACACTTGGCTGAAGTCTCATGGAAATGGTTTTTACTCTGGGAATTTCATTGACTGAATTTCATTGGCTGTGATATCACCATTGCTCAAAGTGGAAAAGAAATGCAGTAACTCTTCAGGGAGCTGAGAATGGGTAGACACCAACATTCAAAACTAAAGTTTCCTTCTAAATACTTAGTTATGTCTTGAAGGAACAAATTATGTATGAATTATTTTTTTTCCATTAATGAGACAGAAATTGACCCAAGACATTAAGTATTTAAGGGTTAAATGAAGGACTTGTTATTGAATTAAGCTCTCTTGATTATGAAAATCTATGTAACTTTAGGGCTTTACGTGCAAACAGAAAAAAACAGTGCTTCTAAAGTATTCATACAGTATGTCTGTTTGCAGATGCTAAAGTGAATTTGACATAATGGTAAGTAGTTCAAACAATCTATATTGCTGGGAGCTCTTTCTCACAGGAGATTGATTTTCCAGCACCATAAGCAGCAAGCCCAGAAACACCTTCTCCCTTTGTTGATCATCCTGTGGGCCTGGGATGTTGTATTTCACACTGTCTGATGACATTAAGCAAACTTTCAGACATTCAACTGGAAAAGTTAATGAATTATTTTGCTCTTCCTTATAACATGAAAGTCATCTTGCTAAATAAGTAATCACTAAGAAAAGTTTGTTTGGAGTAACCAAGAGAAAGAGAATAATGAAGATATAACATCAATAAAAATCCACTCAGGAAGATAGCACCTCACAACAAGAATTTGTGTAGAGAGCCTATAGCACTGGGGACCAGTTCCCAAAAAGCTGGAAGGCCTGGAAAGCCTTCCTACACTGGTAGGTAAGTGTCAGAACCGCTACAGAAGAAACCCCTCATCACCCCTTAGGGATGAAGAGACAAATGGAGATGTGGTTACCTGAGCAGATGAGTTGAGGCTGCTTGGTGGGTCCTAGAACCATAACAAGAGCTACCCACTGGGAGCTGTGACCACAGAGGAGGTGACGGCCACCTTGAGCAGAGTGAGGGAGGTATAATACCCTAGCTCCTCCCTTCCTCTAACCTCCCTACTCTCTGTCTCACATTAGCTGATCTCAGATGGAAGCCAGTGGACCACAGAGGCTGGGAAATCTGGTTAGCGTGGGAGTGGAGAAATGGTGGAGTGGAGAAATGGTGATCCTGGAGCTGGGAGATATTTATCTGGTTTATATTAGCATGAATTTGGGAAAACCATATTCCACCCCCCCAAGATGTTTGTATAATAAACTTTATATCCAATTATAGCATAATGAGTTTTGTCCTCTGAAGAATTTTAGGGGAAGAAAGGAGATCTATTTTTGGAGGCAAGGGCCTTTAATGTATAAACCTACCTCCTTACCCAATTCCTAGGATGAAATTCCAGACCACTTACTGACTTGGAATTTTGTATTCTCAACTCACATTATAACCATATCATATGCATCCACTACATTTTTATTCTCTACGTTAAATGTACAAGATAAATAAAAATGCAAAAGAATATTCAAAAGAAAAAATTTTTTCTTGAAGATCAACTTTTTTAGAATCTTGAAAACTTCAAACAATTTGCTGTCAGGGTGTGAAGAACTTTGGTGGAAGCAAGCAATTTGAAGCAAGCTGTGGCAAGCTTTTCTAATAAACTATGAATTTACTTCAAATAAAATAAAAGGAAGGGAAAACCAAAAAGGAGGAGGAATTTAAATAATAAATTCAGTGATTTTGCATGATATCCCCATGTTTTGGGCAACCATAAGTTGTCATCTATAAGTTAAAAGAGATTTTGCTTTTAAATGAACACCATCCTGGGCAAAGAATAGCACATATCAGATAGCCTTATTTTCATGACAGAAGTGTTAGCCTGAGTTATTGGCATCTATACAGCTTTGGGGTTCTCAACATGTTTCATATATACATCCTATCACCCAAGTGAATGACTCCTTCTAATACAGAATGTTCTGCAAACATTTCCAAAAGTGAGAACTGGTGAAGGAGCTCACATGTGTGGAGATATAGGTATTAGTCATTGTTAATAGTGTCCCACTCTACAAGGAATATAATGTACTCACTTGGCCATATAAGAGACATAAATATAATACCATATAAGAAATCTCACCATATGGTTACTCTATATTTGGACCAACCAAAAGGAGTTTCAAAACTTTTCCTCTTCCATCTTTCCTTTCCTTTCCTTTTCTTCCTTCCTTCCTTCCTTCTTTCCATTCTAGACTCCTTCCTTCCCCTTTCTTCTTTGTTCTTCCCTTTCCTTGTCTTTTCTTTTTTCTTCCTCCCTTCCTTTCTTTCTCCCACTTTCCTTCCTCCATCTTTTTCATTTATTCTTGTCCTTCTTCTAAAACACATAAAGATGAATTCATAAATACATAATATCATAGTTAATAATATATATTTTTCAAGAACAATATATTGAAATGGGTGAATGAAGCATTAAAAGGGACATTGAGAGTAAGAGAAAAGTAATAAATATACAAATTGCATGTTGCAAAATGTCATTTGTTTGCCAGAAGATGATCATGCATTTGACTCTGGATTTTCTAGATAACTGTACAAAGAAGGAATCAAAACCAGTTCTGAACAAACAAGAAAACACAGAAATATCTCCGATTGATTCTTATAAGAAGAATCTTGAGTTGTGTCATAAACAGATAACTCTTACGACAAATAGAGTGACAAGTCTCACTAAATTGTTTGTGATGACATTCGTAATCTGAACCAGTGGGATAATGCCAAAGATTTATTCTGAAAAGAGCAATTCTATAGGGTTATTTAAATTCATTAGGAGTATCTGCCTTAACTTCAGCAGAACAAATTCTTTCCCAGAACTAGATCACTACATGGTACTAGAAGCTGTTTTGTAAATAGATATTCAGTGGTAACAAAGAAAAACATGAAAGGCTGGAGACAAGGTCAGTTCTTTCGTTTCCTGTCAAATGTATTTAAGTAAGTCCTCAAAATCTGACTGCCTCATAAGTACATACTAAGGATTTCAATGCTTTTGTTGACTGTTTATTTTCTTTAAGTTTATTTATTTATTTTGAGAGTGAGAGAGAGACAGAATCCCAAGCAGGCTCAGCCTGTCATGCAGAGCACAATGCAAAGCATGATCCCATGAACCATGAGAACGTGACCTGAGCAGAAATCAAGAGTCAGATGCTTAACTGACTGAGCCACCCAGGTGACCCTGGTTTATTTTTAAAGAGATATAACCTGACAATTTGCAACTCAAATCTAGATCCTTTCACTAGTTTTAAATGGTTTTGCATGTCTCTCCTCATTCATTCTTAAATTCTGAAGATAAATATGTACATATTCCAGTAGGAACTGTCAGGTATACTTTGGATGTATCATCTGATTCTCATCTAAAAAATGAAATCCATCAATACAAATGAGAATCAAATAATTAGACAAACATCAACATCTAAGTTAAGATCCACTATTTTAACTCGGTTGCAATGAAACTTCCCCCTTTCCAAGTACCAGTGACTTAAGTTATACCAAGTTTCTACATAAAACTTGATATTTCAGGAAAGCAAATAATATTACTAATATAAAAGTAAAACTTATAAACTATAACGTAGCACCACTATATACTAGGCATTATCCAAAAACATTTACATGCATTAACCACTTTAATTCTCACCACAGCCTATCAGGCAGGTATTATTATAATGCCCGTTTTATAAATAAGGAAACTGAATCATACAGTGGTTAAGTGCCCAACGTCCCATAGCAGGTAAGGGAAAAACTTGCATTCACTGAAGAATATGTGATTCTTGAGGGTGTTCCTGACCATTGTTGCTACTTATTTATAAAGCAAAAGTTGTCCAAATATTTCCATCCAGCAAAAATAGTAATATTTACCTATGACAAAAATGCAACGGGGCAATTATAAAAATCATTTTGTAAGTATTTAAAAAAACAACCAAATTTGCATTATCCTTTTTTGCCAATGATATTATTATACTTGAGAGATTTTTCAGAAATAATTAATCCACATCTATTTTATTCTGTGAAACACGGTTACTTTTACCCATGTATGGCTTTGCTTTACCAAAAATCATTGGACACCATTTTACGACCACTGTCATTTATTAATCTTGTCTTCAAATAATTCATGACTATTTCCAAGACTATAATCTATCTTCAAAAAAGTAAAGGTTGGGGACCACCAATAACACCCAAAATAATAGCGCCATGTTTCACGCATCATATATTTACATGGCACCTGGGGTGTGAAAAGCACCATGGATGCTGTTGGGGACACTGAAGTGAATAATGACTTCCTAAAGTCATTATGTATTGTCACCTCCTTTAATCCAAAGAGGTCATATTTTATTGGTCTCAGCAGGCCTAGATGATTATTATATATGGTGTCAGTGATATAAAAGCAATAATAGCATGGAAATAGGGTATGTGTGCTGGCGGGGGGAGGGGGGCGGGGGGGTTGGTACTTCCTTACAGTGAAGAACAGAACAAGAATATCAGGAAGGCCTTCCCAACAAGACACTGCCAGGGATGAATTTTGAATGATGCACAGGACTTGGCCAAGCCAAGGCAAGAAAGTCAGCTCACAGACTGGCATACCACATGTATAAAAGGCATGCAGGCCAAAAGTAGTCTGGTGATTTGAGGGAATCCTAAAGAATTAGGCCACAGGACAGAATGCCGAAACAATGACAGAGAAGCAGGCTGGCCAGTCCACAGAGAGCCTCATGTGAGAAGTTTCAGCTCCTGAACCTTGGTGAGCCAACCGGCAACCCCTAAGGTGGTAGGTGGAGGAATGCTACAAAAGGGCTTCCATTCTAGAGAAATAATTCTGGTAGTAGGATGAAAAAGAAAAGAAAATGATGATGGGGGGTAAGACTGGAAAATAGGGGCAGGGGGTGTTTGGAGGCTATGGAGGCAAATCCAACCAACGATGAAGGTGATTCTGAAGGCACTTCAAAGAATTACCAAGAATGTGTTGAGAAACAGCAGCCCTATCAACGAATGTGGAGATTGCCCCTGAAGAGTACTTCCAAGAATCTGGAACTCATTTAGAAGTGCGTGTAGGCATTTTTGCATGTGTGGCAAAGAGTGGTTTTCCAAACAATAGTCCCTGAACAGAAAATTTACTCCTTGGAATGCACATGATACCTATTATCACAGAGACCACTTTCTCTACACCCTTTAAAAAAGAAGCTACTTCATCTTGAGAATCCCTTTGTAAGCTCTTCTGTTTCTTAAGAAGATGCACAGAGCCCCAGAGGTTGGTAGAGTGGGATGGTCTCTTTTATCTCATCCAGATTCTACTGAGTGGCACCTGACATCTACTCCAGAGCAATGGCAAGAACTGAATTGAATTGACTTCCGCCCCACCCCACACTATTCCAGTCAAACTGCAGTGCAAGCCCGCTCTATAAACTTGCTCAGTGCTGCTCCTGATTAACATTCACATCTTTCCCAGCCTCATTATCTCGCCCAGATGTTTCGTGACTGCCCCTTTAAAGCATCTCTGTCTATATTTTATTTACATTTGTTCAGCAATATTGATGCTTAATGAATAAACGCACTAAACTGTCAGTACTGGAGACTAATTAAATCTATGTATGAGCCTGAGAAGCTGATTGAAAAATTTGCAGTAACTAAACTGGGTTTAAATAAACACTTTAGTGTAGTGCTTTAATTACACTTTAGTTTGTAATGTAATTTTTGGCTGTTTAAACTATGATTTAGGCTGAGCTAATTACAAATGATTTTCTGCTCTGTAATTAATAATAACAAAATTGTAATTAGACAGCTGCTCTGGATCAGGGAGACAGTTTGTGTGAGCTGGCTCAGGATGTTCGGTCTGGCAGAGACACAAGGAGAGCACTTGGGGATTGGGGCAGCCTGCACCTCTATGAGGTTCGTTGTGAAAGACCAAGGCCAGAGTATCTTGGTGAGTCTCTTAGTCCCAGCTGATGCCAGGGAAAAGTCTCTAATTTGTTATAGACTAAGCATCCACAGACATTCTTTGTCCAAAAACAACAGTTTTGAGGCAACACTGATGATCATCTCTGTTCCTTCCTAACTGTAGCTTTGAACTCATCCACCTTTGCTTTTCATCAGAGATTAAACCACATGATACTAGCATGTTTTCCTACACCAAGTGATCATGATAATAATGACTGTCGTCTGTTAGATTTTGTTCTGGTTTTATTTGCTGTATAACAAACCATCCCAAACTTTAGATCATAAGCAAGTATCTCGTTGTGGTCAAAGATTCTATGGGTCACGAATTTGTACAGGGTGCAGTGAACATGCCTTGTCTCTGCTTCATGATGTCTGGGGACTCAGCTGAGAAGACTGGGGGCAGGGCAGGGGTTGCAATCATTTGGAAGCATCTTCACTCAGCATCTACACCTGGCCTATTGATGGGGTCAACACATCATCGAAACAGAGTAGCCTCAGGGTAGCTGGGCTTCCTACATGGTAGCTCAAGGATCTCAGGAGTGTGTTCCAGAAAACAAAGCAGAATCTGCATTGCTTCTCATGGCCTACTTTTGAACTATCATAGCATCACATCTGCCATATACTGTATTGGTTGAAGTAGTCACAAGCCCACTCAGATACAAGGGCAAGGGGTTCTCGATGGAGAGTAGCAAGGCCACAAGGCATAGGAGATGCTACATACCCACCTTCAGAAAATGCAATCTGGCACATATTTGTATAGTTTTTGAAGCACATTTGTTACATAACTTGATATTTCAGCTATACTGATATAGTCGGGACAGTAAATAATACCTCCAATTCACAAACTGAGGCCCATGAAGATATAGAATTAACATGTGGCCTTTTAGCATGTGGCCTAGTGGGATAAGAACCCAAGTCGAGACCCTCTATATTTGTGACTGCTAACCAGAGTGATGTAAAAAGAAAGCTCTAGTTCTCAGTCTCTAAAGATAGACTTCATTTTGAGTAATTTTGCTCTGCCCATTTGTCTCTTCCTAGCGCATTTTTGCTTCCAGACCTCTGTTCTTTTCCTTGCTGCCCCCGCTCCATTTTTGTCCTCCCATCGCCTTCCTCACATGTGGTATTCCATGACTGCATCAAAACATGATGCTCTTGGTCGGATGTCAACTGAGCTGACCAAAGTGAAGTGATCCTTGGCAAATTTATTCTGGGAATTGGGTGCAGTGACAGTCTTAGATATAAAACAAAGCAGAACAAAACTTCTAACCTCTCTCCCTAACCCCTTCCCCTCCCATCCCCTCCCATCTCTGTCTCCATCTCTCTCTCTCTCTGTCTGTCTCTCTCTCTCTCTCTCTCTCTCTCTCTCTCTCTCTCTCTCACACACACACACACACACACACACACACACACCACCTATAAGTGAGGAATGAAATTTCTCAAGCAAGAGATACAGCTTTTTGGAAATAATGGTGCTGAGTCAATCAGGGGTTATAGAAGCCTATGCCTTCCTTGCCTAATAGATCTCACTTTTTTTTTTTTTTAATTTTTTTTTTCAACGTTTATTTTTGGGACAGAGAGAGACAGAGCATGAACGGGGGAGGGGCAGAGAGAGAGGGAGACACAGAATCGGAAACAGGCTCCAGGCTCTGAGCAGTCAGCACAGAGCCCGACGCGGGGCTCGAACTCACGGACCGCAAGATCATGACCTGGCTGAAGTCGGACGCTTAACCGACTGCGCCACCCAGGCGCCCCTAGATCTCACTATTAACACGCATACAATTATGATTAATTGAAGACCATATACAATTAAGTACCAAAATGAATGGGGAAATGGCTATACAAATTCTGGTAGACAGATACCAATGAGAAAATGAAAAAAGAGCAGGTTTGATGGAGAAGTAGGATCAGATTTGCATCTTACACTGCTTGATTTGAATATGGGAGACTACAGAGGAAAATACTCGCATGGAAAGGAAACCAACATCAGTTGAGAACAAAAAGGAGAAAGCAAGCATGTACAGTAAGTATTTTAACACTATTTATAATGGCAGAAACAGAAAACAGTTCAAATGTACAACTGTAACAGTACAGATGTTTAAAGGAGAAATTCTAAAAATAAATTCATGCATATCTCTTTAATATAATATTCTCTAGGTATTCCTTCCTTATTGGTGAGGAAGGAGGTCCAAACTATATTATTCATCCAAAAGAGTATAAAACAACAGGTATATGTGGTATGATTTCATTATATAAAAGAAATATAAAAATAGATATAATTATAAATACTAGGATGCACACCAATATCATTTTTAATACATAATATGAAATTTTATATTATATATAACATTTGGCATGCATCCTAATACTGATAATATTTATACCAAATATCATAGTTATATACATAATATATACCAAATACAAATACTAGGATATATACCAAGTATAACTAATATAAATATTATATAATTAGTTCATATTTGGTATATATCTCAATATTCAGAAAATATTCCATAATAGATATTTATTATATGTTAATGTATCCTAGATGGTAGATTAGGGATTAGGTTTCTGTCCTTTATATTTTCTAGGGTTTTTAAATTAGAATTTATTATTTTAATAATCAGGGGGCAGAAAGTATAACCTTTTAAAAAGGCAGTTTCAGGGGCGCCTGGGTGGCTCAGTCAGTTAAGCATCTGACTTCGGCTCAGGTCCTGATCTCACGGATTGTGAGTTTGAGCCCTGCGTCGGGCTCTGTGCTGACAGCTCGGAGCCTGGAGCCTGCTTCGGATTCTATGTCTCCCTCCCTCTTTGCTCCTCCCTTGCTCACACGCTGTCTCAATCTCAAAAATAAATAAAGATTTTTTTTTTAAAAATTTAATAAAATAAAATAAAATAAAATAAAATAAAATAAAAAGACAGTTTCAGTGCACCTGGATGGTTCAGTTGGTAAAGTGTCTGACTTCACCTCAGGTCATGATCTCACGGTTGATGAGTTTGAGCCCCACCTCAGGCTCTGTGCTGAGAACTCAGAGTCTGGACCCTGCTTCGGATTCTGTGTCTCCCTTACTCTCTGCCTTCCCCTGCTTGTGCTCTCTCTCTCTCTCTCAAAACTAAATACACATTAAAATGAGATGAACTAAAATTAAAAAAAATAAATTAAATAAAATAAAAAGGTCGTTTCAATAACATATTTAGAATGGAAGAGTTTTTATATGGTACTATTTGAAGACAGTGTACAAAGTCTCATCATTTGAGTAGTCTGACATAAAAGGAAATGAGGATATGGAACCACAGCATACTCAAGCAAATATTTCATTTCCCAGTTTAAAGAGGACTATACATCTTTGGGGAAAAAAAAAACTAGTTAGGGGCTCTTGGGTGGCTCAGCTGGTTAAACATCTGACTTTGGATTTTGGCTCAGGTCCTGATCTCACAGTTCTTGAGTAGGAGCCCTGCATTGGGCTGATAGTGCAGAGCCTGCTTGGGATTCTCTCTCCCCCTCTCTTTCTCTGCCCCTTCCCATTACTGTTTCTGTCTCTCTCTCTCTGTCTCTTTCTCTCAAAATAGATAAACTTAAAAAAAAAAAAAAAAGACACCAGTTGAAACCAGGAAGGAAGGGCACTGTACAACAAGGAGATAATGGCCACGTTATGCTATTTAATCAATTAGGAATTTACAAGGAATGGGATTGTGTATATTTGTGCAATAGTGGGCTTGGGGGAGAAAACTATGTTCAGCTTTCCAGAACTGAAAGGGCTGGATGAACAGGTATAGAAAGATTAGGGACAAAGGTCAATGTGGAAGGCTACTCTAATACTTAACACCCCACTGATATCAAAGAGGGCCTCTGTTTAGTGAGGAAGGTCTAGAGGTACGCTAGGTTTTGACCTTCCTCAAAGTGCCTTGTATTTATTAGAACACAGGTTTGGTTGCTGTAACAAAGCCCCAAATACACAATATTGAAATGTGCTTCTCGGGCCGCCTGGGTGGCGCAGTCGGTTAAGCATCCGACTTCAGCCAGGTCACGATCTGGCAGTCCATGAGTTCGAGCCCCGCGTCGGGCTCTGGGCTGATTCTGTGTCTCCCTCTCTCTCTGCCCCTCCCCCGTTCATGCTCTGTCTCTCTCTGTCCCAAAAATAAATAAACGTTGAAAAAAAAAAAAAAGAAATGTGCTTCTCTTTCTTGAAAGGGTGTGAGTGTGTGGGTGATTGGCAACTCATGGATGTAGGAAACCAGGCTCTCATCACCTCATGCTCTGTTCTCACCGCACCACATTCATGTTCTTGCTAGTCTGTGCTGCTTTACCGCCATGTCCATGTTTGAATAAGCAGATGTAGGAGGAAACTGCGGTAGGAGGGCACAACCCGATTCCTCTTTAAAGGGGTCTCATAAATCACTTCTACTCATATCACATTGGCCAAAATGACCGTATCTAGCCATGAGGGAAGCTGGGAAAATTAGTCTGTAACCGGACATTTCCGTAAATAAAAATGCAGTGCTATGGAAAAAAGAAAGAGATAGACGCTGGCACACAATGAGAAGTTTCTCCCACAGCACTACTACCAGATGATTCAGTACAAGGAACAAAAAGAATATCTAAGAGCTCAAGCCTTTGTCATCAAAACATCATTACAGCCACTTTATAATCAAAATCTTCTTAGAGTTAAATGAGGGTAGGGCATCTTTAATTAAAAAAAAAAAATACATCACACACACACACACACACACACACACACACACACACACACTCTCTCTCTCTCTCTCTCTCTCTCTCTCTCTCTCTCTCTCTCTCTGTCTCTCTTAATGAATCACCTAAAGTGCTGGTTCTAAGTTGCAGTAATAAACTGAGCGACATAAGTAACAAAGGCAGCAGAAGTGTTGGACTGTAATTATGTAAGTAGCTTGAATGACATACTCCAGCTGATGTTTTATGAATTATACCTCAGCTGAAGCTTGTTTGCTCTCTACCCTGCAATGTTTATATGTTGCTCCAGAAGTTTCATATCTATTTTGGGATATAAGTTCTCATTTCCATTCATTTCCTTTATTCTTTCACTCTGCAATTCATAATAATACTCTTTCAAAAATTTAAAGTTTAATTTTTCCCCCAAACATGTCACCGTCTTTTGGCATGCACATATTTATTAGCCCTCAGTTAAAGGCTGGTTTTTCCTTTATTTTCTGCCAATATTATTAACGATATTAGCATATCTCTAGATAGAAGGGGAAGTATTCATTTTTCACCATCCACCAACATTCCTTGCTTAACAATTTTTGTAATGGAAGTATCTTTCTCTTCATCTTGTCTCACAGCTTTGGGATTTTTATTGACTATCTTCTTTGCCTCAAACATATTTTAAATATCTCCAAATCCCATCAAGTGTTTTCAACTTCTCAGAAATCTATGCCATCCTGTCTGATCTCCGTGTTGTCTAATTTATGACCAGTTCTAAAATCATGACTTCGTGGCAGTTGATCTAAATCCATCAATAGGTGCCCCATCTTCTACATTTAAAAATCTCTCTGGGGCGACTGTGTGGCTCAGTCGATTAGGTGTCTGACTTTGGCTCAGGTGATGATCTCAAGGTTCCTAAGGTCAAGCCCTGCATTGGGCTCTGTGCTGACGGCTCAGAGCCTGGAGCCTGCTTCAGATTCTATGCCTCCCTCTCTCTCTGCCTCTCCCCCACTCACACACTCTCTCCCAAAAATAAATAAACATTAAAAAAAATAAAAATAAAAATCTAACTCTTCAATCTGATCTTCAGAACCCTCCACAATTTGTCCTAAACTTGTCTTTTCCATCTTACTCTAATTCACCACGTTAAGCATTTAGCTCCTCACTACTAAAAGTCTGTGCCCTAGTTTCAACCTTCTGCATGTTGCTGTCCAGTTCTCCCAGCACCATTTGTTAAAGAGGCTGTCTTTTTTCCATTGGATGTTCTTTCCTGCTTTGTCAAAGATGAGTTGGCCATACATTTGTGGGTCTAGTTCTGGGGTTTCTATTCTATTCCATTGGTCTATGTGTCTGTTTTGGTGCCAATACCATGCTGTCTTGATGATGACAGCTTTGTAGTAGAGGCTAAAGTCTGGGATTGTGATGCCTCCTGCTTTGGTCTTCTTCTTCAAAATTCCTTTGGCTATTCGGGGCCTTTTGTGGTTCCATATGAATTTTAGGATTGCTTGTTCTAGTTTCGAGAAGAATGCTGGTGCAATTTTGATTGGGATTGCATTGAATGTGTAGATAGCTTTGGGTAGTATTGACATTTTGACAATATTTATTTTTCCAATCCATGAGCAAGGAATGTCTTTCCCTTTCTTTAAATCTTCTTCAATTTCCTTCATAAGCTTTCTATAGTTTTCAGCATACAGATCCTTTACATCTTTGGTTAGATTTATTCCTAGGTATTTTATGCTTCTTGGTGCAATTGTGAATGGGATCAGCTTCTTTATTTGTCTTTCTGTTGCTTCATTGTTAGTGTATAAGAATGCAACTGATTTCTGTACATTGATTTTGTATCCTGCAACTTTGCTGAATTCATGCAGAAGGTTGAAACTAGACCACTTTCTCACACCATTCACAAAAATAAACTCAAAATGGATAAAGGACCTAAATGTGAGACAGGAAACCATCAAAACCTTAGAGGAGAAAGCAGGAAAAGACCTCTCTGACCTCAGCCGTAGCAATCTCTTACTCGACACATCCCCAAAGGCAAGGGAATTAAAAGCAAAAGTGAATTACTGGGACCTTATGAAGATAAAAAGCTTCTGCACAGCAAAGGAAACAACCAACAAAACTAAAAGGCAACCAACGGAATGGGAAAAGATATTCGCAAATGACATATCAGACAAAGGGCTAGTATCCAAAATCTATAAAGAGCTCACCAAACTCCACACCCGAAAAACAAATAACCCAGTGAAGAAATGGGCAGAAAATATGAATAGACACTTCTCTCAAGAAGACATCCAGATGGCCAACAGGTACATGAAAAGATGTTCAGCGTCGCTCTTATCAGGGAAATACAAATCAAAACCACACTCAGGTATCACCTCACGCCAGTCAGAGTGGCCAAAATGAACAAATCAGGAGACTATAGATGCTGGAGAGGATGTGGAGAAACGGGAACCCTCTTGCACTGTTGGTGGGAATGCAAATTGGTGCAGCCGCTCTGGAAAGCAGTGTGGAGGTTCCTCAGAAAATTAAAAATAGACCTACCCTATGACCCAGCAATAGCACTGCTAGGAATTTATCCAAGGGATACAGGAGCACTGATGCATAGGGCCACTTGTACCCCAATGTTCATAGCAGCACTCTCAACAATAGCCAAATTATGGAAAGAGCCTAAATGTCCATCCACTGATGAATGGATAAAGAAATTGTGGTTTATATACACAATGGAATATTACGTGGCAATGAGAAAAAATGAAATATGGCCTTTTGTAGCAACGTGGATGGAACTGGAGAGTGTGATGCTAAGTGAAATAAGCCATACAGAGAAAGACAGATACCATATGGTTTCACTCTTATGTGGATCCTGAGAAACTTAACAGGAACCCATGGGGGAGGGGAAGGAAAAAAAAAAAAAAGAGGTTAGAATGGGAGAGAGCCAAAGCATAAGAGACTGTTAAAAACTGAGAACAAACTGAGGGTTGATGGGGGGTGGGAGGGAGGAGAGGGTGGGTGGTGGGTATTGAGGAGGGCACCTTTTGGGATGAGCACTGGGTGTTGTATGGAAACCAATTTGTCAATAAATTTCATTAAAAAAAAAAAAAAAAAAAAGAAGCTGGAACAGATTTTCAGGTTACAATCTGCTCCCATCTAAGAACCTTCAGTTCTCCAGTTCTATTAATTAAAAAAATATTTTTTCTCAGGAAAAAAATAAATAAAAAAAATAAAAAAAAATAAAAAAAAATAAACGGGGTGTTAAACGGAAAAAAAAAAAAAAAAAAAGTCTGTGCCCTAACCAGCAGCACCCACCTCATCTTGGAGACTTACTGAATCAGAATTTGCATTTGAACAAGACACCCCCTTCCCTGGTAATTGGTGTTTACTGGTTTTAGCACATAAGGTCTTGACAGAAAATAAGACCAAGTGATCGTCATCCACCTCTCTCTCTAATTCCCGAATTTTCTTTTTTCCTAAAAGTTAATTGAAGTTTTCCCTCTAAGAATTATTCTTGCCCAGCATAATATGAGAAAAAACAGCAAGCCTAGAGCTCTGGGTTCTCATGACCTGAGATTCCTCACCCCATGCTGGCTACTGAGGACATGGAAGTTGGGCTAGCTTCTGTGAAGAACGAGGAAGGCATTCTGGAACAGCATCCATTCACTTCTAACCTTGGCTTCCTGTCTGCCCTTTGCTTTGCTTATCTGCAGATTTGGTTGTGATCCAAAGTAAAAATTTTGTCCAATTTTTTATTCTAGCCTGTATTTGAATCTGAACCAGTCTATAGTCAGAGCTAACTCAGGATCGATCTTAATTTTTTTTTTTTCTCTTAACACCTAAACCTCAGCACTATGCAGTGTGCATGCTCAATACTTAATACTGAAATTGTTCACACTGAAATCTAGCACTGAAAAAGAAAAAAAAAAGCATACTCATTTATGATCTTGTATTAAGCAACTGCAATACAGTAAAATATTAAGTACTAACGTAACTATCATTGTTGCTATCCACTACTATTATGACTATAATTTAAGGCCAAGATGTCATCAACTTGAAAAAAAGGGTGGAAGTTGACTTTCCATTCTATATTGATGTGTGAGGGCCAAGACTGATCATCTGTCAACAGTAATGATTTGGATCTCACAGTGTATAAGCTTTTTATGAAAAGCCTATGATTTTTTTTACCTAGATTATCTCAGCACGAGGCATGGGTGTGTCATTTCATTATAGCTTTGTAATGGTGGCCACAGCCTGCTTATAAGGGCAATATAGCCACAATAGCCACAAACTAGGTTTTTAAAGAAAAAGCACAACTTAGAATTAGGCATGATTTTATGAAGAATATTTTGAACTCACAAGTGTGCAATATAGTTAAGTACAGCCCAGCTATTAAAAACATTAAGTGCTACCACATTCAATGAAATTTACATAGTGGTAACTTCCGTCACCAGACCACACTGTCTGGGTCCATTTATTCTCCCTCGTCATGCTCTCTCAAACCTACTCCAGTCATGCTTTTATCCCAAAAACTGCATGAAAACTACCCTCGTAAGAGTCTACATATTACCAAATCCAATCAAAATCATTAATCCTCGTCTTACTTGAAATTTTAACATTTGATATCCTTAATTGTTCCTTCCTTCTTGAAACTCTGTCTTCTCCTGATGTCATGACATTAAATTATCCCAGTCTCCCTTCTGGCTTCTCCTTTCCAGACTCCTGTGTCAACTCTTTCATCTCTTTCTAAACTCTAAATGTTGAAGTTCCTTGGATTTAGTCCTCAACTTTTTCCTTCACTTTTCAGATGAACCCAGTCAGTCCCATTATTTCAAATAACATCAATATAAACAACAATAACCATTAGATTTACCTCTCTAAACTCTAGCTAAGTATTTCCCCTAAACTCCAGTCTTTTGAGCCAATAGCCTACCTGATATTTATTTGAATTTCTAATAAATCTATCAAACTTTCACCCAAAACAAACTCTTGATTTTCCCCTATATCAGTTCTTTTAGCGTTTGCTATCTAAGTAAAAGGCAACACCAATTACCCAATTGTTCAGGGCAAAAACTTTGTAATAATCCTTGGTTTTTCTCTTTTTCTCACACTTTGCATCCCATCCATGCATAAATCTTATTGGTTCTATATTCAAAATACATTGCAATTCAACTCCTTTCTACCAAATCCACCCTATAATGACTCCAGAACTTCTGCAAGGACCCTTAAATGGCCATCCTGTTTACCTTTGCCTTACTACAGTCAAACCTCCACCTGCAGACGGATTCTATTAAATCATAAGTCAGATCAGGCCACACCCACTTAATACTTTCCAATGGCTTTCCTTCACACTTACAGTACAACCTAACATCCTTTCCTTACTACTCTGGTGCTTTTCCCCAAGAAATCTGCATTCCTCGTTTCCTCGCTTCCATTGCGATGATGCCCTAAGGTGAGATGGTAGAGTGGCTCAGTGTTGTCTCTGGTTGGAGTTTAGGGTGGGAATGTTCCTTCAAGGACAGCCATCAGAAGACATGTATTAGGGTGACCAACTCTTCCCAGTTTTCCCTGGGATGGTCCTAGTTTTAGCACTGAAAGCCTCGTGTTCTGGGAAACCTTTCAGTCCTGGACAAACTGGGATAGTTGATCATCCTACCATGTGTTCACAAGCCTTAACTAAGCCCACTTTCTCACAGTGGCTCAACTGAGTCACTTTCTCATTTAAATGATGGATTTAAATAGTCTTTTGTGAACTTTAACTACAATGTTGCTATAGATTGCAAACAATCAACTACTCTAGATTGCAAACAACTAATTTTCAAAGTAAACTAAAGACCACAATTATGTTGCCTTAATATGAAGGCACTAAATCTAAAGGTATATTCTCACCATATCTTGCAGGAATAACACCCACTAGGACTTGTGAATAAGGTGTGCTTTGCATGTATACCTTCGAATACTGAGCTGAGAAAATACTGTTCACATTAGTGTTATACGTAATATAGGTCTGTTAATAGAAACTTAGATACATACCACATACAACAATATGCTTTTAATAAAACTCTGCAAATAAAAATAAAATATGAAAATATGTAAGCACAGAGCTATTATTTTCTTTGTTTTCTATTCATAACAAGCACTTTTTATGTTGAAGAAAACCAAGAAAGAAAGCAAGTAATCCCTTTGCGGGTTGCAATTAAAGATGAAGTTTTATTATTTTATTTTTGGCAGTTTAGCAACTGAACTACAAAACACATTGATCCCTATTTTCAGATTTATAATAAAAAATAAAAACAATGCAAATGAGATCAGATATTTGTTCCAAGGTGATGAAAATATTTCTGTATCATTTATATAAAATGCCTATTTTCAAAGCATTTCTTTTACTACATGTACATGTGTAAAAAACATTGTTCATAATAATGTCTTATATGCTAAATCAAGTTATTAATTTTAAAAATATGAAATGCTTGCTAAAAATTTATTGGAAGCAGCCCAATTCCCACATAGCCATGTTTAAGTAGTATTTTCATAAGTAATATTGTTTCTTCTCTAAATATACATAGTATTTCCTCAACTGTTGACTGGTTTACAGTAACTGGAATTTTATAATTTTCTCTCTTTTTTTTGGTAGGGGGTAGCAATAATCAATTTTGGTTAAAACTGCCACCTCAAAATATTTATTAAACAAGCCTTATATGGTCAGTTCTTTCTCCCATATAAATAAGCAAGAGAAAGCCCTAATTCCGATGACATAATCTGTGGTCTTAGCTGATTTTTTTTTTTTTTTTTGCCTTAGTGGCTTATCATCTTTAGCCAGTGAATAATTCTTTCATTTTGAGCTCATCTTGTCCCCGATGGCCCAATTATTGCTTCTGGGTAATGACCCAGTCAGATCTTATTTAGAAAGAAACTTACTCCTAAACAGCACACAGTGATGCCTTTTTGACCTCAGAGAAGCCACAAAGGACAGCTGCATTATCATACAGAGTAAAATGGCTCCAGTAAAATTAGGTTCCAGCTGAGAAGAAAGCTTCCTGAAGGCATTTGGTGCCTCAGAATCATTGACTAGATCAAATGTTCCATTAGAAATTGTAATTGGTTTCATTCTTCATTCTCCCAGATGTCATTCATAAAAAATTATTAGGTGGTAATGACTGACCACAAGGTAGACCCTTCTATGCAACCTCGAATCTGCTCTGTTACTCAGCTAAACAATCCAATTCTTTAAACAGTTCCCCTTCAGATCTGTTTTCACCCCTTAATCATTACCGTGGTCTTTTTTTTTTTTAATTTGGTTCCGTTTTTCAAATTTTAAAAAGCAAAGACCAAAACTGGCTACCATAAAAAAATGTTTCCTCAGTGCACTGTCGATCAATGCCTTCTGGTGTAGAATGCACAAAGAAGGAAGTACTTGACCGTTCTTTTTATTGTGAGTAAATCTTAACTGAGAAAGGCAGATTACACAGGAATCTGTCCAATTTATGGTGAGATTTATCATGTTTGTTTTTCCAGACAATTCAAGCAAAAATGCAAAGTAAAGTTGAAAACAAAGAGCATCATTTGGTTATCAGGATACCCGATGTATTTAAGTTGTGAGGAACGTAAGTAAGGTGAAACAAGGAGGAAAACTAATGCTGGCCTAAGAGAATGGTGAATATTGGTGCGTGGGGGGGGGGGGGGGACATCCACAGGCCAGCCAAGATCTATATGCAGCAGTAAGACCATGAGCTTCCCAAGGGAGACTCACCGCCAACCCTTCGATTCTTAATGCCACCTTGAGTCATTTTGTCTTCTTCACTGCCTTGGCAAGAACTGCATCTACATGCTTGCTCTCCTCTCAGCTTTCTGCATCACTATTTCCACTCAAATGACAATAGAATTTACTAAGGGAGTTAACAATTAGTGGCCAGATACCATTGCTAACCTATTCATCTTTCTTCTGGTAAGAGGCGATCATAACTAACTTAACCCCAATAAGTTTCTTTTCACCTTTTCAATTTGGTAAGGAGGTTGCCTTTTCAGCCTCAGATCATGGATGAGTAAGTACAAAGCCTCCTAGTTCCCTTTGCTGAAGCATGGCTAATTACCCTAGAAGGACAAAACAAATCATAATTATGGGCAAGGTGGAGACATTTCCCTCTGACTCTGATCAAATTCATTTCTCTCCCTCTTATAACCTCATAACTCCAAGTCAAGGTGTATGTTTCCAAAGAAGGTCATGTTTTAAAACATGTCTTTGGGTCCATAGATTTTACACAATTGTCTCACAGTGAGCGAGAACACCACATAAATTCAGGTATTATTGCTGTTGTTACTAAATCATATTGGCAGTGTAAGGTGACATTTCTCAAAAATGCTGTCAGCTGACCAGCAACATTAGCATCATCTGAAAACTAAAGTGCTCATCCTTGGCCCGATCCAAGACCTACTGAATTATAAACTCTGGGGGTAAAGACCCAGCCATCTGTGGCTTAACAATCCTTCCAGGTGATTCTGATGTACACTAACATTTTAATAACTACTAACCTCAAGTAACACTTAAAATATTCGATTCAGGTAACGGGGTTATGGCTCAGGGCTGTGGAATTAACAAAAAACCACCTAAAGGAGAGCAAACAGATGACAATTACTCAGAGCTTTCTATGCAAGGGAGTCAGCTACCACGAGTTGCATTTCACAGACTCAGTGAAGGCAGGAGAGTGGGAAAGCCTGATAGTTTTTTTAAAAATGTGTGCAGGGGTGGGGTGGGGGGCTTTAGATATATTCTGATTGGAGTTGTTGGCATAGGGAAGCTGGAGGTAAACTAACTAGAAATAAGACATCTTATGTGACTGGTTTCAGGAATGTACCCAGCCTTTTCTGCTTGGTTCTAAGCTGGAGGCAGGGTTAAGAAAAGAGAGAAGCCAGCAATCACTGACCATTCTGGACCAATTGCTGCAGAGATGTGGTTTGGCTTACTGGAACGGATGCCACCACGGTTTGTGGACCAGAGTCCCATTATCACACTTGGTCTGACCATTGACTGTAGACCATTCAGTCTCACCGCCCATCTACCACCCCCACTCCCTGCCTCTTTGGTCATTTTTTACAACTTGAGAGAGACTGCACAATTCATGAACGGCTAAAGACCCAGGTCTTCACTGCTCAGGCCATGTCAGTTTTCTCCACAGTCCATTGCATCATGAGATCTTCTTGACTTTTGTGTTGTTATATCATGGCAAACATCTGACAGGAAAGTGACTGCACAAGGTCACCTAAGGCTCCAGAAAGAATGCAATGACCCAGCACCATGAACACTGACTAAAACAAGAATAATTAATACTCTTTATTAAATCTTTGGAACAGGGAACCCCAATTGCTCAACTCAGGCCAAGAGAACTAATCCATAGTCCATAAGAATTAACCTGACAGCCAAGTAGCTCTATCCTAAAGCCAATACATAGCCTGTTCTATCCTGCCTGCATTACTGATCCAAGCAGAGCAAGAAATATTGGCAATGGCTTAGACACCAAGATGACTAGCCAACAACAAACTTAGAGCAATACAATTGTCCATCTGTATTCATGCCCATGAGTTAAGATGGATTTGTATTCCATGTAGTATTCCATTGATAGTATCCATTCCAAGTATTCCATTGATAGTATCATTGATGGTATCATTGGTGGCATCACTGATGGTAACTTCTGTCAGTTAGTGATAACTTTTTTATTGCCTTTTCTAGTTGTATGATTGCCACCAATCATACACTTCTCTGATAGTTTGCATAAATAGTGAGTCAGTAATCCTCCCACAGGGAATGCCTCAATAATCAAACGTGATCTCCTTTTGGAGCTCATACATGAATAAGAATTCCCAGCCTTGGTGATTTATAGAATTAGGCTTTCTACACTTTGTCTTAGAATTCCAAAGGTGCAGGAGTGTTACTATGAGGCAATGAGGACCAGGCATCTCTAACGTACAAAGGAAGTAAGAGTACATGGAAATCCAGGATAAAAAAGATGATTTGTATGTGGCAAAAGCTCAGAGCAAGGCCTCACATTACCTGTAGTACATATTTGGATCTCTATTATTTTCTTCATTTAGCAAGTATTTAGCTTGCTAACTTGCAAAGACTATTGAACTTACATTTAGATTTACTTATGGTCTGATCAATGGATTGTAATAATTTGCTCTTTTTCTAAGAGAAAGAAACACTAGCAAAGTTGCAGTTTGAGTTGCTGAAAGTCATTTCCATCTAGATTCAAGTAGAAATGCCATCAGCTGTAATTTCCTATGTATGGTCTCATATGATGAGACTAGAATTGCCCAAAGGTTTTTATCATAAGATCCAGGGATGGGTGGCATATGTGGCAGTTGGTAAGATTGAGGGCAGTGGCTACCGTTTAGTTTATCTAAGAATTAGTATGGCACTAGTAAGGCATTAGTATATTCTGATCTAAAAATTATAATAAAAAGAAAAGAGAAAAAGGCCATTAGAGTAGTCTACGATCAAGGAAAAAAATGATTATAAGCAAACAGAGAAAAACAAGACAGACACAGGGGTCTTGGTGGTCTGTCTACATTCCAAGGTCATCAGCTTGTTCCAAAGGTCTTGAACTAGCTGCCTATTTCCTAAGATAAGCAGCTTCTAGATTTCTGAGAATCCTCAGTTTGAATTCATCTATTGTTAGACTTCTAATTGCGTGAATTCCCAATGGCTTTTTCAGTTGTGAAACATGAACCCAAGACTGACCTTCTGGAGTTTCACTGCTTCATTTGTTATTAGCAGTACCTAATAAGATTATTTCCTATGAGTTTCAAGAAAAGCTTTTCTCTGATGTCTTCTCCAATATACAAATCTCCTGATTGGAGGTCATGAAGAGACTAAAGATGATATTGATGCTGTAGAAAGGCAGACTTAATCTGTTAATAATAAGAGTGAGTATAGTACCAGAGTCCCTTGAAATATTTTGCCATGCCTGTGCCTGTGAAGCAGAGTCCAGTATCAGAAATGAAATCTCTAAATGCATGGGCCTTCCAGTTTTCAGTTCATAGAAGGATAACAGATATGTCCCCAAGGGAGTGAACCATATATCATAAGGGGTAGTGGGAGTAACTTTGCCTAAGAGAACTCAAGGGTTTCTGAAAATTTTGCTGGGGATACCTATAGATGTTATTTAATCTTTCAACCTTTCCAAAAGGATATTAAGGACAGTGGAGTTTTTGAGTAAGAGATAACACCTTACAGAGTTATCTTGTGTTTCCCATAAATTTGTGCCTCAGTCACCTGATATAAAAGTTGGTAAACCTAAGCAGAAAACACAAAATCAAGCAGCACTTTAGAGACTGCATCTTTTGAGCAAAAAAAGGATTTAACCCATTCTAAAATCCATATTATAGTAATGGAAACACACTCAGATCCCGCGGAAAATAGGAGATAGATAAAATTCATCTGACGTGGTCAAATGGCTCACAAGGCTTTGATTCATGTTCATGCCATATCTTTAAAGTTTTTCATGGCCTGACCTGAATATAGGTTCTCTTGGTTATTTTTAGTTTCCTGGCTAATGTTGATTTAAGATAATGAGCCATCTGTCTATAACATGATGAGTGGTTGCATGAAGAAATTTCGTTAATACAATTTTGAAATCATGTGGTGCCACCAACCAGCCATCTTGTGATCACAGACACTACCTGAGTGAAGGGTACAACCAGATTTTTTCCATTCTTCCTTTCCAAAAGAAGGAGCTAAACAGTGATATTTCCTAACTGCCTTTTTGAACCTTTCTGGAGGCATATCCTTTGAAGGTTTAGATGGGATCATAACCTTAATTAATCCTGCTTGTTTTGCATAATCATCTGGTAGAGATTTTCCTTTCCTTCCCATATTTTACATGGGTCTCAAACTTTATAAAAGCCAGCCCTCTAGGAAGTAACAACACATTTAAAAGTTTCTCAACAACATGAAAAGATACTTTTTGAAAGAAGACATCCAGATGGCTAACAGACACATGAAAAGATGTTCAACATCACTCACCATCAGGGAAATACAAATCAAAACCACAATGAGATACCATCTCACGCCTGTCAGAAAGGCTAACATTAACAACTCAGGAAACAACAGATGTTGGTGAAGATGTGGAGAAAAGGGAACGCTTTTGCACTGCTGGTGGGAATGCAAACTGGTGCAGCCACTATGGAAAACAGCATGGAGGTTCCTCAAAAAGTTAAACATAGAACTACCTTATGACCCAGAAATTGTACTACTAGGTATCCGAAGGATACAAAAATGCTGATTCAAAGGGGCACATGCACCCCTATGTTTATAGCAGCACTATCAATAATAGCCAGAGTATGGAAAGAGACCAAATGCCCATTGACTGATGAATAAAGAAGACGTGGTGTACACACACACACACACACACACACTGGAATATTACTCAGTGATCAAAAAGAATGAAATATTGCCATTTGCAACAACATGGATGGAACTGAATGTATTATGCTAAGCAAAAGAAGTCTGTCAGAGAAAGAGAAATATATGATTTCACTTATATTTAGAATTTAAGAAACAAAACAGATGAACATAAGGGGAGGGAAGGAAAAACAAGTTAAAAAGAAAGAGGGAGGCAAACCATAAGAGACTCTTAAATATAGAGAACAAACTGAGGGTTGCTGGAGGGGTGCTGAGTGGGGAGATGGGCTAAATGTGTGATGGGCCTTAAGGAGAGCACTTGTTGGGATGAGCACAGGGTGTTATAAGTAAGTGGTAAATCACTAAATTCTACTCCTGAAATCATTATTACACTATATGTTAACTAATTTGGATTTAAATAAAATTTAAAAATTAAAAATAAGGTTTCTCGCCTTTTTGTGCATTTTTGTGGATGCTGCAGCAGAGATACGAAGCCTCTTTTGTTTCTAAAGCATCAGAAAGCCATGTCCTATGCCAAAACCATGTTTATTATCTATATGAATGTTTATACTATCTGCTCTGTGGCTAGTTTACAAGTTTTACTAAGTGCCAAAAGTTAGGCCTTCTGGGTTGATTTTTACCTCAGATAGAAAACTATATTCTAAAGGAGAGCTTAATTTAGTGAAAACACATCTTGCTTTCACAGCCTCTAGTTCCAACCTTGAGGTATGACTCATTAAGAAATAATAATAGGTCATGGTTCCCAATGAAAGTCTCAATAAATATGAGCAAAGTGCATAAGGTTCCCTACCTGAAGTAAGACAACGGTTAGGTTCCCTTTTTCTGGTAGGGCAAGAGAATAGAGAGTGTAAGATTCTAGAAGTTGTAACAGGAAACAGTATTTGAGAAGGGAAGAGTAACAGCATCTCAAGAGATTAACTTGATTGCTGGAAAATGTTGTGTGTTCTCAATCAATAGTGAGGCTATATGGTGTGAGGGACCATAAATCCAAATGGGTTGTCTAGAACTAGTCCACAAAGCATCAAGTTTTGAAGTGGCAATGGTCACTCTACAACCAAGGAGGGTAAGTCTTGCATCCAGGTCAAGGGTGAAGCTACTGTACATGATGGGTTTTTGATGGTTCCCATGACATTAGGTTAAAAGCCCAAGGACTTGCCCAAACTGCACATGCATAAGTAGACAAAAGGGTCTTTGTAGGTAGGAAGACCTGTTCATGCTTGGGCTCCAAGAGGAGAGGATCTCTTCTCATCACTTGGTCAGTTTATAAAAAGCTGCTGCGGGGCGCCTGGGTGGCGCAGTCGGTGAAGCGTCCGACTTCAGCCAGGTCACGATCTTGCGGTCCGTGAGTTCGAGCCCCGCGTCAGGCTCTGGGCTGATGGCTCAGAGCCTGGAGCCTGTTTCCGATTCTGTGTCTCCCTCTCTCTCTGCCCCTCCCCCGTTCATGCTCTGTCTCTCTCTGTCCCAAAAATAAATAAACGTTGAAAAAAAAAAAAATTTAAAAAAGCTGCTGCAATCTCAGAGAAACTTGACACTCATTTCCTTCAATATCCTGATGAACCTAGAAATTCTTTAAGTTATCATGTGATGAGGGCTCTATACTATGTTTAGATAATCTTTAATTTATTTGGAGAATGTTTTTCCCACCTAGATAGGCCATACTTTAAACTTTTTTTAATGTTTATTTTTGACACAGAGAGAGAGAGAGAGAGAGAGAGGCAGAGCATGAGTGGGGGAGGGGCAGAGAGAGGAGACACAGAATCTGAAAAAGGCTCCAGGCTCTGAGCTGTCACCACAGAGCCAGACGTGGGGCTTGAACTCACGGACTGTGAGATCATGACGTGAGCCAAAGTCGGACACTGAACTGACTGAGCCACCTACGTGCCCCAGCCATATTTTAAATAATGGACCGGTTTGGCAAATTTGTTATTTACCTTTTGAAACTTTATGTCCCTTTTCTGCTAAGGCTGAGGCAAACAAATGGAATTTTTTTTTATAGGCTTCCTCGTTCCCTAAACAAAGTATTTGTTCTTTGAACAAATCATCCACGTATTGTATCTAAACTGAGTGACACAAGAAATTTAGATCTAATTTTTGAATAAAGACCTGAGAAAAATTTGAGGAAGCTTCAGTGAACCCCTAGGGCATAACTTTCCACATGTACCACTGGCCACCACAAGTATTAACTGTCCTGGGCTAAAGGTACACTTTGAAAAGAGCAGAAAAAAATCCACTATGTTGAAACAGGTCACTTTGGGGAGATGATACTGAGATGACATTTGGTCTAAGCACTATTGAGAAGAGAGATATATTTTTTTAATATTCTAAAATCTGGAATAAATCAAAATCTTCACCCATCTGTTATTTATGCTGGTGGGACAGAAGTGTTACACCGGCTAAAAGAGAGTATGAGAAGGCCTTTGGACATAAGGTCTTCAACTAGAGGTTTTCTTTCCTTTGCTTCTGGCTCCAAGAGATACTGGGGAAGTTTGCAATACTTTGGCAAGATCTGTCTTAACTTTAATAGGTTCTAATCCAATTGTTTTTCCTATGCCAGTGGAATTTTTAGTCCATATAGTATCAGGTATAGTGTTAAGATCCTTCAATTGGGGTATGCATCAAAAACAATGGAGAAGGCAAAGCTCTATCTAGAGCAGAAACACCTTGATCTGAATACTGGAGTCCTCTGGAACCTCAAGAAATAGTCCTTCTGGTGTGCACTAATATTACAATTCCATTTTCAAAGTAAATCCCTCCCTGTTAAATTCTTAAGGGTGGTATCACAGAGCAGGAAATAAAGCTGTTTAGTCAAAGGTCCCAGGGTTACATTTAAGTGCTAAAACACGGGGAAAACCTGGGCTATTATAAATATCTAGCACCTGTGTGCTATATTTATGCCCAGGAAGAAGTGAAGCAAAAGTAAACGGATTTAATATAGGAATGATGCCCATATGTACCAGAAATTTATGAGGTTGACCATATATATTTATAGTTCGTTCACCTTCAGTGTTTAAGGGTAAAGCAGGATAATGGATGTCTTTTTCTTTCCTTCATGTGTCGTCTTTGATCTGAGATGAGGTTTTTTTTTTTCTTTGTCCTGCTTTCTTTTTTGTAAGATGGGATATTCTTTTGTTCAAAATATCCTTTCTGTTTAAAATACTTATAAGTGTCCTTGTCAGTAGGGGGTCTGTTGGGAAATGTTCCCCCAGCAGTTTGAATGGCAGGGCCATAGTTTGAATCTCATCTTATTATTCTTCAAAAACAATCTCAAAATATTCTGCCAGGTGTTACAACACCTGTAGTTTAGGTAAGTAGACAGTTCCCATCCTGACATCATCTTTTCTCTATTTGCATTACTGAATTACGATCAAATTGATTTTTACTGGGAATGTTTCAATAGACTTTTAGGATATGTTTTCCTACTTTTGGGGTCTCTCTTAACCCTTGGGTTTATTGTAGAATTTTTTTTTTTTATAGAAAGGAGGTCCCTTTCTGGATAGGTTCCATTGTCTTTTGTCATTCAAAATTTAGCATCTGAGGTTCTGACTATATGCACACAAGGTGAAAGAGGTCCGGCAGCCCTGGGTCATATGCATCCAAAAGAATTCTGATGCTCCTAGAAATAGTTGCTGGCCTCCTCTGTGTTTAGGAAAGTCCCTGATTATAGTCTTAAATTTAACATGGATTCAAGGTTTGAATTCTGTAGTAACCTGCACACACAGCTAATTGGGATGGATTTATCCTTAGAGGAAAATGGTATTCTGGGGTCTTAGAACAGTCACTGGGGAAAAGGTAAAGGGTCTAGACAAGACGAGAAGGTAGCAGTCAATGGAGATGTGTAAGTAGAGCAGTCACAGAGGCATGGGGGAAGATGGGAGCCAGATACAGAGTCAAATGGAGAATAAGGAGAGTGAAGATTTATGAGTCTAGGTTCTTATTGCCTAAGTTTGCCAAATTGCTCATTAGATTTGTCCAGAGAACCATTTAGTGAAGCAATTTTTTAATCGGGATATTGTTTGTTTACCTCTATATACCAGTAAAAAATGTTGCCCATATTCTCTTTATTTTCTAAGATGATTATCAAATGAGTATTTTTGTTCTAGTCAACTATTCCTTAGAATAGACACAGAAGGTCCAAATCATCCTTGGTGAAATCATACCATTTAGAGAGACAGGCACAAAGAATTAAAATTATAGTGAAAAAATATATAAGAAACAGAAGGCTATCCTGTAGAAGGAGAGGATTTAGACTTAGATGATCCCATGAGAGCTAGCAATAGCTGGTCATAAGTAATGCTTGTGCATTTTGTGCTAGAGACAGAAGTGCAGTGAAGCTAAGTAGGCATAAGACATACAAATATGCCTTTCTCTGATTGGTTCTGCTTTGGAAGTGAGGGCAAAACATACAGAAGTTGGTAGTCATTGATTATGTACTGACTATTCTGGGCTGACCACCATAGAGGTGTGGCTTGGCTTCTTGGGCTGGCTGCCTCCAAGGCTGTGGGTCAGAATTCTGTTGTCAGATGGGGTGACTGGGTGGCTCAATCGGTTAAGCGGCTGACTTTGGCTCAGGTCATGATCTCATAGTTCATGAGTATGAGTCCTGCGTTGGGCTCTGTGCTGACAGCTCAGAGCCTGGAGCCTGCTTTGGATTCTGTCTCCCTCTCTCTCTGCCCCTTCCCCACTCGCACTGTGTTTCTCTCTCTTGAAAAAAAAATAAATGTTAAAAAAATTTTTTAAACATAGAATTCTGTCATAAATGATATGGCTTATAATTTAATTTGTATCTTTTGTTTTACATATCTTTTCTTGAGGATAATAGGGGAAATTACAGTAGAAAACAGGGATAATGAAAGTACTTATTAAAAGTACTTATTACTGGCAACAGAGTATTAATAGATCATTCAGCGATACGCCTTTTTCCTGCTGGAATGGCTAGCCATTGACTAAAGAGTGAAGGAAAATGATGAGATTGAGAATTCTAAAGTTAGGAACTCCAAGTTAACTGATATTTTATCTCTTGTCTATGCCTCATTCTGTCATATACCAGAGAAAACTTAGAATATACACATAGTCCAGAATTGAGAATATGCAACAAAGAGCTCTACTCTCTACTCCTTTCCCTCTCTCTTTGTTCAGAACTTAGTCCCAACTCCAATATTCCAGTCAGCTATGTACACACAATTATACATGAGGATTTGAGTCCATTCATGTTCTGAACCCAGTTTCATGTGTGTAGATTCTATTTTATCCAGATCCATGATCTCATGCTCCCTCCACTAGAGTCAGTTTATATTCTGAAGCACCCAGAATGATTTTCCCAAATAGCCTCAAAGATGTCTCTAGGGTCTAGGTGAGCACTGTTCCCAGGCTAATCCTCTCAAGAGTGGGCTGGGCTCTAAGATGTGAAGAATGGCCAAAGAACTATTTGCATATAATAATAACAAGGCTTGGAGGCATGCGTGAGGGTACCCTCACAAGAGCATACCTGGCTCTTCAGCATTTTAGTGTAAACATGTTTTGACCCTTGTGTACACTCAAATCACTGAGAATTTCAGAAAACCAAAGACCTCCCTTTTTTTGGTTTTATATGTTCTCGTTACTTATGGTGTGATACAAGGATCAGAAACACCACCTGGGAGCTTGTTTAGAAATGCAGAAGACCAGGGGTGCCTGGGTGGGTGGCTCAGTTGCTTAAGCCTGTAACTTTGGCTCAAGTCAGGTCATGATGTGGTGGTTCATGAGCTCGAGCCCCACATTCAGCTCTTTGCTGATAGCTCAGAGCCTGGAGCCTGCTTCAGATTCTGTGTCTTCCTCTCTTGTGCCCTTCCCCCACTTGCACTCTGTCTCTTTTTCAAAAAAAATGGATAAACATTAAAAAAAGAAAGAAATGCAGAAGCTCAGCTTCTGCCATAGACCTATTTATTCAATAATCTTTTTTTTTAATTTGCAAAGTTTAATGTAAAGAAAATAACTGTTAAAGGGGATCAAAGTAATGAGGGCTTGGTTAATTAAAAAAATAACACTAAAGACTATAGGACTGACAAATATAAGGAGAATCCAATACACTTAGGGGCTGATATAGAGCTTCCCCAAAGCCTCATGGACTGAGATGCAGACCTTGTTGGGAGCTTTGATTGTGGCTCAGTGAACAGCACAGAAGTAACTGTGGGGACCTACCAGTGAATCTTTCACTTTATTCTTCTTTCTTATATTCGGCTTAGGACTGCTGGCCCATTATATGCTCAGGAGGGCAATTTCTATGACCACTTATTTATCTTCAATGCTTAAGACTGCCTCATGGAATGCATTCTATTATGTGAAATGAATTAACAAATTAATAAAGGAACCAAACAATGAGTGAGTTCTAGGTTTACATAATATCAGTGCACTTACACTGACACTCAACAGTGGTCTGTTTGGAAATTTAAAAATCAATCATCTAGGGGCACCTGGGTGGCTCAGCCAGTTAAGCATTTGACTTCAGCTCTGGTCATGATCTCATAGCTTGTAGGTTCCAGCCCTGCGTCGGGCTCTGTGCTGACAGTTCAGACCCTGGAGCCTGCTTCAGGTTCTGTGCCTTCCTCTCTGTCTGTCCCTCCCCTGCTCACACTCTATCTTTCTCTCAAATAAACATTAACAAAATAAAAATAAAAAGAAATTAATCCTCTAAATGCCACAATGCCAACTCCAGCATCATAAAATAGGCTAAGAAGCTGACCTTGACTATTCTAAAACCTTCTGAATAGTTTTCAGCACAGGATATGTAGAGAAGAGGCAATCTTTAGTTTTTATACTACTTATAATAAAACATGCTTATGAACACCTGCCATTAATCATAACTGCTTTCTACCCTAAGAATTTCAGTAGGATACTAATACAACTAATACATAAAAGCAAAATTTATCTGGAAATGGAAATTGTGTCTAAGCATTTTTCCCTGTGACATTGCCAGTTTTATATAGTTCTCTTACACTAAATGGGCAATATAACTTTTTTAAATATATAATAGTGTTTCTCTCACTGAGTGTCATACAGTACTCTAGTTGATAACATGATTTGTTGCTCCACACTGGTGATACTCTATAATCAGCTTATGGTAAAGTTAATTATATGTTCCTTAACTCTCTAAGTTAGAACTTCAGAGATGCTGTCTTTAAGACCCAAAGTTGCTTTCAAAAATCAGGCATACTCAGTCACATGTGCTAAATCCTTGTTTTTTAAAATAGTACCCACAATAAAATACTGGTTTTGGAAAAATAAAGTAACAAACCTAAAGTATGCCTCAGCTTTAGCGTATTTCATTAATTCACCAATTAACATACAAATTCATTCAAAGACTGTGAACCAAATGCTTTTATTTATAAAACATTGCACCAGTCAATGTGTCAGATACAAATCAAAATAAAATGATCCCTCCCCTCAATGAGTCCCCAGTGTGTTTATCTATATAATTCTTCTAGGACAATTATAATTTCATTCTTTCATAAAAATGATTAAATATATGATATGACCATTTTAGTGGCCTTACCCCACCATTTTCTCATCATTCATTCACTCAACAAATAATTGCTGGAGACACAAGGAATACAAAGATGCTGGGTGCACAGTGTTGAAAGAGACCAGCAATATTGCTAACCTCATGGAACTTATGGTTTAGGGGAAAGAGATAGAAATGAAACTAACAAGACTGTATATAAGATAATTGCAGAGAGTGATAAATTCTATGAAGAAAATATCAAGACAATAGGAGTGAAAATAATTGAAAGATATAGGTTCTCTGCGTAGGGCAGTCAAACTTTATCAGATGAAGTAAATTTAAGCAGAGGTATAAATAACAGGAAGCCAGCCATGTATAAATCTGGAAGAAAAGTGAGCCATGCAGAAGAAGAAGTGAGTATAAATACATAAAAGTGAACACAAGCTTATTAAAAATATGTTCAATGGGGCGCCTGGGTGGCGCAGTTGGTTAAGCGTCCGACTTCAGCCAGGTCACGATCTCGCGGTCCGGGAGTTCGAGCCCCGCGTCAGGCTCTGGGCTGATGGCTCAGAGCCTGGAGCCTGTTTCCGATTCTGTGTCTCCCTCTCTCTCTGCCCCTCCCCCGTTCATGCTCTGTCTCTCTCTGTCCCAAAAATAAATAAAAAACGTTGAAAAAAAAATTAAAAAAAAAATATGTTCAAAACTGCACAACCAGGTAAGCTAGTTTCACAGTGAAATATCCCATAGCATTTAAATAGGAGACTTAAAAATTCATTTTTAAAGTGTTAAAATGTAAGTAGTCCCCCATTTGTTACAAAGCTCTTACAATTTTTATCAAACAAGGTAAATAGAATACAAACAAGACAAAATTATAATCAGGAGATGAAGACAATTTCTACACATTCTAATTATCACAATTATCAACCTATTTATTTGAATCTGTGTCTATAAATGTCACATCAGTTTCTCTACTCTTGTTATAAATGGACTCTTTTATAACTCTCTTTTATAAGTCTCTTTTAGGCTCTTTCCATAATTTGGCTATTGTTGTAAGTGCTGCTATAAACATTGGAGTACAAGTGCCCCTATGCATCAGCACTCCTGTATCCCTTGGGTAAATTCCTAGCAGTGCTATTGCTGGGTCATAGGGTAGATCTATTTTTAATTTTTTGAGCCTAAATGTCTACCAACTGACAAATGGATAAAGAAATTGTGGTTTATATGCACAATGGAATACTACTTGGCAACGAGAAAGAACGAAATATGGCCATTTGCAGCAATGTGGATGGAACTGGAGAGTATTATGCTAAGTGAAATAAGTCATACAGAGGAAGACAGATACCATATGTTTTCACTCTTATGTGGATCCTGAGAAACTTAACAGAAGACTATGAGGAGGGGAAGGGGAAAAAAATGTTAGGGAGGGAGGCAAACCATAAGAGACTCTTGAAAACTGAGAATAAACTGAGGGTTGATGGGGGTAGGAGGGAGGGGAAAGTGGGTGATGGGCATTGAGGAGGGCACCTGTTGGGATGAGCACTGGATGTGGTATGGAAACCAATTTGACAATAAATTTCACATAAAAAACATTCAAAAAAATAAATTAATGGACTGTCTCTGCTTCCAATGCCATCTGCTCTGCTTATCTGCCAATTAGATCTATACCCTCTTACTTACCCAAGGATTTAGTTTTACAAACTATATCTTTTTCTCTCATACACCATCAAATTTTATACTCCTGGATTATTCCCATCTGTGTATGAAAGTGATGTTAGATCTTCTACTTTTCAAAAAATGTAAAAAGCTCTTGACTATAGTCTTTAGCTAATATTCTAACATTTTTGTTTCCCTTTATGGAAAAACTCAAGAGAATTTGTTGTTGCTCTTACCATGTCTAATTTCTCTCCTATTCTTTCCTGAACTCACTTTAATCAGGCTTTACATCCATACCACTACACAAATGTATCTTGTCAAGATTATGAATAATCCCCACATTACCAAATCCAGTGGCCAATTCTCTGTCCTCAACTTAAACTTAACTAGTGGGCAGCATTTGGCAAAGATCACCTCCTTGTTCTTAAAACACAAATTTCAATTGACCTTCAGAACAGCATTAACTCCTGGTTCACTTGTAAATGTTTTTTGTTGTTGTTTTGTTTTGTTTTTAAGTTTGTTGATGTATTTTGAGAGAGAGACAGAGACAGAGAAGGGGAGGGACAGAGAGAGGGAGAAAGAATCCCAAGCAGGCTCTGCACTGACAGCTCAGGGCTTGAACTCATGAACCACAAGATCATGACCTGAGCTGAAACCAAGATTTGGATGCTTAACTGACAGAGCCACCCAGGTGTCCCACTCCTGGTTCACTTGTAAATTTATCACCCTCCCAGCCTCCTTGGCTGGCTCATATTTAAATAATCTCTAAATTATGGAGCATTCCAAGGCTCAATCCTTGCATCAATTTTTTTCCAACTACACTCACTCTCAAGAGAATTCATCAAGCCTTATAACTGGAAATATTGTATCCACTCCACTAAACTCCAGCTCTATAATGACAGATTAAATTCAACTACATTTCAATCTCATAGGTGTCCCAAACTTGACATATTCAAGTAGGCATCTTGCTTCTTCCCAGTTCAAACCTATTCTTCTGAAGTCCTTCTCAATATAAATGGGACCCGCATCCTTATAACTGAAAATGGGACTCTCCAATGATGTTTACTAACTGATCAATAATAATATATAGGTTGAAAATGTCATGGAGTATGTTTGTTTTGATTTTTGTAACTTACTGGATTATGCTATTAGTTCTTACAATTTTTCATTTGGTTTTCTTGAACTTTTCAGGGTGATAACCATTGTCTTCATATTCATATGGACATTTTTACTTCCTCTCTTCCAGTAACAATACTCATTTATTTTGCTTTCCAAGTTACTAACAATAAAACTTCCAGAACAATGTTAAATGAGAACATCCTTGCCAACTTTCTAGCTTTAAAAGGGAATACCCCTGATGTAATATGATGTTTACTGCTAAATATAATTTTGACTGTTAATTTAAGATGAACAATTTTTATAATACTGAGAAACAATATAATTAATATTCTCCTTTTATTAGGAACAGATGCTAAATTTTACTCAAGGGCATTATTTGATAAGGATCATATGGTCTTTCTATTTTGTATTAATGGCTCCAATTTTAATAATTGGACTAAGTTCTACTTGGTCATTATATGTTTTTTCTTATGTTAAATACCTAAATAGATCTCATTTAGGAATTTTTCATGTATGTGATTTGATTGGCCTATGGACCTTTTGATCTCTTCATCTGGCTTGGGTATAGTGATGTTAGCTTTACAGACTGATAACAAGATTGTGCCATCGTTTTCTACATAGAAAAATTAAGCCTTTTTAGAATGTGTGTTGAGCACAATGGGAATCTGACCTGTAAAATCACATGAGCTAAGGCATTTTCAGGGAGTATTTATTGGTAACATTTCAAAACACTTTCATGGTTTTTAGTCTGTTCCTGTTATTTCTGGTTAAGGCAGTTTAGTTTGCTTTGTATTTTCCTTAAAATTCTCCACTTTATCAAGACTGTTAAGTTTATTAATAAATGTGCTAAAAGATATCTTCTCACAAATATTTCAATAGCTTTCCTACATGTGGCTCTATCTTCTCTCCACTTCATCATAGTCTCCTCACTTTTTCCCTTCAGTAAACCTTTCATGAAATTGACTATTTTATTAACCTTTCAACTATTTATCATCCTGTTCTTTTGTTTTCTACATCATTAACTTCTGTTTTCAGTTTTACTAATTCATTCTTTATGCTTTTCAGTGTTTAAAAAATTTTTTTGTAGCTTCTTGCATTTGAATGTTTCATTTTCTCTTGTTTTATGATAAAAGGAACTACAGATTTCCCTCTGAGTGTAGCTTAGGTTGAAGTGTTATTAGTTTATTATAGTATTCAATTACAGTTTTGATGTCATTTTGTTACAAGAATTATTCTGGAGAGTAATTTTTTCATTTCTAAATGATCGATTTTTGTTGTTGTGTTTGCTCTTTTCACTTTGATTTTCCAGAGTCAATCATATAATTACATGCTATTATAGTTATGAATCCATATAAATAGGCTTGATTATTAACCTGGGAGTAACTGAGAAAACCATCAAAGGGTTTAAACTGTGAACAGGGCCAACCCCATTTTTCTATGGAAAAATCTTTCCAATCTCCATGTGAAGAAGACAGTTAAAAGGAGCAGGATTAGATACAAAAAGCCTTATTAAGGATATACGGACTAATTCAGGCAAGAGATGATGGTAGCCTGAAATAAAGGACAGTGGATATGGGGAGATGTGGATGCATTTACAAGATAGTTTAGAAGTAAGGTCAGCATATTGGTGGTTGACTAAATGTGGGTATGAAGGAGAGGGAACAATAACAGATGATGCTGGGGATTCTGGTTTGAGCAAGAGGGTGATTGATGTTGTCATGCATTGAGATCAGGGGGAAAAGAGAAGTAGAGGTGAAAGAGAGTAGCAGCCTGGACAGGTAGAGTTTCTAGCACCTATAAATCGCTAAGCTGAGATGAAGAGTAGGCAGTAGAAAATGCAAGTTTGGATGAAGAGAGAGAGAAAAGATCTAAGGTTATCACTATATACCTGATAATAGAAGTCAATGAAAGAGTAAGATTAGAATAGCCTGTAAAAGAACATTGATTTCTGGGAAAGTTACTTTCTTCTTTTTTTAAAAAATAATCACTTAATTTTGTTCCCTACAAATTTTTTTAACTTCAAGTTAATTGACATAGTGTAGTACTGATTTCAAGAGTAGAATTCAAGGATTCATCACTTACATACAACACAGTGTTCATCCCAAGAAGTGCCCTCTTTAAGGCCCATCACCCATTTAGCCCATCCCCCCAAACACCTCCCCTCCAACAACCCTGAGTTTGTTCTGTATATTTGAAAGTCTATTTGTGGTTTTTCTCCCTCTCTGTTTTTATCTTATTTTTTCCTTCCCTTCCCCTATGTTCATCTGTTTTGTTTCTTAAATTCCCCATATGAGTGAAGTCATATAATATTTATCTTTCTCTGACTTATTTCGCTTTGCACAATACACTCTAGTTCCATCCACACTCTTGCAAATGACAAGATTTCATTCTTTTTTATCACCAAGTAATATTCCTGTGTGTGTGTGTGTGTGTGTGTGTGTGTATTTCCATTATTTGCCTATTGTTGATAGTGCTGCTATAATCATTGGAGTGCATGTGTCTCTTTGAATCAGCATTTTTTAATCGTTTGGATAAATACCTAGTAGTGTAGTTGCTAGGTCATAAGGTAGATCTATTTTTAATTTTTTGAAGCACCTCCATACGGTTTTCCAGAGTGGCTGCACCAGCTTGCATTCCCACCAACAATGCAAAAGAGATCCTCTTTCTCTGCATCCTCACCAACATCTGTTGTTCCTGAGTTGTTGATTTTTGGTTTTCTGACAGGTGTGAGGTGGTATCTCATTATTTTGATTTGTATTTCCCTGATAATGAGTGATATTGAGCATATTTTCATCTGTTAGCCATCTGATGTCTTCTCTGGAAAAGTGTCTATTCATGCCTTTTGCCCATTTCTTCAGTGGATTATTCATTTTTTGGGTGTCAAGTTTGATAAGTTCTTTACAGATCTTTAATACTAACTCTTTATCCAACATGTCATTTGCAAATACTTCTCCCATTCTGTAGGTTGCCTTTTAGTTTTGTGGATTGTTTCCTTCACTGTGCAGAAACATTTTATCTTGATGAGGTCCCAACAGTTCATTTTTGGTTTTGTTTCCATTGCCTCCAGATACATGCTAGTAAGAAGTTGCTGCAGCCAAAGACAAAGAGGTTGCTGCCTATGTTCTCCTCTGGGATTTTGATGTTTTCTTGTCTCATATTTAGGTCTTTCATCCATTTTGAATTTATTTTTGTGTATGGTGTAAGAAAGTGGTCTAGTTTTATCCTTCTACATGTTGCTGGCTAGTTTTCCCAATACCATTTGCAGAAGAGACTTTCTTTTCACTGGATATTCCTTTCTGCTTTGTCAAAGATTAGTTGGCCATACATGTGTAGGTCCATTTCTGGGTTCTCTATTCTGTTCCATTGATCTCTATGTCTCTTTTGTGCTAGTATCATACTGTCATGATGATTACAGCTTTGTGATACAGTTTGAAGTCCAGAACTGTGATGCCTCTAGTTTTGGTTTTCTTTTTCAACATTACTTTGGCTATTCAGGGTCTTTTCTAGTTCCATACAACTTTTAGGATTGCTTGTTCTAGTTCTGTGAAGAATGCTGGTGTTATTTTCAAGAGATTGCATTGAATGTGTAGAGTGCTTTGGGTAGTACAGACATTTTATCAACATTTTCTCTTCTAATCCATGGAATGTTTTTCCATTACTCTGTGTTGTCTTCAATTTCTTTCATAAGCTTTCTATAATTTTCAACGTATAGGCTTTTACATCTTCGGTTAGCTTTATTCCTAGGTATCTTATGGTTTCTGGTGCAATTGTAAATGGAAATGATTTCTTGATTTCTTTCTGCTGCTTCATTATTGGTATATAGAAATGCAACTTATTTCTGTACATTGATTTTATATCCTGTGACTTTGATGATTTCATGTATCAGTTTTAGTAATTTTTTGGTGGAATCTTTCAGGTTTTCCACATAGAGTATCATGCTGTCTGAGAAGAGGGAAAGTTTTACTTCTTCCTTGCCAATTCATATGCCTTTTATTTCTTTTCATTGTCTAATTGCTGAGGCTAGGACTTCCATTACTATGTTGAACAACAGTGGTGAGAGTGGACATCCCTGTCGTGTTTCTGACCCTAAGAGGATAGCTCTCAGCTTTTCCCCATTGAGGATGATATTAGTTGTGGGTCTTTTGTGTATGGACTTTATGATGTTAAGGTATATTCCTTCTACACCTACTTTCTTCAGGATTTTTATCAAGAAAGATGCTGTATTTTCTCAAATGATTTTTCTCAATCTATTCAGAGAATCATGTGATTCTTATTCTTTTATTAATGCTGTGTAGCACACTGATGGATTCAGGGCTAGTGAACCAGCCCTACAGCCCAGGAATAAATCCCACTTGATCGTGGTGAATAATTCTTTTAATGTATTGTTGGACTCAATTTGTTAATATTTTGTTGAGAATTTTTGCATTCATGTTCATCAGGCAAATTGGTCTCTAATTCTCTAGAAGCCATTCAGCCCTGGATTCTTATTTGTTGTGAGATTTTAGATTATTGATTTAATCTCTTTACTGGTAATGGGTCTGTTCAAATTTACTATTTCTTCCTGTTTAAGTTTTGGTAGTTCATATGTTTCTAGGAATTTACCTATTTCTTCCAGATTGCCCAATTTGTTCATATGTAATTTCTCATAATTATCTCATAACTTTTTGTACTTCTGTAGTATTGGTTGTGATCTCTCTTCTTCGATTTGTCATTTTATTTATTTGGGTCTGTTCCTTTTTCATTGTTAGGTCTGGCTAGGGGTTTATCAGTTTTGTTAATTCTTTCAAAGAACCAGCTCCTATTTTTGTTGATCTGTTTTATTTATTTCAACATCATTGATTTCTGCTCTACTGTTTATTATTTCCCTTCTTCTGGTGGCTTTGGGCTTTATTTGCTTTTCTTTTCCCAGCTCCTTTAGCTGTAAAGTTAGTTTGTGTATTTGAGACATTTCTTCCTTCTTTAGGAAGGCCTACATTGCTATACACTTCTTTCTTATGAGCACCTTTGCTTTATCCCAAAAGTTTTGGACTGTCATGTTTTTATTTTCATTGGCTTCCATGTACTTTTTCACTTCCTCTTCAATTTCTTGGTTAACCTATTCATTCTTTAGTAGGATGTTCTTTAACCTTCAACTATTTGTGGCCTTTCCAAATTTTTTCCTGTGGTTGATTTCAAGTTTCGTAGTGTTGTGATCTGAAAATATGCATGGTATGATCTCAATCTTTTTGTACTCGCTGAGGGCTGATCTGTGACCTGGTATGTGATCTGTTATGGAGAATATTCCATGTGCACTCAAGAAGAATGTGTATTCTGCTATTTTAGGATGAAATGTTCTGAATATATCTGTTAAGTCCATTCGGTCCAGTGTCATTTAAAGCCATTGTTTCCTTGTTGATTTTATGTTTACGTGATCTGTCCATTGTTGTAAGTGGGGTGTTAAGTCCCTTACTATAATTTTATTATTATCAATGAGTTTCTTTATGGTTTTTTGCGGGGGGAGTGTACCAAGTTGGGGGCATTAACATTTCCAATTGATAGATCTTCTTGAAAGACCCTTTAATTATGATATAATGGTTTTCTTCATCTCTTGTTACAGTCTTTGTTTTAAACTCTAGTTTGTCTGATATAAGTACAGCTATTCCAACTTTCCTTTAATGTCCACTAGCATGATAGATGGTTCTCCATCTCCTCACTTTCAACCTGCAGGTATGCTTAGGCCTAAAATGAATCTCTTGTAGGAAGCATATAGATGGATATTGATTTTTTTTATACATTCTGATACCCATGTCTTTTGATTGGAGAATGTAGTCCATTTACATTCAGAGTGACTATTGAAAATATGAACTTAGTCATATTTGTTTGTCTGGGAAATTCTTTATTTCTCTTTCTATTCTGAGTACCTGCCTTGCTGGATAACAAATTCTTGGCTGCATAGTTTTCTTATTCAGTACATTGAACATATACTGCCACTCCTTTCTGGCCTGCCAAGTTTCTGTGGACAGATTTGCTGTGAACCTGATCTATCTTCCTTTGTAGGTTAAGGACTTTTTTTTCCCCTGTTGCTTTCAGGATTTGTTCCTTGTCTGTGTATTTTGTGAATCTGACTATGATATGCCTTGGTAATGGTTGGTTTTTATTGAATTTAATCGGAGTTCTCTGTGCTTCTTGGGTTTTCGTATCTGTGTCCTTCCCCAGATTAGGTTAGTTTTCAGGCATAATTTGCTCACATAAACCTTTTGTCTCTTCATCTTCTGGGACTCCTATGATATGAATGCTATTCCTCTTTAATAAGCCACTGAGTTATCTAAATCTTGTATCATGATCTTTTCCCTTTGTTTCCCTCTTCTTTTCAGCTTCATTATTTTCCATAATTTTATCTATATCACTGATTCGCTGCTCTGCTTTGTCTACCCTTGCCATCATGGCATCCATTTGAGATTGCATCTTGGTTACAGCATTTCTAACTTTGGTCTGACAAGATTTTAGTGTTTTTATCTCTACAGAAAGGGATTCTCTAGTTTCTTCTATACTTTTTTCAACCCCAACTAGTATTCTTATGAATGTGGTTCTAAATTCTAGTTCAAACATCTTACTTATACCTGTGTTAATTAAATGCCTGGCCATAATTTCTTCCTGTTCTTTCTTTTGGGGTGAATTCCTCCATCTTGTCATTTTGGAGGAAGAAAAAAAATAAATTAAAAATTAAAAACAATTTAAAAAATTAAATAAAGGGGGCTCCTGGGTGGGTCAACTGTTTAAGCGTCCCACTTCAGCTCAGGTCATGGTCTCGCTGTTTGTGGGTTTGAGCCCCATGTCAGGCTCTGTGCTGACAGCTCAGAGCCTAGAGCCTGCTTCAGATTCTGTGTCTTCCTCTCTCTCTGCCCCTCTTCTGCTTGTGCTCTGTTACTCAAAACTGAATAAACATTAAAATATTTTTTTAACTAAATAAAGGAAGCTATATCCTAGGTGAGGTTCAGTCTGATTATAAAAGAAGCTTGGTGAGAAAAAGAAAAAAGAAAACAATTTTTCAAAAGAAATTAAAAATTAAAAAAAATTAAAATAATAGAATAAAATAAAGAAAATAGAATTTTTACAAATGTGCTCTGGGTCACTGGGGTGGCTCAGTCAGTTAAGTGTTCAACTTTGGCTCAGGTCATGATCTCACGGTTCATGAGTTCAAGCCCCACATCGGGTTCTGTGCTGACACTTCGGAGCCTGGAGCCTGCTTCAGATTCTGTGCTTCCCTCTCTCTCTGCCCTGCTCCTGCTCATGTTCTGTCTTTCTCTCTCTCTCAAAAGTAAATATACATCGAAAACAATTTTTTAAATGTACTCTTTCTGTATCCAAAAAAGAAAAAACACCCATAAAAACAGAAGCAAAGAAAATGAATAAATGAACAAACAAACAAAAAGAAACCCAAATGCAGCTAGATCCAGGTTACCCTAGAGCTGAACCTTCACAGCACACTGATGATGGTAGAGAGTAAGCAGGTGGAAGGGATTTTTACTGGTCTGCTGGTAGAGGGGCCTGTTGCCCTGGTTCTCAGGCCTACTTGCCCTACTGGAGATGTGCCTGGAGGATGCAGGTGGGCAGAGCTTGGTGTAACAGCTCTGTTCTCCACTTGGCAGCACTGCTTAGCTCACTGGAGTCAGTCAGTGCAGGTGAACTAGTAAAAAAGGCTTCACCCTCCTCTCTAGTCTCCAGAGCATCAATTCTGTGCCCTCACAGATGCACTATCAATCACCCCTGTTTTGTCTCAGGCTCCCCACCTTTACCTTGTGTCCAAGCTGCCTGCCTGCCAAACAGCACCTCATCCAGAGTGTTGTCTCAGATGGGCTGTGTTTCAAAACCCCACAACTCAGAGACACCCATGGCTTGGACCCACACTTATCCTCTGGGGGAGGGTCTCACTGAGCAATGGCTGGGTACTGACTGGTCCCAGAAAATGTTCACGTGACTGTGCAGTGGCAAAAGCTGAGTTTACATAAACAGAAATACACAGCCAGCACCAGGGTTTGCTGCCCTCAGCCAGCATCTTTATTCCTATACCCGTAGATGTGGCAGTTCTCTGGGGCCTGCTAGGACCTTTGCCTACAGAGAGGCTGTATTGCCTCTACCAAATGCACTCCAAAAAGCAGAACCACTTCTCATGAGACACAGGGGGCTCTCAGACTGTGCTGCCCACTCCTAGGGATTCACCCTGCTTTCTCACCAGAGCAGCACCAGGCACTAAGCTCTGAAACTCCAGACTCTTCGCTCCACTGTTTATAAAACAAAAAACAAAAAACAAACAAACAAACAAACAAACAAACAAAAAACCGGCGGTATTGAAACCCTCTCCTTTTTCCCTGTCAATGGTCTTGGAACAGATTTTTTTTCTAGTTTTTTTTTTTCAGCTGCATTCTAGTTTTTTTTCTTTTCTAGTTCCCTATGAGTGCACTTTGTCTTTCTCTGTTCTCTCCAGCTACTTTTCAGGGGGAGAGCTTTACTTGTGTGATCCTGATGTGCTGCACTCTCTCCCCCTTGTTCTCTTTCTCTATCCTATCTGCGAAAACATTTCCCTATCCTCCACAGCCTTGCTCTCCCCCAATTCAGCTCTCCACACTGCATACCTGCAAGATCTCTTGCTCAAATTGTGCAGATTGTTGCATTAGTCCTCAGATCAATTTCCTAGGTGTTCAAAATGGTTTGATGTTGATCTACCTGTGTTTCAGGGATGAGACAAGCTCAGGGTCCCCATACTTCTCTGCCATCTTAACTCCTTTGTTCACTGTATATTTAAATGGGATCATTTAATGCATACCTCTTTTCATCTTAAGTTGTTTTCCTAATAAATATCTGGTTAAAATATTGAGCCTTCAAAATCAACTGGTCTGGCTCTAGTTCATTCTTTATAATATGTGCAGAGAATAATAAATTATTGAACCATATTTTTTACTGAGCATTTCCTTTGTACTCCGTTTTGTGCTAAGACTAATGACACTATAATAAACATCTTTGAAAATAAATCCTTACATATCAACAATTAACAATATGACATAGTGGAAACAGAACTCTAGCCTTTTTCTGTCATCTTTGCATTATGTTTAAGAAAACTCCAACTCCTTCTCTGGTATGAGCAGAGTGTTATGACTCAGGTTTTGTAACTGTGCCTCTAGGAAGTGAATGACAGGACATTTCATTCTTCACTCACGATAGGAAAGAGGGCAGTGGATTAGCCCATTCTCTGGCTTGGCTAAGAGGCAGTTCAAGCTGCCATAACAAAATACCATAACCTGGATGGTGTACACAACAGAAATCTATTTTCTTACAGTTGTAGAGACTGGAATGTCCAAGATCAAGGTCCAGTTTCTAGTAAGAGCTCCATTCCCGGCTTGCAGATGGTCACCTTCTCACTGTGTGCTGACATGATCTTTTCTCAGTGTATGGACAGGGAGACAGAAATGCTCTCATGTCTCTTCCTACAAGGGTATTATTCCATCATGACCTCATCTAACCCCAGTTATCTCCCAAAGACCCCAAAATACCACCACATTGGAAGTTAGAACTTCAACATGAGAATTTGGGGGAAACACATACAATCCATAACAGAGGCTGTATTTCAACTTTTGGGTTGACCAGGATTGACTGCCTCATGCACATGTCTATGGATAATTTCAATAGACTTTTTCAGGAAACCACTTCTTTTTCTGGGAGGCCAGACTGTAGAGGATCAGTGTTGGATAGGATAACCCTTAACCATTAATATCTTCTAACAGTCTTTTGATTGCTTCTTATTCTTTCATCCTTCTTCTTTTCCTCTTCCTTTATTCTTCTTCCCTTCCTCTCTTTTTATCTTTCTCTACCCCTTCCCTCTCTCTCCCTCTCTTTCTCTCTTCCCACCCCTCCTCTCTCCTCTCATTTTTAAACCTCACATATTGTCGGTATTTAAAATATTACAACTGATTTGGTAAAAAGGTTAGCAGTTTCTTACAAAGTTAAACATGTAGCACACAACCTACTATCTACATAAGAAAAATGAAAACATATTCACAAATATGTTTACATGGATGTTTACAGCAGCATTATTCATAATAGCACAAAACTGGAAGTAATCCAGATGACCACCAAATAAAGAATGGATACTAAAATTGTGGTATATGTACACAATAAAAAAACTACCTGGCAATAAAAAAATTGAACTACTGACACACACACAACACAAGTAAACCTCAAAAACATTATACTCCTTTAAAATCATAAAATGTTATATATTATATAATTCCATTATGTGAAATTCTAAAAGAAAAAAGTAAAATCATAAAGACTGAAAGCAGACCAATAGTTGTCTGACATCCAGAATATCACTCAGGCAGCCAGCAGGAGACTCTGCAAAGGGCATAGAGTACCCACTATTTCTTGGGGAACAGTATTACTTTCCCATGGCTGCTGTAACAAATTGCCACAAATTCAGTGGCTTTAAAAAAGGAAAGACAGAAATGTACTTTCTTATGGGTCTAAAGGGCCACAAGTCTAACATGAGACTTACAGGGCTAACAAAGTGGGGCCACCCTCCCTGGGAGGCACTAAGGAAAATCTGCTATTCACTTCTTCCAGTGTCCAGAGCATTCCTTGGGCTCATGGTCCCTTCTTCCACTTTCAAAGCCAGTGGCATAAAATTGTTCTAATTCTGCTTCTGTTTCTCTCTTCTGTCTATTGAATCTATGCCTCCCTCTTATAAAGATCCATGTGACTGGGGCCCCTGGGTGGCTCAGTCAGTTAAGCATTCGACTTCAGCTCAGGTCATGATCTCAAGGTTTGTGGGTTCGAGCCCTGCGTCAGGCTCTGTGCTGACATGTCAGAGCCTGAAGCCTGCTTCAGATCCTGTCTCCCTCTCTCTCTCTGCCGCTCCCACACTCGTGCTCTTTCTCTTCCAAAAATAAACATTAAAAAAAGTTTTTTTAATTAAAAAAAAAAGATCCATGTGATTGCATTTAGGGCATATCCTGAAAATCTAAAAATAATCTCCATCTTTTAAGATCCTTAATCCAATCATATATATTGAAGTCCTTTTTTGTTTTAATTCTTTGCCATATAAGGTAACATTCAAGGTTCCAAGGATTAGGTGATTGTGATCCTTTTGGGGGGAGGGGGCACTTTTTCTGCCTACAGCAGAGGTGATGAAAATTTCCATGTCTCAACTGTGACAAAATACCAAAAGTGTACATAATTGTTTAAATGCTACACTTAAAATGAACACACTTTTTAAAAAGCTGGAGAGGGGCAGCTGTGTGGCTCAGTCGGTTAATTGTCCAATTTTGACTCAGGTCATGATCTCACAATCTGTGAGTCCAAGCCCCACCTCAGACTCTGTGCTGACAGCTTCAGAGCCTGGAGCCTGCTTCACATTCTGTGTCTCCCTCTCTCTCTGCTCCATCCCCTTTCTCTCTCTCTCAAAAATAAATAAATATTAAAAATTTTTAAAAATAAAAAGCTGGAGAAAAATAGGATGTGAAAAAGGAAAGAAGAAGGAAGGGAAGGAGGGAAAAGGAAGGAAGATAATTATCTTAAAAATGACAAAGGCATGAGCAATTTGTAAAAGAAGAATGGCCAGAAACCACCACAGGAGTAAAGAAATGTAAATTAAAACAAAAGATATATGTGGAATTTTTAAAATGGCAATATTCAAAACTGAAGAGTAGTGGGGAAAAAAGCTCTGTCATAAATGGGATAATAACTGAGTACATCATCTTTGGAAGACATTTGGTCAGAAAATAAAAAAGAAATCAAATCAGCATCATTTTTTAAAGCACTAAGTCACTTTAAGGAATTTGTTTTAAAAAAGAAATCTGTAGGGTGCCTCAGTGGCTCAGTCAGTTAAACATCTTGGTTTTGGCTCAAGTCATGATCTCACAGTTTGTGGGATCGAGCCCATGCTGTCAGTCCAGAGTCAGCTTTGGATTCTTTCCCTCTCCTGGTCTCTCTGCCCTTCCTCTCTCTCAAAATAAACAAACAAATAAACATTTAAAAATAAAAAGAAAAAAGAAATCTGTATATCTAGAAATTTTTAGTAATATGAAGGTTTATAATAGAAGTTTTAGGGGCGCCTGGGTGTGGCTTGGTTGGTTGAGCATCTGACTCTTGGTTTTGGCTCAGGTCATGATTCCCGGGTCAGGTTCTGCACTGGGCATGGAGCCTGCTTTGGATTCTCTCTCTCCTTCTCTCTCTGCCCCTCCCCTACTCCCTCTCTCTCTCTCTCAAAAAAAAAAAAAACAAAAGTTTTATATTGGAAAATTCTAATCAACCTAACTGTTGAACACAAGTAGGACTGAAGAATATTCAAAAACAAATAAAACTGTGTATAATCTGGATTTGAGAGAAATTTATAACCTTATATCTACAGCAAAATCTTATTTTTTCAAAAGAAGACCATACTTGTACATGGAAAAATATTATTCATTTGTTATTTCGGCTGTTGCTTATCTTTACTTTCTAAATTTTCAACATGAAATGTACATATTTTTATAGTAGAAAAAAGGACACTTAAAACACTTTTCCCTAACCAAATAAATACTGCTTTCACGTTTTTGACACTGCCTTTCTACTGAGAAAATAATGGTCAGACAGTTAAGTCTAAAACTTATTAGATTCACTTTTAGAAATCCAAAATCAGGGAGACTCTTGGGAGGAACTATATAATTTTTGCATCAACAGATCAACCCACTATTACTTCAATCCTTGTTCAGAAAACAGACTGAGAATTTGAACCAAACTAAAGCCTTCCAAACAAGGCTGTTTTCTTTAGACATGGGACATGTGCTGCAATTATCACCGTTCATTTCCTTTTTTCCATTGAGCCTCTGTAGAATGTTGTCACTTTGTAGATATTTTATCTTTTGGGGAAAGAAAAATATTAGTGTTTCTTTGGGCCCAGCAATTACTGTAGATATTCTTTCAATACATTTACTGTTTTGTTGGTAGAAAAAAAGTACATTTAAATGAACCTTTAAAAACAAATGTCATGATACTAAAACCGTCAGAGAGTACCTTTTCTGAGAATCAGTATAAATAAGTATTTTCTTCCAAGGGGAATTAGTTTTAAGACTAAGAATTTATTGATACCTTTAAATGCATTTAAAAACTTAAATTTTTGTTGTAGAGGCTGCTTTTAGGCTACAGGCTTGAGCAACAGAAACCTGAGCAAGGCAAAGGGCCCCCAGTGACTACAGAGCTAATGCAAACAGGCTCTTTAGGCAGCCTGCCTCAAAACAGACATAGGCCCTAACTGACCAATGGGCAACTTACAAACAGGCACAGTTCCTAAAATTACCAAAAAAGAGAAAATTCCACATGTTTCCTTACTTCCTCACTCCACCCTGTAAATATAGCCCCTCTCCACCACCTTGTGGCTGACAGTCTCTTCTTTACTGTCTTGCCTGCTGCTCCCTTGCCATGTATTTAAGAAACTTCTATTTCTTTGTTCTGCCTTTGGTAAATTCCTTCACTGCCCACACCACTGGCCCCCATCCAATGAGAACATGCCACAATTGTATTATCTGTCTAAAATTCAAACAAGGACATATAATATAATATAATATAATGGAGATTCATGCCTGGATATGATTTCCAAACAAGTCATGCAACAGATGTCTGCATCAAAATCAATTGGAAGAATTTTACTAAAGTAAATATTAACACTATGAAAGAATTTGTTTTCAAATTTCATTGAGAGACACTGGAGGGTGGTGTCAATTCTGTACATATCACTAACTATCTATAATCCTATCACTTTTATTGTTTTCATTGCTAACCATTTCCAAATTCAGTGCTCTCACATTCTCTACTCTGACTCACTGCACCTTGGTTTTCTAGCTCTTAACTCCACCACTCAGAATATTAACTCAAAAATGTCTTATGTATTTTGTTAAGGTAACACCAGCTTCTGTAACAAATAAACCCACAAATTTAGTGGCTAACACAATGAAATTTTTGAGAGATTTTTTTTCCTCCTCTAGCAGACTACATGTTTCTACTTGATGATCCTCAGTCTAATTCAGGATTGCAGTTTCCTTCTATCTTGAAAAAAAGAAAAAATCCCTCATAATTGTTAGCATCTAATTAGCATAAAGGGAACAAGGAAATATGGTGATGATACACCTGGCCCCAAAGTAATAGAACCCACTTCTATTCTCATGCCATTGATTAAGAACTATTCCTATGTTCACACCTAAGTGCAGGGGTATTGGGAATTGTAACCCTTGCATAGAAAGTTGCTCCCCAAGACATCTCTACATTGTAGGGTAGAACAGTGCAAGAGCCACACCTAAAACAAATGAGAACCAATAAGGAAGAAGCCAAAGTTAAGGAGGCCTTTAAGAGGAAGTACATTAGTTTTCCAACAATATATCAGTCCATTAAAGCTCTTAGATCTGTAGTCACGCTCCACATGACCCCATGGCATTCACTCTCCAATGAATTCTATAACTATATTGGCCCAAGACAGACATAGAAGGGTTTTACAAAGAGGTGACATTCTAATCTCTTCATTTACTTCAGTTCTCACTCCTTCTCAATTCACGATGGCCCATTGTCCATTAACAAGAGATCAGTTTCTCCCAGTCTATGGAAAGGGGAGATCAGAAAATACATTCCCAGCCTATCCTTTCCTTAATTTTACTTCTTCAAATTCTAATGCTCTTTTTACCATTCATGATATTCTGATATCAAATTGGTCATGCAGCCATAATAGCACCTAGGTTACGTAAATTTTACTATCAGGAGTCTGATTTCCAGTTCATGGGATCAAACTCCAGGTCAGGGTCTATGCTTTTAGTGTGGATTTTAGGGAGGATTCTCTCTCTCTCCCTCTGTGCCCTGTCCCTGCTCAAATGCACAGAAGCTCTCTTTCTCAAATAATAAATAAACTTAAAAAAAAAGGAGTCTGATTTCCCCATTCAAGAGGGATGTATAAGTCTAGCCATCTGCCCTATAGACAGAAATCAAGATCTCTAACACATAATGAAAGGGAAGCCAGATTCAAAGCCTTTGTCTATCTGACTTTATTCTAATTCTGCAGGAGAAACATCAGCCTTCTACAAACTAAACTTGTTAGTACAAAATACAGTAGCAGAACAAAAAAATTAAAGGTTTCTGTAATTATGGTTCCATATCTAAATACAAGTTACAAAAACAAAATCTAAAAAACAAAAACAAAATCAGAATCCCAATGTATAAAATTACTCTGGCTTGGATGTATGATAGGTTCTACCCAATCTTGGAGCATAGCTTTAGCCTCTAACAGGCTCATAGTTTTTCAAGAATGCAGCCATCATATACAAAATACCAGAGCCGAAAATGAATTGAGTACTTCTGTGAGAACACACAGATTTCCTCAATCTGAAAGGAAGTAAAATTTCCAGAAAACACACAGGAAGGATAGGCAGCTTCAGAATTTATACAAACATGTAGTAGGGAAATTCTGACTAAATATATTGTCACATAAAATGAGTTAAATATACTTTTTGCCTATGAATATATAGCTTAGTTTTAAGAGGCAGATCCTCTAAATATACATATAGATGTGTGTACATAAACACACTCTAACTATAAATGCACACATACCCATTCATAACACATCTTTATGAATAATGTAGATGAGCATTTTAAATATTTATGATTTGGAAGTTACCAAAAGACATCTTAATTTATATCAACATACTCTGTAGAGTTAAAATATATACCAAAAACTAGTCTAGCATTTATTAGGTCACTCTCCGTTGCTTCCTTTTTTTCTGTGGTGAGGACAGGTCAGTGTGCACCTTGGCATAGGAGCATCATCCTTTGGGTTCTGTGTCCCCAAAATTATTTGACAGATCAAAGTTGAGCATGGGAGCAACTCAGAGCACAGTGCTGAGAAGGACCAATAAAGGAAAACATCCGTCCCTTGTTGCTTTCATGATAATTAATTTATTCACGTGGCACCTGTGATGTGACCATTGGACATTTAGTCTGGACATTAGTGTTCAAAACATGACTTGGTCTTATGCTAGCTATTACAAACCTCACTTAAATGTCCTGAACTTTTCACCCAGTTTTTTAAAATTTTTTTTAATGTTTATTTATTTTTGAATAAAGAGAGAGACAGAGCACGAGCAGGATATGGGCAGAGAGAGAGAGAGGGAGACATAGAATCCGAAGCAGGCTCCAGGCCCTGGGCTGTCAGCACAGAGCCCAACGTGGGGCTCAAACTCACAAACCGCGAGATCATGACCTGAGCCAAAGTTGGATGCCTAACCAACTGAGCCACCCAGGTGCCCCTTCACCCAGTTTTTAAACAAGAATAATGCGGCCTTCCACACACATTGCTATAAGGTATGGATTGGATTAAACAATCACGTTCCAACGCTCAGCACCCATAAAATCTGTAGAGGGGCACCTGGGTGGCTTGGTCAGTTAAGCATCCAACTCTTGATTTCAGCCCAAGTCATGATCTCACAGTGGTGAGATTGAACCCCTGTAGGACTCTGTGCTGAGCATGGAGACTCCTTGGGATTCTCTCTCTCCTCTCTGTCTCTCTCTGCCCCTCCCCCCATCTCAAAATAAATATTTTTAAAGTATCTACTGTATACTTGAGGGTATGTACCCATTAGAAGGACAGGAACATAGGTCAAGCAAAAAGGGATGTTTTAGGGTCATTTTCCGTTACAGACTTGCCTGGGGGAATATAATCCCTCACGAATATATGAAGTGCATAAATAGGCAAGTGAAATGGAAAACTATGACCTCTGATTAGTGTCTCTACAACTGGAGATCTAGAATATACCAAATGTCAGTATGCCAGTACCTAACTCGCTACTTACAACTTTTTGCATTCTGTCTACATTACCATCAAAGCATATAACAAAAATCTGTCTCGTGTTAAACGTGCCCACACCTTTTGCCATCTCAGGATGAAAGCCACTTCCAATCCTGGATCACAACTCTCTCATCTTTGCATGCCTCCAATTCCTGGCACACATCCCTTGTGTATAGTAAGTGCCCAATAAATTTTGGTTGAATCGAGTGACCGAAAAGCAAAGTAAATTAAATAATGATGATGAAATATATATGTATGAGACATTCCACTCTTTGAAACTTGGAAGTAAAACAAAGAATCGGGGAACTTTTGGTAATACAATTGGGGTGGTAGCTATGAGAGGGCTGTACACACAGAATCAAATCACAAAGGCAAGTGGCAGCAGCAGCCTAGCGGGAAAGAGCAGTCCGTGCTCTCCAGATGCAGAACAAATAAGCCTGAAGAAATATGGTAATTGTTAATAATATGAAATTGACAAGAGAATGGGGAACCACCTTGACATTTGATTACTACTTAGTCAATATTCAAGCTCACAAGAAGGTGAGCAGATGTTAGCCAAAGCAGATGTGAACGCACATATAATAGAATAAGGACTAAACAGATTGGGCTGGTTGCTTGCAATGTATATTTGTTGGGTGGAAACAACAAACCCTTCAAACTTAATCCAGCAAAAATGAGGCATTTGGTTCATTTCCTTCAGGTTTTCTTTTCTTTACCTCCAAGAGACTTTATCGAAAGTTTGAGATAAGGCAGTTTGACAAAACCTTTTACCATTTGTGCAATTCAGCTGTCCAAAATCACCCCTCTTTTCTCCTTGCCAGGGCCCAAGAATGAACCTAAGTGGGAACTTCTCATTTATAACAAGGAGGAATATAAAAATAAGTGGAATCAGAGAGTTAAAAATATCCAGAACTTGAAGTCCAAAAGCTAGAAGACCACACAAATATATGAGGCTCAAGCATCAGTATTTTTTTCCCAAGCCTCCAGGTAATTCTTTTTTTTAATTTTTTTAATGTTTATTTATTTTTGAGAGAGAGAGAGAGACAGAGACAGAGACAGAGCACAAGCAGGGTAGGAGCAGAGAGAGAGGGAGGCACAGAATACGAAACAGGCTCCAGGCTCTGAGCTGTTAGCACAGAGCCTGACATGGGGCTCGAACCCGCAAACCATGAGATCATAACCTGAGCCGAAGCCGGATGCTCAACCAACTGAGCCACCCAGGCCCCCCTCCAGGTAATTCTAACATATAGCTAATGTTTGAGAAATACTGGGTTAGAGACAAAAACAGATCTTCCCATAAATTGATAATGGCCACGTGAGACCTTAAGCATTCCCTGGAATCTACGTTGAGGGGAACAAATGGCAGCAAATACTTCAAGATACAGCTCTAGTCAAGCACACTTGATTTCACAACCAGGTTCTGGCTCTCTTGAAGCTGAAAAAGGAGGAGGAGGAGGAGGAGAAGGCATAGAAGGAGGAGGAAAATACAGTTAAGAATGAGGAGATGAAAGAAGAAAAAGAGGAAGAAGGGAGGACACGTATTAACAATAGCAGCAAACATTTATGTCGCACTAACTCTACACTAGGCACTGTTCTGAGTGCTTTGATCCGAAACTTCAAAGCAACCCCATGAGGCTCATGGCTCCACTGTGCAGAAGGAGCTACATTTTGCAGTTTTCCATAGTTTCGACCACATATGGGATAGACCCTAGTATCCCTGGGGACAAAGCAGGTTTTACACTCTGTTTCCTGCTTGTAGGATGTTGGGGGCTGATGAATCATGGTCTCCAACAGTGAGAGACCTTATAGCCTTGCTCTTGGTTTCTTTGACAGTACAACAGTCTCAATCGCTTTAGTAGATTTCTTACCCATTGGATGGCAGGTAGTTAGCTCATGAACCAGGAAAAACAAAAACAAAAACAAAACCCACACACACAGTTGTTGTTGTGTTGTTTTCCTTAACTTTTTCTTAATTTGCTCTATTTCTTTGTTTCTTTCAACTCCTTAGTTCCAGACTGAGTGGTGAACACCTTGGACTCATTCACTTCTGTTAGAGAGCCACACTTTCAGTCTTGCTCTGTTTTCTAAGTTATTAGTCCAATTGAAATCATTTTCTAGACATTATTTAATCCACTGAGAGGTTTAAACAGTGAGTGGAACAGCTATACTCTAGATTTTATCATTGCTATAAGCATCAATTTTAGTTGAATTTTATCCCTCAAAACATTTCTCAGTTTTATCTTCTATTTGTTGTTGACAGTGAGTGCCTGACAACCCCACATATTGCCAAATTTGTGACTAGTCTCTAATCCCTTTCATTCATGCTTGCAAATCAGGATATTCTTTGCTAAGGTCATCTCTGTATGTGATCTTTTATGAAATGTAGCCAGCATCAGTCAACACACACTATTAATATCTACTTTCCCAAAGTCTTTCCCTAAGGATACAGGCTCATTAGCTACTTGATCTGCCTTCCATATTATCAAAGATTTTACCAAATAACTTGCCATTGCAAAACATCCTTCTGGATTCTGATAACAGTCTTGCGGTCTACATCTAGTCCCTAAGATAATGCACATATTTCATGTTTTGTTTTGTTTGTTTGTTTTTATTATGGCAGCAGCCTACTTTTAATTGCCAGTTAACCACTATAAATGCTCAGTGGCTTAAAAAAAGTATGGTTTATTTCTTACTCACATCATATGTCCATCACAGGGCAGCCAGGGGCTCTACTCCATGTTGTCTTCACTCTTGACGTTAGAGCAGTCACTGTCTAGACTCCTCAGGTGCTGTGGTAAAGTAAAATTACACAGTTTTACATAACAGAAATTGGACCCTCCAATCTGAAAGTGAACGATGGTCCCATTATTCACAGTGCATTGACCAATAATAGCTGCATGGCCCCACCTACAACAGGGCCAAGAAGTGAATCCTGCCATTAAAAGAACAGCACTACTGAAACCACACCCCCTACAATGTAATCTCCATACTACACCCAACTGAGCTATTTAATTATGTTACATATGTCATTGCTCTACTCAAAACACTCCAATGGCCTCCCTCCTCAGTTAGCAAAAGAGCCTAATTTCATACAATGGCCTCCAAGACCCTCCATCATCTGGCTATCTGCTACCTCTTTGCCTCATCTCCCGCTCTTTCTCTCTCTCTCACTCTGCTCCAGCCACATCAAACTATTTGTTAGTTCTTGTACATGTCAAGCTTCCAACTGAGTCAGTCTTTGCATTTGCCACACCCCTCTCCCCCTTGGCCTGGAATATTCTTTCCACAGATATCTTCATGGACCACCCCTTCACTTTGTCACATGTCCACTCTAACATCATCTTACCAGAGAAGTCTTTCCTAACACACCTATATAATATGCAACCCACTCCTCTGATGCTATTTTCTAACCTCCTTGCTCTGCTTCTTTTTTCTTTAGGTCTGAGTATTGCCTAGCATAATACATATTTGTGTTTATTGTGTGTATTCCCCCAGAAAATATTAGGTTCTTGAAGGACAGACATTTGCCTGCTTTATTCACTGTAAGACCTTAGGAGTCTAATGTAAGCCTGGCATCTAGTAGGTGCTCAATAAATCCTTCATGAATGGATAAATGAATGAATGGGCCAATGAACACAGTGCTACTCCAAGGGCAGCAAAGTACTAAGACATAATATACCATAAGGAGTATCTGATTTTTGGAGGAAAAAGAAAAAGATGAAAAGAAAGTTAGGAAAGATGTTTTTCTTCTTCCCAATCTCTCCTGTAACTTGTCTGGGTTAGTAACAGGATCAGTATTTATTTAGTAAGAGGATAAGTTAGTAATAGGACACAATATACCAAGGAAGTATACAGGCCTAAATTTCTTTTTTTTCCTCTCTCTTTTTTTGCTGTGACTCTTTAACCTCCACTGATTTTAAAGTGTATCATGCTTATATTCTCAGCACTAAAACATGTGGTTAAGGAAAAGAGAAATGTCCTTACTGAAAACTAAGACAAAACTCTGCAGACACTTGGAAAAGAGAGTAAATGATGTAATCAGGAAATACTTTTGCCTTGAAGATCTATGGTGACAGTTCTAACACATAATATAACAAGATCCAGATTAAAAAGTCATCAATCTCTATGACCTATCAGGTGATATTTTCCCAATTAAACAAAATAGGAAACTAAGGCACTGAGCAGTGTAACTGTTTACAGTCCAAGAAATTATAAGAAGTAAGTCTACTACTAGTTTCTGACCCCTAGCTTATCTGTTCCACATCTATGTCCACATTTTGGCCTCATTCTATATTCATTTGAAGCAGGATTAGGTAATTTGTCCTTGACAGCAGAACTTGCATTTGAGAAAACCAACATCACACTCTAAAATAATAGATAAAACATTTCACATAAGCATGAACGTCAAATGTAAAAATCTACATAGAAGAGAAATTGCAAGAGTGTTTATAAATAAATAGTTCGGTATCCTATTTTTCCTGAGAACAAAAATGACTACAATTTTGTTGATTGCTCATCTCCTTTTCTCTCTCTTCCTTAACAACAGGGTGAGTTTCTCCTGGACCTAAAACTGGCCCTAAATATATATTCATGTAAAGACTCATTGACTGTCTGGTCCAGTGTTTCCTGAGTAGTTTTCCTCATAAAGTCCATTCACATCTTTCAAAACACAAATTTTCAAAATCATTTCTAATGTAAATTTAGGATACAAATTGAGTTTGTACACCATGACCAAGTGGAATTGATTCCAAGTGCAAAAGGCTGGTTCAACATTCAAAAATAAATGTAATCCGGGGTGCCTGGGTACCTTGGTTGGTTGGGCATCTGACTCTCAATTTCAGCTCAGGTCATGGTTTCAGGGTGATGGGATCAAGCCCTGCATCAGGCTTTGCACTGACAGCATGGAGCCTGCTTTGGATTCTCTCTCTTCCTCTCTTTGTGATCATCCCCCTTGTTCCCTCCCTCCCCCTGCTTCAAAATAAATAAATGAACTTAAAAAAAATAAATGTAATCCATTATATCAACAGGCTAAAAAGTAAACATCACATGATCCTATCAATAGATACAGAAAAAGCATCTGAAAAAACATAATACCCGTTCATAGAAAGAGCTCTCAGTAAATTCAGAATGGGGGAATATTTTCAACTTGATTGTATATATTCTTAAAAAACCTATAACCAACATCATACTTAATGATGAGAAACTCAAAGCATTCTCACTAAAATAAGGTACAAAGCAAGGAAATCCCCTTTCATCACGCCTTTCAACAACGTACTGGAGGTTCTTGCTAATGCAATAAAGAAAAGACAAGAAAAGACAAAAAAAAAGGTATACAAATTGGGAAAGAAGATATAAAACAGCCTTTGTTCACATGTAACATGGTCATCAGCACAGAAAATCTGAAAGAATCAACAAGAATAACAACAAAAATGCTTAGAACTAATAAGTGATTAGAGCAAGGTTACAAGACACAAGTTTATTATACAAAAGTCAATCATTTTCCTATACACAACAAGTAGAACTTGACATTAAAAACAATACCATTTACACTGTCACAGAAAAAAGAGAAATATTTAGGTATAAATCGAACAAATATGTAAATGATCTAAATGAGGACAACTACATAACTCTGATGATTAAATCAAAGAACTAAGTAAATGGCGATTTTTTCCATGTTCATGAATAAGAAGACTTAATAATACCAAGTTTTTCCCAAACTTGATCTACAAATTCAATGCAATCTCAATTAAAGTCCCAGGAAATTATTTTGTGGATATCAAAAACAAATTATAAAGTTTCCATGGAGAACATAAGACCCAGAATAGCCAATACAACATTGAAGGAGAAGAACAAAGTTGGAGGACTGATGCCACCCAACATCAATACTTCATATAAAGTTATCGAAACCAAGATAGTGTAGTATTGGCAATAAAAGAGACAAATATATCATTGGAACAAAATAGCCCAGAAATAGACCCCCCCCATGAATATACTCAATTGATCTTTGACAAAAGAGGTACAGTGGAGCAAAGATTGTCTCGTCAACGAATGGTGCTGGAACAACTGGGATGTCCACGTGGAAAAATACATACATACATACGTATAGAGAGAGAGAGACAGAGACCTTAGATATATATATCTAGACAAAAATTAACTCAAAATGGATCACAGACCTAAATACAGAATGCAAAACAATCAAATCCCAAGAATATAACATAAGAGAAAACCTAGAAGGTATGGCAATGCCTTTTTAGACACGTCAAAGCCATGATCCACAAAAGAAGTAATTGATAGGATAGACTTCAATAAAAACGTCCGCTCTGTGAAAGACAATATCAAGAGAATGAAACGACAGCCACAATCTGGGAAAAATATTTGCAAAAGACACATTATCCAAAATATACAAAGAACCCTTAAATCTCAACAATAAGAAAAGAATCCATTTTTTAATGTGCAAAAGACCTTACCAGACACCTCACTGAAGAATATATACACATGGCAAATAAGCATATAAAAAGATGCTCTACATCATATGTCAAAAGGCAAATGTAATTTAATACAATGAGATACTACTAAACATAGACAATTAGAATAGCCAAAATCCAGAACACTTTCAATACCAAATGCTAGCAAAGGTATAGAGCAACAGCACCTCGTCTAAATTGTTGACGGGAACATAAAATGGTACAGCCACTTTGGAGGACATTTGGAAGTTTCTTACAAAACTAAATATGCTCTTACTATAGGATCCAGAAATCACATTCCTTGGCATTTACCCAAAGGAGCTGAAAACTAACGTCCACCTGAAAAACGTGACACAGATGTTTACAGCAGCTTTATTCATAATTGATAAAACTTGGAAGCAACCAAAGATGTCCTTCAGTAGGTGAATGACTAAATGAACTGTGATGCATCTAGACAATGGAATGTTATTAAGCACTAAAAAGAAATAAGCTATAAAGCCATGCAAACAGATGAAGGAAGCTTCAATACATATTACTAAGTAAAAGAAGCCAATCTATAAAGGCTACTGCTGTATTATTCTACCCATATAATATTCTGAAAAAAGGCAAAACTATGGAAGCAATAAGATCAGTCGTTGTCAGTTTGGGGGAGGTGCAGATAGCAAAGTACAGAAAATTTTTAGGGCAGTGAAAGTAGTCAGTAGGATGCCATAATGATAGATATATGTCATTATACATTGGTCTAAACCCACAGAATGTACAACACCAAGAGTGAACCCTAAGGTAAACTATGGACTTGAGTGGTTATGATGTGTCAACATAGGCAGATCCCTGTTTAAAAAAAAAAAAAAGAAAAAGAAGAAGAAGGTACCATTCTGATGAGTGATGTTGATAACGGGGGAAGCAATGCATGTGTAGGCGTATGGGTATATGGGAAATCTCTATGTCTGTGTCTTTAAAAAACCGCAAACTGCTCTAAAAAACTAAAGTTTTTTTAAGAAAAAGATTCTTTCAAAAAATTCAATGTGTCAATTAGTAAAAATTTTATTACATAATATGTTATTCGATATTGTGAATAATATGTAATAGAGGCACAACAACAACAAGATACCTACTTTTCTCAAGTGCACATAAAACATCTTTAAAGATTGGCCATATGTTAGCTTGTAAGACAAGCTTCAACATATGTAAAAGAATTGACATTATACAAAGTATGACCCCGATGAAATGAAATAAGCAATCAGTAACACAATGATTTGGGAAATTCACCAACAGGTAGAAGTTAAACCTCATGACCTAACCAAGAGGTCAAGAAGAAATAATAAGGATAATCAGAAAATACTCTGAGATGAAAGAAAATAAAGACACAACATACCAAAACTTAAGGTATATCGATAAAGCAGTACTCAGAAGTTATGCACATAGTGACCACACAGGTTTTGAGCTAACAATAAGCTAAGTCATTAGAAGACCTCATTGCAACTGTTCCCTAAACGTGGGCAATCTTGAGGTGCCCTAGTGAAAGGAACCCTTTACCAGCTGTAATGACTTGAGTCACTTCCCATCTTCATCCGCCATGCAATTGCAAAGTTTTGATCCAGTCCAACCAAGGTATATTGCAGATAAAGAATCTGAGGTATAGAGACAATGTCGCTGTCACACAGATGATAATGACAGAGCCAGTGTGCAAAGCCAGGATCTGGGTGCGTTTTACATCAAATCATGCCTAAACCTGTCACATTTCACACATACACAGCTGCCAAGTCATGATTTTGATGGTGTTGTTAATAAAGTGATAGAATTTATTAAATATGCTTATTTCCACATAATACTCCTAGACAAACAAGATTAGGAAGGAGCTCAAATATAAATATAAATAATGTTCAGCTGTGTGAGGCTAATACCTCAGTAAGTTTTCTTCTTATAGGATGTCCTCATTTTCTTGATTTCAGAAATTGTTTGCCATCAGTTCAATCTCTTGGGGTGGACACTTGCTAAATTCATGATTGTATGCAGTGGTCCGGATACAATGTGTCCTGAAATTTGTGCAACTATTCTATTGTGAAGTTATCTCTGGAACTGATTGTGCAGTATCACGCCTGCATAGGGATGGCAGGATAAAAATATGTGTCTCTTTTTATTAGTAAGCAGGACAATTGTGTCTCTAGCAGGCATAGAGAATGCAATCCTAAAATCCATCTAGCTTCTTGCTCTCTTCTACAGAGTACAGATGCCAATTTTTGTCATCCTGAGATTTATCTCTCATCTTCAAGGAAGTCTCAAAGGACTTGTAATAAGTTTAGACCCTCTTCAAATCAAGAAAAAGTTATTTTGTCACATCCCAAAAGAGAGTAGCCCGAAACATTGTGGAGGTTAGTGTCAATCCCTCCAGAATAAGCCACCATGAGGTTGCTATTGCAGCTTTCTGCACAAAAGCCATGGATATCTCCTCTCTAGGATATTTGAAAGGTCAAATAAGTATTGATTTCTGCTTCTTCCCATGAAAGACAAACAGCTGCAGAAATTTCCCTCCCATATTAAACAACTAGAAAACTGAACAAAAATACAATACCTCCCATAACTGTTTCTCACACATTGGACACAGGCAGCTCAGGATGGTGATCCCTGAGAAAAGGAAGACAAATAAGGTGAGCCCAAAGACTGCATCACCTTATTGCCTTGGAGAGTGTTCTTGGCCACAGCACAAAAAAAGAGCAGGTCAAAGTGGCCCAATCTGTTTCACTGGGTTGAGAAAACAGAGGTGGCTAGAATTTGTGAGGCACCGTGTGGAAAAGGAGAAAACGGTACAAAAAGAGAGCAGGCTTCTCCTGAAGATTTGGCTAACTACTGATCTGTGAATGAGGGAGAGGAAACTACCCGATTCCAGGGTAAGAACAATAAGAAAGCAGAACAATTTCCAGAGTTCCTATGGAGCTCTAGGAATAGCTAACTTTTGAACCAGCTAGAGTTGAAAGACTTTATGACACATTAAGTATTGATAGAATCCTCAGAAGAGTATCACCTTAGTAGTGGGGATAGAAGCCCTAGGCTAAAAAAGCATTTGGGGAGCACCCTAACAAAGCTTAAAAACCATCTTCAAAAATATCTAATGGGTTCAGTGTAGCTATGCACTGTAACAAAATCCAACACTCTTTGAAGGAATACAACAAAATCCAAGAACTAATGATAGAAGATTCACAGTGCACGAAAATCAATTGTTTTTCTTCTAGCAAATCATTGGAAATTGAAATTAACAAACACTACCATAACATCAAAATTATAAATATTTTTGAATCCAGCTAGAAAAAATACATGCAGGATCTATCCACTAAACACTATAAAACATTACTGAAAGAAATTAAAGAAAAATAACTCAAGAGCTATACATGTTCCTGAATCAGAAATCTTTTTTTTTAAGTTTTTAATGTTTATTTATTTTTGAGAGAGAGACTGACAGAGTATGAGTAGGAGAGGGGCAGAGAGAGAGAGAGGGCAGACAGACTCCAAAGCAGGCTCCAGGCTCTGAGCTGTCAGTGCAGAGCCCAACGCGGGGCTCGAACTCACAAACTGGGAGATCGTGACCTGAGCTGAAGTCGGATGCTTAATCGACTGAGCCACCCAGGTGCCCCCTGAATAAGAAGTCTTAACATTATTAAAATGTTAGTTCTTTTCAGATTGATGTATAGAGTCAGTACAATCAATCCCAAACAAAGTCTCACATGGTCTTGTTATAGAAATTGGCACTGCAATTCTAAAATGTAGGTAGAAAGGCAAAGAATGTAGAATAACCAAAATAATTTTAAAAAGAATAAGATTGGACTACTCACACTATCTGATTTTAAGACTTACTATGAAGTCACAGTAGTCAAGAGAATGTGGTTTTAGTATAAAGGAAAACATAAATACATAGCAACAGAACAAAATAATGTCCGGGAATAGATCCAACATATATAATCAATATTCCACAAAGGTGCCAAAGCAACTCAATGGTAAAACAACACTTTTTCCAACAAACAATGCTGGAACAATTTGTCAGCCATGTGAAAACAAAGACACTTAGCTTACACAGCATACAAAAATAACTTAAAATACATGACACACCTAAATAAAAAACCCAAAGTTATAAAACCTTTAGAAGATGGCAAAAATATTTGAAGTTTTGGATAACACAACAATTTCTCAGGTAGGATATAAAAAGCACAAACCATAAAAAAATTGATAAATTGGCCTTTGTCAAATCATCAAAACTGTAACTTGATTTTCTTTGAATGATTTAGTTAGGAAACAAAAGTCAAGCCACTGACTGGGAGTTAATATTTACATAATATATGTACATTACACAGGACTTCTATCCAGACTATGTGTTTTTTAAAACTTCAATACAAGCTATGCAATTTTTAAAAGCTGAAAAAAATAAAAATAAAAACATAAAAAAGCTTACTGCATCAAGGAAGCTATATGCACATAAAAAGCTGTAGAAGTTCTTTCATCACTAAGTAAGCACAAATTAAAACCATTGTAAGATTACACTATATAGTTACTACACTAAAATCACCATAACATATAACTACTAGAACAGCTAAAACTTTTAAGGCGGTGATACTACAAAGTGAAAATGTAGACCTGGAAATCTTGTGCATGGTTGGTGAAAATTGACCACGGCATATCTATTATAAAAATCAGTTTGAAAACGTAATGAAATTAATACACAACTATCATGTGAGGTGCATCTGTGTCCTCATTGAGGGGGGAGGGGTGGGACTCTGTCCCCTGTTCCTCTTCCTTCTTAGAAGAGGCACAAGAACACACACAGGTCAGTGGGAGGGTAGCAAAGTATTTAGGTGTGAGACATCTTGGTCTCAGAGGAATTGCTGGTAAGCCCAGCACACAGAGAACCTAGGGTCCAAAGAGAGTTTCAGCCACCTTGCTTGGAATAAAAAGCTTTCTGTCCTAGGAGTCACTGGACTCAGGGGCAAGGTCCTCTTCCTGGGAAAAGGAGGAGCAGCTGTTTCCACCATGTAACCTAGCATGAGCTCTCAGAGTCACTATAATCTTGTATGTTGAAACATGAGATCCCTTAAACCCCCCCCCCCCCCCAATGGTGGTACCTGTCACCCTCATGCTAGGTTCTGGACAAAATGAGAAGAGAAACCGTGTGAAGGTAAATAGAAGGTCAAATTATGGCTATCATTTCTGCTAACAGCTTTGGGAAGATATAGCTTAGGAGGAGGCCATACAGGCTTCTAAATACTCAAGTGCAGAATTAAACAGACACTCCCACTCTGTTGGCAACAATTCTGACCTAGGGAGACTATCAGTGAGAGGAGATGAGAAGGATTTACAACTCTTATGATCAGATGGAATCATAAGAGGAAAACAGAGGAGCTGGAACAGGCATGTTTGGCTTTTTCTCCCCAAACTTGCCAGCTGGGAAATTATTATACCTCCTATAAGGCAGAGTGAGTAAAAGGTAAGGGAAGGCAAGAGTGTTAACACAGATGGAGCTCACCTCCCATGGACGGTGGCACCAGGAATGGAGAACAAACGTCTCATACCAGGAGTATTCACCTCATTGTTAATCTTGATTAAAGTATCCTACACAACTGGAGCTCCTTCTCTAGACCAATTTCATATATATAAATCCTATACATGTGTAAATATATTTCTAAATTTCCTACGTATACATCATAAGGTTTTAATGAACATATCCAGGCAATTTTGTGTTCCGCGCAGGTAACACATTTCTTGATAAGCAGGTCACTCAACCCCATCACACACTTGCATGCAGACAGACTCTGATCACCCTCCTGCAGGAAGTCGCACTCAGAAACTTGTACCTTCAGTGGTGGCATCTTGGCTCCTGACCACCACGACCTCCTTTTCAAAGGAGGTAGTCAAAATGGGAAGGTAGTCACACTGTGTAGTCTTCAACATGCCAGAACAAGGAAAGAGGCTCATGGCAGAGCTAGAGCTAAGGCAATTAAAAAATGTCCAGATAATGCTGGGTGGCTCAGTCAGTTGAGTGTCAAACACTTGGTTTTGGCTCAGGTCACAATCTTGGGGTTCGTGGGATCGAGCCCCTGTGTCTGACTCTGCACTGGTGGTGTGGAGGCTGCTTGGGATTCTCTCTCCCTCTCTTCCTGCCCCTCCTCCACTGACACATGCATGTTCTCTTTCAAAATAAATAACTTTTTTAAATTAAGAAAAGAAACATATAATGTTATTACCTTTGTCTGGCCAACGGAGGGGGAATGACATAAAGCAAAGATGTGCCCTTTTTAAAGATATATACATTCAAAGATATGTGATGTGCAGACATTTAGAAACAGGTGACTCACATTTGAGTTAACAATTATAATGCCAAATTTTTCACTCCACAGTTGAGAACTGCCATTCCTCTAAAATTAATACTTTCAAATCTGCTTTCTCTCTAACTTCAACTCCTATTCCCTCATCACTTGGGCATTATCTCTCAGAAAATCTACAAGCTTTCAGGAGCTTCCCCAGGATGTCAGATCATCTGCCTCATTCTCCAGAAACATCAAGAGTTCTTTCCCACATCCCTATCCCTTGGAGATCAGTGATATAGCTCTACAACTCCTTTTAAAAATGACACTTGCATTATAGTTTTGGCGGTTTCCTGAAGCAGTCAGCAAAATCTCAATTCTGAATTGGTAACAGAAAAATATTTTTTTAATTAAACACTCAAGGTTAGAAGAGGATGTCATCCATATTTCTAGTGTGGGCGATCATAGGGGGCAGGTTTTCTGTTGATACAGCTTTTCTTGAATTGTCTATCTGGGTAACTATTATAAAGATGATGCACCAAAAACCACCGTGGAGGGAAAAAAAGTCACACACCAAGAGATGTCAATGAACAAGAGAGTTAGGACTTTATCATTTAATTATCTCTCAATATAAAAACTTCAGTACTTCCAAGACAGCCACATAATTGTTCAGCAACTTCTAAAATGAATACAGCTTAACTTGTATAGAGTCAGAGGCTACTAAAGACAGCAGATTTGGGGGACCATTCTGTCCACCCTGTCTCAAGACCCTCAACAACATCCCATGTTAATACAACAGGAGAGAAGAGTCCACCACCTCCAATCTACTGCGTTAGAAAAGGCAGAGAGTTAGAAAATTTTATCTTACTGTTACTGAATACCTTCTATTATCTATTAATTGTCTTAATTGTGTCTTCTGAAACAACAAAAAGTAACTCAAGTCTTTCGTTAACACAACTGGTGTCCTGTCTTCTCCAAGCAGGAGAAGTCTCATTAAATGCTCAGGAGACTCAAATGGCAGACCCATCATCAGGCTGATTGCTTTAAAAAAATCAATAAATGTTTTCACTTTTTATAGATTCCTTGGGAAAAATGGTTTTCCAAAAATGTAGTTTCTCCAAAATCACTCCATTGTATCTCATCACTTTATTTCTTCACAGTTCCAGGGTTTTAGAAGTAGACATCTGTTTTTCTGGCATCTCTTATAACCTTTTCCCTTCATCTGGGGAATAACCATCCCACTTTTTCTGATTTTCCCTTGGGGATTCAAAACTATCACACTAAATGCAATACCGTTCAGATTTTATACACAGAGATGTATGTTAGATCTATACCTAGATATAAAGACAGAGGACGTTTTATATACATATATAGGTACTCGTTCATATAACTATACATATATAGGTATCCTTTATATGTAGATACAGATGCAACTTTTGACTTCTGACATACAGAACTAGATTTATCTTATCTCTTCATTTGTAACATTAGGTCATTAACGTATTACACATTGGTTCAAATTTGTCCACCCTTTCTGCTTTATTTCATATTTTCTTCCCTCAAAGTCAGCCTTTTTGCATGTTTGTGCTTCGAATCCACCTCCCACAAATCTTATTTCTTGTGTATATGCATTATGTATGTGCATGTTTATTTGCACAAGCAGCATTGAGCTATACAGCCATTTGATTCATTGTTAATATTCTGATCTCTTCACATTAATATATGTACAACTAGTCTATCTGGGGGGATCCTGTGTAGTATGCCCTCAGAAGAATATTTCATTCTCCATTTATTCTTCTGTTTGTTTCTAGTTTGTTTTCATCTCTTTGCTACTCCAAATATGATTAACATTCTCATACGTGTTACTTTGTGTACCTGGGCAAGATTTTCCAAGCATTACACCTGACTGTGCAATACTCAGCCTTTTGATACACACATATTCAAATTCGTGTGCCAAATTCTTCTTCAAAATAGCTGTACCATTTTCTCTTTCACAGTTTATGAAGGTCCTCATTCACTACATCCTCCCTACCCCTTGGTTTAGCTTACCTAGCTAAACCCCAATGGTCATGTACATGTTAGTCACTGAGATCAGTCTCCTAATTTGAGTTTTGTTTTCTAATTTACTGGTCGTGACCATGATTATACTTTGTCTCCCCAGGAAGCAATTTTCTGCAGCCAATCTCAGGCCTTAACTGACAGCCTGCATTATTTCTTATTTAATTTCATTCAAAATGTATCACTCTCGTTTCAAGGAAGTGACGAACAACCATACAAATGGCACAGTTACCTGGGACAGCATTTCCTAAAACCCTATAAAAAAAGGACCTCATCCTTCTCAAACTTTTGCTAACAGCATTTTTTTTTCCAAATGATCTTTTATGATTTATCATTTTTTTTTATTGAATGATGCCCTCACACCTCATTTCATTGTACATAATGCCACTTGACCACGTGTAATGTAAATCCCCCTAGCAAAGGAAAAATAAGAGAGCAGCAGGAAGAATTAATTTCTTTTCTCCAGCCATCACTTTGCCACGTCTTACGTAGCAGACATGGAGGTGACTCCCAATATCCCCAGCTGTCTGGGCGTCTAGGGCGTGTTCCCCTTTTATCTCAGAAGTGAAACAAAGGAAATAGCCCATCTTGTTAAACACTCATTCCGATCCCACTCTCTATGTGATGAGCTTCCTACAACTGCCACGTAAAGTGCCAGTTGAAACCAGGCCTGTCATAGATACTTTTACAAAATATGAACAGTGCTAACTACCTTAAAGTGAATCGATTTCCACTGAAAGCGTTTTAACCTCCTTTTAGGTCAAGAAATAGCAATTTTCCGAGCTTCACTGTAACCTGAGAATTAATCCTAAGAGGCAGGTGTGCAATGCATACCTCATTTGTTCCACAAAATTCACTGAAAATGCCTTTGTATGGGACTGTCCTTGTAACCCCTCTCCCTCCTTCAGGCTGAGGTGTGGTTCTTGGGCAATAGAGTACTTACTCGCTGAGGGTATTCTTTCACAGTGCAGATCATTAATCCATTATTTTCTTTGAAAACAAAGTCAGGTTAGACTTGAGGGAAACATAAGACAGGAGCCTGTTTTCAATTTGCGAAGATGGAGCGGGCATTGGGTGAATTTTACAGATGAGCAAACTGAGGCTCTGGGGTAAAAATGGTGCTGGACCTGGGTACATGGAAAAGAATAAAATGACACAAAACCATCACGGGCAATGGTGGTTGCTTCCAGACTGCCTATGTTCTGTGTGAATGACATCTCCAAGTGGGGGGCTCCCACATGTGGGACAGTCACAAGATGATGATGATAATTACTGTCACTAACAATACGTAAGTGCTTATTACATGCCAGAAACTATTACTGGTCCAGATACTCTATTAATTTATTTAATCCTTCCAACAACCCTATACATTAATATTAATATATCTATTGTAATGACAAAGAAACTCAGAGAAATTAGGTAATCCAGGACCCCAAAGTGATAGATCTCAGTGCACAATCACAGCTGAGCACCAGTCCAAGGAGGCTTCAAACCACACTCTCTTGTCTCCAGAACCTAAAAAAATACCACATATAACTCCCTCTACACATTTTCTTCAAGCAAGAGGTGCCTATCCAAATACAGGCAGTATAAATCATTGTTCCTTACAACCTAGCAACCTGGACGTTTTGCTCTTCTATTCAAAAGCAACAGTCTTCCAATGTCTAGAGCCATTAAGGATTCATGGTTCAGCTTTTCTTTCTTTGCCTGTACTAAAAATGGAAGAGCAACCCAAATTTTTTTCTAATTTCATTCTTCACCAAATAATAATAAACAACCATTCCAGAATCTAGACAAGTCTCACACTATAAAACAATTATCTCAGCTTCTCCCTATGCAATGCTTTGAAATACTTGTACTAGACAGCATGTCTCTCTGGCACTGACACCAGTAGAGAATGTGAATCAGCCCATGGAATGAGGTGTTGGACAGAGTAAATCAGTCCCCTGACCCCTCCTCGATTCTCAGATGACTTCTGTTCTCCCTGAACATTATATCTTTTTTTTTTCTTCTGAATGTGATACATTTACTGATCACTAATATAATTCTTGGTTCCTGGGTCAAGGGAGACTTTATGCTGACACATTGGCTGGAAGAAGAGTGGGAACAATTATTTATTTAGAAGGATGACTCAAACTCTCACTCATGTTTTCATTTATGTTTTCCACTTCCCCAGCCAAAGTTCTGAAATGATGTCCTAAGAAGGCTATCAGGGCAAAGAGACACAAGTTTTCTCTGCTCTTGGCTGTCGGTTGTATCTTTCTTCTTTCATTTACTCATTGAAGAATAACTCATCCCCGGTCCATATGAAGGGATTCAGCAGAATGAGGAATATGTGTTGCACCTGGGAAAACGGAATGTGAAAAGCAATGAACTAAGGACAATGAGATGCTTATTTTCCAAAGCAACAGGAGAGAGAAAGCATTCCAAGTCCAAATAAATAATGGCTATTTTAATACAGTAGATGACAGTAGTGCATCACAATTTTTAAAGAACAAAGGACACAGCCCCGTGAGACCCAGAAGCATGGCTCACTGTACCATGACACAAGATATTGAAAGTCTCTGGAATGATGCTTCCATCACATGTGTAAATCTAGCCCTGATGTGGCTTCTAAGCACTTAAAGTGAATAATAGGTACTATAGGAGCCAAATTTGGAGAAAGCCAGGAACTGACACAAAGACGTGTGCTTGGTGATGGCAGTATTTGATGCAACAGAGCTCGTTCCTCCTTCTGAGTTCTTGAAGGAAAACAACACAGTGCCTGAGGCTGCAGGCAGAGATTCCAGAATGCCTACGATCAAACCTTCATCCCTCCTTGCCTTAGTTGTCTGATCTTGGGGAAGTTATTTAGCCATATTGTTCCACACTGTCTTACCTGAAAAATGGTGTGATGGTAACAGCAAGCTGTCTTACGGGGCTGCTGTGAGGAATGAAGCTACCAATGCATGCAAAGCTCACAGAAGCACTAGAATTTATTAAATAAACATGTAACAAATAGTAGAAATTCACATGATTGTTAGGGAAGATTGAGGATTAATCATTTAGGGAGGCATTTCAAATTACACAGACTAGACATTCTTGTATAAATATAGATCTCAGACTCTTTCTACCCACACACCTAACTAAAACAACCATGACCAGAACGAAAATCTCATTAGCAGCAACTACAAAAAGGGATGCATGTTCATTCCATAAATGTTAAGAGACACAAGAGTCTACAATATCATAGCATGTCTCCTTTCTACCAAGGAGCTACTCTGGCAGAAAAGGAAAGAGAAAAAAAACACGATCACAAAAGTCTCACTAATATTCCCAAATTGGGTGAGAGGTCAATGTAATGGTGTCTATACCTTTTTCATCATCTAACTCTGGAGAGAGTGAAATGATATGCTGGCGGGGGGGGGGGGGGGGCGGGGAGGAGACACAGAAATGGAAGAAGTAAACAAACAGATTGACTTTTGTTGCTGGGAATGAAAACTCGGTCATCTCACGAAGTCAGGGAAAGGATCTTAAGTGTAAGTGTAAAACTTCCCCTCTACATGGAAATAGACCCTTGGCCAGATAACTGTAAACCCCAGAATGGAAAAGTCAGCAACATTTCAGAAGAGAAAGCAGTGCCCAGATATTCTACAGAAGTCTTCACTCCCTTCACTGTGCCACAAATAAAGTAACTAGTTAACTTGCTTTCAAGAGCTAAGTGGAATAATCATCCTCTTAAACAGCCTTTATGCCCAGATCTAATTTCTACTTTGTGATACTTAATATATACATTTAAAACAATGTTTTGTTGTTGTGGATTTATTTCCCCAACAAATATAGGATGAACAGGAATTCAGAGGCCATGATGTTCAAAATCGTCCTTCTGATATTCTATATGGACAGCCTCCAGACAAAAGAAAGGTAAGAAAGTTGTTTAACTCTACAAGTACTTATTTACTCCAGCTGGCCTGTTTTTTCCTTTTCTATTCCTTTTTATTTCGTTAACATGATTGGTTGGGATGGTTTGTATTTTCATTTTAGTTGCTGTGCCCAGTTACTGCTCCAAAGCCAGAGAATGGGGAGGAGCCAGCCTCGGTACTTCCCAGGTTTGCACACTTGCGACAGTGAGGTAGAGAAGAAAGTGTGAGGAGATCAGTGAGACACTATCTGTGAGGTCAGTGTACTCAGGGAGGATGCGAGGTCAGAGTGTCAAGGATGAGGTACTTCGACGAGTCAAGCACAGCATGAGGTTCTGTGCCCCAGGAGGTAAGCAGGGGCACAGTACTGGGCCTGAAATTCTGCTCCTGTCAGCCATGAACCTTCTACTCCATATGCCCAATTCAGAGCTACAAGAGGCTACGGGGAGCCCTGCTGTTCACAGAGGACTGAAGGCAAGCGTGGGCCAGAAGTTTCATCGTGGGAGTTATTTTAGGTCACGGGCTACAATGATTTAGCAAGAAGTTCAGAAGATATCCCGACAAACGCAATCTGTTTCTTCATCAACTTTGATATTGGCTGTGTCCCTCAGGCACTAAAGGAAGCAGACTTTGTTCTCTGCCAGCACTTGCTTTGCCGAAAGCCAAGAGAGGAGATGAAAGTCAGACTCAGCAGAAACCGTGAGTCGAAGCAAACTTTGAGCTTTCAATCAGTCTCACCCTGACTTCCAGCACCCGGCCGGTCTCTCCAAGCCCATTACCACATCCTTCTTCATCAGTGAGAAGTAGGGACTTGGGCCTCCCATTCATCCCTGAGAATAAGATTTTGCTGATTGAAGCTCATGTCTCTCTCTCTTCAGAGAAGACTGCAACCCATCGTCTCACCATTCCCAGTGCAGACGTCCCTATAAAGACTCCAAGCCTCCCTCCTGCTGTCATTTACTCTCACACATCCTTCAAGAACCAATTCAGTTCAGGCATCTTCTCCGCCTTGCAGGCAGGCAGCCATGTGTTCAGATTTTGGTTCCATCCACTTCTTAGCTGCAAAACTTTGTGCAAGTTAGTCGACATTTCTGCGCCCATTGTAAGACATGGACCCACGGTGTCACCTCATAAGGTTGCTGTAAGAATTAAATGAGAAAATGTGTGTGTGGTGCCTGCCATATTGGAGGTACCCACTAAATTCTTGCTTTATCTTGATGGGTGTGACTCTCCAATTATTCCAGGCAAGTACTCATATCATCTGTTGTTAAAAACAAAACCTGCAGGTCAGGAAGGGTTTTAGTTCCTTAAATTAATTAAAAGAGGTCAGTTTTTTGTATTAGGCAAGGCTAGAGTATGTTCCTTTTTATTAGTATTATCTTCATTATTATTAAAATCGCATTAAAAGCTACTATTTAATAAACACTTTTTATTATTACACTGAATCTTTTCAACAGCTTTGTAGTAGGTGTTTTGGTTATCTGTTGAAATTATTCCAAAACTTAGCAGCTTAATACAGCAAGTGATTTAATACACCTTATGAATTTGTGGCCAAGGAATCTGAACAGTGCTCAGCGGAACAATTCTCCTGCTCCATGTGACATCAACTGAGGTCACTTGGGGTGGTGCCAGGCTTATATGGAGAATCCAAGATGGCTTCGTTCACATGCCTGGTATGTTGGGATGGCTGGAAGAATGAGCTCCTCTGGAATAGTCAATTGAAACACCAACAGATGGCCTCTCCAGCTTGGTAGTTTCAGCACAGTCAGACTTCATAAATGGCAGCTCAGGACTCTGCAAGCCAGGAGATAGAAGCTGCCAGTCCTCGAAAGCCAATGCCCAGAAACTGGCAGACTGTCACTTCTACCATATTCTATCAGTCAAAGCAGTCACACAGCCTACTTAGATTCAAGGGGAGGGGACAAAGACTTCATCTTCTGATGGAAGGAATGTGAAAGAATTTGTGGCCTTCTTGAATCAACTAGTAGGTGGCATTATTATCATTATTATTTTGCAAATACAGCCCAAGTTTCATAGTAGCTGATTGACTTGCCCAAGACCACACAACTAGCAATGAAAGAATCATTCAGGATGTCTAGCCCTCATGCCTACTCTCAAGTCTTAACCAGTCATTTGCTTGTTCTTTCACGCTCTTTCTTATACACACACACACACACACACACACACACACACACACACACACTCCAGCAGAGGTGGAAATGAATGCTCATTCAAGCAGTTCTGTTACCTTCATGGAGGAGCACCATGGGAATTGTAATGGCAATCGGTTTCCCTCCCGCAATTGAAAAGTTGGTTAATGTATTGGCACTAATACAGCACCTCTTCCCATCACAGCAGAATTGGCTGTTACTGTTATAGTTGGATGATGGCCACTTCTCCCTCCTTTGCAAAATTTAAGTCTGTGATGTTCTCGTCAAGGGAAATGATGATGGAGTTACAACAGGCCCATGATTAAATTTGCTCGGCAACAATCCGTAAATAACCTACACATTCCATTTTGCTGGCTTTGATTTGGTCCCTAACTTGCACAAAGGGCTGACTTCCAGGTAGTGTGATGGAAAATAAGCCGGGGTGTGGGCAAGGAGCCACGGTGGCAGGGGGAGGAGAGGGAGAGTCTATGTGGGAGCCAGACCGGTCTGGGAACTTCAATGTGAAGTGATAAGCAGACGGGCATCTTAAGAAACCTCAAGAAAAAAATGTAAAGCAGTCGGCCTCTCTCTTGCCCTTTTCAACTGTCTACTGCAAATCTCTTCCCTCCTCTCCCCACACTCTGCCTGTGGCAGGTGGGCTGGGACAGCTCACTTGGATTCTGCTGGAGTCTGACTATGAAATGGAGTTTCCACTCTCTCTCATTGCAGGTGATTTTGGTGGAGGGAACAGAGGATGAGGGATGCCATTTTTCCTGGATTATAAGATGCCATTATTGTATGATAAGGATTCTCCTCGATGTTGGTTCTCTCATTGTACAGAGGCTCCAAACTCTGTTCCAACTTATATAAATAAAATGCATTATTCCCTTGCTCTAAATGCCACCAAAGAGACACTGGTAATGAGATGGGGGGAAAGAGAACAAAAGAGCTAGATTAGCCAAAGCAATGTAGGCTCTCCAAAACACACTGACGGGGAAGGTCTGCCAAGTAGCACAGGTTCAATTCTTTCTGTAAAATAACCGTGTAAAAAGAAACAAGGACTTCATGAAATCCCTCCATGCACAATCTTACATTATCTTGGTCTTTTAGTCTTGATGTCCTTTCCTGGCCCTATGTAATTTTAAGAAAGGTAAATTGAGATGAGCATGCTTCCCTTTTTATCAGATAGCTCTACTGAGGTAGATGGTTTTGTTCCATGCCATAAAATTGACCTGTTCAAGTACACAATTTAACAATCTTTAATAAAGTCACATATTTGTGCAACTGTCTAATTTTAGAACATTGCTATCACCCCAGAGAGAGCCCTTATGTCTACGTGCACTCACTCCCCAGTCATACCTCTAGCTTCAGGCAATCACCAATGTACTTTTCCTCTATGCTTGGTTTTTCTGGACATTTCATATAAATGAGATCATACAATGTGTGATGTCTTGAGTCCAGCTTCTCTCATTTAGCATGTTTTTGGGTTCAACAATCTTAAAGAATGTATTACTACTTCATTTCCTTTTATTGCAAATAGTACTCCATCATATGGCTAGACCACATTTTGTTCACCCGTTCACCAGCCAATGGACATTTGGTTTGTTTCCACTTTTAGCTCTTAGGAACAATGCTGCTATGAACATTCATGTGCAAGTCTTGGTATTAGACGTGAATTTTTTTTCTCTCTTGGGTAGATACCCAGGAGTGGAACTGCTGGGTGACATAGAATATCTATGTTTAACATTTTAAGAAACTGCCAAACTGAGGCGCCTGGGTGGCTCAGTTGGTTGGGCGTCCGACTTCGGCTCAGGTCATGATCTCATGGTCCGTGAGTTCGAGTCCTGTGGCAGGATATGTACTGACAGCTTGGAGCCTGGAGCCTGCTTTGGGTTTTGTTTCTCCCTCTCTCTCTGTCCCCTGAACTCACACTTTGTCTCTTTATCTCTCAAAAATGAATAAATGTTAAAAAAAATTTTTTTAAAGAAACTGCCAAACTATTTCCCAAAGTGTCTGTACAATTTATATCCCTAGCAGCAATATATAAGGGTTCTAATTTCTCTACGTCCCCACCAAGAACTATTTGTCTGACTTTTCTATTATGGCCACTTTGTTATACGCGAAGAGGCATCTCATTGTGACATAAACATTATTAAGATTTTCAAGCAAATACTTTTGCCAACACTGCCATACATGAAGAAGGTGGAAGGTTTTCACATTTCAATGAAAACATCTGTCTCTTCTCTGGGCATTTAGAGACTCAAAGGAGAAATTCACTAACTCTGTCTAGGGGTTAATTCCAGTTCTCTTGGCAAATAGGTCCAGTCATCTCAAAGGCTTATGCGTATGAACAGACTGGACTTTTATTTCTTGTGTTAATGGAACATGTTAAACAAATAACCGCTGTACATTATTGAAAAGATTATCTCATATACATGGGAGATGTTACAATATCTCCTAGTATTTCCTACTCAACATGCCCATGACCCCTTGGTGTTATATTCTCCTATATTACCCACCTCTTACAGTAGACTAATTTCCAGTCTGGGCAACCAATATTAAGTCAGAAAATATTTGAGCAGGCTGTAGAAATGCTGTAAGTTGATACCCAAAGACAGGATCCTAATGAAGAAAGACAGTATTCTCATAACAGGAAGTCATTAATCAGAAAGTTGATTGGCAAAGACAGATAAAGCTGACTAGCAATAATGGAGATAGGAAGAACTGATTGTGAGCAGACCCCTGAACAAAGGCACAGATTTAATCATCTCACCTCACACTGGTAGGGTGGAAACAAAAGCTCACTTTTGGTGAACGTGCAGCAAGAAAACTAGCAAATGACATAACAGTCTTATGATCAGTAATACTCATCCAACTAATAAATAACTTCTATGCATCTTGTCAACTGAGGGTGACCAACTTTTCCCATTTGCCTAGGGCTAAGGGCTTTCCCACAATGTAAGACAGACAGTGCTAACACAGAGTCCCAGACAAGCTGCACTGGCCGGTCATCCTATGTGTCCTCAAACATGGAGCTCTATGAGGAAGGCAGTTAAGAAATTTGGTAGAAAAGGCTACCTAGCTGGGAGTCAGGATGTCTGAAGTTTAGATGTTGTTTTTATCTCTCTCTTAGTAACTGTCTGTGACATAAGGAGTAGCTTGACCCCTCTGACCATATGGGGTATGAAAATGGGGGTTCTCAAAGATCTTTTCTAGCTCTGATATTTTTAAATTCTTCAGATGTGTATGCTTATAACTGCTTTCTTTTGCTGATCCATAACCCGCAGCCAGTAGAACCAGGAAGACAAGATAATTAGGTATAGGAATATGACATTCAAAAATCAGAATTTTGCCACTTCTCACACTTTAAGGGTGTTAATTAATAAATTGGCCATGGTGTCCATGGCATCAGTCCCACCTCTTCTAACTCTACAAGAGTTAATAACATTATGGTAGTAAGATATCAAAGACAAACCTTTTTCTGGTCCTGGAATCTCTCAAAGAACCTAAGTTCTAATCCTAAGAGGCTAAAGCTGGGGATCCTGGGTGGTTCCGTCTGACTTCAGCTCAAGTCACGATCTCACAGTTCATGAGTTTGGACCCTACACTGGGCTCTGTGCTGACAGCTCAGAGCCTGCAGCCTGCTTCAGATTCTGTGTCTCCCTCTTTCTCTGCCCCTCTGCTGCTTGCTCTCTCTGTCTCAAAATGTTAAACATTAAAAAAATGAAAATAAAAATAAAAGAGGCTAAAGCTTTCATCATAGGATTCAACACAGACTCTGGCTTTACTTCTAGAACTTAGCACAGTACTTATCACAGTACCTGTACCATTGCTGATTTCAAATGAGCAAACAAATATCCGATTTTATTTTATAGTTAATATGCCCCAAATAGCTGGGGAAGTTTTTTCTTGTTTTCTCATTTTTTTCATTTTTACAAAGGTTATGATAATAATAATTAACTGATACCAGATTTATAAGCATTAAATGGGAAAGTGTAAATGTATATAAAAACATTTTATAGGGGTGCCTGGGTGGCGCAGTCGGTTAAGCGTCCGACTTCAGCCAGGTCAGGATCTCGCGGTCCGTGAGTTCGAGCCCCGCATCGGGCTCTGGGCTGATGGCTCAGAGCCTGGAGCCTGTTTCCGATTCTGTGTCTCCCTCTCTCTCTGCTCCTCCCCCGTTCATGCTCTGTCTCTCTCTGTCCCAAAAATAAATAATAAACGTTGAAAAAAAATTAAAAAAAAAACATTTTATAAATAACAATGAAATACACAAATGTACCCCATTAATGTATCCTACTAAAAAAAGAGAAAGACACCGACCTGGTAGACATGGGACTATGCAGTCATTCAAGACTCAATGATTTAGATTGACATTCATAGAGCTCTGTCTACATTGCCATTCTGAAAACCAAAGTAGTTTTAGAGTTTATAGAAATGTGATTAGTTAAATGTATATATGTATATGTACATATATATGCATATATAATATATATATATATAAGATGAAAGAAGTAAAATGCTGATATAGCTTAATTCCATTTAAAGCCCATAAGTTTAGGGCATAAAATGCAATTAATTCAAAACAACAACTCCAGGTAAAAACAACAAGCAAACAAATACACACACAGAGACACCCACCACCACCACCCAGCAAGTAATTATTTAGGAAGGAATTAGATCCAAACTTGAAAATCAATTCAGACGATTAGTTCTCTACTTTTTAAGCCAACTGTCACTTATTTTGTTATGAAGCCAGGGTTTTCAACCTCTGCACTGCTGATATTTCAGCTGGATAATTCTTTGTGGTGGTGGGGGGGGGGTGCTGCTTGTATATTGTAAGATATCTAGCACCATCCCTGATCTCTACCTACTAAACACCAGTAACAACCACTCCCAAAACTCCTACCACATTATGATGAATGAAAAACATCTCCAGACACTGCTGAACATCTCTTTATGCCAGGTTAGAAGGAGGGAGGAGGCTGTTGGCAAAATCACCCCGATTGAGAACCACTGATCTAACCCAAGGGTTTCTGAATCAGCTTGGAGAAATCCAATAAGACACTGAAATACTTATATAAGAATTACATTGTGACCATTCTGTAATAGTTTACACACTTACCTACAATTATTACATACCATAAAATAATGTCACTTTTGCCCTTAAACAAAATTGAGACTTTCTGTCTACAATACTCCTACCCCTTGGAAATAATGTTGTTTCTTTGACCCTTGGTCTCTGTGGTAGTTCAAATGCAACTTTGTTTACCAAAGTCTCATTTGAAAAGGCATCCATCTGTAACAAGCAGTCAGGCCTCTTGGTAACGTTTGCTATTTCAAAAGGTTTAACTTGTCAAATCTTAAAAACTTCTCTGATATGGAAACTCTCCATCATTGTGTTAGTTCTTTCATTCCAGGAAAGCTTCTACCAATAAAGTAACTCATGTTTCTTGCAATAAATGAAAAACACGTTTTTGTTTTCACTGTTTGATAAAATATATCATAAGAAACAGAGATAAGATTGTTTCAAGAGCTTCTCCAAAGCAATGAGAATTAATGGAAGCAAACATTTTCTGAAACATAATAAAGATCTGTGGCTTCTCGAGCAAGCTCCCTCTCTCCAATGCATAATTGGTTGATAAACATTTATCAGAAGGAGCTCGATGAACTTATTAAAGATAGGGGACCTCTAAAGTATCACGTCACCTCCACCTAGCCAACTATATACTACACAATTTCTCTTGAACATCTAAGTGTCTAAAACTCAACCTAGCCAAAATGATCATTTGTCCCCCTCCCAAGAACTTGCCTCTTTTCTGAATTATTTAGCTCACGGATTGTCCCCTTTATTTCTTCCCACCCAGGATAGAAACATCAGAATTGTACAGACCCAACCTATTTCTCATATACACCTTTGTCCTTCTATTCCACTGCCAGAAACTTAGCCCAGGCCTCGTATGTAGTTTCTGTAATGTTGAAAAACATTAACAGCGTCTTGTTGTATATGCCGAGTTGTCTTCCTGCCAAATTACCTGAGACACGCATGTGATCATATCCTCTATCCACATCCAGAGACAACTTACAGACATACCAGCAACACCACCATCTAGACGTGTGAACCTCTGCTGCTCTTCTCAAGGTCTGAGCTCCTGTACGGCACACTTGAACCATACTCTGGGGTCTCTGGAGATGTCATGTGGCTCCATGACACCACAGCTTGGGTCCTGTTTCACTTGTTCACCTTTTTTTTTTTTTATTTTTTTAAATGTTTATTTATTTTTGAGAGACAAAGACATGGCATGAGTGGGGGAGGGGCAGAGAAAGAGGGAGACACAGAATCCGAAGCAGGCTCCAGGCTCTGAGCTGTCAGCACAGATCCCGACGTGGGGCTTGAACCCATGAACTGACCTGAGTCAAAATCATGACCTGAGTTGAAACCGGATGCTCGCCGACTGAGCCACCCAGGAGCCCCCACATTGCTCACCTTTTGAACATCTAAGTCCAACTCCTGCTTTTTGTTTTGTTTTTGTTTTTATGAAAAGTTTTGAACCTTCCCCAGTAAGGAAAACCACTCTCACATTTGTCCCTCACTGTACTTCATTTATCCCAGCACCAATAACACTTCTCTGTACTTTGTTTTTTCAAAGTAAAAGCTGTCTATGCCACTGGATAGTGAGCTCCTTAACACCATGTGTCAGGTTTTACTCATCTCTATATTCTCTTGTGCTCCCTTAATCTGTTGAAAGCACATAGAATGAATAAAAAAAAATGCATGAGTAAATGAACACATAGCCTTGGGCTAAGTGTGGGATAAAAGTATTTCTAGTAGATATCTACAAAAAATTATTGTGACACTGAATCAGAAGGGTCTCACACTTGTAAGTACAAGAGACTACAAGAAAGGCTATGTTAATAAGTGGGTTTAATCCATTGCTAGGATAAAGGAAACATCAGATGTAGGAATGTCATCCCTTGGGCCCGACACATTCAGACATACGTTCAGTCTTTGATCATACATAGCAAAATGGAAATTTCAAGAAATCCAGAAAAACTGACCAACTGAAATGGTTTTTATTAGCCCTTCTTTACAGAAGCCCTTCTGCTTGGGATTTCTTCTAACCTCTAAGCAAACCTGGAAACTCAGGCTGATTTAACTTACTTGACCCTCGGTGTGAACAAAGAAGGGGCTATTTTTGAGATGAGCCCGCTGGCATAACAGGGAGTCCGCTTCAAAGTGGAGAGGGTATTCTCAATCTTTTTATTGCCCTCCCTGGCGCATTAACTGTAACATCCTGCCATAACATTGTTACCTAATTTGGAGCTCTTACAAAAAAAAAAGTGAATTTTCATGGAAATTTCATAAACATGGCATATTCCTTTCTTCTTTCATTATTTCTAATTTATCTTCTTGGAAGCAGGCCCACTCATCTTAGTGAACTTAATACTCAGCTTATTATTTTCATATTCTTAAGAAAAATGAAAAGCGATATTATTACATGGAGAAGTTAAAAGGTCCCCCGGGCAAACAGATCTCCTAGTTCCTTGTGTTTCACCTCCTGTATACACACGGAAGGCAGTTAGTTCCACCAGGCAGTGGGTCATGACTTGATATAAAACTATGTGTTCCTATTACCCTCACCCCATTTTTCTCTCCACCATTTAAACCAAAATAGTAGCTTTATGGAGTCACTGCACTCTGGGAGAGAACACACATTCACCCAGGACCGAAAGTCAAATGACTCAACAGACTTCTCAAAACCATGCGGATAAAGTCTGAAGGGTACGTGACTTAGTCGGCCAAGAACTTGGCTGTATTAAGTGAAAAGGGGAGCCATGGCTTCTCACAGTTTCCCGAGGTTTTAAATATCAATAACCAAACTTAGAACACTGAACAGGGTTCACGTTAAAACTAGACAGCCAAGAAGAATGCACCATGAATGAAGCAATTTGCCTTCCCCCACCTCACAAGGAACTAATGTTTAATGAGCAGGCAAGAAAAAAAAAAAAGACTCTGATGGAGAGACTGGCGCCTATCTTAAGAGCTCCCACCAACTCTATCCAAACTCTTCTCAGACACATAAACAAAGGGTGGCAGAATGGGAGAAATATCTAGTGTGGGGCTGGGGGATCTCAGCAGCAGAGTTGCTGTTGGGCCTCTGAGAAAATCCTTGAGATGTGTATGGGGCTGGGGGCAACCTAGAGCAGAGAGAGACGTGGTAATGACTGGGGGAAGTGCTCCAGCAGATTAGCCTGAACAGAAGCTCCACAAAGTCTGTCACACCCCCAGAGAGGCACAGGATAGCAGCTGAGTACCCCTCCCCCACTTCCAAAGGAGTCATAAGGGGACTCTGGGGATCATAAATAGAAACATCCCAGATTTGAACTCAAGATGCAGAGCTCGTGGGCCTCACGACCAGAGGCTACGGCAGGAACCTCAGCCAGAGTCCAGGCAGATCAAGCCACCCATCTTGGAAGATAATGGGGTTGAGGTAGCCCAGGAAGCAACCAGACACTATTTCTTCAATGTCCCCTGGGAAAACTGATCATGTCTTGAGAGACAGGAAACTGAGTAGAAGGGCGAATTTTCAACTTAGCTGAATATCTACATAAAAGATACAGGGTTTTAAAGCAAAACTATCTGAGTTTCCTTGAAAGGAACAGATAGTTTTCTAATAAGAATATACATGTTAACACTTCAAAACAAATATAGAATAGTAAAGAAAACTGCCTTTTTGCACATGTGGGTTGCTACTGTAAAAGAAAAATCTGTACGTATGTGGGTAGCAAGAGGAAGCTATCATGGTCTGATTCAATTTTCACCAGAAAGGTCCTAATGGATGGTCCCCTCATACTGACATACCCTCAACAAAAGCCACTGCAAGGAAGCCTAATGGGTAGCCATCATGATCCCCCACGATCTAACTTTCTGACTCCACATAGACCTCAGTTTTGCTTCTATTACCCCTCCGCTCATAAATCCATCTATTATTAGTGTTGAAAGTAATCTGGGAACCCAGCCAAGTGCCATCATTGGGGTCAATGCTCTGAACACTGAGATGAACAAGAAAACAACAGTGTCCTCAGGAACCTCGACAATCCCTAGCAGCCGCACACCCGCATCAAGTGTGGAGGGTGTGGACCAACCGGAATCCCCATCCACTGCTGGCAGAAGGGGAAACAGCACCCACGCTGGATATCTGTTTGGCAATATTTACCCAACAGGGACTTATCTAAACCATATGACTCAGCAAATCTACTCCCAAGTACATACCCAACAGAAATGTGTGTATGTGTTTCATCAAAAGATCTGTATAAGAATGTCCACAGCAGCCCTGCTTATAGGAGCCAAAACAGTGAGCCTCAAGACCCAGCGAGAATGGATAAATGGCATAATCGCACAGGAGAAGAATAAACAATGATGAGGATGAATAACTTAAAATAAAATAAGACAATTATGCACGGGCCTTACAATGTTGAGCGAGAGAGGCCAGACTCAAGAAAGGGCACACAGTATGAGTTCATTTCTGGAAAGTACACAGGAGGCAAAATGAATCTAGAAGACAGAAAAATGATTACCCTTGGTGAACTGTAGAGATGGGAAGAGGTCATCAGAGAGGCTTCTGCACAGTTATTTCTTGATCTTACAGATTTACCTAGGTATGTGTTCAGTGTGTGAAAAATCCGTGGTTGTAATTTATGATGTACATACTTTTCTATTTGTATGACGTTATACAACACTTTACATTATGCTGTAGTTTCATTGTGTTGTAGATTAACACTCATTATATTATATTCCAGCAAGAAGTTGACAAACATTACAATTCCTAAAACCAATTATAAATTAGTGGAGGATCCCAAATCCACTTCCATCATCTATTAATGCAGAAACCAAGTTTGTTTTTTCCTGAGATTTCCACAGCTTCCCACTAAAACTGTCAAGTTTCTCTACAGCCAGCTGCACGAACATACAAAGGTTCTCAGAAGCAAAAATAGGTAGGAGTTGTCAGAATACTCTACCTGTGCTTCCTACCATCCCTTTACTGACTAAAAAAAAAAAAAAAAACAAAAAAACAAAAAACAAAACAAAACAAAACAAAACAAACTTTGAGAACCCCAAACTGAAATTTCCCCCTTTCCACCTTAAATGCTCTAAAATCACAGTCTTAGAAAGCATCATTTTCAGAGAGACAGGCGTACAAGCAGGTGCCATTTCTAATTCCTCACGGCTACCGTCAGCACAGAGGGCTGAGAGAGAAAAGCAGTGATGAGAGCATTCTTTCCGCAATTTCATATTCATGGAATTTGTTGTTACTTAACTTTTCACAAATCATTAGGCTGAAGTACCTCTCCATTTTTCCCCCAAATAGTGTCATTTGACCTGGTATCCAGCTTAATACAGCCTCTGCTTTTGAATTGATTTCCTTACAAGTGGCAATCTCTAATAGGGTCATGTCGAGAGGCAACCCTACTGCATGCTACCTATTGTACGTTAACGTGATGAGGGTAATTTCAAATGGCATTCAATCAAAAAATCTGAAAGTTTTATTAGTGAGGTTGGGGGCTTTCTCTGGTTCAGGCGAGGCTCACTGCAGCTCGACTTCGACATTTTCAACCACGATTTCAAAGGATGGAATTTTTTAAACTGTGCACGTACTCAATGGTCTACATTGCCTTACAGATCAAATAGTTGGTTGTGTTTTTAGAATATTGAATGCAAATTCCTTGTCTTCATCCAAATAAGTAAAATAGCTCACTTGGCATTTAATCACCAACATGGAGGAGCCCTAAATGTGTGAGATAAATTACATATTAAACCCTGAAGATCAAAATGTGTGTCTTGGTGGAAAACAACACTATCCCTGGATTACTGTTAAAAATACGAGGTGATATTTAGTTACCGCATATTCCCCCCTTTACAGGACAGAACCGCTTGTGTAAGAAATGAGTCCCACAAAAGAATGTGGGGGACTGGGATGGAATTGCTTGCCTTTTCAAACCTTTCGGCTTTTAAAAGGATGACGGGTAGACTCCTGGCTTAAAAGGAATATATGCAGAGATAAATAAGCCATGATACCTTGGTTGAGGTGGTGAGGGAAGGATAGCACATATCTGCTTTCTCTAAGTACAAAAAAAAGCTCAACCAAGAACCAGTTGCCACTTTTCAAAAAATTCATGACCCTGGATATTCTATACAAAAACAAATATGATATAAAAGTGGGATTAAGTCATTTTTCTGGAATGAGGCATTTTAAAGGACCCTCTGCAGAGTGGGAGTCATTCTGACCGAAGTGGAGTAAGACTGTTAGGTTATTAGATTTAGTCGCTTTGTGTCTTTATCACTCAGGTGATTCAACACCAAGCCAAGCTGAGACTTCCTACTAGAATTCAAAACAATAATCCGGATTTCTAATGGTCTTGCTTCTACCATCAATTTCTTTAGAGAGACAAGAAAGGAGGAGGGCGTCATACAACCCCACTGTAAGCTCTACTGGATTCGGGCTACAGTTTTTCTGCACCCTGGATAGTCTGCCAGTCTTTCACTCTCCCTTCCTATGAGCTAATCCATTTATAGCCAGCTGATAGCTCATCTCGACTTTGGACTTTACTCTTCAGACATCTACATTTACTTGTTGTTCTAGTTCTTTTTATTATAAAAGGTACCAAACAGAAGTGTTACAAGTTGAATAACTGGTGGAAGAAGAAGGATTTTTCCCTATTTTCAACAAACAAAACACTAATTATTATTTTGGTACCTGCCTTTCCATTCTTCTCTCACAGGCATATGTAATCTCATAGTAATTATATAAATCATATAGAAATGTACCCAATAATCAAATATATTTGACAGCATTTCTAGACTATGCAATCATCTGGAAGCTCAACACTGAAATCTCAACACTGATCTCTAAATTTTTTAGGTTTGGTATTATAATATACCTGAAACCCTTATTCTTTAATGAGCCTAGAGTCATTGGCTATCATATCTTGGTATAAACCATTTCCATGGATCTTTCCTATCAACGGGAATTTGGGAAATAGGCAGACACTAGAACAAAGGAGCTCTAACAGGCAAGATCAAGAAGAAAAACGGCCTTCCCTTCTGTCTGCCCTACCACTTTCATTCCTTCCACACAGAAGGATGATACCCGACAATAAATATTCAGTTTTCCTTTCCAGGAAACTTATTTATTCCTGAGTTTTGAGCACATACTGTTCTGATCCTGATTTCCTTGTTCTTCCTAACCTACCTTTGCTTTTCCCACAAAGCCCCAAATCACCCAGAAGTAAAAGATGGTGAGAGCACAAAAGGGAAGGGGTAAACAACAAGAAGGTAGTGAGAAATGATCCATATTGAGAGATTACAGCCTGGAATATTCTGAGTCCTGGGAAAACTTTTCTGTATACTGAAGAGTAAAATTACACTCATTTATCTAACTAGGTCTTGCGTCAATGAAAAGGGAGTGTATATTCTCAAGCAACTGGACTCTGCCAGCAGCTCATTTTCTAGCATTTGTTTTTTAATTGAAAATTATTAGTAGTATCACTTGATTTACTTTTACTGTTCATAAACAACATCGTGGAAAAGCTCAGATTTGAACAGTTAATGGAAATAATTAAAGAATGACTCCAGATTTTTTAATTGCTTGCACCCTATTAAGCAAATAGTGGTATTATGAAATAGTGGGGTCTATCGCTGCTGTTTGTTTAATAGACCATGCCTCCATTTTGTTTTATTGTTTATGCAGAACATGTTGACTTCCAGAGAGAAGAGATTTTTCACAAATGTTATTAAAAATGCTTTGTGCAGAGAGGTTATTTGCAGTTTGCCAAACCAAAAATTTGGCTCAGAGACTCAGTTAAACATGCCTTGACGAACTTAAAATGAGTACTGCCATCACACAGGCATGGCAGTAGTCTCTGAATGGAAATCTCTTCAAAAGATGAATTTTAAAATCAGTAAGTTTCGTTGTATAGTGGAAACGAAGGAAATTTGCTCTGGGTCAAAACAGGAGTTTTTGAAAATGATATGTCATGAATTAAATAACTCTGAGCCCAAAGCTTAATTCTAACATAGTCCTTATACTCCAGGGTGTCTCCTCAGTACAGAGATTCCAAGTTGTGAGACATGGGAGACTCAGTGCTTTGTGAATGGTGGCCTTGTAACGAACAGATGTCATGTGATCTTCACAGTACTATGTAGAAGGAAAGACTATGATGCCTCTTGCAGGGAGTCCGTCAGCCATTAATCCCCAGCATAAGTGCTTCCCTCCCTTTTAAGCACCCACTGTAATAGGCAAACACACGGTGTAACAAATTTCACAATGCACTGTTACTCAGATTACTTCTTTTCAAAGCACAAATACAGGTTTACAAATATCTACTCATGGGGCACCTGCGTGGCTCAGTCAGTTGAGCGTGTCACTCTTAGTTTTGGCTCAGATCATGATCCCAGGGTCATGAGATTGAGCCCCACATCAGGCTCTGGGCTAACAGTGCAGAACCTGTTCGGGATTCTCTCTCTCCCTCCCTCTGCCCCTCTCCCCTGCTCATGCTTTCTCTCTCTCTCTCTCTCTCTCTCTCTCTCTCATACAAAAATTAAATAAAATAAAACGGTCAAATATCTATTCATCATTTTCATATATTTTTTACATAATGCCTTCTTCAATGTACAGACTATGTGAAAGCTCCAAGTATCTAGATACGTCTTCACATATTCTTTTATAAAGCCAGAAAATAAATATCATGACCAACATGATGAAATCTTGAGGTCAATGGATTGTTTCCAGATTTCTCAGCAAAACCATGACAGAACTGAATTTGCTTCACATCTCAGCTGTCTTCTGCCAAACCTTATGCCACCATAGGGGGCCTACCACAAAAAGCTTAGGTTCAGGGATAGGCTGCGTTTCTCCTACATACTGGTCAGTGACCCCCTACCCTCTGTCACCCATTCTCATGCGTACAATAAAAAAGACAATGTTATCTTCCCATTGTGCACCAAGTATTTTTTCATATTTTATTCCACTGAATCTTCAAAACAACTCTAGGAGGTAGAAACTAATGAAGGCTGAAGTGCAATACGCCTTAATGTGATTTAATGTGATAAAAATTACTGGGCAAAACCTCAAATATTTATTTGCCTGCACTCAAAACCTGTGCTCCTTCACCAGGTTACAGAAAGAGAGTTAGTATCTTCCCTTTTCCAAAGAAGTGTTCATAACACTTTCAGAATTACTCATGATAGACATCATGCCATATGGAAATTTCCCATCAAGGTACTTCCCAGTTGCTTTCAGGGCCTCAAGCTTTAGTATACATTTGTTCTCATTACGAAGAAAAGGTCTCTGTAAGTTGGTGTTAGGGATTTAGATATGTTAATCACAAAACTCTTATTCTTCCTCTTCTGCATATTCTAACTGATTAATAAAATGATTAGAATATAGTATATATTTTAATATTCAGTACCATCTTCGTTATTCTGTTGTATACTTTAAGGGCCATCTATCCATTCTCTATTCTTTTCTCCCTTCTCCCTAACAGGACCCCCAGTTTTGTCCAATTATCCGTGTCTTCTCTGCACTGCCTTGGAAGGAAAAGTACTCAAGGAGTGGTTGTAAACAGTCGAAGAGTTACGCTACCCTTTCTTTGCTATTGATTGGTTAAGAAATGCTCGTGAAACACAATTAAGGCCATTGAGACCTCTCTTGCAAGAGTAATATTTTCCACTGTATGAGCAAAGGCAGGAAAACAGGGAAAACACAAATGGTCCCCCTGCTGCATACTTCCTCAGGACGTTGCGAGAAAACATTACACGTACTCAGTATTTTTATTTATCTATAATTACATGATGAGATTATTACATGCTTGGATTATTTATCAGTTAGAATCAATCACTCTCTTTAAGTGTTTTTCTTCCAAAGACATTTCCTTTAAATTAATGGCTATTTGAGCAGTGCTTGCACAAAGTCCTTTCCTCAAAGAGGAAAATTAGACTCTCCCAAAAAATTAAATCTCTTTCCTTCCACAAATGATGGACCTTCTATTGAAACCCACAGTCTTAACACCAGCTGGCTTTCTTATCTTTCACTGAGGCTTCAGTACTATGCGGGAAGTCAATTTTCCAAACTGACCCCCACTGAATGTGGTATTAAGGTGAAGCTAATGTCCTTTAAGCTTCAGGTAAGGCTCCAAATGCCTTATAAGGATAAGTGCTGGTTGTGAGCCATGAGAAATCAGAGGCTGTTTCTCTCTGCTCCGTTTGGAATGTGTAATTATTACATTAAATAGAGGTCACGAATCCAGGAGAAAGAGCTAAGGCACAAGATGCTCAGAATGGAAACTTTCTGAGATAGGAAAAGAAACATTTCACGGGGTCAAGAGAACAGGAGACTCCCTTAGAAAAATCACTTGGGTTCACCAATATTGAAGGCAGAAAAGGAGTATGCAAAATTAGGCTTCAAATTACCTGAGTCAGAGCCCCAGGTCTGCCATTTGCTGGCTGGAGCACTTGGGTACGTTGATTTTTCCGACCCTCGGTTTCTGCTCATATTAATTAGGTTTATCAATACTCAGCAGAATTCTTGAAAGAGTCTCCTTCAAGTTCGGCTTCATCCTATCCTTTTATTTCTCTATTTGTGTATCATTGGCCTTGTGCTTATGACCTCTTTAATCAAACTTGTCATCAGGACCTGGACTTCCACAGCTTTATGGGCTACTACCCACTGGCTGCCCTGAGCCTTGGGAAGTCAAATATGCTAACAACAGTGCCGCAAACAACATTCGTGTTCTGCTTTAGTGTACAAAATGTATTCGTATACATTCTCATTTGGTCAGCATAACAATCCCTTGAGACTGATAGTATTAAGACTCCCACTTAACAGATGATGAAAGTGAGACTCAGAATGGTAAACAATTTTCCCAAAGCCACTCAACTAGGAAAAGGCAGATGAGAATAATAACCTCGTCTGCTTCACGGGAGCTTCGAAGTGAGAACCATTCCCGGAGGAAGGTTCTGCAGTAGTTGCTACTGGTGGCCTGCCCCGATTTGCTGTGTATAGCTGGCTGCTGGTGTGACAGCTGGTTGCAGTGGCTCATAAACAGACTTGTCCCGGAAAGTGGCCTCTGCCTAAGTGAAGTACCTCCCACCACAACATACCTGTGAGGTTAGGTCTTTTTCCCCAGGGGTAGTCAACAGCCCATGAGAGGAAGATTCCGCAGTTCAAATTCCTATCCATACAGCCTGAAGATGGAATTATTTGTGGTGTTATTTCTACTCCAGTCCTTCCTGTGCAATCAGACTGAGGCTAGACTCCAAGTGAACTCCCATCTTTGCCAAGCTGCTTCCCCTACCCTGCCCTTCTTGGCTCACTCCCTGACAGGCTTCCCCTGAGAGCATGCCCTCATAAACCAAACTGTACAACTCCATCTCAGGATCTGCATCAAGAGTACCCAATCCCAGGCAAGAACGGTCTCTGCCTTTGCAATACCTGGGGTTATATCCTGACTCCACTACTTATTAACTGTGTGATCTTGGAAAAATTATGTAACTGCTCTAAGCCTCAGCTTCCCTATTTGAAATATAAACATAAGATAGGATCTACTTCATAGGATTACTGATAGTCCACATTGCAATAACCCAACGAAAAGAGCATCTCTTCATGCCTGGTAGGTAATAAGCACTTAAAATGAAATTTGCAACAACGTGGATGAAAGTAGAGGTTATTATTCTAAGCAAAATAAGTCAGAAAATGACAGATATCACAGGATTTCACTCATATGTGGAATTTGAGAAACTTAACAGGTGACCATAGGGAAAGGGAAGGAAAAATAAGATACAAACAGACAGGGAGGCAAACCATAAGAAACTCTTAAATACAACGAACAAACTGGGGGTTGATGGGGGTGGGGGTTGGGAAAATGGGTAATGGGCAGTGAGGAGGGCACTTACAGGGATGAGCACTGGGTGTCATATGTAAGTGACGAATCTGGGGAAAGTAGTCCTGAAGCCAAGACTACACTGTATGTTAGCTAACTTGACAATAAATGAAAAAAGAATGTTTGCTGCTATTTACTAAGTTTATCATCATTATTATAATTTCCACAGCACCCTTAATCCTTGCTAGACCTCTGGAAATAAAAGCTCACCAGCTCTACTCAACCAGATTGCTGAGTGGAGAAAAAATATGTACAGAAGAGCAGCATAGAAAATGATGGCAGGGAGTATACTGCAATAAAATGGGGATAAAAAAAATTACATGCTTTAAGAAACATCTAGACTTCCTAATTCTGCTCATTCAAATCAATTTAACAGACACCTATGCAGTGCAATGTGCCAGAAACTGTGGTAGGTTCTAGACATCCAAGAAGGGAATCTATTTCTTTCTTGACAAGTTGACACTAAAAAAGGTGTCGACTGAAAGAAAGCCAACCTCAAAGTAGGTTAGTGAATGCTGTATTTGTTGTCTTACTGAGGACTACAGCTCGGGAGACGGTATTTCAGACTGCTCTGAACAATTGCTCTAAAGCTGTTTAGCTATAGGGGATTATCTATACAGAAATGGGGAAAAGGGCATTGTGCCTGCAAGCAGTTCTCCAAATACTTGCAGTTGCAAGGTATAATTTGTTCCGGTTGTAAAAATTAGGGCTTACTGATTTCCACACAGACATGAGAAAGACCCTTAGGTCATCTTAATACATTATGTTTCAATCATATCTGATTGCTCAAAAATATTGCCTGCATGCCTCTGCTTAACTGCTTTTCTGGTTTTACCTGTTTTTGATATGTCCTTGAGGTCACTTGAGACAATCACAGAAGGCTGACATCAGTCACCCACTGCAGTTTTAGTGCACAAGGGGGAGAGGGTTTTCATTTTGTGATGCAATAGTAATCCCCTCAAGTGTTGGATACACGAATGTATAAATGTTGGCTATTAAGTCATAATATGTTTGAAAGTCTCAGATAATTGTCTAAGAAGTGAAATAAACAGGCTTGGGGATAAATCTGGTTGTAATATAATTACGTTAGTTACATAAGCTTTTAATGGATTATATTTTTAAGTACTAATACTTGTAAAATTTTTGCTTTTAGCAAATTAGGTATCATTTGAACACACTGGCTGATGCCTAATAAGAATTAGAATTATATTTGGCTTGTTATATAAGTAAATATCTTGTTACATGCCCGTTTAATGCTTGTGAAAACCATTCCAAACAATCTCTTTAGAATAAGAGTCTAATTACACATTTATCATTAAAATTACAATGAGCTAATTGCCTTGGAGATATCTTTATCTCTCTTGCAGCTTGCTTAATCCTAATGCATGTTTTCAATAATCATTTGTTACTTAATTAACTAATTAACAAACAATACCTGTTGTATGGAAAATCCTAAATTAAACACTTGAGGCTCTTTAATTGAGTGCTCAATAACCCAATATAGTCCTTAATATTAGAACCTTTAAATATTGCAAAGATTCCATTGACTCACATATTAGTTTGCTGCTGTTATCTTTGGGGCTTAATTGGTAAAAAAAAAAAAAAAAAAAAAAAAAAGGGCAGCTGATAATACACAAGGGGTGGCCAGCACAGCAAGGCTCTGATGAAAGAGAAAATAGCCACTAATAGCTGCTAAGCAGCAGCTGGAGTTGGCCAGCCCCACCAACCAGCAACAAAGGCAGGTCATGCATTCAAGATTACAAATATCCTTGTCCATGACATTAAGAAGCACAGTTTGGAAGATAAGCACATACAGGTCCAAAAGTTAACAATCTCTGATGCCAAGCAGACACCCCTGATATCCTGTGCCCCCCGACTCTACTCTGTTGCTTTGAAACCACCTAGAGAGCGGTGTTTTCTTCTCTACATATAGGATTTGTGGACCCACTCCAAAGTATTCCTTTGTATCATACCCCCTCACATTCTTCTCTGGCTCCAGTCTAGCCCTCTCTGAGTTAACTATGAAAATTCTGCTGGAAAGAACTTTCTAAAATGCAAATCTAATTATTGGCTTCCCATCAATGATTTCCCACATTTTCTAGGGAGCATTTTCAAGCCTCCTTGGTATCTGTAGCTCTCTAAATTCTAAACCCTGGTTTCCTATTGATTTCCTGATATCTTCAGATACCTCTCCCTGTACTTTATGCTCCATTAATATTTACTATGTTTTGTTACCTGAAGTTTTCATGCTCCTCTATTTTGTATATCATCTGCTCATTTTCCTGGCTGCCCTACTCATCATTCAAGGTGCATCTTTCAAAGAATTACCTGCTCTTAAAACCTGCAGTCAGAATTAAAACCATCTCTTTGCACATTTCCTATATTATCGTTGTATAGTACATATTAAATAATACTATAACTATTTGCATGTGTATCTCCCAACTTAAGCTACAGAGTAAGAATTAAATAGTTAAAAGCACAGACTACAGGGTCTAGGAAATAGATTCAAATTTCGGTTTCATTACTGTGTAAATTTGTAGGCAATACTTAATTCCACCTATTCTCAGTTTTCATGTTTGTAACACAGAGAGAAAAACTGTTCTTCTAAGGTTATTGTGAGAATTATACAGCACAATACATATAAAGTGTCAATAACAATGATAAATCACTGTGAGTCCATTTTAATGTTACTATATACATTTAATATTGAATTCTTGTGCCTAATACAGCTTATGGTACATTCTATGTATATGCATTCAGTATGCATTGTATGTGTTGTTAAATGACTAGATGCACAAGTAATTACATTAATAAATAACTATGGATGGTTAAAATAGTGAGAGAAATACTTTGGGGGTAATACAGAAGTTTATCGGTTTTTTTTGTTTTTTGTTTTATGTGATAGTCTAAATCTCTCTTCATTCCTTCTTCATGGCCTTTCATTGATTATGCAACCTATACTCTTTATTGTTACTGTGAATGAGATATTTTCCCCAAAATAAAGGGAATAAATTATAAGACATTATTGTCTGGCACAAATTTATTTCTATTACATTTTCAAACCAATTACCAGGCTAACTGATAACATCATGTTCCCAATGATGCTAATTTTTGCAAATGCATCTGTAAGTTCATTGAACTTAAGTTCATTGAACTCTTCCAATCAAAATCTCAACAGGGATTGGCTGATTTTATTTTTTTCTATTGAGGTATAATTGGCATGCAACATTTTATTAGTTTCAGATGTATAACAAAATGATTCAATATTTGTATAAACCATCACTACAATAAGTCTGCAGATCTTCCTCAACTTACGATGGGGTTACATCCTGATGAACGCATTTTAAAATGAAAATGTCATTAACTCAAAAATGCATTTAATACACCTAATCTATCAAACATCAGAGTAAGTCTACCCTACTTTAAACATGCTCAGACTGCTTACATTAGTCCACAGTTGGGTAAATCATCTAACACAAAGCCTATTTTATAATAAAATGTGGACTACCACCTATAATTTACTAGATACTGTAGAAAAAAAAACCAGAATGGTATGGTACAGAATGGCTGTAAGTGGATCAGTTGTTGAACCTCGTGATGGCCTGGCTGGCCAGGAGCTGCACCTGCCCCTGCCTAGGGCCAAGATACAGGAGCAAAGGAGGACTTCTGTGGGAAATTGCAGAGTAGGAGGACCCTAAACTCACCTCTTGCCACAGATACAACTAGATAACACATGAAAGCAAACAACTTAAGTAAAGGATCTAAAGATCATATGATCAAACTCCACAACTAAACATAAAAAAGAGGCCACATCAAAGAGAGTAGGAAAAGCCAGGACTAGGAGAGAACTTAAACCCTGGGGGTCTGACCACAGCAGGGAGGGAAGGAGCTGTGAGTGAAGAGAGGGCAAGAAACTCACTAGCACATTAGGGAACTTACAATGGGAAGAAGAATACCTGCAGCACTTGCTTTGAAAGCCAGAGGCACTGAATTTTGTGAGTATGGGACTTAAAACCCAGAATGTTAAAAATCAGCAGCTAGGCTCTGAGAAGGCCTGCAAGGTGGTAAGAAATCTGCACCCCTACCCTTAAAGAGACAGCACAACAAACAAACCATAGGAATACAGCTTGGAAGCAGCAGTTTGAAAGGAATCTAGAGCTTACAGAAGGGTTAGTTACTAATTTCAGGGTTCCCTTAGGGGAGTTCTTCAGGAACAAAGAGCTGGCAGGCACCATTTCCCTCCCTTGCCTCTCATCATAAACACACAGCCACTAACTACCTAACTTGCTTATACCACACCCTACCCTCCTCCAGTCAGGCCTGCCACAGTACCCTTAGTGTCATGCTGCAGAATCCCTCCCCCAGAAGACTCTCAAACCTTCCCAACACTGTGTCTCCTGATCTCCTACAGAGGACAGGGACCTCCCCTAGATTGCTTTGCAGAGCAGTCCCTGACAATCCTGATCTCCACAGTGGCAGCAAGTCCCCTGTGGAGGAGGACCAGCGCCACCTAGTTAAAGTGCACAGCCTCCCATTAATTTCAAGAGCAAGAGACATATCTGACTTGCTTAACACACAGAAATAGACACAGAGAGTTAGGCAAAATGGGAAGACACAGGAATTTGTCACAAATGAAAGAACAGGACAAAACCACAGCAAGAGACCTAAACAAAATAGATACAAGTAACATGCCTGATAGAGAATTTAAAGTAATGATAATAAAGGTACTGGATGTGAGAAAAGACTAGAGAACATCAGTGAGACCCTTAACACAGAGATAAAAAAGAACCTATCAAAGATAAAAACATAGTAAATGAAATTAAAAATACATTTGATGGAATAAATAGCAGGGTGGAAGAAACAAAGGAATAAATTAATGAACTAGAAGACATCAATGGAAAGTAGTCAAGCTAAACAACTGAGAGGAAAAAGGAATTATGCAAAACAAGTAGAGATTTAGGGAACTCAAAGACTCCATCAATCATAACAACATTTGCATTATAGGGATCCCAGAAGGAGAAGAGAGAGAAAAGGGGGGTGGGAAATTTACTTGAAAGTGTCATTGCTGAAAACTTCCCTAATCTAGGGAAGGAAACAGATATCCAGTTCTAGGGGTGCAGAGATCCCCCCACAAAATCAACCAAAGGAGGTTCACACCAAGACACATAGTAATTAAAATGGCAGAAAGTAGTGATAAAGAAAAAAAAATTTTAAGCAGCAAGAGAAAAGAAGACAGTTACATATAAGGGAAACTCCACAAGGCTACCAGCAGATTTTTCAGCAGAAACTTTGCAAACCAGAAGGGAGTGGCATGATATATTTCAAGTGCTGAATGGGAAAAACCTTTAGCCAATAATAATCTATCCAGCAAGGACATCATTCAGAATATAAGGAGATACAGAGTTTCTCAGGCAAACAAAAACTAAAGGAGTTCATGACCACTAATCCAGCCCTATAAGAAATATTAAAGGGGGCTCTTTGAGTGGAAAGAAATGAGTAATAAATCTAAACATTAAAAGTAAAAACAAGTATTTCTGTAAAAATCAGTCAAGATATGGATTAAACAAAGTATGTAAGATATGACACCATATACATAAAACATGATGGGTTTTAGGGGAGTAAAGATGGGTTCAAACTTAAGCAACCATTAACTTAATATAGACTCCTATATGCAGAAGATGTTATATACAAACCAAATCGTACCCACCAATCAAAAATCACTGATATACAAAGACTAAAGAGAAAGGAATCCAAGTATATCACTAAGAAAACCAGCAAACCATGAGAAAGAGAAAAAATGATCAAAAAACCCCCCTACAAAACAGCCACAAAACAAGTAACAAAATGACAATAAATACTAATCTATCAATAATTACATTGAATGTAAATGAACTAAATGCTCTAATCAAAAGCCACAGAGTGTAAGAGTGGATTAAAAAACAGAACCCATCTATATGTTGTTTAAAAACACTCATTTCAGACCTAAAGACACCTGCAGATTCAAAGTGAGGGAATGGAGAAACATTTATCATGCAAATGATTGTCAAAAGAGAGCCAGAGTAGCAATACTTATATTGGACAAAACAGACTTTAAAACAGAGGGTAAAAACAAAGAAGGATAGTATACAATTAAAGGGACAACCCAAGAAGATATAACAATTGGAAATATTTATGCACCCAACATGGTGGCACCTAGATACATAAAACAATTAAAAACAAACATAACTGGATAATTGACAGTAATACAATACTGATAGGGGACTTTAATATCCCATTTACATTATTGGGCAGATTATCCAAACAGAAAATCAACAAGAAAACAGTGGCTTACTTGCAATGACACACTGGACCAGAAGGACTTACCAGACATATTCAGGACGTTCCATCCTAAAACAGCAGAATACACATCGTTTCTAAGCACATGGAACATTCTCCAGAAAAGGTCACATATTAGGTCACAAAACAAGCTTTAAAAAATTCAAAAAATATAAAAGTTGTACTATGAATCTTCTCTGACAATGACACTATGAAAATAGAAATCAACCACAAGAAAAAAATCTGGGAAGACCACAAGTACATGAAGGTTAAATAACATGCTACTAAACAATAAATGGGTCAACCAATAAATCAAAGAAGAAATTAAAAAGTACATGGAAACAAATGAAAATGAAAACACAACAATCCAAAACATTTAGGATACAGCAAAAGTGGTCCTAACAGGGAAGTTTATACAGGTCTATCTGTAATATAGGTCTACCTCAAGAAGCAAGAAAAAGATCACAAATAAAGAACCTAACCTTACACCTGAAGGTGCTGGAAAAAGAACAACAAACAAAACCCCAAATCACCAGAAAGAAGGAAATAAATATTAGAGTAGGAAATAAGTGATATAGTGATAGACAAACTAAATGCAAAAGAACAGATCAATGAAAGCAAAAGCTGGTTCATTTAAAAGATCAACAAATTGAAAGACCTCTAGCCAGACTCATCGAGGGAGAGAGAGAGACAAGATTCAAATAAACAAAACCATAAATGAAAAAGGAGAAATAACAACCAATACCACAGAAATAGAAACAACTGTAAGACAATAGCATGAAAAACTATATGCCAACTATAGAAAACTGGATACACTCCTAGAAACATGTAACCTACCAAAACTGAAGCAGAAAGAAATAGAAAATTTGGACAGACCAATTACCAGCAAGGAGATAAAATCAGTAATCAAAAAATTCCCAAGAAACAAAAAGTCCAGGATTACATGGTTTCACAAGCTAATTCTACCAAACACTGAAAGAAGAATTAATACCTATTCTTCTCAAACTATTCCAAGAAATATAAGAAGGAAAACTTCCAGATTTATTCTTTGAGGCCAATATCACCCTGATACTGAAACCAGATAAAGAAACAAAAGACAGAGAGAGAGAGCAAGTGAGCTACAGGCCAATATCTCTGATGAAAATAGGTGCGAAAATCACTGACAAAATATTGGCAAAAGAAATCCAAGAACATGTCAAGAAAATCATTCACCATAATCAAGTGGCATTTATTCCCATGCAAGTGTGGTTCAATATTTGCAAATCAATCAAAGTGATACATCACATCAACAAGAGAAAGGATAAAACCCATATGATTATTTCAATAAATACAGAAAAAGCATGTGACAGAGTACAACATCCATTCATGATTAAAGCCCTCAACAAAGTAGGTTTATAGGGAACATACCTCACCATAATAAAGGCCATATATGACAAACCCACAGTGAGCATCATACTCATTGCGAAAAAATTGAAAGCTTTCCTGCTAAGAACAAGACAAGGATGTCTACTCTCTTTTACTCAACATAGTACTGGAAGTCCTAGCCACAGAAATCAACAACAAAAAGAAATAAAAGGCATCAGAATCAGCAAGGAAGAAGTCAAACTTTCACTATTTGCAGAAGACATGATACTATACATTAAAAAAACCCTGGAAGACTCCACCAAAAAACTACTAGAATTGATAAATGAATTCAATAAAGTCACAGGATACAAAATCAATGCACAGAAATCTGTTGCGTTTCTATACACTGATAAGGAAGCAGAAGAAAGAGAAATTAAGAAAACAATCCCCATCTACAACTGCACCAAAAAGGATAGCCAATAATAAACCTAAACAAAGAGGTGAAAAACCTGTACTCTGAAAACTGTAAAACACTGATGAAAGGACAAATACTGTTAAAATGTCTATACATCCAGGACAATCTACAGATGCAATGCAATCCCTATCAAAATACCAACAGCATTTTTCACATGACTAGAACAAAAAATTCTAAAATTTATATGGAATTAGAGAGGTCCCCAAATAGCTAAAGCAATCATGACAAAGAAAAGCAAAGCTGGAGGTGTCACAATTCCAGACATCAAGCTATATTACAAAGCCATAGTAATAAAAAATGTATGGTAATGGCACAAAACCAAACACACAGATCAATAGAACAGAATAGAAAACCTAGAAATAGACCCATAATTAGGTGGTCAATTAATCTTCAACAAAGCAGGAAAGAATATCCAATGGGAAAAAGACAGTCTCTTCAACAAATGGTGTTGGGAAAACTAGACGGCAACATGCAAAAGAAAGAAACTGGATGACTTTCTTTCACCATACACAAAAATAAACTCAAAATGGATTAAAGACCAAATGCAAGATCTGAAATCATAAAAATCCTAGTCAAGAACACATGTAATAATTTGTCTGACATGAGCCATAGCAACATTTTTCTAGATATGTCTCTCGAGGCAAGGGAAATTAAAACAGAAATGAACTACTGAGACTCTTATCAACCTAAAACAGTTTCTGCACAGTGAATGAAATAATAAACAAAACTAAAAGGCAACCTACAGAATGGAAGAAGGTATTTGCAAATGATGTATCTGATAAAGGGTTGGGATACAAAATATGTAAGGCAATTCTGCAAGTCCACACCCCAAAAATAAATAATCCAATTAAAAATGGGCAGAAGACATGAACAGACATTTCTCCAAAGAAGACACCCAGATGGCCAACAGACACATGAAAAGATGTTCAACATCACTCATCATCAGGGAAATGTAAATCAAAACTACAATGAGAGATCACCTCACACCTGTCAGAATGGCTAAAATCAACAACACAAGAAACAAGTGTTAGCCAGGTTGTGGAGAAAAGGGAGCACTCATGCATGCACTATTGGTGGGAATGCAAACTGATAGAGCCATGTGGAAAATAGTATGGAACTTCCTCAGAATATTAAATATAAAACTACCCTGTGACCCAGTAAGAGCATTACTGGTTATTTACCCAAAAAATACAAAAACACTAATTCAAAGAGATACATACATGCATCCCTATGTTTATAGCAGCAGTATTTATAATATCCAAATTATGCAAGCAGCCCAAGTGTCCATGGATAGATGAGTGTTTAAAGAAGTGGTATGGAATACTATTTAGCCATAAAAAAGAGTGAAATCTTGCCATTTGCAACAACATGGATGGAGCTAGAGTGTATTATGCTAGGGGAAGTAAGTCAGTCACAGAAAGACATAGAAAGAAAGTCATAGAAAGTGATATGATTCCACTCATGTGAAATATAAGAAACAAATAAGCAAAGAGGGAAAAAAAGAGAGACAAATAATGAAACAGACTTTTAACTATAGAGAACTGATGGTTACCAGAGAGGAAGTGGGTAGGGTGCTAGATGAAATAGGTGATGGGGATTAAGGAGTGCACTTGTGATGAGCACTGGGTGATATATAAAATTGTTGAGGGGCGCCTGGGTGGCGCAGTCGGTTAAGCGCCCGACTTCGGCCAGGTCACGATCTCGCGGTCCGTGAGTTCGAGCCCCGCGTCAGGCTCTGGGCTGATGGCTCAGAGCCTGGAGCCTGTTTCCGATTCTGTGTCTCCCTCTCTCTCTGCCCCTCCCCCGTTCATGCTCTGTCTCTCTCTGTCCCAAAAATAAATAAACGTTGAAAAAAATTAAAATTGTTGAATCACTACATTGTGCACCTGAAACTAATTAAAAAGAAGCCTCAGTCATATCAATAAGATGTGCATACATATATCCATTATAGTGCTTACATTAGTATAAAAAAAGAGATGATCTTAATTGGCAAAAATAAATCATGACAAATAATAGACAATGGGATATTCTGTAGTCATTAAAATATTGTAAGCAAACATTTGTTGACATGGGACAAAGCTGAAGATATATTAACTGGAAAATCAGCCTGGAAAACAGTATTTTTATTAGATATATATATATAATATGTGCATAGGAAAAGCGTCTAGAAACCCACATCCCAAAACAGTAACGAACAATGAATATATCAGGTGGTCTGGGTACTGAATGACCATTTCATGTCAAGTTTTTGGCTATTTACAGTGTCTACAGTAAACATACACTGCTCATGTAATAAGACAGAGAGAAAGAGAATCATTTAGCATATCGCTTGCCCAGAAAAAGACCAAAATTCAAAATTCGAAGTGCAGTTTCTACTGAATGTGAACTGCTTTCACACCATCGTAAAGTTGAAAAATTGTTAAGTTGAATGTTCTAAGATGGAGACCATCTGTAGTTAACATCTATCACCATACATAGTTACAATTTTTTTCTCTTGTGATAATAAATTTTAAGATCTATTATGTTAGCAACTTTCAAATATGCAATACAGTATTAGTAACTGTAGTCACCATGTTGTATGTTGTATCACAAATACTCATTTATTTTATAACTGTTTATATGCTTTTTGACCCTCTTCACACATTTTACCCCCTCCACCCACTCCCTTGCCTCTGGCAACCACAAACAGAAAAACACACACACACACACACACACACACACACGTATATATATTTGAAATTGTGTCTTGCAGCAAAGGGTCAGAATGTTTCAGTGTGGCTATTGAGGGAGATCCATAACCATAAAGGAAATCAATAGAGAGGAAGAGGTGAGTTCAATGTTAAAATTTTCTACAAAATAGAATTTATTTAAAATCAAATGGGTTTCCTAATTATCCCTTTATCTCATATGTTGAAGCAACGACTGAGCAATAAAATTGTTGGAGTAGTATAAAGTATTAGGACTGGATTATGTGACACCAAATGCCCCTATGTCTTTATGATTCTGTGACTCTATTCGAAGTTCTTAGGTACCCCACATTTTACAATAGTGCCCTGTTCACTGTTCTATAGGATGTAGCATTCATTCATCTATTCCCTATACTGCTCAGTGTTCAAATTTATTAAAACATTGCTAACCCCTTTTTAAGTTTTCTCAGTGACTCTTTTAAGTTTATTTAGATAGAGAGAGAGAGAGAGAGAGCAGAGGAGAGGAAGAGAGAAAGGGAGAGAGAATCCTAAGCAGGCTCTGCACCATCAGCACAGAGCCCAATGTGGTGTTTGAACGCACAACCTGTGAGATCACGACCAGAGCTGAAATCCAAAGTCAGACGCTTATCCGAATGAACCACCCAGGTGCCCCTCGGTGACTCATATAAATGAGCAGTAGCTATCGTGACAGTAAAGTTACACTCTATTTGCACTGTTGGTAAATAAGAAACTCTTGGGAGGGGCACCTGGGTGGCTCAGTCAGTTAAGCATCTGACTTTGGCTCAGGTCATGATCTCACGGTCCATGAGTTCGAGCCCCACATCGGGCTCTGTGCTGACAACTCAGAGACTGGAGCCTGCTTCAGATTCTGTGTCTCCCTCTCTCTCTCTGCCTCTTCCGTGCTCATGCTCTGTCTCTCAAAAATAAATAAACATTGAATGGTTGCGGCAATATGGCGGCTTAGGAGGACGCTGGGCTCACCGCACGTCCTGCTGATCACTTAGATTCCATCTACACCTGCCTAAATAACCCAGAAAACCGCCAGAGGATTAGCAGAACAGAGTCACCGGAGCCAAACGCAGACGAGAGGCCCACGGAAGAGGGTAGGAAGGGCGGCGAGGCGGTGCGCGCTCCACGGACTGGCAGGAGGGAGCCGGGGCGGAGGGGCGGCTCGCCGGCCAAGCAGAGCCCCCCAGTCTGGCTTGCAAAAGCGGAGGGGCCGGGCGGACTGTGTTCCGACAGCAAGCGCGACTTAGCGTCTGGGAGGTCATAAATTAACAGCTCTGCTCAGAAAGCGGGAAGGCTGGAGGACAAAGGGAGGGAGAGCTGCTGAACCCCCTGACAACAGAGCTCAGTTTGGTGGGGAACAAAGGCGCTCACCAGCGCCATTTCCCCCGCCCATCCCCCAGCCGAAATCCCAAAGGGAACCAGTTCCTGCCAGGGAACTTGCTCGCTCCGCGCAAACACCCAACTCTGCGCTTCGGCGGAGCCAAACCTCCGGCAGCGGATCTGACTGCCACAGGGCCCCTCCTGAAGTGGATCACCTAAGGAGAAGCTATCTAAGCCTGCCCCTCCTGCCCCCGAGCATCTTGCCTACCCACCCCAGCTAATACGCCAGATCCCTAGCATCACAAGCCTGGCAGAGTGCAAGTAGCCCAGACGAGCCACACCACCCCACAGTGAATCCCACCCCTAGGAGAGGGGAAGAGAAGGCACACACCAGTCTGACTGTGGCCCCAGCGGTGGGCTGGGGGCAGACATCAGGTCTGACTGCGGCCCCGCCACCAACTCCAGTTATACACCACAGCACAGGGGAAGTGCCCTGCAGGTCCACACCACGCCAGGGACTATCCAAAATGACCAAGCGGAAGAACTCTCCTCAGAAGAATCTCCAGGAAATAACAACAGCTAATGAGCTGATCAAAAAGGATTTAAATAATATAACAGAAAGTGAATTTAGAATAATAGTCATAAAATCAATCGCTGGGCTTGAAAACAGTATACAGGACAGCAGAGAATCTCTTGCTACAGAGATCAAGGGACTAAGGAACAGTCACGAGGAGCTGAAAAACGCTTTAAACGAAATGCATAACAAAATGGAAACCACCACAGCTCGGCTTGAAGAGGCAGAGGAGAGAATAGGTGAACTAGAAGATAAAGTTATGGAGAAAGAGGAAGCTGAGAAAAAGAGAGATAAAAATTCCAGGAGTATGAGGGGAAAATTAGAGAATTAAGTGATACACTAAAAAGAAATAATATACGCATAATTGGTATCCCAGAGGAGGAAGAGAGAGGGAAAGGGGCTGAAGGGGTACTTGAAGAAATAATAGCTGAGAACTTCCCTGAACTGGGGAAGGAAAAAGGCATTGAAATCCAAGAGGCACAGAGAACTCCCTTCAGACGTAACTTGAATCGATCTTCTGCACCACATATCATAGTGAAACTGGCAAAATACAAGGATAAAGAGAAAATTCTGAAAGCAGCAAGGGGTAAACGTGCCCTCACATATAAAGGGAGACCTATAAGACTCGTGACTGATCTCTCTTTTGAAACTTGGCAGGCCAGAAAGAATTGGCACGAGATTTTCAGGGTGCTAGACAGAAAAAATATGCAGCCAAGAATCCTTTATCCAGCAAGTCTGTCATTTAGAATAGAAGGAGAGATAAAGGTCTTCCCAAACAAACAAAAACTGAAGGAATTTGTCACCACTAAACCAGCCCTACAAGAGATCCTAAGGGGGACCCTGTGAGACAAAGTACCAGAGGCATCACTACAAGCATAAAACATACAGACATCACAATGACTCTAAACCCGTATCTTTCTATAATAACACTGAATGTAAATGGATTAAATGCGCCAACCAAAAGACATAGGGTATCAGAATGGATAAAAAAACAAGACCCATCTATTTGCTGTCTACAAGAGACTCATTTTAGACCTGAGGACACCTTTAGATTGAGAGTGAGGGGATGGAGAACTATGTATCATGCGACTGGAAGCCAAAAGAAAGCTGGAGTAGCCATACTTATATCAGACAAACTAGACTTTAAATTAAAGGCTGTAACAAGAGATGAAGAAGGACATTATATAATAGTTACAGGGTCTATCCATCAGGAAGAGCTAACAATTATAAATGTCTATGCACCGAATACCAGAGCCCCCAAATATATAAAACAATTACTCATACACATAAGCAACCTTATTGATAAGAATGTGGTAATTGCAGGGGACTTTAATACACCACTTACAGAAATGGATAGATCATCTAGACACACGGTCAATAAAGAAACAAGGGCCCTGAATGAGACATTGGATCAGATGGACTTGACAGATATATTTAGAACTCTGCATCCCAAAGCAACAGAATATACTTTCTTCTCGAGTGCACATGGAACATTCTCCAAGATAGATCATATACTGGGTCACAAAACAGCCCTTCATAAGTTTACAAGAATTGAAATTATACCATGCTTACTTTCAGACCACAATGCTATGAAGCTTGAAATCAACCACAGAAAAAAGTCTGGAAAACCTCCAAAAGCATGGAGGTTAAAGAACACCCTACTAACGAATGAGTGGGTCAACCAGGCAATTAGAGAAGAAATTAAAAAATATATGGAAACAAACGAAAATGAAAATACAACAATCCAAACGCTTTGGGACGCAGCAAAGGCAGTCCTGAGAGGAAAATACATTGCAATCCAGGCCTATCTCAAGAAACAAGAAAAATCCCAAATACAAAATCTAACAGCACACCTAAAGGAACTAGAAGCAGAACAGCAAAGGCAGCCTAAGCCCAGCAGAAGAAGAGAAATAATAAAGATCAGAGCAGAAATAAACAATATAGAAACTAAAAAAACTGTAGAGCAGATCAACGAAACCAAGAGTTGGTTTTTTGAAAAAATAAACAAAACTGACAAACCTCTAGCCAGGCTTCTCAAAAAGAAAAGGGAGATGACCCAAATAGATAAAATCATGAATGAAAATGGAATTATTACAACCAATCCCTCAGAGATACAAACAATTATCAGGGAATACTATGAAAACTTATATGCCAACAAATTGGACAACCTGGAAGAAATGGACAAATTCCTGAACACCCACACACTTCCAAAACTCAATCAGGAGGAAATAGAAAGCTTGAACAGACCCATAACCAGCAAAGAAATTGAATCCGTTATCAAAAATCTCCCGACAAATAAGAGTCCAGGACCAGATGGCTTCCCAGGGGAGTTCTACCAGACGCTTAAAGCAGAGATAATACCTATCCTTCTCAAGCTATTCCAAGAAATAGAAAGGGAAGGAAAACTTCCAGACTCATTCTATGAAGCCAGTATTACTTTGATTCCTAAACCAGACAGAGACCCAGTAAAAAAAGAGAACTACAGGCCAATATCCCTGATGAATATGGATGCAAAAATTCTCAATAAGATACTAGCAAATCGAATTCAACGGCATATAAAAAGAATTATTCACCATGATCAAGTGGGATTCATTCCTGGGATGCAGGGCTGGTTCAACATTCGCAAATCAATCAACGTGATACATCACATTAACAAAAAAAGAGAGAAGAACCATATGATCCTGTCAATCGATGCAGAAAAGGCCTTTGACAAGATCCAGCACCCTTTCTTAATAAAAACCCTTGAGAAAGTCGGGATAGAAGGAACATACTTAAAGATCATAAAAGCCATTTATGAAAAGCCCACAGCTAACATCATCCTCAACGGGGAAAAACTGAAAGCTTTTTCCCTGAGATCAGGAACACGACAAGGATGCCCACTCTCACCGCTGCTGTTTAACATAGTGCTGGAAGTTCTAGCATCAGCAATCAGACAACAAAAGGAAATCAAAGGCATCAAAATTGGCAAAGATGAAGTCAAGCTTTCGCTTTTTGCAGATGACATGATATTATACATGGAAAATCCGATAGACTCCACCAAAAGTCTGCTAGAACTGATACAGGAATACAGCAAAGTTGCAGGATACAAAATCAATGTACAGAAATCAGTTGCATTCTTATACACTAACAATGAAGCAACAGAAAGACAAATAAAGAAACTGATCCCATTCACAATTGCACCAAGAAGCATAAAATACCTAGGAATAAATCTAACCAAAGATGTAAAGGATCTGTATGCTGAAAACTATAGAAAGCTTATGAAGGAAATTGAAGAAGATTTAAAGAAATGGAAAGACATTCCCTGCTCATGGATTGGAAAAATAAATATTGTCAAAATGTCAATACTACCCAAAGCTATCTACACATTCAATGCAATCCCAATCAAAATTGCACCAGCATTCTTCTCGAAACTAGAACAAGCAATCCTAAAATTCATATGGAACCACAAAAGGCCCCGAATAGCCAAAGGAATTTTGAAGAAGAAGACCAAAGCAGGAGGCATCACAATCCCAGACTTTAGCCTCTACTACAAAGCTGTCATCATCAAGACAGCATGGTATTGGCACCAAAACAGACACATAGACCAATGGAATAGAATAGAAACCCCAGAACTAGACCCACAAACGTATGGCCAACTCATCTTTGACAAAGCAGGAAAGAACATCCAATGGAAAAAAGACAGCCTCTTTAACAAATGGTGCTGGGAGAACTGGACAGCAACATGCAGAAGGTTGAAACTAGACCACTTTCTCACACCATTCACAAAAATAAACTCAAAATGGATAAAGGACCTAAATGTGAGACAGGAAACCATCAAAACCTTAGAGGAGAAAGCAGGAAAAGACCTCTCTGACCTCAGCCGTAGCAATCTCTTACTCGACACATCCCCAAAGGCAAGGGAATTAAAAGCAAAAGTGAATTACTGGGACCTTATGAAGATAAAAAGCTTCTGCACAGCAAAGGAAACAACCAACACAACTAAAAGGCAACCAACGGAATGGGAAAAGATATTCGCAAATGACATATCGGACAAAGGGCTAGTATCCAAAATCTATAAAGAGCTCACCAAACTCCACACCCAAAAAACAAATAACCCAGTGAAGAAATGGGCAGAAAACATGAATAGACACTTCTCTAAAGAAGACATCCGGATGGCCAACAGGCACATGAAAAGATGTTCAGCGTCGCTCCTTATCAGGGAAATACAAATCAAAACCACACTCAGGTATCACCTCACGCCAGTCAGAGTGGCCAAAATGAACAAATCAGGAGACTATAGATGCTGGAGAGGATGTGGAGAAACGGGAACCCTCTTGCACTGTTGGTGGGAATGCAAATTGGTGCAGCTGCTCTGGAAAGCAGTGTGGAGGTTCCTCAGAAAATTAAAAATAGACCTACCCTATGACCCAGCAATAGCACTGCTAGGAATTTATCCAAGGGATACAGGAGCACTGATGCATAGGGCCACTTGTACCCCAATGTTCATAGCAGCACTCTCCACAATAGCCAAATTATGGAAAGAGCCTAAATGTCCATCAACTGATGAATGGATAAAGAAATTGTGGTTTATATACACAATGGAATATTATGTGGCAATGAGAAAAAATGAAATATGGCCTTTTGTAGCAACGTGGATGGAACTGGAGAGTGTGATGCTAAGTGCAATAAGCCATACAGAGAAAGACAGATACCATATGGTTTCACTCTTATGTGGATCCTGAGAAACTTAACAGGAACCCATGGGGGAGGGGAAGGAAAAAAAAAAAAAGAGGTTAGAATGGGAGAGAGCCAAAGCATAAGAGACTGTTAAAAACTGAGAACAAACTGAGGGTTGATGGGGGGTGGGAGGGAGGAGAGGGTGGGTGATGGGTATTGAGGAGGGCACCTTTTGGGATGAGCACTGGGTGTTGTATGGAAACCAATTTGTCAATAAATTTCAGAAAAAAAAATTTAAAAAAAATTAAAAAATTAAAAAATTAAAAAAAAAATAAATAAAAAAATAAAAAGTAAATAAATAAACATTAAAAAAATTTTAAAGAAAAAGAATAAGAAACTCTTGGGAAGTGTCTGAACTTCCTGACCTTGTAAAACAGGCACAAGAAATGGTGCATATTAAGACAATGGTTTAGGTTCGTCTCTTTCCCTGCAAAGTATTTTCAGTGTCTGTCTTCAAGTTTTGATATTGTTGTTTACATTTCAGGGCCTTTTTTTTTCCTCCAGAAAACCTCAAAATCTCCCAAGTTTGGGACAGCAATAATTTAATATAAGTTCTCTACGGTTATACTGAAGCATGAGAAAACTAGTAGCTTAGAAAATAGTATCAGTTGGAAATATCATACTTGTAAAGTGATATACACAGTAAGTGGAAACCATCTACCCCATCTTGAAAGCTTTACAGGAGACACACTTCTGAGAAATGGCTGTCCGTAGGGGCTGCTCCCAGGAAGCTCCTTATTCTAATCTGACACTTGCTACTTTGTATTTATTATCACTATAAGATAAATGCAAAAGTCATTACCTTTCAAAAGCAGGAAGCACCAGCTTTCCTCCATCCCAATAGCTCAACACTCATTTGTAAAAATAAAAGATCCACAGACAGTCTGAACTTAGCTCAAATTAACACTGTGCTCCAAAGTTTTGCTGCAAATGTTCATAATTTATCTGTCAGAAATTGTGAAAGACATTATTATAATTCCAATCAAAGCATTTTCTTTTGCCTGTGTTTAGAATGATTTCCCCTAGTTTCAATAATGTTTTTGTGAAATCACATAAGGTTGGAAATAATCACAGGATATCACCTAATTGAATATGTCTTTGTGACAGGAAGTACAAAGTCCATTTAAAACACAACAGTGCTTACAGGCTACCAGGTTGGATCGATTGTCCTCATGACATACATTATCTGCACTTCCCTTTGCCTGCTCCACCCTGGTCAGTACCCCCGGCTTCACTCAGCTACTGAAATCCTGTATTTCACATTAGCCATGAAATTTCCATTCTTAAGCCTGTCCACATTCAAACTGTTGGTACTATTTCAAACACCAAGAGACTAGACAGAATTCTAAAAACTTACACTGAAAGCTATTTTTTAAATAATTTAGCATAAGGATCACAGCCTTTTTCACCAAGGTATCAATTAAGTCATCACTGTTGCTGGCCCTATAAAAATTGATTGGGCCTGTTGTTATCACCCAAACCTTCTCAACTGCTTTCCTGTACAATCTGACACCCAAGGCAGAAATCACGCAGTGAAAACTAGTACCAAGAAAGGAGAAAAAGGTCATTAAATACAAGTCGTGTTTTTTTAATATGTTCCACTGATATTAACCCTGCAGAAAATGACCAGGCGAGAAATGTTTCAGGGACCCATGTAATTATCATTGCTAAAGATATTTGTCCAATCAAACATATTTCTTTTTCAACCAGGAAAAATATACTAACTTGTAGCTCAGGGACATCTCATTTTTCAGGACAGCTCAGCTGGAGAGACCTTTCCTTGCCTATTTTTAAAAATCCTTAATTTGCTTATGAGCAATATTTATACACACCAGCTTTCTGACATGTCATGGCTCCCATCTCCCAACCCTTCCCCTTCCTCCTTGCCCATGAATGTCTCTGTCCTATTATATAACAAACTTCTCCTGCAAAACCTGGTTATTATCCTGGCAGGTATTTTGTTCTTTTTATTCCATAGCTGCAGCTCTCCATTTTTATTTTAAGTTCTATGGTTTTTCATGCAGCAGTCAGCAAAGAACATCAGCTGAGACAGGCCTTGGCTGCCCCTCATGCTTGGGTAACTTCCAGGTATAGCTCCAAGTGAGGCCTGACATTTACAGATACTTAATCCTCTTACAGTGCTAATGCGGGTAGGGGAAGACTAGGCACGGGGTACAGAGTGTTGACGATCGTGAAAGGCTTGTATTTTATCCCTGAGAAAGTCAGACCCACCTGGCTTGAGTATACCTTCAACATGAGAAGCTATTGGGGCGCCTGTGTGGCTCAGTCAGTTAAGTGTCCATGACCTTGCAGTTTGTGAGATGGAGCCCCACATCGGGCTCTACACTGACAACGTGGAGCCTGCTTGGGATTCTCTCTCTTCCTCTCTCTCTCTCTCTCTCTCTCTCTCTCTCTCAAAATAAATAAATAAACTTAAAAAAAAAAAGATGGGCAACTATCATTTGGTTGAGCACCAACATTTGTCAGGAATTGTCATTGCTTTTTTACATTTATTATATTTTTCAGTCCTTATTACAACTCTGCAAAGTACATATCATTAGCCCCATATTTCCAATTGGGACACTGAGACTCAGAGATGAAGGGTCATGTTCCCACAGGCCCCACAACAGCAGGAAGTGATATCCAATCTAGAGCTCTCTGCATCAGGGCTTCTCAAAGTTGGGTGACCACAGGAACACCTGGGGAACCTTGTCACACTGCAGCACTTCAAGGGCTGGAGTAGAGCCTGATATTCAGTGTCTCTGACAAGCTCCCACTGATACCTGCTGATGGTCCCTGGGCCACACTTTGCTTAGCAAGGGTGTAGGTTTTATTTTTGATAATGAAGGAAAACATTTTGAGGTGAATACAAGAAGATCCGTGCAAGGATGCCATGCACTGGCCCTGTGGGCACATAAAATCTTGAAACTCTGATGCCAAACAAGGTATAGGCAGGTTGTGCTGGGAATCACGCCAGCATCCATGTCCGACAGGCAATTTGCTCTCTGCCAGCAAGTTCTTTGGCAGAAGTGTGAAACACACAATTTTTTTTTTCCTGGCCAGAATTTGAGATTTTTTTTCTCCCTATTTTGTACCAGTGAATGCCTTACAAGTGCCTTTTCTGCTTGCAGATAACTCAATGTCTTTAAAGGAACTGTTCTATAAAGATGCTAGAACAGAGAGAGACCTAGGTGTCCTTGAATTGAGAAGACCTGGGGGTAACTCCCATTTATGGCATTTTCTAGCTGGGCAGTATGTACAAGCCCTAAACCCCTCCTGAGTCAGTTTCTTCACTTTCTTTTAAATTTTTATTTGTTTATTATTTTTGAGAGAGTGAGTGGTGAAGGAGCAGAGAGAGAGAGAGAGAGAGGATCAGAAGCAGACTCTGTGCTGACAGCTGAGGGCCCAATGAGGGGCTCGAACTCATGAACCATGAGATCACAACCTGAGCCGAAGCCGGACCCTTAACTGACTGAGCCACTCAGGCACCCCAGTGTCTTCATTTTTAAAGTAGGGGACATAACCCTTATTTCAGCGGTAGGTTTGAGGATACTGTTTAAGTTGCTTAAAAATAATGAATAACTAACAGTGGACTGTGACAATACAACCACTTTGGAGAACAGTGTGACAGGATCTACTAAAGCTAACCCTATGCCCCAGGACTGAGGGATGCTCCAAGAGCCTCACCCCTATTTTGTTCTCAAAGAAAAGGAGAACATATCACCTATAAGAACCTTCCCAGATGCTTTGCTCACAGCAGCCAAAACAACAGAAATAACCCAAAGTCCATCAGTAGCTGAATGTGTAAATAAATTGTTACAAAGTCACAAAACTGCTCCCCAGCAGTGAAACAGAGCACACTACCCTACATGCAGCAACTTGGATGAAATTCTTACATAAAATTAAGGAAAAGAAGCCTTGCTCAGAAGAGTATGTACTCTTTGCTTCTATTTATACAAAGTTTAAGAACACACAGAGCAATCTATGTTGATGAAGTCACCTAAACTGGAAATGGGGGTGAGTACTGATGGAAAAGGACATGGAAAAATCTCCGAGTTGCTAGAAATGTTCTCTACCTTGATTTGCATGGTGGTTACAAGCACTTGTGTCAAGTTGATCGAGTGGATGCTTATGATTTGTACATGTTAGTATTTACCACCAAGGGGAAGGCCTGGGCGCAGGCAACATGGGTATGTTGTCTAGAAAGAATCTATAACAGTAGTAATTGTTACAAAGTCAGGTCTTCTTGTTATTAATGGCCATGGCCTTAAAATTCTAAACATTGCCAGGGATAAAATCCTTCTTCCTATTGGGAGCAGGCAGTCCCCACTGCCCCATTTTGACACATCACTGGGGTCTTTACTGAAGGCAGGCAACTTTAACAACAAACAGTGGGGGGGTGGGGGGGGGTGGAAAAAGCCAACCATGTATGTACTAATGATGTCATCAGGCACACTAATTTTGCACATGTGAAGTGTAATGAGAAAAAGAGTAAGTAAATAACACTGATTTATAGTGTTATAATCAATGGAAGAGATTAGATGTGTTTTTAAACAATGAAATGTTTACAGATATTCCAAAAACGAGAGAACTAAAGTTGCACTGGCATTCTACAAACATCTCAGAAACCAGCCATTTTCCATTATTATTGCCATTTTTTTACAATTCTGGACACAATAAGCATAGTTGGGAAGGAGTGTGTCCAGTGAAAGACTCCATCCAAATGCTACTTCATTTACATATGCAGGCTCATGTAAGAAACAAGTCCCGGGCGTCCTAGTCCTTAAATACTTCATCTTTACTGTATAAACAATGCAAACAGATGCTACGGGGACATAAAAGGGAAAGAGATTTTGGGGAGAGTAGGTGGATTGGTTTCTGGGGTGCTACTGGCAGATGAATAAAAGCAGACACATATTGAGGACTAATTAACTCAAACCTCAAAATAACCCTCTAAGGCAGGGACCATTCTTAGCCCTGTTTACAGGTGAAGACACTGCGAGAGGTAAAGTCATGAGTAACTTTCCCAAAGTCTCATGACTGATGAGTGGCGAAGGAAGGGCTTGAACACAGACAGGCTGTCTCCAGAATCTCTTCTGCTTCTCTACTGGGCAGCTTCAAAGTCTTCAGGCAGAAGTAGCACACACTTGCATAGCCAAGATGAGTTTGCGAACCACTCCAAAAGTGTTCACGAAGAGTTCACGAACTCTTCTGGGGTTGTCCCTCAGTTGCACAGACCCACTTCACCCAGACTCCATTTCCTTGCACCTGACTCCTGAATCCCCGGGGAGAAATAAGGGGTCTGGGTCTGGACACAATCAATGAAAAGTTTTGACTAAGAGTTCTTGACACTTTGCATTTGCAAAGCATTAAACGTTTTGTCAGCACAAGTGAGTAAACTGAAAGACTGAGAAGAGCACTAAACATGGCCTCAATAGTGACAACAAATGAATGGTTTAACCTTCACTCTATGCTTATAAAACTATTTCTAATTGTGACATCATTTGTATGTGATTACTTTCCAGGCCTGGCCACTCCAGTGGCCTAAATCAGTCATCATCCACCTGGGACACGATTTAACAACAGAAGCCAGCCCACACGAGTGGGTAGGTGTGGTGACTTTGGAGAGAATGTTGGGTTCACACCTGGCTTCTTCTACTTACCAGCTATGTGACCTCACAGAAGAAACATAACCTCTCTGTTCCTCAATTTCTGTATCTGCACAACACATAATTTTGACAATGTCTCCATGGGGATATGAGAATTAAGTAACTGATTTTTTTAAGTAATTTATATTTTTAAAATATTTCCAAATGCCTGGCACGTGCTAGGCGGTATCTTTTTTTCAACAAATGTTACATTATATGAACCATTTTCATTGGTATCAGCTCTGATATGTTATTCATCTTTCTATTATTTTCAATAAATTATGCCCCATTCCATGTAATCTATGTAATCCAATTACAATCTACTCAACTCAACATTTTCACATGACAGAAGAGAAAGCATAGTATTGGAACTCAGGAAAAAATAATTTTACATTCTTACCAAAATTTTCTAACATACCAGTGAAGACTGTGATGCCCAGCTGAGATGATGATTCACAGTCCCACAAGCCCACACTGGAGCACGTACAGGAGATGCTGGTGACGTCTCCCTGGTACTCTCCCCACTTCCCTTCCCAATGCCTGGATGGACTATGTAACTGTTCATTCCTATTGAATTTTACCTCTTTCTCACAACTGCCATATAGCTATGCCATACTCAACATGTCCCCCACATCCAACTGAATACCTCAGGTTCATTGGAGAAATGTCTCCTGAATCTGAGACACCAGATGTGTGTTGTGATTTTTCATAATCCCTGAAAAGCTGCTGCTACACCATCTCGAGAACTTTTTCTGGGGCAGACTGGCACCTGGCCACAGTCTTGGGGCACCAGGAGCAGCAGGGTCCAGCAAGCATTCCTGGGTGCAGCCAACATTCAGCCATTGCTCATTTGGCCATTGCTCGCAGAGACCAGCCTGCAGAGGGGCAGAATGGGTCAAAGCCGCAGTCCTTCAGAAGTAAGGGGGCGGGGAAAACAGCCACCTCGGAGACAAAACTCGGGAGAGAGGTACTGCCTGGGGCCTGGTCATGGACAGTGAAAAAGCAGGGAGTAGAGGAAAGCTGAAAGAGAGAATGGGTGGGCAAGTGCTGATACAGGAGAAGAGTTCTGATACTAGAGACTGGGTAGCTGGGTGACACCATTTTCACCACTCCCGCGCATGCACATACACACCAGGAGCGCCACAACACTCCACCCCAGTAGGTTAGCAGCGCCATCTGGAGAAGAATGTAGCCATTGCACTGAGCCCTGCCCAACTGGGCCAACCTTGCTCTGAAGAACACAAGTGTCAACGCCTACTTAGTTTATGGACTATAAAGCACTTCATAGTCTGACTTCTATGGGAAAAAGAAGTAATTTCAGTCCTATTTCAATCTGTTAGCAGGTCCATCTCTTCAATTTCCTTTCTTTTTTTTTCTTTTCACTTCTATTCTTTTCCTTGAATACAGAAAGAAAAAAATTGTTTTTTAAATTCAATTTTTATTAAAAATATTTTTAATTTTTTAATATATTTTACTTTTGTGTAAATTTTTTCAAATTCTGTTTTACCTCCATCATTTTTAGTCTACTACAGTGTACTCAGTTTTGCAAATTTTCTAACAATTTCCATTTTTTTCTCTTTTTTCTCTTCTTTTTCTTGACACAGAATTAGAAAAAATTCATTTTTAGTTTTAATTTTTATTAAAAATATTTTTAATTTTCTCCTATATTCTTTGCCTTTGTAAATTTTTTCCAACTCTATTTTACCCCCACCACCTCATTTTAGTCGACTTCAGTGTATTCATTTTTTCAAATTCTCAAACAATTTCTTTTTTCCTTTTCCCCCTTTTTGTTCTCTAATGTATCAAACCACTTTCAACACAAACCAAAACACACCTAGGATCTAGCATCATCTATTCAATTTGTGTGTGTGCATGTGTTTTTACTTTTTAATTTTAATATTTTTTTAATTGTAATTTTTCTACCTCATTATTTCCTTTTCTCCCTTCAAAATGACAAAACGAAGGAATTCACTCCAAAAGACAGAGCATGAAGAAACGACAGCCAGGGATTTAAGCAACACAGATACAAGCAAGATGTCTGAACCAGAATTTAGAATCACGATAATAACAATACTAGCTGCAGTCAAAAATAGATTAGAATCCCTTTCAGCAGAGAAAAAAAGAAGTAAAAAATATCCAGAATGAAATGAAAAATGCTATAACTGAGCTGCAATCACGGATGGATGCCATGGCAGCAAGGATGGATGAAGCAGAACATAGAACCAGCAATATAGAGGAAAAACTTATAGAGAATGATGAAGCAGAAAAAAAGAGGGAGAATGAGGCAAAAGAGCACAATTTAAGAATTAGAGAAATCAGTGACTCATCAAAAAGGAAAAACATCAGAATCATAGGGGTCCCAAAAGAGGAAGAGAGAGAAATAGGAGTAGAAGGGTTATGTGAGCAAATCATAGCAGAAAACTTTCCTAACCTGGGGTAAGACACAGACATCAAATTCCAGGAAGCACAGAGGACCCCCATTAGATTCAACAAAAACCGACTATCAACAAGGCATATCATAGTAAAATTCACAAAATATTCAGGCAAGGAGACAATCAATAAAGCAGCAAGGGAAAAAAGTCCCTAACCTACAAAGAAAGACATATCAGGTTTGCAGCAGACCTATCCACAGAAATTTGGCAGGCCAGAACAGAGTGGCAGGATATACTCAATGTGCTGAATCAGAAAAATATGCAGCCAAGAATTCTTTATCCAGGAAGGCTGTCATTCAAAATAGAAGGAGAGAAAAAAGTTTCCAGACAAACAAAAATTAAAGGAGTTTGTGACCACTAAACCAGCCCCGCAAGAAAATTTAAGGGGGACTCTCTGAGGGGAGAAAGGATGAAAAATAAATAAATAAATACATACATACATACATACATACATACATACATACATACCAGAAGCAACAAAGATTAGAAAGGACCAGAGACCACTACCAGAAACTCCAACACTACAAGCAACATAATGGCAATAAATTCCTATCTTTCAGTACTCACTCTAAACGTCAATGGACTCAATGCTCCAAACAAAAGACAGAGGGTAACAGAATGGATAAGAAAACAAGATCCATCTCTATGCTGTTTACAAGAGACCCACTTTAGACCTAAAGACACCTTCAGATCGAAAGTAAGGGGATAGAGAACCATCTATCATGCTAATGGTCAACAAAAGAAAGCCAGAGTAGCCATACTTATATCAGACAATCTAGATTTAAAATAAAGACTGTATCAAAAGATTCAGAAGGGTATTATATCATAATCAAGGAGTCTATCCACCAAGAAGACCTAACAATTGTAAACATTTATGCACCAAACTTGATAGCACCCAAATATATAAATCAATTAATCACAAATGTAAAAAAACTCATCAACAGTAGTACCATAAGAGTAGGAGATTTCAACTCCCCACTCACAGCAATGGACAGATCATCTAATCAAAAAATCAGCAAGGAACAATGGCTTTGAATGACACACTGGACCAGATGGACTTAACAGATATATTCAGAACATTTCATCCTAAAGCAGTGGAATATATATTCTTCTCCAGTGCACATGGAACATTCTCCTGAAAAGACCACATACTGGGACACAAATCAGCCCTCAACAAGTACAAAAAGACTGAGATCATACTGTGCATATTTTCACACCACACTATGAAACTCGAAATCAACCACAAGAAAAAATTTGGAAAGGTAACAAATACTTGGAGACTGAAGAACATCCTACTAAAGAATGAATGGGCCAAATAAAGAGGAAATTAAAAAGTATATGGAAGCCAATGAAAATGATAACACCACAACCCAAAACCTCTGGGACACAGCAAAGGCAGTCATAAGAGTAAAGTATATAGCAATCCAGGCCTTCCTAAAGAAGGAAGAAAGATCTCAGATACACAACCTAACCTTATGCCTTTAGGCATAAGGAGCTGGAAAAAGAACAGCAAATAAAACCCAAAACCAGAAGAAGACAGGAAATAATAAAGATCAGAGCAGAAGGTAATGCTATTAAAAACAAAAACAAACAAAACAAAACAAAACAAACCAACAACAACAACAAAAAAAAACCCAGTAGAACAGATGAAACCAGAAGCTGGTTCTTTGAAAGAATTAACAAAATTGATAAACCACTAGCCAGTTTGATCAAAAAGAAAAAGGAAAGGACCCAAAGAAATGAAATCAGGAATCAAAGAGGAGAGATCACAACCAACACAGCAGAAATAAAAACAATAATAAGAGAATATTATGAGCAATCATATGCCAATAAAATGGGCAATCTGGAAGAAATGGACAAAGTCCTAGAAACATATACACCACCAAAACTGAAACAGAAAGAAATAGAAAATTTGAACAGGCCCATAACCAATAAGGAAATCGAATTGGTAATCAAAACTCTCCCCAAAAACAAGAGTCCAGGGCCAGATGGCTTTCCAGGGGAATACTACCAAACATTTCAGGAAGAGTTAACACCTGTTCTCTTGAAGCTGTTCCTAAAAATAGAAATGGAAGGAAAATTTCCAAACTCTTTCTATGAAGCCAGCTTTACCTTGATTCCAAAACCAGACAGAGACCCTAAAAAGGAGAACTACAGACCAATTTCCCTGATGAACATGGATGCAAAATTCCTCAACAAGATATTAGCCAACTGGATCCAACAGCACATTAAAAACATTATTCACCATGACCAAGTGGGATTTATACCTGGGATGCAGGGCTGGTTCAATATCCGCAAAACAATTAATGTGATTCATCACATCAATAAAAGAAAGGACAAGAACCATATGATCCTCTCAATAGATGCAGAGAAAGCACTTCACAAAATATAGCATCCTTTCTTGATAAAAACCCTCAAGAAAGTAGGGATAGAAAGAGCATACCTCGAGATCATCAAAGCCATATATGAATGGCCCAATGCTAATATCACCCTCAGTGGGGAAAAACTGAAAGCTTTCCCCCTAAGGTCAGGAACAAGACAGGGATGTCCACTCTTCTGACTGTTATTCAACATAGTATTGGAAGTCTTAGCTTCTGCAATCAGACAACACAAAAAATAAAAGGCATCCAAATAGGCCAGGAGGAGGTCAAACTTTCTCTCTTCACAGATGACATGATACTCTATATGGAAAACCCAAAAGACTCCACCAAAAAACTGCTGGAATTGATTCATGAATTCAGCAAAGTTGCAGGATATAAAATCAACGCACACAAATCGGTTGCATTCCTATACACCAACAATGAAGCGACAGAAAGAGAAATCAAGGAATCGATCCCATTTACAATTGCACCAAAAACCATAAAATACCTAGGAATAAATCTAAACAAAGAGGTGAAAAATCTATACACTGAAAACCATAGAAAGCTTATGAAACAAATTGAAGAAGACACAAAAAAATGGAAAAATTCCAGGAAGAAAAAATGTTATTAAAATGTTGATACTACCCAAAGCAATATACATATTCAATGCAATCCCTATCAAAATAACACCAGCATTCTTCACAGAGCTACAACAAATAATCCTAAAATTTGTATGGAACCAGAAAAGATCCCAAAGAGCCAAAGCAATCTTGAAAAAGAAAACCAAAGCGGGAGGCATCACAATCCCAGACTTCAAGCTATACTACAAAGCTGTAATCATCAAGACAGTATGGTACTGGCACAAGAACAGACCCTCAGATCAATGGAACAGAATAGAGAACCCAGAAATGGACCCACAGACATATGGCCAACTAATCTTTGACAAAGGAGGAAAGAATATCCAATGCAATAAAGACAGTCTCTTCAGCAAGTGGTGCTGGGAAAACTGGACAGCGACAGGCAGAAGAATGAACCTGGACCACTTTCTTACACCACACACAGAAATAAACTCAAAATGGATGAAAGACCTAAACGTAAGACAGGAAGCCATCAAATTCCTTGAGGAGAAAGCAGGCAAAAACCTCTTACTCTACACATCTCTGGAGGCAAGGGAAACAAAAGCAAAAAGGAACTACTGGGACCTCATCAAAATAAAAAGCTTCTGCACAGTGTAGGAAACAATCAGCAAAACAAAAAGGCAACTGACAGAATGGGAGAAGATATTTGCAAATGACATTTTGGATAAAGAGTTGGTATTAAAAATCTGTAGAGAACTTATCAAACTTGACACCCAAAAAACAAATAATCCACTGAAGAAATGGGAAAAAGACATGAACAGACACTTTTCCAAAGAAGACATCCAGATGGCTAACAGACACATGAAAAGACGCTCAACATCACTCATCATCAGGGAAATACAAATCAAAATAATGAGATACCACCTCACACCTGTCAGAAAGCCAAAAATTAACAACTCAGGACAACAGATGTTGGTGAGGATGCAGAGAAAAAGGATCTCTTTTGCACTGTTGGTGGCCGCTGGTGCAGCTGCTGGTGCAAGCTGGTGCAGCCTCTCTGGAAAACAGCATGGAGGTTCCTCAAAAAACTAAAAATAGAACTACCCTACAACCCAGGAATTGTACTACTAGTCATTTATCCAAGGGATACAGGTGGGCTCTTTCGAAGGGACACATGCACTCCCATGTTTAAAGCAGCACTATCAACAATAGCCAAAGTATGGAAAGAGCCCAAAATCCATCAGTGGATGAATGGATAAAGATGTGGTATACATGTACAATGGAGTATTACTCGGCAATCAAAAAGAATGAAATTTTGCCATTTGCAACTACGTGGATGGAAGTAGAAGGTATTATGCTAAGTGAAATTAGTCAGAGAAAGACAGAAATCATACGACTTCACTCATATGAGGATGTTAAGAGACAAAACAGATGAACCTAAGGGAAGGCAAACAAAAATAATATAAAAACAGGTAGGGGGACAAAACAGAAGAGACTCATAAATATGGAGAACAAACAGTGTTACTGGAGGGGTTGTGGGAGGGGGATGGGCTAAATGGGTAAGGGGCACTAAGGAATCTACTCCTGAAATCATTGTTGCACCATAGGCTAATTTGAATATAAATTTTAAAAAATAAAAAATTATTAGAAAGCACAGCAAAAAAAAAAAACAGAAAAAGAAAAAGCAAAGCAAAGAAAAAGACAATTCTAACTATAGGGTTTTCTGAAGCTCTAAGCTGTCAATACAAACATCAACCATCCTAGTTTTGGACATCTTTCCAGGTCCAGATGACTAACACAATTTAAAAAGAGAAACACAGCTAAAAAGGAGGAGAGGGGCACCTGGGTGGCCCAGTCGGGTAAGCGTCCGACTTAGGTCACGATCTCACGGTTCGTGAGTTCGAGCCCTGCATGAGCCTCTGTGCTGACAGCTCAGAGCCTAGACCCTGTTTCGGATTCTGTGTCTCCCTCTCTCTGTTTGCACTCTGTCTCTCTCAAAAATAAACATTGAAACAAATTTTTAAAAAAGAGGAAGAGAGGGAGAAGAGGTGGAGGAGGGAGAATAAACACTAATTCATCAAGTTGGAAAGAATAGACCCTGTATGCCAGTCTGATGGCTGCTTCTCACCCATCTCTCTACAATCTTATTTCTTCCCACGTAGCCTCCTTTCCCCCAAAAAAACAACATAGTAAAGGGAAATGATAATGTTTCGGTGGCTAATGCAGCCTTGAGGGGGAAAAAAAAAGTTCTCCTAAATGCAAGTTGAAGTCCCTGCAGGGCAATAAACAAAATCCTACTTTGACAAAATGCAATGAGTGAGCATGTGCCCTGGTGACATCTTCCAGCCAGCCATGAAAGGTGGATGGAGGGACTTGACTGGGCTGCCTCTGAGTTCCCCCTCATGTCACCAAGAAGGGGGGGGGGACACCTGATACACGGTCTAGCTTGCCTTGTAGCTTGGAAAAGCTGGCAATCAGAGCCATTCCTCAGAACAGCAAATCCTCTTCTGGTTTTGCCTCTGACCCCGATGGCACTCCCTTTCCCCCTAACTCCCAAACATGGCCTCATGCCCTTGAGCTGCGCCCCCTGCTCCCCAAATGAACAGCCAAATTGCCCTGACATGGTATCTTTGCAGAAGCCATCCCAGGAGCATGCCTAAGTATAAGCGGGCTATGGAGGGTTGAGGGTGAGAAAGGGCGACCGGGCTCAAAAGTAAAGTCATGGGGAATAATGAGACTGTTCCGCCCAGCTCCCAGCCAGCCAGGGGAGCACACTGCCCTTTCAAATTGGGTGTCCCAGCTCAGGCAGCTGAAATAACTGGTCACGGAGAGCTGCAAGCAAATTGCTTTGACAAGGCTGTTACTGTTGTAAGGGTTCAAGGGTGCCGGCCACTAGGTCAGCGGCTGCCAATCAAGCGGACAGAAAAAGCCGCTCATTGAGCCTGTGATTTCCACCTAGGCCGCAATTATCCCTGACTATTCCTGTACCTCAGCAGCGCCTCTGATTAAACCTGCCTCCCTTTTACATCTCTTTCAGAGTGCGCTTCACACACTAATTAGTTGCCGGCTCTCCACTGAGATGTCAGACCCTCCGTCAATTTATCTCTATTTCAGCCTGCTCAGAGTGACTTCCCCAGTTATCAAAATTTAATCATGCCTTCAAAAATGTTGAAAAGTGGTCATTAGAGGCAAAAGGCCACAGGATACAATATTCATTTTTCTCTATCTTCCAGCCATCCAGCTGGCATCTATAATGGATATCCTGGGGGCTGTGAGAACACGTTGATTTATGCAACCTCGGCCCTGCTCTCCCTGTGCTCCACCAGGCTGCTTGAGAGAACAGGCTTTAACAAGGTCTGAGGTGGGAGGACATTAATCACGGCGGCATTGTATGTGGAAAAGGGTGCTGTGTAGTCAGAGAACCCCCTACAGTAGGGCAGTTAGATTTTTTTTTTACCACCTTCTTGGTGATAAAAGAGAGTTTGACAATTGATTAGACCTCTCTGTAACCTTGCAGCCCTGGGAAATGATGAGAGAGAGAAGAGAGGAAGAGAATGATTCTCATACCAACGGTTTTAAATGTGCAATAACTTTATGATTCTTGACTGAAACTGGCTATCAAAATCAGTCCCAACTCAATACCATCTGAAAAAGAAGATCATTCGTGGAATAAGAGCCCTTTTGGCCAGATGTGTCAGAGCCAATCACAGGCACCGGGGTCCTGCGGTGACTGCTGGCTGCCTCATACGGGGGGTTCTGATAAAAATCACATCTGATAAATTCACCTCTGCCTGCCTGCTTGGCTGGAGAGAAGGTTTTAGTCCAAAATCAACAATGATGAACCGAAATCCATCAGCAACTGGGAATTGCTTTTCCCCTTCCCTCCACCTTGCTTCAGAGCCGTCCACTTCACTCCGTGGCTTTTCCCTTCTTCTACTCATGTCGTTTCCAAGTCTACGGGAGGAAAAGGAGGACACTGGGCCTCGTCCCTCTGGCTGCTGCAGCAGCAGAACACATCTTTGCCAGGTGTCCCTGCTCCCTTGATACATTCTGATCTTTAATACCCACAGCCCCTCTCTGGGCTTGTCCCTGCCCCTGCTGCTGAGAGCAGAGTCACCGGTCACACAGAACACGAAAGGTGATTTTTCTGTCTTTTTATTCATGGCAGAAATGTCTTATGTTAACACTTCTTTTGATCCTCGTTCCAGTCATTCTTTGATGCCTTTGGTGGAGGGAGAAACAGGCAAGTAAAAAGCCTTTAGGTAAGACACTTAAAAAGGCCCAGCGAAGCATGAAAGAAATGGGGTGTGGTGATAATTTGACTGTAAGTCTTTTGTACCCGTCTTCATGTTCTTACCCCCTCTCATCTGCTCATCCTTCCACGTTCTGAAGCCCACAGTGACTTTCTTTCTTCCTTCTCTGGGAATTCAGCCTACGTCTAGAACCAGGAGGGGACAGCCACATACATAGAGAATAGTCAGAGGAGACTCCTCCCGGAGAAGCAAGGGAATTTCTTCTGTTTCTGTTGGAGTGTTAGGGAAAGTGAAATAATCTGAAGTAGCACATAATTTCAGAGCTCGTGCCCCAGACAGATTTTTCCCACGGCCATTCTTCTTAAGGGGAGGATCCATCTTATGGTCAAACCCAGAAACAGGCCAGACTAGGAAAGAGGGAGGCAAAAGGGAAGGAAGCCATGCATTGTTTCACTTACTTTGCTGGCTCGCCACCCTACATCAACTGACCCATTATGAAATATACTCCAGATATAAGGGCAAGAACACACACCTGACAACAATGGCTTAGAATACAGAAAGGTGATAAGAAAAGATCGTACACATTGCCTTGAAATGGTACTTCTATTGACAATGGATCCTGGCACTGTTGTTTTCTGAACCCAGTCATGATGAGCTCTATGCACCCCAGCCAGATTTATTTTCAAGCCTGGAGCCTGTCACCACATGATTCCTGCACTAGACTTCACTATCCAAACTACAAGTGCAGCCCTCCAGACATTCTGCCTTGCATTTTTAATCCTGCATCAACATGAACCATGTTGATTCATGAACCATCCTTGTTACCTGTGCTTCTCCCATACCTTGAGAGCATACCCAGTGCTGGGTATTGGGAAGCACTTGCTCTGGATACGACCCTAACACCGAGAAAGGGAAAAATACAAATAAAGTTATAAACAGCCATGCTCCACTCAACAAACGACCAGAATGACTGCCTGAATGATGTAAACTGTTACTATGTGAAAGTACAGACTCTCTCAAGCTTGTGAATCCAGTGAGGTATGATATGAATGGAGAGAATAGCATCATGGAGAAAAATGGAAAGATGTTGTCATAATAGTCCTATATAAAAATGGAGAACATTTTACATTATCTGCAGTGTTTGCGATAATAAAGCACAAATTTGTAAATTTGAATGCACATAAAGGGAAGCTTTTGGCAACAGTATCTGAGTCTATTTACTCTACCAAGAAGCACGTCTCTACATTTTTTGAACTGTTGTACTGCCTCAGCACTTTAAAGGTATGAAAAAAATCTACCTTCCCCAAATTTATTTAATATTATTTTAGAGGGGTGCCTGGGTGGTTCAGTCGGTGGGGCGGCCGACTTCAGCTCGGGTCATGATCTCACAGTCCGTGAGTTCGAGCCCCGCGTCGGGCTCTGGGCTGACGGCTCAGAGCCTGGAGCCTGTTTCAGATTCTGTGTCTCCCTCTCTCTGACCCTCCCCTGCTCATTCTCTGTCTCTCTCTGTCTCAAAAATAAATAAACGTTAAAAATATATATATATAAATTTTTTTTTCAACGTATATTTATTTTTGGGACAGAGAGAGACAGCATGAATGGGGGAGGGGCAGAGAGAGAGGGAGACACAGAATCGGAAACAGGCTCCAGGCTCTGAGCCATCAGCCCAGAGCCCGACGCGGGGCTCGAACTCACGGAGCGCGAGATCGTGACCTGGCTGAAGTCGGATGCTTAACCGACTGCGCCACCCAGGCGCCCCCAAAAAAAAAAAAATATATATATATATATATATATATATTATTTAAGAGCAGCAATACTTAGCCTAAGTTCCATAGATGCCCTCTCCCCAGCCAAGAGGTCCCTTGATAGAATTCAGAGGGTCTGAGAATTTTGGTGAAAAAGTATTCCTTCATTTTCACTACCCTCCAGCTGTAAGTGAGCATTTCATTCAATTACGAATACAGACCACAGAGCACGCTAGTATTGGGAGAATGTGTGTGTGTGTGTGTGTGTGTGTGTGTGTGTGTGTGTGTGTTTGCATCTCCTGGAGCACAACAGTGCTAGAATGATCAGAGGCTCATTATAATCTCATTATCCAAATATTGAATGTTTTTCATGAGATCTGTGGTATGGCTGGCAAAAACAACACACACACACACACACACACATACACAGCATAATAACAAGGTGGCCGTATAATTTATTGTCTAAACCAGGACAGTTTGAGAGTGATAGAGACACTATTAATAACTATGACAGGACAACAGTTGTAAACTGGAATTGTCCCCCAATGAGCCATGCAGTATGGCCACATTAACATTAATTTAATTTCATGTAATATTAATAACATTTTTGCCTATTTCCATCTTTAAGCCATTCAGACAAGTCTACCCATCCTGAAATATATTGTGAGAAGTGACGAAAGTCCACTGATTAGCCCTGCAGAGCTCGCATGTGAATAAGTCTTGTTGCAGAATTCCAATTCTGAGTTACAGGGAGTCAAGAAGACAAAGCGCAGTATCTATGTCTTGGGCTTCAGTAGCTAAATTTTAATGGAGGCCAGCTGAACAAATCCGATCCCTCAATTCAGAGGAAGGTACACAAGATATTTTTTGATACCTGGAAACAATGCCTCCTCAATAATGGCTTACATAAAACAATTCTAGTATGCCATTTTTGATCACCCTGACGCACATAAACAAGTAAGGCTCTTTAATCCTGCGCCGCGGTTACATTAGAATCCCTCTACTACCAGCTCACTGGTGGCAAGAATTATCCCCTAGTAAGTGATACAATTAATCATATAGGGCAGAGCTGTTTTTATGTAATAAATCTGATGTGCCATTACGCCCAACGAGAGTATTTAAAATGTGAAGAAAAAAGTAGACAACACTGGGGAACAGAGTTAAAATATACTCAACAAATCATTTTATAACACACAAATAAGTGAACGCTAAAATAGTAAATGAATTTTCACTGCAGATTCTTTATCCTTTCCCAGTCTTCACCCATTCCCAGCTCACTACTTCTGGTCTTCGTGCATCCCTATTTGCCTTTGGTTACTCCATATCACTGCCTAAGGAATCACTAGAAGTGCTTACTCGGTACATGAATCTTCACCTGCCCAGGATGTGAAATAAATAGAGAATCCAGCCAGATGGCCGCTAAGGTTCTCTGAAATTTAGAGATTCTGTAATTTTGAGTCCAATACAACAAATTTGGTTATAAAAATATCTTAGAATACATTTCAAGATCTAATTCCAGACTGTTAGATTAGCCATGACATTGGGTTAACTATGTCAATACTTCCATCCAACAGTGATTTTCATTAAAAGGTATCACTCTTATGGAATCTGTAAGTTGAAGGAAATACATCAGAAGACTCCCGACACCATCACAAGTAGTCCTTATTCCACAATCTAAAAACACTGAGTCTTCAAAAAAAGACAGTGAAGGTCATTGAAAAAAAGAAGCATCTGAAATTAAAGCCATGATCTATATTAATTACAGGAAGGTGACAAGAAAATTTTTTCCAGAGTTTTAGGGATGTCCACATCCAGAAAGATACAATATGGTACACTTTTCCCTGTGTCCCCAAATTAGTACAACTAAACCCACTGGGAATTATATATATAAAACAGACATAATAAGACTCTGAAAGTCAGAGAGAAGAAAAATAAACTGGCCAGGAACCTGAGTGCCCAAGTAACAACATGATGTGAGTTTCTTGGGTTTTCTTATTGCCTCACACATCTTAGATTTGGACCAGAAGCCAGCAACTCAAAAATGCCAAAGATATCAAACAAAAAAAGTCCCCATGAGAAATACAAATCAAAACCACAATGAGGTACCACCTCACACATGTCAGAATGGCTAACATTAACAGCTCAGGCAACAACAGATGTTGGCGAGGATGTGGAGAAAGACATTCTCTTTTGCACTGCCGGTGGGAATGCAAGCTGGTGCAGCCACTCTGGAAAACAGTATGGAGGTGCCCCAAAAAATTAAAACTAGAACTACCCTATGACCCAGCAATTGCACTACTAGGAATTTATCCAAGGGATACAGGTATGCTGTTTCAAAGAGGCACATGCACCCCAATGTTTACAGCCATCATGGCTATCAACAATAGCCAAAGTATGGAAAGAGCCCACATGTCCATTGATGGATGAATGGATAAAGATGTGGTATATGTATACAATGGAGTATTACTTGGCAATCAAAAAGCATTAAATCTTGCCATTTGCAACTACGTGAATGGAACTAGAGGGTATTATGCTAAGTGAAATTAGAGAAAGACAAATATGACTTCACTCATATGAGGACTTTAAGATACAAAACAGATGAAAATAAGAGAAGAAAAGCAAAAATAATATAAAAACAGGGAGGGGGACAAAACATAAAAGACTCTTAAATACGCAGAACAAACAGAGGGTTACTGGAGGGGTTGTGGGAGGGGGGATGGGCTAAATGGGTAGGGGGTATTAAGCAATCTACTCCTGAAATCACTGTTGCACTATATGCTAACTAACTTGGATGTAAATTTCAAATAAACAAATAAATAAATAAATAGAAAGGAAAAAAATAAGTCCCCATGAGAACCAGCTGTCTCTATCCAAAAAACCAGAAGAAGGGCATCCTAGCAAGACAGAAATATTTTTAGACAATAATCATTCTACATCAGCCAAACACCAAAGAAAAAAACTGTAGTGTCATCCTTACCCACACTAGCAAAGTCCAAACAAGCAGCCAGATTTCCACCCTCATGAGGCTGTAAAAAGGTGTCCCAACACCCCCACCAGGGTGGTTTCAAAGAGGGTAAGTAAGGACCCGGGACCTTCATCCTTGCCAGCTGGTAACAAGCTCCTTCCTCCCCACCAGAGTGTCAGTGCAGACCACAATGAAACCCTGGCCTGCCACCTCCACCTTTTAGTAATAAGACTCCTGTCCATTCCCCACTGGGGTGGTATCAGAAGAGACCTGTTACAGAGCTAGAATTTGCCCCATCTCAAGACAGTCCCTGTCTCAAGACAGTAATGAGGCCAGCTCCCACCACAGTAACACTAGACACCGCATGGGAGACACAATCCCATTCCTGCCTAGTAGAAACAAGGAATATCCTGCTTCTGATTTAAGGAACAATGAGAGGGGAATTTAGATTCCCCTAGAATCTAAATTCTGTCTCCTCCTAGAAGTAACAAAGTGATGCTTCTGTTTCCCCTTCCAAATCAGTGTCAAAGGAAGCTAGCTAGAACAAAAAGGCTTAAAATAAGATCCCAAGTTCTCATAACATAAAACTGTCTACATTTTAATCAAAAATTGCTGGTCATACCAAGAATATCTCAAACTGAGTGAAAAGACAATCAATGTATCCCGACACTGAGAAAAAGACAGAGATGGTAGAATTATTTTTTAAGGTTTATTTATTTATTTTGGGAGAGAGAGAGAGAGAGAGAGCAGGAGAGGGGCAAGGCAAAGGGAGGGAGGGAGGGAGGGAGGGAGGGAGGGAGGGAGAGAGAGAGAGAGAGAGAATGAATCCCAAGCAGGCTCTGCAACATTAGCATGAAGCTTGACATGGGCTCAAACCCACCAAACCACGAGACCATGAGAGATGGTAGAATAATTGAACAAAAGTTTTATAGTAACCATGATAAAAGGTTTAACAAGCAATCACAAAGAAAAAACTGGAAAGTATCAGCAAAGAAGTAAAAGATTTAAAGAATGAAATAGAGATTTTATTTTATTTTACCAAATGGAAATTTTAGAACTAAAAAATACGATAATCAAAATAAAAATCTCCGGAGATGGGCTGAAGGACAGAATAGAGGGGATGAGAAGAAAGAATTATTGAACTGGGAGACAGAAAAAGATAAATTACCCAATCTGAACAATAGACAATGTACTTCTATTTTTATTTTTTTTATATAATTTATTGTCCAATTGGTTTCATACAACACCCAGTGCTCACCCAACAGGTGCCTTCCTTAATGCTCATATACTTTTAAAAAGTGCATAGAGCCTCAGGTACCTGTGGGACTTTAGCAAAAGATCCAACATTCATGTTACCAAGTCACAGGAGAGGATAAAGGGGACAGGCCTGAAAAAATATTCAAATAAAAGCTAAAACTTCCCAAATTTGGCAAGAGACATAAGCCCACAGATTCAAGAAGCTGACTTAACCAAAACAGGACAAATACAAAGAAATCCATGCCAAGGTATCATAAACAAACTTCTGAAAACTAAAGACAATGAAAAAGCTCTTGAAAGTAACCAGAGAAAACAGACATCTTACATAGAGAGAAGACAATTTTTGAGTAACATCTCACCACAGAAGACACAAGGAAGTGGCACAATGTTCAGCAAGTACTAAAAGGACAAAAACTGTCAACGCAGAGCCTTATGCCTAGCAAAAATACTGATAAAATTCACCAACCTCTAGCAAGACTGACAAAAAAAGACACAAATTAACAATATCAAGAATGAAGCAGGGATATCACTACAGACCCTGCAGTCATCAAAAAGATAAGAGAATGCTATGAACAACTCTATCCACATACACTTGATAATTAAGATGAAATAAACCAATCTTTTACAAAATAGATTACAACTCATTCAAAATGAAATAAATTGAAATAAATACAGCTATTAAAAATTTAATAACTCAGAATTTTAAAACTCCAAAAACAGAAATCTCCAAGCCCAGATGGTTTCACCAGAGATTTATACCAAATATTGGAAGAAGAATTAACACCAATTGCATAATATATTTTTCTGAAATTAGGAGAGGGGAGAACACATCCCAATTAATTTTATGAAGGTAAAAATATCCTGATTATCAAAACCACACAAAGACAGTACAAACAAGAAAATTATAGGCCAATATCCTCATTAATACAGACACAAAAATTGGTAACAAAGTATTTGCAAATAGAATTCAACAATACATAAAAATAATTACATACCATGACCAGTGGCATTCATTGAAATGGGAATGGGAAGTTGATTCAATATTCAAAAACCAATCAATGTAATACACCACATTAACAAGATAAAGAAAAAAATCACATGACCATAATCATCAATGCAGGAAAACATTTGACAATTCAGTCATGATAAAAACCCTCAGGAAAATAGGTATAGAAGAGGACTTCCTTAATTTCATAAAAGAGAATCTACAAAAACCTACAACTAACATTTTACTTCATAGTGAAAGTAAAATTATTTCTCCTTAACACTAAGAACAAAGCTTATTTAAGGCAAAAGAGGAAATAAATGACATAGAGATGATAAAGGAAGATGTAAAACTGTTCTAATTTGATTAGAACATTATACATGATTGTCTAGGCAGAAAATCCCAAGGAATACAATAAACAATACAAATAAAGCAACAAGCAATAAAATTTCTAAAACTAACAAGTGAATTCAGCAAGGTCACAGAATATAAGATAGACATACCAAAAATCAACTGCATTTCTATATACTAAAAACGAGCATGTGGACAATGAAATTAAAATTTCAATACCATGTAGGGATACCTGGGTGGCTCAGTTGGTTAAGCGTCAGACTCTCGATTTTGGCTCAAGTCACGATCTCACAGTTTGTGAATTCAAGCCTCATGTCCAGCTCTGTGCTGACAATGAAGAGCCTGCTTGGGATTCTCTGTCTCCTTCTCTCTCTCTGCCCTGCTCACTCTCAATCTCTCTCTCAAAAATAAATAAATATAAACTTAAAAAAATCAATATCATTTACAATCACTCACAAAAATATTTAGGTATAAATTAACAAAACATGTACAGAACTTACATACTGAAAGAGTATATATCGCAGATGAAAGAAATCAAAAGGAAAAACATTGCATGTTCATGGATTAGAAGAATCTACATAGTAAAGATGTCAATTTGCCTCAAAATGACATTTAAACAATGCCTATCAAAACCCCAGCAACACTGTTATGTATGTTTGCATACATATATGATATGTGTGGTATGTGTGATATATATGATATGACATATGATATATATAATATAAATACACACACTCATATATACTAAAATTCATGTGGAAAAAGGTTAAGAAACTGAAATAGCAAAAATGATTTTCTGAAAAAGAAGAACAAGTGGGAGAAACCAGTCTACCCGATTTCAAGAATGAGGATATAGCTACAGTGATCAAGACTGTGTGGTACTAGTAGGGGGCAGACACAAAAGTCAATGGAAAATAACAGAGAACCCGGAAGTGCACTCATACAGCTCTGCTCAACTGATTTTGACAAAGGTGCAAAACCACACAAGAGAGAAAACAAATAGCCTCTTCCACAAATGGTGCCAGATCCATCGGTGCTGTATCCCCAGGCAAAAGAAATGAAACTCAACCTAAGTCTCACACCTTATTAAAAAATTAGTCAAAATAAATCATAAACTTAAATATAAAACTATAAAACTTTTTTTAAACAAAATAGGAGGGTGGCTCAGCTGGTTGAGCATCCGGCTTTGGCTTGTGTCATAGTCTCACAGTTCATGAGTTTGAGCCCCAAGTCAGGCTCTCTGCTGTCAGCACAGCCCCTCTATGCATCCTCTCTCTCCCTCTTTCTCTACCTCTCCCCCAGATGTGCTCGCACTCTCTCTCTCTCTCAAAAAATAAATAAATGTTAGGGGCACCTGGGTGGCTCAGTCAGTTAAGTATCTGACTTTGGCTCAGGTCATGATCTCGCGGTTCGTGGGTTCCAGCCCTGTGTCTGGCTCTGTGCTGACAGCTCAGATCCTGGAGCCTACATCACATTCTGTGTCTCCCTCTTTCTCTATGCCCCTCCCCAGCTCACATTCTGTCTCTGTCTCTGTCTCTCTCTCTCTCAAAAATAAAATAAGCATTAAAAATTTTTAACAATAAATGAAAAAATAAACGTTAAAAATTTTTTTAAATAGGAGAAAACTAGGCAAAGAGTTCTTAGACTTCATACCAAACGCATGAAAGAAAAATTTTATAGGGTTCATCAAAATTAAAATATTTTGTTTTCTGAAAGACCCTTGTAAGAGAATGAAAAGACAAATTACAAAATGCAGAGAATATATTTTTGACAATCACAGTTCTAACAAAAGACTAGTATCTAGAATAAATACTTTCAAAACTCAACAGGAAAAAAAAACCCAGTTACAAAATGAGAAAAAGACATGAGCAAAGATGATATACAGTTGGAAAATAAGAACATGAGAAGATGTTTAACAGGATTAGCCTTTAGGAGAGTGTAAATTAAAACTACAATGGGATAGCATTACACATCTATTGGAATGTCTAATCTAAAAAACTGTGACACCACCAAATGCTGGCAATGGAAGAGGAGAAAGTGGGTCACACATAAATTGCTAGCAGAAATGTAAAATTGTACAGCCACTCTGTAGAGCGGTTTACAGTCTCTTATAAAACCTTGCAGCTACCATATAAACCACCAAGGTACTCTTGAGCATTTAACCCAGAGAAATAAGACTAAGATTGACACAAAGATTTTTACAAACAGGATCACAGCAACTTTATTCATAATAGCTAAAAAGTATCAGGTCTTTCAATGGGTGAATGGTTGGTAGAGCAAAACATGATATATCCATACTGTGTAATCTTACTCGGCAACTAAAAGGAAGGAACTATTGATATCATCAACATCCTTAATGAATCTCCAGAAAATTATGCTACAGAAAAAACCATCCCAAAAGCCTACATGTTTTCTTGAAATGACAAAATAGTAGAAATGGAGAACAGATCTGTAGTTGTCACAGTTTAAGGAGAGGGTGAGGGCAAGAGGGAAATGGGTGTAGCTATGAAGTAGCAACACAAGGGATCGTTGTGGTGATGGAAATGTTACATATCTGGACCATATCAATGTCAACGGTTTTGTTGTAATGCTGTACTATAATTTCGTGAAATGTTACCACTGAGGGAAACAGGGTAAAGCATACATGGGATCACTCTGTATTATTTCTTTTGACTACGTATGAATCTGTAATTATCTCAAAATAAAAAAAATAAATTTTTAAATGGTCAGCCAGAAAAATAAACAGAAAGAGTATCACTTAAACTAGAATTAAATTTTAAAAAATAGTTTCAAATCAATTAGAGGAAATGGTTACAACATTTAGATTTACTTTAAAATCTGTTTCTATGTAATTTCTCCTAAATTGAATGAGCTAGACCTCTAATCCTAACTAAAACAGAATAGCTTGTAGCAGATCAACGATCCTGTTGAGATATGGACAATTTAGATTTTTGTAAACATCTATCTGAAGCCATCATGGAGCTGGTGAAAAAGCCAGAATTTATGGAATCAGATCCTAGAGAAGGAGAAAACTCACAGAGAGAAGTCAAACTTTCTGCATGCCACTTTTCTCTTTGGAGTATCAGTTCATACTTGGGTCAGTCAAGGTCTTGAGATGCTAGCTGAGCCTTGGCCATCTCTTACAGCAAAAAGGGAAGAAATGGAGTTCAGAACTATAAAGTTAGGAAGGACCTGAGCAGCTAAGATCTTGAAAAGAAGGAAGATGCACTCAAGTTTCTCCTTGAGACATTTGCACAAAGCAGAAGGTTAAGAACTCAAGTAGAAATTACCTTAAAAACACTGCAGAGAATGGGGCAGTCAGAGAATTCAGGATACAAAAACAGAAGTCCAAGGTCTATGAAAGAGATGGAAATGCCATCCCAGTTGAGAAGCAAGAAGAGCTCTCCCAGAGAGGTGATAGCAAACTCAAAATAGATTGAGCCTTACAAAAACTGAAAATCACTCTCAGGTCAGCTCAGTTTCTATTTGGACTGAGATTATCTGCCCCTCTGCTGCCTCCAAAAAGATCAAATAAATCATACTCAAAGGAAAGAATATATCCAGACCTTCCATATTATTTACAATTGATGCCACGTATTCAACTAAAAACATTTACTGGCATAACAAGAAATAGAACATACAAGGAAAAACAGAGATGGGCTTACAAGTAACCGATATATATTGGAGCTATCAGATAAAGATGTTATATGGTCAGATAAAAAATGGCAAAATGGAAAATCAGAAAACCAGAATTCGTAAGAAAAAGTTAAATGGAATTCCAAAATTTAAAAATACAATAATTGAAATTAAGATGATCACAAAAGATAGCTTAAAATGTAGGACTGGACCCAGTAGAAGAAAAAAAATAGTTAACTGTAATATTTGAGTAAACAATACCCAATATTGAGAGTCAAAAGAATGAAAATTATAGAAATATTGCATTTGTGACACTGTGTTAAAAATCTAATGTATGTATAATTAGAACCCCAAAAGCAGAGGAAAGAGAGAATAGGACAGAACAAAATTAAAGAGATTAAAAACTGAGCAATTTCCAAAACTGATGGAACACATCAAGCCACATGTTTTTTTTTTTTTTAATTTTTTTTTTAACTTTTTATTTATTTTTGAGACAGAGAGAGACAGAGCATGAACGGGGGAGGGGCAGAGAGAGAGGGAGACACAGAATCGGAAACAGGCTCCAGGCTCTGAGCCATCAGCCCAGAGCCTGACGCGGGGCTCGAACTCACGGACCGCGAGATCGTGACCTGGCTGAAGTCGGACGCTTAACCGACTGCGCCACCCAGGCGCCCCTCAAGCCACATGTTTAAGAAACACTAGCAGGATAAATACAAAGAACACCATATCTAGGCTCATCATAATCAAATAGCTAAAAGTTAAGGGCAAAAACAAAAGCAAGCAGAAAAAGAAGACAGCATTACCAAAAGAATAAGAAGTCTGAGAATTTATTTTTTTTAATTTTTTTATTGTTTATTTATTTTAGAGAGAGAGACATAGAGCACGAGCAGAGGAGGGGCAGAGAGAGAGGGAGACACAGGATCTGAAGCAGGCTTCAGACTGAGCTGTCAGCACAGAGCCTGATGCAGGTCTTGAATCCACAAACCGTGAGATCACAACCTGAGCCAAAGTCAGGCGCTTAACTGACTGAGCCACCCAGGTGCCCCTGAGAATTTATTTTTTTAAAGATGAAAAAAAAAACAATACAGTATCTTTAAAATGCCACCCTAGAATTTTAACCTCTGTAAAAAAAAAAAAAAAAAAAAGTCTTCAGAGGTGAAAGACAAAGACATTTCCAGACCAACAGAAACCAGGAGATTCACCCTAAAGGAAATGTAAAGGGCGCTGTTCTAGAAGAGAAATGAGACAAATAAAGATGCAATAAGAAATAAGGTACAACACAGTATGTTACGTGGATGAATCTAACTATTTTTAAATTCAACAATCTCTTGAAAGATTTACAATGTGAATAAAACTCTAAAGTATGACAACAACAGTAACAGTCAGGAAGGGGTTAACTGGGAATATTATTTTTAAAACATGGCCACAAACCCTCTGATGCTCCTCCATCAAGAGCTGTTGACTGCATCCCTTTCTCTTGAGTCTGCACAAACTTGAGATTTCTTAAACCACTAGGAGCATGGCTGAAATGACAATATGTGACTTTCAAGGCTAGGTCATAAAAGGCCATGCAACTTCCACGTTGCCCTCTTGTTCTTCGATCCCTAAGTCACCACATAAAAAGTCAACTCTTTGACCACCATACTGGAGAGACTACATAGAGGGCCTCTGCTCAAAAATTACAGTGAGTCCTTCCTTCAGCCATCTCAGCCCAGACACCAAACATGTGAGTGAAGAAGCCATCTGTTCAGGTCACCCCAGGCATTCAAGGCATCCCAGGTGAGGATCCAGACATCATGGAGCAGAGACGAGCCATTCCCACTGTGCCTTTTCAAAATTTCTGACTCAGAGAATCCAGGAACTTAACCAATTGGTTATTGTTTAATGCTACTAAATTTTAGAGTAGTCTGCTACACTACAAAGAAAACAACAACAGACAGATCAAGTCACCAAATGTCCTAGAACTGCCTGAGAAATAGTAAGAGAACTAACTTATATTAGAATCTAACAAGGGGCACCTGGGTGGCTCAGTTGGGTAAGCGTCTGACTTTGGCTCAGGTCATGATGTCGGTTTGTGGATTCGAGCCCCACACCGGGCTCTGTGCGGACAGCTCAGAGCCTGCAGCCTGCTTCAAATTCTGTGTCTCCCTCTCTCTGCCCCTCCCCCACTCACACTCTGTCTGTCTCTCAAAATAAATAAACGTTAAAAAAAAAAAGAACCTGACAAGTTAAGGATGCATCTTGTAGTCTTTAGGTAATCTTTAAAAATATGGGAAAAGTACATACAACTAAGTTGCAAATCAGCGCAATAATTCAGAGAAAGTGTCAGTTTCTTTACCTGTACCACCTCCGTATCTGTCACCATCACCCACCATACATACTCTTGCACCCTGGACAATTGTAACAAGCATGGGGTACAGATGTGGTGTGGAAATCCCCAATGGCCAGTGCATTTTTGTTTAAATCCTATGGATACATAAGATCCTGAAATAAATACTGGAAAATCTCTTCCCAGTTTTAGCTCCAACAAAGGAGAAATCTTCACATATTAAAACTGAGTTCTGCTGTCATCCCATCCACTATTCAGCTATGTGACCTGGGGGAAAAAAATCACTTAAAATGTAAGATTCAGCTTTAGAGAATCAAGAATTTTACAACTAAAAGAGACAGGCTCTTGCAACCTACTATTCAATGTAAACCATAAAATAAAGGGGCTGCACAAGATGATCTCAAACCTCTTCAGATTTTAAAATTCAGTAGGAACACATTTGCCTTTGCAACGAATATAGGTTCCAGGCCACAGACCTAAAGCACTGAGAATAGTTAAGTACTTAAACAAAAAGAGCTTTTTTTCCCCTTCTACCAATTACTCTCTTTCTCCTCTGTACTCCCTCTCCTCTACCCCACAACTACAGATATGTATGAAAGCTATAATTTTCATTAAAAGACTCATGCAGATTCAAAGCTGAAGTTCTACAGATTCCAAAATTAAAGTGCAAACAGACAATTAACCCACAAAATAGAGCTCATAGAGTATTTGTTTCTAGTTTCTAGTTATATGCCAGCAAAATGAAAATGTGGCAATGCAGGGTAGTATCTGCTTGAAAGAAATCTAGTACGAAAAAGCACTCATGCCTACATCTCCTCATTTTCACCCAAAGCACAGATGATACACAGATTCAGAACTATAAAATACCCAGTGTAAACTAAGGTCAGGTGGGGTCTATGAATACTGAAGAAAAAGTACAACCATCTGAATAAATCACGTTCTTTGAAAATGTGCAACTCACTATAACAGGACATTGAAGGGTTTTCCTGTCTCTGTTTCATCCAAGGTGTGAAAATAATAGCAGATGTCAACAGGAGCTGTGAGGCTAGAGGCAGGGGGAGCTTGCCCAGAAGACAGCCCGAGGACCTACTGGATGATTCTTTAACCTCTCATCCATGATAAGGGTATAAAAAGTATCAGGATATGCAGAGAACTTGATTGGTTCTGTGACAGGTGAGCTCAATGAGTGAATGCTGAATGAGGGAAGAACCTGATTTTCTTATTTGGTTGGGGACCAAAAGAAAAAGAAAGAAAAAAAAAAAACAAGACATGAGACTTTCCCATGGACCAGATGTGGCTCCATGCGTGAAATAAAGTTGGGTTAGGTTGTTTTAGAGTCAGTACAAAGAAGGCTGCTTAAGTGGAATCTCAGAAGATGGAAGCTGAAGAACTTCTAAGAGCTATGAAAGGAGCAAACAGCCAGACAGGAGAGAGAGAAATTGGTAAAACAGTGAGATATCCCAGCAACCCAGAGCGGAATGTTCCCCAGTGTACTGGGGAAAGCAAAGAATTTTGCTATTGAATTTTTTAGTTCTAGGGAATTTTATTGTAAATATTATAAATAAGTTGGTACATAAGAATAGTATGAAAAAGTAGAAGAAACTAGTCTTAGACACCATGTCTTTAAGGATTGGTGACTCAATAATTTTCATCAGCTTATGTCAATAAATCAACTGACAGTACGATGTACACCTACCATATGTCAAAAGTTATGTAGGCTTTGGAGAGGCCATGAAAGAAGTACAGGATATCTCCTGCACTCAAAGAGTTAATTCATCTATATTGGAAATCATTGCCTAAGAATGTGCTGGTCTTGCCACATGAGGATAAGGCACTGACCCCTTGGTGTTCTTTCTCTAGTTGCTGTAACAGCTTTGTCTTTCGATGTCCTATATGGATCATCTGGTCCACTCTAGGATGCACTGCACAAAGATGAGCTGAAATTGGCCAAACCCTGCGGCCAGAGGTTCATATTGGACAGAAACTCTTCACCCACACAGGGGTAATATGCTACAGAAAAATCAGGATCCATGAAATCTACCCTCAAACTAATGTAATTCTTCCTGAGAGGAAGCATCACATATATTGATATATGGTGGGAAAATACAACCTGTTTTGACTACACATACTGTATTGAAAGACCATTTTACCTACAGTGTATTTTAGCTACAGTTTGAGCACTATCTATCTACAGCTCCTGAAAACTAGCATGTAGTGTTTCCCAGTTTGTGGCTTCTGTCTTTTGTGTGTGTGGTTTCTGTCCTTATTGTCTCCAAATAATGGAACTTGTGTCAGAGTACTTTACTTTTTATTAAATGAATGGGCTAGAATTTACTGATCAAATGCAGTGTTACCTGGTTATGATAACTGTGTTGTATATCTATAAAATAAAAAATGTGTCTCAATTTTATATTAGTTCCACTGGGATCCAATGGTCTGGACTATTTTTCCTCTTCTCTCCACCACAAGAAATACATTTCGAAAAAGCAGATGTACACAAAATTCCATTGTGGAGCCCACGCAGTGGGTATTCAGTTAATACCTGCTGAACTGTGAAAAGCACTATTTAGCACACACACTCAATCCATAGAGTAAAAGTGAGTCACACACCAAACATAGGAGTGAACAGATTCATTTCTGATTCTTCGTTTGCTTGTGATGAGCTGGTGATTCCACGTGTATTGTTTATCAAGCTGATGGCTTCCTGACGGAGGTATGAAAGAACAGCCTACGTGGAATTAGCCCACAGTTTACTGAGGTCCTATCTATGCTGTGGATGAACAAAAAGGAATCTCCCCTGTTTAGAAATCCTGTCCACCCGTGAGGCAGGGTCAATCTATACAAGTGGAAGGCTTCTGTGAACGTATCTTAATAAAGTCACATCATCAGTTACAAAAGGAGTCAAATTGTATTCTGCACATACAGAGGAACATTACAACAGGAAACCTGACCTGAGCTTTACTGGACTAAACAGGTTTTATGTGGGCTTGGGTTGTGATTTTGCTTCGAGCTACAACCCCTCAAACAGCAACAGCCAGGGGCACAGTTTAGATGTGCATCCCTTGCATTCTCTTCTGCCGGGCTGGAAATTGGTGAAGTTTCTTCCGGGTAAAACGGAAAAAAGGTGGATGCAGCTTCAGTGCCTACCCAATTCCCAAGTGACATAAAAGGACACTCGAGTCAACGTCAAGAGAGACAGGATTACAGTATCACCTGCCACAAAGGATACTCTCAGGGAAGAGAGATAAAATAAGCCGCATGTTCTAAAGTAATCCACGCACAGCAAAATTATGGCCCTGCTATATTTATACACATGGGTACAGTTTTCATACACTATTATGGTCTCATATTATATATCTTTAAATCATCCTGCAAAAGTTTCTGCCTCGGCCTAATGCGGGCTCTAATTTAGGATGAACAACTACTCTCATAAAGAAAAACTGCTGCTGCTGCTGTTTATTAGGCTGCAGAAAGGTCTCACTGACTAATGTCCCAGGATTAAATGAATGTGGAATAATAAGAGCTGATTTATTTGTGCTCTGCTAGGATAAAGCTGCCACTGATTTTACAAGAAACTATTCATCTGAGGCCCACTATAGCTAGTAAATTGTGCCTGTTGCTGAAATTAGTCTCCAGGCCTTCGTGTAATCTACAGTGTGAAGTAGCAGTGTGGTAATAAAGCCATTGTGGGCACTTGGTTTATTTAAAAGGTCCCCCTTATATCCCCATCTTCGGGGATTCTAAAAGTCAACCCTTCTGAGATCACTTTTGGAAATTCACCTGTCCCTTACCCACAAACTACACTTCTAGCTGCGGAATTTAAAGCCAGAATTAAAAGTCTATAGCCTCCAATAAATAAACACCAGAGCAATCCTATCTCTCGCTGCAGATTTTTCTTCCTGGCCCAGCATACAAGGACAGCATTTCTCAGGCTCTGGGCATGTACATGGTGGTGATCAGAATGCAGCAGGTGCAGGACAAAAAGGGAACAGCAAGAAAGAATGGTTGTTCCCTCTCTAAAATGTGTTTGGCTCCTCTGTACTCCGAGACCATCTCCGCCCCCCTCCCCTAGCAAATTTACTGATGGTAATTTCACATGCAGGGCCTTCGTGTAGGCACTTCCCTTAAATGAAGCATTTAAACAAACCAATGGAAACGTCTAACCAACAGGAACCAGCAAAAGTAGGTGCAACTGTCGAAGCCATGGCACTATGAAGGCCACGGAGATCTTGCAAGAGAGTGGTGACAACACTAGATCTCCTCTAGAATCAAAGCTATTCATATTTTATAAGAAATGAATAAAAAAAATCTTATTTTAGACACTGCTGTATAACTTAATCTGGCTCACTGTAGTTATTCAATTGTTGAACTGAAAAATCAAGCAATATATTAACTTAAGAACCAATCAAAATAGCAATTGCTTTTCTGGAGAACAGTTTCCTCTATGTTATAATTAACAGCACTGTCAGAAATCATCTTCAAGCTGCTCTTTGTTTTATCTGGCTTTGCTTGTGAAACTGTTTGTGGCAGCATGATTCTTTGCCATGCTTTATTATCAAGATGATGAAACCAATAATAAGAACAACAACAACAATAATAGTGACCCGAATGGCGCCTACTCAGTGCCTGGCACTGTTCTAAGTACTCTGGGCAAGCCTATCTCATTGGCCCTTCATAACTATCTTACTGGAAGAGACATTTCCATCTTACAAATGAAGAGATTAAAGCACAAGAAGTTAGGAAATGTGTCCACGTTTCCCAGCTTGTAAGCGGCAGAAACAGGATTTGAACCTGGAGGGCCTGGCTCTCACGTCAGTGCTTCTAACCATTAGGCTACAAAACAAAACAAAACAAAACAAAACAAAACAAAACAAAACAAAACAAAACAAAGTATGGAAAACATAAACATAAAGCATGTGTAGCTTATAGGGTTTCTGAGGACTTATTGATTCTGGCAAGGGCCAGGAAATCTGGTCATCTTTATTAAATGTCAATAAAATACGGAACAAAGGGTATTTTAATGCTCACCCTACCAAAGCAAGTGCCATTGTACCGAATTCTGACTCTCATTTCACTTTCTCTGGTTGCAAAACTGTCCTCTAGCTTACCCCTCTATACTTCCTTTCTGCAAAATATTCTTTTCATGAGAAACACGGTTCTTGCCAGTCTTGATTTCTCCACCATCTTTCCTAACTCCTCTTTTTTCCTCCCACAATTACTTATGTGATGCCATGATCCAGAAGCCTGTCAATGTGAGGTTTTCATAATTACTGAACAGGTGCTGGCCCAATAACGCACTGAATGGCCTGAGGAAAAACAGGAGGCTGGAAAAACCCCACATGCCAATCCTGGTTTGTGGCTACATCCTCTTACCTATTCTAACACCTTGACTCAAGTCACCATGTTCCAGCAAAGAAAGACCAGCCAGTAATGCACTCTGGTTACAGAGTTTTCCCTTCTTAGATTAGCATGCACATGGGCCCCAATGTACTTTTCTCTAAGGCACAGAATAAATTTATCCCTATCCTTCATGGATGAGATAGTCTATTAATTTTATGGTGCTTCATTCTGGTTTGTGTTCAATGCTGAAATTTCATTATAGCTTTGGAAGGATGGGATCAGGGGAACACATGGAATCCACTTAGCAGTTGCTAGGAAGTTTGGCCTGGGATTTACTTGTAACTAGCATAGGTGAAAAGCATTTGCTTCGCTTTGGGACATCTTCCCTAATACCAGTTTAGATCTCCATAGATAACACTTCCCATCCACTGCAGAACTGGTCTCCTAGCTTTGGTTACTGTGACCAAGCTAGAAGATAGTAGGAGTTTTGTATCCATTGCTGTCCTTTTTGTCACCAATTCTCTACGTATTCATAAACAAGTGATGTGTTTCCAAGACCGAGTTTCCCTACCCCTTCTCTGTAATTTCAGAATTTCAATATTAGCATTTTATTCTTAGGTGAGAGCTACTGTCTAGGTCCTTGCTACTCAAAACATGGCCCTCAAATCAGCAGCACTGGCATGGACTGGGAGTTTCTTAGAAATGCACAATCTACGGCCCAGTCTTACTTCTATTAACACAGAAGATGCAGTTTAACAAGATCTCCAGGTGATGCATATGCACACAGAGTTTCAGAAGCATAGGTGGAGGTAAGAGGAAGTTTTAGGTCCCTAATAAGAGACTGAGTGAGCCAGAGCCTTTCATAAGCAGCACTGGTCCGGTGGTAAGGCTGCCTTTGACTTGGAAATATTCAGGTTTCCAACTGTTGCAGGCAGCACAAAAAGAGCACACAGCTTTCACAAGCGTTACCGCCAAAATTTCATGAAGTCTGCCCCAGAAGAAGTAAAAGGAAAGAAAGGGAGCATTATATTCTTTATAATCTCTTCTAAGGATACCAACTTCTACTTCCAAAGTTATTTTGAAAAATCAGTGGAGGGACACCACTGAAAAATCAGTCAGTTAAGCATCTGACTTCGGCTCAGATCATGATCTTGGGTTTCGTGAGTTTGAGCCCCGCATTGCATTCGACGCTGGCGGTGCAAAGCCTGCTTGGGATTCTCTACACCCCCCCCCTCCCCCACTAGTCCTCTCTCTCTCTCTCTCCCTCTCTCTGAAAGTAATTAACTAAGCTTTTAAAAAATAAAAATCAGTGGAGATAATAATTTACAAGAGCAAGACAGCTCATTTCTTGTGTGCATCATGGCAAGGGTAGAGCATATGAATTCTCTAAAGCCCACTTCCACGCCAGCGAGCACAGGAGGGGCCCTGCACTCCGCCCACACAATCAACTGCTCTTTAGGTTGCGAGGAGTTTTGGGACATTTTTGCCACTTCACCAAAACTCTATGAACATGTTCACCTCTCTCTTTCCAAAGGGCCGTAGACACAATTGCTTAAATTTCTCTTAATTTTGTATTTCTTCCGGGTCTTTCATTTTGTTATAATTTGACCACCTCTCTTAAAGTCACTTGGAGTCAGTGCACTTCTCCTAGGTTTCTCAGTTAGTTGGTCCAGGCTTTTAGGCAAAACCTCCTAAAGATAGTATGCAAAAAAATTATGCTATTATTCAAGAAAGTCAACAGGCTTTCATATAGTCAAAACTAAGGAAAAGATGATGAGTACTTTCTTCAAGGTTGGTATTAGGGTCAATCTACCGAGTCACAGAATGCTACAGTATAAAAGCTGGTCTTGAAGCCTACGAGCCAGAAAACATATTAGATAATCAGACTTATTCAGGATTTCCATAACCCTTCTTGAAAACTAATCCATACCTAAGATGTAATCCTAGTAAATATTCAACTTATTTTAAAAGTTTTACGGAGTGTTACACATGAGTGCCTTTATGCTTATCTTGTTCTTAATAATAAAGCATAGCTGTTACAATATTTACAATAAGATAAACCTGCTCTCTCAACCCTACCCTTCCAACCTACCACCTACCTGACTCTGAGCCAGTTACAGGAGAAGCTTGTCTACCAGTAAGACTGGGGCTGGGAGTTGATCAGTTAATAAAACTTTGATTCAAGCAGGAAATAAATTTTGAAATTGTATCTATTTTCTTCCATTTTGTCTTAAATAAATAAATGAAAAATTTAGTTTCAGTCTTTATTATAGAACACAGCCATTTCTTGGAATAAGAATCCACAGGTGGGCATTACTCACTGATTTTCTTGAATAAATCATATCCATAATACATCATCTACAATTTTCAACTCCTGGAATTGGTAAAGAACATTTGGTAGTCAAGCTGAATGTAGGAAATTTCTCTATCTTAATATACTTTTTTATATTTTAATATATTTTAATATATTTTCCTGCATCTAATATAATTTTAATATATTTTTTATTTTAATATATTTTCCCATATCCAATATAATAATGATGTTTTGGCTACTCATATGTAGACTTTCCAAAGATTCCAACATAGTTTTCAGAGAAATAACCCTATCTTTGGATGCTAACAGTCTATCTCTCTGAAAAGTATTGAATTGAATAATAATCACTATCAATACCTCTTCTAGACACATGAACAGGGACCCCTGTCCTGGGCCCGTGGTTTAGAAGTCCACATTTTGGTTCTATTCTTTCCATGTTCCCCTCAATGGAGCCAAAGTGACATGCCCATCTAGAAACAACCTTCCCCTTTCAAAACCACGTTCCAACGGGGCGCCTGGGTGGCGCAGTCGGTTAAGCGTCCGACTTCAGCCAGGTCACGATCTTGCGGTCCGTGAGTTCGATCCCCACGTCGGGCTCTGGGCTGATGGCTCGGAGCTTGGAGCCTGTTTCCAATTCTGTGTCTCCCTCTCTCTCTGCCCCTCCCCCGTTCATGCTCTGTCTCTCTCTGTCCCAAAAATAAATAAACGTTGAAAAAAAAAAATTCAAAACCACGTTCCAGGTCCAAGGTCCCTGAAATTCCCTGGCCAAATAGCACAAGGTTTGAAAACTTCTTAAGGTGTTAATATACTTCTTGAGACCCCTTGTGGTGTGAGACAAATTTGAGGTTAGAAGAGGAGGTGGAAGACTGCAGGAGAAGCTGGCGAAGATGGGCCCTCTTTGCACTGCCATATTTTGCATGGAACACCAAAGATTTTGAGAACTAGAAATTTAAACTTGGCCTTCCAAATCATTGTGAAGATTTATTTATCAAGGAAGGAGGATAGGACATACCTTAAGAGTTTGCTGGCTTAGGGGCGCCTGGGTGGCGCAGTCGGTTAAGCGTCCGACTTCAGCCAGGTCACGATCTCGTGGTCCGTGAGTTCGAGCCCCGCGTCGGGCTCTGGGCTGATGGCTCAGAGCCTGGAGCCTGTTTCCGATACTGTGTCTCCCTCTCTCTCTGCCCCTCCCCCGTTCATGCTCTGTCTCTCTCTGTCCCAAAAATAAATAAACGTTGAAAAAAAAAATTTAAATAAAAAAAATTAAAAATAAAAAAATAAATAAAAAAAAGAGTTTGCTGGCTTAAATCATATCTTGAAATATTTATACCCAAGGTATATGGGCCTCCATTGGTACACCTATTCATGACACCATCAGTGTTAGGGTCAGGTCTCATTACAAAAGATATATAGGTAATTTGGAAAGCACACACAGCTGACCTGGCAGGCCCACAACTTGGGTGGTGGAGCCTAGAGCCCTCCCCTTGCCACAGACATTGGGAAGCACTGAGTACCCATGTGTACTCTACAGATAAAATGGAAAGTACAGATTATTCCAGGGAGGCAGTTAGTGGGAACTATTTGTAAGTTTCTACCATACTGAACTTCACTAAGCTTCAGTATTGGATTTTTAAAATAAGAATAATGATGGGTAACACACAGGCTTACCAGGAGGAATAAGTGGGTCAATCTATAGAGTACTTAAAATGAGGGCCACACACATATTACCTAGTAACCAGCATGCTTTTCCTCATTATTAACATTGATATCAAGTAATTATACAACACTTAGGATGTGCCCTGGAGATTCACCTACAATCCAATTTAAGCACAGAGAAAGTTAAGTAACTTGCCATAAGTACACAGAAGGGGTAAATGATGGAGCCAGAATCCAAGCCTAGGCATTCTGGCTCCAGAATCTGTGTCCTTTGGTGAATTCTTTCTTGTGCCTTTAATCTCTTTTGGAAAGGACCGTCTTTTTCTTATTTTTTAAACCTCCTTGAAGTGGTATTGTATCTTAGCTGAGCCTATTAGAAAGACATGCTGGCTACATCAAATGGATCAGTTATATGGTACGAGTGGCTCATAAACTTTCAAGTGTTACAGCATATATGGTGAACATAAAGGCATTTTCCAACCTCTTCCTATACCCTAACCTTCCTGGGTCACACAATGTATAACAGATGACATTTAGCTTCTAAGTCGTTATGACATCAAGGATAATTTTGGCCATTGGTTTTACATACATCAGTTATTTTATGCTTACATTATGGGTGTGTGTTTCTTTTTTAATTCCTAAGTGGGCAATTCTACTTCTATCACTGGAATTTTAACTTGTTCATTTCAGGCATCTTTTCACACTTATTATGGCAAATTCTGAGTTGCCTACTATCCCCACCTAAGTCAAGGTTATCGAAGAATTTACATAGCACCCTCATATTCCCAAATATAAGATCTATGAGAACTACAAATAACTAGATCAAATTTAATGATGCCAACACACTGTATCTCATGTATGTACCCCCAACCGAGGCATACACTGAAACAATCATGAAGAAATTTCCACCCCACCGAAAGGTAAGTGAAAAGTAAACAACAGCATGATTAAATGAATTTTCACTATAAATATCTAGTTGAGAGACTTCAAATTTATGGCCCCTGAGTTGAAATCAGTATAGGCTGGCTGGTCCACAGTGTTTCAAACTCTTGCCATCATTTAAAAATCAGCATATCTTGGGGTGCCTGGGTGGTTCAGTCAGTTAAGCATCTGACTTTGGCTCAGGTCATGATCTCGCAGTTCATGGGTTTGAACCTCACATCGGGCTCTGTGCTGACAGCTCAGAGCCTGCCTGGAGCCTGCTTCTAACTCTGTGTCTCCCTCTCTCTCTGCCCTTCCCCCACTTGTGCTCTGCCTCCTTTGTCTTTAAAAATAAATAAATAAATGTTAAAAATAAATAAATAGGAGCCCTGAGTGGCTCAGTCAGCTAAGCAGCTGACTCTTGATTTTGCCTTAGGCCATGATCCCAGGATCCTGGGATCAAGCCCCACATCGGGCTCTGCACTGACAGCATGGAACCTGCTTCGGATTCTCTCTCTCCCTCTCTCTCTCTCTGCCCCTCTCCCACTTGTGCTGTCTCTGTCTCAAAATAAATAAACTTTAAAAGACTAAATAAATAAATAAATAAATAAATAAATAAATAAATAAATACCAGCATATTTTACATAAAAACCCAGATTTCCAATTTCTCTCGAAAACTGGAAAACCTGTTCACCCAACCCAGATTCCCACACGGCAAGCCTAGGCTACAGTGGAATGGTCCCATGAATGCTCCTGTTCCCCACAGTGATGATCATTCTCTATACACAGCCTTATTATTTAATTATCTAGCTGGGCCCAGCAGGGATTTGAGTATAAAACTCCTAATCATGATGGTTTGGTATAGTATAGATATAATTACCGTTTGATGTTTCAAGAAACTCTTCATCATCTATTGATGTAGAGGCTAGCCAAGATTTGCTGATGATCAAATTACAGGGGTTAAAGTCAGATTAAATTATACCAACCTCACTGCCCCTTATCCTTTTTAAGTCAGAGGGTGTTTTATTAGATCATGGCAAGAGGTTATATACGTATATCTGACAAGGTTTCTTAACATTTACTGTTTCAATACAACTCATTCTTGTGGATCTCCCAAACCGTTACTCTATTTTTCTAGTTCAGTAAGTTAAGGAGATATGTGATGATTTTAACAGTTGCCCAGAGCCACCAGAGTGAACACATTCTTCCTTTGCATGATCCTAGTAATTCAAATGAGTTATTTCTATCACTATTCTAGTGTTTGAGACAGATTTTACACAAGTGAACAAAACTCAAGCAAATTTGTCATGGAAGTAACATCTCATGACAAAGGCTTACTTGCATTGTAAATTATTTGAGTGGCTGCAAAATTTGAACAAATGGGAGTTGCATCTTTATAACAGCAATCCAGAGCTAAAGACTAAAATGTGGGATCTTATTTTATGATCATTAGCCAGTCATAAATCAATTAATATTATGTGTTCTTAGAATCACTATGTTCAAGCTGCAGCTCTAAAATTGTAAGTTTTAAGTCATTTAACAGAACAATGTCATAGATGGGAATTCTCTGACAGGAATTTTAGCCTGTGGAATGGACCCCTTTTATAAGCACATGCTATAATACCTGGTACTCTAGATTGACATATAATTACTATAACTTCTTTGGGTATAAAAATAAAGAGAATAGAAAAGAGCAAAACAAAACTGCACAAGAAGGCATTTTTTTAATGTTTATTTTTAGGGGCCGGGGAGGAATCGAGAGAAGGAGAGACAGACTCCCAAGCAGGCTCCTTACTGTCAGCACAGAACCCGACAAGGAGCTTGATGTCACGAACCGTGAGGTCATGACCTGAGCTGAAACCAAGAGTCAGATGCTTAACCGACTCAGCCACTCAGGCATTCCTACAAAAAGGCATTTTAAGATTTTTATGATCTAAATAGCCTTCTTTTTGGTCAAGAGACAATTAAAAATCCATCTTTCAGGTTTTCACTAAATCATTTAAATGGACCACTTATTGCTATCACTAATTCTTCTCAAGGCATGCCAAAACATGGGGCAAAACGTGCTACTGGTAATATGCTTTTAGTCTTGAAGATGCCAAAACAACTAATGCATTCAGTTCTCTGATTCAGTTGGTTTCATCTAAACAGCTGTTAAAAGAGCCCAGCCTGACCTTCTGTGGAAAGAGCAAGGTGACTGGCTGCATTTCCCATCATTTTACCAAGGGCACGGACACTGTGTGAGGTGGGGGTGGGGGATGGATTAGGTCTGTTTTACCTATTAAGAAGTGACTTTGGCTAGGAAAGGTGGAAAAACAGCCCACTAATTTTTACTCCATTTCAAGATGCTAAATAAACCATCAAGTGGCCAAGTGGAAAGTAAAAGCCCCAGTCACACCCAGAGAATTCCGGCTCTTTATCCACCTTGTCCTAGCTACAGTTGATTTTTACCTCTTTACTGTGCACACCCACCCACCCTGCAGGGCAGCAGCTTCTTAGAAAAGGTCCATCTGCCTTGAGAATATGCCCGAGTCACAATTTCTAAAAATGCAGACCTTCACTCCAGGCTTATATTCAACTATGAAGTGGAACCAAATGAAGAAAATAGGGCTCTGCAAAGGCCAATTGGGCTTATTTTCATACCTAAATATGCCTCCAGAATTCTTCTTATAACACACATGGCCATTAAGCCCTGGGAGTCTTTCACTGCACTTTAGAATGTTGAATCACACAGAGTTTGGTTTTGTGTAAGGTAAAATAACTTGCCTGGATGGATAAAATAGACCTGACGGTCTAAGGTAGAATATTCATTTGGAGGAAGGTACAGCCTAGAATTCAAAGACCCTGTTCACAGTTGTCTGATGAACTTACGAGGGCAAAAGTGCAAGAAGGTGTAAATAAGTACAAATTTAAATCTCACACTCAGCAAATGACCAGCTTCCCCCATGCTCCCCAATATAAGAGAAAAAGAAATGATAGCAAAGAGATTAAATCTGTTAAAACGTGATGCTATGAACAAAATTAAGCCTGGAAAGAGGAGAGTTCCTAGGTACCTGCAGGCTACACTGCCAAAGTAAAAAGACCCCAAAAATACAATGGCCAAGAGGCGCCTGGGTGGCTCCGTTGGTCGAGCATCCGACTCTTCATTTCAGCTCAGGTCATGATCTCACAGTTTGTGGGACTGAGCCTCGCGTCTGAGTCTGTGCTGACAGCACGGAGCCTGCTTGGGATTCTCTCTCTTCCTCTTTCTCTGCCCTTCCCATGTTCTCTGTCTCTCAAAAGAAATGAACATTAAAAGAAAATTTTTAAATGGCTTAAGCAACATAGAAGTCTCATTTCTTTCTCACATAGTAGTTCAGAGATGGATAGTCAGCCTAAGGTAGTGAGAGTCGTCCTCAATGCATGGCTTCTACCCCTGGGCCCAAAGTGACTATCTCAGAAAGTTGTCATCTTTCCAACCCACAAGAAAGAAAGGGAAGCAGCCATTACAGAGCTTCCGTAGTAACAACACGACTACAAGTTGCACCCATCACTTCTGCCCACATCCCGACTGCTCACTTCTGCTAGAGCTTAATACGTGGCCAACATACGTAGCTGCAAGAGAGACAATGCAATACTTGGTACTCATTAACTGTTAACTGCATCCAAAAGTAACTTTGTGCGGGAGGATCTGCTCCATCAGGCTATGCAGGGCTTCAGTCTCTAGCTAAGCCAGGATAGGATGGCAGGAATCCTACTATCAAAAGTTCAAAGGGGAAATGGATATTGGGAGATAATTATCAGTGTCTACTACACCAATAAAGACTCAGATTCCTGCAGTCTCGTCTTCAAATTCCTAAAGGCATACAGATATGTTAGCACACAGTGAGTTTTCAGGGGCAATAAAGATTCCCAAAAGGGGGGGAAACCAAGAACAGAATGAATAAACTTTCTGTTTTTTCTCAAGTGTACAATAGATATTTTAAAGCTAGCTCTTCCCTCTTTTTGCATAGCTTTATAACCAGCCTAAGTTCTACAGAATAATTATGTCCAACTGGATCTTACCTAGCCAGATAAAATATTCTTTCATGAAACTGTCATATGTTTGCCCCCTCCCCATCTTCTCATGTTCCACCCCTGTCTACAACTTCCCAAGACCAAAAAGAAAGCTGAAACCAGGCAGCATTACCTTATATTGCCCAGAGTAAAGTAAAATAAAACCCTATTTCCATTCTGTGAAAATACAAAGTTTTCTTGTGTTTCATCAGAATAAAAAATAGAGAAAACAAGCCCGCAATTCTAAAATTTCAACAGAAGGCAATGATTACGTATTATAACAAAGAAGAAAATTATAACAGCACTTTGGTATGTAGCAGAGACATACGTTAACAGAGCCTGCTCAGTGGACACTTCGGAGGTCATTAGTGTTACTTGCAAATTAGTCTGGATTTCCTTGTTTGGAGCAAAAGTAGGATTTACAGAGTGGCTCATTAGCAATTGGGAGGATCCACGTGACTAGTTTTGGTCAGTGAGCTCTAAGCTGAAAGGATGGGCATCATCTCCAGGACACATCATTTAATGGCAGCTACAAATCTTTCCACAGCTTTTCTTTCTACTGCTATGATGACCCGGTAGTGGTTCTTCAATGGGACACAGACTAAGGACCATGTAGAGCATGCCCATGGCAGCAGGACAGCTGACCTCAGTGGACATGAAGTGTGACTGACAGAGATAGAAACCTGTGCTGTTTCAGACACTGAGATTTGGGGCTTGTATGTTACCTCAGAGAACTGTCACCTATCCTGACTGGGGCAAGCCCTCCTTCACACAGGATACTTTTTGTATTTAATGAATATGCAGTGACTGCCCATTATATGCCAGGTGCTCTGCTCACTTCATTTTCACACTAACCCTCTACTGCATCCATGAGGAAGCCAAGGCAACATGACACAGAAAGTCGATGGTGAGTTCGAGATGCGAACTCTGACTCCATGTCTAAGGTCTCATTCCACTACACCCAGAACTCCATTTATTCAACCACCAAATCCTTTTTAATCAATCTCAGACCACCACATTTAGTCTCCAGAAAGAAAATCTTTGCTTCCTCGTATTCTTGCACATTAGAGACATTTCCTTCTCCAACTTGGCACATACTAGCAATATCTAACCTTTTAAAATCGCTCTCCTCAGAGAGCACAGAAAGAGTTCAAAAGTAGGAGTTAAAAGAATAATTTTCCTTTTAGCAATGTCTTTCCTCCCAGACAAGAGCAACAAAGGCAGCGATCTGAATGATCGGCTCTCCTGGACTCCTTATTAGCTGTCCACAGCGATCCCTGGCACCGGTCTGCCACACGTTGCCACTGTCACTATAGAAGTGCTCATTTCCCCATTGTGTGGCTGAGCAGGTGCCGGATGCAAAGCTGGACGGTGACCCAATTTACTGTGCTTCAACAACAGAACAGCACCCCAGCTGGAGAGAAGACACTTCAGCCTTTCTCTTTTCAAAGATATTTGTATAGATAAATGGAAGTTTATGTGGGCACAAAGAGAATATATTGTCCTCCCGACGCACGCATGTAACTTCGATTCTGCCAGCAGTCATCATCATCATAAGTGAGGTTTATAGAAGGTTCTTTATCCAGAAGGATCCCAAAGAGCTTCACAAAAACTTCACAAATTAAAGGCAAAAAGCCTTCTTTCAGATCCACATGGAGAACCTCATTGCTGATATTCTGCTTTTCTGGCACATCACTTCCAGATGTCAATGAGAGATTACCCATGTCCGGAGAATGGAATAATGGAGTCAAAACCTGCCACGGGGCCAAAAAGAGGGGGGACTTTTGCCCCAAATACACACAATAACAATGTCCCTGCCCACCTTGGGGACTGGAAATGACAGCCACTTAACAGCCACCCACAAGCATGGCACGCGGCTCAATGTTAAGAGTCAAAAATCACATTGCTGTACCCGCCGGAAAACTTCACAGGGAGGTTAGGCACAAAAAATTGGAATCTGGCCTCCATCCTCTTGCCAGATGTGCCACAAGCTTACTCATTCCAGATTTAATAACGTGTACAGACTGAGTTGGGATAAAAACCAACAGCTCAACTGTGAAGTAATTCCTAAAACAAAACAGCTTCAGTAATGACTTGAATTGAGTGCTTCTTGTTGTATGGTTATGATCTGGGCTTTGGTTTCCTATAACCCCAACAACTCTGGCTTAAGTTGGAGGGAATTCAAATTAAATGTTGAATTTCCATCTAAAGGAACTGTCACTTTCTTCTGATGTGCTTTGGAGAAACTCAGATTGAATTGGATCATGCCTTCATTCAACTTCATGAGGAAGCTAATATCCTTATTTTCTAGATGCAGAAACTGAGGTTCATGCTCACACAGCTGCTAAATGGCAGAATCAAGATTCAAACCGAGATCCTCTGACACAAGTCAGATCTTTTGGACTTCAAATGTCATGGGAAAAAGTATGTATCATGATACATACTAAGTATGTATTTTGGGGGCAACTGGGTGCCTCAGTTGGTTAAGCGTCTGACTTTGGCTCAGGTCATGATCTCCCAGTTTGTGGGTTCAGGCCCTGCGTCAGGCTCTGTGCGTCAGGCTCTGGAACATACTTCAGATTCTGTGTCTCCCTGTCTCTCTCTGCCCCTTCCCCACTCATGCTCTGTCTCTCTCTATCTCATAAATAAACAAACATTTAAAAAATTTGTTAATAAAATGTATTTTTTGGTAAAAGAAGATGAAGGATTCGATACATATTTTTAAAACTGAACAGTTCCTTGAGGTACAACTATATTAGGTACATGTTAGTAGTCATTGTGTGTGTTATTTCCTACCACGTGAGTCTCCATGTTCAACCACAAATTAGTAAATATTTCTAAAGACTGATTTGGTCTGAGTTACGATAAAATTACAAATGGAAACTTAAAATCTTATAGGAAAGCCAAATACATATTTAAGCTCTATATTATATAGTACAAAAACTAGACAGTAAAAACTGTATATCAGAGCCTATATGAAAAATAAATTGGATGGATTGTAATGAAAATACTAACATTAACAAATACTAGCCATTTAGAAGATGAAGCCGTCAGTCTAGAATGGAAAAGCTGGGGTATAAAACTTAAGCTGGACCTTGAAGAATGAATTAAAGGGGCAGGGTGGCAGTTATTTAGAGCTATCGTTGTCTGGCCACCGTACCTCTGTATCTGTCGGGCTGCCACCCGCCTTCTCACCAAGCCCAGCTCCTGCCTGCAAGGGCCAACAAACACTGAAGTGAGCAGGGGACAATCTGGAGCAGCAGGAAGGTAACCTAAACACCATTTCCTAATCATGTCTAATTAAATTTAATTAACTCTTTTCATCTAAAAGAGAAAGATCCAAAGAGTTTAAGTGCTCTGTTAAAAAACAATGAGCTGACCTTCCATGTCAAGATGGCCACCCGGAAATCCTTGAAGTGCTTGTCTACCCCCTTACAAAGTATCAATGAGATGACCAAAGAGATGCAAATAATAGAAGATAACCTGCTTCTGCTGTGAAACCTTTATGCCAGATATTTGAATTGGAGGAAGGCTTCTTAAGCATAGCACCAATGACAAAAATATAGAGACAGAGCTAGAGAGAACTACACACAACCCTCTTACAAGTAAAGGGTCAGCTCTAACCTTGTTCCAATAAGAAGCCCTGAAATTTTGTGAGGGCATTACTCTCACGAAACAGCAGGCCTGAATCTCCAAAGCAGAGAGTTGTGGATAGAAAATCCAAATCCTTATAGGAAACTAGTTTCTAAGAACAATACTATTTCTACATCCAAATCTTTTAGAGTGTGAACCAGGCCCAAGTTATATGAGGGACTATTTGTTCAATATTATGTATTTGTGTTGTTCCTTTGGACCTTTCGGCCTGATCCATTCTTCTGAGACAACCTCTATGCAGGTTTGAGGTATACAGTTATATATAACTGTATAATAATACAGTTATTAGACTGTGGAATTAGTCTTGTGTTTTAAGTGATTAATGTCTTCCTTGCCTGAGAGCTAAAGTAACCTGGAACCCCTTGGTGACCACAGAGCTCCAACTTATTCCCACAGTTTTTCCAGTTGTCTAGGCAGGGACAAATGCTGTTGTTGCTATGGTGTCTGATAGATCTCCACAGAAATATTGGCTCTCCCAGTATAGACTGAGGATTTATGTCCTACTCACCACCCCACCAAATTCATATTTTGAATCCCTAAACCCCCCAGTGTGGTTGGCTGTATTTAGAGATGAGGCCTGAAGGAAGTAACTGAGGTTAAATGAGGTCATTACAGGGGAGGCCCTGATCTGATAGGATTAGTGCCCTTATAAGAAGAAACACCAGATGACTCACTCTCATGCTCCCTCTCCATCATGTGAGGACACGGGGAGAAGAGGCCATCTGCAAGCCAGGAAGAGAGCTCTCAGAATGAAATGAGTCAGCCACAACCTTAATCTTGGACTTTCCTGCCTCCAGAACTGCAAGAAAGTGAGTTTCTGTTGTTTAGGCACTCCATCTATGGTATTAACTCTCAAAAAAAAACTCTCCATCTGCCTGCCTACCTCCTAGTAGGTTGGCCAAAGCCTGACCATTGTGCCCATGCCCCTAGCTGTGTGGTTATGGTGAACTTGCTGGACACAGGGGAACCATAAATTTCCATAAGCCTCTCTTATTGTACTGCACTAAGACATGTGCAGACATGACCTCCCACCCAAACAGTCCCATTTATACCATTCCCATCACCTTCAAAACCATCTGTTTTGGTTCCCAGTGAAGTCTGGGTATTCTAAGCCCTCTTAAACTCTGCAGCTTGAACTTCTGGCCCCTCAAACCTAAAGCCTAATCCTGCAATTATGTCAATTTTCCTAACCCTAAACTATCAAACCCATGTCCTTTGATTTGCTCTCTCCTCTAACATGGGGCACTGAGGTCCAGGCATGGATTGAATCAAAATGTTGAAGTTTAGAAAACAGTCCCCTTTTCTACCCTTGATAGAATAACTAATTTGATTATCAAACCTTATTTCACTTCTCTATGGATGAGGCTGAGGGTTTTTTTTTCTTTGGTTGGAGAAAACAAAGGAAGGGGTAGGTAGTGGATACTTTGGTGGACACCCCTGGTGTGCCCCTTCCAGGCAATACACCACCAGGCACTACTCCCAGAACACTTGGGAATGTGGATCCTGATGGCCACCAACTGAGAACTGTCCTTACCTGAAGAAAGTCCCCACATTCAAGGTCACTGCCTTCCCTGGGGCAGCCTACATTTAATTACAGGTGGATATGGGAGTACCAAGACTGGTCTCCTTGCCTTTAGGTGGCATAAATCTGAAAACCATCGCAGCTCCAGGACTCCTTATAGGATTGGCTGAAGCCTCTGTTGAGACTGCATCTCAGTTCAACTCCTCCCTCTGCCCTATCTTATTTTTTTTCACCCACCCACGACTGTAATCCTGACTGTATCCCCAGTAACCTCAGCAGAAAAATATCCATCTTAGAGTATTTCCTATGGAACCCAACCTATGCAAGGTAACTGAACAAGTAACACATCCCTGGTGGTACAAATTTTCATTTAGGATGTTCCAAAACAATTTTCAAAATTCTTTCCTCTTTTGCTCAATAGTTCATTGACCAAGAATGCCATTCTATGTCCCTCTCTGCATCGATCTCTAGAGAGTGTTAGACCTGCCTAGTTCAGAATTAAACTCCATTTCTTCCATGGTCAGCTGAGGTCAGTTGAACTTATGGGTGGCCCTTAAGTAAGTCTATTATGCAATGCACGGCATGGTACTCAATAAATATCCTCTTTTCTCTCTAGCTCTGTCTCTCCCTCCCCCCCCCCCTCTCTCTCTCTCTCTCTCTCACACACACACACACACACACACACACACACACACACAAAATTAGGTTATGTGTTCTTGTCTATCTATTTATCTTTAAAGTAATCTCTACACCCAACATGGGGCTTGAACTCACAACCAAGAAATCAAGAATTGCATGCTCTACCAACTGAGCCAGCCAGGTGCCCCCAAGCATATGCATTTCTTGTTCTATCAGCCTTGTGCTTCATTTATTCCTTAGCAATAATATGACACCTACTATGTGCAAGGAACTATGCTTGTCAGAAACTATGGAAGTCCCAAAAGTCTGTCACAAGCTAGAGCACTCTATCCATAAGACTCAATTCCATAGTAAACCAATGTAGAAACATTCTGTGTCAATTGAGGATGATACTAGCTCCAGGTTGGGTATACATGAGATGTGAGGGAGTGTGAGACATAATGCGCCCTCAGAGTACCAGCTTGCTGGAGAGAGAAGGAATTCAGAAGACAGTATATGCTCAGCACCAGATGAATGTTGGGTCAATAAGTAGGACTGTATTAAAAGGATGGTTGCAATAACAGGAGGACAGTCCTGGAAAGTGCAGTGATACAATGTCACCTCTCAGAAGTGGCCTGGCCACAAACTGAACATTCTAGGCTAACTTTTCACCCAGCACCTCTATTTTATTTTCTGAAAAGAAATCTTTTTTTTAATCTTTCTTGGAGAAGTAACTTTTGTATTTTTCCCATGAAGAAGACCCTGTAGACTTCAGATATTAAACATTGACCTCACGCATAGTGAAACCTCAAGATTGGATCTCCAGGAAATTTCTCACATTTGCAAGTCTCATGAAGGAAATGTTCATTTGCATGCCTATATTGTCAACTTATGCTTTAAGAAATTTTTGTTTTTAATCATAATTTTGTTAGACTTCAAAATAAATCAGCTCAACCGGTGAAGTAATATTCTGATCATTTATTAACACACATACAAAACTATCACTATTAGAAACTCCCTACCTGAAAAGTTGGGCTTCAGATTAAAATAATTTGACCCATTTCAGAAATATATTATCTTTGATTATCTGCATTATACAAAGCACAAATTTCTCACAATGCCCACTACTAAAAGAGTAAAAAAATGAGAGCAGCCCCTTGCATGGCCAAACCTACTGATAGGAGACACCTACTGGTGGTTTCCAGAAATTACAACTGCTCGGTCTGCACAAAGATCTCTGTGGATGACTGACTGGCTTGATCTAGGTCAAGACGCAATGCTTAATTTTTCATGGAGGCAGAGTCCGAATTGATTCCTAGGTTAAGAAAGTGAAGGTAAAATCTTGTAAATTTCTCTAAAAATGCAAGTACAATGTAACAATTTCAATTTCTCCACCATTTGAATAAAAAGAAAAATAAACTAGACGTTTTAAAATATATTCCATTGCTCAGGACCAACAAAAAAACTGTTCAGCAATGATGTCACTCTTTCTGAAGATCAGCATTTGGGTTATGTTCACCATAAAAATGTAAATTCAAGACTTGGAACCGGCTCTAAGAATATCCTCACTAGAACTATTGTAAACTTTCATTTTCCACCTGTGATTCATGAAATATATCCATTCTCTTTGCACCTGATTTTCAAGTTAGGTTGTGCCCACCCCTGCACAGCTTTAAAGTCACTTGTGATTGGTCATTTATGGCACTTTTCTTCAATGGTAATCTCATTTTTCCCCATTGCTGAGTGTTTTCCATTTCAGCATCCTATTATAAAACTCTTGCTTTATTGAGTTTATTGGAATATCTGAAACTACCCTGAAAGATATTCATTGGAATATCTAAACTCCACTTTTTATGCACAGTTCCTCTGAAGAAAACTGAGTAAAACAAGTGAAACGTGGCACATCCAGACAGGAATGTTCTAGAACACCAGAATCTTGGCTTCAATTCTCGGGTGAGGCTGTATGAACTAAGCTCATGCTAGGGAATAAACAACTGGCTAAAATAGTTTGCTTAAGCTCAGATGCATACTGAAGCTTGCGCTTGTCTGTGTTTCTGTGTGTGTGTGTGTGTGTGTGTGTGTGTGTGTGTGTGTGTGTGTGTGTGTGTGTGTATACACACAAGTAAGCACGAATCTCATTCCCTTCTCACCAGGAAATTAGAAAACCTCCGCATGTGATCTTAATGAGGTTCAGGTCATCTTCTAGAAACAACATCCGTGTCCAATATCATCTACTTATTCCCTTCTGTGCCCAGTACTCTGCACTAGAATAATGGCTTCCTTATATTAGGGATTATTCTCATGCCAGAGAAATTGCCACGGACATTACCAGTATTTGTCTTCATTTGTCAAAGGTCAGGATTTAAGTGAGAGTCTACAGGCTTTGGTACTGTGGTTAAGCCATTAATGTTTCTAATTTGCTAACACACAGTTGTATGTAATATATAAATTAAACAGACTGCCTTTTCTTTAGTACATACTCTATGAAACGCTTGCTATCTTTGTCCCATTACCCCGGGCACCTTTTTCCACCACTGGGCGTAACGTGTACTATCGTCAGAAAGCAGGCACCTTCTAAATGGACTCCATCAGCACTTGTCAAAGCCTCCCTCGCTGTGCAGATACCGTGTCTTTGTCCCATCTTCTCTTGTCACACGAGATGGGCATCCCCTTGGCATGTGAAAGTGTGCAGAAGCGTGGCAGCCACTTAAAGCCTAATTACAACTACACACGTGTCACAGAATCATAGAAGGACTTACAGCTAATGGATTCCAATCCCCCAGTTGTAGAGAGAACAAAGACCCAGATATGTGACTTTCCTCAACAGATGTTTCCTTAAGTGCCTACCCTGTGCAGGGGGACGGAAAGGTAATGAGACAGAGTCTCTCTCTTTGAGAAAATCGTGTTCTACAGAAGGAGACAGTAAGTAATGTGTTAACTGCAACGTGACTCAGGAACACTTCCTTGAGACAGAGATATTTGCAAAAGTGCGATCACTATATAAAAGATACAAATCCAGTTAATGACAAAGCAGGAATAGGGATTGGGTCTCTACATTTGCACTCCCCTGTGCCTCCCACAACACCACAAAGACAACCCCAGAAGAACCTTCATGTTCTGCGACAGACATGCATGCACAGAGCTCTGGGCCCTGAGGCATCCATAAATGCTGAAAAGCACTGACAGGAGAACAGCTTGCCTGCCATCAATTGCAACAGACTCTCCTAAGACAAGATGAAGCCACAGCCTGAAGACATTATCTCCCTCTCACCCATCTTGCCCTGGGGTTATCGTAGCCGTGGCCTTAAGCAATGTGCTCTGACATAAGGCATGGCAACAACAGCAGATGAAAAGGGAAAGAAAAAAAAGAAAGAGAGAAAAGTGGGGCAATATGACTTTTTTGCCATCATTCCCCTCCCTGGCTACGAAGAACCCATCTATTAGTTTCTACTAACATGCAGGGAAGAGACAGCGTGGTAGCCAGATTGCATTTGTGTGACCAAATTACATAAGGACAGTCTGTGTACATATGCCTTCTGCAACACACATATTTGCATTAACCAAGAACACATCTTGTATGACATGTATATACCACTGAGAAATTAGACAAAAGGTGAAGAAATAAACCTTGTGAGCCAAGATACAGGGATATATCATGTTCTCTGTTTACAAGGATCCCATCCTTTCCTCTCATCCCCATAAAAATATCTTATTATTTCTTCTTATGTTTTTCACACACTACCTTCAAGTTTCTTGCAGCTACCAACTAATAAACTGTAGAATCAGGGAGGGTGGTAAAATTGATACCAATGGTCTGGTAAATCTTAGGTAACACACAGACCCAAAGGACATTTCAGAACAAGACAACTTTTAACATCATGTCACCTCAAGGATCGCCATTAAAATAAAGCTGTAGCCGATTGAACCAATTTGTCCTAGGGACATTATTCTCTGGGAATACAGTTGAGAGTTTTGGAATTTTCAGTTCCTTCTTCCAGTTATTTGTCTAGCATTTCATAAATCACCACACTGCCCCTCACTATCAGTCTCAAGAAAACATAAGAAACTGACAGTCTGATCTGTTTAATAAGTGGAAATTATGAATTCACTGAAAATACAGTTCTGAAAATATCAAGAATACAATAGATGAAGACCCAGAATATTATACCAGGGAAGTATTTTTTTTTCAAATGTTTCTTTTTGAGAGAGCGAGTGCGAGTGGGGGAGGGGCAGAGAGAGGGGGTGGGAAAGGATCTGAAGTGGGGTCTGTGCTGACAGCAGACAGCCCAATGTGGGGTTTGAACCCACGAACCATAAAATCATTACCCGATCCAAAGTCGGATGCTTAACTGAATGAGCCACCTGCGTGCCCCTTAGGGAAATATTTCTTAAAGAAGACACAAAACGTGGGGTGCCTGGGTGGCTCAGTCAGTTAAGCATCTGACTTTGGCTCAGGTCATGATCTTGCAGTTCGAGGGAGCCCCCTATCAGGCTCTGTGCTGACAGCTCGGAACCTGGAGCCTGCTTCGGATTCTGCGTCTCCCTCTCTGCCCTTCCCCCACTCCTGCTCTGTCTCTCTCTCTCTCTCTCTCCCTCATAATTAAATAAACGTTAAAAAAAATTTTAAGAAGAAGACACAAAATCCACAATTTATAAAAGAAAATTACATGTTTAGTGCACACACGTGCACGCATGTGTAACATATACATATATGATTAAAACAAATCATGAAAATTCTTCTATTGACAAGTAAACCAAGAAAAAAGAGAAGCCGAATATCTGGACATGATTTCACAACATATAACAGGAAAATATTAATGTTCAAAATACAAAAAGAGCTCCTAAAAATAAAAAAGACCAAACATGATAGAACAAAGAAAACGATCAATATAGAGAAAAGAATGCCAAAAGAGCCGAGAAAATGTTTTCATAAGATACTCAACCTCACAAACTATAAGAGAAGTAGGAATTAAAGTGACCTATACGAATGATGTCATTTTGGCAACAGTTAAAATATCTAAAACTATTAGGTTGTCAGTGAGAATAAAGAGTTGCAGGAGCCTCTACACAATCCTTAAGGGATTAGTAAAAAGAGGATGGAGGGGAACTAAGAAGTAAATTGGCCACATCAGTAAAATCAAAAGAACACATATCATTAAAAAAGGATTATGCATATCCTATGACCCAATGAATACAGTTTAGAAAAAGTCTGAGCTTGCCCATGAGAAAAATATAAAAACATGTTTATTATGGCATTATTTGTAATTGCAACAAAACTATAAACAACCCAAAAGTTCATGCTTAAGGGAATTTATACATAAAATATAGTGCTGTTATATGCTAAGTAATATGCACCAATCAAAGTGAATAATTTATCTATATTTAGAAACACGAATATATCTCAAAAGTATGTTGAGTCAAAAAAAGAAATTATAGAATATAAAGTACAATAGCACTTATGTAAATATTTAAAACATAAAAAGAGTACATTATCTTTATCGTATAACTTTGCCCATTAAATAAATAATTGCTACAGAATCCACCCCAAAGCTTAGATGGTTTAAAAGAGCAACATTTATTTTGCTTATGCTATAGATTAAAATGTGTCCCTCTAAAAATCACACATTGAAGCCCTAACCTTAGGTGTGACTGTATTTAGAGTAAGGGCATAATTATGATTAAATGAGGCTATAAGAGTAGGAGCTTAATCTGATAGGACTCCAGAGACTCCCTAGCTCCCTCTGCCATGTGAGCACACAGCAAGAAGGAGTTGGTCTGCAAGCCTGACAGAGAGCTCTCACCAGAACCCACCATGCTGGTACCCTGACCTTGGACTTCTAGCCTCCAGAGCTATGAGAGATAAATTTGTGCTGTTTAAACCATTCAATCTATGGCATTTTGTTATGGCATCCCAAGCTGACAGATACAGCTCACAAAGTGACAGCTGGGAACAACTTGGTGGGGCCATCTCATTCCTACTCCACTCAGCATCAACTGGGGTGAGTCAAAGGCTGGAGTCTCAAGACTCAATCAATTACCTGTCTGCCTCCTCAGGGCTGGAAAAGCTGGGACTCCTTGGATAGCTCACTATCCTTCTGTGGTCTCCCCATGTGGGCTCTCCAGCTCCACCTGGTGGCCTTAGCTAAACTACTTTTTCTATTTTAGCTTAAACAACACAAATTATCTTACAGCTCTATAGTTCGGAAGGCTGACAGAGGACACACTGGGATTTACTTAGGATGAAGGCAGGGCTTGATTCCTGAGGTTCTGTAGGACAATACGTTTCCTTGCCTTTCTAGCTACTGAAGGTCGCCTACACTCCTTGGCTCACGACTTCTTCCCCCTAACATTCCAACCTCATGTTTTCGTCATTACATCTCTTCTTTCCTGCTTTGACTCCTGCGGCTTCTCACTTCATAAGGACCACTGCGATTACACTGGGTGTACCCAGACTATCCAGGATAATCTCCCCTAATCTCATGATCCCTAATTTAATCACATCTGCAAAATCTCTTTTGTCATAGATAGAAACATTCCCAGGTTCTGGGCATTAGGACATGGACATATTTGGGAAGTCCTTATCCTTCAAGTGAACTTTTTACACATCAGCCCAGAGCTCCTGAAGTGTGTTCCCGGAAGAAGGCCAGGGTGGAAACTGTATCTTCTTTGATGACTTGGACTTTCAAGTCATTCACGTCCCTTCCACTGTATTTTTATTGTTAGCAGTGAGTTACCAAGATCAGCCTATATTCAAGGGGAGGGGTTGTCACATACTACACCTTGATGGGAAGAGGGTCAAAAACTCCACACACATTTTAAAACTTCCAGCATATGTGGGTGTGTATGTGGGTACACGCACAAAACTATTTTTAAAAACAGACTTTTCATGTACCAAATTTGCGATAATAATTGCCCCAGCTGGGGAAATGAATGGGATGTGCCAAGATTACCCCAATTTTTTTCACATTTATCTTTAATATTTTATTAACATTTCAACTGAGAAGTGAGAATTTGAATATGATGAAGTACCAATCCCAGTAGGTCTGAAACAACATGCATGGTGGGTTCATTGCACTGACAGCCCCAATTTAGCCCTCCTCATACCCATGCTTTTTAAAATACCACTTTATAGCTCCTTCCATCAAGAGGAAGAATCTGTTTCTCCACTCCTTGAACTGGATGGCCTTGTGACTTGCTTTGGCCAGTAGAAAGCAGCAGTTCTAACAGTGTGCCAGTTCTGAGACTAGGTTTCAGGAGATCTTGCACACTGCTGCTTTCCCTCTTTGAGATCCTGGCTTTCACTACATGAATGGCCCTGAATTAGCATACTGGAGAATGACAGACCGTGCAGAGCATAGCTGAGTCAACCCAGCTATAGTCACCACAGACTAGCAGCCTCTACTCCTTACCAAGATGATCTACCTGTTGACCACTGTTAATAACACGACAATAGGCTCCAAAAGGAGTTGCTCATGCTAAGCCCCACACTACCAAACTTACACTTTCAGCTCTCCCAGAAATGGTATCCTTTTTGGAGGGGGAGGAGATTGGGTAATGGATTCTCTTTTTATTGAAGTACAATTAATATACAGTGTTATATTAGTTTCAGGTGTACAATATAATAATTCAATGATTCTATACATTACTTAGCTCATCCCCCCTTACTCTCAATCTCCTTTGTCTATTTCACACATCCGCCTAACCACCTCCCCTCTGGCAAACCACCAGTTAAGTTCTCTAGGTACAAGAGTCTGTTTTTTGTCTCTTAACATGCAGAATTCAAGAAACAAAACGAATGAACAGAAATGGAATCTTAAACCAGTCAATCAAGAATCACCTGATCAACACTAGTTAGGTCATCTGCCTGATCCACTTTTGCCATCCCCTAAAGGAAACTGACCTTGCAATAACCAATCTGCTTTTTTATCTATTATAATTTCCTTGTTCCTGCTCCCTTCTGCCTATAAAAGTCTTTCATTTTGTACAGTTCCCTGGAGTTTCTTTCTATATGCTATATTGGATGCCACCTGCTTTGAACTGACTTTTGTTCAAATAAATTCTTAAATTTTTTAATATGCCTCAGTTTACATTTTTAATAGTTCTGGTATCAGAAGATTGACAGAAGGAGTCACACAGAACTTGTGAGAAAGATAATTTAAGATGATGGTTAGCTGTTTAATGTCTCATGGAATTTTCATCAGTAATCTAAGTATAATTGTTAGGAATAACTAAATTAAACAGATGTAAGCCAAAGTTTATAAATAAACTTTCAACAATAATTATGTTTTATGGTATGCCAACTTAAAAATAGTTTAAAAAACTGGGGTGCCTGAATGGCTCAGTAGGGAAGCATCCAACTTCAGTTCAGATCATGACCTCACAGTTCGTGAGTTCAAGCCCCGTATCAGGCTCTGTGCTGACAGCTCAGAGCCTGGAGCCTGCTTTGGATTCTGTGTCTCCCTCTCTCTCTGCCCCTCCCTGCTCATGCTCTCTCTGTCTCTCAAAAATAAATAAACATTAAAAAAATTTTTTTAATAGTTTCAAAAATCTTTTGGGCAACTTGAAACCTTCAAGTTATACTGAGATAAATTAAATAATGAATATTCATTGAATGTCCAGATGATTTCCAAATAAGATAAAATACTGAAATATCAATTACTGAACATAGGTTCAGATATTTTGGTCTGTGAGTAATGATGCTTCCTGCCACACTGAAAAAATTTACTGTAAGAGTCTACTCTTATGAGATGTAGAAATTATGAGATGTATTCACAAACTTGCCAATCCACAGAATGCTAGTATAAGAGACATAACTGCCGACTTCTAAGTTTTCACAAGGAATAAAGGAGTCTACAAATTAATAGTACTAATCAGTGTATTTAGTAAAACAACTTAGAAATAATAAGAGTGAATGAGAAAAACTGCATGAAAAGTAGATACGGAAAGTAAAATGACAGACTGTTCTACAAGGAGATTTTTTTAAAAAGGACAAAATCTTAATATTAAAAACGTTGTTGAAGATTTGTGGAAAAGGAATCTTGGGAAAGGCATTTGATGTGTGGTCAAGCTGGCTAAGCCTGGAACAGATTTACTTAAGTCGTTTTTTGTTTGTTTGTTTGTTTGTTATATTTTGTTTTATCTTAATATCAAAAAAACCTAGGGCAAAATTAGAATTTGGTTTTTCTCTCTGTTAAAGGACCAAGCTTTCTTGGACTATCAGTTTGCTCTTAATAAAAGATTATAAAAGAGTTTGTTTGGGTTTTTTTTTTGCTTATTTACTTTGTTTTCTTTATTTTTGGGGTAACCTACCTGGAAAGCAAAGATTTCATGCCCTACCAAAAAAATCTACTGTGCTTCACTTTGTATCAACTCTATAAGAAAACAGAGTCTTCTTGGGGCACCTGCGTGGCTCAGTCGGTTAAACATCCAACTTCAGCTCAGGTCATGATCTCATGGTTTGTGGGTTCGGGCCCCGCATCGTCGGGCTCTGTGCTGATAATCGCTCTGAGCCTGGAGCCTGCTTTGGATTCTGTGTCTCCCCTTCTCTCTGCCCCTCCCATGCTCATCCTCTGTCTCTCTGTCTCTCAATAATAAATAAACATTTAAAAAAAATTTTTTTAAAGAAAACAGAGTCCTCTATATTGAGTGTTAAGTTTTGTTCACAGCTATGGAACCCTCAATGTTTGCCTTTAAAAGCTTACATTATCACTTTGGTTAAATAGATAATTAAGTATTATTTCATAATGATCTGTGATCCTATTTAGTCAAATGTTCAAACCTTTTGACATTTTGGTGACTTTCTCAAATCAAATTCCAAATGGAATCTTTTGGACCACAAACTAACTTTGAGATATCTTAGAGGGTACCTGGAAAATCTCAAAGGATTTATCTCTCACCTTGTAAGAGAGAGATATTAAACTAATTAGATTTGGTATGTCAAATTACATGGGCAGCTTTATCAAATAAGTGATAAACATTCTTAGGTTGCATTTATATGCTAATTAATTTATATGCTAATTAATATAAGTATTCCATAAACTGTATGAAATTCCTAGAAATCTGGTATGTGCTGGTATAATGTTATCAGTCATAATCCCAGTTATTGTCTTAAAATGTTGTGTGCCATAGAAATAACTAAATTTCCTTGTCAATTTCATAATAATGAACTCTCATCAGATATTTAACCATGGGTACTTTTAAACCTTTTGTCATTTAGAGACAGTTACTGTTTTACTCTGATGCTTTGGCAGAAGTGAGATTCCTGGAAAGGACCCTTCTTAGTACTCTTGACCACTGACACCAGTGCTAAATTACAAGGTGTCAAAACGTGGGTGCCTATTTCACAAGTGAAGAAGGCTCCATCTGACATCTGGTCCTGTGTAAACCCCAGAAACCTAAAAATCAAATTGACTAAGAAGAGGAGTAGTCAACATCAAGGTAGACTATTTCCTCTCAAGACAGAGGAACAAGAACACTGCTTTCTTGATTACAGAATCCACTGCTAAAGCAATAGCTGCCCAATAAAAATCCACAGACTCTCTAGCCAAAGTTATTTATTTTTGAGAGAGACAGAGAGAGACAGAGACAGAGACAGAGTACGAGTGGGGGAGGGGCAGAGAGAGAGAGGGAAATACAGAATCCAAAGCAGGCTCCTGCCTCCAAGCCATCAGCACAGAGCCCTATCTATGTGGGGTTTGAAATTGTGAACCACGAGATCATGACCTGAGCTGAAGTCAGAGGCTAACCAACCAAGCCACGCAGATGCCCCTAGTCAAAGTTATTCTTGATTACAGGATACTCTTGGTAATCTTTTAGCGGATCAAGGAGGTGTTTGTGCTATGGCCAACACAACTTGTTGCACTCAGATGGACACTTCTGGGGGACCTGAGACTCAGCTACATAAGACCACTGAACAAGCCAATTGGCTTAAGAAACTGACTTCTTCAACCAGAGCCTTTCTTTGACTCATTTGATTCTGAATGGCTCGGGTTTTGGGGAATATGGCTCCGAAGTACACTACAGACATTGGGAATTATTCTGCCTATAATAATCATAGTAGTCTCCCTTGTGTTCTGTATTCTCTCAAAAGCTTTAAATGAATGTTTGCAGGGGCGTCTGGGTGGTTCATTCATTTGAGTGTCTGACTCTTGATCTTGGCTCAGGTCATGACCTCACAGTTCATGGGTTCAAGCCTTGCATCAGGCTCCACACTGATAGGATGGAGCCTGCTTGGGATTGTCTCTCCCTCTCTCTCTGCCCCTCCTGAGAACACATGCTCTCTCTCAAACTAAATAAACTTAATAAATAAATAAAGAAACAAACATACATACATACATATGTAGTCACTAACCACCAAGCAAATTACTTCCCTAAGAACACAATGTTAGAAAAGGAACAAAGAAATTAAGTAACTTAAAGAATATCAACCCAATGTTGTAACCTGTGAATAACAGAGAGATTCATCAAAAACAACCCAAGAGCTCAGAGCAGTAGATGGAGTAGCACTAATACCTTTAATTTTTGATCAAGTGTCTCAGGTTGAAAGTCTAATCAAAAGGGGAAGTTTGTTAAAACCAACACAGCAGATCCAAAATGGAGTTGCTTACACTAACTTCCATGTCACCAAACCAAAACTTAATTATAGTATCAGCTGTCCCAGAAAAGGAATCTTAAACCAGTCCATCAGAAATTATACAACTGGGGAGCCTGAATGGCACAGTAATTTAAGTGTCCAATTCGGCTTAGGTCATGATCTCATGGCTCCAGAGTTCAAGCCCCATGTCAGGCTCTGTGCTGACAGCTCAGAGCCTGAAGCCTGCTTCGGAATCTGTCTCTCTCTCTGTCTCTCTCTCTCTCCCCCTCTCCCACTTATGCATGCACACGCACTCTCTCTCTCTTAAAAATAAACATTAAAAAATTAAAAAAAAAAAAAGAAATTGTATGATTGGCACTAGTTAGGTAATCCACCTGAAAAAGTTCCCATGAGTCTCTAATGGAAAGTAACCTTACAGTAACAAACATGCTTTCTATTACAACTTCTTTGTTCCTGCTCCCTTCTACCTATAAAAATCTTTCATTTTGTACAGCTCCTCAGAGCTCCTATGTATCTGCAAGACTGGATGCTGCCTGATTCAAATCAAGTTCTGCTCAAATAAACTCTTAAGTTTTTAATATGCCTCAGTTTATCTTTTAACACCACCCATGCAAAAGTAAGCCAAGTCCAGAACAGTAGGACTTCCTATGTAGCCCCTCACACCTGAGAAATAATGATTAATGTTTTAAGCAACAAAGTTTTGAGCCAGTATGTTACACAACAATACAAATATAGAATGCTTGTTATATTCCTCTCCAAACTTTTCTGTATTGTCCAATTATTCAAGGTGATATAGAAAGAAAGGAGCAATGGAAAGGGGAAAAGAAAGAAAAATTAAAACCTAAAATGCCAATTGGTTTCTAATTTTGACCACCATGAATAACAAAACTCCACAGTAAACTCTTTGCACTTGGAAAAAGGGCTTTTATTATGATTCAAATACTAGTATTAAACATAACAAAACATGCTGGGCTCAGTCAGCTAAGCATCCAACCTCAGCTCAGATCATGATCTCCTGGTTAGTGAGTTCAAGCGTCCCCCCACCCTCACCAGGCTCTGTGCTGATGGCTCAGAGCCTGGAGCCTGCTTCAGATTCCATGTCTCCCTCTCTCTCTGCCCCTCCTCTGCTTACACTCTGTCTCTCTCAAAAATAAATAAACATTAAAAAAATATTAAAATAAATAAACATTAAAAAATTACAAAACAACCAAGCACATTAATTATAATATAGAAATTGCACATTGGAAAATGCACACTTGTTGATATGTTGCTTTGATCCAAGGACACAAAATACTTACAGTACTTAATCTTCATTTATTCCCTGAGATGAAATGGTCATGACATAGACAATTACTATTTCTATTTTGCATATTAAATAATGGGGGTTAAAAACAAGTAACAATGCCAAGGTCAATGAATAGGGGCTTAGTAAATTAAGCTTTCTTTGCTCAATTTTTCTAGGTTCATCCAGTAAGATTCAATAATGGGAATCTTCTGTTATGGACTGAAAGTTTGTGTCCCACCCAAACCACACCCAGGCTGTACAAATTAATATGTTCAAGTCTTCATCCCTAATGTGATGGTCTATGGAGGTGGGCCTTTGAGAGATAATGATGTCATGAGGGTGGAACCTTCACAAACATTAGTCTCCTTACAAGAATGGGAAGAAGCCAGAGCCCTCTGTCTCTCTGCCATATGAGGATATAGCAAGAAAGCAAACCAGAAAGAAGTTTTCTTATAAGAATTCCAAATCATGCTGGTAGCCTGATCTTGGACTTAAGAGTCTCCAAAACTGTGAGAAATTTCCTGTTATTAAAGGCACCCCATCTATGGTATTCTGTTATACAGCCAAAACTGGCTAAGATACTCATCTATTGACATCCTTATGTACTAATCTTGATAGATAGAGTGATAGACAGATAGATAATAAATTTGTATTGTATCTATGAAATTGTCATTTAAAAAATACGTGGAAGCTTTCGATATTGAGAATTTTTCATTTTTTTGAGAACATGTGCATATGCACGAGCAGAGGAGGGGCAGAGGGAGACAGAGAAAAAGAGAGAGAATATTAAGCAGGTTCCATGCCCAGCAAGGAGCCCACCCAGCAGGGAGCCTGACATGGGGCTTGATTTCATGACAGCGAGATCATGACCTGAGCCAGAATCAAAAGTCAGATGCTTAACTGACCCAGCCACTCAGGCACCCTGAGCGAGAATTTTAACAGATCATCTTGCTACCAATGAGAATTTCAATTTTAGCACAACCACTGCAATTTCATTTACGTTTATTCTTTCCATAAAGACATCTCATGGTTAATAATAACTAAAAACAGTTTTATTGTTTTACTTGTGCCACTCTTTCCATGTCAAGAGATTCACAAACAAGAAGAAAAATCTTAAACCAGACCAGGTGACCTAATTTGGGGGCTGAAAAAATTGTGTGTGCACATCCACATGCACATGCTGACTCGAAAGTCACCCTTTCAAGGGCTTCTGTAAGGCTCATCACATAGAACAGATCAAAATTAATTGTTGGGGGACAGAGCTATTACGGCTGTGTCCTCTTGGACCAATACATATAAAGGCAATGGTGGAAAGTCAATAATGTCACGAGGTCAAGGGCACTTGATAATACAGAGCCAATAAATGTTCTTCGTCCGTATTTACACAGAGCTGATCTTAAAAAAAAAAAAAAAAAAGCCATAAGCTCTACTCATGTGAAAATCTCAAGGCTTTTGTGGAAGTTACCATCCAGTACATATTTCTGCTGTCAGACTACTTCTGTCACTGCATTTAAACCATGAAGTGCATTTGCTGCTGATTCGACTATTATGGCAGGAAAATGACCTGTAAAGTTCTTTTGAGGAGCCTGGCATTCTGCATATATTATAGAAATACAAGAGGAGAGAAAATGTGTTAAAAATGAAGTTTATGAAAAGTCATCCAACTAAACTTTACATTTCATGGAATACAGAGACTGCCTGATTTGTGAGACTAAAGAAGGGGGGAAAAAAGAAACCTGTCAAGGCAGAAAATCTCCATATTCTCATGTTTTCAAGGGCAGTTGTCAACTTTCTTCTAACTAGGAAATCTCCACGGTAAGTGACAAAGTAAAAAATGTGCCAAACTGTATTATTTGACCTCTTTTTGGTGGCTCTGATGTGCGAAGAACTTAATAGATTGGAACGTATGCTTTATTTAGGGGGAGGGGCGTCGAAAAGTGACAAATGTGTGGGACTAAGATCCGAGAGCACTCTGCGACTGAAAGCAGTGACAAAGGCCTCAAATTTTACGAGCTCTCCAAAGGCAGAGACCTTGGTTTCATGTGAGAAAGAGTTCCAATTATATCCCTCAGAGTTAAGAGTGAGTATCTCTGCTTCGTTTGTAGCAATCAGTTGACTAAGAGACGAAATTTCCGAGTCTAGACCACAACTCGGTGCCAGAACATTTATCAACACTGAGCGTCTCTCATCCCTGAAACTGTAAAACAACAACAACAACAAATTCACTGGAGGAGCTCTGAAGGGCACTGCTATTTTCCACATCAAGACATTCTGCCAAGAGGGGCGGGGGGCTTAGAGGTCAGGGAGAGCCAAGTCTTGCCCTCAGGGACCCCCAGTTGGGGGTAGGGAACAGAAAGGAGGCATTGACCATTTCACTGCTGCTCAGAGGTAACTGGGCTGTGAAAAGGGTTGTTTGTTTGTTTGTTTGTTTGTTTGTTTGTTTTCTGTCCCAGCTGAATGGTTTGAAATCAAACCCACGGTTGTGTTTCCTGACCCAGAATGGGAATTTTATTCCTTAATCATATCTCCCTGGCTGCTTCACTGACCAGCTTCAGTGAGAGAGGCTAGCACATTATTTATAAGAATTAAAGAGCCTGGGGAGTCGGGTGGAGAAAGGACATTTTGATCATAGCAGCACTCACAAGCATCAATACAGCTTAAAAGTCGGTCCACATTTCCATCAAAACCTCCTGATTTCCAGCCATCTATAACCGGGCTATAAAAATCACTCCTAGACTGCAATTCGGCAAATAGTGCCTCAGCTGAGGGGAAAATTGCCCCCTCTTGGATGCTGTGGGTTTGTTTTGGTTTGCCTTTGTTTTAGTGATTTGAGGGAAACACACAGATATTTTTGAAAGATGCTCCTTAAAAGTAATCCCCAGAAGGAGAAAATGTGAGCACTTGAAGCTGTTCCCTTGTGTTCCCACCTTCAGTGGAAGCAGTGACTTTGACTCCACTGCTAATCCTGTCATGGTCCCCATTACTTTTGGCATTTTCGAGAAACAAAGGCAACGGGCAAAGCCTTTCTTTCCTTCAAAGGCAGGTAGTCAGCAGAAAGGCTCCAAATGTCTGTGAGGTTTGTATTCCCCGAGCCACCTCAAAGGACAGGCTGTTGACTGTTGTCTCGGAACTAATTTCCTCCGAATAAAGACCTAATTGGTGTGATAGCACCACAGAGCTCAGCATTTTTAATTGCCTCAAGGTGCTTTTTTGCAGGGAAGGGATAAACTCAGGAGGATCCAGGAAGGGAGGGAGGAAAACGGGGCTCGGTGTCTCAGATGCATCCAGTCATTCTCTCTCATCACTTCCTCATCTGTGAGTTTCCTCTTTCCTCGTGGGCAGAGGCCTCTGCACCCCCAGGGCAAAGCCACCTGGCCGGCTGGGGCATCTGGGCTGAAAAACCGAGACTAAAAGTGCACTGGGGAGGAAACAAGCCCTTGGTATCTGAGCCATGGGAGGAAGAACATGACAGAGCAGCATCCTGGCTCTAAGAGTAAGTGGGGTTGCCTCTGGGAGACGTGTGGACCCAAAGGAAGGGAGTCCTGGAGCTCCACGTGCTGTGAGCACAGTATTTCCTCACGGATTTCAACTCAGGGTACATTCCTTCAGATTCCTCAAACTCAACATTCATCTTTTTTAAATGTCCCCGGGAGAGGAAACTACTCCCATTTCACCCCTGAGGAAAGCACAAATAGAAAAACCAGGTGATGTGGTATCTGAGCCAATACTGGAATCTCGTCTCATATGTCCCCCTTTGGGACTTTAGCCCTCCTGGCCTGGCGGATGGGGAGGGAGACAAAAATATTTTTTCAACCTTTTGTGAGTTCTCATAAAGTAGGGGGGAAAAGACCTTTTAAGTCCTTTCACTTGGAATACTGCACTTAAGAGCACGGCAAAGGCCCCTGTCCTGGGACGCACACATTCAGGAGGCTTCCATGGTTGGCTGCCTACCACAGAGACAGTCTGCAAGACCAAAGGCACATGCCCACCCAGAGCCTCTACCCTGACCCCTTCAAGACCACGAACCCAGTATCTCCTGCCCAAACAAGCTCCAACTCCTCTAGACCTCTCCGCATCTGCCTCACTGGGGTTCATCAGTTACTGACCAAAAGCCCAGGGTTTTTTGCTTTCACCATTTAGTTTCTGTTAGGGCCAGGCATAAGGCAGAGTAAAGATAAGAGAAGCAAAAAATTTTAGCAAAGGCTTTATTGGGAGCTAAGGTCTCAGGCGAGGTTCCGCAACTGAGAGAGAGAGAGAGAGAGAGAGAGAGAAGTCAGGAAGTCGTGCCCGGGTGTGGTGGGGCAGGGTTTTTAAGCAGCAGCCCTTCCGGGTTTAGGTCCGGGTGGGCTTTTTCGCGCCAGGTTGTACTGTCGCTTGGTGATTGGCTGACCTTCAATTCCTTCTGGCGCGCTGTTCGGGACCTTCCGTTGGGGGATTTTCCACTAGCAAGATGGCCGTCACCTCCACAGTGGTTCCAGGGACATCCTGACAGTTTCTAGTTCTCTTTCCTTTCGCGGCTTACTCAAATTCCTACTTATGCCTAGCCCATTCCCTCTGGTTTATTCTGAAATTCTAACATTCCCCTCGATTTTTCTAATAGTTATTTTTCTAGTCATTACAAGTCCTAATAAAACTGATATTGCACTATTATACGAAAATTAAAAATTAACCATAAGCACACATGATGACATGAGGCCTTTAAAAGGCTTTGCTTCTTTACTCTCTTCCCTACCTGGCCCATCTCCAAATTCAGAGTTTTGCTAAGCTAGTTTAGTTTCAGGCTACTTTGAAGTGCTGAATGTCTCTCCCTTCCAATCCAAGAATCTTACTTGAAACTTACAGAATCCCATCTGGAAGACAAAAATCTAGTTTCCTAACCTCGACCATACACAAAATCAAATTCCACTTAAAAGATAAATTGTATCGTGATGCGGTTTCCTGGGTGGCTCAGTCGTTTTATCCAACTTCAGCTCAGGCCATGATCTCATGGTTCGTGAGTTCAGAGCCTGGAGCCCGCTTCGGATTCTCTGTCTCCCTCTGTCTGCCCTCTCTTTCTCTCAAAAAATTAACATTAAAAAAAATTTTTTTAAAGGTAAACTGTATCCTGAAAAGACTCCATTTATAACTACCTAAAGAAGCTCTTGAAACATTATGTCAGATGGAACTCTGGCTAGCTGAGGAAGGGGAAAGCTGCAGGGCAATGAACTTGGGTGTGGGAACACAGAACGGAGACCAAGAACACACCAGAAAGCAAAGCAGACAGAGTCAAGCCTGAGGGTAAACACAGAAGTCAAACACAGCAATAGGGAGATGTCCACCCAGGGCCCAGGGTCATGCCAAACCCAGAGGTCAGTGAAATGCAGTAGAGCAAGGGTAGACAAGCAGGCAGGACAGCGGAAGCAGCCATGTGAACCTACACACTTTGGTTTTGAGACCCAAGCAGGAAGCAAGACCTAAATTTCAAGCACACGGCAGAAGACACCAAGTCTTTACACTCCTATACACCAGGCAGGTTACAGAGCATATTCTTGTACTTATGGGATTTAATCTTCACGGATGGTGACTTACATATTATCACCCCTACTTACAGATGAAGAAACTGAAGCTCAAAGACCTTCCTCACCTGACTCAGTGTAAACGTGAAAGAGAGGGGACAGTTCTTGAACCCAGGCTTCTTCTAAGGCTCAACCAAACACACACTCTCCAGTTAAACCCCCAGGCTCCAGACTCAGCACACACAGGAAATGAGGACAGCTCTCAGCTCACACAGTGATGCTCAGACTTCCTGGATTCCCTTTTGTTACCCAATGTGATCGAGGTGGGAGGGGCAAGAAGAACCTTTGTACTATTTCTGGTTGTCACTTCTCAGACAGCCATTTATGGTAGCTCCATGAGTCTGACCGCTGGGAACACCCCAGACACATCATGCCAGCAATGGATTTACGATGATCCTAACTACTGCCATCCAATCTGCTAACCTGTGCAGGGCACAGACATCAGGAAATATGTCTTTCTGTAAATACAGTACAGGGGAACTTATTTGTTGTGGCAGCAAGGAGCAGAAAAGGACATTTCTCTCGGGGCCCCCAATGGAAAAAAAAAAAAAAAGGATGATATATGATATAAGGTAGGGTTTAATCATGCCTGACACCTCTGGATAATCAACTGGAGTCATACTTGGGAACAAATGTTTTTCAAGGTTGGAATGGAAAAATAATAAATGGGGAGGAGCTTATGAAATGGGACAGCATAACCTGATAAGAGACTGAACTCCTATAGTGCAGCATCTTTACTGGAAAGCTGCCTAGCAATTCAAGAGTTTTTAAGGATCGTCAAAATGGCAGCTGAATGTTTTGTTTTCCATTCATCTGATCTGCACCAGAATCATCCCAGGAGAAGTTCATAGTCTAGGTTTAGGAGGCCTACCATAGGTCAAAGCCATTATCCTCAGGATTCCCAACAGCATGAAGCATTACCTAGATCTCCCAGGGAAAGCTGGCATCATCTACAAGTCTCCAGGCCAGCTCAGGCAGAGGTGGATCTTGTTCCTGCCTGGGTCAAGAGAACTACACTGTGAGGTGCCTGATAAAACATGAAACACAAGCCACCAGATAGGAACCTGGTACCACACAAAGCATGCGAGGCTGGGCGCCTGGATGGCTCAGTCCGTTAAGCTCAGGTCATGATCTCATGGCTCGGGAGTTCAAGCCCCACGTCGGGCTCTGAGCCAACAGCTTAGAGCCTGGAGCCTGCTTTGGATTCTGTGTCTCCCTCTCTCTCTATCCCTCCTCCCCCACTTGCACTCTCTTTCTCTCTCTCTCTCTCTCTCTCTCAAAAATAAGTCTACATTAAAAATTAAAAAAAAAAAAGCATGCAAAGGGACACTCACTTCAGTGGTGAGTATGATTCAAATTAACTTCAAACCAAAGGAAAATACCGATCCTCTCTCCATAAGAGTCTAACAGGATGAAGAAAAGCAGCTCATGGAAGTCACTGAGGAAGGATCCCCTGATGAAATCTAGTACTTTCCTACCAAAATTCTGCCACCAGGCAAGGGGCAATTTAAACTTGAGATATTCACGACTATGTGAATGTAATCCCTAAATAGTCCAATCCAACTGCTGCCATTTTGATTGCTTAGAATCAATGCCAACTTCTACCTATACTCACACAATAGAGAACACTTTAATATCTCAACCTTTTGGAAACTGAATGTATTAAAAAAGGATAAAATTGAGCAATATCTCATATCAAAATTTTCGTTTCTTTTGTCACAACTAGGTTGTCAGATTGTTATTTTTAATGGTAGTGGTAGAGTCCTCTACATTTCACAAAGAACTTTCTGTTGTGACCTTAATGTTTACAGCTCTGCATTTTATTCAACAAACAACAACCAATCATCTGTTTTGTGCCAGTCTCTTCCAGACACTAGAAATGGCAAAGATGAATAAGTTAAGAAAGCTGTCTTGAATATTCAGTCTAAGAACAGACACAGATGCATGAATGGCTCACAAAGATATATTGTAATAAGGCCTGTGATAGAGATACATGCAAAATAGTATATGAACACAAATGGGGTTAGGTAATTTTCCCAAGGTCAAATGCAGTGGAGGAAGAAACTAAATCCATGGCTGCTAATTCAAATCTGGAAAGTTCTATACCATACCAAAGCTACTTTCTTAGGTCAATCATACTCCGAGAGCTTCATCAAATTTCAATGATTTAAAACTCCTGTTTTATAAAATTAATTTGTTCTCTTTTACACCTGTCCCTCAGATTCCTTTCTCCATACATTGATTTATTTTTCAGTCTTCACCACTAAGTCCCTGTGGCCACTCTTGACTTTCCTTGCCCTTTAGGTTGTAACAAGATTCACCAGTTGGACCCAATTGGAAATCCTTTCCCTCTTGCTCATTCTCCATCTTCCCTACACTGTAATCTGTTCTGAATCTACCAGGCGTGACTTGTCTTGAACAAACATACCACAACACAGCCATAGTAACACAGAATCCTTCAAGGCAATCACCATAAAGGAGGCTATACATTTATTCTAATGATGCTACGATTGCCCCACGGTCATATCATATTGGGAACTTTTCTTTTAACACTACATTTGGCATTTGCAATTCCTTTAGCTGTAATGGTGGCACAACATCCTTTTGATGTTTGTTTTGATTTTTGGAAATAGTCAAAAGATCCATGCAGTGAAGGTAATTCCATTTTCATTCAAAACAAGTTATTACTTTAATCTATTGATACTTGTTTTCTACAGTGGTTCATAAATACACTCAATGAGCAATCCAAATATATTTTGAGAAATGTTACTATGATTGGAACAAAAATATAACTTCCTATGGTGATTTCCTTAAGTAGGTACAAAAGCCTAGTAGAAATAGAAATACTAAGTTATTTTTGTTTCTTGCTTGTATATATTGTGTTTTAACCATAAAAGTGTACTATAAGAAATGGGTAAATTCTCAAATTTTAAAAAGCAATGCCTATTTAAATGTATAGAAGCTATCATATTTGTCAAAAAACATATATAATTATCTTAGAACTGTGCCTTGTAGACAATGCTCTGTGACATCTGAGGGACCTCCCAGCCCCAGGAAGGGTAAAAATTTGGTAGTTACTTATGAAAAAGGAACCCAGATCCACATCTCACTCTGCCCACCATGAAGCTATCAATATGAGATGATGTTTTATCTATTTTTGACGTTGGCCTTCTGGTTATATTTTGTTTGAAGATACAGTTTGCTGCTAAATCAAATTTGAAAGGTAATACTACTTTGAATACAAATACAGCTCTTTCCACCGCCCATGAATCTCATGTATTCACACATTTTACTTATTTATTTCATTTTATTTTACTTTGCTAAGTGACTTTCCTGGGGCTAATGCTGATTTAAAAGTGATAGGAGTGTTCTGAGTTACAACTGATTAAATATGTAAAGATTCAAATGCAAAAAATGTCTGTTCTGACACTGAGGAATGACAGAAATCAGTTTAGCAACTGTGGAAAGATTAAGAATTTCAGTAAAAAGCATTCACGCTACATGGTAAAAAGTATCGCAAAACTATTTAGAGATTAGGAGATCTGACTCAGGCCCAAACACCAACTAGACTATCAGTGAGGTCCCTAAAAACCTTCTGGATACCACTGCACACCAATAAGAAGGACAAAATCCAGGACACTGACAACACCATATATTGGCAAGGATGAGGAACAAAAGGAACTCGCCTTCATTGCTGATGGGAATGCAAAATGGTACTTGGCCACTTTGGAAGACAGTTGTTTTTTTCAAAACTAGACAAGCTCTTACCATATGATCCCGAAAACTCACTTCTTGGTATTTACCCAAAGGAGATAAAACGTATGCCCACATAAAAACCTTTATGTAGATGTTTATAGCAGCTTTACTTATAATTGCCAAAACTTGGAGTCAACTAAAATGCCCTTCAGTAGGTGAATGGATTCATAAACTGGGGTACATCCAGGCAGTGGAATATCATTCCACACTGGAAAGGAAATGAGCTCTCAAGCCAGAAGACGACTTGGAGGAAACTTAAGTGCATATCATTAAGTAAAAGAAGCCAATGCAAAAAGGCTACTTACTGTAAGGTTCCAACTACATGACGCAAAACTATGGCAAGAGTAAAAAAAAATTTTAAAAATCAGCTGTTGCCAGGAGTTGAGGAGCAGAGGAGCAATGAATATGTGGGGCAAGAGGATTTTCAGTGTATTCATGAAAATACTCTATATGATACCATAATGATAAATATATGTCATTATACATTTGCCCAAACCCATTGAACCTACACCAAAATGAAACTATGTACTTTGAGTGATTATGTAGTGCCAGTGTAGGTTCATCTTGTAATCAATGGTACCACCCTTGTTGGGGATGTTGATAATGGGGAGGCTATGCATGTGTGGGAATAGAGAATATGTAAGAAACCTTTATTATACCCTCCCCTCAAATTTTCTATAAACTTAAAATCGCTCTAAAAAGGTAACATCAATAAAAATATCCTACTAACATCTCCATCTCTAGAAGAATACAAAACATGCAATAAAATTCAACACCTCTTCCCTGGGGTAGGGGATGGGGGGAAAGGAAACATTTAGAGCATCAGGAATAGGAAGAAACATCCTTATTCTGGTAAAATGAATCTCATTAAACTAGACAACAAACCTAATGATCAAACATCTGAATCACTCCTTTAGAAAAAAACCCTATTTCTGGGGTGCATGGATGGCTTAGTAGGTTAAGCATCTGACTTCAGCTCAGGTCTTGATCTCATGATCAAGTATGGGTCAAGCCCCACGTCATACTCTGTGCTGACAGCTCAGAGCCTGGAGCCTGCTTCAGATTCTGTGCTTCCCTCTCTCTCTGCCCCTCCCTTGCTTGTACTCTGTTTCTCAAAAATGAATAAATAAAAAAAATAAAATAAAAAATAAAAAAGCGTATTTCTATTCAACATATGGAAGACACTAGCCAGCTCAATGATGTAACAAAAAGAAAGGAGTAACAACTGAAAGGAAACAAAACTGTCATCATTCATTGATCAAGTTCACTAATTATACTGTTCAGACTTTAGATATTCTTTCTTAAGGATTAAAAATCGTCATCTCCTATTTAATCTCAGTAGCAGGTACACAGGAGTCTGTAATATGATTTTCTGTATTTTTGGTTTCAGATAATCTGTAATTTAAATTTTAATATTAACTTAAACTAGGTTTAAAAAAAATACTTGCACCTTGTTAATGTAAAAATATCCTCCAGAGTATATCTTTAACATAGATCAACTAAGGAAGAGAATTTTCAATCTTTAATTCTTTAAATGAATATTTAGTCATAGAAATAAAGATAAATGAAAGTGATAGGTACCAGAAATTAAAACAATGCCTACGAAAACAATCCCAGGAAAAAGATTAATTTCATCCTTGGTGAACTGTCCCTTTGGCCTATGGCTTAAGACATGAAAGTCTGTAACAGATGTGTCCACATTTGAACACATGCCCTCAGCCGACTTTAAGATACAAAAAGCAAAACTTGGGAGACTGAAAACAAATTTTCATTTATTTAGGGACACTAAAAAATGCAAACAAGACTAAATCTCTTATGAAGCACTTAGTCATCAGAATTAAGAGATGAAGAAAAGAATAGTTTATGACTTGGGTTAGTTGTTTTTACTCGCTGGCAGTCTTAGATAAATTCATATATACACACATATACAATAAAGCCTTCACTCATGTAGGAAATGTCTTACAAACATATCACAATCTCCTTAATTTCTAGAGCTGTGGTTCTCAGCCTGGCCTGGGGTGGCTTCTCCAGGATGTACAGCAGATCTGTGAGAGGAGGCTGGACACTGCCTAGCCAAGAGCCAATCGTGGCTACCGTCGCTGAAAGGAACATTACCTAGGTAACAGAAGCCTGAGGGAAGGGGAACATTAGCTTCCAGTTTGAGGAGTGGCTGAACCTTCATATTTGAAAGATTATCTAGGTTATTAAATTATTACCGGAAGAAATCTAGCCTTCTGTTGCTTTGAACCGTAGATGATTAGAACAGGGTAGACATCTGAGTAAATGATGCTATAAGCACGTTTTACACAACTTGGTTTGCTGCCAGGGCTTTGCAGTAGTCAAATTTAATTTTAGTGACACTGTGAAATGTAGTGTGCTGTACATAAAATATTAATGTAGCACATAATTGGGCAGTCCAAAATAACTGAGTTTATATACACTGATAAATGCTTGGTGAAATGCTCTGTCATTTATAGACCCCTCAAAAAAAGTGCATTAGAATATCCATTCTAATTCAACTTGCTCGTACTTCCTCTGATAGTTCTCTCCTGTGGATGTACATTAGAAGAACCCAACCAGAGGGCGCCTGGGTGGCTTAGTCAGTTAGATATCTGACTCGTGATTTCAGCTCAGGTCATGATCTCGCTGTTGGTGGGATCAAGCCCTGCGTTGGGATTCTCCCTCTCTTTCCATCTGCCCCTCCCCTGCTTATGCTCTCTCTCTCTCAAAATAAACAAGAACTTAAAAAAAAAAAAAGGACCCAACAGTTCCCAAGAAGAGATCTTATTCTTTGGGAAAATGAGAGAGGGGATGTTATAGAATTAGACAAATTAATACACCCTATAAGGAAACAGTGAAAAAGTTTTCCCCGGTTTCGTCATCCGTAGGTCAGCTAGCTATGGGAGCCTACTCTCATCAACTGATCTGTGTGGATTCACCACTGACCTGTGAGTTTATACTGGACTTTTTCAAATTTTCTAATAAATAGCTACTTTGTGGAGCCAGAAGAAAGAGATGGACCATAAGTAACAGGGTGGTAGTGAGAAACTTTCAACAAGCAAGGACTTTTTTCAACCCATTTCTCACTCTCTGGTCTGAGGACTGGAGAGCATAGAACAGTCATTTTAGTGACCCTAAAATCTCCAAAGAAAGCTTGCTGTTGTGGGAGGGCCTTGACAACTGCATTGGATTTTCATTCAAAACGTCACTCCTTTTACAGGGTGGAATTTTCTCATTTAACCCTGGTTTGATTCTTTATGATTTATCTTTGCTTTTTTTGATTTTGTCTTTTCCTACTATCCTCTTACTTACACTTGGAACAAGGCCTTAGTAGGCTATTTACTTGGGGAAGGCCAAGTGCATGTTAAAATGTTTTCCCACCCGGTCTGTTATCATCAAAGCACAAAGTGATATAGGCAAGTCTCTATGTATACAGCACTTAAAAAAAATTTTTTTTAACATTTGTTCTTCTTTGAGAGACAGAGTGTGAGTGGGGGAAGAGCAGAGAGAGAGAGGGAGACACAGAATCTGAAGCAGGCTCCAGGTTCCAAGCTCCAGGCTGTCAGCACAGACCCTGACCCGGGGCTTGAACTCACAGACTAGGAGATCATGACCTGAGCTGAAGTTGAAGCTTAACTAACTGAGCCACCCAGGCACCCCTCTATGTACACAGTACTTTTTAAACAAGACTCCATCAGTGCCTCACAAATGCTATGTAAGAAGAACTAGAATAAAGGGCCGAATCCTGAGAAATAGATGTCTTTGGTCCCGTGGAACTAGTTAGTTCCATGTAACATGCAAACATAAAACTACTAAAGTTCTCACCGCCAGCATTGTATAATGGATGAAATAGTGGTTCTAGACTTAGAGATAAGAATTCCAGTACCAGATTTGCCATGTATGAGCTGAAGACCTGCCAAAAACATGTGATTTTCCTCGTGAGTTTTCCAAAGAGGGGTTTTCAATCTTCTCCACATCTTTGAAGCTTCCAAACACCAAAACAAACCAACAACAAAAAACCTTTCCTCTTAGGAAATACCTTGCCTCAAACTTCTTACACCAAATAGACCTCTCTTGGCTTCCTAGCCAACCCCTTACCTACTAACTCACTAAAATAACTATTTCTCCTGTTTCCTGCCTCCCTGTCCCAAAGGAACAAGCTGTAACCTTTCTCCTGCCCTTGAAGTGTGTAACCTTGGCCCTGGAACCAATTTCTGTCCACTTCTTCTGAGAACTTCCATCAACTACACACCTATTATGCATCTTCAATGCCTTCTCTCAAGTATTTTCCCATCATAAAAGTATCATCCAGTCTCTCCCTTCTTCATTAAAACACATCACACATACCCCATCTATTTCTTTTACTCCATTTCACAATCATATTTCTCAAAAAAGAAGTCAATACTCACCCTCAACCATACTCCTCCATTTACTGCAAACAAGTTTTATTCCCCCTTACTCCTCTAACAATGTTTCATCCAAAACCACTTGCCAAAAACTAATGGACACAGTATTAGATACCATTAATTTTGTCTTTTCCTTGGTCTATTCTTTTGTCTTCCATGGAAACACTTCTTTTTGTTCCTTCATACTTCTTGGGGACTCCTCTTCAGCTCTCTTCATGGAAACCGCTTCTTCTGCCTATACGTTGGGTATCATAGTCCCCTGGGGTGCCATTCCCAATCCTCTGCTATTCTCACTCTTCCTGGAAGATTTCTCCCACTCCCCTACCTTCAATTACACTTCAGATATGTCAATGATGATCAAATCTTTTTGGCTAGCCTAGACTTCTCCCCTGGGTACCTAAACTTATTATGTCAAACTGCCCACTAAAATGTTCACCTGAACATTGGCACATATTTTATCCTCAATTTATCTAAATAGAACTTTTCTTCCCACCTCACTCTCCCAACCAGCTTTTTTAAAAATGTTTATTTATTTTACAGAGAGAGAGAAAGACAGAGCATGAGTAGGGGAGGGGCAGAGAGCGAGAGGGAGACACAGAATCTGAAGCAGGCTCCAAGCTTCAAGCTGTCAGCACAGAGCCCAACGTGGGGCTCAAACCCACAAGCCACGAGATCATGACCTAAACCAAAGTTGGACACCTAACCAACTGAGCCATCCAGGCACCCCTAACCAACTCTGTTTTCAGTTGAAGCACAATCATCTACACCAAGGCCTGTACCAGTCCTCTAAGAATCATTTTTATTCTGCTTTCTATGCACAGATCAAATCAATCTCTAAGTCCTGGTGAAACCATTTCCTTACATCTCATAAATCTGCCTACTTGTACTTGCATTATCTGTTTCAGACCTTGGTTGCATTACTGTAACAACCTTCTATCTCCTGATTTTCACTTGTTTCTAAACCAGGGTTCTGCAAAGAACAGCCTACTGGCCAAATCTGATCCCCTGTCTGGTTTTGTAAATAAAGTTTTACTGGAATATAGCCATGTACATTCATTTACACATGAATGTACTGTCTATTGCTGCTTTAGGGGATGCTACCAAACAAGAGGGAGATTATGACCCACAAAGGTGAAATTATCTACTATTTGGTCCTTTACAGAAAAGCTTTACCATACCCTCATCTAAAACATTCTCTGCCCTCAAAATTAATCATTCCTCTACCCAAGGGCCCAAAGTGACTCAGGGCAAACTTCAACTTTCTTAGCATATCATTTAAGGTAATTCAAAAAAAATGAATTACTGTTCCAGCCTCATCTCTCACCATCCCCATCAAGCCCCACCTCTAACCTCATTGAATATGCCATGGCTCACAATATGCCACAGAGACTTATACATGGGATCCTGCTCCTTTGAAGTCTTAGCCAATCCCCCTAGATGAAAGTTGGACCTACCTAAGTGTAAATTTACCTGAACAGCTCTTACTTTCTTGGTAGGATTCAAATTAGATGTAGCCTCCTTAAGGAAACCCTCCCTGATCACCACATTTTAGTCAGGTGTCTCTCTTTCTTGCTCCCATATTCCACTGGGCTTTCCTTTCAATCTCACTCTATCATAACTGCTTCTTCTCTGTCTTTGTCCTTTAACTATAAAGTTATTGTAGACGGGAACAATAACTTGTTCCCCACTGTATCTGTAGAAACTATCAAAGTGTCTGACAGGTTGGCTGTGCTTCAGAAATATTTGCTAACTGAATAAATGAATCAGTAGTTAATTATCATCTCTGAACTTTTTCTCAACTATGCTATAAAATGAAGATCACAAAATTTAACCTATAGGTTATTTGATGACTATGCATCATTTATACACCCCTAGAATATGCTTATTACCTATCATTACTTAACACTCAGTAAATGCAACAATACTGCCTCTACCTCCCATAAATGGACCAGATTTCTATTCACTTAGTGTAAAAGAATAAAAATATAAAGATATACAGCCTCTGCATTCAAGAAACTTAAAAATTGATAGGTGGTAGGAAAAGAAGTTACAAGTCAAAGTGCAGAAAGAATGATACTCTGAGACATCCAAATAAAAGGACTGCATTGCCAGATGGCTTATTTTAAATAGTAAGTTATAACTGGTTCACCATTTTTTTAGTATATGTTATATTAATACTGAAATGCAACCTTGTAGAGTTATAGCAACAAAAATAATAAAAAAACAATGGTGAGGTTAATTTACAAATAAAAGTGGCAGCCTTAAAAATAAGTATAAGAACTTGGTCAGAAGCTTTTCACAAATGTCTTATCTAAAATTATAGAAAGAAAAATATATATTGGCCTTAAACTGTGCCTTTCTGAAGGATGTAAACAGTGAGTTCACCAAAAAAGAAATACCGGTGACCTATAAGTAAAAAAAAAAAAAAATCAAGCTTATGAGTGGAGATTCTGGACTCAGAACCAAGATGGAGTCTGTCTTACTAATTTGGGCAACTGGTGAACTTCAATTTCATTATCTGTAGAAATGACATAACAATACTGTGTTGGTCAAGATGCTTGTAGCCTCAAGAAGCAGAAACACTAACTCAAAATAGATCAAAAATAAGAAACATGACATCATACTCAGCTATAGCATTTCCAGAAATGCCCAGCCAACACTCCATATCTTACTGGAGACTTAATGTCTTACGTGTCTGATTGGCTGAATGAATCACTACCTGTTAGAATGGAATCACTCCTGTATCAATTAGGCCCACCCCTAAAGTTACAGGTGGGATAGGTTACAAAGGAGAAGAATGGATTATTGTGGGGGAAAAAAACTGCAATTCTGTTAAGAAGGGAAGCAAGATAAAGACTTTCTAAACGACCAGATGTATGTACCATGAATATTAATCTCATGGGTTTGATACAAAGATTAAATAAAAAGATACACTTAAAGGGTTTTGCCTAAGGCTTGGTATATGGGTATGATAAATTCTCAATAAATATAGCAACTTAAAATATTTCATTATTCAAAGACTTGGGCTCTGTATTAATCATGAATTAGATTTCCCTCATGCCTCTTATGTCTTACCAAAAAACAATAAATGTTAGCTATGTTTTATAATAGTCATAATACACATGCATAGAGAAAGTGTAAAAGTGTATACACCGAAATATTAAAAATAACTTTCTCTAAGAGGTTGGATCATAAACGGTTTAAATATATAATTTCATTTTTGTTTATCTTGACTTTAAGCATTCTACACTAAAAGTACGTTATGTGCGGAATCAAAAAGTGTTTAAAATTTTATCCTTTTCCTTCATAGATTATAAAGTTGTGTGTGTTACCAACTGGCCAATATAATTTATCAAAATGTCATTTATGTCTGTCTCCCCATGTTTTTCCTTTCTTATTTAAAAAAAAATTTTTTTAACCTTTATTTATTTTAGAGAGAGAGACAGAGTGTGAGTGGGGAAGGGGCAGAGAGAGAGGGAGACACAGAATCCAAAGCAGGCTCCAGGCTCTGAGCTGTCAGCACAGAACTCAACGCAGGGCTCCAACTCATGAGCTGTGAGATCATGACCTGAGCCGAAGTCGGAGGCTCAACTGGCCACACAGGCACCCCTCCTTTCTTATTTTTTTAAGCAGATAACCAGGCACTTAGTATTTCCTCGATTTGGGGATTTTGTTCCATGTAAAGGTTAAGCTACTTGAAGACAAAAGCTCTTCCTATCTTTTGCAAAATATAAAATTAGTTTCAAGACTGTTTGTTTTCTGGATAAACCTCTGCAAAGAGTGGGGAGAAATGAGAATATCTTTGAGGAACACTAGAAAAATGAATTTTATTCTCTTAGTTTGTCGAAAAAGGCAAAAGTCTAGAGGCCCCATGACAATAGAACTGCACTACAGTAGCTTCTGGGAAGTGGCCAGGGAAATGGTTTCATTACCCATGAGGGAAGAAGGATTTTAGACATAAGCTCTTAGCCTGAGCATAAAGACCTATACCTTCAGCATGATGCGGGAGTAGTGTGCCCTGAAACCACAGGTTATCATGCCATCAGGCCAGCGGGCACAGGGGCATCCCAATGCTGACCGGTGCGGTCCTGTAACTGATGGCCTGAGGGTTTACTGACGTTCTGGCACTGAGTAGGTCATTAAAATATTAACCAAATCTCTGTGGAGGAAGCGTTAATGCTAATAATGTCTGAGAATGATCTCTACCTTGGCCAAACGAGAGCTTGGAGTCCCATGTAAGTTGATTTAAATAAAATAATAAAATTATTTCTTATGTATCTGATTTTGTGAGCTAAAAGGAATTCCTCTTATTGAAGATAAAAGTTTTTAACATGGTTATATTACTGTAGGGGTAGTATTAAAACTGAGAGATAATTTGTTTTAACGCACTTGCTTTAAGGATGAAGATTCTGATTCGGGAGAGGGCAGTGTCTTATCCAAGCACACACAGTTTATTAGTGACACAGCAAGGGCTAGAGTTCAGGTATTCTGATTCCTATTCCAGGATTCTTTGCATTACACCCATAATGCTTCATCTTTTGCAAAGGTAAGTCGTAAGATTTAATGTCTTTTTTGCAAAAGGATTACTCGCTACTCAAAATGCTCAGATCTATAACTGTCCTACGCTTTTGATGACAGAAGCAATTTCGCCTTGCATTACATAACTAATGTGGATTTGGAGACATCAGAAGATCTCATCACAAAGGTGTCATAGGAGGGAAAGGGTATCATTGAAACGTTTCCATTCTGTCGCCAGGTCATTTTCCTCGCCCAGCATCAAATGGCCTCTTAGGAGATGTGGTGTCATAGGCAGAGACCACAGGAGCCAGACACCTTTGCCTTCTATTCTGGGAGGTGACACACAGAATACCTCACTGGCCTTGGTCAGTCTCTTCATTTTGCTGCCCTGTTCACTTGGGACTGCAAGGAAGTATTGGCCACACAAGGATGGTGATGAAAAGAGGCATTAAAGGCACTCAGGGAGGATTACACACAATCTCCCTTTTGTTCATTAGATAAATACATTCTTCGGGGTTTTAATTAGAAATGTCAGAAAGGGATATTTTCTGGTTTGGGGATAATCGACTTATATGCACAACAGGGGTCAAAGACTCTGGAATTGAAAGGCTTTGTACCCTACCACAACCACTCAGAGTATTCCACTTTGTGTCAGGCCATGTGTCTAAGTCATACGTTGATTCTATGCAATCTGTTTGTGGAAAACAGTGCCAACTTATATCTGCTGTTCCAGAGAGCAGAGATAAAAGGAAGAGTTTCAAGTTGTTAGACAGAATTCCTTCAATGTAAAGAAGAGATGCTTAATATTTATATCAACATTTGTTTCCCAAAACACTCGTCCCTTAAGTCTTACTTGGAAAACACTGCATGACATAGCGCTTTTTTTCTTTTTAGAAAATCACAATTTTTCACGAAAATAAGAAAGGCTCTAAAAAGTTGTGTATAATAAAGAAACCTGTATTAATTTGTTGAACCCAGAACCTTGCAAACGTCTTTGACTGCAGAACACATTTTTCCTGGGCATAAATTAACCACAGCAATGAACTGGCCCTCTGAAAATACAATTCTGGATTGAAAAGTACTTTCTCAAAAAGAGAGCAGCTTCTGTCACTAAAATTTCAAGCAGGATTATATGACCAACTGGCAGGAAGTTTCTGGGGATTTCTGAATTGGATGGTATAATGTATTAAGAGACTTCAAAGATCTCTTTCAATTCCCAAGATATAATGATTCTATTCTACCCTAAATCAGTAACATTATTTAGTATCTTTTGTGGCTACTGTTAGATACAAAGAGGAGCATCTTTTGTGTCTATTAGACACAAATGCCACAATTTGTCACAGAAAAGCCCCTCAGATTCCTTATCTCATTACATCTGTGTAAGAACCCTAAAAGGAAGGTATTCTAACTCCCAAGTTGTAGAGGATGTCAAAGAGCTTAAATAAATTTCCCAAGTGGCAGAGCAAGGACAGGAACTGAGGGCCATGCACTTTCTACTCTGTGGTACCAGTTCCCTAAATCACACTAGTCTCGAAGGAGACCGTGCCCAACCGGACCTGGAACAGTGATGACTCAAAGGTATGCAATGTCACTTTTGGTGCTAGCCTCTGCGGTCATTAATAAGGGCACAGAAATAACGCACCACTACTCTGGGCTTCTGGCGTCAACCACCTTTTACCCCCACTTCTTTCTTATCTCTGAATATTAGCAAAGAGCAGACAGTTACTTATTTCTGATTTGTGGCCTTTGCCCTTGCTGTTACCTGCTTCTGGAACGCTCTTCACAAGGCTGGCTCCTGCTCATCCATCAAGTCAACTCTCCTGATGTCACCCCAGGCCAGCTTTTCCTGCTCCCCTGTGCTGCTGCTTCTCTGGGCACAAGGTAGGACTGTCCTTCCTGCACCCCTTGGGGTTGGGTGCAGCCACAGCCCAGTGCTTGCCAAGTGGTTGCGCACAAAAGCGATACGGGTCACTTCCTGACTGGAGCATCTAATTACAAGACACATACACACATGTGCATGTGTGCACACCCAGGAGCTTTCTCATGTTCCTCATGACAACCCGTAACGGCGTTTGAGACAGTGGCAACTCCTGCAGCCCGGGCCCCTGAAAGACTGGAAGCAGAGCCCCCTCCTGACCCATTCTGGGCATGCCACAGGAATCTGCTTTTAGGTCTAGGTGCTGGCGATCACCGCATACCCTAGCCCAAATTTTCATGCAGGAAAAATCACCTGGAGTGTTCTTCTCCAGAGATAATTATTCAGTAGATACCGTAGCTTTAGATCAAACTTCTAGTAGATCTTTGGAATCTGGATTTCTACAAAGTTTCCAGATAGGGCTGGGGCTCCCAGACCACAGCGTGGGTAGAGGTGACCCTGCCACTCCTGACTGATGGATCCTCTGATCTGAAGTAGCTACCCTCTGCTCTCCAATCAGGTGCTACCTGTACCCCCTTCATTTGCTCCGGATCACTTAACACAACTATTGCTATTTGTGTACCTATTGTCTATCTCCTCCATTATGGTACCAATTTCATGCAGACTGAGACTGGGTCTTTTTAACTGCAGTATCCCCCAAAATGCCGAAAAAGGCCTAGAACCACGAAGTGAATAAAGGAGTGAACGAATCATTAAGAAGTGTGCTCTGAATGCCTACTATATGCCTTGATTTTGTCCAAGCCCTAATAATCTCCTACATACCTTCTTTGAATAGTGAGACACGGAGAGGAATAAACACGCAAATGCATCTAGCTAAATGAAGCCTCATTTTTAGGAGTGCAGAGTCATGTGATGTGGACAAGAGTCAAGGTGGCTGAAACCCTGAGTGTAAAATGCCTTTATCCTCTGCCCTGACTGCAGAGCTTTGAGGTCAAGTGGAGCCACGGAAGCCAGGTCTGCAGGACAAAGTTGGATTTTTCTTTTCATATTTTTCCTTCCTCACATCTCCATAGGAGAGGCAAGCCTTTTGAGGACACAATGCCTAGACTCAGCATGAAAGTGTTTCTCAGTGAACCATGTCCCTGCCAGCCCAATCTGTATTTAAATTACATGAAAAATTCATGAGTTTCATAGAAACAACTTCAATCCATTATCATCACATACTCCTTTGTCTGGGAAACAGATCCCTACTGGGTACCAGGGCAGACGGTTGAGAAGACGCCAGTGTTAGGAAGAATAGACAGCACAGGGCCAGGCCATTAGTCACTACCACTTATGGGTCCTCCTACTTCAAAATGGGACTTCTATTGACATCTGGAGGGAGAGAGACACAGCCCCAATAGCATCCTCATTGCATCTGTAGGTCCCTCAATCATTTCCTAGAATGGGAAAAGCAATAACTTGCATGTCTACTGCATATAAAAACAATTTGGAAAAACTGGAATTGACTTAGAGATACTTAAAAGGAGACTCAGATTTACACACGATAATATGTCTGGCGTTGGCTTTATATTCCGCTAAACACCTCTCCCCGCAAAGAAAAATGCACCTAGGGAGCAACAGAACTAGAAGAAACAGGATGGGCCATGAGTTAATAATGGTTGATGTGAAGTGGATACATGAGGGTTAATTATAAAATTCTCTCTACACTTGTGTAGGTTCGAACATTTTCAGAACAAAAAGTTTAAAAAAAAAATGAGATTTGCAGCCAGTGTATCATAAAGAAAAAAAAAATTCCCAGGGCAACTCGCAAGGTAAGAAAACAAGCAGATTCTACGTGGCAAAGGCAGCCTCGTGTGGTTCCTGGGATGGAGGGCACACGGGTATACTTAACATCATTTACACTGTCTCTGATAACACAGTGTAATGGAGCAAAGTATATTCTCGACGATTGTCAGTGTGGGGAGAAATGCATTTGTAAAGATTTATTGTCACTGTTGTTTTTTAATGCTTGATGTTCTGGAGTTATTCTTAGAGCAAAATAAAAGGTGTTTCCTGTGCTCAAGGTGTTTTACATGCTTTTCTTGTTGAGCAAGATTTTCTTTTTTCCCTTCTACTGTAAGTTTGGTGGGGGAAAGTCTGTACTTGAACTTTGGAGAGATGCATGGAAAGTGTGCTGCCCCTGAAGTCTCACTTGAAATAATAATGTAAGCATTATTTCAAAACTTTAATATCACTGTAACTTATACCAGAACTATCTGAAACCTAGATGGTGATTTTGTATTTTTAATTTAAAAAAAGGTTTCAGGAAGCATCTGACTCTTGATTTCGGCTCAGGTCATGATCACACAGCTCATGGGATGTCAGCATGGAGCCTGCATGGGATTCTCTCTCTCCCTTTCTCTCTGCCACCTTTCCTGCTGACTGACTCCCTCCCTCTCTCTCTCTCTTTCTCTCCCTACTTCCCTCTCAAAAATAAATAAATAAACTTAAAAAGAAAAGTTTCAACTGAAAAAAAGAAGAAAAAAACAGCTCAGGAAAAAACATAAACAGATGTTGCAAACCTTCATGATACTGAATAGTTTGCTCAATCCATGCCCTCAAATTGTGCAGGAGAGGGTTACCAGTAAAGAGAGCCAGAATGGGAAAGAAAGGGGCTGTTCTTGGGAGCCAGACAGTTCCATGTTGAAATTCTAGCTCTTTCTCTTCTGAGCTGGGTGACCTTGAATGGCTTACTTTACCTCCCTAAATCTCATCTGTGAAACAGGGAATGGTATTACCTCTTCATATCATTGAATCACAGGAAAGTATCGATTAGAGGAGAATCTATGGTTTGGGAGGAGAGATTATTCATGAGAAACTTTGCAGGACAGCATGTCCTTGGGGGTAGGGATGGTAATGAATGGTAGGGGGAGGGTCAGGGAAGAAGACAAAATAAAGAGAGAAAACAGGAAAGCTTAGGGATAGTTTGCATTCTTTTACCTCCAGAGGGAGAGTAACCAAGAGCAAAGACAGATGAGACCCAGTCAAGTTCATGTTCTTGGTTTAATCTGTACTGAACATACACCAATACCCAGGTGCCCTGGCAAGATGCCTCTGATGTATGATAATTGCATTATAATGAGGCACCACATGAAATAAAATAAGCCATAATTAGGGGTGGCACCAGAGTCTACTTAGCTCCACCTGGGAAAGAATCTAGAAGAAATCTGTGAATCTTATACAAGGGAAGAAAATGAGGTATCTATAAAGAGGTTAACTCGAGCATATACATCCAGGAGAGGGTTTTATATGCCATTTACCTGTAACTACTTCAACTGACAGTGTTTAGTCAGTGCCGGGTAATACATTTATGTTCAAGTGTCAGGTCTGTGCCACTGTCATTGTTTAGAAGGAAATGCCAACAATAGGCAACCCAGAGCTCAGGAAAGAGGATTCTCTTTCTCCTGGGACTATGTGAAGGATTCAGAACAATCCACAGGGCCGGGTGAAGACAGGGATAAAACAGGGAGCCAAAAGTTGCAGCGTTGTCATGAAAATTAAATTAACAGGATGATGTACGTGAGGTAGCAGAATATAGCAGACCTTCAATAAATAACGCCTACAACTAGCTCCGTCATCATCATTGTTGTTGGGGTTGTGACTGGTACTTCCACTAGCCTCCCAATCCACACAGGCTTCTTCCTGCTTACAGACTCTACTTTGGCCTTTGACCTTAATGTCAATCTCAGCACCCTCTCCCAGGTTGCAAAAGTAATCCATATGCACCCAAAGCATTCACGAACAATGGAGAATTACCAAAAACATGGCAAATGAAAGGTTTTACAGCACATTACCGAGAATGAAGTCTACAAAATCCATTTCAGGCACATCAGAAATTGGTCTGGTTTCTCCTGGCCATTCAGCTGTCTCTTTTTCTGCCTTTCACTGAGCCCGGGCCAGCCTCACTCTCTTTCCATTCCCCAGACCCCCTTGGTATTTCCTTGCCCTTCCATTCCCTTAGAAACCTCAAGGGCTTCCTCCCTCTGTTATGCAGAGCAAGTTCTCAGCTGCCCAGCCTTTTGACCTCTAACATATATATCTCCTCCAGCAGCAAAGATGGGTCTTCAACTACAAGACACTCTTTCCAAAGAAAGTAATTTACAAGAGAGCATTCAGTGGCATCACAACCACCATCAGCAAAGGATCTACTTCTAATCTCACTTCACTAATCACTCAACCTCACAGTGATTCTTTGTCTCTCTTATCCTCTCCTCAAAACTACTTATTACAAACTTTTGCTCCCCAGTCCAAGCACGGCTTTAGACCTGTTATGGCATTTTCACGGTGTCCGTGTCAGTCTTCAATCATCAGTTCTGTAGATCAACTTCCCCTTCCGTCAATCCCCAGGATGTCAGTTATTTAATCTGGAAATTCAATCTGTGTTTAGTTGCTATGAGAAGAGGAAAGGCAAGGCAAGAAAATTCAGTGAAGGAATTAAGATTCTGCCAAACTTAAAACCAGATACCAAGTAAACACCCGTCATTTTTTCAGTTTCTAAGTGATGCTAAGTCCCAAGGTGGTCTGCAACCAAATTTTATATGCCGGTGCATGTGTGCATTTGAATGTACAAAACAAAAAGGCCATCCTGAGGGCCAAAGTTGCCCTCAAGGTATGAAAGGTTTAGAAGGGTTGCCTCATCTGAATAAGTAAATACTAGCCTGTAACATATTATTTTCCAGTCGATGCTAACTCAAGCATTTATTGAGTTTCCTCAAACACAGTATTCTTTCTCATGGAGTTCCTGCATCTTCTTCCCTTTCCCACAAAAGAAGATTTAATTCTAAACACAAGAAGAAGAAAAGGAAAAATGAGAGCAGACATAACCCAGTCAAAAAACTTGGATTTATGGAGTTCAACCTTGAAAATATTTTTTTTTAAAACATCAGGCATGTGAATTAAAGCTCCCACCAGGCAGCTATAATTTATACAGCAAGCACTTGGCAGGTAATCCGAGCACACTGTGATATGGGTAGCAAGGGGATCGTCTTCACAGAAAACCAGACCCTCTTTGTGACAGGCTAGGGGGTAAGAAGCACACTCGCTTTGCAGCCGTAATAGGGTGTTTCCTACTTAATGGACCTCTGAGAATCAAAAGACAAGAAAATACCTAAGAAGAATGAGTGGTTCCCAGTCAGAATGTAAGCATGAGCCCATGGAAACCAAAGTCAATGAAACAAAGGGAGGTGGCCCAAAAGAGTGGTTCCCACATCACGGTTGCAACATGTCAGGCAAACCAAGTACAAGAGAATGAAACCACAGCTCATTATATACCAGTTATACACCAATACAATAGAAGGCTCTTGATATTGTTCAAGCTAATGATTTCATTGGTTTAGATATTTTCCAAAAAATTCATTTTTTTTTTAAATTTTTTTTTAACATTTATTTATTTTTGAGACAGAGAGAGACAGAGCATGAATGGGGGGAGGGCCAGAGAGAGAGGGAGACACAGAATCTGAAGCAGGCTCCAGGCTCTGAGCTGTCAGCACAGAGCCCGATGCGGGGCTCGAACTCACGGACCGTGAGATCGTGACCTGAGCGAAGTCGGACGCTCAACCGACTGAGCCACCCAGGCGCCCCATATTTTTACGGAGTAAATACACTATCTCCAAAATAATCTTTTTAATTTCTTGTTTCCAGATAACATGGCTTCATACTGCTATCTTTGAAGACTTACACTGTATTTCACAGCTAGTCTGAGTCAAACCACACTGTCCTTAAAAAAAAAAAAAAAAAAAAACAAAAAACTACTTCACACCTGGGTTTAGGAAAAAAAGGTGAAGATATGCCAGATTTGCTTATAATACAGCAAAGAATTTAAGTCCATCTACTCCTTAACACCTAAAGACAGACACCTCAGACAAGAGGTGATTCCCCTGATTCTCAGGAGACAATCCCTGTGATTAAGGGGTGTGTCGGAGGGCGGGAGGAGACCCAAATGATACCAAGTGATTTCATGCAAACGAATAATAATTATAAGCAGCATTCCCTGAACCTATTTTCTGGTTCTAGGGTTAACTGACTTGATAATGAATTCTTTTTTTTTTTTAATGTTTATTTTTTATTTTTGAAGGAGAGAAAGAGACAGAGCATGAGCACGGGAGGAGCAGAGAGAAAGGGAGACACAGAATTTGAAGCAGGTTCCAGGCTCTATGCTGTCAGCACAGAGCCCGACGCGGGGCTTGAACTCACGAACCACGAGATCATGACCTGAGCCGAAGTCGGACCCTCAACCAACTGAGCCACCCAGGCGCCCTGATAATGAATTCTTTGTTGAGTGCCATTCATCCTATTTGTAACCATGATCCCAAAAGAATGAAATTACTCTTCTCTTCTGATAAGTTGTTCTCTCACTGAGGAGCTCTTTGGAAGAGTGTCACGTTATTCTCTACTTTGGGTTTGTGCTTTTCAATTCCCTTCTACCTTGATGCTATTCTCCAAGGAAAAGCCAGCTGAACTTTCTAAAGAATCAATGGGCAAGAATCAACCAAGACGACTAGGAAGGAGCACCGAACAGGAGTCAAAGCCCTGGATTGTGGGCTATCCTGCGATCGCATGACTGCAATGTGCAGTGCGCATCACTGAAGGGGTGAAGGCTCTTTGCCTTTAGAAAACAACAGCAACAACCACAGTGAAGTTGTTATCACAAATCAGATGTCATAAACCGGCAGCCCTGCTACCCTTCCTGCTCTGTTGCGTTTGGCCAACAAATATGCTAATTTCTTTAATCAGGAGATTTCAAGTAATAATGCAGATTTACAGATTCTCTCGAAAATTTGCCCATCAGTAAAATGCAGATTTACAGATTCTCTTGAAAATTTGTCAGATCTTATGAAATAAACCTCCATTTATGTTTGTCGAGAATTGTTGCTTGTCAAGAGAGCATGGGCTCTCCAATTTGCTGTGTCCTCATCACTCACAGTGATTCATACACACTTATCCCAACTCCCTTCCCTCTGGTAGGTTACCTGACTGGAAGGTGAATTAAGTAAGGCTTTTTGCCTTTGCTGTACTCTAGTTAAGAGGCAAAGGTAAGCAAGATGGGACTGCAAGGTAACAAAGAGCACAGAGAAGCCACAGACACATCACAAATAGAGGCTTGAACATGTCGGCACATTTACAAACGGATCACAGCCTCCCATTAGTTAGGCAGTCTCCCCCTTCGCTGCTGGATATACAATAGATAAATAAATAGCAAGAATACATGTGATATATATTTAGATTGCACATTAGACTTTAAAATCTGTGCCTAACTGAATGCATTAGTCCGTGTTTTCTGTTTATGTCTCCACAATGCCATGGAAACACAGTGCAGCATCCTAATGGGTCTCTCCTGGCAATAAATAAACAAAGTCTTTGTCTATTCATGTTTCTATTTCTTTTTTTTTATGTAATTTACAATTTCAAAAAAGAAAACAGATCGGTGGCGTGTTTTTCCCCCCTCCCTGTCCTTTCCCAGTTTCCTCTCTTGCAAAGTATATCTGCAAGAAATGCAAAATGCACCTTCTAGTGGTTACTGAAATCCAAACCAGCACCATCAGCACTCAGAGGGCAGGATTCTCCCAGCCAGATTCCTCTTTCTCCTTTTACGAAATGCCACGATAATTAAACACGATAATGAGGTTCTTCAAGCATTTCAGTCTAACCCAAAGAGCACTTAATATAGTTGTTTAAGGTTGAAAGCTGATATAAAACAGACATAAAATCTGGTAGGTTCCGTTCCCCTCCTTCAGTCTAAAAGGCAATATCCAGTCCATTTTTACAGAGATAGCAACAACAGTCACAGCCTTTAAATGGCTCTGTGATACCAGCAACATGCTCTAGCCTCCCCGGCTCCACAGCGGGTGGGGGCAGACACGCTGCTCACCACACCGTTGTCCTAATGTGCAGGGGCAAGGTGAAACCCAAAGCTCAAAGTGCTGGAGGTACAGGGTCTCACAGGGCAGCTCGCTCCTGTCTGGCACCTGCTGTCCCCCTGCTGCACAGTAACTCAAAACTTCGAAAGGCTGATGATTATCTACCGTGGAGGAGTGGGCAGATTTAACCAGGTTGCTCAAACCCGAAGAGTCTCCTGAACACAAGCACAGTGACCTCAGTCACAGGGGGAAGGAGAGGTGGGCAAGCCGGACACTTCTCTGGCAAGCTGGCCCAGAGAGTTCCAGCAGGGACCTGTAGTAAGAGACCTGACAGCCCCCCTTCACAGGCCCTGACAGTCCAGCTGCACCTCAACCACAGACCGCGTGCGGTAAACCTCAGGGCCAGGATCTTGCGCACAACGTCTATTTTCATGAGTCCGTGACCAAATTTCAAAGCATTCAGAAAAGAGATCTCTCCTAGCATCTGTCCAGGGAGAGACATTTTTTCATGGGTAATTGTCACGGGCTGGACCTTTAGTCAGAAATCAAAGTGTCCACCGAAATGCTTTCCTTGAATCAGAAATCCAATGTTATGTCCCTTATTTTCCTAAAATGGTATATAATAATCTATACATCTCAGCTACATTTCCACAGCTTTTGTAAAATAATAATATTAAAATATAACATCATTAGGTACTTACTGTGTGCTTCTGAGATAGTTGCTATTATTATCCCCCTGTTGCCAATGAAACCAAGTTCAAAGTAAATAACATGTTCAAGGTCAGAACACTAACAAGTAGATGAGCTTGTTATCACCTTGGATGAAAACCAGGTTATCTGACTGCAAAGTCTGTATTTCTTCCACCCACATTTTGTGAGCACTTGCTCTGAGCCCCACACAAGCATGGAAATATTTTCTCCAAATGGGTCTCAACTTTTGAATTTCTGTGATCCATTTCATCCCAAAATGAAAACCCCATTAAGATGTGTTTTTCCTTTCTATCTTGGGTGCCAGGAAGCGTCAAAGCAGTGCCCAGTTTTATTTATCAGCACATCTTCCTTTGGGGACAATTTTTTTTGTCATTGTCTTATATTTGTTGTTTATAACATTTCTACACTCTGCTCCCATCAGATGACTGCTCCTCTTTTAAGCCCCATTCCTTGCTTTACATCATGCTTATCTTAGAAGCTACTCCAAATCCTTTACAAATAGGCAAGGTATAAACACAGGTGTTTCTGCTTTATTGTCATAAATAGGTCCTGGAGAAAGCTCACATACAACATAATCACGCACTGAAAATAATTGGGTTTATGGGGCAGGTGGGAGTGGGGCAGAGGACTGAAAAGCTATGAAGCATCATAATGAGTGCCCTATCCCAAACAATAGTGATATTAATACAATTCTAGCCCAGTTAACTGTTCTTAGGAACCTCATGCATGGACACTTAGAATTTCATTCTTCCTTTATATTCTGAGCCTCTGTTTTCTCCTTTGAGACATTAGCCCTAGGTAACACTGTATTTAACAGAGACCAATTTCACCAAACTCCAAAATATGATCAAAGGGTAACCGTCTTCATCAACTTTTTTTTTTGTGTGTGTGTGAGCTGGGACAGTGGGAGGGTGGTGACCCAGATGGGATTGTTTTCAGCTTTTTCATCTGCACCTACGGCCTCCCCAGGATGCTTAACTTGGGAAAACATAATGGGTTCTGGATGACACAAAACCAGCCACTTTCACAATAAAGGAAAGTGTGTCTATTTTTTCATTTTTTCTTAACTTCTTCGCGAATTCCTAGAGCTTTTCCTTGTATTGTGAAAAGGCCCTTTTCCCTTTTATTGTGAAAATGTCAATATGTTAACATGCTGAGAACATCCCATGTGAGGCACCTAGACTTTCAAGTCATTCCAATTATTGGGAACATCACCATGTTTAGGAGGACTTGAAGCTTTGAAGCTTTTGAAGTCCTTCTTTAAGAACACAAAGTGGCAAATGTAAAATTTGGTTGAAAAATGACTGTTCATTTAGAATAGCAGGCAAATAAAGTACAATAACTGACAAATTTTTAAACACCGATAATTGTTAAGAACTTCAGGAGATCCAGAAAACTTATTTATTCTTATTAACTGGCCTGCCTCTATAACAGTTTGCTATTTTTGTTTGTATGTACTTCGTCTCTTTATAGGACAACAAAATGGTAATATATTTTTTTTTAATTTTTTTAATGTTTATTTAGTTTTGAGAGAGAGACAGGGAGTGAGTGGGGAGGGGGGGGAGAGAGAGAGAGAGAGAGACAGACAGACAGACAGAATCTGAAGCAGGCTCCAGGTTCTGAGCTGTCAGCACAGAGCCCAGTGCAGAGCTCAAACTCATAAACCGTGAGATTGTGGCCTGAGCGGAAGTCGGGTAAGACGCTCAACCAACTGAGCCACCCAGGTGCCCCACAAAATTGTGGTATTTTCTAGAGAGAAAATAAAATTCAGTCCTTTCTCCAGCAAAGGTGACCAAAATGTGGGTTTTTTGTTGCTATTTTACAAAGGTTTCTTTCAGCTCCACCATTTGTTATCATCACATCTTCTACTGTGCTCAGAACTGTGGCCACTTTGGGGGAAACTATCAAGTGTCTTTCACGTACGGTTTGTAGGAATGCAAAGCTTTTCAAGACTCCCTCTGCAGTGACTCATCTTAAATATTCTTGGATTTATGGACAGCCGCTAACAAATCAGCTGTCTTTGGTCTAGTGGCAGATTATGGCTTTCATGTTATCTTTGACAATGACCCTCTTTTGTGTCCAATCAGCAGGAAATGTAAATAATTTTCCAATATGTCCATATTATTCCCTCCTTTCATTAGCTGGACTATCAAACAACTCAAGAGCCTAGTCATTAATTCTTTTAAAAATGCATCTATAACTCTCCATGAACTGCTATTAAGGGTATCTTCTGGATATCATCCACAAGCCCCAGGTCACTGGTTGCTCATTACAAAAGCACCAACTCCCTGACCTCAGGTATTGAATATCTTGCAGAGAAGTCTTACCGGAGGGAGGGAAGTGGAGAGACAGAACTTAATTTAGGGAGGTTAAAGTACCTAATTCTAGTAAATTCGGGCAAAGGCTCGCCATCATGTGAATACAATGCACTTTTAGCTTTAGGGTAAAGCTGTCTCTGCTGCTGTAATCTGCATTCAAGAAACCCAAGTGCAGGCAGAACAGACTACACCAAATAAATGAATTAGCAACAGATACATGGCACACTGCCACCGTTGTGTCCTTTGCTAATACCAAAATTAGACATTCAAAAATATTGTGCATACTGACTGCTTTACCAGCCAGCTCATTAACAAGAACAATATAAAAGAAATTTTGGTTGATTAGTCAAGCAGCCTGACAGGATTAGTTTGACAATTTTGGTTCTTTTTCTCTTTTTCTTTTAATTGTATTAGCCCTTTAACTGAATTGCTAAAGCTTGTGTTAGTTTAATAATCTGAGAACAGGGGAGAAATTTGACTAAAGCCTGAGTAGATAGCTGTGCTGGTGGTAGAGGCAGACACATTTTGGTAAAAGCCCTCTATCATGACCTTGCCTTCACTGAACTGCTGCTTTATTCCCTTGTTTTTTGTTTTTTGTTTTTTTTAACATGTCTATGTAACCCATACATGTTACAAAGTTAAAGCAATTTGGAAAAGACTAAAAAGTCAAAGTATTTCTATATCTATCGATAAATAGATATTTTAAGTTTACTTATTTATTTTGAGAGAGAAAGAGAACATGAAGGGGATGGGCAGAGAGAGGAAGAGAGAGAATCCCAAGCAGGCTCTGCACCATGAGTACAGAACCCAATACGGGGCTTGAACTCACAAACTGTGTGATCATGACCTGAGCCGAGATCAAGAGTCAGATGCTCAATTTACTGAGCCACCCAGGCGCTCCAAGAAAATATTTACATTTAAGCTTTGATTATTTTATAAGAGAAAATCACCAATACAGTATTCTAAGGAAAAGAAATTTATGAGGAGCAAGCTTCAAATGGGGATGGTTACTCCAGCTCTGGAGAAAGACTATTTTGAGAAGAAGGCTCTCTCCTGAGATTAGGAGGCCCAGGGTGGCCATGAATTCAGGAGGGTATCTTGAATCTCTGGACAAGGCAGAGATAGAATCCAGTTACTCTAGCAGTTAAGAGAGCCGTTGAATGGTAACAACTGTTTCAGTTTTGTTTTCCAGAAGTCCTTTATTATTCCATGCAAATTTCTGCCTGGAATACAAGAGGCCCAACAGAAGCAATGAAATCTTGCAACACAGGCTTTTTCTAGTTTAATGAGAATCTGCTGTTCAAACTGTGGTCCACACCCAGCAACAATGGTCATGCCTGGGAGCTTGTGGGAAATGCAGAGCTCCAGGTCCCACCTTAGATCTGCTGAATCCTATGCTCATCAAAGGTGGCAACCCTGGTCTTTTTCCAATCACAATGCCAAAATAACTTCCAAATAAATGATGTGATAATTTAATTGTGTTTTTATCAGATTTTGAAAATAATATATACTTACTGTGAAAACAACAAAAACATAGGGGAGCCTGAGTGGCTCAATCAGTTAAGCATCTTACTTCAGCTCAGGTCATGATCTCATGGTTCCCAAGTTCGAGCCTTGCATGGGGCTCTGTGCTGACAGCTCAGAGCCCGGAGGCTGCTTCAGATTTTGCGTCTCCCTCTCTCTCTGCCCCTCCCCTTCACACACACACACACACACACACACACACACACACACACACACACACACACGGGCGCGCGCGCACACACACACACACACACACACACTTTCTCTCTTTCTCTAAAAGAGACATTAAAAAAATTTAAAAGCAACATAAGGGCATTATAAAATGTTATAAAATTAAAAAGTGAAAAGTGAAAATCATCTAGTGATGATTTACCAGAGGTGAATACAGCTAACATTTGGATATAGATCTTTCCAGCCTCTTTCTATATGTATATTAAAAATATACATAACTTATATAGGTTGCTTACAATCTGCGTTTAAACAGTAGCAATGAGGATATCCTTACATGTCAATAAATGTATTTCATCTTTTTTTTCAATGGAATATTCTATTGTACAATGAAACATAATTCATTTAGGTAATCTTTTCTTATTTAACAAAGAATGAATACATAGTATTTCTTTAAAACAAATTCATGAAAGTAGGGATGCCTGGATAGCTCAGTCAGCAACCAACTCTTGGTTTCAGCTCAGGTCATGATCTCACGGTTCATGAGCCTGAGCCGCACGTCAGGTTCTGCGCTGACAGTGTGGAGCCTGCTTGGGTGTGTCTGTCTCCCTCTGTCTGTCTCTGTCTCTCTCTCTGCCCCTCCTGCATGCTCACTCTCTCTCTCACTCTCAAAAAATAAATTTTAAAAAATAAAATAATAAAATAAAAATAAAAAATTAAATAAAATCCTGAAGGTAGAATTTCAGGGTCAAAGATAGGTACATCTAAACATTCATGTACTTTAATGGTCTTATTGCTGCCAAATGTTTTTATATCATATCTTAAATATAAATGTTTATGGAAGTGTTTGTGCATGTGTGTCATCAATAATCATTAAATAAAGTGGTATTCGATAATTCATGCCCCTTTTCGATTTTCATATTGATAACCCACTCTATTCAGGAAACTAGTAACCTAGAAGATAAAACCACAGGTTGTGGTTCAGTCCAGATTCTCTGAAAAGTTTGAGTAAGCTCTAATATCACTCTTGGTGCACTCATTCTCTGTACACACTGTTTGGGTTTTCCCTGTGAGCCTGTCTTTCCATGCCCACTTGCGACTCTGCCCCCCAGAGGTGCCCAGTCAGCTCTGCCGCCCTCACTTTGGGCTCCACACCCTCCAGTGGCTACACGCTGATGCTGAGTGCATCTCTCTCTAGCCCAGATTGGGGCAGTTCCCCTTGACTGCACAGGGTTATTTATCTTAGCTAGCAAACAATCTTCCCTATTATCTTAACATCGCGCAAACATTTTTCAAGATTTAGCTCAACTATCCCATTTTCTGTGAAGGCCTGAATGGCGGCAGGAAGGCTCTCTCTTCTTTGATTCCACTGCTGTCCCGACTTGGTATAAGACTGTGTAGCAATGCGTCCTTGCTCGGTCACACGACCTCTTCTTAAGCACACAGCTTATTCTCCCATCCTGTTTTCTCAAGCACCAACACTGAACCTGGCATGAGGTAAATAACTGAAGAATGATTCCACACGTGAAACTAGAAACTACTTCCTAGTCCCCTTCACCCTAAGTTAGGAAAAACTGAGACCAAACAAATTAAACACAAACACACAAAAGAGAAAGAGAAAGGAAACAAGAACATTTTAGAGGGCTATATTATCTACTAACTTAATATATTCCTTAATGAAAGTGTTTAATTTCCAATAAAATTAAATGAAGACTATGTTTTCAGAGAGAAGAAAAACAAAATTTTCTGCTTAGAGTAACTGATAGTTAATGCAAAGTGAAAATCACGCATTTTTCTTTTCTTGTGTTTTTTTCCCTGTTCGCCGACCATTATTTAAAATTCTGTGCCCATCACTCAAAGAAAGAGACACAGTTGTTCATTCTGAGTTAGGCTTTTGCTTATCTGACCAGCAGGGTCAGGATAATAAATCACTCAACCCCCAGGGAATAACAAAATGCTTAATGGATTTGTGCAGTTACCAGGAAAATAAATAAATAAATAAAGAGAAAAACTTTCAGGATTCAATTCATTTTCAAATACTACATAGTACTTAAGACTGCATGAAGATCATATACAGCTGAAGCAGACAGAAGGGGGAAAAAATAGACAAGTGACATTTATTGGAGAAAAAGATATGGTCACTAAGCTTTGCTCCAAAGGGCCCTTCTGAATACAAGCAGAAAAAAGCCAAAAGAAAAAATTCAAGGTGACGCTCCTCAATCATTTACAGTTCCTTATCTGAGGGGGTAAAAACTGTTTTACTGAATATTCATCACACAGAACGATCTACACTGTAATACTGCTTAAAAGTCAGATATAAATTGCCCATGAAACTTACAAAAACAGTACATGAAACTTACAAAAACTTACAAAAGCAGCTGACACTTCCATGAAAGCTTCTATCCTGAGAATAAAATAATTTCCTTGCCCTACTCTGGTCTTGCTGTGCTGTTTGAAGCAAAATACTTAATTCTGTGTCTCAGGTAGACTGTCTGATGAAACTTGCTTTCATATCCCCTTCACCCTAAGAAAGAGTGAAAGTGTCTGACTCCAAAATACTCTAATCTTTAAAAGTGGTTACACACAAGATATAAATTCATACTATAGCTAGGAAACATATGTGAATCTCCCAGCATTGTGCCTGGCACATCAGTTATTTAACAACTGTTATTTACATCCCCTTCTTCTCCAGATAAAATTAAACGTTTTGTGTGTGTGTGTTCACTTAAGACAAAATAAGTCAGATTAAAATTGAATTTTTTTTTAATTCTTCTAAAGACATGATATCATTCTTCCCCTTGTTTTTGCCCTTTCGTAATATGCATCTGTGTACAGAGTCCTATGTAAACGCTCAGTGCTAGAAAGTAGTGACATGTGTACACACGTCTGGAGATTAGCAGCCTAATACTCAGAGTAGATTTGAAATGATGTTAGGAATTCTGTCACCTCTGAGCAGCAACTTCTGATGGAAGCCCCAGAACTGCCATACTTGGTACGATTTTGGTCTACATACGCTGCAGTTTTGCCTCCGCTGATCTGACATCCAAGCATATGACAACATTTTTGCTTCTTTTACAAGATTTCCTGGAGTTTGCACTCGCTTCATGATCTTGGCGGAGATTTTGCTGCTGAAATAACATACAGAGTCCTCACCAAAGTGGGGTGTTGCCGAAATGCCAGGAAAGTGCTAGCGTGGGCAAAATCTGCGAGCGACAGTCACCACCTCCTACCTGGCCAACCTTGCCTTCCCATAGTTCCTTAAAGTTTTCAGGGAGAGGTGTTATTCTCCCCCCTAAAATAAAAACAGTTCTAATATTCCCTGATTCTTTCTTAAATTCTATCTTTGGGCAAGCTCTGCAACCGAACTTGCTCAAATATGGACCGAAAATCCTTATAGAATATTCCGTACAAATTAAAAACCCTGAATGTAACTTACTTTCCTATCTTCAATGCTAAAATTAAAACGTCCCCCATATTAATGTTAACCAAGTGCTTTTGTTCTTTAAAATCCATGACCAAAAGATTTTCCTATCTGGTCAACATCAACTTCTTTTCAGAACAGAAGTTGAGCTTTTTTACTTTTTATTATCATCAGGCAGCATTTGAGTCCCTGACTCGCACTTAAAATACTCAAGGTTTAACATGGCCATATTCTTTCCAAAAGCATTGAACTCATGCTTTCACCAATGGATATTTAATATCATCTTTCTATGTGCTCTCTGAGTGCCAAAATGCCGCTCTTAATGCTGGCAATCCAGCCACGGAAAGGACAGTGCCGGTTTTTCAGAGAGCTTCCCTTCCTAGTGAGTGGAAGTAGATAATAAATGCGTAAGTATGTAACCTGGCAGATGGTGGGCGATAAGATCAAGGGCAAGTTCAAAGCACAAGACAGGAAGCAGTGGAGAAGGAGTTATTCCAGATGGGGCCAAGTGAAGTGGCATGCAATCAGATTCCCAAAGGGAATAAGGAAGCAAAGCGTGCAGATACCTGGAAGAGACCATTCCAAGGAGAGATTCTTCAGCAGAAACATACTTAGGGTACATATGGAAAGCAGGTAGACCAGGTGGCTAATGTGCACCAACAGGGGAGCAAGCGACAGGGAAGGAGACACGAGAGACAGTTGGTCTAGGACAAGTAGGGCCACTTAGGCCATGACAGTGCCTTCACAAGGAACTCAGAGTGAGTTGAGAAGGCAACAGAGGGCTTGAGGAAGAAGAGTCAGATGATGTGACATCTATTTTAAAGGCTAACCAGCCTGGTATGTGGACAGAACAGATCTCAGAACTAAGAATGGAATAAAAAAGGGGCGCCCGGGTGGCTCAGTCGGCTGGGTGTCTAACTTCGGCTCAGGTCATGATCTCGCTCATGGGTTAGAGCCCTTCATCAGGCTCTGTGCTGACAGTTCAGAGTCTGGAGGCTGCTTTGGATTCTGTGTCTCCCTCTCTCTCTCTGCCCCTCCCTTGATCATGCTTCTCTCGCTCTCTCTCTCTCTCTCTCTCAAAATAAAAAAACATTGAAAAATATTTTTTAAAAAAGTGGAATTAAAAAAAAAAAAGACTAGCTAAGGAGTGTTTCTTAGGGAGCCCTTAAGGGAGGAGATGAGAAATGGTTAGATTAAGGATGTACTTGGGGGTGCCTGGATGTGTCAGTCTGTTAAGCATCCAACTTCAGCTCAGGTCATGATCTCACAGTCTGTGAGTTCGAGCCCCATATCGGGCTCTGTGTTGACAGTGTGGAGCCAGGAGCCTAGAACCTGCTTTGAGTTCTGTGTCTCCCTCTCTCTCTCTGCCCCTCCCCTGCTCACTCGTGCATGCTCTCTCTCTCAAAAATAAATAAACACTAAAAAAATTTAAAAACAAAAGGATGTACTTCAATGTATTTCACATCCCACTAGATGTGGGATATGGAGAAAAAAAAAAAAAAAAGAATTCAAAGATGACTCCAAAGGCCTTGGTCTGACTAACAGACAAAAGCGAGCTGCCATTTACCAAGACGTGGAGTAGGCTGTAGTCGGAGGAAAATCAAGACTTCAGGGTTGAATACAGTTACATTTGAGTTGCCCATTAGTGATATTAAGTTCAAATGTCAAATAGGTAGTAGAATTTGTGAGAACGGCATGCAGAAGAGGTTTCCAGGCTGGAAAGGAAAACTGAATGCCATTGGGTGACTGTGGAAAGTATCATAATCCAACTGTGCCGGCCAGCTCTTCCTGCAATGACGCTATGTTAAAAAACAAACAAACAAACAAACAAACAAAAAACAACACCTCAAAATCACGTAGCATCCAATCAGCAGTCACTTTTCTAGCCTGTAGGTAGGGACGCCTCTACCTAAGGCTGCAGTGTGGCTCGCTTGACTCTAAGCCTTGGGTCAGGTTTACCTCTGATCTGTCTCATTCCAGGACCCACGTTCATAGCTGACGTCATGACCTTACCAAGACGGTCACACCAGAGAGCCACAAGAAATATACAATGCCTTTTAAGGCTTTGTCTCAGAACCTGGGTACCCTAGCACTTCTGCTCACATTCCATTAGCCAAGTGACTTAGTGAAACCCAGTGTCAATACAGCCGAGTAAGATTCTTACTTGACCTACAATTGCAGGAAATGCAAAATCACATGGCAAAGGACACATAAATTTCTGACACAGGAAAGGCCTGAAGAAATAACTGGAACAGTAATCCAGTCTACCTTTCCACTCACACTGTAGCCTTAGCTGTAGCTCACAACAAAAGACTTCTCTCAGGTCCTGTAATCTTTTAACCCAATGAGTTTCTTCAAATACCTATTTTTGAAAGCCACTTACAAATGTATTTGAGGTAATTATGATTGGATTTCTTTCACTACAGGAAAAACAGGTTGGTATTTTCTAATAACATGGTATACATCATACATTAAATACCATTTCTTTAAAAAATGTCTTTATCAGTGCTTCTCAAACTATTTGTGGGGAAGGGATTTTTTTTTTTATTTCAACAAGGCATAGACCTATAATTTTACAAAACACAATAAAATTAATTGCTAAGACTGCCTTTTTTAAAAAAAAAGCAAAGATATATAACATTCAACTCCATGTTTTTAGGAAAGTACTTGGTCACTCTGCTATAAGAGTTTCTAAATATTCTCAATTTCTATACTTCTCTTGCTGAAGATAACAGTTCATAGAATGGCATGAGCCCATGCACCACACTCTGAAAAGTACTGCCCTAAATGATTCTACCGCAACCAGACCCCTTTGCCCCAAAATCTTAGTGTCACTAAATAACAGCAGTTGGAACACAAAACTTAGTTGCCAAGGACTTAAAAATGAATTCACTTATACCTAAGTTTACTAAACTATTAATTCAATTTGCCAGGCTCTTTTGGTCCCCAGGATTCCATGCTTCAGTTATTAAGTAAAAAGGAACAAAAGAGGGGGGGAACTCTGTCAAACAGCCATATCCTGCTTTATGATTTTTACTATGTTTTTCTTGATTCTTATGGCAATGCTTTTCAGATTTTCCACCCATGCTGTACACACACAAATTACTAAAATCTCCTGGCCACATCCTGAGGCTACCTTAATTGACTGTTATCAAGCTGTGCTTTTTAAATGTTCCAGCATTTGATCTTTTTAAAATGCTTCTGAGACTTAACTGATGTCAAACTGGCTGGTCTAATTTCCTGCTATGTCTTTAGATCCTTTTTTAAAAAATAATTGGGTGTTGAATTAGGTTTTTTTTTCTTCCTTCCTCAAGGGATCACTACTAAATTTAGTTAAGCTCTGACCAACAAAAAAATTCCATTCTGTCCCATTAATTTGCTATACTTGGACTTACTGTCTCTCAAGTCATAAGCTACCTTGGAATACCCCCCCCCCCAAAATTAAGCCAGGTTTACTCAGCCCTAGTGAAAAGGGTCTTTATGGACATGGAAGTATCTAGATGATCTAGATACCACATTTGAGAATGGGATCTGCTGAGCCTTGTCTGGACCAAAAGCAGCATCCAGGAGTCCTTTGTGTGGTGAAAGAGGAAGACCAAAGAGTGATGACATTGATTCTAATACTGAAACAATGACTTACTTCTAAAAATGTCCTCAGTATAACATATACCACGCCTGTCGAAGACTCACAACTAGCAACCAAGGCTTCTGGACTATTTCACAGTTGTGAATAGTGAGGGGGCACTCTGATGTATTCAAGACTGGAGGCATACCTTCCAATTGTGCCTAAGCTTGTTTTTTCATTATCATAGTTTGTGATTTAAAGCAAAATGAAATTCATCAATACTGAATCGTTCCGTTTTCTTTTGGAAACTCTTTCTTTCTAAATAATAATGAACAGCCTAAGCTCTACTTCTCTAGAACAAGAAATTTATTTCGGGCTGTATCTATGCAATGCCAACAAATCAACTGAGTAACCAATCAAAACTACTGAAAAGCAAATAAAATCAGTATGCAGTTCAGCTGGATTGTTCAGTCAATTCAGACAAAAGAGTTGATCCTAGGGACAAATGAGACACAATTTTTTTTTTTTTAATTTTTTTTCAACGTTTATTTATTTTTGGGACAGAGAGAGACAGGGCATGAACGGGGGAGGGGCAGAGAGAGAGGGAGACACAGAATCGGAAACAGGCTCCAGGCTCTGAGCCATCAGCCCAGAGCCTGACGCGGGGCTCGAACTCCCGGACCGCGAGATGGTGACCTGGCTGAAGTCGGACGCTTAACCGACTGCGCCACCCAGGCGCCCCGAGACACAATTTTTTAGACAACTTTAAATTCACGTTTTATCTCCCAGAGAACCTTGCATTAATAAAAACTCAAGTAATTGCTAAAAATATATTAAAAGTTGTTTTTAGGGGTGCTTGAGTGGCTCAGTCAGTTGAGTGTCCAACTTCGGCTCAGGTCATGATCTCACGATTCATGGGTTTGAGCCCCGCATCGGGCTCTGGGCTGACAGCTCAGAGCCTGGAGGCTGCTTTGGATTCTGTCTCTCTCTCCCTCCCTCCCTCCCTCTCTCTCTCTCAAAAAGTAAGTAAACATTAAAAAAAAATTTTTAAGTCATTTTAATTTTTCTAAAATGGTGTTTAAAATATTTATCCAGGGGCGCCTGGGTGGCTTAGTCGGTTAAGTGTCCAACTTCAGCTCAGATCATGATCTCGTGGTTTGTGGGTTCAAGCCTGACGTCCGGCTCTGTGCTGACAGCTCGGAGCCTGGAGCCTGCTTTGGATTCTGTGTCTTCTCCTCTCTCTGCCTCTCCCATGCTCAGTCTCTGTCTCTCAATGATAAATAAACATTTAAAAAATTTTTTTAAATATTTATCCAAATAGTGTACTCATAGGTGCAATTTACAGTAAGAAAATATTTAAATGTTTTTGTAGAATCCAAATGCTAAGTAGTTGTGTTTTGTTCTCAGCTTTATTTAGAATGATAATTGGAAATGCCAACTCCTCCATTTTGCCAGATTTGCCCCCAGAGACCCTAGGAATTCTACCTTCTCTCCTCAACCACCCTTGTTCACATTTTGTAGCTCCTACTCCACAGAAGGCATGCTGAGCCATATGGGCCCCTAACACTGCAGATGATTATAAACTCTTCTCAATGGAGGCTAGGTACCACCAAGAAACTCAGAACAACTGACAGACCATATTTTATTTAAAGTATAATTTGGGGGCACCTGGGTGGCTCAGTCAGGTGAGCATCTGACTCTTGATTTCAGTTCAGGTCATAATCTCAGGGTCATGGGATCAAGTCCCACATCTGGCTCCAAGCTCAGCAGGGAGCCTGCTTAAGATTCTCCCTCTCTCTCTCTCTCTCTCTCTCTCTCTCCCTCTCTCCCTCTGTTCCTCTCCTCCACTCATGCTCTGTCTCTCATCAAAACAATAATAATAATAAAGTATAATTTTATATCCAAAAAATATTACATAAAGGGCAGACTACAAAATATAAAACAGAAATAATAATCAAAATTTGTTTAGATGAGGGGCAGCTGGGTGGCTCAGTTGGTTAAGCCTCTGACTTTGACTCAGGTCATGATCTCACAGTTTGTGAGTTTGAGCCCCATGTCAGGCTCTGTGCTGACAGCTCAGAGCCTGAAACCTGCTTCAAATTCTGTGTCTCCCTCTCTCTCTGCCCCTCTCCTGCTTGCACTCTGTTTCTCTCTCTCTCTCAAAAATAAGTAAACATTAAAAAAAAATTTTTCAATAAAAAAATCTGTTGGGATGGTACTATATATACATATATGTTTATATAAATTGAGATTTCTGTTACTAGAATATATTAATAGAAGCAACAATGGCTTTCAAGAAAAGATCCCAATAAATCTAAGAATGTTGTTGTATTTGTCTGTTTGGGCTGCCATAACACAATAATACCATAGACTGGGTGGCTTCCACATCAGAAGTTTATTTTCTCACAGTCCTGGGGGCTAGAAATCCAAAATCAAGGTACAGTCAGGGTTGGTTTCTATTGAGACCCATCTTCCTAGCTTATAGATGGCCACTTTCTCTCTGCATCCTCATCTGGCCTCTTCTCTATATGAAAAAATAGATCTACGGTGTTTCTTCTTCTTCTTATAAGGATACAATCCTATCAGATGAGGGCCCCACCCTGATTTTATTTAACTTTAATTACCTCCCTACGGAACCTATCTCCATAAACAGTGACCTTGGGGGTCAGGGCATCAATATTCGGAGGGGCAGGGTTGCACAATTCAGCCCATAAAATTTATAAATCATAAAATAAGCATATAGAAACAATGGGAACCTTTATTTAATAAATAATATTCAGAAAACTACGCTTTACTCCACACCAAATTCTAAGCAGATTAAAATTAAACCACAAGGAAGTGTTTATCATAACAAAAGATTCAAATAAAAGGATAAATTATAAATGAAAAGGTCAAAATAGATAAGATTAAGAAAAATGGGGCGCCTGGGTGGCGCAGTCGGTTAAGCGTCCGACTTCAGCCAGGTCACGATCTCGCGGTCCGTGAGTTCGAGCCCCGCGTCGGGCTCTGGGCTGATGGCTCAGAGCCTGGAGCCTGTTTCCGATTCTGTGTCTCCCTCTCTCTCTGCCCCTCCCCCGTTCATGCTCTGTCTCTCTCTGTCCCAAAAATAAAAAAATAAACGTTGAAAAAAAAAAAAAAAATTAAAAAAAAAAAAAAAAAAAGAAAAGTAAAACACCTGTGTACCAATAATATAACAATATTTAAATAAAAAGGAAAGCGAGAGTTCATGGAAAGACACAGAAAAGAGATATGAGAGATAAATATATATTTTTATACCTTATATACTTATATGTAATAAACATAAGGTACCTATAAAATGTTTGAGTACTGCTAAGAGTTCATTAGAGAGATGCATAATAAAGGAAATACAAGTATGAGACAAACAAGATAAAAATCTATCCTATTTATCAAGCTTAGTGAAAATTAAAGTAATAATTAGTAATACTTCACACCCAATAACCTCCAGACCTATTTTTAAAAAATATCTAAATGCTGAGAGTAATGCAGGAAACATACTCTAAAGCACTGCTAGAGACTGAAAATTATAGAAGTATTTTAAGAAAGCATTTGGAAAATACATATCAAAAATGTTAAAAATATTTCCCGTCCACTGAAGTCAATAATCCATTATTTGAAACATACTGCTATTAAAAAAAACCCAAAAGCTACACAATGATAGTCCTCACTTCTGAAGCAGACACTGTTCGCTCCCTACCTAACCACCCGTGATGCTTAATTTTATGTATCAACTTGACTGGGCCATGGGGGCCCATATCCTGGGTCAAACATTATTCTGGGAGTTTCTGTGAGTGTGTTTTTGGATAAGATTAACATTTAAGGGGCACTTGGGTGGCTCAGTCAGTTAAGCATCCGACTTTGCCTCAGGTCATAGTGTCATAGTTCATGAGTTTGAGCCCCGTGTCAGGCTCTGTGCTGACAGCTCAGAACCTGGAGCCTGCTTTGGATTCTGTGTCTCCCTCTCTCTCTGCTCCTCCTGAACTCATGCTCTGTCTCTCTCAAAAATGAATAAACATTAAAAAAATTTTAATAAGAAAATATTTAAATTGGTAGATTAAGTAGATTGCCCTCCATAATGTGGGTGGGCCTTGTCTAATTGGTGGAAGGCCTGAATAAGACAGAAAGGCTGACCCTGAACCAAGCAAGAGAGAATTCTCCTGCCTGATAGCCTTCATACTAGGACATCAGCTTTTTTCCTTGCCTTCAGACTTGAACTGAAAAATCAGCTCTTCCTGGGTTAGAAACCTGCCAGTCTCCAGAATGGCACGACACCACTGTCCTTTCTGGTTCTGAGACCTTTGGAGTCAGAACTAAACCATCAGCTCTCCTGACTCTTCAGCTCGCTGACTCACCCTGCAGACCTTGGGACTTGTCCACATCCATAATCAAGTGAGCCAGTTCTTTATACTAAATTATATATAGATGGATAATACAGAGGTATATAGATATCTATCTCCCATTGGTTCTGTTCTTCTGGAGAACCGTGACTAATACACCACCATTTCCACTCCCTGTTTGCCAGGTGAAATCTCTGGTGTGTATGTGGGGGGAGGGGGGTTGATGTGCCTAGTCCTAGAACAGAATCATGTCCGCCCCAATCACTATAATTCTGTTGTTTGCAGAGCTAAGTCTTGTTTAGACAGATCACCTGATTCTGGCTATGAAACAGTGGAGTCTGCTGGAAGCTCCTAGGGAAAGGTGAAAAAGAGAACCATAAAGAAAGAGGCCCTTTCTTCTCCCACCCTATTCCCTCTGGCTTGGAGGCTGCCCTGTGATGATGTGACATTTGAAGCCGTGGCAGTCACCTTGTACACATGAGGCACGCAGAGAATTGCAAAGAAAGCTGATGCTGATCCCAAGCACTGCTGTGTAGCCATTAACAGGCCCTGGTTTATGTAAACAGCAAATAATACTTGTGGCTTAAGCCATGGTTAATGAGGCTTTCTCTTAATTTCAGATTCAAATATCCTAAATTATATCATTTACTTACTTCTTTCCTCACTCATTTATAATGACCAAAAATATATGGTAATTACCTACATCACATGAGAACAGTAAAGCAAACTCTCATGTCAACTCAGTGGGAGCTTATCCAGGCATAAAGGATAAACACCACAGCCACGCAACAACACGGCAAAGCCCCGTCTCAAGTAAAGGATAATGTTTACAAAATAAGGCTAAATCTTGCTTCATAAAAATAAAATAAATTGGGGATACATATGCAAGCATAATGTTAAATGTAAAAACACTATTGCAGAGTGTTATGGATTATAAAATACCGCTTAAATACATTTTGTTCAAGCACACATATGTATTGAATAGAGAGTCCTAAACCATAAAAGCATAATAGTATGATTTGGAAAGATGCCAAATTCGTATTAGATTCGCCTCTAGGAAGAGTTCAAAGGGACTGGATCAGAGGATCAGAAACAAAATTATCTATTGTTTATTTCTCTAAAAAGGAACACATTTTAAACAAACATCATGAGCACTAACATTTATTCATTTTAAATAGTAGATACAGGTGTTATATTTTGTCCTTTTCTCTATTAAATGTTGCATAAACTAAATACAATGCATACAGATATAGATAAGCAAACATAAAGAGCTTTTAATAGTATTGCAATGGAAAAAATTATTTCATTTCCTAATATTAAAAAATATTAACTACAAGCTATTTCTAAAGTGTGATTCAAAACCTGTACAGGTCGTGTAGTTGAAAAGGCACGGAGCTGATTGGGAAGTGACTTATTTTCTAGGTCTTACTCTGTCCTTGTGTGACTATAGTCATTATACCACTTTTGGAGAGAACAGGAAGTAATTCAATCTTAAGAGAAAAGGAATCCACCACAAAGTAAAGGCTATAGCTGAACAAAGTGCAAAGAGGGACTTAAAGCACTTTCAGAGCTCCCTCTTGCCCCTCTCTCTCTCCCTCTCTTCCACCCCTCCCCCAAATTCCTCCCTGCTCTATCTAGTGCATGTACCGGCACGCTCAAACTTGTGTGTTTGTGCTGCTCTTTTCAGTCTCCAGACAGGTTTCTTTTGCTTCTTTGATCCATGTGAACCGAAGACATTATTACAACTTAAACAGGAGGGAGGTTAGGGAGGCAAGTTTCCAACATGAGGGGGAAAAAATTGGTATTCCCTTAAAAAGAAAACATCAATGGGACTTGATCCCTAGTAATCTCGTTAAAATAATTCCAAGATTTTGGAATACTGTTGGAAATGCTGCTTCTATTTCTTCCTTGGGGGTGGGACGGGATGGGAGAGAGGGTCACGGGGCTTCGTAAAGGTACTGAAAAGAAGTGCAAAAGAGAAACAGAGATTTTGTTTAAAAGAACATCTCAGGGGCGCCTGGGTGGCTCAGTCGGTTGAGCGGCCAACTTCGGCTCAGGTCATGATCTCGCGGTCCATGAGTTCGAGTCCCACATCAGGCTCTGTGCTGACAGCTCGGAGCCTGGAGCCTGTTACGGATTCTGTGTCTCCCTCTCTCTGACCCTCCCCCATTCATGCTCTGTCTGTCCCAAAAATAAATAAACATTAAAAAAAAAAAAATTAAAAAATAAATAAATACAAGAACATCTCAAACTTATCTGACCCTGGCCTGATTTTTGGAGGAACACCTACTACCTGAAGACACTCGAGAAACCACTGCACTTTAATATATGTATAAGCCTACACTTCATAAGCACTACATGTCTGTGGGAAATAGAATCCTTAAGAAAATGATTAACTGCACCATAAATAATTTATGTTAATAATTGCTCTCTGTCATATACTGAAGTCTCTGAAAAACCAAATTGCCCAAATAACTGCTCTTCTGAATCTGGGGGAATTTAGGATAAACTTTTATTGGTATAAAGCTCCCCATATCTTTGCTACCTTTTCTAATAACACTGCTCTCTTATTGTTGGTAAAATTATAAAGAACCCTGAGATGGATTTCCATCCACTGTCCAATAAAGAGGTTTCAGACAGGAACTAAATGCAGGAACTAGAATCAGGCAGAAGTTTCTCAGTGGGGTTGATGCAGAATTTAGACTTTAGAACACCTATTGATATTAACTGCAGATTCCACGGTTAAATAACAATGTCCTTTTGGATCTTTCATTTACTGTCAGGTTTATATTTAAAACTTATATAGAGCATCCACATCTTGCACGTGATGAATCAATGTAGACTTTAGCTCTGCCTTGCACGAGTGGCCAACCAATACATTTCGCTCTTTATTCCTAGGGGGAGTCTCCAGTCGCTAACTTTATTACAACACTTTATTGAAAATGTGTAATTTCAGTTCCAAGTTTCAAATTGTGTTTTATTAGTAAGAATTATTTGCTGTTCCCTAGAAAGTGATTTGAAGCCTGAGATAATTATAGAATCACAGAACTATAAAGCACATCCAGAGGTCACCTAGCCCATATTCTACTCTCGGAGCAGACCTATGCCTTAGCTAAGCAAAGCATTTTTCTAGACATTGTGCCCCAGAGAAAATGATTATATATTTCCCAGATGTGGTTTAAACCCATGGTTAAAAATTCTGACCAATAGTTATGGTCCATCTTCATAATGGGAAGTGTTAAAAAAAAAAAAAAAAAAAAAAAAAGAAGCCCTGCAATGGAATGTAAGACCCCTTGCCTTACCCCAATCTCTCCTTCCTACCAATCTAAGGGCTTAAGAGTCTGTATTACTGATTCGGCACTTGGATTGTCTGGGCTTTTCTTTCAGGAGTCAAATTCACTCATCTAAAATGTACTTTCATTTACTTGCCACTCAAGCTCTCTCTTCCTACAGCTATCTCTGGTTTGTCAATAATGTTACCATTTTCTTGATCACCCAAGCTTAAACTTTCAAGTCATACAGGATTCCTCCCTTTCCCCCCACCCCGGCCACACATCCAATGGGTAACTGTCTTATGATGCCTATCTATCCCCAGCGTGCATCTCCTGGCTACATTCATTTCCATTTCTATTGAGGCTGACCCTACCACAGTCCAACTCCCTACAGCTTCTCATCTGCTACTCACCTTGTAAAACTTCCTAATTGGTGCTTACATCAGTTGCAGATTGAATTCAGCTACACAGAACACAAACCTTTGCCGTATATTCAGCATCTCAGGGAAAAAAAACAGGAAGTTATTCTTCTCTCATGTAACAACAGGGCCGACAGCAGGCAGTGTGGGAAAGCCCAAGATATTGCTGGCTTTCCATACCTATATTCTCAGGGCCTTCAGCAACCCTATTGCCTAAAGCTACCTCCTACTCTTAAAAGAGCGTTCTTGGAAGACTCAACCCTATGACTTCAACTTCTATTTCATTGGCCAAAACTAAACAATGCCACCCTTTATTTGAAAATAATATGTGGCAAATACGGCTGCTTTTTTTTCCCTTTTCTGTGGTTGCGTGACCATTCCCCCAAAACCAGAGTCCTGTAACAAAGAAGGTGGATGACTATTAAGTAGATCAGAAGACTCTGCAATGGTATCCCAGCCTTCAGACTTGCCAGGAACAACCCGAACCCAATTGTGAGATCAATCTTGCCGCAGCACAATTCTATGTCAAAGCTTGTCAAAACCATCCAGTGCCTAAAGTCCAAGTTTTCTGCACTACCAATCAAAAGCTGAAATCATCAGGTCCCAGGCTATTTTCCCATGATTCCATTCCAGTAACCTTATACTGAAATTAAACTGAACCACTTGCTGTTATGGGCTCCATCACTTCAGGGCATCTGGAATGCCCCCTCTGCTGCCATTTTCACGTCTTCAATGGTCAGCTAAATCTCATCTGTTCTGAGTTCCTGATCACTCCTCTTCCACTTGCCTCTAATGACTGTCTAATCATAATACTGCAGAGTTGTATTTCACACATCTCTTAAATTCTTTATGTATGTTACCTTGTTTAATACTAACATTCCCTGGAAAGTAAGTTTCCATTATCCCCATTTTGCAGAGGAGGCACTGGAGGATCACCTAAGAAACTTGCTCAAGTTCACACTGCTAGTAAAATAAGAGTAGTCAAATTTAGGCCCATGTGGGAGGCCAATCTTGGGTTCTTCCCATTCCATCAGGCTGACACCCTCTACCAAATTTGTGGTCTGACATTCTCTACAGTTCCTTTTATTACAAGGAGCATATTAAATTGATCTTCCTAGTCCCTATACCTAGAAAAAGCAGCATCCCCATCATAAACTGCATGTCCTCTTAAAAATAAAAGGCAGGGGGCACCTGGGTGGCTCAGTCCATTAAGCATCCAACTCTTGATCTGGGATTAGATCATGATCTCATGCTTTGTGAGTTTGAGCTCCCCATCAGGCTCTCTGCATCATCAGTGCAGAGGCTGCTTGGGACTCTGTCTCTTCTTCTCTCTGCCCCTCCCCACCTGTGCTAGGGCGCTCGTTCACGCTCTCTCTCTCAAAATAAATACACATAAATTTTTTTTAATAAATAAAAATTAAAAAAGGAAAGTATCTCTAAATATTTATTGGAGTATCTGACACTGCTTTGAGGACACCTTCATCCCTACATCAACCTGTGTTTAATCTACTTCTATAAGTCTGTATTTATGTATTATGAATACTCTTCTCAGAAAACATTATAAATAGCACTCTTTGTTTTTTAAAGGCATAGCACCATGAAGACTTTTTTGAGAAAGTTTAAAAGCTTACAGAAAAATAGAGCATATAATGAATCCTATAAGCTCAATGCCAACATTTAACCATTTTTTACATTTTGCAATATTTGCTTTATGTATTGCTTTGCTGTTTGTTATTTTATAAAGTAAATAATAGATATGATGACATTACTCCCTTATGTACTTAAGTTTGCAGTCCTTAGAACAGTAAGAATACTACTCTATAATCACAATACCATTAGCACATTCACCAAAATCCACAAGAATTTAATTAAAACGAATAGCTAGTATGCATTAAATTTCCACAGTTTTTCAAAAACAGTGGTTTGATAGAACCAGGGTTCAAAGAAGTACCATTTTTTTCTGTTTGTTTTGTTTTGTTGGTTTTATTCTTTCCCTCATTCTTCTCATGACAATGACTTATTGAAGAGATCAGGCCAATTTTCCTGTCCCACTTCCTACACACTTCTGATTGCTTCCTCTTTTAAATTGTGTGCCCTATAAACCAGAATTTAGGTCTAAAGTCTTCATTCAATTCAGGTTACACATCAGTGGCAAGAATGCATGAATTCAGTGTTTATTAGAAAATGGGCAGAGAAAACCACAGATCTGCCACAAGCAAAGTACTATACTGAAGAAAATTTCGTTATGTTAGCTCTTCTTCAAGAATCTATGAAGATAATAGTAGGAAACAAGTGGGAATGATGGGAAATGCTTTAATTCAATTAGGGCACTGCCTTTATCTTTTTGCTGTGTGAACAGAATTTCTGAGAATGCATGTGTATTTTCCAAGCATTGCACCATACCATAGATCTCAATCTTATCTGCTCTCCTCTCTAACAAGTTGCCTCAAAGAAAAATAAAAGGGAAAAAGGGGGAAAGAAAACAAAATTCCCATCAAGTATTATCTTCCCATGTGATCATTTATGACAGCTTGAGAATGAAATTGAGCCTAAACTGCCAACAGCTATATTTTCATAAGTGAAGGCCCCACACTGATTGCCAGTGGTAAAACAGTACAATAAAAAAAGGAAAACAATGTGAACTACTCACACAACACCAAGCAGCTTTTCCAGTTTGCTTTGTTTAGTCTCTCTTTCAGTGTTGTGGAAACAACACTTCAGTTCTAGTTGAGAGGGTTCTTTTATTACAACACAATGCAATTTTTTTCCTGGTCACTTGTGCATAAATAGTAGTCTGCAATCTTTTAAAGATATATTACCCACACTCCAGATATAGCATTACTAATATCCAAGTGAGAAGTGAAGGGCTTAGCACATAAAAGTCTGACTTGTGACCAGAAGCTGGCTGACCATAAAGGGGCCACAATGGGGTTCTGAGTGCAGAAGGCCTTCTATTTCATAGAAGGAATGTTGCTCTTGATACTGTGACCTAACCTGTTATTCGATGTTCTGTAACATACCAATTACTTGGGATATCAATACTACCACCAAATTATAATAGCTAACGTTGATCTAGAGGTACTATATACTGGGCTATCGACTTAGTGCTTTCTAAGCATGGCATCACACCTCAATCCTCAAAAGAATCTCCAAGCAATTATGCAACAGATAGTATTATTGCGCTCTTTTTGCTGATAAAGAATTTGGGACTTGTGAACTCATAGAAACAGAGAATAGAATGGTGGTTGCCAGGGTTGAGGGGTTGGAAAATGGAAACAGGTTGGTCAAAGAGTACAAAGTTCCAGTTGCAACAAGAGGAAGTTCTAAGGACCTAATGTCCACCACTGGTGACTGTAACTAAAAATGTTGACTGCATATGGAAAGTTGCCTAGAGACTAGATCTTAAGTATTCTCACACACAAAACAATGTAAATGTGGATGAATGAGGTGTTCATTTGATTATAGTAAATATTTTGCAATGTGTATTACGTCATCAGACTGCACACTTTGAATATATACAATTTTATCTGTCAACTACACCTCAATAAAGCTGCAGGTAAAAAAGAAACTAGGACTTGAAAAGTTTAGGAGTCAAGCTCATATGACCCCAAAGACTATGCTGGTAAAACTCCTCACAATTTCTCCCGTAAGTGGTATCATAGAGACAGGAGAACATGAACACTGCTTCAGGTCTAAAAAGGTGTCAGCTATGGGGTCTCCTGAGACTAAAAAGAAAATGAGCCATCCTGCCTCCTTCCCATACATACTTAGTTGACCTTCATCAATGGATCATCACCTCCACAGTTAGATACTAAAAATGGACAAAGTAAATACATACAGCAAAGGTGGAGTAACTGGGGTATTTTTCATCAGGAAATGTAAATGGAATATATCGTAAACCAGGATAACCCAAAGTCAGCAAATTCTCTTGACAGAATCACCACAATGCTTACTCACCACTTCCCATTCAATCATCACCTAAATTTAGGAACCACAGAAGAGGAAGGAAAAGTTGGGGCATAGAGACAGACAGTAAAGTATACCCAAGCAAAAAGGTAACTTCTATTTCCAATAATAGGATAATTGAAATAACCAAAAAGTTGAAAGCTATGGAAAAACTTTAAGTTTACAGATACAATACAATATCTTTTTAAGTACACACTTGAATTCACTCACCTACACACACACACACACGAAATATGTAAGAAAAATCTCCAGAAGAAACACATAAAGAGCACTAATCAGCAGAGCCTAAATCTGTAGATGTTTGGGGATGGGAAAGGACATCAGATGTCAGTTTCAGTAAACAGGCTGAATTTTAGAGGCCACACGGAAATAGGATATAAGACTTTGGGACATCAAAAAGTAGTTAGTTATAGCTGAGAATTTCATCTAAAGCTAGCAGCTCAGAACTCACAGAGTATACACTTTCACTTAAAAGATGAGCTTGGGGCACCTGGGTGGCTCAGTCGGTTAAGCGTGCGACTTTGGCACAGGTCATGGTGTCACAGTTCGTGAGTTCAAGCCCCACATCGGGCTCTGTGCTGACAGCTCAGAGCCTGGAGCCTGCTTCATATTCTGTGTCTTCCTCTCTCTCTCTGTCCCTCCCCCAACTCATACTCTGTCTCTCCCTCAAAAATAAATAAAACATTTAAAAAATTTAGAAAAGATGAGCTTAGCAAAAGACTGTACACTGAAAGAAAAAGGATTAGTAACTTGAAGACAAGCTATAATAAATTATTTAAACTGAATCATAGAGGAAAAAGATTGAACAACTTAAGACAGCATCATTGAACTCTGAGGATAATAACAAGATATCCAGTATACATTTAATTACTAGTTCCAGAGAAAAAGGAGAAAAAGAATAGAGCAAAAAAATTATTTTAAGAAATTATGCAAATTTTCCAAAGATGATGAAAAACAATAACCTAGAGATTCAAGAAGCTAAATTAATCCCAAACAGAATACAGTACAACCTTGGATTGTAACTTGTTCTGCAAGTGTTCAAAAGATGAGCAAACATTTCTAATAAACTTTACTAAATGAGCAATGTCTTGCAATACAAGTAGTATGTGATGCCGAATGCCACATGGTCACAACTGGGCCAATAGTTGGTTTCTCTCTCTCTCTTCTCTCTCTCTCTCTCTCTCTCCCCCTCTCCCTCTCGGTCTCTCTACTTTTCTGTGGGATTGTGGGTGATCATCTCCCATTCTTGGATGCTCAGTCGCAGGCCACGGTGTTTGGCAGAAATGAGTGATTTTTCAGAACGTTGGAAGGTGCCCACAATGGCACTAATATGATTTTGTCACTTCAAAGCACTGATGGGGAGGGAGCCAAGATGGCGGAACAGCATGGAAGTTTTTGTGGGTCTCAAGTCCATGAAATACAGCCAGACCAACATTAAACCATCCTGCACACCTAGAAAACTGATCTAAGGAAAAAACACAACAATCTGCACAACCTGAACCACAGAATTCAGCAAGTATGTGGCATGCAGAGATGAACTGGGGAAGGGAGAAGTCGCAAAGGGCAAGGGGCCACCTTTGCAGGCACAGAGAGGACAGAGGGTGGGGGAATATGGGAAAAGCACCCCAACCCAAAAGCAGCCGGAGAGTAAGTGGAAAACTGGAAACACCCACAGGCACTAAACTAAAAAGGGAGAAAGCAGAAAGGAGAGAGTTTAAATTCCATTAAGACTGTTAACAAGGGGGAGTGCAGAGTCTGCAACTCCATAGCTCAATACCTGGCGGTGCTCTCGTGGGAAGGGCGATCCCCAGGGGCAGAGTGGGGTCCGGGAGTTTCTTAGGCCACACGGGGAAAAGCGGTTCCACTGCTGGAAAGACATTTGGTAGAGACTGTGAGGCAACCTGGGCCCAGCAGACCCCAGTAAACAGCCACATTCACAGGTGCTGGAACAAGGTCTTTGAGGGTGAAGCCTGGTGCCAGATGCGTGTTGTGATTTTCCATAATCCCTGAAACGCTGCTGCTACACTATCTCGAGAACTGTTTCTGGGCACCGGCGGCAGCAGCAGGGTCCAGCAAGCATTCGTGGGTGTAGCCGATATTCAGCCACTGCTCGGTGAGACCCTCCAGCGGAGGGGCAGAACGGGTCAAAGCTGCAGTCCCTCAGAAGTAAGGGGCTGGGGAAAACAGCCGCATCTGAGACAAAACTCAGGAGGGAGGTACTGCCTGGGCTGTAGACAGAGGACAGGTGTGCAACTGCTGACTGGGGAGAACAAAGTTGTGATACTAAAGACTGGGTAGCTGGGTGATGCTATTTTCACGGCTCCCATGCATGCACATACCCATCTATGAGTGCTACAACAACCCAACCCAGTAGGCTAGTAGCACCATCTAGTGGAGAATGGAGCCGTTACACTAAGCCCCACCCATTTGGGCCAACCTCCCTCTTCAAGAAGTCTCACCGCCTGGTTACTTTTTGGACTATAAAGTGCTTCATAGTCTGACTTATAGGGGAAAACGAAGTAATTTCAGTCATATTTCAATCTGTTAACAAGTCCATCTATTCAATTTTTTTTTCTTTTTAACTTCTTTTCTTCTTCATGAATAAAGACAAAAAAATCATTTTTATTTTCAATTTTTATTAAAAATATTTTTCTTTACTTTTTTACTATATCTTTTTTCAAATTCTATTTTACTTCCATGTTATTTTAGTCTACTACACTGTATTCAGTTTTTCAAGTTTCCAAATGATTTCCTTTTTTCTTTTTCATTCCTTTTCTTTTTCTTGAATACAAAAAGAAAAAATTCATTTTTATTTTTATTTATTAAAAATATTTTCCTTTAATTTTTTTGTCTATTCTTTACTTACATGTAAGTTTTTTCAAATTCTATTTTACTCCCATCATCTCATTTTAGTCGGCTTCAGTATATCCATTTTTTCCAAATTTTCATATGATTTCCTTTATTTCTCCTTTTTTCTCTAATCTATCAAACAATTTTCAACACCCAGACCAAAACACACCTACAATCTAGCATCATTTATTCGATTTTGTGTGTGTGTGTTTAATTTTTTTTAATTTTAGGGTTTTTTTTCTAATTTTTTCTACCTCATTAATTCTTTTTCTCCCTTCAAAATGACAAAACGAAGGCATTCACCCCAAAACAAAGAGCAAGAAGAAACCACAGCCAGGGATTTAACCAACACAGATACAACAAGATGTCTGAACCAGAATTTAGAATCACAGTAACAATACTAGAGTCAAAAAACTAGTCAGGAAAATAAAAAATGTTATACCTGAGCTGCAATCACGGATGGATGCCACAGAGGCAAGGACAGATGAGGCAGAACAGAGAACAAGTGACACAGAGGACAAAATTATGGAGAATAATGAAGCAGAAAAAAGAAGGAGATTAAGGTAAAGGACACAATTTAAGAATTAGAGAAATCAGTGACTCATTAAAAAGGAACAACATCAGAATCATATGGGTCCCAGAAGAGGAAAAGAGAGAGAAAGGGGTAGAAGGGTTATGTGAGCAAATCATAGCAGAAAATTTTCCTAACCTAGGGAAAGGCACAGACATCAAAATCCAGGAAGCACAGAGGACTCCCATTACAATCAACAAAAACTGACCATCAACAAGGCATCTAATAGTCAAATTCACAAAATACTCAGACAAGGAGAGAATCATGAAAGCAGCAAGGGAAAAACAGTCCTTAACCTACAAGGCAAGACAGATCAGGATAGCAGCAGCCCTATCCACAGAAATTGGCAGGCCAGAACGGAGTGGCAGGATATACTCAATGTGCTGAATCAGAAAAATATGCAGCCAAGAATTCTTTATCCAGCAAGGCTGTCATTCAAAATAGAAGAGAGATAAAAAGTTTCCCAGACAATCAAAAATTAAAGGAGTTTGTGACCACTAAACCAGCCCCGCAAGAAATTTTAAGGGGGGACTCTCTGAGGGGAGAAAAGATGAAAAAAGAAAAAAAAAAATATATATATATATAAATACCAAAAGCAACAAAGATTAGAAAGGACCAGAGACCACCACCAGAAACTCCAACACTACAAGCAACATAATGGCAATAAATTCCTATCTTTCAGTACTCACTCTAAACGTCAATGGACTCAATGCTCCAATCAAAAGATAGAGGGTAACAGAATGGATAAGAAAACAAGATCCATCTATATGCTGTTTACGAGAGACCCACTTTAGACCTAAAGACACCTTCTGATTGAAAGTAAGGGGATGGAGAACCGTCTACCATGTTAATGGTAAACAAAAGAAAGCCAGAGTAGCCATACTTATATCAGACAATCTAGACTTTAAATAAAGACTGTATCTGGGGCGCCTGGGTGGCGCAGTCGGTTAAGCGTCCGACTTCAGCCAGGTCACGATCTCGCAGTCCGTGAGTTCGAGCCCCGCGTCAGGCTCTGGGCTGATGGCTCAGAGCCTGGAGCCTGTTTCCGATTCTGTGTCTCCCTCTCTCTCTGCCCCTCCCCCGTTCATGCTCTGTCTCTCTCTGTCCCAAAAATAAATAAATGTTGAAAAAAAAAAATTAAAAAAAAAAAAAAAGACTGTATCAAGAGATGCAGAAGGGCATTATATCATAATCAAGGGGTCTATCCACCAAGAAGACCTAACAATTGTAAACATTTATGCACCAAATGTGAGAGCACCCAAATATATAAATCAATTAATCACAAATATAAAGAAACTCATTGATAGTAATACCATAAGAGTAGGAGACCTCAACACCCCCACTCACAGCAATGGACAGATCATCTAATCAAAAAATCAACAAGGAAACAATGGCTTTGAATGACATACTGGACCAGATGGACTTAACAGATAAATTCAGAAATTTCATCCTAAAGCAGTAGAATATACATTCTTCTCCAGTGCACATGGAACATTCTCCTGAATATACCATATACTGGGATACAAATCATCTGTAAGTAAGTATAAAAAGATCGAGATCATACCATGCATGTTTTCAGACCACAACGCTATGAAACTCAAAATCAACCACAAGAAAAAATTTGGAAAGGTAACAAATACTTGGAGACTGAAGAACATCCTACTAAAGAATGGATGGGCCAAATAAGAAAGAAGTTAAAGAGGAAATTAAAAAGTGTATGGAAGCCAATGAAAATGATACCACCACAACCCAAAACCTCTGGGACCCAGAAAAGGTGGTCATAAGAGGGAAGTATATAGCAATCCAGGCCTTCCTAAAGAAGAAAGAAAGATCTCAAATGCACAACCTAACCTTACGCCTTAAGGAGCTGGAAAAAGAACAGCAAATAAAACCCAAAACCAGAAGAAGATAGGAAATAATAAAGAGCAGAGCAGAAATTAATGCTATTCAAAACAAAACAAAACAGAACAAAAACAAACCAACAACAACAACAACAACAACAAAAACCCAGTAGAACAGATGAAACCAGAAGCTGGTTCTTTGAAAGAATTAACAAAATTGATAAACCACTAGCCAGTTTGATCAAAAAGAAAAAGGAAAGGACCCAAAGAAATGAAATCAAGAATCAAAGAGGAGAGATCACAACCAACATAGCAGACATAAAAACAATAATAAGAGAATATTACAAGCAATTATATGCCAATAAAATGGGCAATCTGGAAGAAATGGACAAAGTCCTAGAAACATATACACCACCAAAACTGAAACAGGAAGAAATAGAAAATTTGAACAGACCCATAACCAGTAAGGAAATCGAATTAGTAATCAAAACTCTCCCCAAAAACAAAAGTCCAGGGCCAGATGGCTTTCCAGGGGAATACTACCAAACATTTCAGGAAGAGTTAACACCTGTTCTCTTGAAGCTGTTCCTAAAAATAGAAATGGAAGGAAAATTTCCAAACTCTTTCTATGAAGCCAGCTTTACCTTGATTCTAAAACCAGACAGAGACCCCAAAAAGGAGAACTATAGACCAATTTCCCTGATGAACATGGATGCAAAATTCCTCAACAAGATATTAGCCAACTGGATCCAACAACACATTAAAAACATTATTCACCATGACCAAGTGGGATTTATACCTGGGATGCAGGGCTGGTTCAATATCCGCAAAACAATTAATGTGATTCATCACATCAATAAAAAAAAGGACAAGAACCATATGATCCTCTCAATAGATGCAGAGAAAGCACTTGACAAAATATAGCATCCTTTCTTGATAAAAACCCTCAAGAAAGTAGGGAAAGAAGGAGCATACCTCGAGATCATCAAAGCCATATATGAACAACCCAATGCTAATATCATCCTCAGTGGGGGAAAACCTGAAAGCTTTCCCCCTAAGGTCAGGAACAAGACAGGGATGTCCACTCTTGCGACCGTTATTCAACATAGTATTGGAAGTCTTAGCTTCTGCAATCAGACAACACAAAAAATAAAAGGCATCCAAATAGGCCAGGAGGAGGTCAAACTTTCTCTCTTCACAGATGACATGATACTGTATATGGAAAACCCAAAATATTCCACCAAAAAACTGCTAGAATTGATCCATGAATTCAGCAAAGTTGCAGGATATAAAATCAACGCACACAAATTGGTTGCATTCCTATACACCAACAATGAAGCGACAGAAAGAGAAATCAAGGAATCGATCCCATTTACAATTGCACCAAAAACCATAAAATACCTAGGAATAAATCTAAACAAAGAGGTGAAAAACCTATACACTGAAAACTACAGAAAACTTATGAAACAAATTAAAGAAGACACACACACACACACACACACACACAAAAACGGAAAAATATTCCATGCTCCTGGATAGGAAGAACAAATATTGTTAAAATGCCGTTACTACCCAAAGCAATCTACACATTCAATGCAATCCCTATCAAAATAACACCAGCATTCTTCACAGAGCTAAAACAAATAATACTAAAATTTGTATGGAACCAGAAAAGATCCCAAAGACCCAAAGCAATCTTGAAAAAGAAAACCAAAGCGGGAGGCATCACAATCCCGGACATCAAGTTATACTACAAAGGTGTAATCATCAAGACAGTGTGGTACTGGCACAAGAACAGACCCTCAGATCAATGGAACAGAATAGAGGACCCAGAAATGGACCCACAGACATATGGCCAACTAATCTTTGACAAAGGAGGAAAGAATATCCAACGCAATAAAGACAGTCTCTTCAGCAAGTGGTGCTGGGAAAACTGGACAGCGACATGCAGAAGAATGAACCTGACCACTTTATTACACCAAACACAGAAATAAACTCAAAATGGATGAAAGACCTAAACGTAAGACAGGAAGCCATCAAATTCCTCGAGGAGAAAGCAGGCAAAAACTTCTTTGATCTTGGCCACAGCAATTTCTTACTCAACATGTCTCCAGAGGCAAGGGAAACAAAAGCAAAAATGAACTACTAGGACCTCATCAAAATAAAAAGGTTTTCACAGTGAAGGAAACAATCAGCAAAACTGACAGAATGGGAGAAGATATTTGCAAATGACATAGCAGATAAAGGGCTAGTATCCAAAAATCAATAAAGAACTTATCAAACTTGACACCCAAAAGAGAAATAATCCAGTGAAGAAATGGGTAAAAGACATGAATAGACACTTCTCCAAAGAAGACATCCAGATGGCCAACTGACATATGAAACAAACTCAACATCACTCATCATCAGGGAAATACAAATCAAAACCACAATGAGATACCACCTCACACCTGTCAGAATGGCTAACATTAACAACTCAGGCAAAGACAGATGTTGGCAAAAGATGCGGAGAAAGACGATCTCTTTTGCACTCTTGGTGGCAATGCAAGCTGGTGCAGCCACTCTGAAAAACAGTATGGAGGCTCCCCAAAAAACTAAAAATAGAACTACCCTAAGACCCAGCAATTGCACTAGGCATTTATCCAAGGGATACAGGTGTGCTGTTTCGAAGGGACACATGCACCCCAATGTTTATAGCAGCACTCTCAACTATAGCCAAAGTATGGAAAGAGCCCAAATGTCCATCAATGGGTGAATGGATAAAGAAGATGTGGTGTGTCAGTGTGTATAAATGGAGTATTACTTGGCAATAAATTTTGCCATTTGCAACTATGTGGGTGGAACTAGAGGGTATTATGCTAAGTGAAATTAGTCAGAGAAAGACAACTATCATATGACTTCACTCATATGTGGACTTTAAGAGACAAAACAGATGAACATAAGGGAAGGGAAGCAAAAATAATATAAAAATAGGGAGGGGGACAAAACATAAGAGACTCATAAATATGGGGAACAGAGGGTTACAGGAGGGGGTGTGGGAGGTGGGATGGACTAAATGGGTAAGGGGCACTAAGGAATCTACTCCTGAAATCATTGTTGCACTATATGCTAAATAATTTGGATGTAAACTTAATAAATAAATAAATAAATAAATAAATAAATAAATAAATAAATAAAATTAAAAATTAAAAATTAAAAATTAAAAATTAAAAATTAAAAATTAAAAAAAAAAGCACCTTTGCTTTTCCATACAAGAGTAAGCTTAGAAATGTTTTGCTTCATTCTAGGTCAGGCTGCCTCAGATATAGACCCTTTCCTCTGCTGTCTTATTGCCAGTTACATTAAATACAGTATATGACAAGATTTTATTAATGCTGTACTGATGTCAACATCCGTACAAGCATATACAATGGCCTCCATGCAGAAAAAGATTACAGTGAGCCAAGAGACAGCAGTGATTCCGTCAGTGATAGTGAAAGTCATCCTACACAACAAGCCTCCTCTGTCTTGTCCCTCTCACACCAGCCACAAAGGTTTTCAAAGGCAAGTGCAGGTTAATTTGTTTATTTTTCTTTATATTTTTTTATTTTCTTAATTATTTTATATTATATTATAGTTTTGTACTAATTTTCACATGAGTTTTTTTGGATTGTGGAACAAATCATCTGAGCTTCCATTATTTCTCAAGTGGAAATCTTCTTTGATATACATGTGCTTTGGATTACAAGCATGTTTCCTGAATTAATTATGCTCACAAACCAAGGTTTTACTGTACATAAATTTAGAAAAATAACATTGAGCCTATCATAGCCAAACTACAGTAAACCAATTTTAAAAAGAAAAGTACTCAGAAATAAAAAAGACATCTTACAGACAGGGGCATAATTATAAGAAGGACAGCTTACTACACATCAGAAACCATTCAAACCATAAAATGAATAGAACAACATATTTTAAAATCTATACAAATGAATACTAGCAACTTCCAGCAAAAATAGCGTTTGACAGAGATGAATGAAAGAAAATTTCAGGTAAACAAAAGGGGAGATGATTTGTTGCCAGCAGACCTGCAATAAAAGAAATCCTAAAGGTAATGCTTCAGGCATAGAGAAATTATGCCAGAGGTGAAAACGGATCTGGAGAAAGGAATGAAGAATGCTATAAATGGCAAATATGTAGATAACTATTTCTAAAATCTATCTTCTTATTTCTTCTTATTTTTTAATTATCTTTGAAGCAAAAATGAGGGGTGCCTAGGTGGCTCAGTTGGCTAAACATCCAACTTCGGCTCAGGTCATGATCTCATGGTTTGTGAGTTTAAGCCCTGCATCGGGCTCTGTGCTGACAGCTCAGAGCCTGGAGCCTGCTTCGGATTCTGTGTCTCCTTCTCTCTCTGCCCCTTCTCCACTAACGTGCTTGCGCTCTCTCTCTCTCTCAAAAACAAACTTTAAAAAATTTTTAAATAAAGAATAAATAAAAACTGGACTGTGGAATTTATAAAAATGTGGAAATGTGTATATCAACAATTGCACAAAGAGGGTGAAAGGAAATACACTGTTATAAGATTTTTATGCTGTACATGAAATAATATAATATTAATTTATGATAGACAGTGGTAGGTTAAAGATGCACATTATAGGGGCGCCTGGGTGGCGCAGTCGGTTAAGCGTCCGACTTCAGCCAGGTCACGATCTCGCGGTCCGGGAGTTCGAGCCCCGCGTCAGGCTCTGGGCTGATGGCTCAAAGCCTGGAGCCTGTTTCCGATTCTGTGTCTCCCTCTCTCTCTGCCCCTCCCCCATTCATGCTCTGTCTCTCTCTGTCTCCAAAAAAATAAACGTTGAAAAAAAAATTTTTTTTAAAAAAAAGATGCACATTATATAAACCCTAGAGCCACCACCAGAACACTGTTTTAAACCAATAAATCCTCAAAGAAATACAGGAAATAAAATGGAAATCTACATAAAATTTAATCCAAAAAGAAGGGAGAAACAAAAAGGAGATGAGGAAAAAATAGTAAGACAACAGATATAAACATGGTCATTGAATAATTACCTTAAAAATAAATGGAATAAAAAATTCAATTAAAGGCAAATATTACAGACTGGATGGATAATTATTATAAATTAAAGGCAACACTTAGCAGCATGGATAAAAAGTAACAAGAAATAACTATTGGTAAATAATAGTTGTGTTGATCAATGGAACAGTATAGAGAATACAAAGGTAGACCCATGTATATACGATCAATTGATTTTTGACAAAGGTAACAAAACAAATGAATGGCAAGAGATACACCTTTTCAACAAAGATGCTGGAACATATACGCATATATAAAATATAAATAAATAATAATGAACCTTAGCCCTTAACTCACACTGGATCTTAATGAAAGCCAAAAAGTACATGTCACAACACATTTTAAAATCTGAAAAAGTAAATATTAATTATCTCCAATGACAATACCCTTTGAAAACTGAAGGTGAATTGAAGATAATTTCAGAGACACAAAAATGAAGTTAAGAGGGATTGAAGGCCTAAAAAAAGCCAAAATTATAAATGTTTTAGAAGAAATGAAGGAGAATATCTTCATGACCTAAATGTACAGAAAAGTTTCTTAGAACACACAAAAGCAGGGGTGCCTGAGTGGCTCAGTCGGTTAAACATCTCACTTCAGCTCAGATCATGAGCTCACAATTTGTGGGTTCAAGCCCCATGTCAGGCTCTGTGTTGACAACTCAGAGCCTGAAGCCTACTTCAGTTTCTGTGTGTGTCTCTTCCTCTGCCCCTCCCCTGCTCATGCTCTCTCAAAAACAAATAAACGTTAAAAAATGTTTTTAAAAAAAAATTAAAAAAAAAGAACACACAAAAGGAAAACCTTAAAGAAAACAAATAATATATACTGGACTTCATCAAAATTAACATTTCTATTCATCAAGATATTTAAAATAAGATATGAAAACAACCTAAGTGTCCATCAATAGATGAATGGATAAAGAAGATGTCGTATAAGGACACCTGGGTGGCTCAGTCAGTTGAATGTCCAACTCTTGATTCCTACTCAAGTCATGATCCTAGGGTAGTGGGATCAAGCCCAACATAGGGCTCCATGCTGATGGTGCGGAGCCTGACGGGATTCTCTCTCTCTCTCCTTCACCCCCTCTCTCCCACCTGCACTTTCCCTCTCTAAAATTTAAACAAAAAAAGATGTAATGTACACACATACACAGAATAGAATATTACTCAGCAATAAGAAAAGAGATCTTACCATTTGCAACAACTTGGATGCAAGAGAGTATTATGCTAAGTGAAACAAGTCAGACAAGGAGAAATACCATATGATTTCACTTACATGTGGAATCTAAAAAATAAAACAAATGAACAAACAAAAGATTCTTAAATACACTGAACAAACTGGAGTTGTTAGAGGAGAGGTAGGCAGAGGGATGGGTGAAACAGATAAAGGGGAGTAGGGAGTAAAAAATTCCGGTAATAAAATAAATAATTCGCAAACATAAAAAGTACAGCATAGGGGATATAGTCAATAATACTGCAGTAACCTTGGTGACAGATGGTAACTACACTTATCATGCTGAACACTGCATAATATATAGAATTGTTGAGTCATGTTATACACCTGGAACTAATATAACACACTGTTAAACATACTTCAACTAAAAAATAAATTTAATTTTTTAAATAAATAAAATTAAACAGGAAAAAATGAATTGAAAAGTCACAGACTGGGCGAGGGTAAATATATATACAGATAGAGAAAGGGTGGTGGTTGGGGGGGGGACATACATGTAGAATATAAAAAGGATTCTTCAAAATTATAGATAAAAAGAAAAGACAGCAAAAAAATCTTAATGAGTAGAAGCATGGATATGCACACCAGTAAGCACAAAAAGGTACTCAAAATAATTAGTCATCAAAGAAACTAAAATTAAAACCACAGTATATGGTGAAAATTAACTCCTATACTTTAGTGATAGGAATTTAAAATGGTACAACCACTGAAGAAAATGGCAAGTTTAAGTTAAAACATAAGTTACCATATGGCCTAAAAATTCCACTTCTATGTGTTATCCCAAAAGAAATTAAAAACATACGGCCAAATACTTGTACACAAATGTACATATAAGCGTTATTCATGATAGGCAAAAACTGGTAATGATCCTAATGTCCATGAACAGGTGACTAGGTAAACAAATTGTGGCAGAATATCATCAAAATGGCAACATAAGTTGTCCCCCACTTCAGCCCCCATCACAACTCTAACTTTAACTAGACAAATGAAGAAAAAAACAGAAACCTCAAGTAAATAAAATCAGAAATGAAAGAGGAGACAGTACAACAGATAAAACAGAAATACTAAGGATCATCGGGGCATCTGGCTGGCTCAGTCAGTACAGCATTTGCAACTCTTAATCTCAGGGTCATGAGTTGAAGCCTCATGTTGGGCATGGAGCCTACTTAAAACAAAACAAAACAAAACAAAACAAAACACTAAGGATCATAAAAGTCTACTATGCACAATTATACAACAACAATCCCAAAAACACCTTCCTTGCAAACACAAAGGTACATTAGTAAATATGAATTATTTTTCCCTTCAATTGACTTCACCCATACAATTTATTTAGGCCAAGTTCCGTTTAATTATTATTTTGAGAGCTTTATTTGTTTCTAACAATTTTTAATATAGTATTTCAGAGAATAAAAAAATACCCACACATCCATGTTAATAAATGCTAATATTGATACACTTCTTATTTTTACAATTTATGCAAAATTACAGACCTGATTAAGCCAGCCCTTGTACATCTCCCCTGTTCTACCGCCTCCACCTGCTTGCCGTGAGGAACCCACTATTCTGATTTTGCATACACATTTGTCAATCTTCATACTTTCCTCCCCAGTATCAGTCCATTACCAATATATAGTATTTCTGCGTATCTTTACATTTTATGTAAATGCTGGTTTACTATAATTTTTTCTCAGCCTTCTTAGAGTTCTACCAGATTGCCATATAGATTTTATTTCATTCCTTTTACCTGCTACACATTATTCAACTGCATCATTATGCCACAAATCCATTCTCATATTGATATTTAGATTGTTTTAATGTTTCCCCAGTATAGAAAGACTATATAAGTAAGATCCTTGTCATGACTACCTGTAGACCCAAATAAGGGTTTCACTGGGGGAAAGTAACTATAAGTTGAAATCTATCAAATGAACACCTAATTTGCTAATAAAAATGAAAAACCTCTTTTTAAATGAAGGAATTTACAATTCTGCCAGTAAATTCTGAAAGTTTCTATTTTCATGCATTTATTCATACTTATTATTGTCAAACTCTTCATTTATTACCAATTTGATAGATTATAAATTGTCCTTTAACAATTTTTTTTTTACTTTTCCCCAATATGACAAATTGTTTATGCTTATCATTTGGGTTTCCTTGTCAGTGAACTGCCTGTTAATATCTTTTATGTAATTGGGATTTTTCCCATTTGTTTTATAGTAATTCTATTTATGTTTTCAATATTAATACTTATTTTGTTATATGGACTGCAAATATCTTTTCCCAATATGTGATTTCTCTTTTAATTTTGTATAGAGAGGGTTTAAAAATCAGATTTTAAAAATATTTTGCCATTCTTATATTTATGAATATTTCTCTTTAGGGTTTATAGTTTTTGAATCTTGTTAAATAAATCCTTCATTACTGAGAGGCCATTAAAAAAGACATAAAAGAAGAAATAAATTAAAATCTTCACATACTCGAAAAGAACCAGAAACTATGAAAGAAGACAAGGCAGGTTTGAAAAGAACTGACTAGGGTCATCTGGGTGGCTCAGTTGGTTAAGCATCCAACTGTTGGTTTCAGCTTAGGTCACGATCTCACAGTTTTGTGGGTTCTAGCCCTGCATCAGGCTCTGTGCTGATAGTGTGGAGCCTGCTTGGGATTCTCTCTTTCTCCCTCACTCTCTGCCCCTCCCCCACTCGTGCTGTCTCTGTTCCTCTCAAAATAAATAAATAAACCTTAAAAAACAATGAAAATAACTGAATAAAGATTCTACATATAAAAAAATATTTTCCTGAAATTAAAATTCAATACATTGAACAACAGTTTAGACACAACTGAATATGGAATGAGTGAACTAGAGGGAGTATTAAATTAATATTTCAATACAGAAATATAAACAGATAGAAAGGTTAAAAGACAGAACAGAATGAGAAGGTCCAATACACATCTAATGAGTATCCAAAACTAAAACAGAGAGCTAAGTGTTTTGCACACATTATGTCATTTCATTGACATAACATATTGAAGTTGGTATTATTTTTCTCACTTTATGCAGAGAGACACTGAGGCTTAGTTGAATAATATGTCTAATTTACACACATGTTGGCTCACGATGGTTAATTTTATGTATTAATTGTACTGAGCCATGGAGTGCCCAGGCATTTGGTCAAACATTATTCTGTGTGTTTCCATGAATGTGTTTCTGGGTGAGGGTAACATTTAAGTGGGTAGACGGAGCAAAGATTGCCCTTCATGATATAGGTGGGCCTCGTCGAATCAGTTGAGGGCCTGACTAGAACAAAAAAAGTTGACCCTCCTGCAAGAGGGGGAAAATTCCTCCTGCTGGCCTGCCTTGAGCTGAGACATTGGATTCTTCCTACCTTTGGACTGGAACTACAGCACTGGCTCTCCTGGATTTCCAGCTTGCTGACTGCAGATGGTAGGACTTGTCAGCTTTCATAATCACATGAGCCAATTCCTTATAATACATCTCTTATGTCGAATATTTATATATTCTATTTCTCTGGATAACACTGACTAATACAAGCACCATTGCTTTTATGGTTAAAGCTGATGAGTGACTATAGCTAGACATCTGAAATCAAAAAAGAGGAGGAGAAGACAAAGAGGTCCATGTAATTTCATATAAACATAAAGCTTATATTCAAAGAACCAATCCCCACAAAGTGGGAAAACTACCTATGGCACTAATTTCATGGAAAATCCTGCTTTAATGTAACGACGCAGAGGTCAAGCGAGATGCACATTGAGGACGCAGCAACATGTTGCAGCTCTGTAGAACTCTATCAAATACTGTTCCATCCAGGCTTCCATAAGAAAGGAACACTTGCATTTCAGAGCGGGATAAACACAGAAGGTTAGATTAGGAGAGCCTTTCCCATCCATATTTAACATAACATGATAAGAAGATAGGCTTTCCAAGAACAGAGAGCTGGTGAGCATCCAATTCACCAGCCTCCCAGCAGCACTGGCGGCTGCCCAGCTCTGAGTGGTAAGCATGCAAATTGGGGAGAGCAGCAGGATTTACCCCGGACCCTCAGGAAGAGATGGCCCAGACTGACCACTACTATAAATGCTACAAGATAAACTGATAACCAATGAATGTGTGAAAGATCTAATAGGAATTGCAATCTGGAGCAAATCCTGTAGCATTTGGGATGTTTAGCAGAACAAATGGGTGACATTTAATCTGTGTCTATATTAAAAGTCTTAACTTAAAAAAATATATTTGACTTTTAACTTAATGCTGCATTTAAGCAGTGCATGCACACAGAAAGTTTGGGGGTTGAGGTTTTTGTTTGAAGCACTGTTCTTGTTTCTGCTGTGATAAGGTGACAATAAACAGCAATCTGACAATCACCACCTATTTCTGAATATGACTTTCCTGAAAGAGACATTTTTCCCAGACTGGAAAGCCATACATTTATGGCATGGAGAACTATATAAAACAATGTACTTGAGAGAACTGGATTTGTATCCCTGCTTTGCCACCTCCTATTTGTATAACCATAGCCAACAATATACTAAAAGAAAGTAGCATTTATTGGGAACTTACTGGGGGCAGGAGTTGGCTAAGCACTATACATTTATAATCACATGTAATTCTTAATGACAACTGCATGGGTTGGATATTACGATTTCCACCTTTTAGATGAGGAAACTGGCATTAAAAAAGTTTGTTAAATGCAGTTCCCAAGGTCACTTAGCCTTTCAGGCCTTAGATTTCTTATCAAGATTTCTTATCAAGTTTGGAGATTAGACTACGAGACTTCAAAAAAATTCAGCGTTAGGGGCACTTGGGTGGCTCAGTCAGTTAAGCGTTCAACTTCGGCTCAGGTCATGATCTCACAGTTCAGGAGTTCCAGCCCCGCATCGGGCTCTGTGCTGACAGCTCAGAAGCTGGAGCCTGCTTCAGATTCTGTGTCTCCCTCCCTCTCTGCCCCTCCCCCACTCGCCCTGTATGTCTCTGTGTCTCTCAAAAATAAACATTAAAAAAATGTCTGTAAAAAAAGTCAGGTTTAACATCTAAGATTCTCTTTGAGAAGCTCTGAAAAAAGAAGGATTCTATTATGATAACATCCCCCATGATGTTTAACACAATGTATATATTGCAATCACTAGTAGATATTTGTTAAAAATTAGCTAGTTTCATTTTCTAAAAAGTCAACCTGTAAGTTTCAGTCTTTATTAAATCAACAAATAAAACGAGTGATCACAGTCACAGACTGTAAACCAGCATGCCACGTAAAGTAAAAGAAATCCTTGCAGTAAACCAAGTTAAGATCCAGGGGTAATAATGACTTTACGACATTTGCACTTAGGAGTTACAGTGGTGATCTGGGTGGGAGATCCAGTTAGGAAAAGAGTAGAGGAGGGGCGCCTGGGTGGCTCAGTCAGTTAAGCGTCCGGACTTCAGCTCAGGTCATTATCTCACGGTTCATGAGTTCCCGCCCCGCATCAGGCTCTGTGCTGACAGCTCGGACGGAGGCTGGAGCCAGCTTCAGAATCTGTGTCTCCTTCTATCTCTGCCCCTCCCCCACTTGTGCTCTGTCTCTCTCTCTCAAAAACAAATAAACGTAAAAAAAAATTTTTTTTCCAAAAAGGAAAAGAGTAAAGGAGTACTGTCTACATCTAATTTTTTTTTTAAGTTTTGCTTTGTGTATTCAGCAGCTTTGTTAATATATTTTTTTTATTGGTAGGGTTTAGGGACCTTCGTTAGGGCAGCTTTGGCCATGATTCATTTGTTGTGATTGTCATTCTCCACTCCATTTATGTCCGCTAGGACCCAACTAACTCAAGAAGCTGGATTTTATTTGGAAACAGGGGGCACTGAACAATGACCTAAATGTGATACATAATCCTTGAGGAATGGATAATCCTTGAGCAACAGCGAGCCACTGAGAACCAAAAGCAATGTCCACATTCTCTGAAAGGAGTGATAAAAGTGCAAATCTGAAGTTGTCTGGAAAACCAAAAGGCAGAGTTACAAAACCAAGAGGGAAAACAAAATATGTTTCCCAGAACTCTATGCCCACACAATGGAAAGGTAAAAAGCCCAAAACTTCAGAAAGTGATGAGAAATGATAGATACATAAAAAAATAAAATAAAATAAACCAGAACAAAAAAGCGAGCAACTGAGAGAAGCTGTAATTTCAGGGGGTGCTAAAGTTCAGTGGAGCCATGATACATTTCTTATCATGTAGCAACAAAAAGAAGATTTGAAACTGGCATCTCAGATTCCGGACGCACTCTATATTTTGAGAAGAAATAAACCATTATTAAGAGAAGAAACCATTATTTAATTACCACTCTTGAATTATATTCTTTATGACATAGATTTGCTTTTGTAGCTTTTAAAAACCTCCTGTAAGAATGGAATTCTAACATTTTATCCACCAGTACAACTTCTACAGTCACTCGGACCCACCTCTACTTTGCCTGAATAATGAAGAAAATACCATCACCCATTTTACAGATATACTGAACACCCACTGCTAGGTATCTTGCTGAAGCGTGCGAATGAAAAGGTAAAGTTTCAAGTATCTGCTCTCAGGTAATTCACAGTCTAATAGGGGAGAGCTGATTAAACAGTTAATTTCAACACCATTTAAAAGGCACTGTGAGAGATGTGAGATGGTGCTATAACCAAGTCTGGTCCCAAGAGCACAGAAACCTACATTGCTCAACGTCAAGAAAATCTGCCAGCAATTTTTTCATCAGCTTTGGTGAAGGGGGGCTGCTCTTTTGGAGGATACACATGTGGGCCTTTTTTTTTTTTTTTTTGAGTGTGTGGAAATTCTATTGGGAAGGAGGCTGATGTCATGTCATTGGGCCATTTAGTAACGGACAACCATGACTTCCTTCAGGAACAAAGGCGCTGAGACAAGAAGGAGTGACACTACTCTGCTGCTAACAATATGTCATCTTTACAGCTTTCCGGTGGGTTCCAGGCTTTGTCCTGTGCACATAATGGATGCATTAACTGCTCACTCTATGAAGTAGGGATGAGCATTAGTTCTATCTTTTTTTAACGAGGAAACTGAGGCAGAGAGTACTGAAATGCCTGAAGGCATGAATCAAGAAAACAGTAGGGGCAGGATCCTAACTTGTAAAATTGCCAGAGCCTAGGTGTCTGACCACTGCTCCACACTGTCTCCCTGCCTTCAGTGTGAACACAGTGGCTTTCTGCAGAAGGTTACTAGGGTCAATCGACAATGTCCACTAACTACTTCACACTGCCTCCACCAGGAGGTAGGGGTCTATGACCCTTCCCTCTGAATCTGGGCAGACTCAGTGACCCCTTGACCAACAGAATATGGCAGAAGTGACAGGTGCCAGTTTCTAGGTCTTACGAGACCGGCAGCTTCCACTTCCTCCTCCTAAAACATTCACGACTTGGATTTTTAAAGTCAAAAGGCAAACATGTATCATAAAGAATATATTCAAAGACTAGCAAGCCCTAAGATATCATGAAAAGATCTGACTGCCCTATTGAAGAGACCACATGGAGAAGCCGTGAGGTTTTTATGACACTACAAGGAAAAGGGGAGGACACGGCTGAATCCATCCTTCCGGCTATCCCCTCTGAAGCAGTGAGGGAAGCATTCTTGGTCCCTCCATACCAGCCTTACCTTCTGCTGAATACCATCCAATGATCCCAGTCGCCACAAAGTGGAACAGAAGCTGAGCACTATCCATCATTCTACCCTCAAAATCATGTTAGGTAGAAAAGATATTCTTTTTTTTTTTTTTTTTTTTTAATTTTTTTTCAACGTTTATTTGTTTTTGGGACAGAGAGAGACAGAGCATGAACGGGGGAGGGGCAGAGAGAGAGGGAGACACAGAATCGGAAACAGGCTCCAGGCCCTGAGCCATCAGCCCAGAGCCCGACGTGGGGCTCGAACTCACGGACCGCGAGATCGTGACCTGGCTGAAGTCGGACGCTTAACCGACTGCGCCACCCAGGCGCCCCGAAAAGATATTCTTTTAAATGAATGAGATCTGGGGTTGTCTGTTACTCAGCAATCAATAACCAGAATGGGAGCACATGGGTAGCCCGGTCAGTTAAGCACCCAACTCTTGATTTCGGCTTGGGTCATGATCCCATGGTTCATGGGAGTGAGCCCTGTGTCGGGCTCTGCACTGACAGCATCAGTAGAGCCTGCTTGGGGTTCTCTCTCTCCCTCTCTCTCTCTCTGCACCTCCCCTGCTCACACACACTCTCAAAATAAATAAATAAACATTTAAAAAAATAAATAAATAAGCAGAATGGATAAACTGACTTGGAAGTGGATATAAGATATGGCACGGGGGGACATAAAGAACCCCAAAGAAAGGTAGGTTACTGGGACACAGTGGAACACTCTTCCCACTGGTTGGAGGTGGGAATCCTTAGAATAAGCCAACTATTTAAATAGGGAAAGAGTGAGAGTTCACCAAAGAAAGCACATCTTTGCATTCTAATAGTTATTTCACTCCCAACATTTCTTCCTGCATATGAGTCCTTCCTGTTGCTCTTACGGCCTCAGTGAAGTTTTGTTAAGCCTCGCAGCTTAGAGTGAAGGAAAGGGCACAGCAGGACAGGAAAGGGATAAGCCAACTGTCACTCACCATACTCTGTAGAGCACAAAGGAAATGCCCTAGTTGTTAGGTCAGACTGCCTATGTCCAATTCCCAGGTCTACAAGTTTCTTGTTTTGTTCCCTTGGACAAATTACTTAAACCCTTTGTGACTCAGATGTCCCATCCGTAAAGTCAGAGACAGCACTGACTCCCGATGCTTTCTATATCCATCATCAAGAAAAAACAGGGAGCCTCAGAAACCTTCCTCAGCCTTCTCCTCAGCACTCACACGCAGCCTTACTGCCAACATCTGCCTTGAGTCCAACCTGGCTTCTGGAGGACGGCGTGAAGGGTCTAGAAACCTGGGCAGTGATTAAAATGCCTCCAGATGACAAGCATGTTAGGTAGAGAGGGTGAGATGAGAGAACACCCAGGAGTATGAGATAGAAGTTTCTTTGGAAACCTTAAGTGGACCAAAATGACATTATGTCTGGTGTGCAGAGTAGAAGGTGTAGGCAGTGGGGCCAGACAGAAGGAGAGGAGCTGGACAGGAAAGCAAGATCAGACCATGGAAAGCCTTATTTCCCACAGCAAAGCCTTATTTCTGGGCTTCCACGTGATAGCAAGTCGGTGGGAGAGGGCAATTCCAAACCCCGAAATTGGGGACATTTCATAATTACCACATACTAATGTTTAATACTAAACATACTAATGTTTAATCTTCAGGAGAAATTTTCAAGGCTGCATTGTTTTTCCATTGCCATTGCAGAAACTGAGATCTAGGGGTATAATCACTAAGACTCACCTGGTTTGTACAGTCTTCTCAGATCCAAACAACCGAAGGCAGAAAATGAAGTTGGTGGTAGAAGCCCACTCAACACCTGCACGTGAAGACAACAGTCACTTTATAAATCTTTCTTCTCTCTACTCTGGAATTTCCCTGTACAGAAAAAGCAATAAATATATCCGAGCCAATCTAGCTCATATACCCAGGTTTACTTCCTAAGCTACAGTAATGAAACCGAACAGGAGCTGGTCAGTTATATATGTCAAGCTTTTCCAAATGATTCTTCTCTGCCAAGTTTTTCTGTCTTGTATCGTAAAGCAACGCGAGACCTTTGTTCAACTAGACAAGATTCCAATTGTCCATATAAAAAATAACAAATGACTTCAACAGTTATATGGCCCATTAGGGCTAACGGTGGGAAACCTACATTACATCCTGTCAATGAGGTAGCACAGATTTGTTTAATCATCAGCTTACCTCACCCTTTGCCGGCAGTGTGAATGAAACTCATATGCTTTCCTGAGCAAAGTGACTTCTAAATCCAAGTCAGCTGGATTTGGTCTAAATTTTTATGTTTCAATTCCATCTATCATGCTTCATTCAAAACCATTAAGGAGGGGTGCCTGGGTGGCTCAGTCAGTTGAGTGTCTGACTCTTGATTTCGACTCAGGTCATGATCTCATGGTTTCGTGAGTTCAAGTGACACATAGGGCTCTGCACTGGCACCATGGAGCCTGCTTGGGATTCTCATTCTCATTCTCTCTCTCTCTCTCTCTCTCTCTCTCTCTCTCTCTGCACCCCTCCCCCACTTGCATTGTCTCTCTCCCTCAAAAAAACTTAAAAAATAAAAAAATAATAATTTTTTAGAAAACCATTAAGGAATAAAACAAAGACACCCAGTCTCTCCCAATCTTTGACCTTTAACATTTCTAATCTAGAGAGAGTTCACTCTCAAGACTCAGAATGACTTACTAGTTAGGAATATTGGAATTTGTCAATAATATGAAACCTGTGTTTTCAACAATATCCCTTGATTTTGCAGTTATTAAACCCCACCAACAATTAGCACCTCTACTGATATGAACAACACAGGAGGGAACAGCAGTCGTCAGAGAGTCCCTCATCTAAGGAAGAAAGAACAAACAAAAGACATATGCTTCTGTATTTATTGGTGGTCAGAAATTCAGCAGATGAAAGGAAATGGAGTTTCAGACCTTTGCAAACTATCTTTATTCTATCCATAAGGAAACAAAAAGGAAAAAACAATCATGACTTCTCTGGTCTGTGTCAGGATATAAGTATTTTGCAATTACTACTTTCCTTTTAGAAAAAGGTGCCATTATGTTTATAGCCATTCCTCACAGACTCTCTGTTCTCTCTCACCAAACCCTCACTATGGCCACTATTGATTCACTTATTAAACCCTGAGAACCATTCTTTTTTTTTTTTTTAAGGATAACAATTTCCCATTTTTAAAATGTTTTGTAATGTTTATTTTTGAGAGAGAGAGGGAGGGAGGGAGGGAGGGAGAGACAGCACAAGTCAGGGAGGGGCAGAGAGAGAGGGAGACAGAATCTGAAGCAGCCTGCAGGCTCCAGGCTCTGAGCTGTCAGCACAGAGCCTAAAGCAGGGCTCGAACCTACAAATCATGAGATCATGACTTGAGCCGAGGTCAGATGCTTAACCCACTGAGCCCCCCAGGTGCTCTAAACCCTTAGAACCCTTCTTAAATCTTCTCTTTGATTTCAGTCTCTTCTATTTATTGTCCATTCGAGTAATTAGCATTGCCTTTCCAAACCATAAACCTCATTATAAACCTTTTTACCTCAAAATTCTTCTGGGATAATTCTAAAATTCTTCAGGATAAATGTTAAATTCCTTAATCTGGCCCCTTCTCCTCACCCATGACATGGCTGTGATTCTAGCCCCAGGGTAAAGTCTAGAATTGAAAGAACATACTCTTGCCACATGAAGTCAGCAGTACACGCAATTGTTCAGTCGAGACTTTCACCGTTTATGTTCCAGGCCTTAACAAAGAGGAAAGCCAGGCCTTTCAAAAGGCCTGAGGTCTTCAGTATAGATTTTGGGGTATCACATAGGGTCACATGAAGTGGGCTTTGTGGTTGCCTCCTCAGACGAAATATTATCCTCCTGGAGAACATTTCTTCAGTTCTCCAATTTCTCCTTTCTCCTGCTGAGAAAAAGCTTTGAAGCTTGAGCTGGATTGACTCCAAGAGGCTGGGATTGGCCTAAACTAGGCGAGCCCATGGCACCTCTCTTGCCACAGTGAATGGTTCAGGGATGGGTACATAAATTGGCCCTGATCCAAACAGCTCAGAGCATTCTTGTGGCTCCTAGGATTGCATCAGAGGCAGGCACATGATCTAAGATGCTCCAGTCATAATAAAGCTCTGGACTTGGAGGAATGCGGGAAGACATTGTTACTTCCCCTGACTGTGAAGAAGAAACTTACAGCCTGTAGCTGTTACCACCTACTTTGCAATGAGCATAAAGTCAACATGAATGTGGGCAGAGAGTGATGCACAATACTCAGAGAAACACACACACACACACACACACACACTCAAATGAGGCTTCATTCCTGAGGACACTGTGGGCATTTGGATTGAGTAAATGAGTTAGTAAATTCCCTTTATTATTGAACACCAAACCTATCACTTAAAGCATCCTAACATATCCTATACCCTCTCTCTTTTTCCTCTTCAAACACAGCCCCCTCATCCTCATAATTTTTTTTTTCTCTCCTCCATTCCACTTATTTTATCTCTGGATCTCAGGAGGGGCTGTCAGCATAAAAGAAAATTCCTTCCTCTGAGCCAGCTGGGACCTAGCAGTGGGTAGGTGCTTCCAACCCTGTGGACGGAAGAGGTAGCAGGCTCTTCTTAAGAACTAAGTTCAAGGTTAAATATCTTAGAAACAATTAGATCTTTCTTCTCCATATCTCCAGCACAGTTATTGTGTTGAAAATGTTTAGTCTTTTGCCAACTTCAATTGTACTCCCAAAGATCCCCTCTGTTAACTAGACTTCAAGTTCACAGCAAGACCTAGGGAAACCAGGGAGAAAGTGAGAGGTGGGGGAAGGAGAAACACAAATTACTCCACAATGCACACAGAATTGCTTGTGGTCCCCTGAAAAGCATGGCTTTAAACAGTCCTCTGCCTTTCCACATACCTCCCTCTGCCCAGAATCTCTCAACTCAACTTATGGCCTTACACATGTTTCCCTACCTTTTAAGACTTAACTAAAGAATGAGGTGATTCTTAACTAAAGAACGAGGCACAAATGAGTATTCTCTCCATCACGTCCTCACTATGATATTCTATCCTAGCTCTTGCCACTTTTTTAATACTTACTTGTGTTCAATTCTGACTCCCTTACCAGCCTCAGATGATAAGTGCCACTGGAAAGCAAAGTCCCTGTCATACGGTAAAGGTTCAAAAACTTTTGGTTGCTATATCTCATCTATAAGCTAAAATATGAAAAGGATTAGCTTTCGACTTCTCACATAATGGAAGTCTTCAGTGAATATTGTAGGCAGTGGAAGAAAGAAAGAGTTTTGAAGGTAAGATCTGAACCCTTGTGTGAATATAAAAAAGAACTTTGCACTAATGCCTCAAACACCTAACCCTTGTGTTAAATCCCTCAGTCAGCAAACAATCACCACACTACCTACTGCCAGACCCTAGACAATTAATTACCGGTGTTAATTGATCCGATTAATTGCTTCACCAATCACAGTGCTGCCTCCTTTAAATTTAACCTGGCAAACCCAATACTTATCCCAAACTCTTCATAAACCCTTTCACTTTTTTTCAAAAGGGTGCATTGCAAGTTTGAGGCTCCTCTGAGCCAGCAAGAAACAAATGCAGCTTTTGTCTTTCAGACTTGAGTCTGGCGTCTTGTAAGTTGTGATTGCTTTTAATAAATTACAGTTTTACTTATTGACAAGACCTGAAAATACACCCAACCCACAATGAATGTGGCATTTTTCAGGTACGTGGAATAAAGAATCTACCATCTAATCCACATTTTCCAATCCCCCCATCCCCTTAACCTCTCTGTAGGCATTTTGTTTCCTGTTTTACCGACTCAATACATACAAATGATTCCTTTCGTTTCCATTCAAGAAAGCTCAATGTCAGCTGCTTAAAATTCTAAGAATTACTTGAAGAGATCTTTGGAGAAGCAAGAAGAACTGTGTGGTCTAAGATATAAATAATCCAAAAATTAATGGCTTACTAGCTCAGGTGCCCAACCAAACCATCTGAGCTACCTAAGGATTTAAATTTCAGTGCAGAGAGCCTCAAAGAAATCTTCAATACAGATTTCCATCAAAACAAATTAATATTGTTTTTAGTCATTTTAATTCTGGAAGAGATTTTGCTGCTGGTATTTTTAATTATATCCTTCTTTATAATTGCATTCAATCTATTTGTGTAATATAGTATCTTTTAATTTTAAAAATATCCAATGCAGAACTTCAAACTGTACCAAGAAATGGACTCTGAAATTCATCCTCTGTGCTTGGCACTGACATTTCATTTACAGTGGGTGTGGCAGATGGGAACTGGGCCGATGTCCGTTTTCGCTAGCTGGTAATAAAGTGGTTCGATCACAAGAATCTTCCTTTTCATCCTCTTTGCTGATGGTTGAGATAGCATAAAAAAGCACTGGCACAGATACTCTCTTAGAGAAGCCACTAGATAGACATTTCATTCAAAGATGAAATTCAGTGTATGAAAAGTAAATATTGTGGTATCTGTTTTGCCAAACCTACCTAATTCTCTCCCTCCCCAGCACATGGTGGGATTATACTTACTTGCCTTCTTATGTTTGGGTGGGGTGTGCCAGGAAGAGGGGCCACTGCAGACCATTCCAGTTACCCTGTGAGGCCTTTCAGAGCCCTCTTTTCCTTCAGACATGGAGACTGGCTCTCCTGTCATCAGACCAGACCCGTAAGGGATTATTGTGAACAGAACCTTCTGATGGTATGTGATGAACATGAAACATGAAACAGAAGTAAACCTTTGTTGTTTTAAGCCACAGAGAGTGTGGGGTGATGTGTCCTTCTAATGAAACACGGTCTCTCCTGAGTGATTCAAGGGTAACGTGGCCCATCCAAGGAAATGAAGTCATACAGGTACTAAAACTACATCCCGATAGAGTGATTTCACCTGAAAGTAATATTTTTGGATACTGATAATTTTTTTTTTACAGTTATTTGTTTTTGAGAGAAAGAGAGAGGCAGAGCACAAGTGGGGGAGGGGCAGAGAGAGAGGGAGACACAGAATCCGAAGCAGGCTCCAGGCTCTGAGCTGTCAGCACAGAGCCCGACACGGGGCTTGAACTCACAAACCGCGAGATCTTGACCTGAGCCGAAGTTGGATGCTTAACCGACTAAGCCACCCAGGTGCCCCTGGACCCTGATAATATCATGCTAAGCACAGATGTCACTTAAAATTCTATGGATTAAGAAACTTCAAGTACAAATAGGATGAAAATGGCCTCTCGAGCGTCCGACTTCGCTCAGGTCACGATCTCACGGTCCGTGGAGTTCGAGCCCCGCATCGGGCTCTGTGCTGACAGCTCAGAGCCTGGAGCCTGCTTCCGATTCTGTGTCTCCCTCTCTCTCTGGCCCTCCCCCGTTCATGCTCTGTCTCTCTCTGTCTCAAAAATAAATAAATGTTAAAAAAAAAAAAATTTTAAAGAAAATGGCCTCTCATTTCACCTAATGTTAAAATCTCAATTGACAAACTAAACTCTAACAGTGGAGGCCAAAGTAAAGTGAAAATATCTCAAACTCTTTACCACACACTTCACGCTCTTGCCCCAGTAGGGGCTGGGGCTGCCAGCCTAATTGAGGTTTGTCTGCTGACTGCTGTTACCCCAGATGCTGTCACTAATAATTACAGCCAGGCCTCTTTGCTAGTTTCCTTCTTAGCATGAGTCAACAAACTTCGTTTTAAGCTCTGTAAGAGGCACCGGTCTTTCTTTTGTTCTTGGCAGAGGGAGGAATATTTTTAGAAAATAACCTTACTATTTTCAGAGGGGGGTCATTATCAGCCACAAAATGAGAATAATGTGTGTCCCCCCCCCCCCCGCCCCGGAGGGAGGGCTCAGACACCTAGTTAGTGAATTCTGAGCTCTTTGACCCCAAACCACAGAAGCCTCACCATCTTGAATTAACTCGAGTTGCAGAAGCAATTCAGGACGACACATCCCCTCTCATGCTACCTGGCTGGGCTTTAGTTTCTGGGGGAACAAAGGGAGTTTGCAGAGTTTTAGAGTTAAAAATAAAATCACATCATTGTTGGGCATCGTAAATCTTCACTGCAGGAAATGGGCACGCCACCGCAAATTTCCCAAAGATCAGCTAAGTGCTGGTGACAAAAATGCAGCATACTGTCTGCTGCAGACAGTGTGTGCGTTAAGTCTTGCTGGCTCCTTCAGCTTGTAAAACTCAGTCTGTGCGGATGATACTGGGCGCCTGGACATCACTTGTGTCTCAAAAAGAACTGGCAAATATTCTCAACACATTTGTAAATGACACTCCTGAAACCCTTCTTTCTCCCCTCCCCATTTCTTCTTCCCCCCTCTTGTAATTGAAACAGTGCTCGGGAACCAAACCCTCCCTTTTCCTGAGTTCCTTAACATTTTCTCCAAGAACAGTCCTACATGATTCCTAAATTAAGCTTGCCTTCCTTTTACGTTGTGGCAAAGTGCAATTACAGTTTAAAGGGAATATTTATGTACATTAGTTAACGACATCATTGCAACTTACTGCTCACACATCAACACTTAATTAGTGTAAGCATAAGTGACATAATTGCTACAAGGCATGCATTTACTAGTAATGTGAGGTAATTTCATGCACTATGCACATTTTAAATATCTACTTTATACTTTGTCAGGCTGAATTTTTTAAATCAATAAGGAATATTTACATGGATCAGAAGGCAGTCTTCTTCCCTACCATAGACAAATATACTGTAAATGGCCTTTTGACACATTTAATATCCTGCAGGGTTTTGAAAGCCAGAAAGGTTAAAGATGGGCTACAGACCCTGCCCTGAGGGAGAAAGAGAATCCCCTAATGTATGCAGCATCATCCACATTAATTACATGTGTTGCCCTCTTTCATGTACAACTACGTAATATGCATTTAAATCTCCCCCCAGGCCTTACAAATTCTAGTTTAGAAATTATTTTTTGAAATATGGTGGTTCTGTAAAATGGGGAGTTTCCAAAATCGCAAACACTTCTAAGAAATTATGAAGAGTGGCTTTCTACAATGCACATTTATTCAAAGCAACTCCCTGCAGGGATTTCTCCAGTGGCTTTTCTTATGCTTCATCCTCAAGTTCAAACCCCAGCACGGGACACAGCCAACCCTTCCGGATCTGGCTGTGATTCACTTTCAGCCTCCTGAGAAGGGACATTCCAATCACTCCCAAAGCGGGCTTCTCTCTCCACTCTTTCTCATGCTACGCCCCCTTCCTGCTGCAAGCCCTCTAGTCTCAGCTCTGTCAGGCATGGGCCTCTGCATGCTTCTGTCTCCCTGATCACACCATCAATCACATGGCACGGTGCTACACACACACCTGTCGCCCCGTTAGATCTGGGACAAGACTCACATGATGAATTGGATTTCGCTTAGCTGATCCCCATGTAGCTGGGTGAATACCATGTCCTACAGAGGTAGAAACGCGTAGTAACTGAGAACCTACACTTTAGACTAAAAACATCCTCAACTCAAGGTGACTTTAGCCAAAATCCTTCTCCTGCCTCAAGTTCCTCGTAAGGAGAAGGGGAAGAAGTGGCTGACCTATCAACCTTACAGACTGGCTGAGCCTAGTTAGAGTCGTTGGGCTATATAAATGGAGTTTTCTCCCCGGCTGCCTGTCTGTCTGGTACCCGAGCCCATTTTTATTCCTGAACTTGAGGATGAAGGACATTTTTATCCCTGAACTTGAGGATGCATAAGAACATAAGAGGACAGCCCTGCCATACCTCGCATACCCAGCTGTCCCAGCCCAGGTTAGCAATCAGGCCCCCTACTGCTCTGGAGCCAAGTTTTAAAGGTCATGTCCACAGCAATGCTAGGATTCTGAATTACTTTTTTCCCCTAAGGAAGGCAATCAACACTTCACCTCAAGATAGAAGCGTCCTAGATGTAAGTTCCAGCTCAGCCACTTTGTAAGTTATTTAGCGACTCTTTAAGTGCCAACTATACACCAGGCAATGTGTTAGGTATTCAGGAGGCAATGGTGAGTGAAAGCCACCACCATGCTGGACACAAACAGTTCCACCTGGGCCTGAAGCAGGTCTTGAACTTGTCGGAGGCTGTTTCTCTAATGTGGAGACAACACCCTCCCCCCACCTCACTTAAAAGTCTGTGATGAGAATAAAAAGAGAAAGCGTATATGGGAATATATTACACACTGTAAAGCGTTATGCAAATCAGGACTGTCAGATTCAGACCCCTTCCCAATCCTCTCCAAATCCTCAGTCCGTATTAAACTAGCAGCGCACGTCACATAGCCAAATGCACTTTCCTCTACAGTTTCTATCTGCAGACCATGTTACACTCCCCGTAAGTTCAGATCTTCCTGCTTGACAGGCTAATGTGCCGTTGCCAGCCCCCTCGATATTAGTCTAATTCTGATTTGAGGCTACGGAAGTGACAAGTGAAGCTATTTTAGAGGTGCCTGGGGTCGTAAAACATTTGGAAAATTATTTTGCTGTCGCACTTGCGTCAGAATAGATCTGCATGAAGATTCTGTGGTTCTGAAGCGAACATGAGGGGCCTTCCTGCCTGTGCTCTGGAGAGAGCTTGGCATGATGAACAGTGCTGTCATCAGTCACTCTGCTGAATGCCAGGGAGGCCCACTCGGAACCCACTGAGCCAGGGCTTTGGGGATTTGCCCTGCAGCTCTGAGGAAGCTTTGCCACAAAGGGTGCCTAGAAGGATCCAGGAGCGGGAGACGGAGAGTCTCTTGCCACCAAGATACTTTTTTTGAAGTGTCAGAAATGGATGTCTTTTTTCAATAGGAGAGATCCAGGAAGCATTGAGGGAAAGTATCCATCTTGCACTTTTTAAGAGATTAACAAAGAAATGTTGCAAAAGTCAGAATTCTCTAGCCGAATTCTCTAGAAACTGAATTTCTCTCAGTTTGTGAATTGAGCCTAGCCGCTCCCTTTATTTTTTTTTGAAGTCTACTTATTTTGAGAGAGAGGGAGAAAGAGAGCACACACGTGGGGGAGGGGCAGAGAGAAAATCCCAAGCAGGCTCCACCCTTCAGAACGGAGCCTGACATTCATGACCTGAGCCGAAATCAAGAGTCAGAGGTTTAACCCACTGAACCACTCAGGCGCCCCCTAGGTGCCCCCTTTAAATAATCATAGTAATGAATCCAATGAATATGGGAGGAAAATGGCAAAAGAGGGATTTGTAACAACAGCCTTCAAGTACGAGTTTTCCAAAAGAGCTGGAGGTGTCACAGAGGTATCTTAGTTTTTACCACAGATGGAAATGAAAGGTAAGGAGGAATCAAGGATGGAGGGACCAGAGTCTGCAATATGAACACCAGGCCCACACAGTTACTTCTTCACTTTTACCTGTGTATTTCTGCGGCATATACCAGGGGAATCTATACACACAAAAGAAGAGCTCTACTCCCAAAGCATCGAAATAACTCAAAGCACAAAGGTAACATCTAGATATTTTCTTCACAACCTAACTAGGCTGTGAGGTCCTTTAGGATTAGAACCATTTGTTACCCATTTTTGTACCCACCATAACACACAGTGCTTTTATGAAGAGAATGTCTTCCACGGGTGCTTACTGAACTAATGAATGACCAAATAACTATGAAAGAACTAAGAGAAAGAAAGAGGAGATTGAAAAGAAGGAGAAAAAAACAACTGTACAGGGAATAATGAGCATATAAAATTAATTTTAGATAAAATAATAAAATTAAAAATCCAACAGGATGGTGATTTGTCCAACGTAAGCTACTTGACCAATAATAAAAAAAAACAAAAAAAAACAAAACAAAACACCAGGTGAGTTGAGTGCTTTGTCCAGGGAAGCAGAAAGGCACTGCACCATGGTTTTCTTCCTGTCCCTTGCCTATCTCCCCCACCATAGACCCTATCTCACTGCAAAGAACTACGAAAAAGAGGTACTTTTCAGATAAAAATTCCTCTTGTGCATGACGAGTTTATCTCAGCTTTCTGATTCCAACAGCCTTCTATAGATCTATAATTCTGGGATGTGGTAACTGAAATTACTCTGCCTACTGCCATCCCCTAATTCTAAGCACAAAGGTCGTCCACACATGAGCCACCATCGTATGTCATACCCCGCTAATGCACTAGAAGGATTCAAAGTGGCGTGTCAGATCCAGCAGCTTTCAGACAAAGGATATTATTTTTAATGCACTGTGGCAAAGTAAGCGTCAATGGTGCTTTTGACCTTCATTATTTGTTCTGAAGAGAACCACATGGTTCTCAGAGCTTGCAAGAGCATATTTCCACAAACCTCCATCAAGTAACAATTATTGATGATTCTAATCTCTTTTAATAAATATTTTAGAACATGGCAGAATCATGGTGTCAGTAGGAGACATCCTCAAAATGTCCTCCTGGATAGGGGCTATTATTTTTCTAGTTACACAAAAGAGAGAGCTTTTATCTGCCTTCTCAGTAGACTGATTTATTCACGTCACAAATCTCCACTTAAAGATTTTAATAGCAAAGAAATTGTTACTCCTATGTCATCTCTCGAACACTTGAACCATTCTTGTGCTCCATTTTGCCTCTTGTATGTCAACCTACACCTATCTGCACCTCTAAAGCTCTATCTCTAGGCCCTGAGGAAAAGTTGCAATTGAACAAGGATATATCCAGGCCTGGTATAGACGAGAGACTCTTCAAGATTCGCCTGGATAAGCAGAGATGTACTCCCAAAATATGTCCAGCCCTTTTTATATAACTCATCTTGCCAATGTGGCTTACCATATAGTGTTTCCAAAACCACAATTTACAATTCACAATAGTACATGTGTCATGTCACCCACAAAGACGGACATCCATTTCATAATAATAACAATATAAAAACAATAACAATACCAACTTAAACTGCAACTTGTGGTTACCTTCTGGCTCCTCAATGATGAAAACAAACACAACAGAATTCAAAATATAAACTACTGATGAAAGACAAAGGCTTGCATCAATTGTATTTTACCTCTGAAGGATCTAGAGTCCTTAAAACACAGGCTGTGCTCAGTTCAGCTGTGCCACACTTCAGTAAATGGTGGGCACTCATTAATTCCCACTGACCATGACTGCCTGAAGAATGAAAATCTCCAGCTAGGCTTTTCAGAAAAATTGAGAAGTGAAGCCAAGCTTCAAAAGGAGACCCACTGAGTCCCACAGATCCTACCTCCAAATTGCGTCTCTCCCAGATCCCCCATTTCACTCCTCTGGGCCTGATTCACACACCATTATCTGTGTCCAGGGCATGTGCTCTTGCTTTCAAACAGATTCCAGAAGCAAGGGCCACACTATAGTTCATCTAGAAAACAAGTAAGTACATCTACGATCAGGCTGGTATCAGACTTCTTTCTCATCAGCAACCCTGCATGTGAAAAGTTAAAGACATATTCAAAGTTCTACAGGATTCTGAATCTGATATTCTATAGCCATACAAAATACCAAGGAAAAATTACAATAACATAAAGGCATGTTGGGATGTGCACAGACACAGAATGCTGATAGATCAAGCACTATTTGTAAGTCTGATATTTGAACAGGTACTATAGACACAAAATGAAGTTGAAACCAAAACAGAGGAGACATAGGATTCCAAAACAAGAGAAGCTACCCCAAAAGTGCAAGACATACTCAAGGCTTAACAACTGTTGATGCTGTAAGCAGATTACAAGAGTGACCAGTCCTGGGGGTACCTAGGTGGCTCAGTCGGTTGAGCGTCTGACTTTGGCTCAGGTCATGACCTCGCGGTTTGTGAGTTTGAGCCCTGCATCGGGCTCTGTGCTGACAGCTCAGAGTCTGGAGCTTGCTTTGGATTCTGTGCCCCCTCTCTCTCTGCCTCTCCCCTGCTGGCTCTCTGTCTCAAAAATAAGCAAACATTAATTTTTTTTTTAAAAGAGTGACCAGCCCAGGCACAGCAGGGATCTGATGTGTCTAGAAGGAGAAGGAAGTATTGTGTATCGTAAAAATGAGGCTGAGTAATTTTGAGAATATGGTTAAAAACTACTATTAATTTGACAATTATTAGGCAAAAACAAAAATTCAGTAAATAAAGGATAGGTTCATTTATAAAAAGCCAATTAAAAAAAAAGCAGGAAAAACAGAAGAGCTACTAGAAAAAGCCATTGTTTAAATATGAGTCATGCTAAAATATGGCAAAAATGTAATAAAAGTGAATCCATTTGACTTTGACACTAGGAACATTCTTTTTCAAATGGCATTTTTGTCTTAACACTGGACATAAAAAGAAGGAAATGCAATCCAACACCTTTATTTGAATTTACGGTGAATAATATATACATGGCCATTAAAACAAATAGTATTTATTGGTTTCCAGCCTTCAGTAAAAGCTAAAGACAAAGCCCATAATAATTATGGTTTCAGAAAGGAAGGTAAATGTTTCACTGTGACTATGTAAATTAAAAGGAGAGCTGCCAGAAATTGAAAAGTGGGAGGGCAAGAGAAGGGAGAGAAGGGATTGCAGGTATATATATTACAAAACTAATCACGAGGGGAACTAAAAAGAGCAGTGTATAAAAGTGGTGGCTTTGGAGGAATGAAACCAAGGTTGAGGAAGAATAAGCAGAAAAACTTAGACTTTTCATGTCAGACCCCTCTCTGCTTACAAAAGCCAAAGTAAACAACACGTATACCAGATCATGTTGTACATCTTCAACATGTCCAATTTTTAAGTCAATTATGCCTCCAGAAAGCCAGATAATAAACAATTATACCCTTTGTTTCTTTTAAAACAATATAAATAAAATGTATTAACATGGACAAAGGGAGATCTGAAATGAAAAAGCACAGCATCATCTCAGATATGTTGATATGGCTGTATATATGCTCAAGAAAAATCCTCAAAGGATATAGGCCAGCTCATTCATGTTTTTACATTCAGAAAATGGATTTCTCACAGTGTTTCACTGGCTTCTTTACATCTTTACATATTATTTCTTTTTATTTCTGTCTTTTTTTTTTTGCAACTAGCACATCTTAAAAATACAAAAAAAAAGTTTTATTCTTCAAAATCAAATTTTAAAATATGTCTGTAAGAGGCGCCTGGGTGGTTCAGTCAGTTAAGCTGAGTTAATTTTGACTCAGGTCATGACCTCATGGTTTGTGAGTTCAAGCCCCACCCTGGGCTCCACCTGACAGCATGGAGTCTGCTTGCGATTCTCTCTCTCTCTCTCTCTCTCTCTCTCTCTCTCCCTCCCTCCCTCCCTCCCTCCTTCTCTCTCAAAATAAATAAACTTTAACAAAAGAAAAAAAATGTCCTTAAATCATACAATTAATAAATTATAAAAAATCAATATATGACTTTTAGATTTTTTTGTAACATTTGAAAGTATTTTTAATATTTTAATTCTTTATGTTAAGTGAGATCATGAATATATACACTAATATTTTACATAAATGGGACTATAAATAACATACCATGATTTTTTCAAGCTATTCACCATCCTTTTATTTATAACAAGTTCATCACCAACTACCCAAACCAGTAAGCATGTCTATTTGTCAAACACGTGTGTTTTTTCTAGAGGATAAGATCCTGAAGCTAAGAACTATGTTTTAATAATTTTGTATCCCAATTCCTTGCACATAAAAGGCATGCAATGTGAATCTTGATCAATCTGAGAAAAACTGTGATGTACTGCCCACCTGTAAGCATAGTTACCAAACATTCCCCATTCCCTTTGTAAATATTGTGTTCAGGGATACAACAAAAGAAGTAGGACGACTACTTAACAATGCAGAGCCCTCATGTTGTTCCATCTTCCCCTCCTGACACTAAATTCCTGACTCTCTAGAGAGTTAGGAGGGATTTTCTTTCCTGCTTGATCATTCCACCTGAAAAAAGTACCTACTGTTTTCTAAAAGGTAACTTTCCACCATGAGGGCTTTTCTGGGAGTTCTAATGGGCCCCCAGCAGAGGGCGCAGTGGTGCCCAAAAAAGACCTTACCTGAGACTGAAATGGGACAAGAGATCTCCCCTTCTGCCATCAGATACCCATCTTTTGAGATTCTGTCTACAATGTTCCTCATCCTCACAGTGAGATGATAGGTTAAGACTCCAATTTTAGTGATTCATCGCTCCTCAAATGACTGCCCTACTGTAGCACCAGAGAGGACAGCCAAAGCACTAGGGTCCCATGGGTGACAATTATGTCACTTTGGAGAGAGCCCAAAGGAGCAGGAAGAGAAGGCGGCAGAAAAACAATTTCAGATTTTATAATTTCTTCTAAAGTAATCTGTCAAATGACCTCAAAAACAATGGTAGTCACCATCTTTCCTATGAAAATCACTTAAACTTATTTTTTCCTCAAAAACATTTTACGAGTCTCTTGCTGTAAGTTAAATTAAGACTACATTTCCTATCTGGTGCTCAACAATACTCAGAAAAAAGTATGGCACGTTTTAGAAATAGATGGAGATTAAGAAGTACAAACCTCCAGTTATAAGACAAATAAGTTACTGGGATCAAAAGTACAGCACAGGGAATACAGCCAATAATATCATGACAACTTTGTACGATCATGGATGCTACCTACACTCATGAGCAGTTCATAAGTGTGTAATTGTCGAATCACTATGCTGTACACTTGAAACTAATATTGTATGTCAACTATACTTCAAATGAAAAAAAAGAAACTTTTTCAAATTGAAAACCTGAAAATTACTGTAACCACCATCCAGATAAGAAAACAAAAAATCACCAGCATTCCGGAAGCCACCTCTTCATGACCCCACCCAGCCAAAGGTAAACAACATGCTGAAGTTTTATCACCATATACTAGTTCTGCTTGGTTTTGAAATTTATATAAATAAAATCAAGGAGAAAAGTACTCTGTAAATAGTAGCTACCATTGCGTTACAGCTATGAAAACTTCTGCTAAATAAAGAATAAGAAGTTAAACCCCCAAGCCCCAGTAAACCTTAAGCAAACCTTACAAATAACATTCTAAATCGTATTTGTCTACCTTGTAGATGGAGAAACTGGACTCAAAACAGAAGTTATGTAACTAAGTAAAGATCACACCTTAAGCTCAGTAGCTAAATTGTGGTTTGAACCTAGATGTTCTCACTCAATTTCATGGAGCCAGATGAATAAGTAAGATACTGCACTTCTACCAGAAAATCATTACCTCCTTTAGGACTCCTAAGTCTTAGAACATTGAGCTGAGCAAACACCTGGTTCCCCTCTATGGAATGCATCATCCATTGGCAGCATACAAGGCAAGCTCTTAAAGGGCGTGAGTGCCAGCCTAAAGACAGGTACATACCATGTTTACGTTATATGTTTACTCCTATTAAAGGAGTTTCAAGCCATTAAGGGTTCAACCAAGGAATGGTTTTATTTCGTCACCATTTTCAAGTTGAATACTGTTAAGCTCCCCCTCCCCATTACTTAAGGACCTTTTAGGCAAACCCCGTAGGTTTCCAGGCACTTTCTAAAAACCTAGTCCAAAAATCCAATCAATCAATCAATCCCAGTCAACATTTCAAGCTCATATCCAATTCAAAAGCTAACCACTTCTTGTATCACACACTAGCTCAGTGGCTCAAAAAGCCTAATGTGAAGAGGAAGGCATGATCTGCTTGTATACTCTTCCTTCCCCACTATGCCCTTGAATTACAGAATGGGAGAATATGGCATACTTCTGTGTCATTTCTTTGCCTCTCCTCCCCTCCATCTTGATCCTTCCAGTTGAGTCTAAGAAGGAGAAATTAAAAAAAGGCGGAGACACTCCCATGTAACGGGCCATCTGTCAGTCATGAGGAGATATCACTGGTCTCCCTTTCATTTAGTCTGGTTCTATGTAATGGTGGTGGCCTATGCCGTTATGGAACCAAGTGCCAATGTTATGGCCTCCGTGCTGACCAGGATTCTCAAGAGCAACTCTACAGACATATTGACCTGGATAATTCTTTTGTGTGTGGGATGCCCTGTGCATTGTAGGATGTCTAGCAACACCCCTGACCTCTATTCACTATATGAAGGAGCACTCTCTTCCTAGTTGTTGCAAATAAAATTGCTAAGTATCCCCTAAAGGGCCAATCCACCTTGGATGAGAACCATTAACAAAGATAATACAGGCACAGTTCTTGAGCAGCCTCAGGAGCAATGCTTACTTCAGATTCTTCGCTAGGTGGGATATCTGCCATGTGCAGCCATGCTAACAATTGTGGTTTTCTTTTCAGCTAAGAGCAGCAGAAAGTTGGAATGTAACCATACTTAGATACAGGGTCCTTAAAAAGGCAATTTAGTTAAAATGAGGGCACTAGAGGGCCCTAATCCAACATGACTGGTGTCTTTATAAGAGTACATTTGGACATAGACAGGCACAGGGTAAAAGCAATGTGAAGACATAGGAAGAAGATAGCCATCTACAAATCAAGAAGATACCTTAGAAGAAACCAGTCCTTCCAACACCTTGGTCTGGGACTTGTAGCCTCCAGAACTGTAAGAAAATAGACTGTTGTGCAAACCACCCAATCAATGGTACTTTGTTGGGGTAGCAACAGCAAACTAACACATACCAGTCTAGTCCTATTTTTACCAACTTGGGGTGGGGAGATCATTGAATAAGAAGGGCAGATTGTGCTTCTTAGTAAGCTCTGGACAGGTGTCTAACCCCAGTTTTTGGTGTTCCTATTTAAATGAAGGGTACTTGTACACTCTTCAACTCTGAGCCTTCATCACCAATTCTGGAGCAACAGAAGAAAAAAAAATCACACTCACTGTCATAGTATATACGCATCTACTGGGATTTTAATAGGATCCAAAAAGAAAGCCATATTTTCAGCATTACAAAGAGAAAAATAGCTCCTCTATTGTCCACTGCTATCATACATCTCATAAATGCCTTGTAAGGCAATAGCACCTTACGTATATGAACCTGGGTGAAGGTTCTATGATGCAGTGACATGTCTGCTTGGTGATTTCATGGACAATATACCATAAACATGGCCGACTTATGGAATAATCTCTTCGCATTGCTAGCTGGGAAATTGTTTTCAACACTGGTCAAGGTCTGGATGGCATCCTTCTAAGCAGACATAAATCACTACCTTGAGTGCTTTGAACAATTCTAGGACAGGAAATTATCTTAGCAGTCACCTAACCTAATCCCTCATGTGCTGTTCAATGACTTCCATCTACCTATGACCATGCTAGCTTACACATAAAGAAGAGCACTTGAGAGATAAAACCAGGTGAGGATTCTAGATGCATAAGCCAAACATGGAGGGTGAATGAAGCCTTATGCTTACTCACAGGTAAAACTTTTTGTTGTTGTTGGCTATGATTGTTTTATTTTTTACATCCAAATTAGTTAGCGTATGGTGAAACAATGATTTCAGGAGTAGATTCCTTAATGCCCCTTGCCCATTTAGCTCATCCCCCCTCCCACAACCCCTCCAGTAACCCTGTTTGGTCTCCATATTTATGAGTCTCTTCTGTTTTGTCCCCCTCCCTGTTTTTATATTATTTTTGTTTCCCTTCCCTCATGTTCATCTGTTTTGTCTCTTAAAGTCATCATCGACAGATGAATGGATAAAGAAGATGTAGTATATATATATACAAGGGAGTATTACTTGGCAATCAAAAAGAATGAAATCTCGCCATTTGCAAATGGATGGAACGGGAGGGTATTATGCTAACAGGTAAAACATTTTTAAAGAAGCCCATCTTGGGGCGCCTGGGTGGCGCAGTCAGTTAAGCGTCCGACTTCAGCCAGGTCACGATCTCGCGGTCCGGGAGTTCGAGCCCCGCGTCGGGCTCTGGGCTGATGGCTCAGAGCCTGGAGCCTGTTTCCGATTCTGTGTCTCCCTCTCTCTCTGACCCTCCCCCGTTCATGCTCTGTCTCTCTCTGTCCCAAAAATAAATAAACGTTGAAAAAAAAAGTTTAAAAAAAAAAAAAAGAAGCCCATCTTTGAGATTCCTCATTGAATAGAAAAACACCATTTACATTCCTGATCACCTCCCCCTCAGCACTTTGCCATTCTATGCCCCACCATGTGACTGGGATCCATTAGGTGTGAATACCATGTAGAGTGAAGAGAGGACATCACAAGAATTTGGTAGGCTAGTCTAGCCTAGGACAAGTAGTTGGAAATTTGACCTTGGGCAAGTCCACTGGCCACTTCTGACTTTTAGTTTCTTCATCTTAAAACAAGGAAATAGTCATAAATGTTGCTTTCAGTTTTTAAATGTCCCAAATCTCATCTCATTATATATAATCATATAGAGAGAGATATATAAGTCTTTATAAATTTTTATAAATAAATTTTACATATATATAATTTTGCCCATAACCCTGCTGATAAGCTTCCCCTATCTGTAATACATAAATCTCTTCATAGATACCTTTCCACTCTGGGTAACGTTATCCTTGTGAAACACCCTTGAAATTGCAGCTAACTTCTAACAAGTCTGGAAAGAGATGTGAAGGGGGTCAAATAATGTGTTAGTTTTCTATCACGACCATAACAAATAACCACAAACAGAGTGACTAAAAACAACATAAATTTATTATCTCACTGTTCTTTAGGTCATAAGTTTGAGCTGGCTCAATGGGTTTCTCTAATCCAGATGTCACAAGGCAGAAATCAAGATGTCAGCCGGCTGGGCTCTTACCGAGGGGTTCTGATAACAATCTGCTTTCCAACTCAATTTCTTATGGTTTTAGTACTGAGGTCCTATCCTCTGGGGCTGCCCTCAGCTCTTGAAGGCATCTCTACAGTTCTTGCACATGGGCCTTGCTCTCAGAGCCAGCAATGGCATGTCTAACCCTTCTGATGCTTAGAAACTTTCCAGCTTCCAGCCAGAGAAAGTTCTCTGCTTTTAAAAGCTCATGTAATTAGGCTGTGCCCATGGGAATAATCCAGGATCGTCTTCTCTTAAAGTCTATACCCTTCATTACAACTGCAAAGTCCTTTTCCTTGTAACATATTTACAGGTTCTAGGAATTTCGGAACATTTTAGGGAGTCCTTATTCTGCGTACATGGTGAGCGGAAAAAATGAATTAGGGGCACAGAAACAACCTTCTCCATAGTATTGATCCAGGGATTTTTTTTTTCTCTCTGATTCAATCAGACACTTAAAATAGTAGCTTACATTTGATGGGCATTATTAGAAGTGCAGAAGTTTTGGGTATTTAAATGTATTACCTCATTTAGACCTCAAAAAATCTTCTGCAATAAATCCTACTACCCCATTTTACATCTGAGGCAACTGAGACTCAAAAGAACAAGGATTTAAACCCAGTTTCTGTTGATCCCAGAATCCCACACCCTCGGCACTTTACTGGTAAGAAGTCACAGGCTCAGAGATCATGTGACTTGACCAAAAATACACAGATTAACTGTTAATGAAAGCGTCAGGAACAAAATCAGATCCGCACCTGTCTTCACACACCCCGCTCTAGCTGGCTGGCCTTCCATCTCACACGTGCTCGATGCCCTGCATTCAGAGTTGATCCGACCACACATCTGTCCATACAGCACCACAGCACTAGCTTTTCCTACACTCTTCTCCACGTCTCTGCGAGTACACATGCTGCTGTGGTCACACTAGCTTTGAAACAGTGGGGCATTTTTTTTTTAATACTATAAATGCCGTACTTTATAATGCTAACATATAAATTTGATAGAACTAGGCTTTGGAGCTTAGACTCCCGTAATTAACTTCTAGCACACTAGGCAGAAAAGGAGTAAGTACCTAGACCAACAGGAAATGGAAGGATAGTTCACCATCAGAAATTGTGAATGAATGATTACAGCCTATAATATTCACTCTTCTGTTTCATCTGTAAGCACTTGCTCAAGCATGTAAATATGCAGGTGGTCCTAGAACTGTTACAAACCACGGCATAATTGATGACACATAATACTAAAGATTTATTCACGCCCCTAGGGCCAGATATTCATTTGAACATAATAATACAGAAAGCAATTAAGGAGCCCTTTCCATAATTCACTGATAGGCCATTCTGAAGTTATATTGAAGTTTCTTTCAAGTGTGGATGTTGACATCATGACCATTTCCGTGAAGAGTACTATTTTCAGACACATTCAGCCAACTCAGGAAGTTACTATCTAATCCTCACTTAATGTCTTTAAGGAATGGGGTATTTGGCATAAATTAAGTGTTCGTGATTGTTCTCATAGTGTCACTCAATTAATAATATTTACATATACTTTCTCACGTAATGACCAGAGCAGCCCATACAAGATGGGTGTTTTTATGCCCCAAATGCACATGAGAACACTAAGGCTCACAAAGGATAAGAAGCTTATCCAAGATCAGACAACTAGGAAGAAGCATAATCCAGAATTCGTAACCACGTTGGTCTGATGCCAGTGCCCATTCGCTTGAGTGCCTTCCCTGCTACCTAATCAGTATCTTCTTCAAAGGCCAAGTGTATAACCTTTTGGGATTAGCTTTTTTCACTCAGCATAATTCCCTTGCAGAGACATCCATGTTGTGTGTATCAATACTTGGCTCTTTCTTATTGCTGAATAATATTCCATGGCATGGATGTGTATCAGTTTACTTAACCATTAACCCACTGACCAAGGGCCAATCTGAAACATTTATTAGAGTGTCTGAACTTGCTTCCCTCATGGAAGAAGACTTGTCATCTTATCTAAAGAAATTTTCTTTGGCCACGTGAAAGGAACAATAAATTCACCTTAAGTTCAAAAGAATGGAAGGAGTTAATCATTGCTAAGGACTTATTAAATGGTTATTATTTAGTTTTCAAAGTAAACCTAGACTTGTAATTATATATCCATTATACAAGTAATAAAAGGCTCAAAGAGTTTAAATTCCCACAGCTACTAAAGAGCTGATTAAAACCCACATCTTTCCCACTTTAAATCCAAAACCCTCTGTCCTGCACTACACCACACTGCCTATGAGGCGAAAGAGAGAAACCAATGGGAGATCCTGGATTGAGAAGCAGCACCCATCAGCAAGAACTGTGAAATCAGCTACCATGAGCAGGGCAAATAAAAATTTGACTGCCTCCCTACCAGGCTGTCTTGACCCTAGTGACTTTTCCTACCTAGATTCTTTCACTTAACATTCCTGTAACCCAAAACAGTAACCCCCAAGTCCTGCTATCCCTAACAACAACAACAACAAAAACTCCACCAGAAAAAAAGCGAATAAAAAAGCTAGAATCACTTGACGGTTACAATGGCAAATGTGGTGTGGCAAAGGAATCTCTGATAACATGTGCTCCCCACGGAATTAAGGACCAGGATAAAATAGCCTCCCCTCCTTTAGTCCTCCCACATGCTGACATGGTATTGCTCCATAATTTTTTTGTCACAGCTTTCAGATAAATCAGTAGAACCACTACCTCTCTTGTCAAGCTGGTTTCAAATGACACTAGAGCACTGAGCTGGGGTCGCAGGACTGTCCCCCTGCCAGCTTCCTGTGCGTTGCCACACCCCGCCCACTCTCGGAGAAGACCGCAGCTTGCTTACTAGACAGAGATAAATTCCTCGCTGGCATGCTCATCAGACACTAAGCTAAACTCATCTCTTTCCTCCCCTCCTTTCCTCCCTCACTCCGGTTATTTATAGAGATCACAGGTGAATCGGGGGGAATTATTACAGCGCAGTCACTGCTGAAAGGCTGGGAGCTAAAGAAGATGGATTATCATGGCTCTGACATGATTTGTATGGATTTCCAAAATTAAGCTGTTCGCTTAGAGTGACCACCTTCCTCCCGCCCTGGGCTTCGCAGCTGCCCTGGTGATAACCTTCATCTGCACTTGTGAGCCCAGAAAGCTGAGCACGTTTCCCATTACCTTGCAAGCAAGTGTGTAGGGTTCTTCTGGCCCCTCAGTAATAGCAGGGCTGCTGGTGAACAGAGTGATAAACACCTACTGAGAGGGATGTAGCGTGAAAAGATCTCATCACCTGCCATTAGCTCCCCGATGAATAATGCAGCATTTTCCGTGGCAGGTGTCAGGGGTGGGAGGGAGAACTGCTCCCGTGAATGCTCGGGTGAGCACTTCCGCACAGAGTTAAGAGGGGAGAGCAACAGATGCATGTGACAAAATTACACAAGCTATTGTGTTTTAAAAGAAAGGGGAACTTTTACTTCACAAATACCTGGCGGGGCTCCTTTCCTTCTGTCTCTACCCTTAATGTCAAGGCAGGCTAATGCCGCCTTCTCTGAAGCTTTGACCATTCTAATCTGGACCCCATGCAAAGGGATACTTTCTCTCTGATTGCATTGCTCAGCTAATAGCACGATTCTCCCTCTGGGTCCGGGTCTTTCTCTGGCTTGTGTATCTTGGTCTTAATATATATTTCTCCATATATATATGGATCTTGGTTGCATTTTCATTACATTTTACAGGCTTGAGTTAAATAGATATATCAAACAGGAGCAGATGTAATAATTTGTGTGCATTGGTACCCACATGTGCATGAATACATGCGTGCAATACACATTAAAGTGGAAATTTTTGCCCAAAAGATAGGGTAGCTAATAGGCTTATTACCTTTAAGAATCTGCCTGAAGAGAATAATATCAGTCTGGAAGAATCTGAGACAAAAATGGAATCCATTATTGGTTATTCACAGCACACAAATTCACCTATCCTGAGAGCCACAAATCTGAGCCTCAGATCCCAACAAGAAGAAAATTTTCCATTAAGGTTAGGTCAACTTTCCTCAAGACCGGCACAACTTCTGAGCATTCAGGAGTCGTTTTTTATTTTTCTGCCAATTGTCCTATATTCTCCGATATGGCCAGACAGGAGAATTTGATTCCAGGACTAATTAGTCACCACCCTCACATCTAAATTCTACCTTGTCTTAGGCCAAAATGCCAAATTCTCTTGTTGGATAGAGGGTTACTGTTCAAAATGAGAAGGAAAATTCTCAATGACGGAAATAGTCCTCTGGCTAAAATTAGGCTAGAGAATTTTGAACATAACACATACTACCACCACTAAAACAGTCACTGAAGAGAATGTACAGCTTTTCTTGCCCCCGACCCTAATTCGGGGTCTGCCCTGGTCACTAAAGCAAAGGAAGGTCCAACCCTTTGCCCCACATCATGAGGGAGGGAAAACAGGTGGGCCAGACTGAAGCGCCAAAGCTTGCCTTTGACACTATACTGACACCCTTCTTCGTCACTTTGGCTGTCATTTTTCAGAACACATACCCTGACAAGGGTGAGTTCCTTTAGATGGTTAACAGGACAGAAATGGAGCTATCCCAGAGAATTAGGGACATAAGTCAATGTATCATCTCTTTTACCTCATTACCCTCATGAGACCAGGATCCATATAGTGTTTTCAACTGCCTAATAGTATCTAGTTTAGTCCTGCCCTCTTCCAAAACATGCCAGCTTCCCTAATTACCACTAATACATTTCTTCCTCAAAACTCTCAACCCCTTGTTAGAAATCTATCAGAATCCATCCATTAATTCAACAGTATCTGTTAAGCATAGATGATGTGCCAGGAATACAGATAAATGCTGGGGCTGATCATGTCCCTGCCCGAGGGAGAACTACATTCCAATAGAGGAAATAGGTAATTAGTAACCAAATAAACAAACAAGCATTTAGGCATCATAACCACTGCTATAAAGGAAATAAAACAGTGGGCTGGTGTGCTAAATATTAACCAGGAAAGCGACTACAGTAGTGAAGGCCATGTACAAATGGACATCTGACCAAACAGTAAGGAACACAGAGTCAGCGGCATTAGTCCAGTCCCCTAAGAAGCAGATTTCAAGATGGGGATCAAAGGTGTAAAGATTTTATCTGAGAAAATTCCTCTGTTGGAAGGAGGGAGAAGTCGAAGCCTGACATTGTCATTAGGCCATCACGCAAGTCTGACCCCATGTAAAGGAACGAGGGAGAGAAAGTTGTTTGAAGAGTCCTGGGCTGCTGTGCAATATAACAAAGATTTGGCAAAGCAGACATGGACTTCTGGGGTCAAAGTCACCAGACATAAAAGCCCCATGTCTCCTAGGAATAAGGCTCCCCAAACATCCTCACAACACGCACTCTTCACAACACTCAACCACTGCACCCAGGCGAGCAGCCCTGGGAGGTAAGTCCTTGATGCAAAGTCATTGATAGATTTCTAAGCACAACAACCATCAAGGGGCCTTCAGTCAGTCACACTACAGGTAGAAGACATGGGAAACTCATTCTCATGACAGCCATAACAGCCATATGAAGAACAGAAGAAAGAGAATTCTAGGGAGAAGGAACAGCAAAGATAACTATATGAAGGTCAAAAATCACCTGGAATGAATGAATCTTATTACAACGTATGAGAGTAAAAAGAAGTTTTCAAATGGGGAAAATTGAAAACAGTATTTGGGCCCATCGATATGATAATGATCATTTAAACCATGCCTATTCATGAATGAAATACTATGTGGTCAATAATGTGGATTTTAAAGTAAGGGATTCCAATCTCCCTCCACCCCAATGACAGACAGACAGACAGACAGACACACACACACACACACACACACACACACACACACACACACACACACTTTATTCCCACAGTAAGAGACTGATCAGTCAGGTTTAGTGATAAGACACTAGCCATATCGCTAAAAAAAAAGTATATAAAAGCGCTGAGCAGAGAAGCTAAAAGTCAAGTACACATGGATGTGAGGGACAGAAGGGCTCTCTCCTCTCTATCAGACTAGCATTTTTCTATGGGAATTCAAAACACACTGGGCTGAGATTCTGGCGTCCCAACTAAAATGAAAGGAATTATCAAAGTGATGGAGGAAGGTAATTCTGAAACATGACACACAGACCCAGATACCTGCGAAAGAAAGAAGTGAAAACTCTGCTCCACACTGAATGTTTCCAAACTAAGCTTAGAACAGAGATGTCTCAGAACCTTAACTATATGATCAGAGTGGCCACCAAGATAATTTTTTCTTAGAGGGACTGGATTAGAAAATGGTTCCATGAATCTGGGTCATGATATTATACATCTATTTTTAAATAATTCAAAAATAATCAGTCACTTATTGTTCAGTATCACCAATAGAGGTTGAAATCAAATGCACATCTTATCTGTTTAATTATCCCCAGATGTTAATACCATTGTTTGCCTTCAGCAGGGATCAAAGACTTGTTTCTTGAATTAAGTTTCAATATATTAAATGGCTGAGAACATTGTCCAATGGAAGTATCAATGTTACCCATTAAGCATGGTCTTAGATGGTTTTTCCCTACTCTAGCTACCTTGTGTATATTTTGGAATTAGTATTGTTGGGTCTTATTAAGCATGATGGTTCTTGTTAATTGGTGATAACATTTTTAAAAGTTCTAGTCAATGATCAATTATACTAAAGAAAGCCCTGACAAAGCAGAACTTAGATTTTAGTAATGAAATGGGGGACAAAAGAAGTCATGTGAGTTAAACAGGGTTGCACAGAAGAAACAACTATAATGGGTTAAACTGTGCCCCCCAAAAAGGTATGTTCAAGTCCTAACCCCCAGTACCTGTGAATGTTGACCTTATTTGGAAATAGAGTCTTTGCAGATATAAGTAAGGTATGTTGAGGACATACTAGATTAAGATGGGCAATAAACTCAATCACTGATGTCTTTAGAAGAAGAGAGACACACAGACAGAGAGATATATAGAAAAGTCATGGGATGATAGAGGCAGAGATTGGAGTGATGCAGCTACAAGCCAAGGGATGTCAAGAATTACCAGCCAACACCAGTAGGTAGGAGACAGACATGGAACATGTTCTTTCTCAGAGACTCCAAAAGGAGAAAACCTGCTGACACCTTGATTTTGGACTTCTAGCTCCAAAACTGTGAAAGAATACATTTCTGGTATCTAAAGCTACCAAATTAGTAGAACGTGCCAAGGCAATTCTAGAAAACTTACACATCCGCTATGTTCTCTTTGATGAGGGACCTATGTTACAAAGTGCTTAATGAAAAACACACCAAAAAAACCTAATCCTCTTAAAGGATTACACTGAAACAGAATGCATACAGACTAGAGTATGTCATGTCACCAGCAGCTCTCCTCTGAAATGAGGCCATACCCACCACCTATGCCCTATGTTGTAATGGGCTTGAAGGCTAGCAGAGCAGAAGTACATACGGAAGGGCATGTACATATGGATCCAGGCATCTTGTTTTCTAACCTGCTCAGAGGAGCAACGTACCATTCATAATGCTTGGTGAATGCTGCCTTGATGAGTAGTACTCAGGGAGCCTGGAAAACAAAACCAGGCCAGCCCCTCAGCAACTCTGAGGAGCTGTTAGGAAGCCAACAAGACTGGTCCACTTGAACATGCCTCACCAAGTTCATCAGAACATGCCAGCACACATTATTATAACTGAAAATCATATACCAGAACAGACTCTTTAGGGAATAGTTTGTTATCACCTGGCTGTTCAGTAACATAGCTTCTCCTGGATACTGTTAACTATATCACAATCCATAGACAAAGCTGAACTGTGACGATCCTCTTTTCCAATTATAACAACTGTATCCCCTGCATACCAATGTTCTTGAAATGTGATGAGCTCACAAGATTGTTTAAAGCCTGGTCTCAAAAATTTAGGTATTTCTCTTAGCAAAAACTGACGATGGCTTCCTAAGGACTTTCTCAGTGTTAGGAATAAGGAACAGGAAAATCTTTTCAAAGAATCATTCAGTGCTATTGTTAATGTTGTTACTATTGTTGGCTTCTTATCTGAGAACAAAACTGCATATTCCCTTAAATGTGAGGGAAAGGGTTTTCCTTTAGACGTCAGAATTACTAAAATGTGGTGTGTGCACATGTATACATATACACATACATTAAGGGTATACAGTAAAAGCACAAGAAGCAAAAGAAAAAAAAGGTCAAACATATTTTTAAATGAGGTCTATGCTGATATTTTCAGATCCTGAAGTAAATTAAAACTTTTTACTTTAAGAACATCTAAGCAGTTGTTGGGCTTTAAGCATATACTTCATTTTCATATAAATGATGCTAAATACATTGCTCTGAGATATCAAATCTATGGAGGATTATTCCTTTCTTAATAAAGAAGATTCATTCCTGTGATATGCTTTTTTTCCAGTTACTCCAAAAGCAAAACAACTAAAGAACCAGAGGGCTGCTTTCTGCAATATCAGATAAAAGGAAGATGGTATAAAAGTTATTTAACATCACATAAAACACTGTAAAATGTGACAGTACTCATCAAACATACACACAGAGATCTTGCACCTAGGGAAGAGCAGAGCATAGTTTAAAAAACAAAAATGTTGAAAGAGAATGATACGGCCTAGGGCAAGAGCTTGAGTAGGGGGAAGTACAGCTTAAGGTTAGCTTTCCAAAAGATTGTTTTATGGATATCAGGACCCTACAGCTGGCAAAAAGTATCTTAAGTTTCTAAAATCTGATAATATTTAAGATGACTCCTAGCTGGTCTACATACAAGACATTTTTACATTCTGGAAAGCTCGTCTTCTACAAAGTAAAGCAACATAGGGACCGGCTTCCACAGACAATGGGAAGATGTAGCCAACACTTACTGACTTGTCTATCCAAATTCTCCCCCTCAATACATATGATTACAACATTGGCCTCTCAGAAGCCATGACCTTAAAAATACCCAGCCTGGCTTGGGCCAATTGGATGGATCTGCTTTGCCCTTCTTGCCACTGGGGCAATGAAATTCTTCTCAGGGAAGGAATTAGGTGTACATTATAGACATGGTTTGTTTGGTTTCTTGATTGGAGAAGGCATAAACTTAGAAACTCTAAGCACTTTTTTTCTGCTACGTATGCATAGATAGATTCAAGTCTGCAGTAAAAGGGGAACAAAAGAAGTATTAAAAGGAATATAAAAACTAACAGCTGTATGGGGAAAAAAAAAGATGGTAAGAAATTCTTACCTACGATTTAAGTTCCTTGCTCTAGTTTGTTCTTGAGGACTAGCTGCAACCTACTATTACAAGATGGTCTCTACAATATTATAATATATAACTTTAAGATTCTTCTGTGGGCTTGTATTGTTTTTCAATTAGAAAGTGACTGGGGCGCCTGGGTGGCGCAGTCGGTTAAGCGTCCGACTTCAGCCAGGTCACGATCTCGCGGTCCGTGGGTTCGAGCCCCGCGTCGGGCTCTGGGCTGATGGCTCAGAGCCTGGAGCCTGTTTCCGATTCTGTGTCTCCCTCTCTCTCTGCTCCTCCCCCGTTCATGCTCTGTCTCTCTCTGTCCCAAAAATAAATAAAAAAACGTTGAAAAAAAAGAAAGTGACAATAATACATAAATCGGTAGCAAAATAAGTAAACTGGTAAAGCTAGAGGAGTTAAAAGAGTGATGTAGTGAGATTTCAATAATTCTCAGTAGAGACATCTATAATTCTTGTCATGCCATAGAATACAAGAAAAACTAGACTTATGTGCATGATAGTAAAACAATTTAAACATAAAGGAAACAAAAGGATCTTAAAAGTAGTCAAAAATAAAAGGTACTTTACATTCAAAGAAGCAACGGTAAGACTGTCAGCTGACCTCTCAACGGAAACGCTACAAGTCAGAAGATAACGGAATAGCATGTTCAAAGTTGAGAGAAAGAACTGCCTGCCTGGAACTCAAAACCCATTGAAGATATCCTTCAAAGAGATAAAAATAAAGACATTCTTATAAAAACAAAACCAAACAAATCCGTCAACACCATACCAACTCTAAAGTGGGGAAAGGAACACAAGAGAGAGAAGGAAAGAAGAAAACAGCAAGGAAAGAAGGAAGGAAAGAGAGCAAGGAGAGAGAAAGAGAAAAAGAAAAAAGGAGAGGGGAGGAAAAATTTCAAATGGAGGTAGGGAGAGAAGAAAGCAAAACTCTTCTTTACAGAAAAAGGAAAACAAATGTGGAAGTATTTTAGGATTTTCATGATGCTAAAGTATGACCTCACAACAACACAGATTACTTATTAAGGATAAAGGATACGAAAAAAATGTACCTATATAATGAGATAGGAATCACCATCTCAAGCAAAACAGTCAAGCTCAGCATCCCTAATTTTAAGCAACCTGACCTATGTGAGCAATGGGAACAACATGTTACGATATCACATATAATATCACATCCCTATGAAATTTCAGGGAAGTTTTTTAATTAAGATATAATTGACATATAACATTTATTCGTTCTGGGCGTACAACATAATGATTTGGTATATGTATATATCGCAAAATGATTGCAATAAGTTAACATCCATCACCACATGTACTTTATTTTTTCTTGTGATGAGAACTTTGTTTTTAAAGATTTATTTATTTATTTTGAAATTTATTTATTTTGAAATAAAAGAGTGGAGGGGCAGAGAGAGGCAGAGAGAGAATCCTAAGCAGGCTCCATAATGTCAGTGCAGAGCCCAACACATGGCTCGAACCCACAAACCGTGAGCTCATGACCTGAGCCTAAGTCAAGAACTGGATGCTTAACCAACTGAGCCACCCATCTGGGTGAGAACTTACCCTGTGATGAGAACTTTTAAAATCTACTCCCTTAGAAACTTCCATACACAACACAGTATTGTTACGTATTGTCACCATGCTGCACATAACATCCCCAAGACTTATTTATCTTTTAACTACAAGTTTTTACCTTTGACCACCTTCACCTATTTTGCCCCCTACCTCCTCTGGAAAACACCAATGTGCTCTCTGTGAGTTTAGTTTTTTAAGATTCCAAAGATAAGTGTTATCATACAATATTTTTCTTTTTCTGACTTATTTCACTTAGCACAATGCCCTCAAGATCCATACCTATGGTTACAAATGGCAAGAATTCTCCTCTTTTTTCTTTTTCGGCTGAATAACATTTCCCTAATATACATCACAGTTTCCTTATCCATTCCTCTGTCAATGGACACTTGAGTCGTTTCTTCATCTTTGCTACTGTAAATAGTGTTGTGATGAACACGGGGGTACAGATATATTTTTGAGATAGTGATTTCATTTCCTTTGGGTAAATTCCTAGAAGTCAGATTGATGGATCATATGGTTTTCTATTTCTAATTTTTTGAGAAACTCCCATCCTGTTCTCCATAGTGGCTGCACCAATTTACATTCCCATCACCAGTACACAAGAGTTCCCTGCTTTCCAACACTTGTTATTTATCTCAAAGTGTTCTTAAAAAAAAAATAAATAAAACACTAACTTGGACATAATCAAGCTTCTAGACATAACATCTGATTTACTAGTAGTTCACAGGGTACAGTTACACCTTCCAACTTACTAGCATTTCGTGACTTAAATGAGATCATATGGAAACAATCCGACAAATTCAAAATGAAGGGCATTTCTTCGTACTACTGGCCTGGACTCCTTATAAGGTCTATGTCATGAAACAATAACATGATGGGAAACAGTTCTAAGGAGATTTAATAATCAAAATCAATGTGTGAACCTTCATTGGAAACTCATTCTGTTAAAATCATCTATAAAAGACACACTAGGAAAAAAAGAGTGAAGTTTAAACATGGACTGAATAGTAGAATAAAGCAAATTACAGGCAATTTTCTTAAGTGGGATAATGGTATCGTGTTTATACAGGAGAATTCTTTATTTTTAGATGTGTTGAAATATCGAGAATAATATGTCATAATGTCTAAAATATACAGCAAAGATAGAGTTAATTGTTAAAATCTGGGTGGAGAACATACGGAAATCAATTTGCTACTCTTTCTCATTCCATACGTTTAAAACTTTCCCTTCTTAGAAAGTAGGTAAGGAAATAATTTTTTTAACCCCTGATCGGAGCAGCTTAACCATAATATAAATACTCCTCAGTTAGATCTTTATTTGTTCTAAATGACAAAATCCAATACAAAATGGTTGGGGGGGTGCAATTTACTCTTTTCTTATAAGTAGAATGGTTATAATTTCAGACATGTTTGGATACAGATGCTCAAATGGGGTCACCACAAATCTTTCTGGCCGACTCTTGGCTATGCTTTCTGCTGAGGTAAGCTTACAAGAAGCAAGTAAACCATCAGTACCCCTCCTTTACATCTTACCTGCTTAGCAATCCTAGTAAAAAGAAAATACCTCTTGTAAATAGTCCCAGCAAAATTCCTCAGATCACCTTAGATCACATCTCAGAACGAATCACTGTGTTAAACACATGTGACTATGCCAACTGGCCAGTTTGGAGACAGGTGCTTAACTTTGGAATCAAAGATGGAGTCAACTATGCTGATTGAAAGTGATTTAGGGTGGTTACACACAGGTTAACAGAAGGAAAATCTTGCTATTGTCACAGAGTATGTGGGAGGTGAGAGACGGGGGTGGGGGGGTGGTAAACAAAAAAAAAACAACCATGTGGGCAAAAAATAATGATCAACTGTAGATTCCTCTCTCTTTACTGGAGGTTTGGGAGTGCAGCCAACCCTACAGGACATCCAAAGTAGGGACTAACATCTTCAGCAAGGCAGGCCCAGAGAGAGGAAACTGGCAGGATATTATTTTACCAATGTATCAAACAGGACGATTTCAACCGTAAGATACAGAGCAGATGAGTAAAATGTGCTGCAAAAGAAATTCCTAAAGCTGGGACATCTTTGAGGTACCCATAAATGCAATGTCTCCTGCATCAGGCCATAACAACTGTCCCTCATCAGCTCTAAGAAGAGTTCTAGTGCCCCTCCAGATGACCCTCTTGGAAAAAGGGGACTCAGTAGGTTCCTTCCAGAACAGCTCAGCTCTTTCTCCTCAATGACCCAATCTGGCCCAGACAAAACACTCATTTATCACTGGCACCATAAAATCTGTTAGTACCACACATTCCACGAAGCCACCTTTCCTTGCCTGGCTATGAAAGTAACTTGCTAACCAAAGTCCCTGGCCTTTCTCAGGAAAGGTCAAGTACTAGTTCCTTCTGCTCTATCAACCCCATGAGTACCAATGACAAGATCTCTGTGCTGTTTTCAAAACCCTCTCACTTATCAAGTGAGGGGTAAGTCCCACTGTGAGAAAGCAAAATGCCACAGCTCTCCAACAACTTTTTCCAAAAATTACTCTCCCTGCTCACTTTAACCTCCAACTGTTTACACTCCAAAAAGGATGCTGGGTGAGGGTTTACAAAACTGGGTTTTTTGATACCTCTTTTGCAAATCAGGCATCAGCGACCCAATACCACCACCATCGCTCTTTGGAATGACCTATTACTAGGCAACTACTTTTTTTTTGTTCTTGGGTCATGAGTCATTCCTGAAATGCCAAGAAGCCCATATTAACATCTTATTATACTTGACTGGCTGTACCTTACCAACCAAACAATAATAAAGTCATTGCTCTAAGGGAGAAAGGCCATTTGGTAAGCAACCAACTGTGTATCACACAGCAAAATTCTCATTTTACCTGGAACAGGACCTATTAACCTTCGCATAGTTGGGGACAAAAGGAAGATATATAAGGAGGTTTTATCTTCATGGGACTAAAGTGTTGAGATTTGACTTAAAAAAAAAAAACAGACTTCTAGACTCTAAGTGTCTAAGCTTCCCTCTGTGTATTCTAACTGCCATATTTCCAGGGCCTGGCAGGAAGCCCAAGGTCTATAAATACTTATTGATTGGCTGACTACAGACCAGCCACTTCATTATAAAAGACTTTGTTCTCAAAGGATTCATTACTGCCAGTATCCTTGCATATGTGATTGCATAGTATAAACATGGACGATACATTCTATGTATTTTAACGTCTATTCTTGAAATATTCCTGCCATGCCGTGTATTTGCCAAGAGTAAAATTTAAGAGTTTCTGCATAAATACAATTTAAATCCACAATCCAATTAATGCATTAAAAGCTGACAGAGTTTTGCTAAAAATCATCATTTGTCATGTATTCTGTGCCCTGGTATTATCCCCACAGATATATAAGGCTAAAAAAGGCCACCTATTACTGGAGAGATGTATCTAAAAAATCTCTCAGGCTGCCTGTAATAATCTCCATTATGTATAATGACCATTTTGATAATAGTCTTTAGAAGAGGTAATGGCCCTGCTGAACGGTTATTACCTGTCTGTTCATGCTGGAAGCAAGATGCAGAAGCCAGAGGGGACAGTCAAATGGTCCTTGTGGTGTATTCTGAGGAAATAAGAAATATTTAACAGAATGCAAGAAACAGACAAGCGAGCGCCTTTTGCGGCAGAACTGGCCGCCTCTCTGCCACAAGCCTTCCTGAATTTCATAATTTAAAGCAAATGCTCCCAATAATGGACCTGCTCTCAGCCTTCAGACCAATTTCATCTGAAGCATCACTAGCTGGTCTATTACGAGTAAGAGGAAAAGACAACTGAACGTTATCATACTCCTTCCTGTATTATTGTTGGTGGGATAAACCCATGACAACAGCGACTCCAGTGGGGGACAGATGATTGTCTCTCTAAGGCTCACAAAAAGGAGGCCTACCTGTGGCTTAGGTCAAACTGGGGACGTATCATGGTTCCAAGGACTAAATGTGAGCCAGGCTCAGCCACAGCTATATCTAGAAAACATACCGTCCCTCCATAAAGCGTCATTTCAGAGTCTCCATGGCTTCGTGCCTATGGGGCAAATATAAACGCCCCATCTCCTCAGAACAGATTGTGTAAAGGTTAGAGAAAGCTACCCGTTATGCTTACTTAAGTCACCCTTTTGTTTCCACAAAATAGAAGAGGGAACAAGCCTGGCTAAACACATAACACAAGCTTTTGATAGGAAAAATGGTCTGAAGGAGACTTTTTCCAAGAGTTCTGCAGAATGAGGCCACAAGTTGTTTATAAGAATTACTGCTGGGGGCGCCTGGGTGGCTTGGTCGGTTAAGCGTCCGACTTCGGCTCAGGTCATGATCTCGCGATCCGTGAGTTCGAGCCCCGCGTCGGGCTCTGTGCTGACCGCTCAGAGCCTGGAGCCTGTTTCAGATTCTGTGTCTCCCTCTCTCTCTGCCCCTCCCCTGTTCATGCTCTGTCTCTCTCTGTCTCAAAAATAAATAAACGTTAAAAAAAAAAAATTACTGCTGGAGGAGGGGGAGAGTGGATTCCACGGTCACCTGAGAGCAGACAATTCTGGGTTAAACTAATATAAACAGATTTTGTTTTTGAAGGAAGATTTCTTAGAGCCTTTATCACATTTGTGCGCATGGTGAATCTGCAAAAGGGGAGATAATGTAATACAGGTAGTATTTATCCAAAGTACTTATCCAAAAGTACCAAAATACTGGTAGTATTTATCCAAAAGTACTTATCCAAGGGCATTTTTACGTATTCATAGAAAAATGTGAGACAATAACTGTCATTGGTCTATACCTACAATGACCAGTACAGCAGCTTCTAACCACACAGGGCTATTTACATTTTAATTAAAATCAAATAAAACTTACAACTCAGTTTCTCAGCCACACAAGCCATACTGCAAGGGCTCAATTAGCCACAAGTAGCTAGCGGCAACCGTATTGGACAAGACAGATGTAGAATACTTCCATCTCTACAGAAAGTTTTACTCTAAAAACTGGGTGGCCTTTCATACTGAATTTGAACAGCATCATTTTACCTACCAACTAATAACTGTTCAAAAACAATTCTCAGAAGGAGTATTCCCTCCACAGAAAAGAAAATGGGAAACAGAGCAGAACACCGCATGTCTGTAGCCACCTTAAATTCCCACAAATTACAACACTTAACGGGGTTAAAGCCTAAGTCATTTGGAAAGTGGGAGAAAGCTGGGAGGATTTTAAATCAGAGAAAATTCAAAGACAGCGGCAGAGAAAGACTCAAAGGCCAAAGGGGGAAAGTGATCTTGAGGGGAAAAGAGTCATGTAGATCTGTTCAAACCAATCAGTGATCCCCAACTGAAACGCTCTTTGTAAAACTCCCAGTTCTGAATATTGGTCTCTTCTAAGGACTATAATTCAGAAGACATTCTCTTAGTGATCTTTGCTGGGTCCAAGTTAGGAGAATTGATTTGAATTACATAATGTTTAACATAGTTCTTGGCACAAACTAAATATTCAAGATGTCTGAGATGAAGGACAGAGAAAACTCAATACAACAGATATTTTGAAATACCTTATGTGCTAAATGCTGTGCTAAGACATGATACAAAGATACATAAGATTCCACCTCTGCCCTCAAGGAGTTGTTCATGTACAAAAAAACAAGTGTGCCAATAACACAAGACTGTATATAAACAGACATAAACAGGGGCGCCTGGGTGGCTCAGTCGGTTGAGCGTCCGACTTCAGCTCAAGTCATGATCTGTCTGTGAGTTTGAGCCCCGTGTCAGACTCCATGCTGACAGTTCAGAGCCTGGAGCCCGTTCCAGATTCTGTGTCTCCCTATCCCTCTGCCCCTCCCCCACTCACGCTCTGTCTCTGTCTCTCTGTCAAAAATAAATGGATGTTAAGGAAAAAAATTTTTTTTCTAAAAAGAGACATAAACAGAGCATGTGGAAACCCAAAGGAGGTTGCAATTACTTTCAGACAGGAAAATGAGGAAGAGTTACATAGAGAAAGTGATATTTGAAATGGATCTTTAACCATTAGGATTTTTGACTGGTTGGGATGAAGAAACAAAGCAGTGTATGCTGTGAGAAAACCCAGAAACATGGGCTTACAGAAAATCAACAGTCTTCATGGTGACATCCAAGCCTCAACTCCTCCATGAAGTCTGCACGAACTATCCCAGTCCTCACAGATCTAACAGAGATGAAAAGGCACTCTGGTCACCTACCGGGTCTGGAAACAGGAAGTATCTATGCTTCCCAAGATGGGTCTGAGGTTGGATATCCAAAATCTACCTTTATCTACTGAGAGCTAAGCATGAGATCTACTAAAAAGGGGTTTCCGTAAGTCTCTAACCATAGGAGATAGAATTCTAATCTGCAGGAAACCCTCTCATTCCTCAGATTGACACACCTTCTCACATGAAAATAATCTAGAGTTTGCATGACCCCAAATTCTTCTATTCTCTAGAACAATGACTCTATCATTAAAAAACCATAGGAAGACTCACTAAAGTCTAAATACAGATGTATATGCTGTTCGCAAATCGAAATGACTGTCCTAGCAAAGTTCAGGAATCAATAAATCTCATACAAGTAAAATGAATCATGAACTCCCTGCACATGGAGAGTTCTAAGCTAAGAGCCTACATAGGAGCATTCTATCAGGGTCTGTTTAGACCAAATCAAGATTTCTAGAAACCAAACATCAAAGGGATAGATTGCTTTTCAGGCTCAAATGAAAAACAAACATGAAAAATCAGTACCTGAGATAGAATATGAGTTCAGGAAGATAAGACAAGGAATGGAGGCAACTAAGACACCAAAGTCAAAGTTCAGCCTTAAACTGAGCAAAGTCAAATAAAATTAGTAGAAATGGAAGAAAGGAGGCAGGGGTTCCTGGATGGTTCATTCAGTAGAGCATGAAACTCTTGATGTGAGGATTGTGAGTTCAAGCCCCAAGGTGGGCAAAGAGCTGACTTTAAAAAAATTTTTTTAATATTTTTTAAAAAGGAAGAAAGGAAAATTGATATTTAATGAACAACTTCTAAGTGCTAAGCATCATCTTAGTCTGGCTTCTCTAGGCAAAAGAATCTTAAGAATTTTTTGCTGATACTTTCGAGAGGTGCAGTTCTAGCGTAGGGAAAATGAGGGAAAAGTTTAAAAAGATAGAGAAGGATGAAAAGGGAGGCAAGCTATTGCATTATTACACTGGTCATGGCATCATGATGGGCCAGGAATCAACCATACATCTCTCCAGGTGAGTTTAGTTCAGCCCTATGGGATTTCTTCAGATAGGCTATGTGGATAAACTCAGACATGGTGGTGGAGTTGGTGAGGGTTTATCTTCCATGTTCTCCCCATCCCCTGATGCACACTGATGAAAATATGTGCCATAAAGAATAAACCGCCCCATGTTTCTGGGTGGCATCATTCCACATCCCATGCATTCTTATGGGGGTCTCAGTGGAGTCCTGAAGTAGCAAAAAAAAAAAGTCAAAAATATGGAGCATATCTGGCTGCTCAGTGACAACTCGTCAGCTCCAGTAAGCTGAGCAGCACGGATCCAAGCAGAGTCCTTGGCCATATAACTGAAGGTCTGGGAGGTGACAGTACCTTAGGGAATTAGGGCAGGCTCCTAAGGTGTATCTGGTGTTGGTCTCCGTGTTAGGAGATGTAACTGTATCTGGCAGGTATTATCATTGCTGCTTTACTCATAATACATTTGGCTTCCAATTCAAAGAAAAAAACCTTAATCTATGGTCACAATTCGAAAGCAATAAAAATCATCCTAATTCAAGCCTGAAAATCTGAATTCTGAAGTTCTCTCTTTCCTATTTCATTTCTTTGTCATCTTAGATACTGAACTTGATGTGCTGCTTACATTAGACCATGATTCCCAATTTATGCAGTATGTTATTTCACCTACATATACTACATATTCTGAAAAGACTAATCTTCAGAGAGGATAAACTTATTACACAAACTGTCACAGCCAATAAATGAGAGAACCACACTTGAAACTTCTGCCGATTAGAGTTCAAGTTCTCTCTCTTCTTTATCATTGATCACATCCACCAATGCTTCTTCTCTACTTAGTCCTGGCTCACTGATGAACCCCTGTAACTATAATCTGTTTCTTCCCTCTCAAGGCTATCACCTAGTTGGGATATCCTCACAAAATATACTGTTTTATATATTTATATATATAACTTCCAAAACATACACATCAAGTCTATATAAGACTTCCAAAACATACACATCACGTCAGTGAGAGCATTAGACCAAGGTTTAATTAATTTACCCACTGATCCTCTCGTCCTGAGTCTAGAGTTCCAAAGATATTTCAAATTATACAACATGTATTCAAATCCAGGATCAGGTAGAGGAAGTACAAAGATCATTTCAATTAAACTTTAAAAATACTGTAAGTTGCTAAGTAGGTCTTAAAAGTTCTTATCACAAGAAAATGACAAATGTTAGCTGGACTTATTGGGTGTGGTTACTATTTCATAATATATACAAATATTGAATCATGTTGTAGACCTGAAGCTAATACATCAGTTATATCTCAATTTAACAAAAACTCAAGAAATGCACATTTATAGCACAATAATTACATTTTTATATTTCTGAAGCTCACATAGATATAATTTCTGGAAGTGGAAATACTGTTGAAATGTTTGAAATTAAAATAAAAACGAATATAAATTTTACCCATCAAATGCTCATGGATTATTTCATTTGTTTGGTTTTATTTCTTAATTGGCATAATTTTAAGGTAACAAGAAAGTCCTCTTGCTACTAAAAAAAAATCCTTATTAGTTAGCTCATTAACTGCTTGAAAATTGCACCTCAGGCATTCATTTCCTTGGTTCAAGATTTCAATTTCTGATAAAATGCAAATATCCTAAGAAGGCTAACCGTTGTAGCCATTGTCTGATTTTGACACTGTAAGCTGCTGTGAGGGTACAATTCCTTTGCTGAGAACAGGTTTGGGAAGCAAACTTGAGGCAGAAGGAAAAAAGATTTAATAGACAGCTGGGTCTTCAATAACAAATTATCTTCTGCATCATACTTCTTCCTAGAACCAGTGTGACACATGTCATCATCAGAAAGAAACGCGTCTGACAAGACCTTACGATAATGAGGGGCTATTTATGAGATATGCTCCTTCTAAGCACTAAAACCGTAACTGCAAGTGGCAGGTGAGATACACCTGTCCACCTGTCTTCCCCTAAGCGATCTCCATTGTAATGTCATTTTCCTACATCAAAGATTTGAATACCAGTGGAAAAAAAAAAATCTCCATCTGGCATTCTGCCATTTCTCAAAGACTTTAAAGACCGAGGCTCCAACAAGTACATTTCTACCACTGGAGCCATCCATGGTTCTGCTACACAGTGCACAGACCTGTGTACATGCGGGAAACGTAGATGTTCACTCTGCAAAACATTGCTACTGAGACACCTCTCCTGATCTGCCACCCACTCTTTCTTCCACTACTATGAGTCTCTTTCCAAACTGCTCTTGGCTTTTTAATTTGAGGAGTAGTGAAGTCTGCGAATGAGAAAAAAATTTTCCCCAATGCTCAGAACTCATAAAATCTGTCACACTCTCTGAGCCACATTATTGAAACCACCCTTTCTTCCCATTTCCTGGGCTACGTTCTGTATTTAAACAAATTTTCTGGCCATGCCCTCTTTGTGAAGGCCACACTACTAGAAACGAACAGTGGGAATTTTAGTTGACACAAGAAAGGCAGATGCATTAGTCAAGGACGCCACAGCTTATATCCCAAAATTCAGTTGGTCACATTCTCAGCTTTCCCTTTACTGGGTCATGTCCCATTAGGTAATTTATTACTCATTTTGGGTGAATGCTCATTTCATGGGAATTTGGGGGTTGAATATATGTTTGCAAACTCAACCAGTTTCTTTGGATTTTGTCTATTACTTCTAAGGAAGGTGATGCTGAAAATGTCACTCTCTATAAGGATGAGATCAGTATGATAGGACTATGTGGATACAGAGAGAAGCTCTCTTCAGCCTCAATCGTCCCATTTATGAAATGAACTTTGAAGGTCTTCCAACTTTAATATATAATCCTCTAAAGAGAGAATAAGGACCTATCGGATGCTCATGCTGGTAAAGTATAATGAAAAATAGGATAATACAAGAGTTAAAAGCAAGATTTAATGTTGAAGTAGTGTTTAGAGAATACATTAAAATGATATTAAAATTTTAACTTCTGAGGCTATTATTTGAAAGCCATAAATCTGTTTTAAAGATCAGTAGGAACAAAGAATTTATCTTTTTGCAAAGGTTTTTTATAACATAAATTAGGAAATCCGTAGAGATAACTCAATTGCAACACAGTGAATAAATTAAAATGCATTATACATGATGTAAAAAGTGTGTATTACATGTCGTGAAATAGATATAATTAACATATAAACAAATGAACTGAACATTTTTATCTAATGTACCTGTGACATTAATTTAAAATAAAACCTAGATTGTTATTATAAAACTTTACAGAATCAGTAACTTTCATCCAAACATTAATGATTAGGTAATTTGAAAATATGCCTTCATATCTTTCCCGGGAAATGAACAGAATGCATTTTTAAAGAATATTTCTCAGCCCCATCCGTGAGAGTCTATATCATGCTGTCTTCAGTACAAACCTCGGCTGGAATTTGGTCTGCAGAGCCATGAGAAAGGCTCCATAATAGAAATAAATGTTAAGACAACTAAGAGTAGTGTTTTCACCTTCCCCTGGGACCAGCTGTATCATCACGACCAGACTCTCGTCCCTTCCAAATCTTGTCAAGCTCTTCAATTACTTGGATTTCAAAAGCATTCGTGAAATGGAATAAAGATTTGAAAATAAAAGAGGAAAGAGAACCAAGAGTATATCATCAGTCTGTCTTTACAGAGAGTGCCAACAATAAGAAAAATCAGTAAAAGTTGGCACCCAGAATCTTTCTAGTAATTAATAGATGACTTGAATTGCTGTTCAAAGAAAATATTCATTTCTCATGCCTTAAACTAGTTGTGATCTTATTTTTAAGAATGAAAGCTTACATTCAGATTACTGCACAAATGTTAAGCAGTATTTTAAACTGTAGGTAGTATTTTATTAGGGCAGAAATAAAAAATTCTAGAACAGTCAGAAGGAAAAGAACACTAATATCAGGATCCAAGTCCAAGTGACTGCAGTTCTGGGGATACTAACTCCCATTGTGATGTAGATTTAGATGTGAATACTGAGGATATTTTGTTATAAAGAGCAATTTTATATGGCTTAAAATTTCAGTTTGAAATATCATTAAAATTATCCAATAAGACTAGAAGCCAATGAGTTCTAAATACAGAAGGGAGGAGATGGAGAAGAAACACTCTTGTAAACTTCTTTCCACGTGCCCAAGAGGACACGTTCAACAAACACAAAATGGAGAAGAGTCTTCTGTATGTCCTCCCAGACTTTAACCATAAAGACAAAGATACATTTTTGGTAGGAAGCAGCCAAAATACTTGTAAATAATGCACTTATCTTTTATTTCTATTTTTTTTTTTTTGAGGGAGCGTGCGTGCACACACTAGTGGGGGAGGGGCAGAGGGAGAGAGAGAGAGAATCCCAAGCAGACTCCATGCTCAGCTCTGAGCCTCAAGTGGAGCTCAGTTCAACAACTGTGAGATCATGACCTGAGCCAAAATCCAAGGTTGGATGCTCAACCAAATGAACCACACAGGCGCCCCAATGTACTTATCTTTATTACTCTGGAACAGTCTAGTATAGTTCAGGGCAATAAGTAAACAGTTATTAAGTATCTACCAAATATTAAGTGTGCTGGTGTAGTGAGTTAGGATAGACCACCATCACTTGACCAAGTGAACACCTTGTGAGCTGCTAATCATACCATCATGAATTTAATACCAGTAACCCTTGAATTCCTATCTCCAGCTTTGACCTCACCTCACTAAGTTTCAATCTCAGGTATCTAACCATCTCCTTAACATCTTTACTTAAAGCCTGACAAGGATATCAAAGCTGACACAGAAAAAAGAGAACTTTTGGTTTTCCCATCCAATTATTTTCCTCCCTCAGCCTCTCCTATCTCCCCAAAACTGGAACATTGGCGAAGCACAAGATCAAGGGCTCATTCCTGATTTCTCTTGTGTCTCACTCCCCATATCTAATCCATCAGTGAGTTCTCTTGGCTTGATCCCCAGAACCCACCAACTTTTCTCCATCACCATTGCCACCACCATAGTAGAGGCCATATTTTTTTTCACCTGGACATCTACAATAACTTTCATTTGGTTTCTCTGCTATTTTTCCTGCCTCACTCCAATCCACCTCCCACTAGAAGCAGCCAGAGTGATTTCTTTACAATACAGATGAGATGGAACCCCAACCTTATATACCAAGGCCTATGAATCCTATGACTGTATTTTGCTTGCCTTTTACCTCCCTTTCTGACCTTGTCTAGTACTACCCTCCCCCTCATTGACTGTCTTCATTCCATATAGCACGAAAATTTCCTTGAATATGACAACATAATTCTGATCCTGTGGGTTATTCCTCTTTGGAGAGCCTCCCTTTGATCTAAAGATGACTGCCTCATCCTCATTCAGGTCTCAATTCAAGTATCACTTCCTAAGAAAGACTGCTTGGACTAACCCACCTGACAAACCTATCCCTACCCAAGCTACTGCCAATCAAGTTACTCTGTTGTAACTTCACAGCACTTAAAACCACCTGAAATTACCTTTCATGTGTTTTCTTGTTTATTGTTTGTCTCTATTCCTCCCCCTTCCCAACCCTCAAGAACTTATCTGTATATCTGCTATGTCTCCATGACCAAGAACAGGGCTGTCACCTATGAGATATTCAATACATCTTTGAGGGAGGGAAGGAGGGAGGGAGGGAGGCAGGCAGGAAGGAAGGAGATAAGATGAACCAGACACACCAAGAGAAAACTATATACTCTGCGTTCTGAGTACAGAAAGAAAAGACACCTTTTTTTGACCCTCAACCCAGCTCAGTGTAAAAGAACCACAGCTACAAAGACAATGCATTTCAGACTCTCTGAGATAAACTCAACCTAAAAATACAGTCCTAGGGTCATTTATGTCAGAAACTCCTCCTTCCCTTTGAGTCAGGAAACTTACCCTCCCCCAAATCCTTCCTCCACACTGCCACCAGTGTGATCTTTCTGAAACATAAATCTAAGTATGTCACTCCCCTGCCTAGAATTCTTTGATTCCCACCCACCCCCACCTCCCCTAGTGACTTCAAATAGAATTTAAACTCCCTGGCATAAAAGACTTCCTGGATCTGACCCAAGACTTTCTCTCCACATTCATCTTTGGCCACGCCCCTTCAACTCTCCCCTCCAACTCCTATTCTCTGTACTACAAACACGCAAAAACACATGCAGCTACCAAAGATCTTCCCATTGTGTGGCTTTGAGCACTTGCACACAGTGCTCCTTCCACTTGAGGAAATGCCCTTTCTGATGATGATGATGATGATGATGATGATGATGATGCCCCATTCATCCTTCAAGTCTCAGATTAAGAATTACATATTTGGCTAAACCTTCCCTCTTCCTCTCCCAACTCATCCAGATATAACTACTCATTTCTTTTTCCCTTCCCATATGGAACACATGAGCTCTTTGATGATTATTCAGATATTTGTAGAAAGCCGGGGCATGGTCTTAAACTCTTCTCTCCTCTGGTTACTTCAGCCCTTCCTTACCATGACTGACAATGTATTCCAGACTGATCTTACTACCAGCCTGTGGGAAGATTTTACTTTCTTATCAACCCCCTTAGTGTCATATCCAAGACCAACCATTGTACTTTATACATAGTCTGAACAATAACTGACCATATATAAGCTCCATGTGGGCATTGCAGTGCCTATCTTATGACTCTGTATCCATCACTTATCTGGTTTTGTAGATCCTCAAATTATTAATTGAGTCAATGAATGAGTGAATGAATGGGTGAGTATGGTGAATGAGATAAACGAATAGATGAAAAGTACAGTGAAATAATAATCTCCCTTCCTCCAGATAGTACAATGTTCTCCAAGTAAAGTGTGTGCCCTTGTGTTATATTTTATTTGCAGCATCTACGTAATACAGAAGGTGGGGATTTATATCAAGTTTACAATTACCTGAAATCACTCATATTTGGGCTGTTCGACTACTGACCTTTGGGTCAGTAGAGGCTTAACATTTTCACCTAGTAAGTGTGGTCTTATTAGATTCACCCCATCATTCCAGATCTAGATCTTTTGAAATTCTCATTGTTTTTTTTTCTTTTAATTCCGTTTCTAACTTGACTTGGGGGTAGAGGCAGAGAGAGAGAGAAAATCTTAAGCAGGCTCCACACTCAGTGTAGAACCCGACGTGAGGCTTAACCCCACAATCCTAGGATTGTGCTGAAATCAAGAGTCAGACACTCAACTGACTGAGCTACCCAGGCGTCCCTAACTCTTCCACTGTTAATGAATATTTTGTGCCAGCCACATAAGTGACTTGAGTGTACTTATCTTGGCCTTAATATATACTGGGACAAAAAGCAAGTTGCAACTAATATATTTATTTTTATTTTTTTAATGTTTATTTATTTTTGACAGAGAGACAGAGCATGAGCAGGGGAGGGGCAGAGAGAGAGGGAGACACAGAATCCGAAGCAGGCTCCAGGCTCTGAGCTGTCAGCACAGAGCCGACACGGGGCTCGAACTCACAAACCGTGAGACCATGACCTGAGCCGAAGTCTGACGCTTAACCGACTGAGCCACCCAGGCACCCCAAGTTGCAACTAATCTAGACACCAATGCCCTCTCACAAACATTTGTTCAGCCCTTTTAGATATAAAGTTCATTCTATTTGATAGAAATGGGGGGGGGGGGAATTGGCATTGGGCTGCAGCACAGCTCCGTATTTATTTCATTTATTAACATAACAATATCCACTGCAAGCTGTGCCTCTGTTACAGACTTGGTATTTTCTTGCTGCCTTATTTTTTTTTCCATGAATAAATAACCTTTTATTAAATCAAAAATACAAAAATCACCTGCTCAAGAATCCATAACATTTATAAAATTAATCTTATCCCCTAAAATAGTCAAGACTCTTTATAGAAATTCAACCACTTAGTCCTAAGTTGTTCTTAGAGGTTTTGACAATTTTCACTAACTATATCATTTTTAAAGGCTTTGTGATTTGAATAAAGTTATGTTCTTCCAGAACAAATACCATAGGCCCTTCAAGTTATGTTCTTCCAGAACAAATACCATAGGCCCTACCATTTGGCCCTGTCCAAAGGACCTTGCCAGCCACTGTCAACTTCACTCCCAGTCCTCAACTGGAGTTCTTGCTTGGCCAGCTGGTGCAAAGGGGCATGCTAGAATTGGCATGTTCTAGGAAGTCTGAGCATCTCTTCCCACTCTACATTCAGTAACATCATGTGGACAGCCTGGAAAAGGCTCCTTTGGGACTATTTATCCCATGAAAATTGGTGGAGGTTGCAATGATAAACACGTACCAAAACACACACTGCTATGCTTTGCTATCCCTGACCACTAGCCTCCCCAAGAAAATATTCCTTGCCATTGTCTTTCCCCTTATATCTTCTATTTATTCTTTCTTATCCATTAAGATGAAAATAAGAGTGGAAAATGGGCTCAAGCTGGTTGACACCATTTGTAGAAAAAAGAACCCAAGAGGACTTGTCCTCTGCTAGAAAGGGAGTCAATCCACTCAATAGTCTACATATTCCTGTTCACATTTTGTTGCCTAAAACTGAAGGCAAAAAAACCAAGAATCTTTTGAAAGGAAATGTTTATGAACAGAACAGTAGGAGGGAGGTCCTGCTAGACTTGAAGTAAGCCCTGGAGAAATAAAACCAGCAGACACCCAGACAGTCATGGAAACTTTTAGAAGACAAGAACATCACGGAAGAAGAGGGCTTTGAAGGAAGTTTAAAGAGGCACCAGAAGCAAATGTTAATTCTTTGCACTTTAACTTTAGTGGAGACCACAGACCAGATCATTCAAGAGAAACCCTATTCCCACATCAAGTTCAGTCATTTCACCAATACCACATGCATTTCCAAGGAATTAATTTTTCCAAGTATCCAAAAATCATGTAATTTTCATCTGTTCAGGCCTTTTCCAATTTCTAAACTGCAATTTCCACCTTGTACTTAGATGCACAATTATCAAGTGTGACCGTGTACCCTGCAAGACATCTTTACAAAGTAGAGCCCAGCAGAGCTGACCCTGCGCTTGAAAGAAAATCAGTCTACTCAACACTCTACATGATCCTGTTCACATTTTGTCGCTTAAAACGAAACAGTATTTTGAAAGGACAACACCTTATGGGTTTGTTTTTGAAAATGAGGTCATGCAGGTAAAGGAATACCACAGTGGTGCATTCTCAGTAAGTGTTTGTAATCAACATCAGCTACGATTATCTGAGACCAGGCAGTTGCAGTGTTTGAAAACAGGATCTTTCATATTCTAAACACGTTAAAAAGAACATCACAGAATACAAACTAAATTAAATAGGAAACATAAGAACATGAAAATGACGATATGTGAAAGCCATAGATAAAATATCACCATTGGGAGAGCCAGAAAGATACCACTTTTCCATCCTCCTTACTGTGTCACTTTGAGGACACAACAGTGTCAAAATCAGGAAGCAGAGTTGTTCACTGGGGAGTCCATGAGAAACTGAGTTTACGGAATAAAATCAGAAGAGAACTTTAGAGAAGTTCTTCCTGGGATATATTTCATTTTTTAAAAAAGGAAGAAACGAGAAATGAATGTAGCTCTTACCCCTAGCAGCTTGGCAATGAGCTAAAATGTTATTAAGATATCTGTCAAAACCAGTTCAGTTAGCAGGAGTGAGGCTACGGAATGTGTCCTTGGGGCGCTTTCAAACCGGTGCCATTAATGCAATCTTGCAAAACAGCAAACAAAATGGACAACATACAAACAAAGGGCAAAGACAGAACAATCTCATTATCAGCTGTGGAGTGAGACCTGGAAATTTCAGGCTGTGTGATCCTTCAAGGCATGACTCGTGATACCTGAACCATGTAAAGTAAATGATCTAGAGGGTAGGAATGTGGCCAGGAGAAGAACAAATGAAAATAAAAAAGGCAGAGAGACAAAGGGAGTCTGTTTCTCAGGCATTTAAAAACATAAAAACCAAAAAACAACAAAATTTTCACTTCCAAGGGTAAGCAATGAATATGTGAGAGTGGACTCTTTCATTTCAACCACGCCCCAGGTCTCAGCATGGCCTGAAGAGCTTTGGTCTAACAATTCCATTTCCAGCCTGTTGGTTCCCACCGTGGCACTGGCTGTTCATGGCAGAAGAGAGGCAGGGCTGTTCAAGGCAGGGCAGGGATCCCAAAAACATAGCAGGAGAAGTACCATGACATTTCAGAAGGCCAAAACACTCCAATCTGTGACAGCCCTTTAATTTATCCTCCATCTAGCTAATGGCACACATTTGGCCTCCTCTCCCCTGGATCACCCCTTGCCGGCTCGCAGCCCAGACACCTGAGGAGAGACTTTGGCCGGGGGCTTCCTTTCATTTTCAGGTCCTCTTTTGCTCCCATTCTTTGGCCTCAAAATGAATACAAATTGACAAAATGGAATCATTTCTGCTTGGCACAGAGCTTGGCAACCAGATAACACCAGCAAAGCCAGGTCCACATTTACTCTTCCCCACATTCATCGGCATGCAAAGTTCCAAGATGGAAATTTGTTTCTCCTGCAGTTTTATGACACTTCCACTGCCTGATTATCCCACTTTATGGCAATTTGCATCATTACGGGCCTGTGGCAAATGAAACAAATTGCCATAAAATGTTGGGGAAATCCTAAATCATGGCTCTGTCTGGCTTGCTTGAATGATGACACTGAGGTTGAATTCAGATGGCTTGGTTCATTTCGCTACAAACAGTCATGCCGGCCTTAATGGGGGCCACTGGCTCAAACGTCAGGATGCGTGGTGACTACCAAATGAGGCAAACTAATAGAATTTTTTTCCAATGCACTAAGCAAGTCTTCAGTAAAGAAAACACATTGATTCCGAAGTTGTTTACTACAAACTAAATAGAACCCCTATAGCGTTTCCCATGCAGCTCACATTAGAGCTAAATTAACAGCCCTCATATGTATCCATTCTACTAGTACCAGACAAAAGTGCTTACACCATTAGGAATGTAAGTTGCCTTAGTCTAAATCTTGATACAGAAGATTGTCTTTTTCATTTAACTGCCTCGCTATCAAAAGTTGTAATATCAGGCATAGACAGGCTTTAAAGAAAAACGAAATGCACTGAATGATCATGAATAATTGCTGCATTGTAATTCAATGGTGATGTGTTAACTTGAAAGTAAAAGAATAGGAGACCAATGGTTAGACATGTGAGAGGGAAAGAAAGAAAGAAAGAAAGAAAGAAAGAAAGAAAGAAAGAAAGAAAGAAAGGGAGCTTTCTGTGCCGATACCCTTCTCACAGCCATGGTGACCGTTCCTAAAACCCGCCAGACCTTCTGCAAGAAGTGTGGCAAACACCAACCCCACAAAGTGACACAGTACAAGAAAGGCAAAGATTCTCTTTATGTCCAGGGAAAGCGGCATTATGACAGGAAGCAGAGTGGCTCTGGTAGGCAAACTAAGCCAATTTTCTGGAAAAAGGCTAAAACCACAAAGAAGATTGTGCTGAGGCCTGAATCTGTTGAGCCCAACTGCAGATCTAAGAGAATGCTGGCTATTAAGAGATGCAAGCATTCTGAACTGGGAGGAGATAAGAAGAGAAACAGCCAAGTGATCCAGTTCTAAGCTTCATATTTTGTTACATTATGAAGACAATAAAATCTTGAGGTCACGTTCACTTCATTTGGTTGCAGTTGGTCTTTTAAGTGTGAAATAAACTAGTGCCCTCAATAAAATTCCCTTTGTAGGGAAATTTATGCTAGGAAGGAAGGAAGGAAGGAAAATAAAGAAAGAAAGAAAGAAAGAAAGAAAGAAAGAAAGAAAGAAAGAAAGAAAGGGAAAGAGAAAGAGAAAGAGAAAAAAAAGAAAGAAAGAAAGAACGAACGAACGAACTTTAGGCTAACAACTTTAATAATTATTATAACTCTTGTTGATTACAATCCTGGCTCTGCTGTTGCAAACTTCCCCTGTGAGTACGTTTATGAGAGGAGAAGCTTCATAGTAAGAAGTCCTCTTGGCTCACGACTCACAGGATTCACTGGGGCCATGATACTGGAATAAAAGCAGTGAGGTTTTATTTCTCACAATCTCCTATATCTCGCATCCTCCTAACCTCCAAGTCATCCTGAACGTTCTGACTCAAGACACTTGCAGTGGATGCTCAGCTCTTCCTATAAAGGAGGCAAGCCTTCCAGAATCACCCCTGTATCCTCTCATACCCTCCCCCCACCTACTGGGGATGTTCCCTGGATCATTTAAAACAGAGGAGAATGGCCTATGTGCAGAGAACCTGACAAAGGAGAGTCCTGAGTATGGAATTAAAATAATGACAGACAAACTATATCAAGAACTCAGTATCCAGGTAATTGTAATATTCTTGAAAGCAGGACATTTTATGGAGTCTGGCTTTACATAATTTCACACACACACACACACACACACACACATTTTTCAGGTAATACTTGACTAAAAGTAATTAAATTCATCATTATCACGAGTATTTAATATGTGCTAACCACTGTATTGAGAGGTTTAAATGATTATTTGATTTCATCAACCCAACCCTGCCATTAGCCACTTCCAGATGAGTAGCCTAATTCATAGAGAGGCTAACCTACTTCCTCAGGGATGGACAGGCAGCAGACACACAGCCAGAATCTGAACCAAAGTCCAGGGTCACCGAGAATTCCATGTGCTCTACCACCGCACCACACGGTTGCAACGTACAAATCAACTTTTCTGCTAAACTAACATTATTAGTCCAACAATAAACTCCACAGGATAAAAGGTCCTTGCATAATTTTAACAAGTACCACACATTGGGCTGCTCCTGGATGATTTTTATGACTCATTAGCACAGCCTTTTCTTCCTCTCACTCGTTTATCCTTTTCTATTTCACCGTCATTGCCTAGACAAAGTGTCATAGTCTCTCACTACAGAATGAAGAGTTTCTGACTCTGGATTTCACTTTCTTTCCATCTTGAATTTGTTCATTGCGAAGAGCACCAAAGCCGCACCTCAGAAGCCAAGCCCACAACACTAACCAATGTAAAGATCTCAGGTATTTGCCATTTACGGCAGTTGGAATTAATGTCGTTTGAGTGACAAATTAAAGTGCATATTTCCAGACTATAAATATTTATTCTGATGTTCCCTTAGATTTCACATATGTTCTTTTCCTTTTGGTTTCTAAAGCAGGAAGCATAGAAGAATTTCTAGAAATCCACATGGTCTCGAACCAGAGGTCCTAATTTGCAGTTTCTAAAGCATCTGCTAAGTTTATGAATCTATATGCCACATATAGATTTTGAAACATCCCTTTGGCATACATTACATACTCAACCTCATATCTGAAAGCAGAACCAATGAGCTAAAATTCTTTAGTAATAACCAAGTTTGGGGCTTCATTTTAAAACCACAGCGTGGCAGTTTTCAGATCCACTTGCATTTTTCAGGTCTAGTCTCATCATGGAGAAACACTGGCAATTCCTCAAGGAACACTGACATACCTGTGTGGCATTTCAATGAGGGCACACATTTTCATTCTTCCTCTCAATTCACCAAAATGTGTGGTACAGATATAAATTTATTGTTTTTATGACAACCCAAATTATCCTGTGGTTCAAATGTCTCCGATAGAAGGAAGCATTTTAATAAATAAGATGCAAACTCATTGTTTCTTTTCCATGCTTGAGGCAACATTAATTGACCAACCTACACAAATAATAGCATAACGATCAACATAACAGAATGATCAACAATTGATCGTGAGATCAATAATAATTTAAAATCTGCTCTTCTTTTTTGAGAACTTGCCCCATAGCTTACCATAAACTGTAGGCAATATCTATGGGAACCTCTGTTAAAATTTTCAAAGAATCCACTCCATCAACTAGTTGTGCTAGAACTTTCCTGTGAGCTGAGAGGAAGTATGTTATGGGGTTAAGAATTTTTCCCTGTGACTTCAAAGCCAACATCAGATACAGAAGCAGGAGCCATTCAGAAATCTTATGTCAATCCTCTTTGATAAATCCCACATTCTTGGCATTTCCAAAGTTCTATTTCTTTGATCAAACCCTGAGTGCTACATGCATGGTACATATTCTCTGTGGAAAATGCATACGGCTAAGGGTTTTCTAAGATGATCTCATTTAATCCTCATAGCAACTATGAAGCATGTACTATTATCCCCATTAGAGATAAAGAAACTGAGCTCACCAAAACCAAGAGACCCCACCATGTGAAAGATGAACCTGCAACTAAAACCCTAGGAATGTGATAAGAGTGTCCAAAAGGTTAATAGCTATATTGCCTCCTTTAGTCATCCTCCTAAAGGCTGGTCTGTAAAGTTTAGGAGCTTACTAAGTGCTTTTTCCATCCAGGATTTAGCTCAGAAGTCATCTTTGGGCTCATAACTGAGAAAACACAATTGACTGGAGAACAGAATGGAAGAAAACTTAAAAATCACTAAGCCCAATTATATATAAGAGAAAATAATGTCAGAGAAGAGATTGTCCAAGTTAAGCAAAATCCTTTGATCAGGAGCTTCTGCCTAAACACTGTGGCCTTCTGACATGCCACATTCCAAATGTAAGTAAGATTGGGTTCACCTTCATCAAGCAGTGATATAGGGATCTGGGACATACCGCTGAGCATCTTGTGAGCCAGGATTAGGACTTTCGATTTGTTTATGTGTGTGTAACTATCTCTCCGGTGTCCCTTGGCCCAAGGTAAAGTAACTCTACTTTGTTATTCGTGAGCTGTAAGGGCCCTTTCCGGTATAATTCAACTTTCTCCCAACACTTCAACTGGAAGTACTATTAGTAAAATCCTTTCCAATAATTCTGCTAATAGTTTCCAGCAAACTTAAACCTGGAGCGACATTTGAATGAATTTATCTGTAGTGGACTTCTGCAGGAATCTATAAGTCATTCTGATTCATTCTCAGTTTCTGCAGGAAAGTATTTATTTTCTAAGATGAGACAGAATAGAAATGGGAATCATTTGTATGGAATGAAGCACAGCTTGCTGATTAAGTTACCTTCTTTACCTTTATTATTCCTGAAGGATTAAGCCACGGGAATTGTGGAACTCAGAGCTACAGGTTTCTTCTTGGGATCTCTCCAAAATCTCAGAGAAGCACTAAATATCCCCACGGGGTTCTAATAATTTGCACCACGTTGAAGTTGAGATTTTGTCTGGAAAAATACTTTGAAAAACCAGCTGGTTGAAAATCCGACCAAGCTTCATCTGCTGGTATATAAATACATGAAAATGTGTCCAAAAAAATCAATTCTCTTATATGCTCCATTGAAAGTGAATAACCAAAATACAAGTAATCATGTGAAAAGAAACAGAGGAAGTTATTTACTGGTAACTGGCATGATTTTTCAATAATGAATAATACCTTACAATAGTGAAAGGGTTTACAAAAGTAAAAATTCTTTTGAGGTATGTAGATTAAGCACAAACTCCAAAATATCAGAAGTCCCTGTGAAACCATGACCATTCATTTTTACCTTATAGAGACTGCGATGCAATTGGAATGAATTTGTGTTCAGGTTTGGAAGACATAGCCACTAAAACTTCAGAACAAAACTTTCAATCTAACTGGGAATTAACCCCTAGAGGGATTGAAATGGTATGTAATTTTGCCTGCCTTCACAGATAATTATTAAAATACGTGAGACAAGAGGCTCCTAAGAGCCAATTATAAAACCTGTCCTCAGGAGTTAATAATTCTGAACACAATTCCAACATGTCGGTCTCTCCTCATACCACCAAGCAATTTGTGAGCATCAGCTGGGTGGCCTACAATTCAACTTAATTCTGACACTACCTACTCAAAGAGAACATCAGACTCCACAGGTTAAGGGCTCAGTCCCACAAGACTGCCCTCTACTTCAGATGCCAATTGCAAGTCCAGACTGTTACCTGTGCTTGTGACCAACAGGCTCTAAATCAGAGGTTCCCACGACTCCCTCCTTGGGTTCAATCAGTCTAGTAGAGTGCCTCACAGAACTCGGGACAATCGTTTATTAAAAGGGTTTATGAAGGATATGAATCAACAGCTAAATGAAGAGGTACATAGGGTAAGATGTGGGGAGAGTTTCCATGCTCTCTGCAGACTCTGCCACTGTCTCCAAATATCCATGTGTTCACCTACCCAAAAGTTTTCTGAACACTTTCCTTTTGGGTTTTTATGGAGATTCCATTACATAAGCAAGACTGATTAAGCCACTGGCCATTGTTGATTGAACTCAATCTCTGACCCCTCTACCCTGCCCAGAGGTGAGAAGGGTGGTACTGAAAGTTCCAGTCATATTTCTCTGGTGACCAGCCACCATTCTTCATTGCTTTCCAGAAGTCACCTCATGAACATAATGAAAGAACTTTGACTACTCTCATCACTTAGGAAATTCCAATGGTTTCAGGAGCTCTGTGCCAGAAATGGCAACAAAGACCAAATATAGATTTCTTATTATAAATCACAACATCATGGAGATAGAGCATCTTCAAGACAAAGTAGACCCCTACCACTTGGGAAAACAAGAGTAAGGGTGCCTGGGTGGCTCAGTCAGTTAAGCATCCGACTTGAGCTCAGGTCGTGATCATGCAGTTTGAGGGTTCGAGCCCCGCATCGGGCTCTGTGCTAAAGGCTCAGAGCCTGCAGCCTGCTTCACATTCTGTATCTCCCTCTCTCTCTGCCTCTCCCCTGCTTGCACTCTGCCTCCATCTCTGTCTCTCTCTTGCTCTCTCAAAAATAAGCATTAAAAAAATAAATAATAAATTTTAAAAAACAATAATATATGATCCATGAAGCCAGGCCTTATCCTGACCCTGGCCCAGGGGACTTCAAAAATAAGGAAGCATGAACACAGACAGGTTCCCGGGACACACAGGGAGAGGAGCCTCCTTCAGAGATTCTGCCAGGTGTAGACTTTTAGGGGAAGAATGGACTATATAACATCTCTTGGGTCCTGAAGTAGAAAAGAGATTTGGAAAGAAGGAGTATCTCTGAGAAGGAAAGATTCCATTCTTGTCAGGAGAAAGACTGCCAAGAAAGGGTTTCTTTTAGTATGTACCCCAGGACAAGCTCTGCTGACATGAACAACTGTGAACAGGCCACAAAGGTAATAGAATGTACAACTTAGCACCTACTGACATCCTGTGATCTTTCTCTAGGGTGCAGCCCCCACTCTAGACAAGTTTTATCATTGATCTTAGCTACGGGGAGGCTAACAAAAGCTAAGATGATAGCAATTCAACATTGTTAAAAAACTGTTTCTAATTTTAAATTGTATAGAAATTATTAAAAAAAAAAACAAACAGAAGCACACCCACCAACCAGAGTTTATACATTTTAACATCTTGCTCCGTACATTACACGTTTCTTTCTTCTTTCTTTACAGACATAGCTAAATCCCAACTACGTCCTCTCCACCTTCCTCTCCTTCTACCCCGTGAAAGTCTACTGCAACCTGGAAGTTGATGCTTACCACTCCCATGCATTATTTTCAATATTAAGTAAATAGGAATTTACTAAAAATATGTAGTATGGCTTTGTATAACTTTTAACTTCTCGAAATGGCATTCTGTACCAGGAATTCCCCACATTGGCTCTATTGACATTTTTGATGGTGTATTAGTTTCCTACTGCTGCTGTAACAATTGGCCCAAAACTCAATGGCTTGAAACAGCACAAATGCATTCTCTTACAGTTCCAGAGGTCAGAGGTTAGAAAGGAGTCTTACAAGGCTTAAATCAATCTATCAGCAGGGCCTGAGAGAGAATTCATTTCCTTGCCTCTTCCAAATTCTAAACATGTCTTCAGGGCACCTGGGTGGCTCAGTTGATTAAGTGTCTGACTCTTGGTTTCAGCTCAGGTCATGGTCACACGGATTCGTGGGTTCAAGCCCTGCACTGGGCTCCATGCTGGCAGCAAGGAGCCTGCTTGGGATTCTCTCTCTCCCTCTCTCTCTGCCCATCTACTCATGCTGTCTCTGTCTCTCTCAAAATGAATAAATAAACTTAAAAGATAAATGAATGAATGAATGAATGAATAAAGATGTCTTCATTCCTTAACTTATGGCCTTGCATCACGTAGCCTTTTCTCCCCATTTCGATTATCACATTGCCTTCTTCATCTTTGACCTTCTCCCTGCCTTTCTAGATAGGCCCTTGTAATTACACTTCAGGTCCAACAAGACCATCCAGGATAACTCCCCCATTTTAACATCCTTCACTTAATGACATCTAAATTCCTTCTAAATTCCTCCTGCTAAATTCCTTCTGCCACAGAAGGTAACACTCACAGGTTCTGGAAATTAGGACATGGACCTCTTTGGGAACCATTACAGACACTACCACAGGCCAAATAATTCTTTCTTGAGAGCCATCCTACTCATGGTGGAAAGTCGCTGCATACCTGGCTTGTATCCAGTAGATGTTAGCAGCGTACCTCTTGTTTTAGCAACCAGAAATGCCTCCAGGTGTCTCCTGGTGAGCAAAATCACCTCAGCTGAGAACCACTGTTCTACATGTATGTTCCCCACATGGATATTTCACTCTCATTGCATGTGAGAATTATCCATGTCAAAATATTTAAGAACTAGTTCTTTAATTGCTCTATCATATTCTGTTAGGTGAACCGAATAAAATATAAACGTTTTCCCAACTTTTTTCCATATTCCAAACAATGCTTAAAAATCTAACAATGCATAAAACAATGCATAAAAATCTAAATGTCTCCTCGTAAGTATACATGAAGAATTTACGCCAGGGCAATGGTTCTTTCTTTAACATGATCAGAATCACCTGGAGAGCTCCTTCAACTAGCCCACCCAGATTCAGTAGGTCTGGAGCAGCGCCTGAAATAGGGAATTTTTAACAAGTTCCCAGATGAAGCTGAAGCTGGTGGTCTGTGGACTACTCTTTGAGAACCACTCCTTTAGGATATATATCTGCAAGTACGATTTTCCAGGTATTGCCAAACTGCTACCATGGTGGTTATGGCAATTTCACTGCCACCTGCAAGGAATTGACTCACGTTTGCCTACAACCAGACCAATAAATGGTGCAGAGAGACTGTCATTTCTTACAAAAGCAAAGGGGTGGAACTGCATTTCGTAGCCTGTTATTTTGTATTTCCCACATTAAAGGAGTCGCACATACTTTTGTAAAAGTATTAGCTTTTTGGGGTTCCTATTCTCTGTCTTGCCTGTTCTTTTTTTTTTTTTTGCCTGTTTTTCTAACAAGTTATGTGTAGAAATTCTTTCTACACTCCAGATACTAAATTTTTGTCAGTTGTACACACTGCCAATGCCTTTTCCTGGTAGGTCTCTTATCTTCTGAATTTGCTTGTAGCTTCTTTTGATTAAAAGATATTTATTTCAACATAGTTAAATTCATGTTTTTTATAGCTTTTGATTTTTCATCTGAAGAAATCTTTGCCTTCCCTAGAAGCCATAAAGCTATTTCTCTTAACTTCTATAAATTTTGCTTTACATATTTTTGGTCTTTAGTCCACCTGGAATTCACTTTTGTGCATGATATGAGGTAAGGATCTATTTTAATGAATTCCACGCGGATAGGTAGTTGACTCAGCCCTACTTATCAAGTAGTTGGACTCAAGGATTTGCAATGTCTCCTTCACCATATGTACATATATGTGCATGATCCTGTTTGAGCTATTATATTCCACTGAATACCATTTGTGCCAATACCATACACTTTTAACCACTGTAGGTTTATAATAGGTCTTAATTTGTTAAATACTCCTTTCTCTTATTCAAAAATGCCATGGATCTTCTCTTGATTCTGTTAAGTAAAATTTTAAATTAGCTTTAACTCTATGAAAAGAAATAAACAGAATTTTTATAGCTCTTGAATAGAAATTATAGATAACAGTTGCTATTACTGTAACATCAAGTCATCCATTCAGTAACAGGGCACACCTGTCCATTTATTTAGGTCTCTTTTTATGTTGTTTAATAAAGTTTAAAAAGCTTGTCCATAAATGTCTTTGGTAACTTTTTGGGCATTTGTTCCTAGGTCCTTAAAATACGTTGCTATTCTTAATGACATTTTAATTGAATTTTCTAATTGTTCTCTTTGTTGTGTGTTTTAAACTTATTTCTTCAATTTGAGAGAGAGCATGAGTGAGCAGGGGAAGGGCAGAGAGAGACGGAGGAGAGAGAATCCCAAGCAGGCTCTGCAATACCAGCATGGAGTCCAATGAGGAGCTCGAACCCACGACCCTGAGGGTCATGACCTGACCTGAGATCAAGAGCCAGAAGCTCACCCAAATAAGCCACCCAGGTACCCCTAACTGTTCCTTTTGTATAGAAATGTTAATGTGGTTTGTACATGGATATTATATCCAGCAATCTTGCTGAATTCCCTGATTAGTTCAAATATGTACATTGAATTAGTTCTATTCCTGTAAGTTTTTCTAGATAGGCACTATTATCGTTTCCAAATAATGATGCACGTGTTTTCCTTTTATTCCCATGCTTTGTGGTGTTATCATGCCAGTTAGAATCTCCAGTGCTATACCAAAGAGAGCTGCTGACAGTGGAGATCCCTGTCTCCTACCCATCTCTGAAAATATTGATTTTGCCATGTCACCATTAAGCATAATACTTCCTATAATTTTTTAAATTACCATTTACCAGGTTAAGAAAGTTAACTAAGAGAGGTTGTCATGGGTAAATGCTGAATTAAATGTGTGTCTTGTATTTATTGTTTGATTATATGGTTTTTCTCCTTTAAGCTGTTAATGAGATAAATCACACTGATTTTCTAAGGTAGTTTTTGTATTTATCAGTTATAGCTGAATATATTTTAAAGAGTCAAATTATTCTATTTATCTGTTGTGAAACACAGCAGACCCCTGCCCTCACCATGTCCTCATCCACAAAGGCAATGCATTTTATGTCTTTTAATGGATTCTTTCAGTGCTTATTCTCTATTCCTAAAAAAAAAAAAAAAAATTGATGCTTATTTATTTAGGGGAGACAGAGAGAGAGAGAGGGCAAGCAGGGGAGGATGAGAGAGAGACAGACACAGAATCCAAAGCAGGCTCCGGGCTCCCAGCTGTCAGCAGAGAGCCTGACGCGGGGCTCATACCCACAAAGCACGGGATCATGACCTGGGCCAAAGTCAGACGCTTAACCGACTGAGCCACCCAGGGGCCCCTATTTCTTTACTTCTAAATAAAATGCTTGCACATTGTTACTTCTTAATTTTCCAGAGCTTTAATTTTTATCATCTTTCTACTGTCTTTCACTCCCAACTCCTTCCACAGAGATATACTTCCCTTCCCTCTACCATGCTAATAAATACTTATTTTACTTAGGTAAATATTCTGCGTTTACATTATTAAAACTATACAAATACTATTCACAGCTCAATGTAGTAAGCTATGATTATTTTTCCTCTGCAAACTTTATATTCTTACCACATACTGTCTTGTTTTCATCTGCTAAGTTTTCTACAAGTTTACAACCAACACCGAACTCTTCACCAACTGTCTAAAACTCATGTGAAGATGATCAGATATATCAGGTATTGTATCAACTTTATCTTCCTGAAGAAGTCTCTCCCAGGTCCTTTGACCTGCTCCAGCATGGATGGTTGTCCGGCCTGCCTGATACATAGCTATTAGCTTAGAATCGGATCTCCAAAATCTAGTATCCCATGCTTCATTCTTTGGCTTATTCCTCTTTTTATGAAATATATCCTCTGGTAGACTCCAGAGAAAGAATAGGTGGAGATAAAATAATACGGCTAAACAGAATTATGGGAAGGAAATTCTTTTCCCTCAGAATGTTGAACACTACTCCATTGTTTTTCCTCTTCTAGTGGTGAGGTTGAGAAATAAGAAATCCTTGTGATTTCTGATACTTTGTATGTGACCTTGGTTTTTCTGTTTATTTTTTTATTTCTGGAACCTTGATGATCAGTCTGGCCCCAGGAATCCAAATTTTCACAGTGATAGGTGTTAGTGTAGGTCTCTTTTTACCTATTATACTAACGCATCTCTCTTGTACTTTTAAACTCATGTCTTTTAGTTTGGAAATATTGCTAAATCTTTTTGTTGACAATGTTGATCTCCTTTCAGAACCCCTATTATTTGGATGTTGTACTGCTCTTCTAACTTTCTTCTCTTTCTTCCATGTGTTTTTTAATATTCACCTGCTTTACTCTTTATTGTAATAAATTTACATTACATATTTATCTAATTTTTTAAAAAATCTGTATATGTCCATTTGGTTAATCTTTTGCTCCATCCATTATTAATTTCTGTGTGCTTTATCAGTCACAGAGAGTAGTACATTAAATTTTTGTATGACTTAACATTTTGTCTAACTTCATAAATTCTACCAAGTTTTACTTTATATACAGAGGCTATGATTTTAAGTACTTAGAGAGGATCTGAATTGTTATAATTTCCTGACAATCGTTGCCTTTATCATTGTGTAATGATTATGTAATGATTCTCTACTTACTAAGTATGACAAATATAGCTACACCAGTTTTCTTCTAGTCCGCATTAGTCTGACAAATTATTTCATTTTCTTTACATGCAACCTGTGTCATTACATTTTAGGTGTTTCTCTTTGAAGCAACATATAGGTAGGGTTTGTTCTTTCTCAATCTCAAAGTCTCCAAATGGGCAAAATTCATACATTTCTATTTCTGCTCCTTTAGATGTATTTTAATCACTTTGTGCTTTCATTTTATCATACTTTTCCATACGTTTTGTGCTTCTGTGCTTTGTGTTGAATAATCATATTTTACTTGTCTTTCTTCCACAATTTCTACTAAGTGGAATACTTAGTATCAAAAATGGTCTTAGGGGCGCCTGGGTGGCTCAGTCAGGTAAGTGGCCGACTTTGGCTCAGGTCATGATCTTGCGGTTCATGAGTTTAAGCCCCAAGTCGGGCTCCGCGCTGACAGCTCGGAGCCTGGAGCCTGCTTTGGATTCTGTGTCTCCCCTCTCTTTGCCCCTCCCCTTCTCACCCTATCTCTCAAAACTGAATAAACGTTAAAAAAAATTATTTTTAACAAAAATGGTCTCAGATGCTAACCCTTTATCACATGTGTCATTTGCAAATAACTTCTCCCATTCCATAGGTTGCCTTTTAGTTTCCTTGATTGTTACTTTCACTATGCAGAAGCTTTTTATTTTGATATAGTCCCAATAGTTTATTTTTGCTTTTATTTCCCTTGTCTCAGGAAACATATCTAAAAATGTGCAGGCAGATGTTAGACATTTCTGCCTTTGCTCTCTTCTAGGATTTTTACGGTTTCAGGTCTCATATCTAGGTCTTTAAACCATTTTGAATTTATTTTTTTGTATAGTGTAAGAAAGTGATCCAGTTTCATTTTTTGAATGTAGCTGACCAGTTTTCCCAACAGCATTCATTGAGGAGAGTCTTTTTCCCATTGGATATTCTTTTCCTGCTTTGTTGAAGATTAATTGATCACAGAAGTGTGGGTTTATTTATGGGTTTTCTATTGTTTTCCACTGATCTATATGCCTACTTTTGTGACAGTACCATGCTGTTTTAATTACTATGGCTTTGTAATATAACTTTGAGTCAGGAATTGTGATACCTCCAGCTTTGCTTTTTTTTCACAATTGCTTTGGCTATTCAGAGTCTTGTGATTCCATACATATTTTAGGTTTGTTCTAGTTCTGTGAAAAATGATGTTGGGATTTTGATAGAAATTGCATTAAATCTGTAGATTGCTTTGGCTAATTTAAACATTTTAACAGTATTTGTTCTTCCAATCCATGAGCATGAAATGTCTCCATTTCTTTGTGTTACCTTCAATTTCTTTCATCAGTTTTCATAGTACAGGACTAACACCTCTTTCTTTGATTAGGCTTATTTCCAGGTATCTTATTATTTGGGGGCAATTGTAAATGGGATTGTTTTCTTAATTTCTCTTTTGCTGCTTCATTATTAGTGTATAGTAATGTAACAGATTTCTGGACATTGATTTTGTATCCTCAAAATCCTACTGTCATCCTACTGATGACAATATTAGGTCATCTGCAAATAGTAAAATTCTACTTCTCCCTTACTGATTCTGATGCCTTTTATTTCGTTTTGCTTTCTAATTGCTGTGGCTAGGACTTCCCGTACTACGATGAATAAAAGTGGTGAGAGAGGATATCCTTGTCTTGCTCCTGACCCTAGTGGGAAAGCTTTCAGTTTTCCTCCTTCAGTATGATGTTCACTGTAGGTTTTTCATATATGGCATTTATTATGTTGAGGTATGTTCCCTCTAAACCTACTTTGTTGAGGGCTTTTATCGTAAATGGATACTGTACTTTGTCAAATGCTTTATCTGCATCTACTGAAAAAATCATATGGTTTTTATCCTTTCTCTTACTGAGGGGAGGTAAAATGTTGATTGACTTGCAAATACTGAACCATACCTGCATCCCACGAATACATGCCAAATGACTGTGGTGAATGATTTTCTTAATGTACTGTTGGATTCGGTTGGCCAACACTCTGCTAAGGATTTTTTTTTCATCTATGTTCATCAGAGATATTGGCCTGTAGTTCTCTTTTTTTGTGATGTCTTTAGCTGGTTTTGGTACCAAAGTGATACTGACCTCATAGAATGAATTCAGAAGTTTTCCTATTTTTTTTTTTGAATAGTTTGAGAAGAATAAGTATTAACTCTTCTTTTGGTGTTTGGTAGAATTAGCCTGTGAAGCCATCTGGTCCTAGACTTTTTGTTTGTTGGCAGTTTTTTGATTACTGATTTAATCTCTTTGCTGATCAACAGTCTGTTCAAAATTTTTTTATTTCTTCCCACTTCAGTTTTGGTAGGTTATATGTCTAGGAATTTTTCCATTTCTTCTAGGTTGTCTAATTTGTTGGCATATAGATTTCATAATAAATTATTCTCTTACAACTGTTTGTATTTCTGTGCTGTTGGTTGTTATTTCTCCTCTTTCATTTATTATTTTGTTTATTGGGGCCTTTTTTTTTTTTTTACGAGTCTGGCTAGAGGTTTATCTATTTTGTTGATCTTTCCAAAGAACCAGTTCCTGGTTTCAATGATCTGTTCTATTGTTTTTTTTTAGATTCCATACCATTTATTTCTGCTCTCATACTGTTTTGCCTAGTATCCAAAATAAATAGAGAATTTATACAACTCAACACCCAAAAAACAAATGATCCAATTAAATGTGGGCAGAAGACATGAACAGACACTTCTCCAAAGAAGACATCCAGATGGCCGACAGACACATGAAAAGATGCTCCATCTCACTCATCATCAGGGAAATGCAAGTCAAAACCACAATGAGATATCACCTCACACTTGTCATAATGGGTAAAATCAACAACACAAGAAGCAACAAGTGTTGGCGAGGATGTGGAGAAAAAGGAACCCTCTTGCATGATTGGTGTGAATGTAAACTGGTGCAGCCACTCTGGAAAACAATATGGAAATTCCTCAAAACATTAAAAATAGAATTACTGTACAATCCAGTGATTGCACAAATGGGTATTTACCTAAAAAATAAAAAAAACACTAATTCAAAGGGGTAGATTCACCCCTATATTTTAGTAGCATTATTTACAATAGCCAAGATATAGAAGCAGCTCAAGTGTCCATCAACTGATGAATAAAGAAGATGTAGTAAATATATACAATGGAATATGATTCAACCATGGATGGAACTAGAGAGTATAATGCTAGGCAAAATAAATAAGAGAAAGACAAATCCCATATGATTTCACTCATATGTGGAATTTAAGAAACAAAACAAATGAGCAAAAGTAAAAAGGGAGAGAGAGGGAGGGTGGGAGAGAGAAATACACACCAAGAAACAGACTCTTAACCACAGAGAGCAAACTGATGTTTACCAGAGGGGAAGCCCGTGGGGAATGGGTAAAAAAGGTGATGGGGATTAAGGAGTTCACTTGTCACAATGAGTACTGGGTGATGTATGGAATTGTTGACTCACTATATTGTACATGTGAAACTCATACTGTATGTTAAATATATTGGAATTTAAAAACTCTTTTTTAAATAAAAAAAGGTTAAAAGAATATCACATATTTCCTGGCACATAGTAAGAGCGGAATATATACAAACTTTTATCATTAAAAAAAGAAGAAAAAAAAAGAATGGTCTCAAAAAGTAGGCCTTCAAAGAATGGGGTTTCTGTACTGTTGGTGATGACTAATTCTAATAATCAAAGGAAAACCCAATTGCCTCCACACAATTGGATCTGGGATCTATGTCTATAACCCCAAGGTTCCCTGGGAAGCCTCTCAATACTCCCATGTCCAATAGTAACAGTGAATTAGTATCTACAGCAACTTAAAAAATGCTACCACTGAGCAGTTGGCCCTTTAGAAATTAAGTAAATTAAATAAAAAAATAATAACCACTTTTTCCTCAAGTCTAGTGTCTTCTCAAGTTCATTCATTCTTCTCAAATTTATTAAGAGAACAGTGTCTATAATTCTATCCTCATCTCTCTCACCTCTCTCTTACACTCACTGTTCTAAACCCTGGGTATTTTTCTTATAGCTGTCTTCTAGTTTACAATTTTCTCTTCAGTTGGGTCTAATTGGATATTTAACCTGTGAAATTAATTTTAATTTCAAATTTTCCAATTTTTTTTTTCATTTCTAGAAGTTCAATTTTATTTTTTTCCTCAAACCTGCCTTAGCATCATTTTGCTTGTTTTTTTTCTTATGTTTCCTGGTCTTTCTTCTTTGTCAGCCATCTAAAACATACTAATTATATAGCTTCACATTATTTTATCTCAAAATTTGACCTGCAAAACATTTTTTGTCTATTCACCCTAACTCATGATGGAATGTTCTTAAATATTTTTAGGGTAAGTTCACCTTAAGTAGAAATATTTTTTCTTGTAGCCTGGTTTATGGGAAAATATAACATCCATTTCTTCCTGGCATTCTAAGGTAAGGACTACTTTTAGTTAATTTATTAGTTTGGTAGTATGGAAAAGCATAGGTTTAACCCATATGTAACACACACACACACACACACACACACACACACACTTGGAGTCTAACAGGCTTCTCCATCATTAAGTGAAATGTACTTTAGTTTTGGATGTAGATCAGCTCATCCTAAAGGTCTGATTTCCACTGCATGTTTCAATGAGTGACACTCTTGCCAACTGCCAGAGCAAAGCCCACTCACAGTCTAGCAGATAAGATAAATAAGTACAGTATAATGAAGTCAATATTACTACAGAATTACCATTTTCAGATAGTTATTTCATTATGATCAAAGTGGGGGCTAAAAATAGTATATTAGGCAGGAAGAAGAGCAAATTCAAAGGCACAAAGGTATGCAAGCCTGACATTCTTTGGAAACCGAAGAAAAAAGGACAAGTGGAAGACCAAAGATGTGAGGTGGATGTGTTGACTTGTACATAAGGGTGGACAGATCAGCTACAGTGATCTTATAAAAGCCTCCTCTTAACACACTGGAAGAAATTCTCATTAGGTTACATATCTAGTTTTGATATAAAAATTTGTTTCCTCCAGTAGAAATATGAAATTATTACATATTAAAAGCTGCTTGCTGATTGACTCAATTATTTCAAACATGGGGGACATATATAATTAATAAACTTTAATAGTAAAAATTTTTTTCTGGTTTAATACGTATTCTTCTTTAGGTTCTTGGGGGGAAAGGGAGAAGCTGAGCAGGATTTTTCTCTGGGCTACTGCCCAAGAAAGGGGTTGAAGAGGAAAAACGGGTTGTTAAAGAGGGCTGGACACAAGCCCAGCCCAGTCAACATGAACACAGAGCGTAAGACAAGAGGGAATAAAAACACCTGCTAAGGCATACTGCCAACTATGCTTTTCAGAAGACAGAAGAATTGGTCAAGTCTTGTGCTTTTGAGGAATGGACACTAGACATATATGCGTACTGGAGTTGTAAATTATATGAATTTGATACCTTTTCCTAAACAAAGTACTGGACTTTTATATATATATATATATATATATATATATATATATATATATATATATATATATATATATATATATATAGTTGGCCTAACAGAAATAGAATCAATAAGAGTCTGTGACTATGTGAACCAATGGTTTCTAAATCTGTCTGTACTATCAAAATTATCTAGGGACAGTTTGAATATCTGCAAGTGCCTGAAGCCTACCCTAGACACTAGAATTCCCTCACCCTATTTTTAAGCTCCCTAACTGATCTCTGGGTAGCTAATCATCAGACCAGCACTTCAAAAACGGCAGATAAAATGTTCCTTGATTATAATTTCTATTCAGTTTAAAATTGTTTATCAATTCGCTTTACCTTAAAAATGCTGTACATTGTTTTAAAAATTAACTTACATTTAATTCTTAGAGTTATTCTTCTAGGGATTAAAAAATGTTTACTTTGTATTTTCTCAAAGTTTTATCTCATTTTTTTCTTATGGTAAAATTTTACATGACAAAGATAGAATTATAAATCAATAGGGGAAAGGTTATTACTCAACAATACTTGATAATTAATTGGCCAGCTGGAAAAAAAAAGTTAGACCTTCTCCTCATGCCTTACCCCAAAATAATTCCAGGACAGTCAACATTACAAATAAAGAAAATTAAATAAAAACATTAAATATTTGTTTAATCTCAGAATTGGAAGAGATCTTATTTTTAAGTTTACTTATTTATTCTGAAAGAGAGAGCAAAAGAGAGAAAACAAGCGAGTGTGGGGGTAGAGCAGAGAAAGGGAAAGAGAGCGAATTCCAAGGAGGATCCACACTGTCAGCTCAGAGCCCATCATGGGGTTGGAACTCACAAAACTGTGAGATCATGACCTGAACTAAAATTGAGAATCAGTGACTTAACTGAGATACCCAGGCACCCCTGGAAGAGATCTTTTTAAGTCTGATACAAAACCTAAAAGACCTTAAAAAGTAATATTGATATATTAGGAAATATAAAACAGAACATTTCTAAACAGTGGGCAAAAAGTCATTTTCAAAATGGTAAAAGGGGGGATAGGGTGCCTGGGTGGCTCAGTTGGTTAAGTGTCAGACTCTTGATCTCAGGGTCGTGAGTTTAAGCCCCACATTGGGCTCTCTGCTAGGCGTGAAGCCTACTAAAAAAATAATTAAAGTAAATAAAAATAAAAATAAAATGGTAAAAGGGATATATAGATGTGCCTAAAATGTTCCTAAAACCAGAAAGTTAAAGGCAACTCAATTAAAAAAAAAATGGGGAAAATGTGACAAACAATAGTTCTCACAAAAAGGGAAATAAAAACACCATGTAAAAGTATGAGTGGCAGGGCGCCTGGGTGGCTCAGTCGGTTAAGCATCTAACTCTTGATTTTGACTCAGGTCATGATCTCAGAGTTTGTGAGATCAAGCTCCATGTTGGGCTCTGTGCTGACAATCCAGAGCCTACTTGGAATTCTCTCTCTCTCCCTCCCTCTCTGCCCTTCCCTCACTCATGCAGCATTTTCTTTCTCAAAATAATAAACTTTAAAAAAAAGTATGAGAAGATATTAAACTCCATTCCTAATAACATAAATGCACATGAAAACATATACACAAAATCATATAAGTGCACATAAGAAATAGGTATAACCTTTAACCTCCTGAAACTGATGGATCAGTTTGATAATACAAAGTTTCATAGGAGTATGGGGAAAATGAATCCTTCACACATTCCTTATAAGATAGCACAGCCTCCATGACACAGCCCCCATGGAGTGCAATTTTGCTTTATCTACCAGAATTTTAACAATACATACTGAGACCTAGAGATTCCATATCTAAGAAATTTTACTTCGGCTATAGTCACAAGAATGGAAAATAATATATATAATATTCACTATAGTATTAACAAATTTTAGAAACAACCCAAATACTGATCAAGAGGGAATATGATAACACAATGCTGCCAATAAAAAGAATGAGGGAGGGGCACCTAGGTGGCTCAGTTGGTTAAGCAACCGACTTCAGCTCAGGTCATGATCTTTCAGTCCATGGGTTGGAGCCCCACATCAGGCTCTGTACTGACAGTTCAGAGCCTGAAGCCTGCTTCAGATTCTGTATGTGTGTGACTCTCTCTCTGCCCCTCTCCCACTCACACTGTGTCTCTTAAAAATAAATAAACTTTAAAAAACATCAAAAGAAAAAAGAATGAGGCAGCCCTATATTAACATATAGAATATACCAATTATGTAAAAAAATTATATTTTTTATTATAAACCTTTTCTTTTGAATTTTGTATTGTATGAATATATAACTTAAAAATTTACGGATGCAATTTTATGACACTTCTGTCCAATATATATGCAGCCCAACGGTAAATGGAAGAAGTATTATAAAAAATGGCATTACGGTGATCAGATTATGGATTTCTACTTTTAAAAGCTGTCTTTGATGTTTTACATATTTACAAAAAAATAGAGGGAATAATAAACTTTTTAAAAAGTATTCCTGTTCATTAGAGACTGTAAAATTCTGAAGCATAGAGAAAATAAAGTGTGTGTATATGTATATATATATACATATATATATATATGTATATATATATATATATGTATATATATATATATATGACAGTTCCCTTCCCTCCACCAAATAACTACTATTAATATTTTGGTGTGTTTCTATTTCTGTATGCGCTTGTAAGCCTGTGAATGTGTGCACGATATGTAAAAATCAACATACACACAAACATATGTACATTTTAGAAGAGATAGTTGTGGTAAATTCTTTACTATACTGGCTTTTATACTTTGAAAGATTTTATACTTTGTGTAAATGATGGTAGCTTCATAAAATAAAATACAATACAGCAATTACAATGAGGGTTCTTTTTTTAAGTTTATTTATTTATTTTGAGAGAGAGAGAGAGAGAGTTAGCACGAGCAGGAGAGGGGCAGAAAGAGAGGGAGAGAGAGAATCACAAGGAGGCCCCATGTTGTCAGTGCTGAGTCCTACATAGGGCTCAGTCCCACAAACTGTGAGATCGTGACCTGAGTCCAAATCAACAGTCAGACGCTTAACCAACTGAACCATCCAGGCACTCCTAAAATGAGGGTTCTGACTTTCATACATTTCATCTTTACATGTTTATTTTGGAGGTTTAATTAGCCTGACACTACTAACAAATACATGCTCCAACTGTTAAGTTTTAAGGAATACTCTTGACCAACACTACATTTGAAGTCTCCTAAAAACAACAGCAGAATCTAGACATACTCTTAAAGAAATAATAAAATTAAATATACTAATATATTGCTACCATTAAAGATGTACACTTTTAATAATCTAGTCTTTGTCCTAACCACCTAGTAAAAGGAATCCTGCAAAACAAGTGCTGTTAGGAATCAAGGGGTGCTTTACTTTATGGCCATCAGCAGGATAAGGGTTAATTTAGAATCGCTGCATTACCATCTCCCCATTTTATGGTCACATTTTGGGTAGAGGAGTAAAACAGTGTTTCTTAAGGCTTTCCAGTGGTATGGAAAAGAAATCAATTATACTGAAATCAATTAATTTTAAAAATTGTATCTGTGCCGACCCAAAAATACAAACCAAAATGGGGGAAATAAACATTATCAAGTAATTTATAATTCCATTATAACTTCCAGAGAAGACATTGCTTCAACATATGAATTCCACTTTCACACACTGAATTAGATTTAGTATATTTTCCTTAGTATTGAGTTTGTATTCACTTGATAAAGAATATATGTATTTTCTTTCCATCTTAAAAACCCAGTGACAAATTTTGTTCCCAAATGGGATCCTGGAAAACAATGGTTTACATAAAATTTATAGACTATAGGCCTTGACTTGTAAAGCTTTTTAAAAGTCCCCAATGTTGTTTATTCTTAATTCCAACCCTTCTTCAGGTGTGCCATTTTCCTCTGAGCTTTTATGCCTTTAGACATTTGAAATCAGACATTAAAACTCACATTGAATAAGCTTTCCCAGTTACATCCCCTCCACACCTCCTACAACCTAATGCCATTTGCTAGTGTCAGTTCTGCCCTTCTGCACTGAAAAATACTCAAGGTTAGGGATAATTTATACTTCATAATGTTTTTACATCTTCCCATAGTGCCCACTTCATTGATCTACACACAGTAAGCACCCACTGAATGTATTCAGTGATTGTTTCAAGGATCCTACAAATGCTTGAGTTTACAGCACACACATGAATTACTACAGGACAGAATTTAATATCTCCATCCTCTTTGCAGGGAGATCAAAACAGGTGTTCAAAAACCCTGCTAAAGTGCTCAGTCTCTTTTATCATAATTCCTTTTAACAACTGTGTTCCAGTACTAAAATTATTTGATTTTTGCCAAGATCTTATTTGGAGAAGTCGTTCGATTCAATCCCATTTCATCAAACCATATTGTCCTCTTCCAACATGATTGTTCTTTCCTCTTACACCAAATTGGGTTGTTCACGATAAGCTGAGTTGTATTAACAAGTTAACCCTTAAACCTCAGTGGTTTAATGCAACAAGTGTTTATTTCTCACTCATGGTATGTTGGGGTTGGAAGTCAGCTCTACAAGGTCGCACAGGGGTTTAGACATATGGAGGTTCTGCTATCTCAATGCCAGATAGGAAAAGACAGAGCTAGGGGGTTCTCATAAAGGAGCTGACACAAGAGGACAGGGAAATCAGGAGCACGTGGACGGTCAACAAGCAGTGATGGTCTCTGCCTGGTAGGGTCACTAGAGGATTCCAGCCATAGTGTGTGCCATTCCCTTCACAATTATTCCTAAATTGGTCCTAAATTTTTTTTTAATTCCAAACTACTAATTCATGTTATTCAACCCTTAATCCTCAGTTAAGCAAACTTTCACCCAGAAACAACCCGCTTTAATGTTTTTCTTTTTATGCTTCATGTCTCACCTAGACATTGCGCTTGCCTAATTCATTCTTCCTTTCCCTCTCAGAAACATGTTCTTTGTTGCTCCAGTGGTATCATTTCCCAGGATCTTTTTAGAGGCATCACAATCATACTCAGAAAAGAAACGCTCTTTACCCTTTGTTTTTCCTCTTCCTGTTAGGATGTTGCCTTTAATGGGTTCTGCCTCACCTTCACCTTGATCTCCTCCTTTTTCTTACTCTACGATGGGATGTGATACTGCATGGACTCCTCCTTCCCTCTGCTAATCATCTCCCTCTGTCCTTTGAACACATTGGTTCTTAGTTGTGGCTACCTGTCAGAATCACCTGGCCAGCTTTTAAAAATGACTGATGTGGGGCACCCAAGTGGCTCAGTCAGTGAAGCGTCTGACTTGGGCTCACAGTTTGTGTGGGTTCAAGCTCCACGTCAGGCTCTGTGCTGACAGCTCAGAGCCTAGAGCCTTCTTCAGATTCTGTGTCTCCCTCTATCTCTGCCTCTCCCCTTCTTGCTCTCTCTCTCTCAAAAATAAACATTAAAAAAAATTTTTTTAATGACTGATTCATTTTTTTCCAGGTTCCAAGTTTTGGAGCCCAGGAGAAGCTCAGACTTCTGTTATATGATGCAGTCTTAGAAAAGGCTTCACTAAGGAAGTGCCACTAAAAATAGAACTTGATGATGAGCAGGAGTTGACCACGTAAGGAGGGAGTATCCCAGTGATAAAAATCAAGGGAGCTCCCCGCAAATAGAGCACAGTGTCAGGTCTGTGTGTTAAAAAATGATCACTCTGGGGCCTGCATGGGGCACAGACTGGAAGGGTAAGATGCAGGCCTGGAGAGCAAAGGGCATTGACAAGATGGTCTTAGCAAAAGGTGGGCACATCCCTCTGTTGCCTATTTATTCAACATTACTAATTGCTAATTTGTGTGCTCACGAATACACAGAATTGTATCAGCTCGAAATGTGTTCAGGTTCAAACAGCAAAATCACCTGACTTTTTGTGGCTTAAACAAAAGTTAAGTTTTATCATACACAAGTTTTTGTTTGTTTGTTTGTTTGTGTTTTGTAATGCTTGGGATCCACCTAAACCAACTGAGTTAGCCTGTCTGGGAGGTGTGGCTGCCCACAGCAATCATCTGCTCACTAACGTAGTAGTTGTCTTCTTCACTTCCTTGTCTCATTCCCTCACAGTACCTCCTGGGATGACTGCCCAAATAACTGGACCCAAATCTTTCAGCATCTTCTTTGAAAAATGGGATGAATAACAGTGCCCAATAAATACAATTGTTGAAAGGATTAAGTGACTGAATACAAGTGAAGCGTGTGTGATTTGCAAATGCCCTTCCCTTTTCCTAGCACACCCTGGTCCCTACTTCAGCGGGACTAGCTCCTTCTCCTACTTTTTTTTAAACCTTATTTAATCTGAGAGAGAGAGAGAGAGAGTGAGCAAGTGAGGGGCAGAGACAGAGGGAGAGGGAGAGAATCCCAAGCAGGCTCCACACTGTCAGCACAAAGCCCGACGTGGGGCTCAAACTCTCATCCATGAGATCATGACCTGGGCTGAAACCAGGAGTCAGTCACTTAACAAACTGAGTCACCCAGGTGCCCATCTCCTATTTTTCATCTTAGCTGAAAAGTCACCTCCTCAAAGACAACTTTATATTACCTTAAAGTGCTCTCTGTGGGTCTCTCTGATACTTTTTTTTCTTTTTCTCTTTCAAAGTACTCAAGGTAATTATAATCCCGTTTACTTTTTTTTTTTAATCTGTCCCCTCCTACTAGAATTAAAGTCACCAAAGGACAGGTACTCTTTTTCCCCCACAATTTACTGGTGTAGCACAATGTCTGACACATCATAGGGGTCCAGTGCATATTTGTTAAATGAACGACTGTCTCCCATCCAGCTACATGACCTTAAAGGATTTTGAAAACATACTATAGCATCTCTAAGACTCTGAGTAAAGAGTAAATTTGGGAAAAATTAAAAGTTAGAAACCCATCATTGAAGGAAGAATAATGGCACCCAAAAAGGTCCATGCCCTAAATCCTGGAACCTGTTAATATGTTACTTTACATAGCAAACGACACATTGCCGATGTAATCAGGTAACGGAACTTAAGGAGAGTAGCCTGGATTATCCATGTGTCTCCAATCTAATCAAGTGAGACCTTAAAAGCCAAAAATACTCTCCAGCTGGTCACAGAAAAGGAAATTCAATTTATAGAATGAGAGAGACCTGATCGACCATTGCTCTCCAGCAACGGAAGCCACCTGGAAAGCAAGGAGCCTCTGATGGAGAGGCCGGTCCCTGGTTGACAGTCAGCAAGGAAACCAGCACCTCAATGCTACAGCCACGGGACACTGAACTCAGCCAGCGACTTGAGTAAGCTTGGAAACAGACTTGTTCTCAGAGCTTCCAAAAAACAAGTTTAGCCTTGTGAGACTCTAAGCAAGGGGCCCACTTAGGCCACGCTGTGAGGTAGCTCAACTGTGTGGGAATAAACAGGCATTGTCTAAAGCTTTTAAGTTTGTGAAAACCTGTTAAGGCAGTAGTGGAAAATTAACCACCTAACCCCACAACTCTCCCTTGATGAGAGACAGCTAAAAAAGACAAAGACAACTAGAGGCCCACGATTAGAGAGTAACCACAGAGATCCAAGGAGACCCCTACAGTAAAGCAACAGTGTTCTCTAAAAAACAAACTCCAGACAAAAACATGTTTGGGGGTGGGGGTGGGAACACCTGGGTGGCTGATCTGGTTGAGCATCCAACTTTAGCTCAGGTCATGATCTCACACTTTGTGGGTTCAAGCCCTGCGTCGGGCTCTGTGCCGACAGTGTGGAGCCTGCTTTGGATACTCTCTCTCCCTCTGTCTCTGCCCTTCCCTGTCTCTGTCTCTCTCTCTCTCTCTCTCAAAATAAACACTTAAAAACCACTTTTAGGGGAGAAGTGTTGCCATATGAAGAGTATACACTATTTAAGACATTTTTAGGGCAAATATATTAAAATCTGAAAAAGACAACCTTAAAATTGTTCAGATATAATGTTTCTGCATTTGTGCACCCTCACATGCATACTTCATATCTGGGGATACTTTGATGTTTGTTTGTTTATTTATTTTTATTTTTGAGAGAGAGAGAGAGAGAGAGAGAGAGAGAGAGAGCAAGCAGGAAAGGGGCAGAGAGAGGGGGAGACACAGAATCTAAAGCAGGCTCCCGGTTCTGAGCTGTCAGCACAGAGCCCGATGTGGGGCTCGAACCCATGAACCATGAGATCATGACCTGAGCTAAAATCGGATGCTTAGCCAACTAAGCCACCCATGTACCCCCAATTTGGGGATACTTTGATTCAGAGAAATGGGGTGTTAAGTTTCAGAGAACTATGAGATTATGACCTGAGCTGAAACCAAGAGTCAGACTGAGCCACCCAGGTGCAACCCCAAAAGTGGCTTTTAAAGCAAGACTAGTTTGGGGGGGGGGGGGTTGTGTTTCACATTAAATAGTAATATGTGTCCTAGTTGGCTAGGGTTACCACAACAAAATGCCACAGACTGGGTGACTGAAATAGACATTTACTTTTTCACAGTGCTGTAGTCTAAAACTCTAAGATAAAGGCGTCAACAGGTTTAGTTTCTCCTGGGGCCTCTCTCATTGGCTTGCAGATGGTAGACTTCTTACTGTGTCCTCATGCGGTCTCTATTCTGTGTGCATAGAATGAGTTTTTTCTCTGGCATCTCTTCCTCTTCTTATAAAGACACCAGTACTATTGGACTAGGGCTCCATCCATACAACCTTATTTAACTTTAAATTATCTTCTCAAAAGACCTATCTCCAAATACAGTCACAGTGAGAGTGAAGGCTTCAATATATGACTTTCAGGGTGGTGAGGATACAATTTAGTTCATAGCACATGGAGAACTGGTATTAGTTACTTAAGGAAAAGCAGAGCTAAAATGGAAATTAGATTCTGCCTTCCCAGGCAGGAACTTCCCTTCTGTTTCCTGCAATGTTGGATGACTTTCTAGACAGCCAAGGGCCAGGGGGCACATTTCATCAAAGCTCAGCTATAGAGAATGGGTAAATGAGGCTGTTGAGACTTCACAGAAAGGAATTCATACAGATGGCAGCGTGAGAAGCTAGATCAGAGAGAATTTCTCTATCTTACAGAAGAATTTTCAGTCATATCACTAAGCCACATGAACCCCACTTCCTTTTTGATAGAATCTCAAAGGTGTTTAGAAGCTTGTCATGAATACTGTTTGTCTTGACGTCAGCAAAACATTTTAGAAGGACCCTGTGATTGTAACTTTGTGATGGATGAGAACACTCAAACACACTCCCTGACAGGGTCAAGCCCCAGCCACATCTCTAGTTCAGTGCTAGAGAGTTCATTCCTTGATTCTGTCGTTTTTGAAACTTGCTATCCCTTATTTGGATAAAGATGAAAAACACAGGTATAAAACTTTCAACAGCATAACATTGGGAGAGAGAAGTGATGTGCTGAATGAAAGTTTCAAGATCCCAAGAGAACTTGACAGGATGGAATGTTTGAACAAAGCCAACACAATTAAATCTGACCACAAAATGAAAGGTTCCACACTTTACAAAGGAAATTGTAGGGACAGAGTTGAGTAAACTGTATCTACCCAGCAGGGGGGAAATTGTGCTGAAATTGGGAACCATGGAAACAAAGACATGCCAGAAGTAAGGCCCTCTACAGAAGCCTTCTGATGAGAAATGACACAAGGCAAAAACCTAATGGATGGAGCTCAAGTCAAAATTCCTGATGATGTGCTTCCCCCATCTCCACCCTTCTCTCAGTTCCTTGACTTCTGGTAAAGGGAACCATCAATAATCGCATTTGCATCTATTTAAAGCAAACCAACACCAAGACTGAACCAACACCAAGATCAGCCTATGCCTCACACCATGCATTCCAGATTGAACTCGAAGTATCTGAGCCCAAGCATGCTGGACTGTCACACACTCACATTTGGTAGAGACTGTGGAAACTCAGGTCTTTCCCATGTGTTCTGAGTTACCACCTCTCACTTCTCTGTCCAAATGCCAAGCCCCATTCACACTAAACTGCTTGCAATTGTTCACACTTTTTCCGGTCTCTCCCACCTCTAGGTCTTTGCTCATGCTGCTGCTTCTCGCTGGAACACACTCCTCCCATCTCCTCTGCAATCCTACCCTCCTTTGCAGGTAACACTGCAAATGCTGCTCTTGATGCAAATTCATGATATCTTTCCAGATGTCTCCTCTTACAATTCCAGGTAGCTTCCGTCTTTTTTCACTTGTGAACTTTTACAGCAATTAGATATGCTTCTTTATGACATTCATGATCATCTTTCTTGTGGGGGAAGTTTTTCTCAACAGTGAGGCCCAGTCTTCCTCCTGCTGCTCACACAAGAAAGGACTGCATTTCTCTGCCTCACTTGGCAGTCACATTCCCCTCTTATTCTGCTCCCTTGTCACCACAAGACTGGCAAACCATGGCTCATCGATCAAGGCCTGAAAACACTGGTCTTCTCTTCCGTGAAGCTTTGTGCATCCCAAACAAAGATGATCATCAATCCCTTGTATCAGAATGTGACCTCACACATACTATTAGACTTATGTTTATAATACTGCAACTGCCATATTTCCTCAATTACAAAACCACGTTTTTAAAAACACCACTTATAAATAGTATATAAAATCAAAGTGATAAAACAATTGAAAACAGGCATCTTATGGGGCTCCTGGGTTGTTCAGTTGGTTGAGTGTCTGACTCTTGATTTCGTCTCAGGTCATGATCCCAGAATCATGGGATCGAGCCCCACGTTGGACTCCTAAGTGTGGAGGCTGCTCGGGATTCTCTCTTTCCCCTTCTGCCCCTCTTCCCTGCTCATGCTCTCTCTCCAAAAAGTAAAAAATGCTTAAAAAATACATGCATCTTATGGTTAAACAATGTAATAATTATTAACTTCTATGTCTCATCCAATGGATCGGCAGGTCCTCAGCTCGCACCAGAATCATGCCTCATTCACATTCCCAGGGTCTGCCCGTTGGCTAGTGTATGGTACTGGCTCAAGAAATATTTGCTGAGTGAATGAATGAACTGGACAAGTTTTACCTGGCCATCAATGTAACAAGGGTCAACACTCTGGTCTGGCTGCTATGAAATCTTCCTTAATATCAGACTGCCTCACATTAGGATGTTCAAATACTAGAAAGCAATAATCACAGAAAAATTCAATCTCATCTGGAACATGGTGTCCAAGATTTTAGTTGTGTTAAGTATTTTAAAGGACACGTTGATCATCCAAGATGACCAGGATGGTGTTAAGCCCAGAAACACACAAGGCAAGGCTGAAAGAACTGGGTAGAGGTAGCCTGCAAAAGAGAAGCAAGTGTAAAACATGATAGCTATCTTCACACATCTAAAGGCCTGTCTTCGTAGGTGTAAAAAGGCCTGCTGTGTGGAGCTCTAGAGAAGCAAAGACCAAAATGATGACACTTCCAGGAATAGATTTGATTCTCTCTACAAAATGCCATTACAAACCACCGCTATAAAGCAAGGACCAGGTTGTCATGTGATACACTGAGCATATCATCTCAGGATGTATCTGAGCAGAAACCTAAAGGCTAAGAGTCATTTAGTACTAGGGAGAATGGTAGACTTGGTATCCCACTGGACTTGCTGCAATCTCTAAATGCTCTGATTTTATCAATGTGGATTGGTTTTTTTTTTTTTTTTGGAAAGAACTAAAACCACAGGTGTAACTGAAAAATGACAAGTAGTCTAGAGGATGACCTGTAAGTTCCCAGCCCCAGGTCTATTACGGATTATCAATGAAAATACAACTACCCATCCATCCATCCATCCGTCCATCCATTCATGTAACCAACATTGAAGGAGTACCTGCTGAGTGCCAGTCACTGTCCTAAGTCCTAGAGACATGGCAGCAACATGGCTACTGTATTCATGAACTTAGTGTCCAAGGCAGACAATTACTAAGCACACAGAAATTACAACCTGTGCTACATGCTACCAAGGAAGGCACAGGGCACTAGAGGAGCCAGCCGAGCTAGCTGGAAGATCAGAAAAGGTTCAGGAAAGGCTGCCGTGATGCCAGTCATTTAACCTCTCCATTCATCCGTAATGACTGGCATGAAACTGGGCTGAAGATGTTTGCCTCACCAAGACTATGAGGAGTTGAGAGTTTGTAATCTGGGGCACTCATTGTCCCTGTATCCTTGCAGAAGGTCCCCTGACCTCCATAAACCAAAATGGGAGGCACAACAGCCTCTAGGTCATGAGGCTGTCAGATCATACCTACGAGCCCAATGTCTGCCACGGTGTAAATCCCCAATGACCGGCAACCAGTGTTATTAAAGTAAATAGGAAACACCATGAGTGCTTGGGAAGAAAAATTCCACATACATTCTTGATCTTTTTTTTTTACTCTTCTAGTTATATCACACTTCGAAAATCCCTGGGCTATTTGGTGCCAGGGGACAGTAACATAACCGGAGGGTGTGGTGGCACTTTATCACTCAAGGCCATCAACACTCACTGCCTCCATTCTGCACTTCCTGCTTTAGAGCTTGCGTTCTGCTGTAGGATGAAAAACATCCGTCCTTCTTTCTTTCTCTCTTTTATGTTCAAACCTTTCTTTCTTCTCTCTGAAAACGAGAGAAGGTTTAGAAAGGACACTTCTGGAGGAACCATACCACCTCTGCCTCAGCCAGTGCGGCCACCAAATGAAAATGCACAGCAGCGGCTCCCTGGTGTTCCAGGAGGAGACCAGCCCTGTATGAATAAATAATCCACATTTCAAGCAGGATTATGGATATAAATGAAAGACGAAAAGCACATCAGGGTACCAATTCGTCACACATCTCCACACAAAAGCACAGTCTTGTTTTTCTCCTCATCTCCAGCTTACCCCACTTCCCACTGCACTCTGTGGCCAAACACGCACGATGTTGAAAAAAATAAAGAAGAAAGTGGGTCAGAGAGAGAGGGAGAGAGAGCTGCCAGGCTAACAGGCGATTCAAGTGGGTCTGTGAGTGGCATCCATCACCTCCTTTCCTGTCGGCACTCTGGATTCCCCTGAACTTTCAGGGTCAGATCATCTCCACCGGGGGCTTGACTATCACCTCGGCAAGTGGTGTCACAGAGAGCCCAGCCACAGCCTCGCTGGAACCTGTCCCTGCACAGGTTCTCCTGTTATCTCCCACTTGCCCTGATAGCTAATACAGCTCCCCTAGCTGCTATATGCCATTAGGTCAGAGCAATGAAAGCGAATGCCATTTTCCTGATGGCTTATGCAGAATTGCTGTAATTTGAAGCAAGCCTCCGAGGTCCTGCTTCTTCCCCTGGCTCTTCCGCCCCAGCCCATCACCCCCCTTCCCTGGCTGCTCCTGTACCCCCATCCCTGCCCACCCTCTGTCTCTGTCTGCCTTTCTTCTCCCTTTTCATACTGAATATATTGGGGCCCTGGCGGGCTGCCATTCTAACTGCACATTAGAAATGGTAGAGTTTTCCTCTATCTGATTCTATAAAATGAGTTCACCAGAAGGTGCAGACCCAGCACATTCGTGGTTTTTCCTATAAATTACTTTAACACTGTGTCCAATCATATATATAATTTCAGATTTTCAATTTCAACTCACTGCTGTGTCAGCACAGACTCCACTGATATGTCTAACGTATTTAGCTTAAAATGAAACGGATGGCATTTCATTACCAGGAAGATAATATTTTTGAATATGTTTCCTGCATGGCGGGATCCATCATTATTCTGCCATTTTATGTTCAGTGTGTGTAATAGCTTTTTAATGCTCTGACGTATTTTATTTATATACGTAATATTTTTCTAATATCATAGGACAGTTTACCTCATTGGACACATTAGAAAATCTTAATTGAATGCTTTTAAATATTAGCTAGGGAGGGGAAAGGCTGAACAAATGGCCAACATTTTTATTTAAAATTTTGTCAAGAGTAACGAAAAAGGCACAAAAATCGTTCCGCCTTGAACCCTATTCTCAGCCAAACTTCCCCCCATCCCCTACCCCCACAACATAGTCTCCCCATAAATATACACACTTTAGAGATGAAATAAAAAGGTAAAGAAAGATCCCCTGGTCCCCTGAGACTTAGGAGCTGTCAGGGTGCAAGCAAGGAACAGGAGAAATATTGAGCAAGCCCCAGTGTGAATGACAGGAGCACTCTCATTGGCGGAAGCTTCTGACAGCGCTGTAATCTTTAATACCAGGTTCCCGGCTCTTTGACCAAAGTCATGGAATGTTTAAAAGGAGACTTTTTCTCAAAAGCTGTCTTTGCAAAGGAAATGCAAAGGAAAGTGTTTCACTTTAAAACCTTGCAGGTAGCCGACTTCACTGACGGCATTTCAAATTAACAGGTAAGTGCTGGAGAGAGCCCTTTCTTCTGGTTTTTTCCCCACTTCTGTCAAAGCAGCACACCTCGCTCCTCCCCAAGGAAAGATCTGGGAGTCAACAGGGAAAGGTGCTTCCCGTAAAAGCAGCTCAGTCAGTGGCCTGCTGACCCCTGCACTGTACTGAGAAGCCCCCAGCCTGGGCTCACTCACAAGGGCAGGATGTGAGGATTAACATTTTCCTTGGAGGAGATGTGCCTTTCCAGAGAGTATGTATGCGTACATTTCCTCCAGCTTTACTGAAGCATCACTGACAAATAAAATCGCGTACATTTGAACTACAGTAAAGTGTACAACACGCCTTTCCTGTATTTAAAGTGCAGTCCCTACTTTTCTAACTGCTGTGCTCCCAGGGAAGAGCAAATAGACATGAATTCTAATTCTAGGCCACCTCTGATCACCTAGGGGACCCTGAGCAAGTTACTGCAGTCCTCTGAGCCCTGAAGCAGTTATGTGTAAAACAGAGCTACCAGCTTCTGCCGTGGAGGTCGCTGCAAGAATAAAACATTAAGCTTGGAGGCACCTGACACAATCCATGGCTTACACAGTAGACACACGATGACAATCATTCTTCTTATAATTAACAACTCGCTTTGTGGTTAAAAGCGAGCCAATCTTTCCCCTTCTCTCTCCTTCAAATTCTGCAGTCTGGAACAGGAGACTCCAATCTGCATGCCGACAAAATAGCCTCCTTCCTATAAATAAGAGTTGGCATGAAAGCACAAACAATATCAGCATTTCATTCATTCCAACAAAGCTCCTTTTGGAATGAAACTCTCCAAGTTTTGCCTGAGGATATTTTAAGGAGGTTTTTCTGGCTTGCTATTTTTTTCCCCCTATGTTTGTTTACCTCCTTGTTCTTAAAAGAGTAGAAGATTACAGCACAAAATTCCGTAGAACAGAACCTGCCACTAACAATTCCTTAGATCAATGTACATACTTCAAAGTTCTTGCAATTTTTCCAGCTCTCAAAGAGTTGGTAAAGTTATCACTGCAATGGTAATCATATAATATATAAATGTATCAAATTAACACGTACCTTTTAATTTACACATTATATGTCAAATATACTTTAATAAAAGAAAAAGAGGTGGAAAAACAATACTCTAATAAAAGGGTGAGCACTTTTCTGGAAAGGTATCTTGGGCTTTGCTAGCTCAGCTCTGCCCTTGTATAAAAACAGATACAGAAAATACAGGAAGAATAAACATGACTGTGTTCCAATAAAACTTTACTCACAAACCCAGGCAGCTGGATACAGGCCTTAGTTTGCAGACCTCTGATTTTGCATTTCTCAATGACTAAAAGTCCCAAAGTATAGAATCACAAAATCAAGGACAGAGAAAAGAAAATGTCATTAATGTAATCCTTTAGGTTGGGCTAGGGATTTTAAGCCTTGCATTATTGGATTCTGTATCATCTTTTACTCTTATGTCTATTTTGATATTCATGATTTTATAGAAATTTGCTAAGAGGAAATTACAGTTTTTCACTCCAAGCCTCTATTATACACAGTTCAAAGCTAACCTAATTTACTGATGACCTGTTGGATAATTTTGTTCAAGACCAAAAAAATTCATTCAACAAACTCCACTGAACAATCATTCAGTGCTAGACACTGGCAAGGAGCAGAGAATAAATAAATAAAATCCACCTCCACACATTTAATGTTTTCCTGGAGGGAAACAGTACATCCTGAAACAGGTCATTAAAAAGATACACGATTCACACCAGTAAGTACTAATGACAATCAGAAAAGTTGGTATGACAGAAATGATGGATCTAGAGACAAGAGGGAATCCTGAGAGGGTGGCCTCTTTGAGGAGGGGGCATGATCTGAGATTTGGAAGGACAAAAGTGACCATGCTCAGCCCTCCGAAAAGCTACATATAACAATGCAAAAGTCAGAAGCCAAATTAAAAGAGCTCAGCAAGGGGTGCATGGGTGGCTCAGTCTGGTCAGTTTCTGACTTTGGCTCAGGTCATGATCTCACAGTTCATGAGTTCAAGCCCTGCGTCAGGCTCTGTGCTGACAGCTCAGAGCCTGGAGCTTGCTTCGGATTATGTCTCCCTCTCTCTGCCCCTCCCCCACTTGTGCTCACTCTCTTGCTCCCTCTCTCTCAAAAATAGAATAAACATTAAATAAAATTTATAAAAAAGCTTAGCAAATAGAAAGAAAAGCAAGGAAGCCAGTGTGGCTGGAGTACAGGAAATGACAAAGTCACATGGGCACTCGCATTTTGCTCCCATCAAAAGAAAAGTGTTTGCACTGGTTAATTCCCAGTTATAATATTTGTTGACGACTTTGAAGAAATCATCCTGAAATAACACTATGAGCCTACTAGAGAACAAGAATTGGAAATTCCTAAATACTCTGTTACCGGCCTCATTGATGAACCCCATTTCTAAACTCCTGCTGTTCTAAAAGGAGAGAGAAAAATTTAGATAGGCACCTGCAGATCAGCATTGCCTTATTTTTGCCTTGCTCTTTCAGGAACCAAAGCAGAAGCTATTTGATAATAGTCCTCTTCAAAGTTATATGGTACTTTTCATCTAAGAATATCAGAGCACTCTGCCGCAATTAAATTATTAATCCTCATGACAACCCCATCAAGAAAGTATCTGCTTTATTATCAGTGAGAACACTTGGCATTTACATGCTCGTCTTGAGGATGCTATTCAATCATATGCAGTTAATTAATACATACAACACATTCAGAAGGCAGGTCAGCATTCTGGTTCCCAGTTAGAGATTAAAAAAAAAAAAAAAAACCTGTGTTCCCAAAAGGATGAGTTATTTCTAGCCAATTTATCCAAATGAGAGCAGTATCAAATTATTTGATGCCTTGATCTTAGTTAAGAATCAATCATTTTTCCACCCCCCCCCCCCCCACACACACACACAGCTCCACCACAGCCCCATCAAGCTGGTCAGGCAAGCACCCTGCCCCCATGCACCACTCTACCAGGTCCTGCCAAAGCCCGCCCCCACACAGTGCACACAGGGAACACGCCTTGAGCACCTGGCTCAGGTAGCGAAGGGGGATTGCATTTCTGGGCCTCATGTGCCTGAAACAATTGAAAAAAAACAGTTCTTGGCAGACTACCATCCCCAGGGTACTGCACGGACACCAGACTGAAATACACTCCTAGTCTTACTGTGAATAAGGCTTATCTACTTAACCTGGAGCTTAGGCAAAGGGGCAGGCTTCAAGACTGCCACACATCTGGAGGTGATGGAAGAGCTCTTGGGGAACAGAGGCTGGGCACACCACCTTTGAGCCTCACCTGGCCTCGCTACAGCTCACCAGGATCTCCCAGAAAAGAGCTCACACACTCATCTAAAGCCCCAGTTTTGCATCTCTCATGAAGGGAACACCCCTTGATCACTTTGTCTGGAGACCAGCAGGGTCTACAGTTGCAGTCCTAAGGGACTGTATACATTTACATACCAGTTTTTTTAAGTTTATTTATTTTTGAGAGACACAGAGACAGTGTGAGTGGGGAGGGGCAGAGAGAGCGGGAGACAGGGAATCCCAAGCAGGCTCCATGCTGTCAGCACAGAGCCCAATGCAGGGCTCGAACTCACAAAACCTTGAGATCATGACCTGAACCCAAACCAAGAGTGGGATGCTTAACCACCAACTGAACCGCCCCCCCCCCCACACCGCTGGCACCCCTTCATTTGCATACCTTAAAAGCTACTGCCTGAGGGTCTAATTTCCAATTAGCCTGAAACTAGGTGCTGAGATCCTGCTTTCTGGAACACTCACAAGTCTTGGCACATCCTCAATAACTAAGACGGACAAAAAAAAAAAAAAAAAAAAAAAAAAAAAAAAAAAACAGCTTGCTTAGACAACCACAAAGTTCAAGAGCCAGGGCAAGGTTAAACAATAAGGTTCATCTCTTACACATGCCTGCAAGACTGGGAGAAACAGCCTGCCTGATAAATAAAATGCATAGAAACACACATAGAGAGACAAACAAAATGAGGAGAAAGGAATATGTTCTAAATAAAAGAACAAGATAGAACCCTAGAAACAAGCCTTAATGAAACAGTGATAATTTATAATATAAATTATGATAAAGAATTCAAAGTAATGGTCTTAAAGATGCTTTCCAAACTTGGGGAAAAGATGGATGAACACATCAGAAACTTCAACAGACCAAAAAAAAATAAGAAAGTACCCCCCAAAAATCACATAATTGAAAAATACAAAACTGAACTGAAAAATACATTAGAGGTGTTTAACAGCAGACTAGATGAAGCAGAAGACAAATCAGTAACATGGAAGACAATGCAGTGGAACAAACCCAAACAGGGCAACAAACGGAAAAAATAATCTTAAAAAAATGAAGACAGCTTAAGAGATCTATCTATGAGACAACATCAAGAGAAATAACATTTGCACTATAGGGCCCCCAGAAGAAGAGAGAGAGACAGAGGCAGAAAATTTATTTGAAGAAATAGCTGAAAACTTCCCTAATCTGGGATAGGAAACTGACACCCATATTCAGGAAACAGGGAGACTTCCAAAGAAAACGAACACAAAGAGACCCACACTAAGATACATAATAATCAAAATGTCAAAAGTTAAGGATAAGGAGAGAAACTTAAAAGTGGCAAGAGAGGGGTGCCCAGGTGGCTCAGTCAGTTCAGCGAACTACTCTTGACTTCAGCCTAGGTCATGATCTCACAGTCATGAGATCGAGCCTCAAGTCAGGTTCCATGCTGAGCATGGAGCCTGCTTACAATTCTTGCTTTCCCTCTCCCTTTGCCACTCCCTCATGCATGCTCTCGCTCTCTCTTACTCTCTCTCTCTCAAAAAAAAAAGGGGGAGATGGCAAGAGAAAAACAAACAAATTGTTATGAACAACGGAAACCCTATAGGACCATCACATTTCTCAGCAGAAATTTTGCATGCCAAAAGGGTTTACTTTGATATACTCAAAGTACTGAAAGAAAAAAACTTGCACACAAGAATATTCTACCCAGCAAGGTTATCATTCAGAATTGAAAGAGGTAAATAGTTTTCCATGCAAACAAAAGCTGAAGGAGATCATCAATATTAAACCAGCCTTACAAGAAGTGTTAAAGGAACTTAAGCTGAAAAGAAAGGGCACTAATTAGTAACAAGAAAAAAAAATTGAAGTAAAAAAATCTCACTAGTAAAGGTAAATATATAGTAGAGGTAGTGGATTAACTACTTATAAAGTTAATATGAAAATGTAAAGACAAAGGTAGTATAAATAAACATAACTATAATAATTAGTTAAGGGACACAAAATAAGATGTAGAATATGGTATCAAAAACATAAAACGTGGAGAGTAGGATATAAAAATGTAGAGTTTTAGAATGTTTTCAAACTCACTATCAACTTAAAATACATTCTTATATATACAGACTGTTAGAGATGAGCCTCATGGTAATCACAAAGGAAAAAACCGTAGCAGATAATAAAAACACAAGGTGAAAGGAATCTAAGCATAACACTATAGAAAGTCATCAAATCACAAGAGAAGAAACCAAGAGAAAAAGAGAGGAAATAAAAAACAGACCAAAAAAACAACAAAGTAGAAATAAGTACATACCTACCAATACTTACTTTCAAAGTAAATGAACTAAATTCTCCAATCAAATAACATACAGCAGCTGAATGGATTTAAAACCAAAAAAAAAAAAAAGACCCATCCACACACTGCCTACAAGAGATTCACTTCAGATGTAACAACATACACAAAATGAAAGTGAAGGGGTAGAAAAAGATGATTCATGCAATGGAAATCAAAGAAAGCTGAGGTAGCTGTACTGGTATCAGACAAAAAATACTTTAGAATGAATATTGACAAGGCACCTGTGTGGCTCAGTCAGTTTAGTACACTGCTCTTGATTTCATCTCAGGTCATGATCTCACAGTCATGAGATTGAACCCCTCATCAGGCTCTGTGCTGGGCGTGAAGCTTGCTTATGATTCTCGCTCCCCCTCCCTCTGCCCTTCCCCAACTCATGCTTTCTCTCTCAGAAAAAAAATGTTTTAATGAAAACTGTAATAAAAGACAAAGTAGACATTACATAATGATAAAGGGGTCAACCCAGCAAGAAGATGTAACATTTGTAAACATTTTTTATCCACCCAACATAAGAGCATATAAATACATTCAGTAAATACTAACAGAACTAAAGGAAAAAACTGATAATGATAACATTAAGAGTAAGGGATTTAAATACCCCACTTACTTCAGTGGATAGATCATCCAGATAGAAAATAATGAAACATCAACCCTTACATGACACATTAGACCACATGGACTTGATAGATCTACAGAATATTCCATCTGAAAGCAGAACATACATTCTTCTCAAGTGCACATGGAACATTCTCCAGGACAGAGGCCACAGGAGGCCACAAAACAAGTCTCAATAAATTTAAGGAGACTAAAACCATACCAAGCATCTTTTCCAAGCACAACAGTATAAAGCTAGGAATCCATCACTAGAAGAAAAGGGAAAAATTATAAATATGTGGAGGTTAAACAACATGCCATTGAATGAATGGGTCAATGAAAAAAGAAGAAATAAAAAAAATACCGAGACAAATTAAAATGGAAATATCACATACCAAAAATCGATGGGATGCAGCAAAAGCAGTCCTAAGAGACAAGTTCCCAGCAATATGGGCCTACCTCAAGAACCAAGAAAAATCTCAAACACACAATTTAACTTTACACCTAAAGGAACTAGAGAAAGAATCAGCAAAGCCCAAATTAATAGAAGAAAGGGAATAATAACTATCAGAGCACAAACAGAAACTAACAATAGAAAAGACCAATGAAAGAGCTCATTCATTGAAGAGGTGAACAAAATCAACAAACCTTTAGCTAGACTAAGAAAAAAAAGAGAAAGAGCTAAAATAAAATCACAAATTTAAGAGAAATTACAACTGATACCAAAGAAATACAAAAACCTTAAGAGACTACTATGAATAATAATATATCAACAAATTGGATGACCTAGAAGAAATGTATAAATTCCTAGAAACATACAATCTTCCAGCAGTGAATCATGAAGAAACACAAAATCTTAATAAAACTATTGTTACTAAGGGAGATTGAATCAGTAACCAAAAAACTCTCAACAAAGTCCAGGACCATATGCTTTCACTGGTGAATTCTACCAAATATTCAAATATTTAGTACCCAACCTCTTCAAACTATTCTCAAAAATGTAAAAGGAAATAACACTTTCAAGTTCATTTTATGAGGCCAACAAAACCCTGATTCCAAAACCAGATAAAACCATGTGTGTGCACGCATGCACGCGCGCACACGCACACACACACACACACACACACACACACACAGACTGCAGGCCAATATTCCTGAGCAACATAAATGCAAAAGCCCTCAACAAAATATGAGTGAACCAAATTCAACACTACATTAAAAGGATCATACAATGGGGTGCGTGGGTGGCTCACTTGGTTGAGCAACCGACTCCAGCTCAGGTCATGATCTCATGCTTTATGAGTTTGAGCCCCGCATCGGGCTCTGTGCTGACAGCTTAGAGCCTGGAACCTGCTTCTGATTCTGTGTCTCCCTCTCTCTATACCCCTCTCCCACTCATGCTGTGTCTTTCTCTGTCTCAGAAATAAACATTAAAAAAAATTTAAAAAAAACATATTTAAAAGGATCATACAATATGATCAGGTGGGATATATTCTAGGAATGCAATGATGGTTTAACATCTGCAAATCAACCAAAACGATACACCACATTAACAAAATGAAGGACAAAAAAAATCGTATGATCATCTAAATAGATGTAGAGAAAGCATTTAACAAAATTAAATATCAATTTATGATAAAAATTCTCAACCAAGTGGGTAGAGAGGGAACATACCTCAACATAATCAAGAGTATATAGGACAAGCCCACAGCTGTCATACTCCACTAAAAGCTGAAAACTTTTCCTTATGATCAGAAACAAGACAAGGATGCCCACTCATGCCAGTTTTGTTCAACATAGTATTGGAAATTCTAGCCAGGCCAAGGAGGCAAGGAAAGGGGGAAAAAAGGCATCCAAATTAGAAACAAAGAAATAAAACTGTCACTATTTATGAACTATGTGAATTTTACATATAGAAAACCCTAAAGAACCCACAAAAAAAAGTGTTAGAATAAAAAAGTTCAGTAAGGTTGCAGCACACAAATCAACATACAAAAATCTGTTGTGTTTTTATACACTAATAATGAACTGTAAGAGAAATTAAGAAAACCATCCCATTTAGAACTGCACCAAAAAGAAAAAATATAACAATAAATTTAACAAAGTTAGTAAAGACCTGTACATGAGAAACTGTAAGTCACTGATGAAAGAAATTGAACATGAAACAAATAGAAAGATATTCCATGTTCATGGATTAGAGATTAAAATGTCCATATTATCCAAAGCAATCTACAGATTTAAAGCAATCCCTATCAAAATTCCAATGGTATTTTTCACAGAAATGGAACAATACTAAAATTTGTATAAAACCACAACAGACCCAGAATAGCTAAAGCAATCCTGAGAACAAAGAAGGAAACTAAACACATCACACTGATTTCAAATTACACTACAAAGCTATGGTGATCAAAACAGTACGGTATTGGCATGAAAAAAGATACACAGATCAATAGAACAAAATAGAAAATGCAGATAGAAAACCACAAAGATATGATCAATTAATTTATGATATCTGTTTCATGATATTTGTTCAATAGAACAAAATAGAAAATCCAGATATAAAATCACACAGATATGATCAATTAATTTATGACAAGGGAAACAAAAAAGAATGAGCAAAGTTCAGTCTCTTCAATAAATGGTGTTGGGAAAACTGGACAGCCACATGCCAAGGAATGAAATTGGACCACTATATTACATGGTACACAAAAATTAACTCAAAATGCATTCAAGACTTAAATATAAAACTAGAAACCATGAAATTCCTAGAAGAAAGGCAGTAAGCTCCTTGACATTAGGCTTAGCAATATCTTTTTGAATCTGAGTCCAGAACCAATGGCAACAAAAACAAAAATATACAGATGGGACTACATCAAAGTAAAAAGCTTCTGTAGAGCAAAGGAAACTATCAACAAAATAAAAAGACAACCTACTGAATGAGTGGAAATATTTGCAATCGTATCTGGCAAGGGCTTAATATCCAAAATATATAAAGAACTCATAAAACAACAAGAAAGGAAGATCTTAATAGACGTTTTTCCAAAAAAGACATCGTCAACATGAAATGCCCATGAAAAGATGCTCAACATCACTAAAAGTGAGGGAAATGCAAATCAAAACCACAATGAGCTATCACCTCACATCTGTCAGAATGGCTCTTATCAAAAGACAAGAAAATAACAAACACTGGCAAGGATGTGGAGAAAAGGGAACCCTTGTGTACTGTTGGTGGAAATATAAATTAATGCAGCCACTATGGAAAACAATAAGGAGGTTCTGCAAAAAAATTAAAAATAGAACAACCATACAATCCAGCAATTCTGCTTCTGGGTATTAATCTGGAGAAAACAAAAACACTTAATTAAAAAGATATATGTACCACTGTGTTCACTGCAGCATGATTTACATAAGCCAAGAAATGGAAATAATCTAAATTTCAATCGGTGGATAAAAATGTGGTGTATATAAATAGAATGTTGCTCAGATATAAAAAAAAAAAATGAATTACATCTTGCCATTTGTGACACCATAGATCAACCTTAAGAGTATTATCCTAAGTAGAATAAATTTTAAGAGACAAATATATGATTTCAAAAAAACAACGCAGGGGCGCCTGGGTGGCGCAGTCGGTTAAGCGTCCGACTTCAGCCAGGTCACGATCTCGCGGTCCGTGAGTTCGAGCCCCGCGTCAGACTCTGGGCTGATGGCTCAGAGCCTGGAGCCTGTTTCCGATTCTGTGTCTCCCTCTCTCTCTGCCCCTCCCCCGTTCATGCTTTGTCTCTCTCTGTCCCAAAAATAAATAAATAAAAAACGTTGAAAAAAATTAAAAAAAAAAAAACAACGCAAATGAACAAAGAAAACAAAACTCAAAGATATAGAGAACAGACAGGTGGTTGCCAGAGGCGAGGGAGTGATATGGGTGAAGGAGATTAAGAGGTACAAACTTCCAGTTATAAAATAAGTCATGGGGGGTGTAATGTACAGCATGGGGACTATACTCAATAACACTGTATTGCAAATGTGAAAGTTGCCAAGAATGTAAATCCTAAAGTTCCCATTACAAGAAAAAAAAAATTGGGGCGCCTGGGTGGCGCAGTCAGTTAAGCGTCCAACTTCAGCCAGGTCACGATCTCACGGTCCGGGAGTTCGAGCCCCGCGTCAGGCTCTGGGCCGATGGCTCAGAGCCTGGAGCCTGTTTCCGATTCTGTGTCTCCCTCTCTCTCTGCCCCTCCCCCATTCATGCTCTGTCTCTCTCTGTCCCAAAAATAAATAAACGTTGAAAAAAAAATTTTTTTTGAAAAAAAAAAAAGAAAAAAAAATTAACTTTGCATGGTGACATGGTAAATAGATTTGGTGTGGTGATCATTTCACAATGCATACAAATGTTGAATCATTATGATGTACACCTGAACTAATATGATGTTGTATTCAATTATACTTCAGTGAAAAAATACTCACTTCATGCACTGAGCTCTCAAACATTTAAGTACCTATAAGTGTATGACTGTTTATAAAATCATCAACCAGATGGGCATCAACCAGAACCCAGGCTTTAAAAATATTTCCCATAGTAACGTCCCTTGGAACAATATCAAGTTTGCCTAACACTTCCACATACATTTCTCAGTTGGCCTTCACTATAACTTTATGAGTTAGAATGGATCCTGTTGTCATCATTTTTTAAGTGAGGCAATGGAGGTTCAAAGAGATTACAAGATTTGGCAATCATTATAGGGTTAGTAAATAAAGAAGGCTGACTTTGAATACAGGAATTTTTACTTTAAGTGTCGTGTTCTTTGCTCTGTATCAGTTCTTGTTCTCTACCCTCTTAGATTTTTGTTGTATGATTTATTCTTGACCCCCATCCAAGGCATTTGGTCTTCCACACCCAACATGATGTTGATTTTATGTTTTTGACACCTATAAAGTTTTCCCAAAGTAGGAACTTTGAGAGAAGGGTTTTAATAAAAGTTTCTTTCAGTTGATGATGAAACCTACCATAAACAAAGCAAAAAAGCTGCACTGTTTTTGCTTTTGGTTTGCCATGTTGTAGTTTTGTATAATCAGGTAAACAGACGCTATTTTAGGTATTTCAAACAAAGGGTATTTAATTTAGGGAAATTATTTTTATTTTTTTAATGTTTGCTTACTTTTGAGAGAGAGAGAGAGACAAAGTGTGAGCAGGGGAGGGGCACAGAGAGAAGGAGACACAATCTGAAGCAGGCTTCAGGCTCTGAGCTGTCAGCACAGACCCCAATGCAGGGCTTGAACTCACAAAGTCCAACATCATAACCTGAGCCAAAGTCTGACACAAGTGACTGAGTCACCCAGGTGCCCCGTAAAATTGTTTAAAAGGTGATGAAAGGCTGCTAAAAGCAAAGGGAGACGGGCCTGGATTTGCAAAAAGGAAGATGGGTGAAGTCCTGATGTTACTAATGGTGAAGAGTTGAATGAAGCCTGTAAGTCTGGACTCTTGCTACTGGTGGGAGTGCCAGTGTTAGGTCCACAGAAGATGGATCTCCTCAGCTAAGGCTGCAAACACTGAAACAGAGCTGTTCCTAGAGCTGACAACCACCACACCCTAGAAACCACCACATTGAGTGAGGCTGAAGCCACATCTTCTTTCTTCTCCCCATCTGTTGACCTTCACCAGTGCCTCCCACTGGCAGAGGCCAACAAGAAGCCAGCTGGCAAGAGAACCAGGAAAATGTAGCTTGCAGACTCCCAGTCCCAAGGGTGGAAGGGTGGGTATGAGTCCAGAAGACAGAAGGGAAACAGCTGGCATGTCCTGCATTATGACAGCTTATGCAGATCAAGCAGGGAGTGCCAGAGATGGTAAGGGACTCCAGGCCAGTGCCCTATACCTCCATAACAAAGGAGGTTATGTCCCCATCCCACCCTGCCCCCAGGAAACCAAAAGATAAACTGAAAGGCTGGGGTTCTCTGTAGTTTAAAAGCCAAAGGGGAAGATAAGGAGCCTATCCAAGAACAGAAAAAGTTGTCATTAACACAAAAATATGTCATGTGATCCCTGAAGGGAATAAGGATCTCTGCCATATTGGGAGTGCTGAAAGTGGGAAGGCAAAAAGAACAAAAAAATAAGACTGGATAAGAAGGTGATGAGAATATTGAGAGATCAGGTGGGAGGAAGAAAAGCAGATCAAGAAGTAAGAAGATGAAGAGTTAGAGAGAGGGGCACCCGAGTGGCTCAGTCAGTTAAGCATCTGACTTCAACTCAGGTCATGATCTCACAGTTCGTGAGTTCAAGCCCTGCATCAGGCTCTGTGCTGACAGCTCAGAGCCTGGAGCCTGCTTCAGATTCTCTCTCTCTCTCTCTCTCTTTCTGCCCCTCCCTTACTCATTCTCTCTCTCTCTCTCAATAATAAATAAACATTTTTGAAAATGAGTTAGAAATCAAAATGTATTTTCAGAGTGGAACAAACAAAGGAAATATTTCAGAAAGAATCTATTATGAAAGACAGAAAAGGGAAAGAGGAAGGTCCCAAAATGAGCTCTCAGAGCCTGGACAGGCTGACAGCCAGCTGGAATAGCTTACAAGAAAGCTTCAAGCATAAGGCTAGCAAATATCCATCAAGATCTGAAGAACAAAGTTCAGAGGAATGACAACCAAGTGCAACAGGCTGCCTTAGTTTCCCAGAGATGATTAGCTTCCAGAGGAACAAAGACACCCGGGCTGCAGGAGAGACTCTGAAGCAAGCACAATTCTTATTTATGGCTATTGCTACCCCGTCACCCTCCACCCCACCCTCCAGGCTGAGACTATACAGAATTGCTTTTCCAGTATCCAGTTCTCATTTATTACATACATAGATGGTAACTGGAACACCCACCCTCTAAGTAACTTGATGTAGTATGGGTTTCCCAGAACTCCAAACTGGTCAATTTTCTAAAAGCAAAGGGTAGAAGTACCTTGTAGTATGTCCGGTTTCCTCCATTTGATAGAGTTAAAGATTTCTCCCCACCCCCAATGTAATAAATGCATAAATAATGAATGAATGAATGAATGAATGAAACAAACACCTCAAGTTCTCTCTTCTACCAACCCTTCCTTCATTCCCTAAGATCCAAGACATCTACAAAGGCCACAAAGTTAGAGATTAACATCTCCTTCACTGAATTCCAAGGGAAATTCCTAACAGGATCTCTGTACATGGACACAGAAATCAATCTAGAAATGCTCCAGGGAGTAAATGAAGATATGGCTGAAGAAACCTACAATATTAGTTTTGGGGAAAAACCTTTCCCTTTTCTCAGGATGGGTTTGCTTGTGCCTTCCCTGGGATGCTCAATCAATGACAGCCAACAGTAGGTGAAATGCCTGATTGGCTGCCAACACCACATCAAGCCTCACCCACGCTGTGATTTCTGGCCACAACACTGACTGACCTGATGGTATGGATTTGTGACATCTTCATGGAGGGACAAGTACTGTGGTGTGCTCCTTATTCCTTACTAGAGGAGATTTAATTTTCTTAACAACATATTCATGGTCCTTAGGATCCAAATACAGGCGTGCCATTTCAACTTCATCTACCATCTCCACGTGCATACCCACCCACATGAACTTCGGCCACTGTCCCTAAACCAATGTGCCCCGTCTTCACTCCACATGCAGCTGCCTCCACCCTTCTCCCCGGTCCTCCTTCTCCACCTAGAAAACTCCTTTTCAGATTTCAGGGTCCAGCTCCAACAAAGTCCTCCTGCCTCTATAAATTCTTCTGTGACTTGACCAGGAACAATCCATCATTCCCTACTCTGTGATCTTCAGTGCCTCATATGTACCAACAGAGATGAGAACTCTCCTGGCATTTGTGTTTGTCTCTCCACCAAGCATTTTCCCCTCTCTTGGTCACTTCCCAAATGTTTATTTGGACATCCATATACCCCCTTATGCAGCCCACACTGGACTCAACCAATAAAAACAAATGGGAAGGGGCCTTATAGAAAATGTCCATCTAACTGGAGAGTGTGATGCTAAGTGAAATAAGCCATACAGAGAAAGACAGACACTATATGTGTTCACTCTTAGGTGGATCCTGAGAAACTTAACAGGAACCCATGGGGGAGGGGAAGGAAAAAAAAAAAAAAGAGAGGTTAGAGTGGGAGAGAGCCAAAGCTTAAGAGACTTAAAAACTGAGAACTGAGGGTTGATGGGGTGTGGGGGGGGAGGGGAGGGTGGGTGATGGGTATTGAGGAGGGCACCTTTTGGGATGTGCACTGGGTGTTGTATGGAAACCAATGTGACAATAAATTTCATATATTGAAAAAAATGAAAAGAAAAGAAAAGAAAAGAAAAGAAAAGAAAAGAAAAGAAAAGAAAAGAAAAGAAAAAAGAAAATGCCCATCTAGCTTGATTTGGTTCCTGTTTTCTTTGATTTAGTAGATCAGAGATATTAAGGATCCTGTCTCCAGTTGCGAAGTTAGCCTTACACAGAAAACACAGACTGTAAGTGTGTCCAAAGGTAAGTCCGACAAAGCTTCCTTTTTTTCCTTGTCCCCGTGGGGAAAGAGAACAGGATTCCTAACCAAAAAGAGGTTGAAACATTCTGAGTCTCATCACTACCAGCAGAACACACCGCACACTGATGGGAGGAGACGCAGCATAGTTCCAGCTGTCTGCAGGTCTCCGTAGAGCCTGGGGAGAAAGAGCTCCTCACCAGCAGATCTCCTAAGGGGGCAACAGCGGCACCCCAAGCCTCGGGCTGCCCTGGAGCGATGGCCACTGACAGTTCTGTTACCAGCAGAATGAGAAGAATCCTTCTTAACAAGAACAGCCCGGTATTCAGAAACCAGGTTCCCCAGGCACAGGTAAACACATCCTACATACACCTCCATCCAATCCCATGAACATGTTTATCTAAGAGTCCATTACAATCTTACTCTAGCTCTAGGGTTACCACGTAAAATACTGGACTCCCAGTTAAATTTCAGATGAGCAAATATCTTTAAGAATTTCAGTTGAATGGTAAGCATTTTTTGGTATAAATGTGACCCACACAATATTTGGGACTTATACTAAAAAAATTATTCACGGTTTATCTGGAATTCAAATGTAACGGGAGTCCTGTATTTTTAGTTCCTAAAACTGCCGGCCTCGTATGGCAGCAAAACTCAAACTGTTGCATTTAATCAGCCTACTTTTCATTTAAGGTCTACAGGCTTCAACTAATTTAGTAGACAGTCTAGTAACTAAAGAAAAAAAGCTCTGATATAAAGCAACAGCCCCCAAAGGGGATTATTCTAGGGACCTTTACCAATACAATAACTCAGGGCATATAGTATGGATTTCTTTTGTTGTTGTTGATTTGCGTGCTTTGATAAAAGAGTCTGAATTATGACGAGGTTTTTATTTTCCTTTCATTTGGGAGTTGGTACACGCTTACTACAACTGGAACTACCAGCTTGCTCCCAGGGACAGATATGAGACATCAGAGATCCTCCAGAAGCTTACTCAGCTCTCGCAGAATCATCAAAAAAGCTGGCTTGATTTTTTTTTTTTAATGTTTGTTCATTTTTGAAAGACAGAGAGAGACAGAGCACAAGCAGGGGTGGGGAGGAGAGAGAGGGGGACACAGAATCTGAAGCAGGCTCCGGGCTCTGAGCTGTCAGCACAGAGCCAGACACAGGGCTCAAACTCACGAACCGTTAGATCACGACCTGAGATGAAGACGGACGCTCAACCAACTGAGCCACCCAGGCACTCCAGTGGCCTGGTTCTTCTTGAGAGCTCATTCTCTCATTTCTCCTGATCCCATCTGGATCCAGGGATGGATGAGTAGCTACACAAGCCAGAGAAGAAGAACTGGGGTGTGTGAGCAAAAAGTCACTACGGAACTTCTCCTGGGGCTCCTCAAGAGAAAACAAGTTCAACCTACTGCATTAGTTTGCTTGACTCACTTGCTGTTCACGGCAAGGAGACTGAATTGTAGCAGCCTGTAATCGTTAAATAGTAATTTTTCTTCGGCTCATTGCTCTGTGGTGAAATTTCCCCTGCAGTAAGGGATGCCATCCCAAGGACCCTAAATAGCACAAAGTGTGCACCATTCTCTCTTCTGGGGCATTCACAGGCTACTGGGTAAGGTGCCGCCGTCGGGGCTTTTCAGGTAAGTACCCTGTCGTTTGCCTTTCGTTTTCTTTAAAATTTTTCACCTTCTTTAAAAAAAAAAAAAGTCTGAATTCAAAACTTATTTCCAAGTCAGAAAAAAATATTCTTTCAATCTCTTTTCTAAAGCAGAGACATCCTCTTCTCTTTTCTTGATGTGTCATCAGGAGCCTTAAAAGCAATCCCCTTGTGTCTGTCACAGTGACTCAGAAAACTAGGCCAGTGATGATTCTGTCATTTAGTGGTTCTATGACATATGTGCCCTACCATCTTTCATTTCTATCCTTCAACATACTAAGTGGGCCACACCGAGACATCCTTTTGTCACAAAGTACTCCGTGTAATGCTTTGCAGAACACTGAGAGGGAAATGGAAATGCGGGGGAGGAGGTACTTTTGCATAATTGGTGTTTATTTCCGTGGCAAGTCACTAGTTGGGAAAACATGTATTTGGGGGACATTTAAGGGCTGGCATTTCAATCTTTGACTTCAGTCCTTGGAACCGCCATTTGCGTGGTGACATTTGAAACTTGACCATTCTACAATGCCTGGTTGCCAGACAGCAGCCACTCTGGCAAGAGCTAACTCCAGAGGGAAGGGAAGGAGCGATCTATCGTCTAAAAGGAATGAATAAATGTCTGCTCAGGGTTCCCTATCAGCCCAAACAAGCAGCTGCATTCAAAAGGTTTCTCCTATCTTGTAGAGCCAGAAAAGGTGAGCTGTTCCAGGCGAGGCCAGAGAAAAACGTACTCGAATGTTTGTGTGTGTGTGTGGGGGGGGGGGGGGGGGTGGGGGGGGTGGGGATACTTCTTTCTTAAAGGAGAATGATGAAGCTCAATTGGAAGGTAAGAAGAGTACTTCCTATTCACCCCCCTCTACCTCCTTCTCAGTATGCCTTAAGGCAGAGCACGTACAATTAATTAGACTCTGTAAAGTCTACCCGGATGGTGCTTATTGTGAGGGCCTGCCCATGACATGATTCTCCTTCAGTCAAGACCACTTTTTTCCTAGCGTGTCATGCCCCCTATTCTCTTTAGCTTATGACAAGCCTTGAGGTTGGGAAAGAAGTCAACTGAAACTCTTTTTCTTTACTTTCTTCCTTGTCCCTTCCTTCCCCACCCCCGCCCCCGCCCAGTACCTCTGCTGTCTTCCTTAAGCACTTGTTTCCTTTCTTGACCCACCCACCCCCCAAAACAATTTAAAGGCAGGTAAGACAGTCTTAGAACCACAGGTGGTAAGATGAGATAGGAAAGGGCTAAAGAAAGTCTATGGTGGGCCACTAGCATGGGTTTTCAGTCCCTAAGAGGTTGGGTGAAACACTCCTAGACAAGGATAGACCACTTCCCTCTCCCATAGTAACAATACAACAACAACAAGAAAATGCTAATATAAAGCTTACACTTTAAGTACTTCCTAAATGTTAACTCATTCAATCCTCAGACACGCAAGAGGTAGATGCTAATATTACTCCCTTCAGCACATGAGGAGACAGGCCTAGAGAGGGTAAATAACTTGCCCATCATCACACAGCACAGAAGTTGCAGAAGAACCAGGACCTGAACCTGGCAGCCCAGCTCTGCCATCTCTAGGCTACCTCTTGTGGTTTGGAAGTAGTATTCATTTCTGTCTGCACTGTCTTCCCTCTCTCTGTTAAATCCCTATTTCTTTTCTCTTGGGGCAGAAAAGCAGAGAGACAAATGTACTGTTTCACAGGTTGCACTGAATGCTTCCAGAGTCCAGAAACAAGGCCCGTAACAATAGAAGAGAGGAAACGTGCCAGTTCAACCCACAAATCAAGGTCATTTCCCAATATACTTGCATCAGTTGCTCAGGGTTCAATCAGAGCAACAGTAGTAAGTATGAGAAAAGACTGAACCCTGACTGACTGACAGAAGTAGGCTGGGCCGAGTGTACATGTACTTTGCCAGGGGGCTTTGACTCACGCACTTGTGGGGGCTGGTTAGTTAAGCAAGGCCAAGGCCCTCACGAGTACTTTTGAAGTGAGACATCTGCACGAAAGACTATTCGAGAGGGAAGACATAAAGTGGGGGAGATCAAGGATAAGCCGGGACCCCAGAGGTATGATCCGAAGCCCCGGTAAGTTCTTACTGACTCTGACCTTGCTGGGATGAGCGTCCTGCAGATGCCGGAATGATAGGGGAGGCTTTGACATGAAGCGCAACACAACACGAGGCCCAGGAGCCGGATGAGGATCTCCAGGGCAGCGCGCAGATGCGAGCTTGGTCACCGTCTGCCACCAACACGTGAGCCGGAAAAGAGGCGGCACCTGTCCGGTAACATGGCTGCTGCGGCTTCGCTTCCGCCCCCAGCCTCTGACAAGGTTGTCTCCTACGGCCTATCGTACCTGGACAGACGCGGGAAGGGAGTTCTGGGAAATGTGGTTCGGCCCCGTGAGGCCACCCCATTTCAAAGGCACCAAGCCACTTGGTTGAAACTATTTCACGCCTAAGCCTTGGTGGAATCGTCTCCCTATTGCACCAGCTTCACCTCTCAGTAAGTGTGGAAAGCGGAAAGGCTGAATGATTAAGATATGGATTCTGGAACTACTCAGATCTGAGTTCGAATCCTAATGCCACTTACTGGGCAAGTGACCTCTATAGCTTTTAATTTATGTATTTGCAAAATAGGAGTAATAATAAAGCTCTCATCACTGAAAACAGTAAAGATAAAGTGAGATAATAAAAGGTGCTACGTCTAGCACATATTAACACTAATATTTATATATAAAATACAATATATAACCGTAAACATACTGTAATAAAGCTAATGATCGTTTTATTAAGACTTTCTAATTTTTCAATAAGTTATACAAAAACCAGATAAACTGAAAATGCATTTTCTCAGCCAAATAGAGTTCTTATACTTCGTGAAGAATGAGGTCTTCAAAGAAAAATCTATGAGGTCTCCTAATTTAGTACCCTCATATATTCAGAGTTTTCATATAAGATATACTAATTAAAATTTTTAAATATCCATTAGAAAGATGTAATTAGAGAATCCCTTGAGCACCTGAGTGGTTTGTGTGTGCATTGTTGTTGTTTTGGTGGGCTGTTTTGGTTTTGTTTTGTTTTGTTTTTGAGGATCTTTATCTAAATATGCTTACTTTAAGCCAGGAGAAATCCTTAACAGGAAGACAGTGAGAAAAAAATACAGATACCTGGGATCCATACCACAAATTAAATTCATGGCCTGTAAGCATTGTTTGATTTCTGTGAGTTATAGGATCCCTAAAATTCAGAATGGGTATGAATCATAGAAGCAGTTTAATTCAACCCTGCTCTGATGCATCAATCTTCTCTAAACCATTCTTGATATAGTCTGGGGCTTAGAAATATCAAGTGATGAGAAATTTACTCCACCTGGAGGCAGACCAGTCCATATAGAGACAACTCAAATTTTTAATTATTCCTGATATAGCCAGATTATGCCTCCTTGCAACTTAGAGCTATTGGTTGTTGTTCTGTCCTCTTTATCCAACAGACTAAGTATAGCACATTGATCTTTAGTCTTTGAGAATTGGGTTAATTCTATGGACCCGCTTCACTCCAAAGTATCAATGCTCCCATACACATGAACTCTACACATAATCCCAGAAGCTTCTCAGATATCCTTTAACTCCTCTGACTAAGCCTCCACATGACCTCTCTTCCTTTATTTAAAGACAATTGTCAAGTTTCTCCCGAATCTTCCTTTGGACAACTGTTCCATCCATAATTTTTTTTGGTGTGATTTAAAGATCTGTTACTCTCATGCGTCTGTTACCATGAATCAGTTTATCTTTCCAATGTCTCTCTTAATGTGTTGCACTCAAAAATAAACACAATGCTACTGGAGCGACCTGAGAAATTCAGAGGTTAAATCACCAACACTTGGCCACTCGTGTTCTGATTCAGTACAGAGCAATACTGCATGACACATCATAGGGCTACTGTTACTTGTATTAAACGAGGCCTCAATTTTCTATTTTGCAGATGGTTGGAGTAGAGAACCTTGAAGATCCTTCCAATTCTAAACTCTGAGTCTACCAGAAAGGCCCCCTGAAGGATATAAGCCCATCAACAAACTGGACACAGAAGATGATAATGGCAAACATACTGTTAAGTTGTTACTGTGATCCTGTGGTACCACATACAAGAGGAAAGCCTCACATTGGCGATGCTTAGGTCACATACCCCTTGCCTTGGTGACCAGAGGACAGGGAAAGGGGGCATATGGGTCTCTCAGCTTTCGTGAAGGCAGAGTTCTACATCTCAACACCATGGTGTGCTCTCTCCCAATGCAAAGAATTGGAAGCTGGACAACCAAAATCTTTGGCTGTCATTATAATGAGAATAGGTATAAAATGGAAAGATCCGTGATACTTACTGAAATGCCAATTAAGAGGGGAAAAGCTTTTCCCGTATTACCTTTGAAGTGCATTTTCAGGTTAATAAAGAGCTTTCATAAACATTAATTCAAACTATGTTGCTTGGAAGACTACTTCTGAAGCTTTATTACACTATCCTAATTAATATGCAGCAAAGAAACACTGTAGACTTACCAGTCTCTCAGAAATAAGGGGTTCCCGATCATTACCACGCTCATCATTTAGCATTTATGCATGTGTAGGAAGCATATGAATTTGTAGGCTCCAATTCAGCTGTTGTTCTACGGCTGAACTCTGCTAATTTAAACAACTTGAAGCCAGATGTGTTGTAAAGGGGCGATTTATCTAGATTAGTTATCGCAAGCTGATAGCCACAATCCTTCTTTGGAAGACACACAGCACATTCTGATCCTAGGAAGCCTTGGCATTATGAATTCCTTTCACTTGGTTGAGTGTTTTGTTTGCCTGCTAATATAAAATTCATTGAGGCAGCAGGCAGCAACTGGAGCTGTTGGGAGTTCAAGTCCAGTGTACCACAATCCCATTGCAGTACGACTAAGGGCAAAGAGGGCATCGCAGAATAACCCACTTACCTTTTTGGCATAACAGTAGGCTTTCTGCATACGCGAAGCACGTATATGGGTTATGCAACGGATTTAGGATGAATTTGCAAATCTGACCACCAAGAGACCATAACTGTTTCCACTGTGGTTCTGTAACCACTTGGCAAAAATGCATGAGAGTGCTCAGCAGGGAAAAGAAATGTGATAATTGTGGGAAGATTGGACATTATATTAGAGTAAGCTCTTTGGCACAAAAGAATAATGTCTGTGTAATGCTAGTTTCAAGTCATCTAACACTGGATTTCCATCGTGATGCTTTTAGAATGCAAAATGAGGGGGCAACAGTCAATAATGCTTAAATCTGAATAACCAACTGGGCAACCACCTGAAGGTTCTGCAGCAAGTGCAGGGGAGTGATAGATGGGAAAAGAAAAGGCTCAAGATCATCCTATGAACTGTGGAGTCGTTACCTCCTGCTGCCAGGCTTGAAGCATGACATTTCAGCTCATGAAAATATGAGTAAGGCCTTTTTTTTTTAAAAAAAAGCATGTGTCTTCCAGGTGCACAAGACATTAGTTTGTTTGAGAACCAAAAGAGCTTAGACTTAAATAGGATTTATCTCACTCAAGTGTCCCCGGATCCATATATCCCCTTCCTTCCTTGCATATGAAAAAACGTTGTGTACTTCTGTCTAGGTTCCCTTCAACTAATGTTGAAAGTCATTCAATTAGTAAGTGGTAGGACTGGAGTCCCAAATAGTCCTATTGGACTATAAAACTGTTGTTCATTACTCTTCACTACCCTACACTTCTCTTTCAAGCACTTTTATTAATCCTTTTTTTGTTAGTCATTAGTCCGAATAGACTTGGCTATATTGTAATAACAAGTAATTCCTGAAATCTTACTGGCCTGACAGGTCACCTGGTCAGTGTGGAGTGTGAAATTCTCTCAAAAAGCTCTTCTCCAACCAGTGTCTTAAGGACCTCTACATCTTCCAGCTTCCATCTTACAACGACGCCATCTGGAATCCTTGGCTTCCACAACATCTATAGTACAACATCCAATAGTAAAGCATCACATTTGTGATGCTTAGGTCGTATACCCTTTGCCCTGGTGACCAGAGGGCAGGGAAAGGGAGAATATGAATCTGTCAGCATTCCTGGTGGGAGAGAGAGTTCTACATTTGAAGACAATGGTGGATTCTCCCATGATACAAAGGGGAATTCAAAGCTGGACAACCAAAAAATAATAAGAAATGTTCATTACATCTATATGTGCAGCCCATTGTGCTAGAAGCTATATAAAATACAAAATAAGTAATGCATGGCTGCAGTTTTGAAAGAAAATGATATTCTAATCATCTGGGAGATTGATCTACAGAATCAGCTGTAATTTCAGATAATACAAGAAAGTAAAACAATGGAAAGTAAGCATGGCAAATATTGTTTAGGGAGGTAAGCAGTCTCAAAATTCCATGTTACATTTCACATTCCTATCAAGCAATAAGGTCAACTAACCTTCCTCATCACTTATGCAGAAATGGGAAAAAAAATCTGTAGAGAGAAAATTATTCTCTTCATGTGAAATTTGAAGACAACATTTTAAAAATATTTTTGAACCATTCTCTTAACATCACTGAAACTCCATTTTCTCATCTGGAAAATTATTACATGTACTCTAAATTTCCTATGGCAGTGCCTGCTACAGTAATAGGCACTCAAATAAGTAGCACTGCTCCCCCTTTTCCTGACCTTGGTCATTTTTTTGTACTGCGCTCAGTAAAGGAAATAGTGGTTGTACCTGCCACAGGTTGGTCTCCTGGAGTCATTCTTTCTTGGACTTCAGTCTCATTGTCAGAATTCACTTCCTGTCACATTCACTTCCCTGTGGTCCTGCTAAATGGCCAACCAGGTAATCTGAGGAAATAGTTTTACTATGGTTTTAATGGGATAATTTATTGGTATATTATTCCTCCAAAGTAAAATACTGTATATCAACAGTCGTCCTGTCTCAAGGGCTGCTAAAAATAAATAGTAGGATTTTTAGACAGTGTGTCAGCCCCAGAGAGCAAGTATATCCATGCCAAAGATTCTCAACCTCAGCACTACTGACATTTAGGGCCAGATAATTCTTTACTGGAGGGTAGGGGATGGGCTGTGCTGAGCATTCTAAGATGCACCAGAAGCCAGAAGCAGCCTCTTCCCAATTCCCAAGTTGTGACCACTATAAATTTCTCCAGATGTTCCCCGGGTAGGGAGGCAAAACTGCTCACATCTCCCCAACCATACACATATAAAGGAATATCTTCATTCTTTATAGGGCAAATGCTGGTGTTCCCTTCCAAAAGCCATTACACATTTTGTCTTTGACAACAGAAGCCTAATTTCATTGAGCTACACGCCCTCCAAACCTGATGGTGATCCTATTTCAAAATCAGAAGTAAATCCTCAAAGTCTAATCCAATTATGGCAATGCCAATGCCTTTACCAAAAGTGGTGTAGGAATAGTCATGTAACTGAAATCCAGCTAATAAGAAACAAGGAGGAGATTGCTACAGAGCTTCCACAACAGGCTTTACTGCTGACAGAAGTACTCAAAGAAATACCTGTTCTCTTTTCCCACTGGATATTATGGTGCCTGTATATGATTCCTAGAACAACAAAAATCATGAAGATTTTAGCTATTATGAGAACAAAAGCAACAATCTAAGAGTAAGAATCTAGGTCTTTGATGGAACTGACGCAAAGTTAACTGATCAGGGAGCTACCCTCCCCCTCTAGACTTCTTGTAAAGTATATTAATAATTTGCCCTTTTGTTTAAGCCAATTCAGCCAGGGTTTCCTATTAATGAGAGCTAAGCACCTTGTCTAATACACTCCACATATCACATCAATATAGTAGCCAGCAACCCCAGCCTATAGAGCCTGTTTGACCAAAGCTGCTTGTACACAATTAAAAAACAGGTAATACTGAAGAGTAGGCAATTCACTGTTTACGCTCCCTCAACGAATCATATTAAAAAAACACGTATTGGGATAAAACTAAAGTGTACACGGTGTGACAAATGTGAACGCTGTATCTTAGCATTTCAGGAGAGAAGAAATACAAATACCAGAGCAACATTAAAATTAACCCACCTAAAGGATTTGTCTATTTATTTATTTATTTATTCATTCATTCATTCATTCATTCAACAGCTATTTATTGAATACTTACTTCATGAAAGGTGCTCTGTGGTAGGGAGAATAAACAGATTAAAATTCACCCTGCCTTCAAGTGGCTTACAGTGCAGGAATGACAAGGCATGGGCAGAAATTACTATAATTCTAGGTTTTTATTGTTAGGGATCCTTACAGTGGATAGTTAGAATATTACGGGTGTTCAAATGAGGATCATGTTGCTTGCAATCTGTGGTGATCAATGCAAGTTTCATTCTAAAGGAGTAATGCTCAACTGAGTCTTGAAGGACAGGGACTATTGATTCAGAATGGGAAGTGACAGAAATGAGAAGGCATGGACAGAAATTACTATAATACCTAGGTTTTATTATTATGGATCCTTATAGTGGTATAGTTAGAAATATTATGGGTGTTCAAATGAGGATCATGTTGCTTGAAATCTGTGGTAGTCAATGAAAGTTTCATTCTAAAGGAGTAACACTCCACTGAGTCTTAAAATACATTCTACTATTTGTTTAGAATGGAGAATGACATGGTTGAAAGGCAGGAAGCACCAAACAGGGCAGATCAAGCACACACACGAATGAAGAGCTCCCAATGATTCATTTGCCTGGAATATTGAACACAAGAAGGGTAGTAACGGTCATAAGACACGGAATCCACATTCATGAATGTCTTCATGGTAAGGAAAGCTAAAGTCAGGGGGAAGGGCAAAATAAAAATTAAAGAGGATAAAGATCCTCAATGTTACAAATTAAGGAACATGTCTATCTCCTTATTCTGAAAAGAGAGATGAAACCAGGAAAGAGGACTATCAGAACCCTTTGATTTAGGTAAAATAATGTTAATCTAATTATCTCTGGTTATCTTCTCCATCTAAGATCCTAAGATGAGTGATTTGCGAAACATCCAACGGCCTCTTTCACCCTTTTCAGCATCACAGAGTTGATACATCAGCAAGCTATAAATAGGAATAGGCTATAAAAAGTCTAGGTAACACTTCAAAACTTTTCCTCCTTCCCTCTCCCCTGAAAAATCCTTATACATAGCCTATTTTCCTTCAGGCTTGTGCAAGTTTTCAACCCTCAAGTAAACATAGGTAATGTTAGCTTTTTAAATAAAGATGATTTGGTTTCTAGTCATATTCCCAAGTTGATTCAGTAATTCAACACAGATTCTGTTCTCAAATTATAGCATAAATCATTTACTATATAGTAGGTGGTTTAATGATTTCACAGAAAATGTAAAATCAATTTCAATGCAAATGTAACTTCAATAGAAATCACCACTTCCCCCACTTATCAACTGTGTGACTTTGGAGATATTATCTAACCTTTCTAAGCCTATTCTTCATGAAAAAAAAAAATGAAATAACCACATCTACCTGTGAATCTTGGTGAGAGCATTGAATAAGCTGATGCATCTAAATCACCAAAACAAATCCTGGTACCTGGTAAGTGCTCAAAATTGGGGGCAGGTGTCATTTAATCAAAGCCACAGAAACAGAAAGTAGAATAAAAGGAGCATTTGTGAAAGAATATACGAATATCTGAGAGAAACTAAGAGAAGAAATTATCGCAGGGCCTCACGAGAGACTAAGAAATGGGATGTCAAAAGCTGACTGAATCATCTCTTCTAGACCAGGCCGTTTCTGTGTCACATGTTGACGGATCTACTGGGCTGCTTCTCACTCAGCAGACTAGCTGCTCCTGCTTCCCTGAGCACATGGCAGCAAGGACCACCCCAGGCCCGGCTTGACACCACACTTATGTCCTAATACTGAACAAGGCTTTGAACTATGGGAGACAGCGTCAGCTTGGTCCAGCCTGGGTCCAGTATTGAACAATCACACAATCCACTGGGCCTGTCCTCCTGGCCCAGTGCCCACTCACTTCTGAGTTAAGCATCCTCTAGGAAGAGGATATGACAATGGGAAGGAAGCAACGGTCACATCGAGTATAGTCAACAAAGAAAACCATAATGCCCTCACTGTAAGGTTCTCCAGGTAAAACAAAGGAAATAGTGGACTGTGGTATCACTAGAGGAATCCCATTTCAGAGTTCAGAGGAGCACAAGGAGTTTTCAGCAACAGCCTCTGCCAACTTCTACCCCAGCTCTTCCCCTCCCTGCTATAATATATTCAGGTCTCTTCCATTATGGCTGTGTGTGTATTTCAGTTTGGCATCTCCCTCGGTAGTGAAGCGGAGGTGATCATATTTCAGGAGGTGCTAGTTCCTGCGCGTGGAGTTGCCTCTGTGTTATAATTGCTTTCCGCCATGCAGCTGCCACACATGAGCTAATCTACATGCTGTATGGCTCCGTTTACAGCAAGCCGACCTCACACTGAGTTTAGAAAGAGGCAGGCTCTGCCCGCAAATCTTGCTTCCTGAGGCATGTCATTTCTTTGGACGATTTGCGGTCTGATAATGACCATGTCATGATTGTGCAGTGATAACTCCAAATGCCTCAACACACTTGATGGATCTTAGCATAAATTGGCCATTTATCAACATGTGGGACCTTTAGAATTTCCATATTCGAGCTGCTCTGCCATAACACTGATTAATTGTTCAAGGCCCAATGTAACCTCCACATCCTGTGTTACCGAGAGGTTACAGCTACCCACGTGACTTCATTAGATTTGCCTGGGAGGAAAAAGTGCTGCTTACTCTTCGGTGAGAGGCAATGATCTCCTGGTTTCCCAGTGACCTCACAGGTTTCCTTAAAAATAAAAAGCATGCGTGGACTCTTGCATATCACCTACAGTTCCAGTGGAAAGCAGGAAGTCTCTTTGAAGATATTAACAGGGTGCTGCTAGCAGTCTTTGAAATCAGGGAGGAAAAAGAAAGCAAAAGCTTTCCTTATATTCAAAGTCTGTCTTGTTCCCCATTTAATGAATCTGAACTGATTATTCAAGTTGTTTTTTTTTTCATAATTGCTAACTTACTTACTACTGGTGTCCTTCATTGTCATTCATGTATTCGTTGAGCTAGCTAATATTAAGTGCCTACTATGAGCTAGCACTGTTGGTGTTACTAGGAATAGCAGTAAAAATGCTTGCAAAATAGTTCATAGTTGTCTTTTCAGTACTTCTAAAGACACACACACACACACACACACACACACACACACACACACATACATCCCTGAATGCCTATGCCTACATGCACATGATTTGGGATTTTGACCCCTCTCTCTCTGGTGTGAACTTTGCCCCAAAGCCCACACCCACATCCCCTTCACTAACAGTTGAGATCTGAACATTGAAAATTCACATAAAGAATCCAAGATCAAAAGGTGGGCATTAGGGGAAGATAGAATTGGTTTTGTATAAGAAAAGTTTCTTAAGAATTAGAGTTGTCCAACAACAGAAGGGTCTGCCCCATGAAGTGGCAATAGCTGCCCCACTAGCAATATTCTAGCATTTTTCAGGGAGGTTAAGAATGCGTTCTGACATTCATTACAAGGAGATCAATCTCAATGGTCCCATTTAATTCTAAAATTCCATTTCTTCTAAAGCCATGGCTATTAACATTCTCCACTCTGCCAATCAAAGGAAAAGAAAAAAATACTTAGAGCTGTTTAAAAGGACCCAACTTTATGCAAATGTCAAAGTATACTTCCTCCTCCACAAAGATCTTTTCCATCCTTCTCTTTTTTCATGGGCTCTAGTATCCTAATTTCCTTCCTTACTGGTTTTTGATACTATATGCTGTATTTTCAGTCAACCCTCAAATCAATGTGAGTAGCCATCTTTTTTGCATAGTACTACCTGTTTCAGGATTTTCCAATGACCCTCCATATGCTATGTTCAGAGTTTCATGAAGGTTATTGCTGAAAGGGATCTATGTTAGTTTCCTATTGCTGCTGTAACAAATTACCAAATATTCAGCAGCTTTAAAGCAATGTAAATTCATTGTCTTACAGCTCTGGAGGTCAGAATCCAAAATGAGTGTCATTGGGCTAAAAGCAAGACATCTGCAGAACTCCATTCCTTCTGGAAACTCTAAAGGAGAAGTCACCTCCTTGCTTTTTCCATCTTCGCAAGGCTGCCCATATTCCTCCATCCATCTCCAAAACCACCAATAGCAAGTTGAGTCCTCACATTGCATACCTTTGCATCACATCTGCATACCTCCAGAACTTGCTTCCGTTCTCCTTCTCTGACTCTTTTGCCTCCTTCTTCCAGCTTCTAAAGACCCTTGTAATTATATTGGACTCACCCAGATAATCCAGAATCATCTCCCGAGTTTGAGAACCTTAATTTAATCACAGCTGTGAAGCCCCTTACAACCAGAGAACATAACATAGGCACAGGTTCCTGGGATTAAGATGTAGACTCTTTGGGGGGCCACTATTCTGCCAACCACAGGACCTTAGGATTGATTAAATTCTCCATTTTACAAGTGAAGAAAGAAGGGCAAAGAGATGGACGCATGTGCCTACCACAATGGCGAGAGGTAGAATCGGAACTAAAATTCACGTCTCCCACCTTCCAGCCTAGTACTCTAGAATACCACACTGTCATCCTCAGTAGAATTAGAACTTAAGAAGAACCATAGCTGAAAGAACTATTATTAAAGCAAAGATGTTCCTAAGACTAAGGTTTTCTGAATTCTGTAAATTCTTCCATAACCTAACAGTCTTCTGATTAAGTCTTTTTTTTTTTTTTTTAAGCAACTGATAATTCCCTGCTGCTTAAAAGAGTTAATATCTTCTTTTAAATGTACTGGATTTGCAAAAATAATTCTCTTTTTATGCCATAAAGGAGGTTGGGGAAGGTCATATTCAACTTACTGTATAAAAGAATCTTCCAAATCAAACAAATTGCTTCATTTTATTTCACTTATGATTATGATTAAGGTGTGGGTAGTAGTTATAATTCCCCTTTGTATTCATGAGTGGCTGGTCCGTCCTTATGGGATGGCAGGCAGGTAAGCAACTTTCCTGTCTGCCTGGGAGCCACCCAGGCTACGCTCTCTGGCATAGGACTAATGTCCCATTGATGTTTGGCGAATTAAGGATGAGCAAAGAAATGCCCAGTTATCTAGCCCTTTAGAGCCCAAGCAAGCCCTTTCCATGCAACAGAATATGACAACAAAAAATCTCCTGAACAGCCCTCCCACAGAAGAGATCACCTCCATCAAGGACCTGCAGCATTCACACCCTCCAAATAGTCTCCTCTCATGACGATCGGGATTTCAATTCTTGACCTACACATCTTTCAGAGGAAAACCTTTTCCCAGCTGCCAGAAGCCCAGCAAACTTCAAAAAGAGGACTTTTCAACACTCTCCACCAAGGGCTGGATTTACCACAGTGATGAAATGGTCTAAGAACCTCTGAAAGACAGCCCTCCCACAGAGTAGCAACTGGAGATTATTCCCACAACATCTTGCCTCCCCAACCATTTGACAGTTAAACAATACTTAGCAGGACATGGTTTACAGTGTACCTTAAAGTCAACAGTAAAATGGGAGCCAGGGCCTAGTTAGAAGGAGAAAACAATTCAAACAAATCAATCATGAAGCCAATACTAGAAAGGGAATGGGATTCAACAACAAGACGAATGGAAAGGAGATGGGTCCCCCATTGAAATTTGAGCAGCAATGCCAGGTTGATGAAGGAGAAAGAGGCCAAACACTTCAGTATAAGGCTGAGCTGTCCTGGCTTTAGGCAGGGAACCAGGGCAAAGCCTTGCACATCTCCCATAGTTGCTTTTCTCTTGCACATCTGGCTTCCCGCAGCCTGGGCAGCCATAGAGCACTTGGCCGCTCATAGTATTAATGCTGGGTGCAGCTTTGCGTGCATCAGATACAGAGCTCCTCTGCCAAATGGGCCCCAGCACCTCGCCCCTTGCAGCCTGCTGATAATCTGCAGCTTGTCTGTAATTGTTGCGTGAACATGCACTTTCTTTCGCTGATGACTTTGGCACCCTCACAGGGCTGTACCCAAAAAGGCACTGAACAATGGGATGTGATTGTTTTGAAATGTGTCCAACAGGAAGCCATCCTCTGACATGCTCTCAGGCCCCAGGCTTTGGGGATTGGACGGATTAATGGAGTTCAGCTGTAGTTTACAGTTTATCATCAACCAAGTGTTGTTCTCACTGCCTGTCCTCCCCTCTCCAGCTTCTAAAGAAAAATAAAAGAAAAAAAAAAAAGGAAAGAAAGCAGCAGCCCCAGAACATTCATCGTATAACAATCTGAACAAGGGAAAGGGGGGGGAAATGCCCTCAGTGACCATGAAACTGACGAGGCTCCCCAAAATGGCTTCTGGCCTCCAGTTTGTCATGCCTAGCTGTCTTCCCCTTCACTCTCCCAAGCCTCTCCCCCATTTATAATCATCGTTCAAAGTGGTGAAAGGCCTAATTGCCCCGAGCAGTGTGGTCAATCTTCCCGCAGATTTAGCTGCCTGCTTTCATCTGGCAGCCTGGGAGGGAGCTCGGCATTTCCCTCCAGGCAATCTATATGGTCTAGCAGTTCACTGCAGAAAGTGGTGCCTTATCGATTTCTGCCATAGCTTCCATGGCTGACTCAAGGATCAGAGCCTCTGACAATGACTAACAAGTTTAAACCATTAGTCCCATTTGTAACTACTCAGCGAAAGGCTTGTCAGTCACCGCGTACCATATACTGCAGCTTTTAGCAGATTTCTAATTCCATTCATGGTGCCCACAATGACCCCTGTAGTTAATGGGGGTTATCGGAAAACTATTTTTTCCCTTCAAAAGCGTTGCCTTCTTCTTCTTCTCCTCCTTCTCCCTCTTCTTGGAACATAAAAGCCATTTTGGGTGTGATGTTTCAAAACAGTGATGCAGTCAATGATTTGTGTCTCTCGTAGGAGAAAACCTGTATCCCGGTGTGCTGTACGTCTATCTGATCCTGAAAACCTGCAAAGAGGCAGGTGACAGCCAAGGAATCATCATAAAGAGATCCTCCTGTCCTATTCTATAGAGGCTTATCTTAACGCCTTTTGTCTCCTTCCTCTTTGATGTTGAAGAGACTCATTTCACCATAAGAAACAGCTCTCTTTCTGGGTATCCAGTCACCCCACAGTCCAGCTAAAGCCTTCTCACCCCATGTGTGGCCCCCAGACCAGCAACTTCACCCAAGAACTTGTTAGAAATACACCATTTCATGTGTGACACTAGACCTACTGAATAAGAATCTTCATTTTAACAAAATTCTCGGGTGATCCCATGCACACGAATGTTTGGAAACCACTGGTTTCAAGAAGTTGGGTTTTGTTGTTGTTGTTTTTACTGTAACATCTTTATAACAAATAAAGCCTTATGCCCAATTAAAACCAAACTTAACACTCCCTCTACATGGGTTAGGATATTTTTAAGTGGAAAAAAATGAGTTTTTCTGCATCACAATTGTAATGAGTTTCTCCTTGTATATTCAACAACTGTGAGATTTTCATCTCCTATCTGCTGTATCTCACCAGTACCTTGTGTACGGTAAGTACAAGATGATTAGTTGTTGAAAGGATGATTTTCAAGAAAGAACAAATGAAGGAGAATGAAGACAGGAATGTGATGCATCTGCCAGTGATATAATGAGCCAGGTATTCTTAATATGAAATGATATAAAATGGGAAAGCTGATATAAAATGCAAACAGCTATAGGACTCAGCAGACCACAAGCTTCTGTGTTCATTTTTTATTGCCTTAACTAGATGCTCTCACCATCAAGTTGATTCAGCCTTAAGGATGAACTGCAGGAAAAACAATGCAGCAGGTAGGGCTTTTCTTAGAGCACTTTCTCATTTCCACTTCTAGATCATTCTCCTCCCCTTTCTGCCACCTATTTTTGCTCTTCTCCCCCTCCATTTGTTTTTTTTTTTTAATATATGAAATTTATTGTCAGATTGGTTTCCATACAACACCCAGTGCTCATCCCAAAAGATGCCCTCTTCAATACCCATCACCCACCCTCCCCTCCCTCCCACCCCCCATCAGTCCTCAGTTTATTCTCAGTTTTTAAGAGTCTCTTATGCTTTGGCTCTCTCCCACTCTAACCTCTCTCTTTTTTTTTTTTCCTTCCCCTCCCTCATGGGTTCCTGTTAAGTTTCTCAGGATCCACATAAGAGTGAAAACATATGGTATCTGTCTTTCTCTGTATGGCTTATTTCACTTAGCATCACACTCTCCAGTTCCATCCATGTTGCTACAAAGGGCCATATTTCATTCTTTCTCATTGCCACATAGTACTCCATTGTGTATATAAACCACAATTGTTTGTTTTTCTTGATTATCAATCTCTACTTCCTAAAACCCTATACTCAGCCAACTGAGACCAAAGTATCTGAAGAACAACTCATACTAAAAGTGACTGCTAAGGACTCAATATTTGAAGGATTATTTCTTGACATCCCTCAAATCAAAGCAGTCTCTTTCCTCTAGAGGCCAAATCGTCTCTATCGTTGCCACATTAATACCAAAGAAGGGCAAGATAACCTTATGATGAGATGTTTAAGGAGATTTCATTATATAGCTGCTCCTTGTGTAAATCTGACCCTTCTAGTTCCCAGAGAATGTTTCTTGATCATGTGGCCACCCTTGTCTTATGGTCGTAAGTCTTTTTTAGATACTAGTCATTAATGTGTGTGTGTATATGTACATAAATACACACGCACATAATCAAAAAAGCTTTACTTTCATCTTATTTCAAAATATAAAAAACGTAACTTAAAATCAAGACAAATTTGATGTGAAAGCCAAGGACCACAGCCATCTTTATCAAACAGAATCTGCATGCCATGATTTTGTTTTCAGGCTTAAAACAAGGGCTTAGGAAATAAAATTATCTTCTTCCAGTGATTACCTTTGCAAATGATAATTTCCAGAGCATTCATCTATGGACTGCCATGTTGTGACTACTTAATTGCTGCCTGAAACACAGAAAACTGATTCTGTGTTTTCGTTTTAAGATAATCCTTTGACATTTTGAATAACTACATAAATAGGTTGTTTTGTGTGTTGCTAGCAGGGGCCAGCAGGAAATTATTTCATTCAGGGGCAGGTGGTGCTGGTGACTAAACAGAAAAGGTTGGGTGGATGGCAGGGTGGGTGTAGACATTTACACACACAAGCACAGAAACTGAGGGGTGCAGTAATTCTACAGTGTCTGAATTCTCAGCCTGAATTTGTGTATCTTAAAGAAATTATTCATTGATTTCCCACACACAGGTTACAAAGTGCCTTCAGGGTAGGGGTATCCTCCTCCCCCAACCCACCCACTATGAGTTTTAATATGTAATTGGAAAGCATGTAAAATAAAAGGAAATGTCACTCTAGCTTGTAACAAAAGACCTAAATCATAACGGATTAACGAGCGGCATCTTGTGGCCCAAGGTGAGTATGACACTTTGGAAAAAGCCAGTTTGGCTTGCCAGCACGCCACCAGAAAACGTGTTACACCGCCTCACATCTGGCTTTTGATCATGTTAATAAGGGGCTGTGCCGGGTTATCCATTCAGCCTTATCATGCCACCTTCAAATATTTTTGTGAATGAGCACATTAACTTATAATTAATCATCATGCATTAATGTAAATGTATCTGTGTAGGAAAATTTAATCAGTACCCTTTCTTTCATATTTTAACAGTAGAGCACTAAGAGACCTACAAGATATAAAGTTCCATGAACAGTGTTTATAATCTAAGCCAATTCATCAAAATTTGAAAATCAGGGCTTCCTTAGAAGATGAATATAAAACCATGCAGCCATTCCCTAAATAAAATCCATTTTCTTTATATTGTTCAAATCCATAAAGAAAGTGGGGGAGATGGTCCTTCCCTGGCATCTTCCTCCCTGTGTGTCCCATAGAAGTGTGTGGATTTAGGCCAATATATGAAATAAATTAATGGACCTTCATAAATAGAGAACCAATTGGCTATTTCCATAAGACAGCAAAACACCTTGCTGGCTGTCAATTCAGTTTTTGGAAATCAACTCAGTATTTTAAAATCATACAGATTTTACCAAATTTCCGATTCTGGGCATCATTTAGCCACCATGGCATCATAAAAACAAAAACAAACAAAACAAAACAAAAACAATAACTAAATAACGGCAACATGTGAGCTATCAAGTCAAAACTTGATGTTGGCTTATTTTATTTGAGTGGGGAAAAAAATCATTTCTCAAAAAGTACAGGAGGAATTTAGCAATTCCAATACATTTATATCAGCTCTAGTTAAAAATACTAATGTGTGGCTCACAGATCTCAGCATATGCTGGGGAAGCATGTATTGCCTTTCACCAACTTCCCATGAGTCCTTGGACAAATTATTTATTCCTTCTGGGTTTTTAGTCCTTCACCTGAATGAAGAGAGACGCTCCCATGTCTAATGCTGTATATTATTCTAAATTATTAAGCTCTGACATAAAAATGTTACTGAAAACAGAAGACACCTGTTTAAATAAATTTGCTGTATCTGACGAGATGTGATCAGGAAAAAGGAAGCCATTCAAGTATTTTAAGCCAAAGAAATTCCATGCGGAGCATAGAACTGCTGAGAAACTCAATGGCAAACAGTGGACAATGAAGCAACCCAGAGATGAGCACCAGCAGGAAACTGCCAGCATCCTCCAGAAGAGGTACAACTCCAGGAGGCCACAGAAAGAGAGATGAAAAACCCTGACTTCTCTCTCCCCTGCCTTTAAAATCCCGTGGGTGCCTCCCATTAACCAAATGCAGCTGAAAAAAACAGCAAGTTAACTGCAGACTCTCAAAAAAAATACCCTGGTTTGTGCCATTTGCCGCTGTCCATGGTGTAAATACTCTCACCTGGCCAATCTTGGGTCACTTGTGCAGTCACTGAATGCAAAGTTGGGAAAAGAGGCACAACTGCTAGCATTATTGTGTCTCCCAGAGAACTTCAAGAGAAGGAACAGTCAAAAAGTAATAAAATCATTTGAAATAATAAGTTTGGCGGATATGCATTACCTTTGCTCTTAAACTTATTTAACTGTAAGATTTTATAACTTCATGGTTAATGATGTTAACTAGTGTTAACCAATTCGCAGGATTCTGAACATTGAACAGTTGATGTTCACAAATTGCTAGGAGCCAGGTTGCGGAGACCCAGTCCAGTTAACAAGGGACGTTGGAAAATGCAGCCCAAAAGTGGTCCACCCTCTCTGACACAGAACAGAGCAGGGGAAGAGGAAGGATCATTCCTGAAGCAGAAACTGAGAACAAACAGATCCAGAAACAGTACCTTACAAAATTGATGCAAGGCAAACAGATTAAGGATTACTTGTCTCTCCAAGAAGGAATTTAGCATCTCTATAACTGATTCTCTGCTAAGCCCTGGTTGGATGCATCATAATTAGGTTCACAGAATAATGTCCAGGAGAAAATGCATATTGGCTGATCCCAGTGATGTCATTTCCCATTTTTGGTCCGTTCTGCTGGTTTTTTCTTTATTTACCACTGTCTGTTGAAGACAACAATCTCCAGATCATCACAGAACAACAAGTTTAAAATGTACTGATGATTTTTGTACGGAAATTTTGACTGCTTTCACTCACTGCCACGCTTTCTCGCAAACTTAGTCAACAAGATGAGTCTGTGGTTGAGGCACAATAACAAAGTCTTCAGAAATGCTTAGAGAAGTGAATGGTCATTAGCATTCAGCTTGGTTTTTTCTTTTACAGACCTTGGGAAAGTCACTCAGCCTCCCTGGGTCTCAATTTCCTCATTTATAAAATGAGAAATGAGGGGGTTTAATTAGATAATCTCTAAGGTCGTTTATGGCAATTAGGGTCCATGATTTTATTATGGTGTATGTGAATTCAGTTTGAATATTTTATTCTATTTCTCTTCCTTTTGTTTTATACCCTTCATTAACTACCCACTGTAACTGGCACAGATCTCTCCCCCTCAGTCAAAAGCACAAGCCAAGACGATGTAAAAATAGAAAAAGCAATGAAAGATGAGTGAGAGGTTCCAATGACAATTAGGAATCTTTTCTAAATGGCCACATCTTGGAAAAGCCTGATCCAGCTTATTTTCTGGGAACTAATGATCACCTAAGATGAGTTGCTGATAGGCCACAGAGGCAAAGACCATTAACACTTGATTGTCACTAATTCTGAGTCAATGTCCCATTTCAAAGCCATTAGTGGTATTAAAAACTGAAGCAGCACATACACACAAAGAGGGGGAAAAAAGAAGAAAAACATTAGGGTATACTCAAGATTAACATGTTACTACAACAGATACAAAAGAAATGTTCATGAAAAGACTTAATTCAATAAATGCCTATTCAGAGAATCCTTAGTGCAAATTTTGTACTAAGCATTCCATGAGCTATAAAAAGGAATGCTTCCTCTACCCTCAAGAAGTTAGATTCTACACAATATTATGTTCATATGGATTTGTATTTACTTGGCATTGATGGTCTTTCCAAAACTTCCAATTTCATGTTTTAAAATTATCTAACACAAACCAACTAGCCACAAAGGCCACATCAGAACATGTTTCATACATCTACTTAAATCTGTCTGCTCTTTCCATCCTATGTTAAATGAATGATTACAGATTACCTGCTAAGCGTCAGTCACTGTGTTAACAAAACCAATCACCCAGTAGGAGAACGAACAAGTGAGAAGCCCACAGAGAACTTAAAAAAAGGGAAAAAACAGGTGGCAATGTTGAGAGTGGGGGGGAAAGGACACCAACTTAAAATTTGAGGGATGAGGAATCACTGCTACAGTGGTCATCTGCTGTTTTTGCCTGCCCAGCATTCTTTTCCCTCGTTTTGAGTGCTAGCACCTAATTTCCTTTTGGAGAACTCTGTTTCCCTGTGGTTAAGGGAGTCTCCCATTAATTTCTGAAGGCAGCCCTCTGCTTATGGAGTGGATCTGTGACCCAAGCTAGACCAACCATCAGATATTTTCTCCCAGAAATATTAATCCTGAGTAGAGTGTCACAGATCAAAAATAACTGGAATTTTTCCATTGGTAGAATCTTCAAGAGACAATACACTGGCCCCTATCACTTAAATTCCTGGAGTTGCCTTCATTCCTGTCCCTCCAAGGTCCTGAGTTTTTAGCTGTTCATTTGTTTCTGTGCCCTTCCAAACAATTCCTTATTAGTATATAAGCCAATGTCCGTTTCTCTTGCTCGCAACCTACATTATAGAATATATACCAATTCCCAGTAGAAATGCTAAGCTAAGCCCAGGAGATGTTGCTGCCCTAAGAAAAGGTATACAGGAAAAAGGAGAGGTAGTGCACAGTATGTTCCAGCAGCCAGAAGAAACTTTGACTGGCTGGAATATAAAATATAAGATAGAATTACAAGAGAGAAGATAGTGAAGAGTAAGATCATTCAGGAATTCATAAACATGCTGAGACCAAATGAAACCATTAAAAGGAGTATACTCCACACCTAGAGCAGAGCCTAATGCAGGGTGGGGACTCAGGACCCTGAGATCAAGACTGGAGCTGAGATCAAGACCGGAGCTGAGATCAAGACCGGAGCTGAGATCAAGAGTTGGACGTTTAACTGACTGAGCCATGCAGGTGCTCCAACAGCCTTTTAAAAGTAAAATGTTTTAGAAAGATTACCCTGAAATCAATAAGCAGAATATATTGGAGGCTTTAGACTAGAAATAGGAAGAGTGGTAAACTGATGTTTCAGTAATCCCATTCCAGAGAATATAATGGCTTGACTTGGGATGGCAGGAATGGAAATAAAGATGGTAGATGGGCTTCTGAGAAGTTGGGAAGTTAGACTCAACAGGACAGGGAGAATGAGTAGATGTTGAGGGCAGAAGGTAAGAAATCAAAGGTGGCTTCCCGGGGCACCTGGGTGGCTCAGTGAGTTAAGCCCTGGATTTCAGCTGAGTTCCTGAGATCAAGCCCCACTTTGGGCTCGACATTAACAGCACAGAGCCTGCATGGGATCCTTCCTCTCCTTCTCTCCCTGCACTCCTCTGCTCACGCACGTACACAGGCTCGTTTTCTCACAATAAATAAACTGAAAAAAAAAAATCATCAATAACTTGCAGACTTGAGTTTGGATGGTTAAGTGGTCCCACTCACTAAGAAAACATAAAAACCAATTCTGGTTTGCTAAGGAAGATGACCAATCCATTGTTTTACATGTTGAGCTGCTTATGAAAAATCTAAACAGATAGGTCAAGCAGGTCAACAGGAATATAAATTGATAGAAGATACCAGAACGTAAGATAGAAGTTTGGATTTCGGAATCAGCAATATTTAGTTGGAAGCAAAATTTTGAGAGTGAATCAGATCATCTGGGGAGTGTACACAGAATAAGCAAAGATTACAGTGCAGAACAGATTCTCCATGACATATCAACATTTTAGAGTTAGATGCAATAAAGGACCCAGGGTAGCCATAGACATCAGAGGAAAACTATGGGACTGTAATTTTATGGAGATGAATATAAGAAAATATTTCCAGATTAAAGATATAGATAATGCTGTCAAGAGATCAAGAAAGATAAAGATTGAGAAGCATCAATGGACTTAGCAACAAGGAGGCTCTTGGTGGCCTTGGTCAGAAACTAGACGGCAGTAGGTAGGAAAGTGAATAGATGAAGCAGAGAAAGAAGTGTAGACAACAATTCCAAATAGTGTGGCAACAGATGGGATGTAAAAAGATAGGGGAAATGGAAGAGAAATTTAAAAGAATGTGTTCTAAAAGATGGAGGTGTCTTGAGTATGTTGACATGTTGGTGAAAAAGAGCAAATAGAGAGGATGTGGTTGCAGAAACAAGAGACAGGAGGGATATTCAATGGGCCAAGATCCCAGAAAAAGTTGGAACTCATGTGGTAGAATTACCCTCAAAGAGAATTAGCAGCACTTTTTTGAACTTTTAGAGGAAAGTTGCAGGTATTAATTTGCAAGCCCAGAGATGGAATATTGAGGAAACTCCTGTCTAATGGATCTAGTTTCTCTTAAAATAGGCGAAAAGATCATCATCTGAGAGTCAGGATTTGTTTCTGTAAACTTATTGATTATGCCCACATTTGTTTTATTTCTGACTTTTCTTCATTTTATTGTTGCTCTAACTAAAAGGAACCAGAAAAACAGCAAGGAGTAGACACTAATTCCACATAACTGAGAATTGAAAAATGTATTTAACAAAGATCTGTTGTTTGCCTATTATGTGCCAGGCATAAGGACTATGGCAATCACTAAGGCAAACTACCCACCCACATGGAATTTTGTAGTCTTTGGTTAATAAATAAATAAAACAAGATAGCTACCAGTAATGCTAAGAGACTTGAGGAAAATAAGTAGTATGATAAAGAGCAACTGAGGAGGAAAGAGGAGTTATTTTGATAAAGTAGTCAGGAAGTGCTTCTCTGAGGAGGTGGTTTTTGAGCCAACACCTGAAACATGAGAAGAAAAAGGTCACTGAAAACTCTAGACTCTAGAGTCTACAGGGAGATCATTAATGGCAGCTGGTGCAAAGTCTTTGGGCAAATGGACCCATTGTGTTTGAAGGAAAGAAAGCAGTGTGGTTGTGGCAGAGGGGAGACAACAAAGTCAGAGAAGAAAGCAAGGGCAGATCCTATCAGCTCCTTCCAAGTCAATCTTCTATTTCTTGTTTATGAGAAGTCATTGGAGGATTTAAGCAGGGAAGCAACGTGATCTGATTCACTTATTACTAGTATACAACAACTTAACCTCCATCCTAAAACTTGAGAAGATCTTATGTTTTAAAACATGAGCTAGAGTTGGGGCACCTAGGTGGACGAAGTGGATGGTTGAGAGTCCAACTTCGGCTCAATTCAGGATCTCATGATTCATGAGTTCAAGCCCCCCATCAGCCTCACTGCTGTCAGCTCAGAGTCCATTTCAAATCTTCTGTTCTCCTCTCTGCCCCTCCCCTGCTCGTGCTGTCTAAAAAATAAACATTAAAAAAAAATCTAAAAAGTGAGCTAAGGTATATTAAACAGTTTGCTGTCAGTCCTCTTCTTGTGCCTCATACGCGAAAAACTTTTCTATTTTGAAGACAATAAAAGTGAAAGCCATAATAACATGCTATTTTTCTCACCATCCATCTGATCCAAACTATAAGCATAATTATCATTCAGTCTTTCACCAAGCCCTCTCCACCTAAATTATTTGATAAACTTAAGGAATTATAAATGAAAAACTTATCATGAAGGCCATCAAGATGGTTTTCAAATTTACATTGTACCAAAAAAGATTAACAGCCTGGCAAGGACACTATAAATTTCACTCAGCATGCCTTTTAAAAAGTTGGATTCCAAACAATTATGCTTCTTGATATCCTTGTTAATAAATATTAGACATACTCATTCTCATTTAGTTTTTAGAAGTTCAATATTTAACTTCTAAAGCCTAATGAGTGATTAGCACTTTGAGGTATTACATTGAATAGTTATTAACAGTCCAAGATACATACACCATTAGAATTATTAACACAATTCCTATGGAATCTCATAAAACAGAATAAAAACCATTGACACATTAAAAAAACCAATGACAGGGGCGCCTGGGTGGCGCAGTCGGTTAAGCGTCCGACTTCAGCCAGGTCACGATCTCATGGTCCATGAGTTCGAGCCCCGCGTCAGGCTCTGGGCTGATGGCTCAGAGCCTGGACCCTGTTTCGGATTCTGTGTCTCCCTCTCTCTCTGCCCCTCCCCCGTTCATGCTCTGTCTCCCTCTGTCCCAAAAAAATAAATAAAAACGTTGAAAAAAAAATTAAAAAAAAAAACCAATGACACACTGAAAAGCTCTATGTGACCATATTGTCATACTTTCAATTAGTGTAAAAGAAAAAAATACCATTATAAAATTTCAGATTTAATGTTTTTATTAATCATTTGATCAATCAAAGATATTAATATCATGGGGTGCCTGGGTGACTGAGTCGGTTAAGCATCAAACTCTCGATTTCAGTTCAGGTCATGATCTCACGGTTCATGAGACCAAGCCCTGCTGTCAGTGCAGAGCATGCTTGGGATTCTCTCTCTCCCTCGCTCCCTCCCTCTGCCCCACTCACATGTGCGTGCTCGCTTGCTCGCTCTCTCTCTCTCTCTCTCTCTCAAAATAAACATGAATAATTTTTAGAAGGTATTAATATCTTCTAAATTGGTATTCTATAGTGATCTATTTTATACATGAAACAAAATAAAACAAACAAAAAAACCCCCACTAAGTTGGATGAAAGGAGCAAATTCTCAAAGCAGAGCAATGGACAAGGATGGTGCACCAAATCTTAGCAGAAAGAAATGAATACCATCCTAAGGATAGGATGGAGAAGATGTGTCTCAATGAGCAGCTATGGTACAAAATGAAATACTAGAGATCTTAGCTGTGAGCCCAGTGGTTCAATATAACCTTACAGAAGACTTTCAGTGTCTCAATAAAGAAGATCTTTCTATAGTGCCCCAACTGCATCTTCCCAGATATACTTAATTTTGTCCTGAGAGGCAAATCAAGACTAATTATCACAAACAAAAAATTCATGCAGACAAGCTCTATAGTTTGGCAAGAAGTCACTGGACAAAATACAAAGGACATTTGAGGTCATTGGGATGAAAAAGAGAAGACACTAAAGAGAATTGGAGAGTGGCCTTTGCAAATCCTACATAACTCCCAAGGAAAAGAGGAATGAAATGTCTTCTTAGGCAGCCCCAGATGCCACCCATAAAACTACTGGGTGGAAGTTACAGGGAGATGAATGATGAATCAATATAAATGAAAACTTTCTAACAATTAGATACTTTATTAAATAGACTGTCTTCCTCAGTCCTCTGTCACATGAATTATTCAAATGGAGATCAGAGTTGAGGGTATTGTCTGGGTTAGGATCAGATCACTTGTTTATGATCTATTCTATCTTGAGGATTCACATTACATGAGAGTAATACATGTTAAGAAAAATGCCCTCAAGATACTCCAGTATTTGCTAAATATTTATAGAAGGTAAAGATTGAAAGACATTTCCAGGTATGTCACGAAATAATCAGTGAACATAACTTCCATAATATTTCCCCACATGACCCTTGAGAAAATGTTAAAATGTCTCCACGTTGATGAAAGTCACAGGGTGATGTTATTGGAAACCAAGAAATTGCTCCTTCATAGAGATGTTCCACTCCTTATCACAAGTCTAAAATATACTGGAAGAGAACTGGTTTACAGTGAGAAGATTCAGGGTCCAAAGCATTGGAACCCCTAGAACAAGCCAAATATATGATGTTGTCAATACCCAAGGAGAATCTAAGTCATTCCAATGAATCCACTCACTGGACTGATTTACTTGCCACCCATAATTACATATTTACTTCTATGTAAGAAAACAAGAGTTTGAGCACTTACACAAAAAGATGCCTCTTAGAAGATCAAAGTGAAGAGTAGACTATATTCGAAGCCATGGGACCTGGTTATAAAAGATCCAGCATTCAAATGAGCCTGGTTAATCAATCCCTAAAGCATTTTCCATACTTTAAAATCAATATTTACAGAGAGAAAAAAGGGTCAGTGCTCAAAATGTGAGCACTGTGCTAATATGAAGCTAAACTCTCTTCTCACTGAAAGACTCCTCAGAGTTTTTGGTGTTTCCTGTCAATCTCCACAAGGGTGGAGGAAATGCAAGACCCTACTATGAAAATTCCAGAATCCATGAGTGAGGCTAAAGTACCTGCCCTGGACAACAGAAACTGAGAAGTACCACAGTAGAGGGGAAAAGGGGAGAAACTACCACTTGACTGAATGGCCTCTTTCCCTCCCCCAGACGAGCACAGTGCCACAAGGATTGGGCCTCCTGGGCCTATAGTTTCTCCAGTGGGAAAAAGCAAATTCAAGGGGGGACATACAACTTCTCCAGTGTTGCAGGACACTTCACAAAAAGCTCACTCAGGTTTCACCTCACAGGGATCAATGGGGGCATATGAGGAGCTCAAGCACTTGGGATCAGATAGAGACAGAGGAGGGGGCGGTGAAGCCTACTATAACTGGGACTCAGATCTTGACAGACCACATCCCTACTTACAGTAGCGCTCAAGCAAAAATCCCTGCCACTGGCTCTGACCTTCTGCAAAGCCAAGCCAGGGGTCCCATCTGGCTAGGGAGCTCAGTTGGCAGTTCTCCCTGGTTTGGATCCTCAGCCAAAGGACCATACTAGTTGTCAAGTCCATTCTACAGCCCTGTCTGGACAGAGGAGAAAATTCGTAATCCTGCCCAACTGTAGAGCATGGTCTTCAATCCCACACTCCCAGGTAGCATGACCATAAATGCCCAACAGCCATGAAGCACATCCTACATTCTTCCCAAGCACCGGAGCAAATTCCCAATCCCACTCGACTGCTGACCCAAGTCTCCAGTTCCACCCCTACGGGAAACATGGCCACAACTGACCTGTAGCTATAGAACACATCCTTAGGGTCACCCTGGCAGAGATCCAAGCCATCAGTCCTACCTAATTATTGAGCATAGCCTCTGTCCCCAAATAAACAAGCAGCCTAAACAGTGTAGCCTCAGTGTCGCCCATCTGAAGAATACAGCCTACAATCCCAACTGTCAGTGAAGCCTAACATACAGCCCTGCCAATCAAAGAACACAACCTGTGGCCTTGTCTGGGCAGAGAGCCCAGCCATGACATCCATAGTTCAATCACAGATTGAACTGCTGCCACATGTGACAAGGGAGCCCAGTCTCTAGCCCCACCCAATTATGAGGTACAGCTAGAGGACCCAGCCAGAAAGCCACATCCAATGACATCACCCAACAGCAGCGTACAGCTAGCCCCACAGTCTACCTGATTGCAAAGCCTAGACTACAGCCCCACCTGATTGCAGAGCAAAGCCTGAGGCCCTTTCCAACCAACCATGAAACCTAGCCTATAATTCCACCTAAACACAGAATCCACCCATTGCACCAGCAAATTGAGGAGGACAGCCTAAGACCTCACCCAACCAGGAGAAATTGCAAAGCAATTTGGGGCCTGCAGCCCCATCATTTCAAGGAATTCAACCAATGTCACCACCCTGCCAAGAAACGTAGCCCTCAGCCCTGCTCAACCAGAAAGCCTACCCAGCAGCTCCATTTAAATGCAGACCCAGTTAGGAGAAGGAAGGAAATAATAAAGATTACAACAAAAATAAATGAAAGAGAAAGTAGGAAAACAGTAGAAAATAATAACAAAAGAGTTGCTCACCTTAAAAGATGAATAAAATTGACAAATGACAAATATGTAGCTAGACTAACAAAGAAAAAAATGAAGAGGACTCAAATAAATCCAAGAGAGGAGACATTACAAAAGATACTACAGAAATACAAAGCATTCATAAGAGAATACTGTGAACAATTTATACCAACAAATGGGACAACCTAGAAGAAATGGGTAAAATCATACCAACATACAATTCACCAGAACTGAATCATGAAGAAGTAAAAATAGAAAATCTGAACATACCAATAAGGAGTAAGCAGATTTCACCAGTGATCAAAAAACTACCAACAAAGAAAAGCCCAGGACCAGATGACTTCACTGGTGAATTCTATAAAATATTTCAAGAATAATGCCAATTCTTCTCAAACTCTTCTTAAAAATTGAATAGGAGGGAGTATTCTCAAACTTATTTAACAAGGTCAGCATTACCCTGATGCCAAATCCAGATGAGAACACTATGAGGAAAGAAAACTACAAGCCAATATCACTGATGAATATAGATGTAATAATTCTCAAGAAAAGACAAGCAAACTGAATTCAACAGCACATTAAAAGGAATATACAACATAAACAAGTGGGATTCATCCTAGGGATACAAGGATGGCTCAACATATGCAAATCAATACATGGATACATCACACTAATAGAATGAAAGATGAAAATCATATGATCATCTCACTACATGCAGAAAAAACATTTTTTTAATTCAATATCCTTTCATGATAAAGGATGAAAAAGAAATACCAGATGATTTCACTTTTATGTAAAATCTAAAAAACAAAACAAATAAACAACAACAAACAGAAACAGACTCATAAGTACAGAGAACAAACTGGTGATTGCCAGAGGGGAGAGCGTGGTAAGAGGGTGAAACAGGTGAAGGAAGAGGTACAAATTTTAAAAAAATCACAACAAATTGGATATAGAAAAACATACCTCAACATAATAAAGTCCATATATGATAAGCCCACAGTTAACATCATCCTCAACAATAAAATGAAAGGTTGAAAGCTTTTCTTCTAAGATCAGAACAAGACAAGGACGCCTGCTGTCACCACTCCTATTTGACATAGTATTAGAAGTCCTCACCAGAGCAATCAGTCAAGGAAAATAAGTAAAAGGTATCAAGGTCAAAAAAGAAAGAAAAACTGTGTTTGCAAATGACATGATCTCATGGATAGAAAACCCCAAAAACTCCACCAAAAAACTGCTATCACTAATAAACTAATTCAGTAAAGTTGAACGATATAAAGTCAAAATACAAAAAGCAATACGTGTTGTATACTTGAATGTTTATAAGAAAGTAAAACTTAAAAGTTTTTACCAAAAACAGTCACTATTGAAGTGATGGATGTCTTAATTAACCTTACTATGGCAATAATTCTGCAAAATATACATATATCAAATCTTCACATTGTAAACCTTAAACTTATGTAGTGTTATATATCTTAAAGCTGGAAAAACCTAAAATTTATGTAATAAAAATAAAATCAATCTGTGAACACGTAACTATTAGCCTGTCATCTAGTATGAGCTGGCTCTAGCATACCACTCATGTAACCAGAAAGCCCTAGGATCTAGTATCATGTCTTTAGGCAACAACCTAAACCCTGTGCAGCTTCTCAAAGACCAGCCCCACAAGTAAAACTGTACTGCCTTCTGCAAATGCTCCAGGTGTCTCCCCGTACATCTACCTCCAGAACTGATGGCTCCATCAAGCCACAGAGATCCTCCTCCTCCACCTCCTCCATCACCACCACTGATACAGAGTATTTTTCCAAGAACCAAATACACACTGGACTAGAGAGGACTGTTTGGAGAGGATGAGGATAGAAAATAATTCATATGTTCACCATAATGTCTAATACTCCCTCTTTTCTATTGAAAGAAACATTTTAAAGAGTAATATACATAGAGAAGAATGCTCAAGTCATAAGTATAAAGTTTTATTAATTATCAAAAGCTGGACATATCCTTATAACTACCACTCTGGTCAACAAATTGAATAATATCTGCACCCTAGAGGCCCTGCTGGTGTCCTTTGGAAGCCTATATCTTCACTGCTTATCACCGGCAACAAATATTCTGGCATTTAATGCCATAGATTAGTCTTAAATGTTTTTGAACACATAATACTTATTTTTTAAGCCTAGCTCCTTTGCTAGACCTTAAGTCTGTGTGTGATTAGTCCATGTCACATACAGCAAAATATATATGTATTCATATGTACATATATAATATAATGAATATATGTATGAATTTTTGTTGAATATATTCCTAGGAGTGAAATTACTAAGTAATTGGGTAGCTCTATGCAAGTAAATATTAATAAACAGTTTCCAAAGTAGTTGAGTAGTTGACTAGCCTCTACTCCTACTTTTATAAGAATTCTAGCTCCTCTATATTCTAATTCTTGTTAGTGTTAGTCTATAAATTTAGTCTTTCTCAGCAATGGTGATTTTTAAATGATAAAATTTAAAATATTTTAACATTACATTTTCCTAATTATTTAGATTCAGTCCCTTTCCATATCTTTATTGTCCATTTGAGTATCCTTTGTGAAGGCTGCTACATGTTTCCTGCCCATTTTGCCAGTGAGCTGTATTTTCTTATTGGTTTGAAGGAATTTATCATACAAGCCCTTTTTGGTCATATGTTCCAAAAATCTCCTCCCAGATTGTGGCTTGTGTTTTTTTCAGTCTATAAACAGAGATTTTTTTTTTTTTTTATTCACAGAAATTCTTCATATTGTTACGGACAGATTTAGTAACCATTTACTTTATATAGTAAATGTTTTTTTCGTATCCTCTTTAAATGTCTTTGCCTACTCCCAGATCATGAAGTCGTTTTCCTAAGTTACTTTATTATTTTACCATTTATACCTACTATACGCCTGGATTGATTTCAGTGGTGGTATGAGGTAGAAGTTTTCTGTTTTTTGTGTGGATACACAACTGACACAGCACCATTAATTTAAAACAAATTGTCCTTTCCACACAGACTCTGAGTAAAAATGGTGCAACAAATTATGTCCACATTTACTCATGGGTTTCATTCAGGACTCTATTCTAATCCATTGGCATATTTATATATCTGTGTGCCAATACTACATCATCTTGATTATTATTCCTCTATATAATAAGTCATCGTATTTAGTAAAGTCCATATCTACCTGATTGTCCCTGCTCTTCTTGATCCTTTGCATTTCCATAAATATTTTAGAATCAAGTTCTTGACTTCCACAAAGGCACACATTAAAAAAGAAAAATACGCTGGATTTTAACAAATATAATCTTGAATCTACAGATCAACTTTAGAGAGACTGATATGTTCCTCTAATTCCTGAAAACAACATATTCCTTTATTTATTTAGGTCTTCCATGTTTTATAAAGAAACGACTGTGCTGAGCTTTCTATTTCCTCTAGTGTCAGTTTTAGTAGTTTTTTTTTTTTTAAGTAAACTTCTCCACTACATCACAATTTTCAAGTTCACGGCATTAAATTGTATAGTGATGCACCATTTTCTTTCCTACTACTGACCTTCTGTCTTTTTGCAGTTACTTATAAATTTTATTAGTCTCAAAAAAAAAAAAAGGTTTGGCCTTGTGGTTCTTTTCCATGGTATACTCCTTTTATATGTCATTTATTTATGAATTTACCTTTGTTATTTTCTCCACTCAGTAACTTTTAATTTAATTTGCTATTCTTTTGCTGACTTCTTGAAAGAATATTCCAAATTTTAGCCATTGCTCTTTTCTAATATAGGCATTTAAGACAATACATTCTCTACATTTAGCTATATTCCACTAGTTCTAATATGTCATTTTTGTTATCATTCAGTTTAAGATATTTTCTAGTTTTCATTGTGATTTCCTCTTTGATACACAGATAATTTAGAAGTGTTTAACACATGGAGATTTTTCTAGTTATCTTTCAGTGATTTCTAGTATAAACCAACTATAGAAAGTAAATGTTAGAAATACTTTGAAATTTGTTGAGATCTGATTTATAACCTTGTGAGTGATCCATATGCACTTGAATAAAATCATATCCTGTCATTTGAAGGTATAGGAACATGTGTGTGTACATATGTGTGTATGTGTGTGGTCATATTTGTTATATATATTATTCAAATATTCTATATCTCTATTAATTAATGACTTTCTGCTCTCAGTTACTGAGAGAAATGTGTTAAAATTTCCTGTGTTTAAGGATTTGTCTTTGGCAGGTAGATAAGGAAATAGATGATACAGAGATATAGAAATCGAAGACATATAATACTGTGCATATAAAATTTGCATAAAATTTCTAATTGTTCCACTTTTGTGCCATTCTTCCTTTATCCTTATATCTTAAGTCTATCTCTTATAAAGTAATATATTTCTTTTTTTTATACAGTCAACATAAGAGTATTTCATCTATTTACATTTAATATAATCATTGACAAATTGGAGTTTAACTCTACTTACTATTTGATTTCTATTTATTCCTCCTTATAATAATCCTCCTGCTCTCCTAGTCTTCAAGTTGATTATGTATATATTTTTCCATATTTTCCCCTCAGCTTAAGTTTATGTTCTTATTCTAATATCTCAGGGTTTCCCCTAGAAGTTACAACATGTTCAATTATTAAGGCCTAATATAAATTAGTGTTTTAAATATTTTACTAAAATTTTATTTTTAATGATACAAAACTATGTTTAATCCCACTAACATAAATGTTTTTAGTGAGATTAAGTCCTTCATTATCTATGAAAATCCAAGTTTAACACTTTAAGATACAATTGGAATATCTGATTTTCAAAGTTTTCTTTCAATATTTAGCTGCTTTACTTATTAAAAAACAAACCTCAGCAAGGTATGTAGATCCAAATGGAAAAACTCCTTACACTTACTAAAATCTGAAATGTTTTCCAATCTCATTCTCTAATTAGGCAAATATTAGTATGAACATTTAGCTAGCAAATTATTATCTTCACTGAATTCAATCATTTATTTCTACAAAGTAATTGGAAAGTGTTGCATTCTCTTTTTCAAAAAATTGCTTTGAGGGGCGCCTGGATGGCTCAGTCGGTTAAGCATCTGATTTCAGCTCAGGTCATGATCTCACCATTTGTGAGTTCGAGCCCACCATCAAGCTCTCAGCTGTCAACACAGAGCTGCTTTGGATCCTCTGTCTTCTCTCTCTGCCCCTCCCCCATTCATATTCTCTTTCTCTCTCTCTCTCTCTCTCTCTCTCATAAATAAGGATTTTTAAAAAACTGTTTGAACATGTGTGATAGTATACACCGAGTCAGAAAATTTTTGTTCCAATTTTAAATATTCGAATAGACTATTTAGACCATTTTCAGGAACAAAATCAATTAACAATTATAACCTTTCTAAATGCCATTTTTCAAGATACTCTCCCATAACATGAGTATCTTTTGAAAAGCATTTACTTTCTCATTCACTATTAAAATATCACCTTTCTGCTGAAAGGGCTGATTAAGAGGGTGTATTTTAAAAATACCTTCTAAATAATGTACTAAAGAGAGCTACTTGTTATCCTATGAAAGGTCAGCAAATTTGGAACACTTGCACATTTGTAAAAGAATAAAGTATAATTCATCTTTTACTTTACCTCCTCTCTCTCAGGCAATTTTCCACAGGATCAAAAATAAACTTCCATGTGATTATTTTCATGGTCACCCTCCCTCTCGTTATAAACACCATGAAGATGCAATGTTTAAAACCCTTATTTAAGAAAGAAAAAACCACATCAATGACATCATGTAGCATTTTGGTCATATTGATCTTCAACTTCTTCTATAATGTTTCTGCCCATCAATGTTACAGAGAATGAATTTCATTTGTGGTTCTTCTTCTGGATTTTACCCCCAAAATTCTACTTTTTCAATTCCAGTCAAAACAGCTACACTTACGAGTTTTCCAGAAAATAATTGTTCTAAAGAAGTCAATCTATACAAAATATCTTATTGACTGTATTCTTTTTTATGGATCACAAAGTAGTTTTGTTTTTTTCACACTGAAAGTGAACCTAATAAATACTGTAAACTGAGACATGATAAAGCTATCTTTACTCTGAGGCAGCCATATAGCAAACGTTCCACATTTATCCTAATACTTGTTTCCTCAGATGCTGACCAGTGTTTTCTCTGGGCTTTCTAATAGTATTGGCTGGCATATTATTAAATTTTTTTTAACGTTTATTTATTTTTGAGACAGAGAGAGACAGAGCATGAACGGGGGAGGGGGAGAGAGAGAGGGAGACATAGAATCAGAAGCAGGATCCAGGCTCTGGGCCATCAGCCCAGAGCCCGACGGGGGCTCAAACTCACGGACGGTGAGATCGTGACCTGAGCTGAAGTCGGACGCTTAACTGACTGAGCCACCCAGGCGCCCCTTGGCTGGCATATTAGTTTATTGTTTACCATATACAACATTAGCCATTTCTACTGTAACTACAAGAATAAGGTGTTTCCCAATTTGTGGCATCTTTGTTTTAAACTATTAATTAATATTTATTCATTAATTTAACACATACATTGAGTGTCTACTACATGCTACATGCTCTTCTCGGATCTGAGGGTACAGCATTGAACCAAGAAGAAAAATACCTACATTCAGAAAGCTATTCTTTAAAACTCAAATGATGTTTCTAAATGTTTAAAATGAAGTTTAGTAAATTTTAGTAAAAGACCAAATAGCTCAAATAAAATATTATTGAAAACGCTACAGGGTTTTCTTCATGTTTTGATTGCTTTATTTTTTTTTTTTTAATGTTTATTCATTTTTCAAGAGACAGAGACAGAGTGTGAGAGGGAAAGGGGCAAAGAGAGGGAGACACAGAATCCGAAGCAGGCTTCAGGCTCTGAGCTGTCAGCAGAGAGACTGATTCCGGGCTTGTACTCACAAACCATGAGATTATGACTGGAGCCGAAGTTGGACGCTTAACCAACTGAGCCACCCAGGTGTCCCTCAATTGCTTTATTTTTAATTGTGTGTTAATTGCTTTGTCTTATTATCGTTAGTTCATATCTCAAAGCTCAATATAAACTTGTGGTTAGATTCATCATTAACAGTAGTGAATGAAAATCCAATTTTTATTTTTTTTTAACTTAAATCCAAGTTATTTAATATATAGTGTAATAATGATTTCAGGAATAGAATTTAGTGATTCATCACTTACACATAACACCCAGTGCTCATCCAAACAAGTGTCCTCCTTAATGCCCCTTACCCCTTTAGCCCATCCCCCCCACCCAACACCTCACTAGCAACCCTCAGTTTGTTCTCTGTATTTAAGAGTCTCTTATGGTTTGCCTCCCTCTCTGTTTTTATCTTATATTTGCTTCCCTTCCCCTATGTTCATCTGTTTCGTTTCTTAAATTTCACATATTAGCAAATTCATCTATCTGTCTTTCTCTGACTTATTTCGCTTAGCATAATATACTCTGGTTCCATCCACGTTGTTACAAATGGCAAGATATCATTCTTTTTTTTTTTAATCACCGAGCAATATTCCATTGTATGTATAAATATATATTATATATACATATATACCACATCTTCTTTATCTATTCGTCAGTCGATGGACATTTGGGACTCAAATCCATTTTTTAACAATCCCTGTTTTTGCTTATTACTCACCTATGTCATCATTTTACTGCATGTTGTCAACACCCCCATTTTCTCGACAGTATATGTTTGCACTATGATGAAGTTTAATCCATGGTATCTCTGTAAGTTAGGGTCCAAGCAATAAATAAACCACCATGGTTATTTTAGCAGAGAATTTAAAAAAGGGAATTGACTCAAGAGGTATTAAAAGACTGAAAAGGGAAGAAGAAACACTGTGGTCACAGAGATAATAACTTCAGGAAGCAGCTTCCACAGCTGGGTCCAGGGATCAAAGGGAAGAAGGTGGGGTTAACAGACCTAGAAGTGCAGGGGATGCTGTCAGACCTAGGACCCAGACCTCTGAGGGGGCGCAGGGCTGATTCCTCAGGTACTTGGAGGACAGGCCCCTGGGGTAGGACACAGACCTCTGAGGAGGGGGCCCTGCCACACTGGCATGGCCACACCTGGGAGGCATGGTGACAGTGGTTGGAGAGTTTGAAAAGAAGCTGGGAATTGGAGCCAATTACTACTGGAACCCACTGGGGTGACAGTAGCAAAATCGGCTGACACATAGGAAGGAGCAAGTTCTTGCTCCCTCCTCCTGCCCCTTTTCAGGCCGGCAGAATCTAACGGGGAGCAAACTGCCAAAGCAGAAATGCGGTTTGCAGCCACCCAACCCTGTCGCATGGGATGTAGTGTGAGACAAGAAACAATAGCCTAATCCCCAGTGATTCCTCTGCGGAAATATTTATAAACCACTTGCTCGTTTTGTGACACTTAGTTTATTTAAAATCAGGTAATATCATTCATAAAATTACAAAACTAGACGATGAAGGCTGCATTACTTCACAATGTATTAAGAAAAATGTCTGTGAGCAGCACAGTATATGCCCCCAGGTATAAAACTCCTGTCTAGAGGCACCTAGGTGACTCAGTTGGTTAAGCATCCAACTCTTGATTTCAGCTCAGGTCATGATCTCACAGTTCTTGACATGGAGCCCTGTGTAGGGTTCCCTGCTGAGCATGGAGCCTGCTTGGGATTCCTGTCTCCCTCTCTCTCTCTGCCCCTCCCCCACTCGCTCTCGTGTGCACGCGCACTCTCTCTCAAAATAAGTAAAATTAAAAAAAAAAAAAAACACAAAACTCCTGTCGAATGTACAGGACATGTTAGCATCCAACAAATAGGCCAACAAAGAAGGAGCCAATGCCAGTTTGGATAAATGATACAAGATTAATGGATTTCATTTTTAATGTAAATGTAAATGGAAGTTCTAATGTTTGGGTTTGGGTGTTTTTTTTTTGTTTTTTTAACACACCCAGTGGATGGTCATGTAAAAGTAGCTGCCCCTCCCTTTAGAGGCAATCGGTTGAGGCAAGGTTAGAAAATAAATGGCCCATGGACCAAATCTTGCCTGCTGCCTGTTTTTGTACATAAAGTTTTATTAGAATGCAATTATGTTTATTTGCTTATATACTGTCTATGGCTGCTTTCACACTATAAGAGCAAAGTTGAGTAGTTGCAATAGAGACTGGATGTCCTGCAAAAGCCAAAATACTTGCTATTTGCCCTCTTAGAGAACATTTTGGTTGATCCTTAGTCTAGACAGCAATATCCAATAGAATTTTCTGTAATAATGGAAATGTTCTATATATCTGCACTTTCCATTAGGGGAACTACTAGCTATTGAAAACTTGAAATGTAGCTAGTAGAACTTAAGTATTTAAACAGCTTCATGTGGCTAATGGCCACTGTATTAGAGAATGCAAGACCCGTAAATAGGAAAAGGTAAAGGGATTATTCTTGGGCCATCGAGAATTGATGTTTTATCATCCCTCAGTCTTGAAGGTGGTACAAATGTGTTGGCATGTCTACACCCCTGTGGTAAACACGACTCATACACTCCAGTATCTTGTTCTTGTATCCACATGGAGGATTATTATTCTTCTGCCCTTGAGAGTTAAGTGCAGCCATCTGACTAGACATAAACAGCAAGGTTAAGCAGAAATGGGGCGCCTGGGTGGCTCAGTCGGTTTAGCCTCTGACTTCGGCTCAGGTCATGATCTGGCAGTTCGTGGGTTCGAGCCCCGGATTGGGCTCCGTGCGGACAGCTCAGAGCCTGGAGCCTGCTTCGGATTCTGTGTCTCCCTCTCTCTCTCTCTGCCCCTCTCCAACTTGTGCTCTCTTTCTCAAAAACAAATAAATGAATAATTAAAAAAAAATTTTTTTTAATGCGTAAGCAGAAATAACGTATGTCATTTCCAGACCAGAGAAGGTACTTGCCAGCATTCAACCCTCCAACACCCTCTTGCCCAGCTGAGGCAAACCTTAACACACGGTGTTGAAAACTCAGTATCAGAAGATAATAGTGGTACCTCTTTCCACCTGAGCCCTTGAATAACAACTGTATGAAATCACTCCTCCAACCCCATTGGACACATGGCACTAGTGATTTGTGTATACTTTTTTTTTTTGTCTTACAGAACAGCTGTTTGGAGGTCATTTTTCATCCCAACATAACTTAGTCATCTCTGACACAATCCCCTAATACAGCATCCAAATAGCCTCAGAAAACCCTCCCTCGCCTCCTTGCTTCAAGTCTGCCAAATAAAGTTAGAGGGAGAGCACGCAAGCCAGAGAGATGAGGCTGCAAAGGGAATATTCCACTAGCTCTGAGTTTCTTTATAAATGGGGAGTTCATGCGGCTCTGTGCCACTGTGACTTGGGACAGGCCCCTCACCTGATGCAATAAACGATCTGTCAAGGCCGGCCCTTCCTTTTCCAGGTCCCCACCTCCACTGTACTGGTATATGAAGGGAAGACTACCTTTGGCATCAGGCAGGTCTACAGTTGTGTCCTGACTCTGCCATTTAGTAGCTACATGACTTTGGGTGAATCACTTGGCTTCCGTAAGTCTCTGTTTCCTCTTATTTGAAACCTGCATAATGATAGCAACTTCTCCTGATTTCATTAGCAATAATTTATAATGACTGTTAGTGTCCCCCTCACCCCTGACGACAGTCCATGTACTCTCCAGGCTCTGCACGTTTGCCCCTGTTCTTCCTTCCTCTCAGGATTCCCTCAGCACATGACATCGCCTCTTCTGAAATGTAAGCCCTTCTAACTCGGGAGCACTTTCTCTTGCTGTATCAGTTGAACGTAACATCTCCCTCTTCTAAACTCTGTCTCTTAACCCTTGGTAGCTTCTACTCATGGAGCAAAATCCAGCTGCAAAGTCACCTTCTCGTTGAAAACTGTCCCCGTCCAAGGCAAAGTTTACCCTCCTTTTCCCATCCATTCCTTGATCTAGCCCCCATCGGTACCTGGCATGGCTCCTCTGGTCACATCTGCCGCACATGCCTTGTTGTTTTCATTCATTCTCCTAATAGCCCATTAATCATGGATCTGTGGCTTCCTCACCCTCCTCTCCACACCCCTGATCCTGGTCTGCTCTGTAGTTAGCACTCCTGGCGTAGAGCAGGCCATTAGGAATCGCGAGAAGCAAGAAGGAAAGAAAGACAAAGGGGAAAAAAGAGAGGGGGGAAAGCAAAAGAAAAGGACAAAGAAAAATTAGGCAGCTCTGACTTCGATCAAAGAGAAGATAACCTAGAACTAGTTTCCCCTTCCAAGAAAAGTGTAGCTTCCTTTAAAAGAATTAGTTCATAATCTTTCTCACTGAGTCATGCAGAATTTTTAAATGATTTTTTGAGTTGACAGATAATCTATAAAAGGAAGGAGTTCATTGCAGGTTGATGAAATGGAGGCAGATCCTTTTCTTCCTCTTCGTTCCCATGCCCACATTTTCATAATTATTTATATTTCACTAATCAGTTAACTATAAAAGGCAATTCAAGAGGGGAGAGGGAATATACTTGGTTACCTGTGTCATTAATGCCACAAAAGAAGAAATTGGCAGAGATGTAAGAGCTGAGGCCGAGCCCTAGCAGAGAAGTGCTTTCATAAAAAGCGTGTCAGACCCTCTTTATTACAACCATGCTTTCTCTTTGGGGGTAAAAGTGGTCCCGACAACACACTATAATAAAACATTAAAATTTGTAAAAATAGGAAAAGAAATCACACTCTGTGATATGGAGTTTAAAAATAGGAGAAATCTTATAAGCATCTTGGGGGGCACAAAAGGTTGTATCAGTGAAGTTATCATCAATTTCTCCTTGCCACTGTCCCAATATACTACTGGACCAAATTCACGGCAGGTACAAGGGGAAGGTTATTCCTCCCAGTAAAGGACATGGGAGTAATGACAGGAAAGTGAAGGAAGCTAATATTGGTTATGAAACTCAAGGAAAATCAGTGCTGAATTATTTATGTCTAAGTTTGAATGTTTCCTTACTGTTTTCAGCTGTCAGGAAGTCTAAAGAGAAAGTCATAGAATTTCCTCCCCCTAGCCAAGAGGACAGCTTCTTTGAAAAAGTGGCCCTCGGAGATGAAGCTGGGGAAGTCTCCAAGGTACAGCACAGAGCTCAGGGTTAGCTGAGGTGGGAGTTTAGAAGAGAAGTATTTCCAGGTGTTCAAAAAAGTCAGCACTATCAAATTGCTCTGGGACAAGAGTAGCCAACAGATAATTATCTGTCATCCTGAGCAGTCCTACTGATTTTTCGGAGGCCAGATGTCTCTCAATTTGTAAGATGGTCAGCAATTGTGTGCAGTCAACCACACTCTCTTCATTCAAAATAATGAAAGAGACTAAAGTTCAAGATAGAGAGGTCAAACTGAGCCCATTCAGCATCGAGGGAAGATTTCTACTTCTTCATTAAATGAATTGCCCAGATTGGGTCTCAGCCTAACCAAGTGATATTTTCCTGAACTGCTGAAGGTCGTCGTGTGCTGATGGTTTGGATTTGGCATTCAGAGCGAGGTGAAAGAGAAGCCAAATCCTTGTGACCATAATGCACTTCTCTGAGGAGCCCAAGAGAGAGATTTCCTGACCCCATTCATCAGTGAACAACTGCACGGATGGTCGGACAGAACAGAGCCCTATAGGTTTCACCTCTACAGAAATCAGCAGCTATAATTCTTGGAAGACTAAGAATATTATTCCAGAAGGTCTAAGTTCAAGCCCTGGGCCTGTTGCAGCGAAACTCTCAGACTTCATCCAAAATCGTGTTGGAAATCACTCTAATATCCCAGTCATCTCCATTAGGAGGACAAATTGTTGCATGAAAGTAAAATCAAATGTGCAGACACCAGAGGGTTAAAAAAAATGATTAAGAATGAAGGAAACTTTCATAATGGAGAGAAATATACCATTAGCTACTCATTATTAAGGAACTAAATATAGCAAAATACAGTCAAAATGGCTCTCCTTATAAATCATCTCTCCCAAAATACAGCAAGATATAAAAGAGAAATCTGATAACCTTTTAGTTATCTTAAGACTGATACAAATCTAGCCTCTGTATTCTAGGCTTATAATTTGGACAATCATATGTCCCGATTTGCCTGGGACAGTTTTGGTTCCTGTCTATTGTCCCAGCATAATTATTAATAACATCCTCTTTCATTCTCCAAAGTGACCCAGTTTGGACAATTGATGTCGTCATACTAGTTATAAAGGGTTTCTGCTGAATTATAGATGCTTTGTTATTTCTTATTTGTAAGGCAAAGGGAGACTCTCTGCAAATAAAAAAAAGTCTCAATATAACCTATTCAGGCTTTTGTGTTACACAAAAGCATAAATAGGTTTAGTCTCACAAGTGGACAGCAGAACAATGCATCACATGATGCTGAGAAGAAGCTAATAAAATTATCCCCAGTGCCTTTACCAGTGGAATTTCTTCCTCTAGCTCTCGGGTCACGTGGCATTTTTTAATTTGACATAATTCATGTGATCTTGTAACACCAACCTCAGCTTTACAGTAAGAAGAGGGAATTCTGCTGGCAAAGCTCACATCTGCAGGGTACATGTTAATGGCACATGTTTTCTCCTCCACTTAAGTCTTCCTTTGAACATCTTCCACGTTTCCAGTTATGCCTTCAAAATTGCTCAAGACAGCTGGGCCTGTTGCCTGTTTCTTGTTAATTAATTTTTGTATTTAGGTCTCTGCTGTTATTACCATTTGTTCATTGGCTGCTGTCATTATCATAATATTTGTTTCTGTCTCTAAAGAAGCTAAATACTAAAACTCTGAAGTGAATACAGCACAGCCACATAAAGCTTCTGAAGGAAATGAAGAGAGAATATTGGAAAATCGTCCTGGGAAATTTTGTTCCTGACAAATTACTTACGGGAATGGACTCTCATGACACAGTGGAAGGAAAATAGGACATCTTCAAAGGACGCCCTTAATTGCCTGGAAATTGGCAAGTCTGTGCTGGGGAAGACACTGAGGGCAGAGTGACAGGACACAGAGCATAGCTACCTCCCTGTCGGTGTTCAGTAGGGTGCTTCCCACCCTGAACAGATAAAGTCCTCAGGGGACTCTGGTCTTTGAGGATGACATGAGAAAGGAGTAAGTGGGGATGGATGCCTTGATCTCTCTTGGGACAAATCAGTGCTCAGAATCAATAAGTTTCCGCAGAGCCTCTCTTGGGGGACAGGACAATGCTGTGAAGGCGGCCCAACCCACGGCAGAGTGTTGGCCCTAAGAATCTGGAGAGACACACATGCCAGAGTCAACCCACCAACTCTTTCTCCCCAGTGACCACTCCACCAACTATTACCACAGCATCTTGCTCACCCTTAGGCACATGTGGTCCTCACCCAAAGGATTTGTCATTCAAGTTTCCACTGTGGGACATGAAGTAGTAATGGGCCCAAACAATTATCTAACTCAATAAAAAGGGGAACATGTTAGCAACAAAAAGCATGTTTTCCATGTTTTGGATGCCAAACAAGTATCAAGATCTTCCTGATTCAAGATCTAGTCTTTTCCTTGGGCAAGATACTTTTTTTTTAATGTTTACTTATTTTTGAGAAAGAGAGCGAGAGCATGAGAAGGGGAAGGGTAGAGAAAGAGGGAGACACAGAACTTGAAGCAGGCTCCAGGCTCTGAGCTGCCAGTACAGAGCCCCGACACGGGGCTCGAACTCACAAACGGCGAAATCATGACCTGAGCCAAAGTCAGTCGCTTAATAGACGTGCAAGATACTTTTTAATAAGGAGAGGGAAAAAATGAAAGAATCCACTGGAATAACATGAGCCAAACCAGAAGTCAACCCATGAATCAGATAAAAATGAAATGTCAGTAGTGACTCTAAAAAGGAACTGATCATAAATACCTCCCCATGATTTATCTTTACCACCATTCACTCATTTACAAGCAGAAGGTCACCTGTCTTATACATGCCTTGCTAAGAAAGCAGTCACCATGCATAGGTGATGTGTTAGACCCTGCAGAAATCCTTTTTTGGACATAATCTTTGAATATGAAATGCTACTTAGCTTTTAGTATGGTTTTAGTGTATTTTTTGAGATTGACTTTATTCTAGAAAAGATGACATAAAGGGTTGAGAAGAGGGTTGTCACTCCTGCCAAATCCTTCATTTTTCTCTTTTTTATAGAGACTTACAACTTTTACCTTTTAAGGAATTTACAGATTTTGATTCTTTTGCCGCACTGAACAGCTTTATCCACACATGCCATTTCTCCCAGAAAAATCATTTTTTTTCTTCTAAGCACTTTTAAAAATAGAAACTCAGTTAATCTTCATAATGACCCCATGAGGTAGGCACTATTATAAATGGAGGAAACACAGCCAAGAGAGTCAAGTAACGTATTAGAGAACACTTTGAGTTTGATTCCAGAATGGAGCTCTTAACCACTACACCACGCTTTGCAGGCAGGGAAGGGCTGTGCCCGCCATCAATGTACCATATACCAGAGTCAACCCAGTTTGATAAGAATGGCTTCAAATACAGAAGTGCAAATGTTTTTTGAGCACCTACTACATGCCAGTTATCATAGTATGTAGAGAAAGGCACTATGGAGAGAAGAAACTAAACACATTGGAGAAAGGAGGAGGAGGAAGTGATAAGATCCATCCAGCATCCTGGGAGTCAGAGAGAAAGAGGGTCCAGGTGAGAAGGAGGAGGCTGGCAAGGCAATAGTGCTAGAGACGACTTACTATTTTATTAAAACCTCTATCTCCGTGACCAGTCCCTTAGCTTTGAGCTACAATACGCTTACTGCCACAAATTTATCAGCACTGATACATAGAAGAGACAGTTCAGAATTTCCCTCTGACTTACCCAGCAATTAAACATAGTGTTAGAATAAAAGGTGCTCCTGGCATCTGAATCAGAGTCACCCTCCATTCACACCCTCCCAGCCAAGCACCACTTTGTTTCCCATAGCTCCGAAGAGAGAGAATTTTCCCTCTTAGCCTTTCAGTCAAGTTCTGTAGACATTTATCAACTCTGGAGTTTCAAAGTCGGGCTGTCTGTCATTTAACCTTCACCCTCCTTGAATTTTTACCCTGCTAGGTTTGGATTAAACCACAGACTGATAAATGAGCATTGCTTTGGCAACACAAAAGAGCAGTCATTAAGGAAACCTCTGTGAAGGTATGAATCAAAACGGGGGGTCTTTGGGGGTTTTCCCCTTCTAGTTTACAGATGGCCTGCAGGAATACATTCTTATTACTTTTATTTCTTCCTTTCTTTTCCCCCTTTGGTTTCCAAACAGTTTTCATCATCTTTCCTGCTTGTTTTTCTAAAAGACTAAGAGTGTATCCTGACTGCAGACAGTTCCTTGTTTACTACAGTAATGTGGCCAGCAAAGACATTTTATCAATTCGAATTTAATCCAGGACCAGGAAGCAAGGGAATAAAGGAGAATGAGGGTGAAGTAACAGGCCCCCTGATGTGAATAGTGGTTCACTCATAAAGGCTTAGAATAATTAGGGAAGTGTTTTCCCCCTTAGGGCCACTGTTTTCCTAAACTCGAACTTGCACCAGTGGGTATTCCCTCTATGTATTTAGCTTCCGTTTTCCAATTCTTTAAGCCACCATGTGGCTGTTTGGTTTCTTTTGGGTTCAGCAAGTTGTACACTATCTTAGTACTTGTATGACTTTCTTTTCCTCTCCACCAAACCAAAAGAAAACAAAACAATAACAACAACAACACCACCACAAACCTAGGGCTTGCAGAAGGGAAATGCCTTTGGAGTCAAAACAATGCTTCATTCTCTGAGATTAGTTGCAAACCAAATGTCAGCTGTCTGAATTTGCTTGAGCTTTCAGGATCACCTTATTAAGGTTTCAGCAGGATTGGTTAAATCCCCATTTTCTTTTTTTTTTTTTTAATGTTTATTTTTGAAGGAGAGAGAGAGAGAGAATGAGCAGGGGAGGGGCAGAGAGAGAGAGAGAGACACAGAATCGGAAGCAGGCTCCAGGCTCCGAGCTGTCAGCACAGAGCCCGATGCGGGGCTCGAACCCACGAACCACGAGATCATGACCTGAGCCGAAGGTAGATGTACCACCAACTGAACCACCCGGGTGCCCCCCCATTTTCTAGACTATGGGAAATCCACGATCCTCCTGAAAGCCTTGGGAGTTTGGGTGTGAAGATGAAAGAAGATGGGCATGTAGCCTTCATGGCTCTTGGTTTCCTCTGCTGCTCAGTTCTCATGTACAGTCCCAGTCTGCATACAGCCGATTCTACTTGCTGCCCCTTTGCAGTGCCCGACCGCCCAGCAAACATCTGTCCCCAGAGTCTTGCTGACACAACCTGTGGGCAGCAACCGTTTTCAACAAGTGAGGAAACAAAAGAAGGGAAGGAGAATGGCTTGTGCGGTGGGGCCATTTATTCAGCAAACACATAGCCACTACTTGCTACACCCTAGTTATCCCTACGCCAGATCCAGGGTTGTAGATAAATAACAGGAAAGAAAATGAGCCCATAACCAAATAATGTACCAAGTACCAAGGCATGGGTCGCCTGATGAAATTAATACCGCAAAGACTACTCCCAGCCTTCTAAAGAAATTCCCCAGGCCTTAGGTTTAGAGTTGCTGACAACCTGAATTCCACCTTATAACTCAGATCTCAGACTGAAGACAATATGGCAGAGGGCCCTTGAGGACAAAAGAGCACATTGCCAAAGGGCAGGCAAAGGAGCGTGGTATGTAAGGCATTACCTCCACCACGAGATGTAAAACTGCCCATGACCAAAGCACCGGGAGAAAGAGCTACTCATGTCAAACAGAGAAACTGTTGCCTCCCTGGGGTGCCTGGGTGGCTCAGTCGGTTGAGCATCCAATTTTGGCTCAGGACATGATCTCGCAGTTAGTGGGTTCGAGCCCTGCATTGGGCTCTGTGTTAACAGCTCGGAGCCTGGAGTCTGCTTCAGATTCTGTGTCTCCCTCTCTCTCTCTCTGCCTCTCCCCTGCTCATGCTCTCTCTCTCTCAAAAACAAATAAACATTTTAAAAATTTTTTTAAAAATTAAAGAAGAAAGAATTTGTTTCCTCCCTAGCCAGGGATGCTGTTCTCCCAAGGAGCTTTTGGTCACACACGGAAGGGCTTAGCACTGCCAGCCATGGCGGCCGCCTCCCTGAGATGGTGCACACCAGATTAACATCAGCAAAAAATTCCCCATTTCAGCACCCCAAAGAAATAAGAAACTCCTGTCTGACTGCTAATGAGCACATGTCGGCTTCTCAAGGCTCCAAGTTCACTCCTGATAAAGAGCAAGGAACAGATGCACTTACCACGACCTACTGGGGCTTCTGCTAACACTCAGAGTACAATGCGTCTGAGATGAGTCACCTGCTTTCAGTGAAGAGCAAAATAAGGTGAATACAAGCAGAAGCCAGTGACAATGGCCACACACTATTTCTAAAACATATACTTCTTAGGACAAATACACAGTAAATCATCTAGCCTACACAGAAAGCCTGAGAGAAAGAAAATCCATGTGTTACTTCAAAGGTTAACCCAAGAGCCATAATGATCTCCATCTTCTTCTGCAAGAAAGGATTAAGACCCTGTATGCAATTTCACAACCAAAACCTTCATCGGGAGTGAGAATTAACCCCTCACAGAATCAAACATCTGGAACAATCCTGAAAAACAGAATATGGGTCAAGGGAGAAAATACAGAAAAGCTGATACAAGTATCCCAAGAACAGCATCTTGGTTGAAGTTCACAGTCACTGACATCAGACAAACTGAGGTCAAATCCTAGGTTCCGTCACATTCTGTGAGACAGTGGGCAGGTTACTCAAGCTTCCTAAGCCTCAGTTTCCTCATCTGTAAGATAAGGAACGTCTACTTCTGAGCTTTGTAAGATTTTAAATGAGGTGATATATATGGCAATCACCTGGCTTAGAATAGATGCTTGAAACTATTGAAAGATTTTCTTTTGAGGTCTTAAGACCCTATCCCGGCCAACACAACTTTACAGGTCTTAAAGACATGATTTAAAGATAGGCTTACCTGTTCTCTGACACTTTTTCTAGTATATTCTCAAGTTAGTTACATTTTTATTGACATTTTGCATTTCTTTCTCATCTGTGGCTACATTTTTCATAATTCTCAAGAACTATCTTCAAATCACCAAGATTTCTTATTTTATTTCCTCCCCTACCCACTTTTGCCAAGGGATGCATCTTACCCAGTTTTACTTTTCAACGTCATCAAGGTAATGGGTCCAGAGGAGGGCCCTGCATCCCCCGCCAGATCACTGAAGGGGGCAGCTCTTATTGCAGATTGCAGGTGATCTCTGGGCATGGCTCTGAATCAGGTGCAGCCTTGTGGTTTCGGAAAGGACTTCTCCCGGGCAGCAATCCTGAGCCCGTGCAAGAATAACTTAGCCATTGTGCAAACAATCAAGACACACATTGTTGTTACCTGGTCTATTTCTCCCCCTTCCACTGCACAAAACAAAGGAGAATTTGGCTTCTGTTGCTTTTGGCTTCAGACTTTTTGGTGTCATGTGCGGTAAAGGTCTATGTACCGGCTTGTTCAGTGCCCCATCACTGCCTCTCTGTTCTCATCCACATCATTCAGAAAAGCAGACTTTGCCCATGCCTCCTCCCTTCCATAGTGCTTACCTTTTCCCTCCCTCCCTCCCTCCTTTTTTTCCCTTCTGCCTTTCCATCAGAAAGAGAGTAGCTGTTGGATATGAGAATCAAGCCATACTAGACTCATCACAGGTAACCACTTTGCATGTAAAGTAGGTCTGTACCAGTAGATGAAAATCCCACTTCCCACATTCAATTCAACAGACAATTATTGGATGCTTATTGTGTGCCAGGCCCCATGCTATGCACTGGGAATACAAAGATAATTTGAGACATGGTCCCTGTCCCCATGGAGTTGTAGAGATAAGTGGAAAAGTCAATAATGTAGTGAACTATAGTACTCTATTATAATAATATAATATTAGAATACCATAATACTCTGTGATGCAGAATATAACAGGGCTGTGTAGTAACTGTTCTGAGGGGAGGGTTTAATTTGAAGGGAAGGTCATGAGGGACGGCTCTCCTTCATTCAGGATTTTATTATGTCATGAAGAAAATTTGTGGAAACTTCCTAAGCCTCTCCCAGATGTTTTCTCAACCCACTCTAATAATCCTCCATGGTGCCACCAAAATGTTTTTGGTAAAACACCGTTTAAGCCGCATTCTCCTTCATATTATTTAAGAGCACCCCATCTCCCCCAGGATAAAACTCCCAACACCTTGGCCGGCTGGCTTCCATGACACACACTCCTCCATTCCACATTTCAGAGTCCTCTCTGTGCTGTCCACAACTATTGCTCAACTATCCCCATGCTCCCTCACATTTCCATAGTTTCTTTGTACATGTCAATTACTCTTGCTAGAAGGTTCTACATCCTCTATTCCCTCCATCTCCCACCCCTCCTCTACCTGATGAAATCCTACCTGTTCACTGAAATTTACCTCAGCTCCTCTGTGAACTCTCTCTGGCACCCTTTCGCCCTTCCCTACCTGCCCATCCAGAGCATTACGTCCCTCTGACAGATAATGCTGGTTGGCTAAAGAAGCATTCCTAACCCCTACTATTATATCAGGGGGCACACAGGTAAGAGATGGCACATTCAAATTAGGTAATTTGAAAAGGGACTATTTACAAAGGAGAGGCAATAAAAAGAGCCAACTGAATATTTTAAAAAAAAAATTTTTTTAATGTTTATTTACTTTTGAAGGAGAGACAGACTGTGAGTGGGGGAGGGGCAGAGAGAGAGGGAGACACAGAATCGGAAGCAAGCTCCAGGCTCTGAGCTGTCAGCACAGAGCTCGAAGCGGGGCTCAAACTCACAAACCGTGAGATCATGACCTGAGCCAAAGTCGGACGCTCAAACGACTGAGCCACCCAGGCTCCCCGAAAGCCAACTGAATATTGTAGTACATGCTTGGGGAGGGAATCAGGGGAGGTACTGGCAATAGCAGGGCACCTCTAAACCTGAAAGGATAAGGGAGCTGGCCATTACCAGTCAAGGAAAGGTCGGCCTGACAGTAGCTTCAAAATGTAGCCTGCCTACTGCAGCCCCACAAGGTCAAAGTCAAGGGCATAGATATCCCAAGTAAGACCTCATCCTTCCCTTCTTCTGTCTTGTGCTGCCCATTCACTAAACCCAGAAGTAAGGAAGCTGTTGATGTCTTATCTGTCAGCTCTTAGTGTAGAGAGCAAGGCTTAGAAGACAGATGTAGAAAAGCTACGTTCTCATTTTCTCTGTTCCCCTTGCAGCTAGTATGAGGTGGACGGGGTGGCGGGGGGGCATATGACACAGTCTGGGCCTATGAGAAGTCAATAGAAGTCTCCCTCGGGGCTTATAGAAAGAGTTTCCAATGATGAACAAGCTAACCACCACTAGCATCTCTTTACCCCCGCCCCCCCCCAAAAGAGCTATGGTTGCCATCTTGAAACCCTGAGGGAGAGCCCAGGATAATTGCAGAGATACCAGCCCTTGTGTCACTGAGGTGGTAAACCCACACAGCAGCTGCCTACTTCTAGACTTCTGGTTATGTGAGAAATATCAAACTCTAAGCCACTGTTAACAGTACTTCCTGTCATTTGTACAGGAAAACATTCCTAACTGATAGTGCTTCCTTGTGTGCACTCCCATTATAGCAAGTCCTGTTGGAACTCTGAGTAGGTGTCTGTCTTCTCCCCTAGAATATGAGTTGGTGGGGTCAGGGCTGACACGTGGCTGGCACCTAATGGCTGCCTGCGAAATGAGTAAATGAATCAATGCACCAAGCACTGCGGAAATATAAGCAGGACCGCAACCCTCTTGGTGCCTCTTCCAAGCTCTGTTTCTTTCCTTTGCCTTATTTTACCCTGAGGAACTCCCTCAAGGCCTTCCTCCTCGTGATTTCACATCTTCCCCTTCCCTCATACATCCATCGTATATCAAGCAGGCTTGAATCGCACAAATTGTTTGCATTCTGTTCAAAACCCATTTTTTAAAATGATTCTCACTCTAGCAGAGATGAGCTGATTAATGCACCCAAAATATCTTGCACTACACAACCAATTCCTTTATCCTTGTTCAATTCATAATGTATAGCCCTTCGCTCCTCAGATGTACAGAGAGGGTCCGTTCCCCACCAGCATTATTTGTAACTGCAGAGCTTGAGGTGGTGCTAGGTGTCAAAAATGAAAAATGGCTAAATTCAAAATTGCTTCTCCCTTTGTTTTAAAGGTGACCTGCAAGTCGTTTTTATTTTTTTTAATGAACTAATTGTAGGATTATGTGCTGAATGCCCCAAATGCAGACAGTGAGAGAAGAACACTCAGCACATACCTGCTACAAAATACCTGATATTGTTCAGAGTCTCTGCAAGACCAGGCTGCTGACACCCACATTCCCCACAGCCCTACTGAGGAGACTGACTCAGACTAAGCTCTGCTTTTGAAATGGGACAACGGGGGTGTGCAGGACAATGGTGAGCGGAGCTAGGAACCGGGAGGCGGTCTGGCTACTGGCTGAGTGCACTTGGCCAAGTTGTCTCATCAGCCAGTGGCTCAAGAAGGAATGCCAAGAAGGAACCAGCCCCTTCGTTCCCTCCCACCAAACAAGATCTGATTATGGTTATGACTTTGACTTCAATACACGCCTTCCATAAAAAGAGGGTGACGGAGCTGCAAGTTATTTTCCAGACACATTGAGCCCATGCACATTTTGTTTGATTGGAAAAAAAAAATCTGAATATGCGGTGAACCTGTCTATGTTTCCCAATACTGTGTTCTTCTCCCTCAGGCTCCCAACACAGCCCGAGACCGGGCTAGAATTTGGAAGATCTCAATTCTTGTCCTGCACTGAGATGTAAAGACACTCCTTTGGAGGGACGCAGACACTTCGGGGATCAATAACCTTGGTCAGATCATCTCTGATTCTATCTGGGAACAAAATCATAGCAAAGAAGATGTGGGACCTCCCTACGTGATGTGGCGTGAGGGAATTCACAGAAATGTCCCCCTCCAGACTCAAGACAGTGCCCTGCAATCAACTTAAAATTCCACCATTATTATGAATCTATCCTTATTATTTACTCTGTCTCCAGTTACCTGTCACCTGTTAAAATGTGCATAACCCTTCGAGGGTAGCACATTAAATTATTCATTAGCTACGATTATACCTCAGAGAGAAGGAGTTGTTCAGATTACATTCCAATGAGACGACCACTTCAGCAGCGGTGGAACAGCAGGCAGGGAAATTTTGCTACGGAGGCAAAAGCAGCACAGACACCAGAGTGAGTTGCGTTGCAAAAGGAGGGCACCAAAAATGATGGATTCCCAGTCGTTTATTCATTCATTTGTTCGCTGAATATTTACTCCGTGCCTGCTCTGCCATGTACTGTGCTAAGACCAGGCGAAATACCACAAAGTGAGTTTCTAATCACAGAGAAGACAAAGAACACTCAAAACCAACTTGGCTCACTTCATGGTGTCCCCATCAAGCCAGCATCCCTTCATTATACCTCTCTGGGAGGAGGAAAGGGCCCCAGCTTCCATGCCTTGGGGTTGCAAGACACTCCAGCTGGTCTCCTGAGAAATGGGCCACACTCTGACCAAACGAATGCAACTCCTCTCTTCTCCCACCTCCCAATCTACTCGTTTCTATGAGACTGTGAAGGGCTCCAAGCATCCCTCTCATTAAGCGGTGTCTGTGTTCTTTGCCTGCTGATCTGGAAGCAATATGGGCCTGGCAAAGACACAGAAGAGGGAACGTTGCTGAACAGAGAAAATACGACAGTTAAATCACAGCTCTGTGCCGTGAAGTGAATTTATCAGCCCTCCCCACACACAAAACCACAAACAAATAACCAGGGGGACCATGCTGAAGGGTCCTGCAGAGACCCCATCTTTGTCCTCTGAAGTCTCTGAACACTTGAGACTTGAGACAGACCCCTGGGGACTAAATCCCAACCTCTGCCCTCCACAGTCTCTCCCCTGTGGCTTGCTAAACACCCAGGGTTCTTTCAGACTCCATTTTTGTTCAAGTGTTAAATCTCCCAACGGGAAATGTTAGTGTTTGGTGGGGCTTGTTCACTTTGTTTTTGTTTTCCTATAAAGTAACAGAAATAAAAGCCCGGGTCTGGCCCTCTCGTGAAACTATTTGGGTCTTATCATGGGCACACAGGGAAACCAGCCACTTGCAGAGGTGAAACCATCAGGAAGTTGTGCCTCTGGATTTGAAAATGCCAAGCTGCTATCTTCGTGTCAAATGGAAATGCCATGCTGAACTCTATGCCTTGGGAGCTTAAGACAAATGCAGTTACTGCTGAGGTCCTACCCGGTCATAATCCACCCACAAAATGAACTACAAGTGCCAGCCATCCACAGTCAGGTAATTCCCACCCTAAACCTAATGAGAAAATAACTCAGAAGCCACCAATGGCTTTTGCCCAAAGAGATGAATAATGTGGAGAGCCCTTGGCTGCAAGAAGAACCGAAGAAATTAATTGCTGAAGCCTTCACAGCATGATGAAAGCCAAGAATTATCCCCTGGATCCACACTTAGAATTTACAACAGCTGCCTCCTTCAGACAGGCCAAAGTGACTCTCAGCAGTGCACAGAGCACAGCTGATCTCAGCGATGAATCTGGAGCTGGGTCAACACTCAGCCACAGCTAAGATGCTCTTCCTGAGGCAACCCGCAACACCCAGCCTGCAGCCCTGACCGGGGCCCTCACTCTCCGGGGCTGGCACTTCCCTGCAACAATACACTGCCCTGCTTACGGTACTATTGTCATAATAACGCTTTTAAAATTCCACTGGGAGATGGCTGAAGCACGGTCTATTTATTGATATTTCCCAGCTCCTAGAAACTGAATTGTCACCAATGCATCATGGGAAGAGCATTTTATGCCCTTTTGTGAACTCCCTGCTGGATGGCAATAGGAGGGAACAGAGAACAACATATCAGGAGATTCCCTCAGGGTCAATGCCTACAAGTCAAGGCATTTAAAAGAGAATTCAGGCACAAAAGCATACCTAAAATAAGTGGGATGTGGGCCGTTAGGAGAAAATAAAACCAAAAAAAGACCTAGGACTGATAGGCCAAAGATTTATTGATTTAAAATAACTATTGTAAGGGGGGAGGGGGACTTCCATAAGCAAAGACATAGAAAGGCATGATATCTTTTAAAAACAAGAAGTTTTGCATAAAGGAGGTCATAGCCTTTTGTGACACAGATTTGATGACTTTTTTTTTGCTTGCTCATACCTGGAACGAATACTTCTATCTGGAGGACTGAGTTTAAAAACGATATATATAAAGTCAACTTGTCCACTCAACCATTTCTACTCACCTAACTTGTAGTTTCAAATGCTGAGAATCCTATTTGGAAAAGAATGAAAACTTAGTGAGAGCGAGATCTAAATAATATAAACACAAGTGCCAAGTGGTAAAATATATTTAATTGTTTCAGAGACTTACAGCCAATCTTCATGCTATCAGTTGGGAGGCTGCAGATTAGGTTGTAGGATCTCAGCATAGAGAAATTGAAGACATCGTTACAAGGCCCAAGTCTTGAGCGGGACTCCCTTCAGGAGGTTAATATATCATAATAATTTAATGTCTACCTGAAATTCCAAAGTTAATCACATTATTTGCCGTAAAAGGACGGCCACTCTTCAAGTTGAGGTGCCTAAAATAGGAAAGGCACTAAGTTTTATCAGTCATTTACACATTTCCTTTAATGTCTTTATTAGGTCCTTTTCTAGGAACCAGAAGCACAAGTAGGAAAAAGTATGTGTGATCAGTGGATTCATGGGATAGAGGACAAGCAGATATGTGTCACGGTGAAATAGCTTGCCCCTTCTAAGGGCACTGTGTCCTTCCTCAGGTTATCACATGAACAAAAGCTGAGACATTTTAGGACTTAGGTCACATTTTAGTGGTCATTTAACTCACCAAAACCAAGGTAATAGGGTAACTAGCTTTTCCGGCTCCATTGGCCTTATATCCCAGATAACTTCCCTGATTTGCTCCTGCACTGATCAAATCTTAGCCCCACAAATAGGGAGAGGATTCTAACTGCACACAGCAACAGGAGCTTTTGTGTGTGTGTGTGTGTGTGTATCTAAACTGCCTGTATGATCCCAGTGAATAATTCAAAGATACATCCAACCTGACCCCATGGATAATTTATGGGCAGTTTCTGCTGTTGTCAATATTTATTCCTCCTAGGGTTGTCTCCTTATCAAATTTACTAGCAATGAAACCACATTCCTACCTAACCCCTTCAGCCCTATCTCTGTTTCTTTTCACCCAATAAAAAGTGCAACCCATAACCCATATGCCAACAACCTCCGTCACAGTAGTCGTAAGATATAGGAATGAGACAGAGCCTTAAAGACCATCTCCAGGGCATGATGGATGGACCAGCAAATTGGGCACTGTGCAGGACTCAACCCCAACAATGACACCATGTGGCAGCCTGAGAAATAGCAAGAGTTGACTGGCAGTTTCATACTGGGGAAAGATAGCATCAAATGACCCAACAGGACCACATTCCTCACTCCCATGCCTTCCACTGAGCCAACGCCCCGCCCGTAGCCCCTGCACAAATTCACAGCAGAGGGCAAGGCTGAACTTCCTGTTGTTGATAAAATAGGCAGGGGAGCCAGCATTCATTGGGAAGGCTCTATTATCACCCTCAAATTTATAGGAAATCCTACTTTTCCACTTCCTAAAAGAGAAGATCAAGTTAGCAACCCATAAAATGACAAAAACTTCAAGTAGCAAAACAAAAGAAAAACCAAAACAGTGCCTTCTGCATCCTCTATCAAGACCCCTCCTCCTCCCCAGGCTATCTATACTCCCCTCTTCCTTCAAGGCACTTTTCCCAGCCTCACCACAACCCTCACTACCTCTTTGTCCTTCCTTCACCTCTCACACTTCATCAGTTACTCCTGCTAGAATATTAACTGCTAATTAAGGGGTCAACTGATGGTAATGACTTGACACGAACATAACTGGGAGCATCAGCGTGTGTAAAAATGACTTAAAAAGAGAACTGCCTGCCCCCTGTTGCCACCTCTCCCAGCACTGTCCTGTGAGCAGCCGCACCCCTTCTTTCATTCACCCCTCATAAGAGTAGATGAGGGGTTCCTGGGTGGCTCAGTGAGTTAAGCATCTGATTTCAGCTCAGGTCATGATTGCACAGTTCATGGGTTCGAGCCCTGCCTTGGGCTCTGTGCTGACACCATGGAGCCTGGAGCCCAGAGTTGGCTTTGAGTTCTGTGTCTCCCTCTCTCTCTACCCCTCCCCTGCTCACACTGTCTCTCTCTCAAAAATAAATATTAAAAAATATATTTAAAAAAAAAGAGTAAGATGAGTAAAGACCTGGCATTCTACCTCTGAACAATGCCATCCTTTGCACTAAATGAATCTGGCCTCATGAGGCCTCATGATGCACTGTGTCTAAGTCTGGTAAATGTAAATTATTTAAAATCATGATGTTTCACTTAGATGTCATGGTATCTTCGATGTAGGAATTTTTTGGATGTATAAAATCAAGGTCTGCAGTCAAGGTTGCCCAGGATAGGGGTACCTGGCCCGCTCAGTTGGTTAAGTGTCCGACGTCAGCTCAGGTCATGATCTCATGGTTCATGGGTTTGAGCCCCACATCGGGCTCCATGCTGACAGCTCAGAGCCCAGAGCCTGCTTCGGATTCTGTGTTTCCTTCTCTCTCTGCCCCTCCCCTACTCACACTCTGTATCTCTCTCTCTCTCTCTCTCTCTCTCTCTCTCAAAAATAAACATTAAAAATAATTAAAAGAAAAAAAAAAGAATTGCCCAGGATGGCTCAAAGGCTCCTGTGGAAGGCTCCATGTCATTGTCTAGAACCAAGAGCCCCAATTCTCACTCTGTGGTTTGCTGGAATTCTCAGAAGGGAGGATATTGTTGATAGCAACAGAACCTACACCTTCCTTTAAAAACTTGTGAGTTACCCCAGATCAGGATAAAGTAAGATTTCAGAGCAATTAGGAGCAGTTCTTCCTCTTGAAGACTTTGCCTATTTTTTCCTTAATGTCCAGCACATCACTAAACGTTTACATGTGTCTCACTCCGCCCAGCCAATGCTCTAAGGAATGAAATCTTTGCTTGTCTTTGCTTATTGATAAGGATTCATTAAAAGTTTGTTGAATGACTATATAAATGAAGAATAAATAAGGGGGGAAGTGAATGACTGTAAAAAAAAAAAAAAACAGGCATTCACCAATTTAAAGTTAATCTTCAAAACATACCTACAATGTGGAAAGTTTGCAGGATTCCCTAACTTAGGACACGTTAGCTTGGTCAAGAGGTTACAGCCATGCAGCACTGTGATAAGAAAGATAACAGCATAATTTGAGAATGAATTGTTTTTATGTAAATGCTTACAGAGGCATAAATAACAAATTTCTATACACAGTACTTTAGGAGGCTATGGATTATATAATTGAGCATTGCATAAATCAGCGTACTGAGTGTTCTGTGCCTGAAAGCTGAAGGTGAACCGAGAATCCTTTCACACATATATAAAATACCCACAATGGGTCTGTGCCAAAATTGTGTATAATGGCTTGAAGTGTGTTCCAGAGAAATTCTGGTATAGAGTGAGCTCCTAATCTAATAGGACTGGTGTCCTTATAAAAAAGGAGAATTTGGGCACCTGGGTGGCGCAGTCGGTTAAGCGTCCGACTTCAGCCAGGTCACGATCTCGCGGTCCGGGAGTTCGAGCCCCGCGTCGGGCTCTGGGCTGATGGCTCAGAGCCTGGAGCCTGTTTCTGATTCTGTGTCTCCCTCTCTCTCTGCCCCTCCCCCGTTCATGCTCTGTCTCTCTCTGTCCCAAAAATAAATAAACATTGAAAAAAAAAATTTTTTTAAAAGGAGAATTTGGACATAGACATATACATGGGGAGAATGCCATGGGAAGCAGCAGAGATCCAGGAAAAGCCAAGGAAAGCCAAGGAACACCAGACATCACCAACAATCCCCAGGAGCTACATGAGGAGCCTGGGATAGATTATCCCTCAAAGCCCTGAACAGGAACCAACCCAACGGACACCTCGACCACAGACTTCCAGTCTTCAGAGCTGTGAGAAGATAAATTTCTGTTATTTGAAGCCAACTAATTTGTCGCAATTTGTAATGGCAGCTCCAGCAAACTAATACGTTGCATTGCCTCTTGTCCTTTGCCTTTTCCTCAAATTCCTCACCCCTCAAATAAATGGCCCTAGTGATAGAAGAGTTGTTCCTCAAAAGTGTCAACTTGAGTACCTTAGTCCATAATGGCCACCATGAAATCTACCTCCATTCTTCCAAGTAGGGCAGAGTTTCCACCATATTGTATTTCCTATGGCCTCCTTTGAAGATGCCCGAATATTCACCATGTTCACTCCTGCTTCAAAGGTCTACCCTGTGATTACCAAGTTTAATCAGCTGGGCATCCTCAGCACACGCACCACGAGCACAGCACCTCTTTGTCTACAAATATGTCATCATTTTACTGGTTTCCAACTCAGATAACCAAGAATCCTTTAGCAAAGTGTAATTTATAACACATCCAAACCTAGACATCTCCCGAAGAAACAGAGAAGAAGCTGGAAGCGTCCCTGTGGCAGAAGGGTGACAGAGGAGATCCACAGAGGGGAGACAGGGGCACATGGAGCAGTTGAGGTGGATCAATGCCCATATCTGAGCCTCCATCAACATTCCAGCCACAGGCTAAATGGATTATGCAAATCTTCTTATCTAGGACCAAACATCCCAGAGAAATGAACCTAGGCTTCCACCAAACCTGTCCCTTCATATGCCCCAAGACACAAGAACCTACCAGAAAAGGGACCCTTCCACCACTTGCCAACTTCCTCGCCCCAACAATATCAGTCAGTTACAACGCTTCATTCAACATTTTGAAGGATGTATATGTGTTAGACATGGTTCTAAGAACTGAGGATACAGCTACGAATAAAAAGACTCTGCTCCTCATGGAACTTCTTATTCTAATGGGGACACACAGAATAAGCAAGGTGTATAAATACAAATATGGAGTATGCTAGTGGTATGTGCTTAAAATGGGGGCAAGTAATGTGAATGTTTAGCAGAGTTATTTTGAAGGTTTCTGTTTGTTCACTGTACAATTTTAGATGGAGTGCTGGAGGAGGGCCTTACTGCACAGGTGACATCTGAATAAAGGACTAGAAAATGTGAGGGAAGCAGCCACAAATATATCTAGGGGAAGAACCCTTCAGGGAGAGGGGACAGCGGAGGCAAGAGCCCTGGTAGATGTGAAAAGTCTAACACACTATGTAAACACAAACTCATAGTGTTACTAAAGAGGGAGGTAAAAATCTATATCCAGCAAGCTCTGTCAATCCAGGGAAAAGAGAAAAAGAAAATAGTTTAATGTCCACTGAACATGTGACATTGTTCTTTTGTTCCATAACATAGAATTATTCTTCTGCCTACTCTGGGTACATAGATTTGCCCTCAAAAGGCAACTCAAGTAGCCAAATTACATAGAAGAAACAAAATTTCTGAGTGAAATTGGTATGGCGTTGCTTCTTACCAGGCAAAGCCCAGTCTGACAGATACTAATACAAGGCAGCAAAGAGTGACAAGAAGCATGCATGTTACAATAGAAATACATGAAGAAAATAGTTTCGTTTCCAAGTTAAAAAAAAAAGTTGCTTTCAACTAAATATATGAAGAGGACTCATTCTAGAATATTCTTGAATATATAGAAGTGAAATGTGGACTTCAAATTGATGCAAAAAAAAAAAAAAAAAAAACCCTAGGTAACAGTCAGACCAGCCCAATTCCGCTTGAGGAAACAGACTTCCTCCCAGAGATGCTACAGAAGGGTTGCCAACACCACACGCAGGAGCTGAACTCAGTCAATCTAGAGGAAATCTCTTCCTACGGTCAGATTCAAAATCCCACATTAGCCTATCTTTGTTATCAATTCCTCATGGTTTAATTTCTCGTGACTTTGAGCGTGGTGTGGCTAAAATCGACCAACCTTCGGCTCATGGTGCCAGGGTTGGTGGGTTTGTTTTCATTTCTGTATCCTATTTAAGTCACGGCTGTCATCATCAGGGGATGATACTGAAGATAAGTGTTGTCATTGTCTGGTCGTAGGCAGTTATGAGAGTTTACCCTTGTTGTTCAAAGACAGCTATTAGTGAATTTTAACAGGGGTCATATGGTGGCAAAGAATCACTAGATAGGTTCATTTTTAATGAGTATGTTTACACCTTGAGTGGGACTCTTCCTGACAAATTTCTGATGAACACAAGATGTGGATATCCTCAGTGTATATTAATGCTACCAAGAAGTCTTTCTTCCTATCTTGAAAACTGCAAATCCCTTTCCTGAGAACTCTGCCTTCTGTTTGCTTTCGATGAGGTCATGATTATGATAGGGTTTGCCAGTTGCTTGGCTGATTTACAAATGATTTTTATTAAGACCTCACCAATCAAATAATCATCCCTTTATCTGTTTCCCGCACAGGTCATAGCAAAATTCACCTTCCCCTCCACATGTTAGGTTTATCCTTTCCCACAACCACATTTTCATACATTAGGTTTTCAAGCAAATGCCAGCAGCCTGTCCGTGGTGGGCTCTCAATCAACGTAAAACAACAATATCTGTGCCCCTCCTAGGGAGCTCCAGGATATTAAAAGTTCTTCATTACTTTTTTAACATTCTCTCTCCAATTCAGCAAAGCCTACCCTACGGGTGTATTTTTTTCCCCCTCAAAACATCTTTATACCATATCCTTCTATTCTTTCACCGGAATTCATTTGTATTTATTCCGCAAGCTCTTGCACTTATATATTTTATTACAACTTCCTCATATCCTTCCCCATTCCCAAACCTAAGCCTTGTCTTCTTTACCCCGAGGGCCCCTGCCAATATAACTTCAGGTGAAGCAAATGAAAATACTAGCCTTTGCCCCAGGCTTCAAGGCTTCCTCCACCAAAATTAAAACATAAAAACATTACATGGATATTAATATTATATTCCCTGCCCAGCAAACCTTCCATAACATCCCACCGTCTGTCAGTCAACAACATTTTATTGAGTGTCCACTCTGAAGAGTAAGTTTGTGCCCTTCTGAGAAGAGACAAAGGAAAGCAAGGGCTTCCCCCCTCCCACTACGTTCCTTTATTACTAGTAAAAATTCCATCTTGTTCTCTGTTCCCCAATACTTAGAATTTCTCCACCCCAGGACCTGCCTCTGACCACAGAAGCAACACTTGTCCTAAGTGTTTTGTCCCTCTGGGAAACCACTCTCATGATTTCCCAGAGAATCACTCATGATCCTGAATCAACTAGACCCTATCAGCTCCCAAAAAGGGTCATAAAAGATGTAGTGAACTAAAATTTGTGAACCCATCGAGGCGCCAGAGACTGTGGTAGATACTTCACATTCCTTATTTACTCATCAGAGCCGTGGCACAAGGTAGTAGTCATTCCCATCTCACAGGCTCCATCTTTCTTCTCTTTCTAAGTCAGGGTCAGAAAGGTTACACAACCTTCCTGAGGCCTATAAAAGTGACAGAGGAGAGCGCAAACTCAGATCCGGCTGACTGTGAAAAACTTTCACACACACACACACACACACACACACACACAATTTATGTTTTTGCAAGTGAGCCAAGGAAAAATCTGTGAGCCTTTGTGAAAAAAATCTGAGCAGGGATTAAAAAATTCAGATTCTGCTACAGACCAGTGCATTTACAGCATGGGTTTACTGACACCACTCCAAGCGTTGGTAGCAGAGGTTATCAGAGTACAAAGAGAAGGGTTCCAGATTAGGCATGGGGATGAGCGCGGGAAAGTCTAAAAGGAATATAAATTTGCTAGGGCCTTGAGGAAACGACAGATGGATTTCAGCAAAAGAATCATAGCATTTCCTGGGAATTATCTGGTAAGGACCCAGCCCATCACCAAGGTGGATGTTCTTGGGAAGGGCATTTCGAGCAGCGACAGTAACCATGCCAACACTGCTCTTGAGGGCAGGTCCCCTCCTTCCCACCGGAGGTAGCCTTGCCTTGCTGTCCAGTCTTGTGGTTCAAGGTTCAAGTCATTTGTTACCACAGTAACAAAAAGACTTCATGAGAAATAAGAGGGGTGAAATCTTTGATGTCTGGCGCTCTTTTTTTTTTTTTTTTAATGTTTGTTTATCTTTAAGAGAGACAGAATGTGAGCAGGGGAGGGGCAGAGAGACAGAGACAGAGAGAAAGAGAGAGAGAGACAGAGACAGAGACAGAATCTGAAGCAGGCTCCAGGCTGTCAGCACAGAGCCTGACACAGGGCTTGAACCCATGAACTCTGAGATCATGACCTGAGCCGAAGTCGTACATTTAACCGAATGAGCCACCCAGGTGCCCCTGGCACTCTTGTTATTAAACCAATCTCAGGGGTTCAGTGTTAATCAACTAGCCATACCATCCAAAGCCCTGATGGCCCAAGTTGTAAAGACATGTAGCTATTTTATGACATAAGGAATTGGGCATCAAAATAGTCTGGATGATTGGGAAGATGTTCACACAGCAACTCAGAAATGAGAGTCACGTTAGCTCTGGTTAACCACTACTTAAGCCCTCCACTTCTGCATTTGTGAAGTGAGGCAGGAGGTTCCTGCTCAAATGATGACAGGGACAGGCAGGTCACTTGACTGACACTAGGAAATGGTAGGGCCTGTGGAAAATGGATCTTCAACGCCTTCTCTAAAGTGGGAAACAAGCCACCACCCAGTGAAGGCAATCGTGGACAGGTGAAAATGGGTACCCAACATTGCCAGAGCTTTCCATCTTGCAAAATAACCTGGAAATGCATAGTTTATGTGTATTCTCGGGCTTTTAAATTTTGGCAACTAATACGACATGAAGAGTCAAACTGAGCCTAGAGCTACTCTATGTTTACCACAGGCCACAAGTTTGGATCTCCTCCAGAATCCTCCTTCATCATGAACTTTCCGTGTTCAGTCATTGGCCAGATCTCTTTGTTCTCACTACGAGGTGTTCCATCCACTAAACTGAGGGTAGGTGCACATAAGCAGCTACCGAGTCCTGAAATGTGCTCTCTCCCCTCCTCCTTGCATTGTGTTAATCAAGGTTCAATTGTCCTCATCTGAGCACCTCAAGTACAGCCATCTGCTCTCTCTCCTCCTGTGAAATGACACTAGTACAACACAGCTGGTGGGTAGAAATTCCCATTCCCTAAAAAATTTGCTATACCTCTTCTGGACTGTCACTTAAACTCCCATGGCCACCAAATACAAATACAAAATCCCCACTATCACGAGCATTTATCAGGTACCCTGTGCTGATATCCTCAGTCCGGTTTATTGCCCATGCAGGTGGCGTATACTGATCATCAGCATGTGATCTGCATCAGACTGTCCGAACTGGAATCCCAGTTCCTCCGCTTCTGAGCTGTAGGACTTCGAATAAATCACTCAACCTCTCTGTGCCTCAATGTCCCCAATTGTCAAAAGGTGATTTGAAGCACGTATCAAGGGTGGGTTGCAGGATTAAATGAGGTACTATATGTAGAGTCTTCAAAATTGTGCCTGACACAGAATGTGTGTTGCATGGATTTGCTAGGGTTATACTTCACAAGGACTAAGCTGCACGATTAGCACAGGTTTTGCCAAAATGGGATGCTGAGGAACAGAGACAGGATCAGAAGACAGAACAAAGGCTTGGAGCTGCCCCTTGCAATCCTACTGTCACCTTCCCTTGATCAGTCACTCTTCTCCACAAGGTCACAGGAAGAAAGACATGCACCAAGGACAAAGCAAGGCAGTATTTTATTGCCAGCTGGGCTGCAGTTAGCAGAAAACTGCAGCTGAGGTCAGTCTGTCCTGGCACTGAGGCTCAGGCCTCAACAGTGAAAGTCTGCAAAACCAGGGGGGAGTCCACAGAGAGCTATTGTGGCCTAGCCTCCGGAGCCCTAGGTGGTCTGGAACCAAACTATTTACCAAAGGCCTGCTGTGCCTCCTTTCCCCAAAACCAAAACTTGAACTTCAGATGCAGCCCTGGCTGAGGAGAGGAGGGTCTCAACACCCATTCCCCTCTACACACCCCCATACACACACCCTTCTAGAATCAACAAACAAGAGTTCTCTGGTTTCCACCACACAGAAGGGAACCGATATAAACAATTATGTCGGGTCTCTTCTGGGTTGGATAGCAACTTCTGGAAGGTTTGGGGAAGAAGAGAAGGGAGAAGACAGATGTGAGACCCTCTCAATTCCCTAGGCTTCCAGAGGAAGAGAAACACTTTTAGGAGAGGGGAATGCAAAAGAAACCCCTTCCCTAGAGATGTGGACATTTCGTGGCCTGGAACTCGTCACTGCTGTCTCTTCCTCCTTGGGCTGTGACCCACCTCAGAGAGCAGTAAAGCAAAGAGGAAGGAGGAGAAAAGAGAAACCTTGAGCCCCTGCCAGAGGTCAACTGTGAACACCACATATGAACAGTAAACACAGCAGGAGTGACCTTGACATTTCTGTGGACTTCAGGTGTCCTTCAGTGTAGAATGAAGATTGTTCCAGTGGTCTGTGCAGTCCTTCTTGCTCTAATGCTCTATAAACCACAGGCCATAAGCTCGGGCACCATGTCATACCACTGCTCAAGTATAAAAACTGTATCGCCATAACCTTCCTTGGCCCTTAGAGAAGCCACCGCAAATGGAGTCATGGAACTTCATCAGCCTGATTTTATACCTTGCTCCCATTCAAGAAGTGCCTTCACTATCCTCCACTCCATGTTCCTTAAATCACCTCTACCCATAGTTGGGAGTGTTCAGATGCAGAACTGAGTCAAGGGGAAAATCACTGTGAAAAACTGGTTCTCTGGGCTCTGGAGGAATAGGGCATTACATCGGTCAAGGGTCCATGGATTTCAGGCACTTCTGACCTGCTGAAAACAATTACCACTTGTTCTGTGATTCTTCAAGCTTGTTCTGAGCTCAAATTCCATCCGGACGTTTCAGAGTTAGCAGAGCATGTAAAGGAGGGTGTTTTTCACCAGCTCAGACGTTTTTCAGATGCTTTTTGTGATTGGATAAACTCAAACATAGCTTTGTTTTAAACCTTCAAACACACCTGCTCTCGATCTTGATGGAAAAAAGCAGTTGACAGGAAAGGGGGATGTTACCCTCACTTTGAGTCTTACACAAAATGATGTGGAGGACTTGAAGTTGGCCGTGATTTTACCAACACAAGTGTGGCACCGAATGAAAGAGGCTGCTCAGAGCATCCCAAAGAAAATACAACTTCATGAGGGGCATAAGGAGGATGGAATCAACAATTAAAATTCTATGTGATGGGGCACCTGTGTGGCTCAGTCGGTTGGGCATCTGACTCTTGATTCCAGCTCAGGTCATGAGCCCAGGGTCATGAGATCAAGCCCCACACCTGGCTCCACACCGAGCGTGAAACCTGCTTAAGATTCTCTTTCTCTCGGGGCGCCTGGGTGGCACAGTCGGTTAAGCGTCCGACTTCAGCCAGGTCACGATCTCGCGGTCTGTGAGTTCGAGCCCCGCGTCGGGCTCTGGGCTGATGGCTCAGAGCCTGGAGCCTGTTTCCGATTCTGTGTCTCCCTCTCTCTCTGCCCCTCCCCCGTTCATGCTCTGTCTCTCTCTGTCCCAAAAATAAATAAACGTTGAAAAAAAAAATTTAAAAAAAAAAAAAGATTCTCTTTCTCTCTTCTCCCCCTATCCCTCCCTCACTCATCTCTCTCTCTCCCTCTCCCTCTCCCTCATGCTCTCGCTCTCAAAAAAAAAAAAAAAAAAAACCTGACAATCGTTTCCAACACGAATGCAGTTTTAGGTTATGCAAAATTTTTCTTTTCATTGAAAGAAAAAAAAAACCAAGAGCCGGCTGTAATTTCTGACACACCATATTGCAATGCTGTTATTTAGAAAACCAAACATATGTATATATATTTTTTCAAACAAAGATGTTGTTGTTGTTGTGTTAAAGTGTAAAGCCCACAGCAGTTCTATTTGTTATAAACATTGAGTCTAATCCAGGGCAGAGGAAAAGATTACTTTTCCTGCCACGAGAATGTTTACTTCCATTAGCTGTGGAACATGGTTTTTCAAAATTACAGTGTCTCTCCCTTTGGACCCCAAGAAAATATGAGTATGGACGATGGGCTTTGGATCTTTGTTCATGTAAGTTACAACCTTTTAAACAGCAGAGAAGGATTTTGGAATCGTCTTTAGAATCAACTAACTTTTCCCTTACACATATTGTAAAGTCTGAAAAGGAGAACAAATTAATCAAATAAAATGGGATGGATGACAGAGGAAGAGTAGAAGCTATTATTTATTGTTGATAATAATAATGTACAATGCATACTTGCTATACAGGTAAGTCGTTGATCAAGGCTCCCGAATGCGTGTTGACTCATTTAATCCATACAACAAACTTCTGAAGTAACTGCTATTATTACACTCACTTTACACATGAGGAAACTGAGGCATAGAAAGAGTATTAACTTTCCTGGTAAGTGAGGTAGTTAGAATGCAATCTAGGCAATGTGGCTCCACATTTTTAACCACTACGTTTTAAAAACTGTCTACTCACTGCGACGATGCTATGACTTTGCTAAGTGCTTTAAATTACCCATCTCATTGAACCTTTGGAGCAGTGTGGATTACCGTACCCCAATTTACAGAGGAGCCAAATACATATCCAAGAGACTGGTAACGGGGTGCCTGGATAGCTCAGTTGGTTAAACGTTCAAGTTCAGCTCAGGTCATGATCTCACAGTTTGTGAGTTCCAGCACTGAGTTGGGCTCTCTGTCAGCGCAAAGCCCACATCGGATCCTCTGTCTCCCTCTCTCTCTGCCCCTCCCCGACTCATGCTCACTCTCTGAAAGTAAAAAAAAAAAAAAAAAAATTTTTAATTAAAAAAAATTAAAAAATTTTTAAAAGCGGGAGACTAGTAACTAGACAAAGGGCACACAGGAGGCAAGAAGTAGAACCAGAATTTGAACCCAGACCTGCCAAATTCCAAAGTTTATATGAAGTTGTATGTCAAGTACCCTGTGCTGGGAACTAGGAATTCATGCAAAACATAAAACATGGTCCCTGTATGGACAAAGACTAGGTCTCCTCCTGTGCAGACAGGAAGCTAGATAAGGAAAGAGATGTTACAGTACAATCTGATCATTGCAAAGAGGCCCTATTTTTTAGCCACTGGACTCTAAGATCTTAGATTTCAACTTAGTGACTTATCCACCTTTATAATTGTGCCAGGTAATGTATGTCCTACATTAGAATAGGTCCCCTATATTTATTTAGATGATGTTCTGAAGTGAAGAAGCAATTGCAGAGAAACTATGAGCTTCTCTCATGCTTTTGGCACAAAAATTACACCAGTACACAAATTCTAACTATTCCAGCCCCTTCCCAACAAAACAAACTTAGCTTGAGTTTTTCAAAACAAACTCAGTAGCTTTAGGAGTTTAGGAGAGTTTCTTAGATACAAAGATCTCTAAGACAATTGTAAGTGGAAAGAAAAAATAGGAGAAGAAATGGGGGTCCTGCCGATTTGGCAACGGAGACCAAATATTTCATTAAGTTTCTAAATTTGGTCCTGGAAGTATACCCAGAATGAGGGTCCTCTGTGTGGATGAATTCGGGTCCTCTGACTTCCAGGTATGAGTCAGAGGGTGAAAAAGGAGTGAAAAACTTACACATCTGCCCAAATGATTGATGGTGGGGGGGAAAAATCCCATTTTTCACAAATTATGGCCCTTTTTTTACTGCTGGTAATGCACAGAAGATTAAAGTGAAGTCTATATTTCACAAATGGGAAGACCAAATGATTTAAAACCTTTGTTATAATGACCTACTTTGGAGTGAAGAATCAATTTCTTTTACAGCAAGAATCTGTTAATTTAGGGAAAGGGAGATGGTGGGGCGGGGGGCAGTGGGTGGAAAGCACATGAACTGAGCATAAGAGAAAAGGAAGAAAAGGCAGAGAGAGAGAAAATAGCTTAGGAAGTTGGGTAGCATTTTTCTGGCTCTATTTTTTTTTCTTTTTTTTAATTTAATTCTTTTTCTGGCTCTATTTTTAATATCAAACCATTTAGAAGTCATCATGCATGGTGAAAAGAGGATAAACTTTAGATTTCATTTTTAGTCCTGGCTCTGCCCCTTACGTAGTATATTATTAGATTCCTATTGTTGCCATAACAAGTTCACACAAATTTAGTGGCTTTGAACAACACAAACGTGTCATCCTACAGTTCTGGGAATCTCGAGTCTGACACTGGTCTCACTGGGCTAAAATCAAGGTGAAAGTGGGGTTGCATTGCCTCTGGAGACATGAGGAAAGAATCTGTTTCCTGGTCTTTTGCAACTTCCTAGGGCCACTCATCAACAAAGCCAGCGATGGGCAGGTGACTCTTCCTCACATCACATCACTTTGACACTGACTCTTCTTCTGCTGCCTTGGTCTACTTTTAAAGACCCTTGTGATTATACTGGGCCCAGCCAGGTAATCCGGGATAATCTCCCTTTCCTTAGGTCAGCTGATTAGTAACCTTAATTCCATCTGCAACTTTAATTCCCTTTGCCACACCAACTTATTCACAGGTTCTGAGGACCAGGACATAGACATCTTGGGGGTGGGCAGTATTCTGCCTAGGACAGGTGCTCTGAGACATTGGCAATATACCTGGCTGATAGCCCTCAGTTTCCCCATCAAATGGTAAACTTACCAGGTAGGATATCCGTGCAAATTAAAATAGCACACCTGTAACTCATCAGTAAAATGATGGTAAAAAGCACCTGTCTTTATTAGCTCTTAATAAAGTTCTGGCTACTAAGAAGGTAACAATGTCCATAAACCCTTCCCTAATGACCCAAGTAGTCATTTAACAGTACTTATTGACAATTCTATTTTAAGCTTTTTTACTTCCTTTTTCATTATATCAAACCCTCTAGAATGCTTTTGGCAAGCTGCCTTCAGCATAAGTACATCCACATGCTCCCACAGCCAGGCACGGGCCTGGCAGGAATCCGTAAACTTGGCTTTCTACTTAAGCCAAGGGGCTTTTTCCACTTTTGCTTTCTACACAGAACCTGGAATCAAGGGGAGCTGAAAAAATGGAAAAGAACTGAAAGTCGGGTCTTCAGTGATGTGGCTTCTCCTGTCACAAGAAGAAACAAGAACTCCAGGACAGGAACCCCTTAAACTATCGGTAGGTCCGAAGCCTCTCAGTGACCTTCCTGGGTAAATGCCAGGGTCTCCTATTGTAAAAGTGGAAAGTTCTAATCTTAGAGGATAAAAATAAGAGCTGCCAAGGAAAGACACCTTCCTCTTTTCAGTATTATAGTAAAATGGCTCTCAGATACTGCCTAATTTCTATCACCGTATCTTGAGGAAGCTCCCCTTTGGTGAAGCCAAGCCTCAATGCTGGAAGTTCTGCCAGGAGTCCGCCAATTAAATAGGCCCTTGATTTCACTCCCACGGGGCCTGCTGGAAATTCAAGGGAACCGGTCCAAGGAGCCAGCCAGGTGCAATATCCGGCTGAGGATGAGATGAGAAGATTTGCAGGCAAAGCCAAGCCACAGCTCCACAGGGATCAGGAAACACCATGAGGTGTTTCTCTACGGTTACCACAGAGCTGGTGACCTGTGACAAGCACTTCCGGGTCAAATCATTGTGTTCCCTACAAGCACAAATACTAGGACCAGACGCTTACATACACGAGACATAACTCCAGGGATCTTAACTCTCCCACAGCTTCTCCTGGTCAGGGAAGTCTAGTCTCAGCTCCAACCACAGAGCCTTTTACACCAGGGCAGCAGCTCCCCAGTAAAATGGCTTCACATTCTGTTGGGAGAGAATAAATGTTTCTACCCTGTCTTATAATGAAATGGAGCAAAAGTGGAACTCAAAGTACATCTTCTGATTCTATAGCTTGTCCCCACCACCCCGGGATGCCTCTTCAAACTGAGGAAGAGGAAGAAAAGGAAAGAGAAGGGGGGGTGGGGGAAGCAGCAGGTGCAGGAACCGCTGTCACCAGAATATGCTCAGGTAGAATATATTTAGAACAATACGAGCACTGCTTGTAAGTATTTGATGTCATTCAACTTTGACGGAAAAAAAATAATAATTTTTGCGTGTTTCCATAATCTACTAATAGTCTGTTCTCTTAGAGAAAACAAAGTTTCCAAAATTATCTACGCCTCACCCCACCCCCCCCTTGCCCATTCTGCAAGGTTCAGAGACTAGCACTACTCAGTGACAGCTGCATCCAGTATCTTGGGAATTGAGAACTTTCCAGAGTGGCAAGGGCAGTAATGGGTGAAGGCAGAGCCCTCAGGCCAAACACGCTCACAAACATACACTTCCTCAGACAGCTGAGGCTTCACCCAGAAGAGGGAGAGGCAAAGATTCAAGGGCAACGAGAGGAGTTGTTGGCCAACCATCTGTGCCTCAAAGGACAAGCAGCTATCTCCCTCCAACATGTGCATGCAAGAATGGGGCAGACGGAAAACAATAAATTGTCAAAATGGCACAACTCTATGCAATCCCCAAGAGAGCTAATGGGGCTACAACACACACACACACACAGTCCTGTGAAATACAACCTAACACTGCCTTATGAATTTTCATACTCCTCTGTGATCCATCATAGCAAATACTATCATCGCCGAAGTATCATCCATCATTAGGAGCACTACGGGCAGGCAGGGGACACAGTACTGAGGGGATTCTGAGCTCTCCTCCCTGAGGTGCCTCCCCCACCCCACGCAAGCTATAACCTGGGAGCTCACTAAGGTACAAAGTGCTAAGCAGCAGGCATTCAGCGGCACGCATTCCTGGGAGTGGGGGCAGAGAGGGGCTTTCCCTCTTGGTCTGGGAGTTCACTTGCCCCACACATGCAAAGCTGGGAATGCATAGCACGCCCTCAGCAGACTGCTAAACAAAATCTTACTCTCCTCTGTATGCTGCTCTCACACCTGAGAGGTCTTGGAAACATCCTAGTCAGGGATTTTCCTACTGAGGTTCCACTTCTCCCATCAATAAAGTGGGCATCTTTTTTAAAGAAATTCTGAATTGAACCCCCCCCCCCCAATGCTTCCATTGGATCCTTCCCAACCAAGCTTGTCAAGAGAAGCATAAAAAAGAAAGGGTAAGAAGACAAAAGAGACTGAAGAAAAATGGCACGTCCATATATCTTCTCTCATTGCATCCTTACAACCCTAATGAGAGAGAATTATGTGCTCTCATTTTACAGAGGAAAAAAAAAAAAGAGACACAGTTTACTCGATGTGTCCAAATATTTTATGCTTTGTTTTCTCAGAAGGCCAACAGGCTGTAGTTACCCCTACTTTCTCAAGACGAGTGGCTAGACCCATTCCTACAGGTCTGGCTCAGAGGTGAATCCCACCACACCTTTCATCCTGCGTAAGCAGAGTCTGAATGTTGTTGAGAAGGAGAACAGATAGGTAGGAGAGTCGTTAGCCCAGCTGGGAGGTCTACACCATCGTGGCACTGAGGTTCCAATCCTTGGCTGGAAGCTTGCCAAGTCAGGGAAACTCATCAGTCTAACCTGGTGCAGCCACACAAGTGGAGTGCAGTTCCAGAATGCTGGGCATTTGTTCCTTGATGTGTGGAGCTTAATAAACTTCACTGTGGTTGCTGCCTCAAGGCCAGAGACTCAGAATTCTGAAGACAGCAGGGTCCCAGCTTGTCTTTCCACTAAGCACATGGCAAGGATGTGTGAGTGTCCCATAGGCCCAGCACAGGGTGAGAAGGGAGTCTGGTTTTCCTTGTCTGGAAGGGACTCAAGAAGACTTTCTGCCATGCCAATACAATCTCAACACTAAGAGGCTGGGGGGCTGGCCACCACAGACAAGGTTTGAGAGGGAATTTAACAGAATAACACCAATACACTGTACCCTGTGAGGGTCTCCATGGGGTGTGTCTGAAGGAGAACAAGTTTTACAATGGACTAGACTGAATTTTCTAAGCCCTGAGAATGAGCTTGAATTGTCAATGTAAATTCAGACAACCAAAAATCACCGAAAAGATTTGGGTTCCCAGGATGAGGAAGTGGGGGGTCAACACAGACCCCCTGACACAGCTTGATGGAAGGTGGCAGGAGAAAAATAGAAAACCAGTGTTTTCCAAATTGGACCCCATCAAAGTCAGCACAGCCAGTAGGATGGTTACATCAAATGCTTCCAAAGTCAGAATGTGAACTTTTTTGCCTAACTCCAAAAGCAAAGATCTTTCTAGTAAGTACTATGGGGATAGAAATCAAAAGCAGTTAAGGTCCTTAAACAGACGTTTTAGAATCATTTTTTCTTGAGGTTGTCAACAACAAAAATCTGCTACAGGAACTAAGACCTGTTTAGGAACTTACATAGAGCATCTGTACTGTGAATCAGCCCAGTACCGTATGATTTCGTCCACTATGTGTCAAAACTGTTGGATATACAAGGGATACAGGTGTGCTGTTTCAAAGGGACACATGCACCCCGTTGTTCACAGCAGCACTATCAACAACAGCCAAAGTACGGAAAGAGCCCAAATGTCCATCGATGGATGAAAGGATAAAGAAGATGTGGTATAGGGGCGCCTGGGTGGCGCAGTCGGTTAAGCGTCCGACTTCAGCCAGGTCACGATCTCGCGGTCCGTGAGTTCGAGCCCCGCGTCAGGCTCTGGGCTGATGGCTCAGAGCCTGGAGCCTGTTTCTGATTCTGTGTCTCCCTCTCTCTCTGCCCCTCCCCCGTTCATGCTCTGTCTCTCTCTGTCCTAAAAATAAATAAACGTTGAAAAAAAAAATTTTAAAAAAAGAAGATGTGGTATATAAATATGAGTATTACTTGGCAATGAAAAGGAATGAAATCTTGCCATTTGCAACTACGTGGATGGAACTAGAGTGTATTCTGCTAAGCGAAATTAGTCAGAGAAAGACAAATACCATATGACTTCACTCATAAGAACAGATGAACACAAGGGAAGGGAAACAAAAATAATACAAAAACAGAGAGGGGGACAAAACATAAGAGACTCTTAAATATGGAGGACAGAGGTTACTGGAGGGCCTGTGGGGGAGGGGGGGACTAAATGGGTAAGGGGCATTAAGGAATCTACTCCTGAAATCATTGTTGCACTATATGCTAACTAACTTGGATGTAAATTAAAAAAAGAAAAAAAAAACTGTTGGATAGAAACCACAGGCCAACCCAGTGGAAGACGCTGACAGGTATTGGCAAACACTCCCTCCTTAACCAAACCAAATGGTAATTAGGCTCCACTGAGATCTCTAGACCAGGCCTCAACCTTGGTCTGTTTTTAGCAAGAATCCCCTTACCTTTGGTGTCTCCTTTTCATTAGTTTCCATCTACTGACCCCGTCACTCTGGCTGTAAATCCTCAATTGTCTTTGCTGTATTGTTAGGCTCGGTCTCTGGCCCCTATTCTAAGTGTCTCCCCTCTACTGCCATAGTCTCGCATAAAATCTCCCTTGCCGTCTTAATGAGCATCTAGTGAATCATTTCGCTTTCACCGCACTGACCCCAGTAACCTTCCTGACCTTGTGTGGAAAAGCAAAGAGAATAGTGACCTCCACGGCATGCATCTGTGGTTTTGCCAAACCTGTTCTTTCCTCCCACTGTTACCAAGTACATTTTGAATTTTCTCATCCATTTTGATTAGTATCAAAGAGAAGACAAAGATATGGGGCACCTGGGTGGCTTAGTTGGTTAAGCATCTGACTCTTGGTTTCAGCTCAGGTCATGATCTCATGGCTCGCGGATTCAAGCCCCACATCAAGCTCTGTACTGACAGCGCAGAACTTGCTTGGGATTCTCTCTCTCTTTCTCTCTCTCAATAAACAAGCATCTAAAAATAAATAAAGAGAAGACAAAGATTTGAAAAACAACAAAAAACCTGAAGAGGGGTGCCTGGCTGGCTCAGTCAGTAGAGCACGCAACTCTTGATCTTGGGGTTGTAAGTTCGAGCCCCACATTGGGTATAGAGATTATTTAAAAATAAATTTAAAAAAAGACTGAAGAAAATATTACCAAGAAACTAAAGGGAAAGGACCAGTTAGTATCAGGACAAAGAAAGGCCCCACAGTGCATGCAGGCTAAGGAAAGGGAGAGAAAAAGGAAGGGAGTGGGGAGGAGGGGCGTTGGGGGAAAAGGAAAGAGGTTTCGCCAAGTCAGGCTTATGGATGAAATGTTAGAGCTTTAAAAATTCCCAGAAGTGCAAAAAAGATCTCATTGTATATAATGCTTTTAAAAGTCACAGAAGGAAAAAGGAAATGAATTCAACTCACTTGCTTTTGGGGCTGCCTTAAAAAAAAAAAAAGAGGCAGATAAATGCTGCTAACAGAGCTCTTTGCAATGTTTCAAAATGAATAAATAAAACCTTCCCTGCCAACTTTTTTTTATTATTATGTCTGTCTCTGACTTTTTAAATGTTTTCCTTAAAAATGTTTTCATGCTTCCTTTTCCCTGAACGTTTTACAGTTCGCCTTCTTAAATTTCACTGGAGACCTGCAAATCAAGTTGTATCTTGCTGATTTGATAGCTGCTTTTACGCAGCCCAGCGGAAGGCAATGCCTTGGCATCGCTCTTGCTGGGAAGAGAGTTTATTAGCAAGCCCTCCCCTGCCTGGCTGGCAGGAGGATGTGCCAGGAAGGCCAGCCTAGGCGAGGCCTGGCCCAGGGGCCAGCGGGCAGGTGTCTGGATCTGGCGGATCGGGCCACTCAGCAGTGACCTTCAGTCTCGTAGCGACAACAAAGGAAATCACCTCTCTCTGCAAACATCATTCGAGTCCCTTGCTTCCCTCCCTGGTTGGGAGAGGGGAAGAGATAGTGGGCAGAGGCAAGGGAAGAAAAATCCTTGTTTTGCAATCTCAGTAATTAGTCCTGGAGGATTTCTCCAACTGCTACTGCTGGCAGGAAGGCCTGGGAAAGCGGAGTCGCCAGGCCCTGCTACGCCGGCCACCGCGGAGCCAGCTCCCTACTTGAAATTCAAATGAGAGCAGCTCTGACCTTTCCTGTCACATATTTTATTTCAGAGACAGTTTACAAGGCCTCTCCTCCATGCAGGTCATGTTTTAGTTTAAACAGAAATACTCTCGTCAGTGTTAGATGCGAGTTAATGATTACACTGAAATCATTCTAATTAGGCTTTGTTGTTACACATTGCCCTTTTGGGGGCTGCTGCTGTTGTCACATAAAGTATTTTGTAGAAAAATAATTGGTCTGAGATCCCTTCCTACCTCTCTTCCATAGCCATCTCCGCTCTCACCCCCTCCCCGTTTGTCGTTGCTATTGTTTTTAATAATTATTGATCCTTCAACATTTGATGAGGAATATGATTCACCTTCAGTCCCCATGAAGCTTCTGGAAGGTATCAGGGCAGACAGGCATCTGCAGCCAGGAGGGAGGAAACTGTGGACCATCCTTTGCCAGTTCAGGTTTCCATCACCCATCAGAGGGAAAGCGAGGATGAGGTTTCTATTGGAGCTCTTCCCACAAAGCCTTATGTTTTGTTTTGTTTGGCTGGGGAGCCAAGGGGGTGGGGTGCCGAGGTGCTGACTTACTCAGGAGCCTTATCATCTCTCAGGTGTGGGGAACAATCAGGTGGGAGTGGGCAGTGCTGGTTTCTCTGCAAGGTTGATTCATCATTTACGTACATCCGCATACCTACACCCCACTTAGTGCAATCTCGAGCAATTTCCAATCTTGTTACTGCTAGCATGATTTTTTTTTCCTTCTCTCAACTTTCGTTTCTTCTCATTTACCTGGAATAAGTGACCCAGGTGACTTATGAAAAAGCACTGAGCAACTTCAGGGGATATGCTGTATGAACGCTGCAGTGAGAGTTTACAAAACCGGTAGTCAAAGGAAGGCCATGGGGGCCACAGCTAATAGGTCTGTTCTGAAGAATGGACAACATTGATGAAGATGAGCCATTGCTTCGAGAAAGAAAAAATCACACCCTTCCTGAAACTCTGACCATTAACAGGTTGGCTAACGAGTTCAGAGGAACAAAAGGCTTCAAATGAAGGAGCAGAGATTCAAACTCGGTAGCATATACTAACTTAATATCCTTGCCTATAACTTGGTTATACCTTTGAAGGTAGTTTCCAATTTTAAAAATATTGAAAAAACTCTTCTGAGGCCGACCTGTGCCAGCCACTATAAATCTATAGACAATACTATCAGAAAACTCAGAAAAATTTAAATGAAGTTTCTGCAGCAAAAAGCTATGTGAGGCAGATGGGCAAAAAACTTATTCTAATTTTTAAAAAAATTATAAAGAATCAAAAATTATAAAAACGTTACTACTACTGATCTTTAACATTCATTATCTCGAGGATTTGCTGTCTAGTCCAATAATCCTTGCTACTCAAAGTGTGGCTCACGGAGGGGTGCCTGGGTGGCTCAGTTGGTTGAGCGTCTGATTTCAGCTCAGGTCATTATCTCACAGTCTCTGAGTTCGAGCCCCGCATTGGGCTCTGTGCTGACAGCTTAGAACCTGGAGCTTGCTTCAGATTCTCTCTCTCTCTCTCTCTCTCTCTCTCTCTCTCTCTCTCTCTCTCTCCTTCTGCCCCTCCCTTGCTCACTCTCTCTCAAAAGTAAAAAAGATTAAAAAAAAAAAAAAACACACACACACTAGAAAAAGAGTGTGGCTCATGGACCAACAGCTCTGGCTTCATCCGGGAGAGCATCAAAAGGCAAAATACCTCTGGACCCAACCTCAGACCCCCTGAAAAGAATTTACACGTTACTAAAATCCCAAGTAATTCAAGGGCATAGTCGAGGTGGCTGCTTACTGCATTCCTACCTTCAGCAGAATCACAGAAACTTCTTCTCCACATCAGAGTTCCCTAAAATAAAGGTTTGTTTCCTCTGAAACCCACCTCATCTCACACTACCAGAGGAAGAGACACCAATAAAAAACATTTTTTTTTTAAAAAAGAGGTTAGAGTGGGAGAGAGCCAAAGCATAAGAGACTCTTAAAAACTGAGAACAGGGGCGCCTGGGTGGCGCAGTCGGTTGGGCGTCCGACTTCAGCCAGGTCACGATCTCGCGGTCCGTGAGTTCGAGCCCCGCGTCAGGCTCTGGGCTGATGGCTCAGAGCCTGGAGCCTGTTTCCGATTCTGTGTCTCCCTCTCTCTCTGCCCCTCCCCGGTTCATGCTCTGTCTCTCTCTGTCCCAAAAATAAATAAATGTTGAAAAAAAAAAAAATTAAAAAAAAAAAAACTGAGAACAAACTGAGGGTTGATGGGGGGTAGGAGGGAGGGGAGGGTGGGTGATGGGCATTGAGGAGGGCACCTTTTGGGATGAGCACTGGGTGTTGTATGGAAACCAATGTGACAATAAATTTCATATATTGAAAAAAATTTTTTAAAAATAAAAAATAAAAAATAATTTTTTTTTAAGTAAAGGAATAATGAAAACTTCTCTTCATTGAGAAATATACTTGGCTTTTATTTTCTTTCTGGCTTCGGGGGTGGTATTCAGAGAGCCTTGAATCCCTTCAAAGAAAGCCATCAAATTAAAATACTAAGTTAGAAACCTCATGGTCTGTTTATCTTGGGAGCGAATGTGAGTTGTCAGTCCACAAAATCCTTGCTTGTATGAATAAATATTCCATCTGTGATGCTAAGAATTCAGTTCATGTTCAATGCAGGTCTGAAAGGACGAGTTTCCACTGATCTGATTTGCTTATACTTTGTTAGGATCGGGTTTTAGAGACTTGTTTTCTCTGATGTTTTAGACAAAAATTTCTTCCGACGGCATATATAGAATATATTTATTTACATGTATACGTATGTGTGTATGTGCGTATATAGACAGAGAGATACACATTCCCTCTTCTAAGCAATTAGACAAATTTAATTCAAGACCCCCACGAATCCCAGATCCTCATGCCTGCCAAGGCCTCCAACTGCAGTGTGTTGGTAACACCTTTGTCACTGCCTAAACACGGCATCAATAATTAAATTCCCATTTGTAAAAAGAGGAAATTATTCATGCCATCAGCACTCCCCATCAATAACAGGAGGAAACCTAACTATCTCATTACCCCATCACACTGTGTGCAAACAGAACTGCCCGTTGTTGACAATAAATATTTGATAAGTGAGGAAACAGGAAGGATAAACCAAGGATGCAGAGAGTTGCTGCTTGAGCAATGCCGGGGAGCTGGCCCTGAGGTCAGGGTTTACCTCGTGGTTCATCCCTGACCTGGCTTAGAGACTTGTCATAAACTGACCATAGCTGAATGGGATATGGGCCGTCTGCCTGCTTCTGAATCACACAGCCTTTCTTTATTCACATCTAAAAATAGAATATAACCAACCTTGGTTCCTTTTTTTTTTTTTTTTCCCCTCCTTTGCTGCCTCAACAAATTCCTAGGGAAGTTCCTCAACTTTTTTAGAGCCATAATACCTGAAACATTCTCCTAAAGCTGGACATCCTGACTGATGAGGTCAGTGCAGTGATCAGTGATCAATGGTCCTGGGTCAATTGTCCACAGAACTGCTGAGAAGGGCTTTCTTTTTTTCTGTGCCTCTCTTTTCTCAACTCTGAACCAAGACCTTTGGAAGAGCTGACTTTTCTTTCTACTCTTCAATTTTTTTTTTAAGTTTATTTATTTTGAGAGAGAGGGAATATGAACAGGGAGGGGCAAAGAGAGAGGGAGAGACAAAGAATCTGAAGCAGGCTCTGCACCACCACCCAACATGCGGCTCGAACTCAGGAACCATGAGATCATGACCTGAGCCGAAACCAAGAGTCAGAGGCTCAACCAACTGAGCCACCCAGGCGCCCCTCTTTCTACTTTTGAAGTGTTTCTTTTGATGGAAAGTCTCCCCTCCCTGCCCTCATAAAACAAAATACAGGAAAATCACCAGTGACCAAAAAGGAGAGAGATAATGTCATTTTCAGTTTGATACTGATTTTGCTACTGATCTTGGAAAAAATAGTAAGTCTTGGGGATGCCTGGATGGCTCAGTCAGTTAAGCTCAGGTCATGATCCCACAGTTTGTGAGTTCAAGCCCCGCGTCAGGGCTGTGCTGACAGTCCAGAGCCTGGAGCCTGCTTCAGATTCTGTGTCTCCCTCTCTTTCTGCCCGTCCTTCACTCACACTCTGTCTCTTTCTGTCTCTCAAAACTAAATTAAAAATGCTAATTTAGGGGCGCCTGGGTGGCTCAGTCGGTTGGGCGGCCGACTCCGGCTTAGGTCATGATCTCGCGGTCCGTGAGTTCGAGCCCCGCGTCGGGCTCTGTGCTGACAGCTCAGAGCCTGGAGCCTGTTTCAGATTCTGTGTCTCCCTCTCTCTGACCCTCCCCCGTTCATGCTCTGTCTCTGTCTCAAAAATAAATAAACGTTAAAAAAAAATTTTTTTTAAATGCTAATTAAAAAAAAAAAAAAAGAAAAATAGTCTAGCCCCTTTGTTTCTCCATTTTGCTGAATGGCAATAATGCTGATTATTTTCTTTTGTGAAGTTATTCTCTGTTCCTCCCTACCATTTATTCACTACCCTTGTTGGCCCTTCTAGACTCTCCAGGAGTGACCTCTGCAGACAGTACCCTCCACATTGCCTTGTTTTCTGGCTTTCTGTTGGACTGGCCCAATGAAAGGCTCCAACCAGAATTAGAAAGCAGTCGAGAGATGCTTACACATCTCTGCACCTCTCCCTGTGTCTGCAACCCTTCTGTGACAGTAACCATATCTCCTCATGACAGCGCTCCTGCTTAACTGGCCCCTCACCTACTGCTCCACTTCTCACTCATCTGGGGGCCTCTTTCCCCCACTGCTTCCTTAGCCCCAAGCATAGTAACACCTCCCCACTCCCGATAGCCTCCAGCTTCCTTTACACTTCGCACATCTCTGTAAGTAGCCCTTTCAATAAAGCCTACTATTTCACCATCTGAGTTCAGTACCATTTCACACCAAAAATCTAATTGATACACCAGGTAAATATTAAGATAAACCAATTAAAAAATTGTTTAAACTAACTGTGTTAGTTTGCAAGGGCTGCCATAACAAAGTACCACACACCAGGTGACTTACGCTCTCACAGTGCTGAAGGCTAGAAGTCTGAGGTCACAATACAGGCAGGTTGGATTTTTTCCTGAGGCCTTTCTATAGTGGTCTTGGCTTGCCCATGGAGGTGTTCTCCCTGTATCTTTGCATCACATTCAATGAAACCTGGCTGTGTTTCTAGAATATTCTTCAAGAGAGGTTTCCCAATCATAAACCCAAATCGTAACTAGAGGGTATGTAGCTCCAGACATGTATTCCAACCACATATCGGTCACAACGTGTACTGGGTTTACCCACTTTGGCGAGAGGATATCGTAGTGGGACAGCCTAGCCGGGAGGCAGAAAATGGGGTCCCCTACTGGTGTGCCAGTGACCAGCACTTAGCGTCTCAGATGCTCCATTTCTGCATTTATAAAATAGTAATGTCAACTATCTCATGAGATTAGTCCTTTGTCCACTTAAAATATCATCCTATACAAATAATAAAATTGTCCTGCATTCAACTGTATTATTTTCTGTTTTTCAGAGCATTAGGGTTCAAAGACAATAAATCCTTTGAAGGTAGGAGATCTTGTTATACACTAAGGTGATTTCTTCCGCCTAGCTAGACACACTGAGGGTTTTCAATAAGTATCAGTTTAAGGAAAGTTTCTGGGATGCAGTGTTTATCAAGCTGCTTTTAATTAAAAAGCAAAACATTGAACAAAGGCACCCAGCGCTGGAAGATGAAACTAGAAATATCTATTAGCTTGTGCATTAAGCTGAGCTTATGAGAATTTCCCAGCATTTTTGCCAATAACTCTTTGTAATTATAGTACATCAATACGTAAAATGCATTCAGAAAAACGTTTATCAGTATTCCTTCCAGGGGCCATCAGATATGGTATTTAATTCTTGGCCGATGATGGGAGAGCATCTTCTGTTTCCTGGTAACTAGATGGGACCTTGAATGTAATTGAAATTGGTACCCAGTAACAGCTACATCCTCAGATCAACACATCATGAGGTCACGCTTCCCCTGAAATTTTATTTTATGGCGGACTGAGTTTCTCATAGTTTTTACATTATATCAAGTGACACTGATTGCTGGAATCCTAATTCTTCTTCGAATTTACGAATGCTAAAAAGTTTTGTGAGAAACACTGAGGCAATCTAGCTGGAGATGGGAAGGATATCAGATGATAAACAGGGATTGTATACGGGATTTTTTTTTTTACTCCAAAAAAGCTACTTCCTTGACTCTTGTGAGCTTGTCCTGATGGCTTTCTGAAAATCCCTTCATTTCAACTCACTATTGCTTCACCCAGAGCACTGTTACAGATGATTTTCCTTGAGATAGGGTTGGTAGGTATTCCCCATCTTAGTTTAGACCATGAAGGGAGGATGATTTTAGTCGAAGTAGAGCTGTGAGGTATGTTTCACAATTGACATAGCTGCTTCCTATTGGAACCACTTTTTATTTCATAACATTCCTGTAACATTATCACAGATCCACAAAGAGAGAGTGACAGGATTATGGAGAGTTAAATAGCCTCCAGAATCCCCCGACTTCAGATGCTTATATGTATTATCAGGAATGAGGAATTAGGAAAAGCTAAGAGAGGGAAAGGGTCGTGGATGGAAAAAGAAGATGTTTTGGTAAGAAGAAACAAGGAAGTTATTTCTCCTGTCCCTGGACAAGAGAGTATAGGGAGGGAGAGGAGGTTGGAACCAACTGGATGTGAGCTCTGATGTCAGACCACCTGGTTTCAATGCTGACTCTGCCACTCACTAGCTGGGTAAACTTGGGCGCATTTCTTGACCTGTGCCTCAATTATCTCATTTCTAAAAGCAGGATACGAACACCTGCTTCATAGAACTCTTCTGTAGATTAAAAGAGTTAATTAATGGATAGGACATAGGACTGAGCCTGGCAAATAAGGAGGTCCGAATAAGAGTGTTGTTGGGGTACCTGTGGGGGGCTCAGTCGGTTGAACATCCAACTTCAGCTCAGGTCATGATCTCGCAGTCCATAAGTTCAAGCCCCACAACTGGCTCTGTGCTGACAGCTCAGAGCATGGAGCCTGCTTCGGATTCAGCGTCTCCCTCCCTCTCAGCCCCACTTCTGCACTCTCTCTCTCTCTCTCAAAATTAAACATTAGGAAAACAATTTTAAGTGTTGTCAGCATAAAAGTGTTCAGTCTTAAGTCAGAATTTTGCCACTGGTTAAGATTTTTCTAAGTGTGTCAACATGAGACTTAAGTGTCACAGGCATATATGCTAGTCCACCTGTCCCCTCCCGGCTGTCACATTCAGTGCTCCCATGAAGCCAGCAGACGCACCAAGCCCTTAGATGACGGACGCTACAACAGAAAGGAACTTTAAGGATAATAGTGTCTATTTCAATTTTTTTTTGTGATGAAGAGGCCAAGGGAGATTACACTGGTTGTATTTCTTGTACAGGTCTGTGTGGGACATGAGCCAAGAGTGAGGAATACCACCACGGAGCCCTCATAAAGGAATGAACCCTCCTCACCACATAACTAGCTCTTGCCACAACCCACCCACCCACTTTTTTTTTACTTTGTGAGTCCTGAGCCCAGGATTCTAAAAACCAACCTACTCCTAGATAGAAAAGTCATCTGGCAGCCCAACACACAAGCTCCTTGAAGGTCAGAACCACATCTCAACTTCTTCCTGGTTCTCCCAAAAAAACCTAGCACTTCGCTTTACACACAGTACCGCTTGGAAAAAAAAAAAAAAAGATTAAAAATGTCAACTTAGTGTGATTCGTGATGATGGACCTACCATTACTCCTTCCTCACCTTTAGCATGATTTGACAGGTGGGGACATGGAAAAGATCATGAAAAAACATAGGAGCTCATCATAAGAATTTCAGATTCCTTTTTATTTCAGAACTCCTATCATATTCCTTATGAACATAAAGATAAATAGGGGAAAAATACATGTACTGGTTTCCTGTGGGGTCACCATCAACACACTGTGATACTCCTCAGAAGTCTTTCCACCAACATGCATCACTGGCCGCCCACCTAGGAGTACAGGACTTCTGGCATGCACATAACTGCTCTGTCAAATCAAAAGGCATTTTTGGCTTCAAATTAAATGCAAACTTTGGATGGCTGCCACAGCCTATTTATCAATGTAACAAACAATATTTACCAATTGCTTCATTTCCCTAAATTGTTTTCCATCCTCAGGACATGTTGTTTGCATCTTAATTTAGCACTAATTTCTCCATGCTGGAACCTTCTCCCATGTGTTTTACCTTATTCCTGCTTCTGACAAAAGTAAACATTGACTTGGACAGCGCTGGCAACTTGCTAATACAATGGATTAGTGCATTCTGCCTTAAGCAAAGTCTTCCTTTCCACTCTTTAGGGACTGCACGGCTATCAGATGTAATTTTGATTCTTGGTATTTTAGCAATCGTGCATGGGATCTCTTTAGGCGTTAGAGACTGAAATCTCTGACAACACACTGGAACATGTCCCAGTCAAGGACATAAACACAGTTGCCTCTGAGATGAATGATGCTGAGAAGAAAGGCATCTGTGGAAGAATGAGGAAGAGAACCAACTGGGAATTCAGTCCAAAATCTGGGATGTGGTAAATTTTTTTTTTTTTTTAATTTATTGTCGGGTTAGCTAACATATAGTGTATACAATGTGTTGTTGGCTTTGGGAGTAGATTCCCATGATTCATCACTTACATACAACACCCAGTGCTCATCCCAACAATTGCCCTCCTCAATGCCCATCTCCCATTCTCCCCACCCCCCTGACCCCCCCAAGTCCCATCAACCCTCAGTTTGTTCTCTGTATATAAGAAGAGTCTCTTATGGTTTGCCTCCCTCTCTGTAACTTATTTTTCTTTCCCTTCCCCTATGGTCTTAAGTTTCCCAAATTCCACATATGAGTGAAAACATATGATATCGGTCTTTTTCTGACAGACTTATTTCACTTAGCATAATACCCTCCAGGTCCATCCATGTTGTTGCAAATGGCAAGATTTCATTCTTTTTCATCACCAAGTAGTATTCCATTATATGTATATATCACATGGGATATGGTTAATCTTCTACTAAACAGTGCTTGATTTCTGTGTCCATATTTACTGCAATATGAACACCTAGGACCAGAAACCAAGAATGCATTTGAAATAAGTAGAGATGACAAAGAGACCTTAAAATCAAATTGACTTCCCTGTCATACAGACAATACTTTAATGTCTTACGATTAAACAAAAACCTGCCTCAGGGTGGTTCCAAATTAAGATCTTTAAGAGACTGGGGTGCCTGGTTGGCTGAGTCAGTTAAGTGTCTGATTTTGGCTGAGGTCATGATCTCATGGTTTGTGAGTTCAAGCCCCGCATTGGGCTCTGTACTGACAGCTCAGAGCCTGGAGTCTGCTTCGGATTTTGTGTCTCCTTCTCTCTCTGCCCCTTCCCCCCTCACGCCTTGTGTCTCTCTTTCTCAAACAATAAATAAGCATTAAAAAACAAAACAAAACAAAAATCTTCAAGAGAGATCAGGCAAGCCACATTAAGGAGACAGTAAGGAGGTTAATCTGGCTTGCATAGGAGAGGGGGCATAGACTCCGGCTATTCCTTCCCTAACCCAACCTGCATAGTAATGTCAGTCCTCCTCCCACCTCTGATTTCACCCTACTCATCAGCTCATTCACTGAGGGGGATGTCTCAGTGTAGTGCTTCTCAAAGGTTAGCATGTATCAGAACCCCATCCAGCGCTCACTCAAAATCCAAATCCTCAGAAGGTTGGGGTGTTGGATGCCCAAACATCTCTATTTTTAATACACTTCACATGTGAGTCTAACACTGATGTTGTTCTTCTCACGTATATAAAAACTAGGACAACAGACAGTAAATGACTTGTCCCAGGCCCCACAAGCAATGCTAATTAGTGACAGCTGGCCTGGACTCTGGTGTCAGTCTCCTCTTGATGTCCTGGTTGCTGCCAGGAGCCACCGCCTCTTACTGCAGTAACGGTCAATGCCTCCACCTGACTTCTGAGGTCCTTAACACAGTACCTTGCAACCAAACTCTCTCCCAGTCATGTTTTCTTGCTTCCCCTAGGCACTTTCTATTCTAGTTAAGCAGCCACCCTGCGTTTTGTCCCTCAGTGTCCTCTTCACATGGATTATCTGACATTCCCTGACCCCACCTGGTATTCCATCCATTCTTCAGCCTTCTGCTCAATCCCACTTCCTCCTTCTATGTGTGTTCCACCCTCTCTCATCACACTTCAGCTCTTGTTGCAAAGCATGGCTATTAACTACACCTTCTTACATAGTGTCTGTGATGGTGGATTTTATGCATTAATTTCACTGGGCCATAGGACATCCACATAGCTGGTTAAATGTTTAGGAGGATGTTTCCAGAACACATTAACATCTGAATTGGTGAACTAAGCAAGCAGATGGTTCTCCCCAATATGGGAGAATGAACTGATTGGAAGACTGAATAGAAAGAAAAGGCAGGGAAGGTTGAATTCACTCTCTATTTGAGTTGGAACACTGGTCTCCTGACTTTGGTGTTCCTGATTCTCAAGCCTTCAGATTCAGACTGAAATCTACACCACTGGCTCCCTGGGCTTACTTAGGTCTTCAGACTGCAGCACTGACTTTCCTGGTCCTCCAGCTTGCAAATGGAAGATCAGCCTCCATAATTTTACACATCAATTCCTATGATAAATCTTTCTCTAAATAGGTGTGTATGTGTGTGTAGGCTATATATACAGAATATAAATATTATGTATATAAGTACATATGTATACATGTATACCATTGACCCTTGAGCAACATGGGGTAAGGGATGCCAACACCTGTATAGTTAAAAATCCATATATAAATTTAGACTCCCCCAAAACTTAACTACTAATAGACTACTGCTGACTGCAAACCTTACTGATGACCATAAACAGTCAATTAACACATATTTTAAATATGTATTATATACTGTATTCTTACAATAAAGCTAAAGGAAATGTTATTAAGGAAATAGGCAGAGAAAATGCATTTGCAGGGCTGTGCTATATGTACCGAAAAAAATTCACATATACTGCACATACTATGCAGTTCAAGCCCATCTGTTCAAGGGTCAACTATACATATAATACAATATGTATATCCTATTGGCTCTGTTTCTCTGGATAACCCTAATACAATTTCTCTTAATTGTTTCTTTTTATACTGTTTATATTGTTTATTTTTTAATATTTATTCATTTTTTGAGAGAGAGACAGAGTGTGAGTGGGGAGGGGCAGAGAGAAGGAGAGACCCAGAATCTGAAGGAGGCTCCAGTCTCCTGAGCTGACACCACAGAGCCCAACGTGGGGCTCCAACTCACAAGATGTGAGATCATGACCTGAGCGGAAGTTGGATGTGTGACCAACTGAACCACCCAGGTGCCCCCGTTGTTTCTTATATTATTTCTTTCCATTGGTTCCCCAATGAAATCGTGAGTTCCCCAAAAGCAAGGCCCATCCTTTTTCTCTAGTATCACCCACAGCACATAGCACAATGTTAACAAAGAGTAAGAAATCAAATATTTGCTGATTGCTTGTTATTATTTTGTCATGTCATTACGTTGTCAATTGATATATGCTTGTTCTGTTTTTAAGATGTAACCTCTTCAAATGAAGATTTTTTATTAGTTTGAGAATGACAAGCTGTGGGGGATATAGGCCAAAGTCTATAAGGTATTAGCTGTATGACATTTTTTTTTATTTTGGCAATTTTTAAAATTGATTATTTCAAAATTAGAACACTTCACATAAAATCTTCTCTTCAAAAAAAAAAAACAAAAAAAAAAACCTTCCCTTAGAAAATCTTGAGAACTAGGAATTCTGTGCACATTCCCAGAGGTCAGAAATTGCTTTGGGCTAAATGAAACCAGCTGCCTCCTTTAGACAGGGTTTATAGAGTCCAATTTTCACAGAAACCACCTTTGCTATGGTGCCCCCCTCCCCTTACTGATGCCCAGCAAGCATTATAGTCATTTATCATCACACTTGACCGCTGTTTTTACAACTAATAGAGAAACAGTTGCTGAGACTATCATCTATAAAGGGGAAGTATCAAAAGAGACTATCATCTATCAAGGGGAAGTATCAAAAGAGATACCACAAAGTTTACTTATTCCCAAAAAAAAAAAAAAAAAGGAGAATGCATGCCTTTGTAAAAAGCAAGGAACGTGCCTACATGTTTAACATGCAAACAAAGCACGTCCGTGCCTTTCTTACAGCCTGCCCACCTCATTCACCCATATGGGGTTTCATGGGCACTCACATTTGTGACCCCTGATATAGGCCCTAAGCAAACTACTGGCCTAGCTACGGTATATCAGTCAGGTAAGCTAAGTTGAGTTGAACCAAGAAATGCCAGTAACGACACAAGTTATTTCTTGTTCTGTTCTACATGCCCATCAAGGGTCAGCTGAGAGCTCTGCTCCAGGTTTCTTTGCTCTGATAGAACACCCACCATCTTGAATACTGCCAATCACCATGCTAAGTAGAGCAAGAGCTTTTGAGAGGTTTCACATTGGCAATAAGTGCTCCAGCCTGAACACGACACATATAACTTCTAGTCATAACTCATTGGCCAATATTAGTCACCTGAGTCCCACCTAACCACAAGGAAGTATAAGCTCACCTTGCATCAGAGGGGAACGAGCTGTAAGTAATGAACACCACTGATGGCCACCCCCGTGAAGCCAGCAGTACCCTCCCCTTGAGAATGCTAACCCCTCCCTTGGAACATGGAGAGCAGCCAGTGGTGGTCACTTTTCTGATATGTTACCTTGATCTTCAGCTGGACAGCCACAGTCCAGCAAAGCTTTGCACTAAGAGCCCCACCTTGTTGCTTATGTTTAAGGACTCCTGAAGGGGTATAAGATGACTGATGATTTTTCAAACTTGTGGCTAACCATGAGCCCCTGCACATCTTAGTCATCAATATCACATCAGTAAGAACAATGCTTTTCCCCACCAGTTTAAGTCACCCTGATATAACAGGAGCAATAGAGACACTGATTAGTAAGAAAGGCAAGACTTACCAGCCACAGGGGTAAGAACTTTAACAGGAAGGTTATAATTTGTTATGGAGGGAAGTATGCATAAGCTCATTGTGCAAAAACCATGTCTAATTCAACATTTTGTGTGGCACCTTGCACATTATTGCTTTAAACTTTTAACAACTTTAATAATATCCTTGAACCTAATTATTCTCCGACAGGCACATCATAAAAGCCACCTTCAAAAGTGATGCTAGAAAAACTACACTCACTGCTTAGTGTTATTTCTGACAAGTATCTGTACACTACTTGTAATGTATAAAAAGTCCTCATTTACCTTTTCAATATCACAATGAAAAAAATCATAAAGAACAAGAATGTATCTTTGAAGCCTGTAATAAGGCCTGACCATTCTGAGAATCTATGTGAACATCTCTGCCTCCATCTACAGAAATCAGCAGACTGTCCACAACGCACTCGGCAAGACTACCCAACTCCTCTGTTTTCATCACGTTGCAAACATCCACATCCTCTTTGCTACGCACACTGACGCTTCTCCCAGACAGTCTCCTTGCGTGGGGCAGAAAATGCTTTCATCAAAACTCCATTTATCATAGAGAATAACGAATGCTTTTAAAAAGCAAAGATAGAGATAATTTTACAAATAAGCTAGGACTTTCATAAACTGCTACCTACTGGAGGCACACAATGGGGGGGGCCATCATGAAATCACAGCGACAAAATAGTTTGATTTGATAAAATTTGGTGACCAACTGAACACACATATTAAGAATTATGCAATACGAATGCCTTTTTGTGTATTTCCTGCCAGCCACGATGCCAGAAATGGAGACTGTATTCCCAGCCAGCCAAGCCAGAAGATTCATAGCCAACAGCAGGACACCTTGAGGTCTGCATTAAAAAGTCCAACTTGGGGGCATCTGGGTGGCTCAGGTGGTTAAGCATCTGACTTCAGCTCCGGTCATGATCTCATGGTTAGTGAGTTTGAGCCCCACATCAGGCTCTGCATTGACAGTGCAGAGCCTGCTTCAGATCCTCTGTCTCCCTCTCTCTCTCTCGCAAAAATAAACAAACATTAAAAACTTATTAAAAAAAAGAAAGCCCAACTTGGCTTTTCAGTTATTCTCAAGTGTGTGACCCACAAAGGCAAGACATTTGAAGATTCCAAAGTTTGGTTTATGATTAACATTACTGTTGCAAAAGCAATGCAGAAAATTGCTTTCTACGAATTCTTTTTAACTTGGAACTCTAATGTCTGTTCCAATAGGAGCTAAGAAATAAAAATAGAAGAGGGGCACCTGGGTGGCTCAGTTAAGCGTCCAGCTTCAGCTCAAGTCATGATCTCGCAGTTCATGAGTTCAAGCCCTGTGTCCTGCTCTGTGCTGACAGCTCAGAGCCTAGAGCCCGCTTCAGATTCTGTCTCCATCTCTCTGTCCCTCCCCTGCTCATGCGCTCACTTGTGCTCGCTCTCGCTCTCTCTCTAAAGAGTGAATAGACATTAAAAAAAATCTTAAAGAAATAAAAATGGGAGAAAATGTGGATGACTACTTCAGAGCCATAGATACCTCCTTTTCTAATGTCATAAAAAGATATTTTCCAAAATCACACACACACAAATAACAATAACACACAGATAAAAATCAAAGAACATGCAGAATATTCTGGAATCCCTCTGAGATTTTAAAGGATTTGATGTTCCATTGAGATGGCCCAACTCTGTCATCAGCTAGCCACACTCGGCTTCCCAGAAAGCTTCAGCCTGTGATGTCCCAAACAAGTGAAACAGTCCCCAAAGATCCCAGAGGATGGTACAGAGAGGGTTTTAAGCTCAATGATTTGGAACCATCGTGACATGTGGGGCCCCATGAGTAAGCCTAGCCAGAGAAGGTGGGGAAGAAAGGGAGACTGGGAGGCACTGGAGTGTCCCCTGGCACAAAAAGTTGATGCCCAATTAGATTTAGAAAAAGTGACAAAGAGTTGATGCCCAATTAGGTTTAGAAAAAGCTCTTCTCTGTAAACCTCAATTACCTGTGATGCCTTATGACATTCAGCATTTACAAAGTATAATTACACAATAGTGTCTGACATTTAACGTCTATGGATAATTTAAAAGACTTCTACTTCAAAAAGGCTGCTCATGAGCAACAGTAATCACTTCAATTAGCTTGGCACTATTACAATGTAACAAGACCATTTGACTGCCTATTAGAACCAGCCAAGCTCTTCAAGTGTGTTAATTTAGCAGTCATTGCTAATTTCTGGGCTTTGCTACATTTGCATAGGAAAACACATCCCTTTAAGCAAGAGAGGAAGTTTCATTCCTGAACTGGCTTCCTATTCTTAGAGAGGCTTTTTATATTTTCACATAAAAAATCAGAAACACATTTGAAACGTGGGCATCTCTAAATAGTACTGGGTAAGATTAGACTCTTACCGAATTTAAGATGCTACTTCTCCCAATTTCATATCATTTGTGTGTATGCACATTTACAAACATATATGTATACACAAGTATATAATATATACACATATATAGGATATATAGAATAGGTGATATGTAACACTTATAGGATATAATACCTAATACATTCATAATATCCAATATATTATAAAATTATATATACAAATATCCAATACATCCATTGTAATGTATTTAAACTCAACTAGACAAAACCATGGCTGGGAAAAAAGCAAAGGCTTTGGTCTCTTTACAAAAAAAAAAAAAAAGTCCAACATCACAAGCCAATCTGCCAGGACTGGAGTTACGGATGAACAGTCTCCTTTTTGTTATTTCTGTTATTGTCATGTTTATTTTTAATTCATAAATGAATTGGGCTTTTTAGCATATCCTTATACTTGGATATAATTTGCCTCTCACCACAGAGAATCTCTCTTTTACAGAAGAGGAAATTTATCCTGTGTTCCAATATACAGCATCCCTCCCTCCCTCCCTCCCTCCCTCCCTCCCTCCCTCCCTCTCTCTCTCTCTCTCTCTCTCTCTCTCTCTCTCTCTCTCACACACACACACACACACACACACACACACACACACACACACACACCTAGAGATTACAATACAGGCCTTTTGACTTAAGCTTCAATAGAAATGTATTTAACATATCCCATGGCTGAGCATTGTCAGGTACTAGAAGCTTGTGAGCAGAAAATCCCTTAAAGAAACTATTGAAATTGCCTGGACTCCTGGTCTAACACTCTTTTGCCAGGATGCAGTAAGTTTTTCCTAGCTGGGGTTCTCTTGACTCTAATCTCTTTGGGCTCTGACCTTATCTATTAATCTTTAGCTATTTATTTAGGAATGTACATTATACTGTTAATATATAATTTTTTATGTTGAAAAGCCTTCAAAGATTTCTCTTTTTAACAAGATAGGACTCACATATACTAAAATTCCAATTTACAAAGTATAAAATTCAGTGGTTCTTATTCTGTTCACCATTTTATTCAACGATGTGGCTATCTAATTTCAGAATATTTTTTTACCCAGTAAAGAAACCCATAGCAATCACCAGTCAGTACCATTAACCCTGCCCTCAGGTCCTGATAATCACTAATCTCCTTTAGCTCCCTGGATTTGCCTATTCTGGAGATTTCATATAAAGAAAATCATATCACCTGTGGCCTTTTCTGTCTTGCTTCTTTCACTTACCATATTTTCAGGGTGCATCCATGTTGCACCATGTAAAGGGACTTAATTCATTTTTATGACTGAATAATATTCCATGGTACAGATATACCATGTTTTATTTATCCATTCATCAGTTGAATGGACATTTGGGTTGTACCCACTCTGGGGCTACAATACTATTAGTATTCGTGTACAAGTTTTTGCGTGGGTGTATGTTTTCATTTCTGGTGGGTATTGCCACAGAGCAGAATTGCTGGATCATATGGTAAACCTACTTTTAACCACTTAAGGAACTGCCAAACTGTTTATCAAGGTGGCTACACCATTTTATATTCCTACCAGCAATACATGGGAGTCCCAAACTCTCCACATCTTTTCCCACACTTGTTATCATCCACCTTTTGACGATGGCATCTTAGTGGGTATGAAGCAGTGTCTTACTGCGACACACACAGTCTTTCCATTTATTGACGTTTTCGTTAATTTCTTTCACTTGCATTTTGTAGTTTTTAGTATACAGTGGGCATGCCTTCTTCACTCAGCCAGGCACCTGACAACTCTGCCTTAGCCTTCACTTCCTGCTTACACAGAGCCTCAAGATGAGCCAGAGGCAAGGGTTTGGAGCCTTCTTAGGTTACTACTCAATATGCATGGAGCCCTCAGCATTCACACCACTATACCCACACATGACCTTATAGATTACCAAGAATATGTCAGAATTTTTCAAAGCCCCAATAGATACCTCAATTCCCCATCCTTTCCTTTTAAGCATGTATTCTTTTTTCTACCCCAACTGTTGTCCCTCATGTCAGACAGCCTCCAAGCTAAACTATTGGCCCTAAGTACTTTTCAAAAATGACCTTGAAAAAAGATTTCTTACTGGATGAGCTCTGAGTCAGAACAAAAGGGCAGCCTTGTAAGTGAAGTGCTCCAGGAAACCATGAGACAAGTCAAATAAAAAGTTTTTAGTAATAAGACTTTGAAGGAACTCCAACTCCTAACTGTCCTCACTGGTAGCTTACTGTGATTACCAGGGAATAAGTTAAAATGCCACAAGGTCACTGTTCTTACAGAGACTGTGCCTCAGATTGCTCCTCAGATTGCTGCCAGAATTTGGTTAATCCCTGGAGTTCTGAAAAGTTGATTCTGGCCATTTTTTTCCCCAGCTTTCTTATTGCTTTTATGGAGGAGAGAATTTTTAGAAGTCCCTACTCTATCATCATTTTCACTGAAGTCACTCCAAATATCCCCCTTTTTTAACAAAAATCCAAATTCCTCAATTTGATTCAAATCTCTCCCCAAACTGTATCCTACTCAAACCTGCTTTTTCTTCCTCATTCTCCTTCGGTTAAAGGAACTCCCCACTCCAACCACATTGGTCTCCTTCCTGTTTCCTGAATATATGAACTTCATCTCTGCCTTAGCCTTTTTTTTATACTTTTCTCCTCACTCACACTGTTCCTTTGCCTCCCCTCTGACCATCAAAAGCCCATCCATCCATCCTGCTCACATCCTCCCCTCCCTTGGTGTCCCCCAGCACTGCAGCCCACACGGACCTCTTCCTTCTCCCTTCTGCTAGAAACTAAGAATGCCCTATGGTCACTGTATCAGCTCACTTTATATTGTTGCATACCGCTCTTTTATTGTGAATCCTATCTTATCTGATAAACACTTTAAATGACTTGAGAACGAGTCCATCTTACATTCCACCCTTAAATTATGATTGCAGCACATGGTCAATAAATTTTAATTCAATTGAATCAGACAAGTACACCAGATTCTCTTAATATTGGTTCCCAGCTACCTCCCCACTTTCACTCTTCTATACCTGCACCTTCTTCAAGGCAATTTTATACTTCTGGGCACACATTAAACACATTGGCATTCCTTCTCTGCAACAGAAGGGGAGACTTTAAAGGAACAAAATTACCCCAACTGGCTCTTTCCTATAATAAGCTTTAGAAAACATTCACATTTGACAGAACCTTGAAAAATATACAAGAGTGAATCTCCCACAATTTTCCAAACAACTACATATGGGAAATGGACATTTTCTTTAGCTTGATGTAACCAAACTGGCATAAGTTTTATTTAATCTTGTTGATATTTCTTTTTCTTAACTTCACTATGTGTGTCCAGGGATTTACTAATGATACAGGAAATTCAAACCAATTCTCTTACTCATCCATTCTAATAAGGAATGTGAGGGGTGTGTGCATGCGTGCACGTGTGTTTGTATATATTTAATGCCCTGTGGAGCACCTAGCATGTGCCAGTTAAATAAGAGATAATGAATAATCATTATGAGTCATCAATGAGAACAAATTCTCATCGCCGAGATTCCCTGAGTCTGTCACATTCAAATCTCAAGTTTAACGTGGAAAAGAGAACAATTACTATAATCCAATAATAGAATGAGCTATGGCATAGTAACTCACAGTAACGGAATATTATAATCAGATTATTATGTTGCTACAGACTGAATGTTTGTATCCTCCTAAAATTCACATGTTGAGATCCTAAGCCCCAAAATGATAGTATTTGGAAGTGGGGACCTTTGGGAGGTGATAGGATCAGAACCCTTAGAAAAGAGACCATAGAGATTCTTCACCCCTTGGCCACGAAAGGACACAGCAAAAAAGATGACCACCTATAAGCCTAGAAATACACTTTCACTAGACAACAAATTTGCTGACACCTTGATCTTGAACGTGCAGCTTCCAGAGCTGTGAGAAAAGACTTTCTGTTGTTTATAAGCCTCCTACCCTATGGATTTTTATAGCTGCCCAAATGGACTAAGACTTATATGTACATTGTACAAACAAAACTTAAGCCTTGGTTGCTGGTGTACCCCTCCCCCCAAAATAGGCTGTCATGGCGAGTAAAAGAAAAAAATAATGGACACTTAAGGCCACATATTAACAGTCTCATGGAATAAAACAGTGCTCTATGATAAACTTATTCAAGTTGCTCTTCCTAAGAGGTAGCAAGACCACTTCTCTCAAGTTCCTTGTTATTAGCTTTTAAAAACATCCACATGCTTTTGAAAGCTACAGCTCAAGTGGCTTAGATGAAATGAGACATCTGTGATCTTCAAGCATTCTTCTGTATTTTCCTAGTTTGAGTGATGGTTCAGATAAAACTTAGTTTTACCCTGACATATCAGATATTTCGTGAGAGTACGTTTTCCTATAATGAGGCACCAAAACTACTTCCATTTTGCCTTCTAGCAGCTTCTGCTATTGTGATCTGGCTCCCCTCTCTGGTCTCAGGTGCAACCATTCACCCTGACTCAGTATACCAGATACACTGGCCTTCATATTCCTGCCTCAGGGGTTGTGTACTCAGTGTTCACTCTGCTTTACAGGTGTCTCCTTCAGGTCCCTGAAAGGCATGCTGGTCCCCATGTCAGGTCTCCGCTCCACTGTCACTCTATCAGTAAGAGCTCCCCTTACTACCTATTGTTTTTAATGTTTATTTATTTTTTCAGAGAGACAGAGAGACAGAGTGTGAGTGGAGGAGGGGCAGAGAGAGACAGACACAGAATTGGAAGCAGGTTCCAGGCTCTGAGCTGTCAGCACAGAGCCTGACACAGAGCTCAAACTCACAACCAGGGAGATCATGACCTAAGCCAAAGTTGGACACCTAACCCACTGAGCCACCCAGGAGCTCCCTGACTACCTATTTAAAATAACAACCACTCCACCCTCTACACTGCCCAGCCCACTTCTCCAATCTACTTTTTTTCCTTAGCAGTTACCACAGGCTAAAACACAATACATCTTAATTATTTACCTGTTGATTCTATGCACCCCACAACTAAAATGTAAGCTGTACAAGATTAGGGACTTGAGGTCTCTCTCATTCACTGCTTTTTCCCCCTTGCACACGGTGGGTGCCTAGAATATACTGGAATGAATGAATTCACATACACACAAAATGACTGTAGATCTACTATAGGAAGGGATACCCCAGTGGTACTCAAGATTAACTCGAATGCCTTCAAGGGCAAGGCAGGAAAAGCAAAAATAAGAACAAGACAATAGGGAATGGTTGATGAGTACATGACAGAGGGCACTGGCATGAAAGAACACAGCACCTCCACTCTCCTATACCATTTATAAACCCATATTCAAGCCAGAATAGTAAGTTGGGGTGATGGTGATCTACAGAGCTGTCAGAGAAGATGTGGCATTAGGACTTAGTTTCTTTTTAAGGCCACCCCAGGGAAAGAGCATGTGGCTTTACATGCATTTCAACCAATGCTGGGAATAATCTCTTTGAAAATGCTGTGAGTTGCAAAAGTCTGTTCCATCTGTAATATTTGAATTAAAAAAAAAAAAAAGACACAGAAAACCTCCCCCAAGTTAGACACTGAGGCAAAGTATCAGTTTATAAGTCTCAAATCTCCTTCAAGAATGCAAGTAGAACAGAAACGTTTTCATTCAAAAATATGAGAGTTTCTTACTCACAGATGTTTCCTGTCTGAGAAAAATATGAAAGGATGTACATGAGGAAGAAGAAAACAGGTCTTCAACATATGGAGCAGGATATGAGAAGAAACAGCAAAGAAGTTAAAAACTAAGCAGGAAATGATAGTAAAAATTAATACTGATTCATTAAATAAGTTTTTCTTAAAGTGAAATCAAACTAGATTTAAATAATATGAAGAATGCAGGGAAGATATTGGAATTAAAGCATTCCAAGATCTTGTGGTTTTCAAGGGAGAATAGAGATATTAATTAATTTTAGGCTTAAGACAAGTACGTGAGAATTCTTTCATCAATAGAAATAGCATATACAAAGCCATACAGAGAGAGACAGATACCCTATGTTTTCACTCTTATGTGGATCCTGAGAAACTTGAAAGAAGTCCATGGGGGAAGGGAAGAAAAAAAAAAAAAAAGAGGTTAGAGAGGGAGAGAGCCAAAGCATAAGAGACTCTTAAAAACTGAGAACAGGGTTGCCTGGGTGGCTCAGTTGGTTGAGCGTCTGGCTTCGGCTCAGGTCATGATCTCACGGTTTGAGTTCAAGCCCCACGTCGGCTCTGTGCTGACAGCTTGGAGCCTGGAGCCTGTTTCAGATTCTGTGTCTCCTTCTATCTCTGCTCCTCCCCTGTTCGTTCTCTGTCTCTCAAAAATAAATAAATAAAAATTAAAAAAAAAAACTGAGAACAAACTGAGGGTTGATGGGGGTGGGAGGGAGGGGAGAGTGGGTGATGGGCACTGAGGAGGGCACGTGTTGGGATGAGCACTGGGTGTTGTATGGAAACCAATTTGACAATAAATTTCATATTAAAAAAAGAAATAGCATATACATATCAAACTAAATTTTATTAAAATATAAGGGAAAATTACTTTAAAATAGACAAAACTATTGCAAATAGAAAACACAAAATTACTAGATCCTAGCATAAATCCAAACATATCCGTAATCACTGTTAAAGTAAACCGAATCAGAATAAACTCATCAGCCTAAAGAAAGAGATGTTGAGATTAGATTTTTTTAATCTTGCTATCTTCAATTTAAGTGGTTACCTTGGGATGGGAGGGAGGAGGCTACTGATTTCAGCAAGAACTTTCTGACATGATGGAGATTTTCTATATTCATAGAAGTGGTGGCTACACAGGTATATACATAAAAATCAGGGATCTTTACATTTAAGATTTGCACACTTACCTGCATGTAGATTTTTAAGTAAACAATGTGACTATTAAATACAGAGAGAGACATAAAGTTAAATATTAACACTCCAGATTAATATTAATTTCAACTCATCTGATTTAAGTATTTTCAAGATAATACATTTTTCTGAATCTCCCTTTTACAAATTTTCCAGCTCTCACAAGCCAGAGGTTGAAGGCACGTGTATAAAAGTGTGTATCCCCCAAAACAGTACAAAGAAGTACATGGAATTTAGAAAAAGTGTCCAGGGAAAGCTCATTTTTGGTGGGGAGGCTCCCAGGAGGTGGTGGTTTTGGAAACAAGCCATGAAGGATAACTGAGATAGAGACCAGCCACACGGGACAGAGAAAGTGAGGACAATGCCAAGTAGAGGATCCCCTGTGAGCAAGAGTGAAGGTAGGAAGATTGGGACCACGGTGGTTGGAAGTGGGCCGCACAATGGCATTCCAGGAGAGGCCATTGCAAGAATAAAAGAGCAAAGGGAGACCTGTTGGGTAGAAGAGCCAGGGAGCAAGAAAGGGAACAGGAAACCCCAGAAGGTTTCTGAGCATGGCAGAAACATGGTCCACAGCAGTGTACAGTGGTTGGGGAAGGGGTGAGGACACTACCACGGCAAATGGCTCACTGCTGACCCTGAACTAGGGCGTGGGAGTGGTGGCAACAAGAGATAGGACCATCAGGTAAAGTCAACTTTCCCTGCTCAATTCATTGCAGAAATGCAGAAAACAGGTACCCGGCTCCTGGAAACACACTCTCATGTGCACATCTAAACATGCATGCAAGCAGAGTAAATTCTCTGAGGCCTGAGAAAAAGAGAGCGTGGGTAGCCAATGAGATAAGCAAGCCCTGCAGCTACTGGAGGCCAAAATGCCAGACATCGATCTCAGGTCAGAGCTTCATTTTTAAGAACCTCACATCTAAGGGGCAAATGGAGACACCTGGGGCCCACCCTAGACAGAGAATTGAACTGAGCCCCCTTATGAAGCTAGCCTCCCAAAGGACCACAACAACTAAAAAGGATCTAACTAATGAAAAAAGTCTGCCCTTCGGAGGCATGCAGCTGGGAATTTGTGACCACCAGCTTGGCCCTCACACTTTTTGTGTGGTCAAAAGAATCTGAAATTGAGAAGTTACACTAGATCCAAAATAACAGTGCCCTTAAATCTCTAGGCAAAGTGTCTACCAAACCAGCCTTAACAAATTCCCTCCAGGTTATAATTAACCTGAACTCACAATCAAGTTCACACAACTCACCAAAGTCAACAGAGACAACAATCAATAGAAGCAAGCCCAGGATGACTTCAGATACAGGAATGCTCCAATATAAAATATATTGAATGTTTAACATACAAAATGCTTAATATGTCCAAAGAAATAAAAGAATTGAAAGACACGATACACTGTTCCGGGTTAAGATGGCAGACTGAGCATGCACGTCTAATTTTGTTCCCTTTCAAAATACAAATCAGACTGCAGAATCCTTAAAAATCTAAGGAACAAGCTTCACCACCTACTTCTGGAACTAGAGGGCAAGCATCAGGGAGGGGAAGGAAGTCATAAGGAAAAAGATTATGTGAAACTTGTTTGAAAACCAGTCAGGTCCTAGATTTCCACCTCTTTCCTACACCACTAGGTAAGTGCTCTTCACCAACACTGACAAAAGCCTCCAGGTTTATTCTCTATGTAAAACAGACTCTCTGGGGCACCTGGGTGGCTCAGGCGGTTAAGCATCCGACTTCGGCTCAGGTCATGATCTCACAGTTCATGAGTTCAAGCCCCGTGTCAGGCTCTGTGCTGACAGCTCAGAGCCTGGAGCCTGCTTCAGATTCTGGGTCTCCCTCTCTCTCTGCCCCCACCTCTAAAAATAAATAAACATTAAAAAAAATTTTTTTAAAACAAAGACTCTCTGGACTGGGGGATGCCAAGCCAGGTGAGGGCCTGAGTACTGTATCCAATGTATATAGATTATACACCCTATGCATGTATTACAGGGACCGTCAGCCTCCTTCCACTGGCTCCTAGCACTGTACCCCAGGACCATCAGCTGCCAGCCCCTTATCTAACAGATCTAACAGTCTTCTTGGCAACCTGACTCACCCGGAAGACGGACATGAAGAAATTGACATTAGGGGTTCCACAGCAAACAATTTGCCCACATCGCCCCTCGGGTGAAGCTGAAAATCAGTGAGTTCTTCATTCCCCACACATTCAGAAGTTCTAATTCATTTTTCAATCCCACACCATAAATCATGAACAAGCAACCAAGGATTACCAGATATCAAGGGAAAACTTTAAAATGGAAGAAGAGATCAAAATAAAAGAAATGGGAAGTTTGCAGAAAAAATAAATGTAAAACTTAGAAGCTATCACTGGTAGCTTAAAAGAGATAAGAGAATCTATTGAATTCATGAGAGGAAAAGATGCTCTAATGAGAAATTGAAAGAGTTCTCAGAAAAGTTTTGCAAAACTTCATATATTACGGCAGCAAGAGTTAATCACTAATTAGCCTTACATTACCATATTTTTCCCTGGATTTCTAAATTTTATGAATTCTTAAAATTCAAGATAAAGAGACTCCTATCCATTCCATAGATGTCACATGTGGGGACGATTAGAAGGATAGAGTAAGCATAGGTCCTGATTTCCCTGGATGGTCCCCAGTCTGTTATATGGACCCCTTACTGATGGGGCAGCCATCAGCGCTAACAAAGATGATCGCCACAGAACCCACACCAAAACTCAGCCAACTCATTGTCCTTTCAAGAAAGACAATTCTCCTCCCCTTGAGGGATTGCGATTCTGTAACCACAGGATTTGCACACTTTCATAATGGTGCCCTTTATAAATTATTCACAGTGAAAATTATAGTCTCAAATTATAAAAACCCCAGGATTCACAAACTCAAAACATGTGGTCTCAAAAAACACTCATCCTAACCTCCAAAGAACAACGATCACAGACCACCTTTACACTATATACAGATAGAAGCCATGTGCTCTGAAAGCTGTGGCAATCTCTCTGCTCTGTCACTGTACCCTGCAAGTCATGTGCCCGTAATCAAGACCAAGATGTCCCAGATACCTTCTGTCCAAGAAGAAATGAGAGGACATATGTGAAGAGCCATCCCCTGTGACCAGCACCTAGAAAAACCACTCAAGCTCCACTGTTTCCTCCTTACACAGATGTGCAGATCCCACCAATTCTGGTACCTACCCCTCCAGACAGAAGGTGTTCCTGTACTCTACTTGCCTCACATGCACCTAAAAATCCCCCTGTGGGAAATTCCAAGCCTCCAAATGTTCACAGAGTTCATGAGAGGAGGCCAGGCACATCTCAGAACAATAGCCTTTTTCTCTCTCCTGCTGCAGAATGCTGGGGCTCCACACAGAGCCTTTCACCCCAGTCTATGTAAGCCAAGTCTAAATTCAATTACTGTGAAATTAACTAAGCATTAAACAAAAAATCCCAACCTGGTAGTCGTCACTGCTAATTAACTGGTTCCCACTCGCTGCCACTGCCTGCCTTTCAACAGTGGGCTGACAAGGAGAACTGTCAAGCACTTGCCCGCAGGGTGGGCTTGAGCTGCCGTGACTTGATTTGAACTGACAAGGCACGGCAAGCTAATATCAGAGCCCTCTTTAGGCAACCCACGTGACCCTGGAGGGGAACTCAAAGAATGAGCAAGGCAGTGGATACAGACCAGCCTAGACACGGAACAGAGTCAGGTTGGGGTTGGGGCCAGGGTGGGGTGGTCAAAAGGAAGGGTGATGGCCCTGAAAGAACTTGGGGTACAGAAGTGGTTGGTCACGTTACAATACAGCATTATGCTGAATCCCCTGGATAAACTCATGATCACTCAGTAAATACTGGTAACATAGATGGATAAATTTTATACAATAGCAAAGAATATCCTCTCGTTTCTTTTTTTTTTTTTTTAAATGCTTCTGAAATTCTATCTCCTTTCCTCTGAGAAACCATTGTGCTTACAGCTTACTGAGAAAGGTTTTTCTTGCCAAACTCTGAACATCTCAGCAACAGGTTCCCCACTCTTCATCCCACACAAAATGGAAGAAGCAGGGGCACCTGGGTGGCTCAGTTAGTTAAGCATCCAACTCAGCTCAGGCCATGATCACACGGTTTATGGATTCAAGCCCCGTGTCAGGCTCCATGCTAACAGCACAGAGCCAGCTTGGGATTCTCTCTCTCTGCCCCTCCCATCCTCACTCTCTCTCTCAGAATAAACTTGGAGAAGGAGGAGGAGGAGAAGAGGCAGCAGGCAGCGGCATATTTATTGACTTCCTTGAATAGATGTGTATGGGTCTATGTCAAAAACCACAAGGCGGTGGCCACATCTGCCTAATTTACTAACTGCAGGGACCACAAGTAAAGAAGAAGAGGCCTGGGGCGCCTGGGTGGTGCAGTCGGTTAAGCGTCCGACTTCAGCCAGGTCACGATCTCGCGGTCTGTGAGTTCGAGCCCCGCGTCAGGCTCTGGGTTGCTGGCTCAGAGCCTGGAGCCTGTTTCCTGATTCTGTGTCTCCCTCTCTCTCTGCCCCTCCCCCGTTCATGCTCTGTCTCTCTCTGTCCCAAAAATAAATAAACGTTGAAAAAAAAAATTAAAAAAAAAAAAAGAAGAAGAAGAGGCCTGGTTCAGGCAATACTCTGGTTTTGATCACTCAGGCTGTAGAGATACAGCCTGATAAATCACTTCACTTATCATTTGTGCCACCTTGTCCAAGATAACTATTTGGAACTAAATACAAATGGGATTTTTTTAATGTGAGCTTTATAAAGACCGGTCAAAGGATTTGTTAAGAAGAATTAAAATTAGGGGTGTCTGGGTGGCTCAGTCTATTAAGCGTCCAACTTCGGCTCAGGTCATGATCTTGTAGTCTGTGAGTTCGAGTCCCGTGTCAGGTTCTGGGCTGACAGCTCAGAGCCTGAAGCCTGCTTCAGATTCTGTGTCTCCCTCTCTCTCTGCCTCTCCCCTGCCCGTACTCTCTCTCAAAAATAAACATTAACAAAATTTTTTTAAATAAATAAAAATTTAAAAAGGAATTAAAATTAAGGAAGAAACTCTACTTTGTTAAATGGTTAAGAAACTACAAATACTATATAGAGGAAACTACTAGGAAGATCCCGTATTAAAGAGTAAACCTCAACAAAATGGTTATCGCAATAGCCCTCCTTTCAATACCATGCCATGATAATGGAAGACTCTGGAACTTCCTTAGGCTCTTATCCCAAGAGAGGAAAATCCATACTGTTACTTCAGAATCGTGGCCCCACCCATCATCCTTTGCTCAAAAAAACAAAATAATAACCACCCATTAACTACCCAATAGGTATGATTTGTGTTGTTCTAGGGAACATCCCCAGGGCTGTAGGGTTTTGCTTCTGGGAGAATTAACTGTTCAACCTTCTCATGTCCTTATCAATGGGGAAAACACAAGTTGGATAAAAATTTTCTGACCAGCGTGGTGATGGCACAAAGCCACCATCGTGAATTCGAAGTAAGTGGATGTGCTCATCTTACTATATCCCTTTTCTTTCTTTCCTCCCCTCCTAAGCCAAAGATCACACACCTCATGAATTGCTAACAACTGAGAGTACGGCACTAGCAGGTAGTAACAACAGTGTCATTCTGTAATTAGTTTGTAGGTCCAAGGTGATGTTCACTGATAGCCGAGGAGTCTACAGAAGTACAGTATAGGCCACATTTGAAGGCTGAAGCCAGCCTAGTTTTTGTGAAATTAACAGAAGCAGCAGTCAGGAAATATTCATGATATGGGCTCCAACAGCTTCAAAGCAAACTTCTATTGACTTTGAGGCTCAGGCCTCAGACCAGATATCAGACAGATGTCTCAGGGTCAGCACCCTCTGAGAGACAGGAAGATGTGAAAGGCCCTCCAATTTCTCAACCTAAGCCCCTGCCTTGAGGTTGGGCAGCGGTCCCAGCCACCTGGAGTCTCAGAGATTGACTTGTATTTGTTTCTTTTGACCCACAGTTTTGAAATGAGTCCCAATGTGTAAATGTCAGATTTCACCGTATCTCCGACTTTCAATGACATACCCAGGATCTCTTGAAAATTGAGATATCAATAACACTACTACCATTATTCTCCCTGGCCACAGAAGCCACCTTGTGAAAAGGGGAAATGGACTCCCCATATCACGACAGATACCACCACTCCTTATTAGCTCACACTGGACTGGCTCCTTTGTTCACAGTGACTACTAGCCCCCAGCAGGCACTGGACTTTGTGGCCCCTGGCTTATGAATTTCTCTGCATCAAACTCTTTGAGAGCTAAGATCAAAGTAAAGGTTTTTAAGGGTGGAAAAAAAAAACCTGTAAGACCTCTCTGCTAAAAGCCTTATCACCATCTCTTTGTCATTGGTGGGGCGACCTTTCTAATCCCATAATACTCATACCTAGCTCAGTGGGTACTCAAGAAAATTAGCTGACATTTTTATATGTATATGTTTCTTCTGCTGCTTTCAAGCATGGGACACACTGTTCCCTTCTGCAACTGTACAAACCCAGGAATAGCAGACTCAAATGCCATCAGGGCTCAAAGAGACCACACAAATGTGTGAAATCACTGAGCTTAAGACAACAGCAAGATATCAGCCATCTAGTGAACTGGAGTGGGCCACAGCCTAAAGTCACTGCACAGCCATAAACGTGTAATTTAGAGAAAGAAGTGCTATTCTGATTGAACCAGCTAGTCTACTGTTGGATTAGACCAGCTGGCCACAAATTTGTGAAAAGTATTTCAAAAATGCAAAAGTAAAAATCTGGTTTTCAATTCAGGGTCTAAATCTGAGTTCCCAGCTTTTAGATTTGTGCATCCTGGCGGTGCCTGTGTGGCTCAGTCGATTAAGCATCTGACTTCGGCTCAGGTCGTGATCTCACAGTTTGTGAGTTCGAGCCCCACATCGGACTCTGTGCTGACAGTTCAGAGCCCGAAGCCTGCTTTGGATTCTGTCTCCCTCTCCCTTTGCCCCTCCCCTGCTCGTGTTTGCTTTCTCTCTCCCAAAAATAAATAAAACATTAAAAAATTAAAAATAAATTTGTGCATCCTAATCAGTTCTGCTTAGCATGAGCCCTTTTATATATATGTACATGTATTTGTTTATAAATTATGCTCATTTATCACTGCACTAATGAATTTTGAACATTCATAACATCTAGTATAAGGAAACCAAATGGGATGATGAGGCCACACCCCTTCCCAGGGGCAGCCTTGGTCCACGACTGGTCACTTACAGCAGTATGAAGGGCCAGAGTCCTCGCAATAAGTTGGAATAACTCTTGAGTCTTTTCTAATTTCAGAGCTCCCTGTGGGTTAGTGGAGGTGTTTGCTGGGACTGAAGCATAACCCAGCTTTTCCCCCTTGTCCTCCCCAAACCCTTCTTCCTTCACCTCCTCTACAGGAACTAATCCTGAGAGCACTATCTAATACATTCACTGTATGTTAAACTCCATCTCAAAATATACTTCCTAGAACTAGATGGCATAAAGAGGTCTGACATTTTGTTCTCCCACCACCGTGGGGTATTCTACAAACTCCCTGGGTTATTCTCATCCCATTTTGGAGAAGAATGCTCAAAGCCAGTGCTGCTCGAGAGAACATTCTGGAATGATGGAAATGTTTAATATGACAGCGATTAGTCGCACACGGCCATGGAGTATTTGAATGTGACTTGTACAACTGAGGCAGTGAACTTAATTAAATAGCTACATGAGGCTAGAAGCAACCAGTGCAGGTATAAGCTATTTGTAACCCAAGTGAGCAGATAGAAAGGGTCCAGAATGGTTATTTCTGTTTTAATTGAGAAAGTTAGTGTGCAGCAATAAAGAAAATACATATGCAAGGAGCCACTTAATCACTATAAGTTGTTGTTGCTGTTTCAAATCACTTCATCCTCTTGTCAAAGGAAATATTCAGTAGCATTGCCACACCACTTCTTTGAGCTGTCACAGTGAGTTAGCCAGGGCAGGTGCTCAAGGGGCCGACACACGGCCTGCCATCTGCTGCTGTTTGACCAGCTCAGTCCTGATTTAAGTGAACGTCTGCCAGTTTTCTTCCCAGGAACACTAAGCCTCCGTTTATAACATCTGACCAGGGGTCCCGGGGGGGGGGGGGGGGGTGGCCCTCAGTCGGTTAAGCGTCCAACTTCGGCTCAGGTCATGACCACACAGTTCTTAAGTTCGAGTCCCTCATCAGGTTTTGAACGGACAGTGTGGAGCCTACTTGGGATTCTATCTACCCCTCCCCCACTGATGCACACTCATGCCCTCTCTCATATTAACTAAAACTTCAAAAAAAAAAAAAAAAACCATTAAAATAAGTAAATAAATAAAACATCTGACCAAAAACCAGCAGCTCCCACCCCGGAAAAATGCTACTGCTCACCCCCAGCAAAATCGCCCAGTTCATCAGCAACTATGTGAGAATTGCGTAGGCTGCTGAAAACCTATCTGGAAATAAGGGGAGACCTCCACACCCATGGAATCCAAATCAAACTGCCTGATGACTTTAATGAAGGACATCTCTAAGCCAGGTGTGCCCAGAGCAAACCGTTTCATTTCGAGGAGAAACACTTCTTCCCTCTCTACACAGCCCCTCCCTGGTGTCTGAAACAGTTTCCCGGGCTGTGATTATCAGAAGCAAATGGCAGATCTGCTTAGGCCTGGGAGACAACAGATACCATCGTGCCCTGGGAGCCGGTAGAGTGGTTAGAGGTGTTAATGCATTATCTACTCCTCTGGAGAAAGGTTAAAGTTTGGGCTTGAATCACTTGTGATTCACTAGTGAAAATGAGGTCGGTGGCCTGGATAACGCCCCTTGTGGACATTTATCCACAGTAGAGAAACTTCACCCAGCTGGTGGTCTCAGCTCATCAAAGCAGAGAGACCAGAGAAAAACGGGGAGTTAGACACCCCAGAGCGCTTTAGAAATGGAACACCAACTTGCTTTCTCTCAAAATGGCAATTAGGCTACGCGTGAGAAAAAACATGTCTTGGAGGGAGTGAGCTAGCCATAAGCTTTGTACTTTCCCTTCTCAAAAAGGCCTTGCCACTGGTGTGTCAGTGCCTCCTTGCAGGATGACCCTCAGTCTGTGATGCTCTCAGTCCTTCACTCTTGGGCCACCTTTACCTTGGCTATCCAAAATTCAGCTCCTCTGAGACTTTACTCAACAAACAGTCCTTGTGTGCCCTCAGTGTGCCCTCGTCCAATAAACATGTCTCAGACAAAGCTGTGCAGAAGAGAGACGCAGTCTCTGCCCTGGTGGTGATGATAATCTGGCAGGGGAGACAGACATTAAACCAAAAGTACTGTTAGGGAGGAGGAAGAGAGGAAGCAGCAAAGAGAGGGAGGTTTAGGAAAGGACTGAGTGAGTCCAGGGATTCAAGGAAGCTTGTTCAGGGAAGAGATTTTTTTTTTAACATTTGAGAGAGACAGAGAGCAAGCAGGGGAGACGCAACGAGAAGACAGAATCCGAAGCAGGCTCCAGGCTCTGAGCTGCGAGCTGTCAGCACAGAGCCTGCCACGGGACTTGAACTCACAAACAGTGAGATCACAACCTGAGCCACCGTTGGACGCGTGCCTAGGAAAGAGGCTCACGCAGCCCCTTCCTCTAATCTGAAGTTCAGTCCACCTCAGTGTTGATCAGTATCCTATGCAAACTCTCACAACACTTGCTGCTGTATCAGATCTCCCGGTGCCATGACTGTCTACCCTTTTCTGCACTGTAACTGTGCATTTATACATGTGGTTGTTAAATGGCTGTCCACAAACATTCCATTGCTCCTTCCTTCCAGGGCACATTTTAAGATTGAACTTTCACTCTCCTGTAGGAATAGTCTTTTGCCTTGCTTCAGCCAACAAAATGTGAGCCAAACATGGCATATGTCCCCTGGGGCAGAAGCTTTAAAAATCAGTGTGCAAGTGACAGGGGTCCTTTCCCCCATCAGAGAGACCCTGTGGAGGTCACACCAGGAGACTAAGTCCGTGAGCCTGGGAGCCCATTGGTTCACACCCTCGGGAGCTTCCTCAGAGAAAATTCGAAACTGGCCCTCTGTACACAAAGGGCAAGGAGAGACCAAAGAAAGAGGCCGGTGACTCCTATTGGTAGGTGGCACTTTTAACAAGCATATGTTACACATGTAGCTGGTCCCAGGTGACCACAAGACAAGTGGATCTAGGCAGCAGTATCGCAGGATCTTCAGACTTCATGCAGACCTCTCAACTGAATTCAGTCATGTACACTATCCAAGTGTTTTCAACGCCACCTTACTCTCTCAAGGCTACTTTGAAATACCTGCCCGTATGGGAATAGTAGGTAGAAAGCACATCACGTGGACAGGGGAGGGAATAAGAAGCCTCTGCTTGCCTGGGATCCAGATCACAGGTCAACCAGTGATCACATCCTCTCAATTTCCTCTTCCAACAGAGCCCCCCTGCTTACTTTATCAGATGTGGAGTATGAACACGAAATAAATGTGGGTTGCATTAAAACACTGAGATTTGGAGGGTTATTACTGCTCCATAACTTAGTCTAGTTGACCATTATAGTATATTAGTTCCCCGGTGGACTGTGAGCTCCTGAAAAACAAGAGCTGCTTATATATTTTTGTATCTTCGGGGCCTAGCACATGGTACGTGCTCAGTAAATTTTTATCAAAGTAACACATAAAGGTGCTTAAAATTTTCTTAAGTTAATGGCAACTCAATTTAGAGGTTATTTTTAAAAACAATGAAATGATCATAAAATTGATCACTGCAGACCGCCAAGATGGGAAATGATCATTGTAGAATCAATGGAAGCAACATCATTGAACGGGACATAGATCACGTAGCACACAATATACAATAATGTTTATGAAAATAGCCCAGTTATTTGCTTAAAGTGAGGATTTGTGTTTAATACAAATAAGAGCAAAGTGAAAAAAGTTTAATAACATCCTGGATCCCATCCATGATTTTTGTAATTGCATCTATCAAACTGACACTAGGGGGGAATTCGCTTCATACTCACAAACCAAAGAGAAAGGATCAGTATTAGGAAAAAGTACCAATTCCCCAAGGGTTTTAAATTTGGAATCTACTCAATTACTTCCCCTTGAAAAACTATATCCATTTTTTTTAAAGCAGTTCTCAAGCTCCTGAGTCATTCCATTTATAATACTTGATCTTCAATTACGTTTTTCATTGTATCTTTCATGGAATACATTTCCAATTTCCAGCTTAATTCCCTGTCTACACCCATGGGTATCCAAGGCCATGAATTTTAGGGTTGGAACATATGTGAAGTAATAATGCAGCACTATAATCCCCCAAATAATTAAGGAACAAATATTTGTTCCTCATTGTACCTTGTATCACCCACTAATTTGGAAATAGATCCTTTGCTGAGAAGATAAAAGCAGAACCTCCGTAAGTCTAGGAAGATATGTCCTTTTCCAGACTAGCTCTATGAAAAGTCATGATGAATGATATTACCCTTTAGTGTAGCTTCAAGTCACATATCATTGAGGAATATGAATCACTGTGAATTCTAATTAAAAGGTTATTATTCAAGCCAGGGCTAAAGGTAGGCTAATTGCTATAACAAACAGATCTAAACCTGTGATGTTCGAGACAACAGAAATTTCTTCCTTGCTCACTTAACAGTGCTAGATGGGTGTTGAGGGATTTTCAGAATGCAGTAATCACTGCACTTGGTCTTTCCAAAGTTCCTTCTATCACCTCATTGGCCTCTAGCCCGATCCACATCCAGCCAGTGGGAGGGCAAAATCACAGAGTAGCATGCTTGGATTTTAATGGGACAAGCCCAGAAGGAACACACACCCCTTCCACTACTATTATTGTGGAAACAATAAGATGATCAACCCAATCATCTTATCTAATGCAAGGGAGGCTGGCTAGGAGAAAGAAACAATGGACTTGGGGGACATCTAGCAATCTCTGCCAGAACTCAACTTCAGGTTGATTAAGCAAATACCAAGTGAGATGTGAGAAAACAGAAGAGACAGAGGTAGGACTCAAACAGTTGTTCCGTTGCTCATTCAATTGGTATACTCTAGCTACATCATCAGTGATACAGAATGTTGTTGTATCATGCAAGTTGGCTCATTTACCATTTGCTTTCCCATGATGCATCACTATGAGGTGAGCAAGACAGTGCAACAGGTAGGGATTATAGAACAGTTAGTCAAGAAGTTCTCTGAGTGTGGTCTACAGACATCTAGGGGTCCCTAAGATCCTTTCAGGGGGACTAAAGGAGTCATGAACATTTTTATAATAATACTAAAATGTTATTTGCCTTGTTTTATTATGTTGACCTTTGTACTGATGGTACAAAATCAATGGTAGTTAAATGGCTGACTTCTGGCATAAATCAACGTATGCGCTCACATTAAAAGGCGGGTAGAGGGGCGCCTGGGTGGCGCAGTCGGTTAAGCGTCCGACTTCAGCCAGGTCACGATCTCGCTGTCCGGGAGTTCGAGCCCCGCGTCGGGCTCTGGGCTGATGGCTCAGAGCCTGGAGCCTGTTTCCGATTCTGTGTCTCCCTCTCTCTCTGCCCCTCCCCCGTTCATGCTCTGTCTCTCTCTGTCCCAAAAATAAATAAAAACGTTGAAAAAAAAAAATTTAAAAGGCGGGTAGGGAGAATGCAGGGCATGTAGAGTAGATTCACTTAATCCTTGATGAAATAGTAAGAATTATTATTTTCACTAAATCTCAAATCCTGAGTACACATCTTTTTGATATTCTGTGTGACGAAATGGGAAATATAAAGTACATCTGCTGCCACACTTGTCTCAAACAAAAGCACATGTGCAACTATTTGAATATCACCAGCTACTTTTTCATGAAACATCTTTACTTGAAAGAATGGTTGACAGTCATATGATGATTATTTAAACTTGGCTACTGGCAAACATTTTCTTGAAAATGAACAAAGGAGGGGCACCTGGGTGGCTCAGTCAGTTAAGCATCCAACTTTGGCTCAGGTCACGATCTTGTAGTCTGTGAGTTCAAGCCCCGGGTCGGGCTCTGTGCTGACAGCTCAGAGCCTGGAGCCTGCTTTGGATTCTGTGTCTCCCTCTCTCTCTGCCCCTTCCCCCACACTCTCTTTCTCTCTCCAAGAAGTAAATAAAATTTAAAAAAAAATTTTTTTGAAAATGAATGAAGGAGTCCTGTCACTTCAGGTAAAAACAAATGACAGTATTTATTGCCAATGAAAAATTTGAGCTTTCAAGTGAAAATTAGAATTTGGAAAAACTTGTATGCACCACTATGAGCTTAACAGCTTCCAACTCTTAGATATTTCTGATATCAGCGAGGATATAAATAAAGGGGATTGTTTTTATATGATACACTGTGTCAATATCTGGAAGATCTCTTAACTCAGTAAACCAAATGAACAAATATTTCAAAATCAAGCATGGGAGAAAGATTTCTTGGGGCATCTGAATGGTTGATTCTGTTGAGTGTCAGACTCTTGATTTCACCTCAGGTCATGATCCCAGGGTCATGGGACTGAGCCCCAAGATGAGCTCTGTGCTGAGTGTGGAGCCTGTCTAAGATTCTCTCTCTCTCTCTCTCTCTCTCTCTCTCTCTCCCTCTCCCTCTCCCTCTCTCCCCCTCCTTCCCTCCCTCTTCCTTGGCCACTCCCTCCCACTCACATGCTCTCTACAATAAAATGAAAAAAAGATTTTTAACAAAAAAAAAAGGTTTCCTAAAAGCTGAAGTCACACTAATCAATTTTAATGTAACTGAATAAGAAAAGTTCATTAATATCTCAGATTCCACATAACTTTAAAGACTTTAACCATTTTTCAAGTTTTGGTATCAAATCCAAAAATCATATCCATAATTACCTGAAATGCCATTAAAATGTTTCTCCTTCCTTTCCAACTACATATCTGTGTGAGGCCTACTTCTCTTCATATATTTCGATAAGAATAACATATTGCAACAGATTGAATGCAGAAGCAGATAGGAAAGAGATTTGCAAAAAGGTAAAATGATGTCACCCTTCTCATCTATTACAGTGTTTGCAGTTGCTATTATAAGATTCAAGAACTGCAAATTCTAAGACAAACCTGACTCCAGGGGCACCTGGATGGCTCAATCGGTTAAGATTCCAACTCTTGGTTTTGGCTCAGGTCATGATCTCACTGTTCATGAGACCAAACCCCGCACTGGGCTCCATGCTGACAGTACAGAGCCTGCTTGGGAGTCTCTCCCTCTCTCTCTCTCTCTCCCTCTCTCTCTCTCTCTCTCTGCCCCTCCCCCACATTCACTCACACACTTTCAAAATAAATAAACTTAAAGAAAAAAATGAAAACAAAACAGACTCCAAGGCTTTTACATCAGAAGTTATGGAATATCTATCTTAGTTCACATCTCAGGGCCAAGAGCACACACAACAGTTTTTCCCAAACTGTAGCACTGAACCAATTGGTGTGGGCCAGCTTGCCATCTACCTGACTATTTGGTCTACGGGGATGTCATGAGTGACTGCTAAACTTCAGATACGTTATGCCTATGATATTCCCATGATCTAGAAGCTTCCTATCCTCTATTAAGAGGCTCTCTTCAATTAGCCTGAAATGACCAGCTCTCGAGGACCCAAACTGGCTCAGTGAAGTAGTAAGTTTCTCCTCTAAATAATCACAAACCATCTGCTTATACTTTGTTCTTATAATGGGAGAAATAACTCCATAAAACTCATCAGCCCAGGCTTTTTAACTAATTTGAAAAATTAACAGCATTTATTGGATTCAGTTAATCAGTCTGATTTCTCAAGCATCCACTCAGAGTGTGGCACTTTGCTAAGCAACGGACTTGTTCAACAACATGGTTAGGGCACCTGGGGGGCTCAGTCAGTTAAGCGTCCAACTTCAGCTCAGGTCATGATCTCAGGGTTCATGAATCAGAGCCAGCTCTGTGCTGACAGCTCAGAGTCTGGACCCTGCTTCCGATTCTGTGTCTCCCTCTCTCTCTGCCCCTCCCCTGCTTGCGCTCACTTGCACGCGTTCTCTCTCAAATAAATAAACATTAAGAAAAAATTTTAAGGCACATGGTTATAACTACAGTGTTAGAGTTTGATTATGGTGCTCTCTCAGACTGGACCTGAGAGAGGAAAAAATAGGCAATAAGCATGGGAATGATACGGCATATAAAGACACAAGCTAATAGGTACAAGTTTAATGTTCTGGAAGCACATTTTAAAAGCCCCAGCTGGTCTTGTAGAAAGACAAAATGGAAAGAGTCATCATGGAGGGCTTCCTAGAAGAAGACGACTTTCAGTCAAGACCCCAAGGATTGAATGGGAAATCAACCAAGCAAAAAAGAGAAGGAAACAATATCTGAGGCAGAAGGCACTGCTGTTAATGTCTCCTCTCCCTCCAACCATGACCTAAAGTTCTCCCCCAATTCATAGCAAAAATCCAAGAGATATTTTTCATCATCATGTCCCCTGGCCCTCTTTCTTGAAACCCTGACTTGTTAGCTTCTGCGACATCACAACACACTACTAGTCTTCTGAAACTGACTTCCCATGTTTTATAATCTCATCCTCTCCTTCTCCATCGAATCTTGACTTTCCCGAAGGCTTGATCCTGAGCCCTCATACCCTGTGTTCTCTTCAAAATTAATTGCATCAATGTCTACAGTTTCAGTTACGACTTATGCAAGGGTCTTACCAGTGTAGGTCTCCAGCCTCGACCTCCCCTCTGTGTGGTAGAACAGTGCCCCTTCCTGCCCACATTACCTCTCTACCTGAAAGACTCCTCAGACCCTGTCCAACACCAAAGTCATGAATGCTCTCTGATCTTCTTCCAGGATCTCCTCTCCAGAGACTGTCCCCACCGCCACTCCACCCAGCCCAACACCTGGGAGTTTCCTTCCACATGCCCTTCTTTCTCATGCCTCCTGTCTAATCCACCACCAAGTCCTGTTGACTGCACCCCCAAATCTCTCTCAGAACAACTCACTAGTCTGAGATCTTCCACAACCACCCTAATCCCAACAAGGGCATCAGTTGCCTGGTTAACTCTACCCACAAATGCCTGATTCTCATTCTTTCAGCCTCCCTCTCCCAATTCACTCTATAGACACAATGATCCATAAGAGAGTTGGCCCCGCTGACCCTACTGAAAATGGTATAGTGACTCTCAACCATTTATTGTACTAAGACCAACATTCCTTGTACTAAGACAAACATGATCAGAGTCACCCCTGGCTCTCAGCCTCACCCCTGCCCACTCCAGCCACACAGACTTCCTTCCAATTCATCACCACTATGGGGATTCCTTGCCGAATGGAGTTTTGCAAATCTTGTTCCGCATATTGGGAATACCCTTCCTTCCCCTTCTTCCCCTAGTTAATGCCTCTTCATCATCGTCATCCCTTTACCAGGGAAGATTTCGATCTGGTAGACAAGGTCACAAGCACTCATTGCACCATTCTTCTCCTTATCCCTGTTACAATGTTATAGTGTATTTGATTATTTGATAATTACTTGATTAATCACCATCTCTCCCTACAAAGACCATGACTTCCTGTTTCTATCCTCCTTTATCTCTTCCAGTGCCTCACCAGAGCCAGGTTTAATGAAGACATTTTTTGAGTAAGTTAATGTAGCATGTGCCAAGGCTCAGAAGGAACAGCGCATGCCGGAGGCTGGAAAGATTTCAGTAAGGCAGGACCTTCCAGGGAAGGAAGGGGATTGCAGAGGAAGAGGATGGGTAGAGTCGAGCCTGGAGAGGCTGCAGAGGGGCAGGGCAGACAGCCATAATAAATGCGAAGTGCAAAGTCCCTACAGCAGTCTTGATGAGACAGTGACATGATCAAATCTACATCACTTTGGTTCCTACACAGGACTGCACTGGAAAAAGCAACTCTAGGGACAGAGAGGAATTCAGCTCTTCTGTCGTCTGGGTGGTGATGACTAACTGGAAAATACAGACAAACAGTGATGACAGGAAGAGTGGAGACACCTGGATTAATTTGAAAAACAGAAAATGAGGAGGACTCAACAAGACCAGGATGCCCCTTCTCTTCTAAATGATCCCACCATCACCTACGATTTTCAACATGCTGGACTGTCTCTTCTGTCCCCGGAAATTTGAATTCACTGAAAGCAGCCAGCTTTGTCATCTCATACTTCCCTTTGACCATGTGGGTCTTTGTAGATCATGATCCCTGACAGAGATCACAGAAGCAAGGTTGTGGTAATTCCGCCAGCTCCCCTCCATGTGTTAACATTTTGCCACCTGCACAAATCATTATTTTAATCATAGCTGTTTCAAGTCCTTTTAATTTTTTAATTGTCTATTGCATTCTTCAAATGTCTGAACTCATTGTTAATAGCGTTCTTAAGGGTACGTGTTATTACAAATAGACATTTTATTACAAATATCAACTCTTTTAAATCCATCTGATTAAAATTTCACCTTTCATCTAACTTTTTTTTCTCACACCAGAGCTCAACAGAGTACCCTTCATTCAGTCTTTAACCACTGAGTTAGCATCTGTTTTGTGCTAGACGTTTTGGGGTTTTTTCAACTTTATTTATTTATTTTGAGACACACTGTGTGTGAGAGGAGGAGGGCAGAGGGAGAGGAAGAGAGAGAATCCCTAGCGGACTCTGCACAGACAGCCCAGATACGGAGCTCGATCTCAAAAACGGTGAGATCATGACATAAGCCAAAATCAAGAGTTGGAAGCCTAACCAGCTGAGCCACCCAGGTGTCCCTAGACATTTTCTAGTCACTGCAGATAAGGTGGCAAATAATAGATGGCTTCTAGCCTCAGTGAGTCATAGACTAGTAGAAACGGTAGACATATAAGGAGACACATTTAAGTGTTGCCTAATACATACACTCATGTTCTATAAACACATGTTTCAGAAGTCCTATGAACACTCTTAGGGACGTGGGGAATGTTGCATATAAGAAGGACTCATTTAAGACTTGTGATCTGAATCTTAAAAGATGAGTAAAGTTTGGGGCGCCTGGGAGGCTCAGTTGGTTGAGGATCCAACTTCGGCTTGGGTCATGATCTCTCTATTGGTGGCTTTGAGCCCCGCATCAGGCTCCGTGCTGAAAGCTCAGAGCCTGAAGCCTGCTTCACATTCTATCTCCCCTTCTCTTTATCGCTCGCATTCTCTCTTAAAAATAAACAAACATTTAAAGACAATTGTTTTAAGATGAGTAAAGTTTGACACACAAAGAGTGTGTGAAAGACATAGAAATGAGAACAGCACATGCAAATTCATGGGATATTACAATAATGTGACATGATTAGATTTGCTTTTTTAGGAAAACATCTCCATCAACCACATCGGCTTCCTTAGCTACCTTTCACTTTGCATCCTCTTTGGTTATCAGTAAGGATTACGCTGTGAATTTCTTTTAGAATATCTCTCTGTGGTGTCTTCCCTTTTAGAAAAGAACTAGAGAAACACAAGATATAGCATATCTCACACCAGTTTCACTACACCAACCAGAGAGACTTCTGTGGCCTTTCACAGATATGTCCTGAGCTGATCGACTTAGGCACTGGGTTGAGTCTGTAAATCCGGCAACACGTCTTCATTTCTGAAAAAGACTGCTCTTTGCTTATCAATTCCTAAAATTACTTCAGGAAACATTATAGCCATTCAAAAGACTCAAATATACTAATGTAAATAACACATCCGCAGGTATCATATACACCATTAGGCGAAAATGATCTTTCGTTTTCATAACTATTTAATTACAAGCAAAATCCTCTGTGTTTCTCCTCGATCTTCTTGTCTGTCTAGAAGAACAAGAAAAAAAAAAAAAAAAGCCCCTCAGTCATCAGTCCCTCATATGAGAGGTAACCATGACTTCTGCCTTCAGTGGGAATCTGGACCTCCCCACTCTGGCTAATTGAATGTCTGTGTTTCATTCTTGAGTGACCATGAACTTCTAGAGTCCCCACTGTGGATCTCTGGATATTTGTCGGCATTTCCCCTATATATCCCCAAACTTCTGCCGCAGAGAAATACCCCACACATAGCTACATTGTTCTGTCTTCAAACACCAGGTGAACTCTCAGTTCTCTCATCTCCAAGAAACACAGACCTGACCCCCAGGATCAGAAACCAAAGATATCTTAAAGAACATAGGGAGAAAAAATGCACCTTAATGAGACCAGCAGCTCATCAGCAACCATCTCCTGGGAAACCCACAAATACACTGCTACCCAATCATAAGTCTCATTTGCCGTGATAGAAAAAAAAAAAAATACGAAGAACTAAAATAGGGAAAGGGTCAACAGCAGTTTTCTGCCTCTGCCAGAAAAAAGACAGGTTTTTCAAAGCTTCAAATGGTGCCTGTTGAAACTGTCATTCCCAGATTACAGCTGGCAGGACCGGGAGCACCACGGAACCGACAGAAAATCAGTAAGCTTGCACCCATCCGGATCCCTGGGCATAACACGCCGCCTGTCAGCAGGCATCCTTGCCCACAGAGGAGAGCCTCCGGGTGGCTGCAGCTCACACACCGCCTGACAGCACCCTCTCCAGAGGCCCAGGATTATTACAGCCTGCCCTTCTGCCGGCGCGGAATTAACTTGTTCTGACTGTGTGACAGTTCTGACGACTACACAGTTTGAGGCAAGGAGCCGGGTCACATGCTGCTACATGCATGGGCTGTCACTAACTGTGCCACTAAAACCAGACAAACCCTTGTCAAGGGAGATAAACTCCTCTGGAGACAGAAGTAAGTGACTCAACTGCTGGCCTGCTTGTGAGGGTTTTGTTCAGTTCAAGGACAGTATCAGCTGACAGAAGGACTTGATGTTTCAGGGAGACACAATCAACACTGGCAAGAGGAAGGAGGCGGAGAGGCAGAAAGAGAAAAACACGCGGACAAACGCAAGGAGGCTGAAGGAGGCAGGCTGCCAGGAGGTGGCAAAAGACGACACGTCCCCACTACGGAAAATCAATGATCTAATCAAATCACGCCTGTTTCCCAGTCACGAAACCTCCAGCAGGAAACTAAAGCAATCAACCTTGGTTTCACTAAGTACAGTCTCCACTGCGTGCGTGACACCCACCGCCCAAGGTATCACAAAGGCTGCGAAAACCTGACAGGCGACTCCCAACTTTAGCTGTCGGATAAGACCCACCGTGTTAGAGACACAGAATGTGGTACACACAACCACGGCTCTTGCCCCAGGTCTCCATGCCCAGTGGGAATCTGAGGACCCAGAATCTACCCCCAAGAGAGAGAAAAGAAATACAGCAGGGAGAAAGCACAGAGAAGGTACTCCATCGTGATGCCCTCCTTGGGCTGCCAAAGGTCAGGATTCCAGCTATTCTTCCCTGTCTTCTCAGCGGTGCCCGAGGCAATGTCCTCCTGGTTCCCAGCTAGACATCAGCCACCCTGCTTGTCATTTTATCACAGCGGTGCGCTCCTTAACTCGCTTGCTCCTAGCAGTCTGCAGACTCAGGACCTTGACAATGTGGCTTATTCTACCATCTCCTCCATCCCCTACCCAACCCCAACAAACCCAAGTAAGTGACAGTAACAACCGGAATAGCCATCCCGCGAGGAAGGGGCTTTGGAGCCGTAAATACTTACTTACACCTAGGACATGTATTTGTTGTGCGAATTCAGCCTATTTCATTGGACTTTCCATTTCCTTCATTGCAAGGACTGACATATAAAAGGAAAAGCCATTATGACATGGAAGTGTCCAGCATGGTGTCCGGTATTTGGTAGATATGAATGTTGGTTTGTTTTAATCCTCCGGAAGCAACATTGAACACCTAATTAAGGGTAAATTTCAGTGTAATGTCTCTAAAATCCTTAATTAGTACTGTACTTCTTTTCATTTGTGGATTCCATATTTACAAATTCACCTACTCACTAAAATTTGTTTGCAATCAACAAATCAAGGCTGGTGGCACTTCTGTGGTTATCCACAGATGTACGCAGAGTGGAGAAAAACTGGAGTCACCCAGTGCACACATTCCCAGCTGAGCTGAACAAGGTGACACCCTACCTTCTTGTTTCAGCTCTAAGACTATAAACAAATGTCCTTTTCACGGTCTATTTGGTGTAATCTCTTTCACATTTTTGTGGGTTGTTTTTTTTTTTTTTTGATAATTTCATTGCTTAAAATGGTCCCCAGGTAAAAGACAGTCTTTTCCACAAATGGTTCTGGGAAAACTGGACAGCAACATGCCAAAGAATGAAACTGGACCACCTTCTTACACAAGAATTACCTCACAAGAATTAACTCACAATGAATAAAGGACTTAAATATAAGACCAGAAACCATAAAATTCCTAGAAGGAAACATAAGTTACCGGACGCTGATGTGAGTAGTAATTTTTTCGATCTGTCTTCTGAGGCAAGGGCAACAAAAGCAAAAATAAACAAATGAGACTAAAACTAAAAAGCTTTTGCATAGCAAAGGAAACCATCAACAAAACGAAAAGGCAACCTTCTAAATGGGAGAAGATATTTGCAAATGATATAACTGATAAGGAGTTAATATCCAAAATACATAAAGAGCTCACACAACTCAATATCAAACAGGCAAAGCAATTAAAAAATGAGCAGAGGAGTGCCTGGGTAGCTCAGTCATTTGAGCATCCAACTCTTGATTCCCTCTCAGGTCATGATATCATGGTCGTTAGATGGGACCCCACATCAGGCTCCACACTGGGTATAGAGCCCATTTAAGATTCTCTCACCCTCTCTCTGCCCCTCCCCTGTGCATGCACACTCTCTAGAGAAGAGAGGAGAGGAGAGAAGAGGAGAGGAGAGGAGAGGAGAGGAGAGGAGAGGAGAGGAGAGGAGAGGAGAGGAGAGGAGAGGAGAGGAGAGGAGAAGAGAAAATAAAAGAAGAAAAGAAAGAAGAGAAGCAGAGGACCTGAATCAACAATTCTCCAAAGAAGAAGCTGGTGGACACATGAAAAAATACTCAGAATTATTAACCATGAGGGAAATACACTGAAATCACAATGAGGTATCACCTTTCTTGTCAGAAAGGCTATTATCAAAAAAGATAATAAAAAGTTGGCAAGGATGTAGAGAGAAGGGAACCGTGCTTATGCAATGTGGGTGAAAATGCAAAATGATGCAGCCACTATGGAAACCCATGTGGAAAGTCCTCAGAAAATTAAAAATTCAACTATCATACTACCCAACAATTCCGTGTCTGGATATTTATCCAAGGAAAAGGAAAATACTAATTCAAAAAGATATACATGCCCCTATGTTCACTGCAGCATTTACAATAACCAAGGTAAGAAAACAATCTGTCCAATCACAGATGAATGAATAATGAACATGTGGAATATATGTTCTACAGATATTGTATATACAATGGAATATTACTCAGTCATTAAAAAAGAAGAAAATCTTGCTATCTGCAACAATATCTAGGGATCTAGGGGGGGCTGTGCTAAGTGAAATAAGTGAGAGGAAAGCAAATACAGTATGATTTCACTTCTGTATGGAATCTAAAAACAAAAAAACAAAACAAACTCAGATACAGACGATCTGGTGGTTGCCAGAGTGGGCAGGAGATGGGCAAAATAAAGGAAGGGGATCAACAGCCACAAACTTGCAGTTATAAAATATATAAGACACACGGACACAATATAATATATAATAATGTGACATGTAAAAACTTCGTATGGTGACAGATGGTGGTTAGATTTATCATGGTGACACTTTGTAATATACATAAGTGTTCAGTCACTATGTTGTACACCTGAAATATAATATTTGTATAGTAACTACACTTCAATTAAAAAAAATAAGTAAATAAAATGGCCCCAAGGAGAGTGCTGGAGTGCTTTCTAGTGTTCCTAAGTGCAAGAAGGCAGTGATGTGCCTTGCAGAGAAGACACATATATAAGATAGGCTTTGTTCAGGCATGAGTTATGGGTGCTGTTGGTCATGAGTTTCAATGTTAACAAATTAACAGAAACCCAAACCAAACAAATGAATTGATCAGTTCACCAAAAAAAAGTGAAACAGAGGCTCACAAGAACCCAACTCTGTATTTCCCTTAGAAGCAAGTTCAGCATTTGCTAATTTAACATTCAAAGTAACTTTCTAGACCATAACTAGAAAAAACAAAGAGAATCGACATCTGTCCTTTTCTAATTTCTGTTCCCATCCTTGGGGGCAAGGGGGCAATCAGGTCATTCACTGCATTAGGACACAGGCACAAACTTGATACAAATAGTGAAGGATCTTAGAGCAAATAAGGGCTTGACAGAGGATAGAGGTGGACGGGTGGTGGGAAGAGACATGATCTGTACAGTGGAAAGTGAGGGGCTTAACTTGACCAAAGCACAAGGTGAGTACTGACGTTAATACTTCCCTGGGGTCGCTCTATATTATTCTCAGATCATTTGAGATGACTGTAAGGGTTCTACCCATGCTTCTTTCACATTTCCTCTAGTGAACCTAGTACTTGTATGGCACTTGTCTGTTATTAGCAAGACAGCAGATGATACCCTAAATCTGGGATGGATTTCCAAAACCATCAACGCATCAATGATATAACAACGCATCAATAATAGCATGTTTTTCTTCATTTACTCAACCTCTCAGCTAACTCAGGCAAGAAGAGGGGAAAAAGTCAGTGTGTTTCTATCTGGACATGATCTCTTCCTCACTGCCATTTCTGACCCTGACCACAACCTCTCTTGGACAGCATAGGGATTTAAGCAACTAAATAAAACTCTATTATTCCAGAAAAGTTTAGAATCAGTGTTTTGGGGAAAGGAAAGGAGACTGATAGCCATCTGTTTCATTTCCTTCTATTTCAAATGAGAACTCTGAAGCTCTGGGGGTTAATGTGACAGATCGGGGACCACAGCCTATTTTTTCCAATGCCCAGTTGAGTGGCCTGTCCTTGTCTTTAGTAATCCTATGTCCAGATTTTCCAGGAGAACTAGGATTTCTGAAAATGCTTGCTCCCATCATTGCTTAAGAGTACTAGTACCTGTTAGTTTCTGGACCCTGAATTTGGGGTCAAACGATATGGTCACAATAGACGTATCATGATTTATCTGATAGCTCCTTCTCATTCTCCTGTAGCTGCTCATCAAGGCCGGTGGCTTCTATTGTCACATCTGTTTGGATGATCCCCAAATCAAGTAAGAAAGTGACAGAATTTTAGAACATAAAGTAGCCTGATGGGTTATTTATAGTCAATTCCTTCATTTTACTGGTAATGGTAAAATTAAGTCTCCAAGAGGCCAAGTTATGACCAAAATCACACAGCTAACAAGAGATAAAGTCAGAATACAACATAGGCCTCCAACAAATGCTACAAAAGTACAAAAGGTTCGTTAACATATTTGCTAGTTCAATAACACGGTGGACATAAATATTCCAGGAACCTCGGTAGATGCACTACAAATAGATTCACACAAAACAATGGTAATGATGAAGACCTTTGGTTGTCTCCCATTGGAGAGGCTGTAGGCTCTGGTTTCCTTACTAGAACAATATTTATTGACCTATATCATCATGAAAAATGATTGCCCTGAACACCTACCTACAAAAACAACCATGAAAACATTTACCAGGATTTATATAATAAAAAGAACACCTTAAATAAAACACAAATGCCTACTCTGCATTTTATTAGCACTTAAAACTCAATTATCACTTCACACCAGAAGTGAAAGCAGTGACATGGTCAGGCTCTTAGCAATAAACCTACACAATTCCAGCTCTCTGGTCACTCAGAAAACTTACTCAAGCTGTCAGAGGTGAGCACATCACACTGGAAGAACAATGGTTCTAAATGGTTAAGAAAGCAAACAATGATTTGTCCTCCATGAATCTCTGCTATTAAATAAAAGTGTTTGAGAAGCACACAGGTTTATAAATTAGTGGGTGTGGGGCGATGGAAGAGCAAGGGAACTATCATCAATATATTGCCTTACTTCCAGAAGATGTGGTGGTAACTGAGCTTTTTATCTCCCACACAAAATAGCCGAGTCAGTATAACAACCTTTTTGTTGACCATCCCCACTCACAACTCTTGCCCTTCTAAATCCATGCTACATTCTTTTGCCAGACATTTCTGCACAAAAGAGGTATATCATTCCAGTCCCAGCTCAAAACCCTCAGTGATTCAGAGGAAAGCCAGAGCAAGGAAGTGCCATTTGTTCTTCCTGTGGAAAGATTCCTTACATTGGTGGTTTGGGGGATGGCCTGTGACCTTAGGTCACAGGAAGACAGAAACCACGCTGGAAGATGTTGTCCGAACGCAACCAAAAAGCCACATGGGTTGCAGATGGATCCACTGTATGCTTCAGTTTTCCTGGTATATCCCAGTTTGTGCCTGCTGTCACAACTAACAGCGTCTCTGCTATTATCCTAGCCTAGTTATGAGCATTACAATGCCACACACCCTCCACCAACAGCAACATTTTTTTTTACCAGAAATTAGAGATGCCACAGGCAGCCCTCAGGACAGCTTACCAGTCTTCTTATCTCCTCCTCCAGCCAGCACCACATCACAGGCACAAGAGTGCAGAGGAACACCGCCAGGATTGGGGGAATACATCAGCTAGCGGACGCCAACCTCACCCTCGGGCCTGAGGTTACATCGCTTCTTCTGTGTGCCCTTGGCATCTTGTGATTATCCATCTGAAACCACAGAAGGATTCAGGCTTCACCAGTTACCATGATGCTTGTCTGGCTCCTGCATGCCCAGAATCACTAACTCAGTTAATACCCAGAATTACACCCCATGTGTTAGCCAGGGAGAGGTACGAGCTTTCTACCACATGGGGAAATGAGGTTGTCACCAGGAGACCCTGGCTAATAGATTTTTCTTTATTTTTTTTTTATTTTTTTTTTTTTTAAATTTTTTTTTTCAATGTTTATTTATTTTTGGGACAGAGAGAGACAGAGCATGAACGGGGGAGGGGCAGAGAGAGAGGGAGACACAGAATTGGAAACAGGCTCCAGGCTCCGAGCCATTAGCCCAGAGCCCGACGCGGGGCTCGAACTCACGGACCGCGAGATCGCGACCTGGCTGAAGTCGGACACTTAACCGACTGCGCCACCCAGGCGCCCCTAGATTTTTCTTTAATTACAGGTTAAAGGGCGTAACCTTGCTTAATTCTGAAATATTTAAACTCCAAGTCCTTGATGTTTAAATGGAGAAACCCAAATATAGCGCCTATATGTTCCTATTGAAGTTCCTCTAACAAAAAAGAAATTTCAAAGTCATTTTTCCCTCTGTTTTGAAAATGTTTTGGAAATAAACATTCCTAATCCTATCATCACACATCTATTAACATTTTGTGTATTCCTTTTCAGTCTTTGTCATGTGCATAACATTTCCAGTCTGCATTACAGTATACATATAATTTTCTATCATGCTTTGATCAAAACCACTCTTCCAAGTTGTTACATAGAATTACCAATTATAATTGTAGACACTTCAGTGTTTTTTGAATTGATACATTACAATTTAATGATTTCTCTGGTTTTAATATTTTAATTTTTCCTCTTCCTACCAGTACAAGGCATTTCACGAAGCACTGGGAATGGTAAAGTTGACAAAATAAATGCTTTTACTAAGTAAAAAATTGTGGACTCGTTTTGAAGACTAAATTTGAATTCTTGTCACATTTTGAAGAGCTCTGATATTCTTCTTCGTATGTTAGTCACAAACTTGAAAATAAAGAGGATGAGAAAGGGAGGGAGAGAAGACAAGGAAGAAGAAGAAAGGGGGGGAGGGAAAGGGGGAAAGACAACAGGGAGAAAAGGGGGAGGGAAGGACTTATAATTACAAGGATAAATTGAGGGTCTTCTGTTCTGACATTTGCTTCATGTAAATGATGGAAATACCATACCAATTCATTTGAATACATGTCAAGTCTCTCCATGAATTATAATAAATGTCAGCATCATTCTAATATTTAAAAACAAAAGCTATCTATAATTCAGACATGACCCTTTCCCTATCGTCTACTCCATCACGTAAAATATCCATTGCCTGGCCTTTAAGGCCTTATATGCTCTAGCCCGCCATAACCAAACCAATTTTTCTCCACACAAAGCTCCTCTCTAGTCAGGACTCCTTACTGGGAAACACAGAGACATGGCAGCTTCAGTCAGGGAGGAGTAGCTTGTGTCAGAATAAATCTCCCACGGCTAAGAATTATAATCCTTGGGCAAAATTTTAAGAAATAAAATACTGGGCTTGAGTGACTCAGTCGGTTGAAGGCCCAACTCTTGATTTCAGCTCAGGTCATAATCCCAGGGTTGTGGGACCTAGCCCTGCACTGGGCTCCGTGCTGAGCGTGGAGACCGCTTAGGATTTTCTTTCTTCTGCCCCTCTCCCCCACTTGCACACTCTCTCTCTTAAAAGAGAGAGAGAGAAATAAAGAAATATAAGACTATTTGAAGGCCCTGGAGAATAACTAAAAGTACATATAAATTGGAAACTAGTAAACACCTGAAAAATAGAGAATTGGACTGGATAAGATCACTTATCCAGAGTTCATCAAACTCCCCAGTCCAAGGGTTGCTGGGCAGCTAAAATTCAAGCAGAACTGAAGTCTTGTGGCCTTGAAGTGTCTAGGGACAAAGTTCAGGACCTCCAGAGTGGGTGAATATTAATAAAGAAAATCCAGAAATGAAAGAGCCAAAACAAGGAACCCCCAAATCTGATACATAAACTCCCTCAAATCTTTGGTTGACGCTCTGGAAAACAGTGTGGAGGTACCTCAAAAAACTAAAAATAGGGGCACCTGGGTGGCTCAGTCGGTTGAGCGTCCAACTTCGGCTCAGGTCATGATCACACAGTTTGTGTGTTCAAGCACCGTGTCAGGCTCTGTGCTGACAGCTCAGAGCCTGGACAGCTCAGAGCCTGGAGCCTGCTTCGGATTCTGTGTCTCCCTCTCTCTACCCCTCCTCTGCTCATGCTCTCTTTCTCTCAAAAATAAACATTTAAAAAAAATTTTTTTAATTAAAAATAAACCTACCTTATGACCCAGCAATAGCACTGCTAAGAATATACCCAAGGGATACAGGAGTGCTGATGCATAGGGGCACATGTACCCCAATGTTTATACCAGCACTTTCAACAATAGCCAAATTATGGAAAGAGCCTAAATGTCCATCAACTGACAAATGGATAAAGAATATGTGGTTTATATATACAATGGAATACTAGCTGGCAATGAGAAAGAATGAAATCTGGCCATTTGTAGTAACATGGATGGAACTGGAGGTTATTACCCTAAGGGAAACAAGTCAAACAGAGAAAGACAGATAGCATATGTTTTCACTCATATGTGGATCCTGAGAAACTTAACAGAAGACCAGGGGGGAGGGAAAGGGGGGGGGGGGGGAAGAGCTACAGAGAGAGAAGAAGGCAAACCATAAGAGACCCTTAAATACTGAGAACAAACTGAGGGTTGGTGGGGGGTGGGAGGGAGGGGAAAGTGGGTGATGGGCATGGAGGAGGGCACCTGTTGGGATGAGCATTAGGTGTTGTATGAAAACCAATTTGACAATAAATTATATATATAAAAAAAAATCTTTGGCTGAGGTTTATACTACAATTGCTCAAGGAAGACTAAAGGAACCCAGCAGAAAGCAGTAGTTTCCAGTCTAGGAGAAATGAGCAGAAATATTTGGTGCCATCTAATGTAGAGTAAGAAGACTTTGAAGTTTAAGTGTTTCCAAGTTAGGGAGTTTTGCCATACACCTTGGGCTTTCCACTGAAAATGCAGTTGGACATATTTAGGATTAAAGTGTATGTCTCTGGGGCACCTGGGTGGTTCAGTTGGTTGAGCATTTAACTCTTGATTTCTGCTCAGGTCATGATCCAAGGATCATGGGATTGAGCCCCGTGTCAGACTCTGTGCTGACCATGGAGTCTGCTTAAGATTCTCTCTCTCTCTCTCTCTCCCTCCCTCCCTCCCTCCCTCTCCCCCTCTCCCCCCTCTCCCCCTCTCCCCAGCTTGTGTGCTCTCTAAAAGAAAAAAAATTAATTAAAAAAATCAAATGTATATCTCTGAATTAAAGGCTTCATCCTGTTAATCCTAAGGGCAAAATTAAGCAGACATACCTTAATAAAACCAAGGCTCCATAAGTTCAAAGGGATCAGTCAGTAACTTAACTGGCTGGGAGAACAGAAATCAATAGACTTCAGTGGAAGATAAAAGAACCCAGAAATTTTATGATGGATTATTTCTAATATCCAGTATATAGTAAACAGTAGACATGAAAACAAACAGGAAAATGTGACCATCAAAAGAAAAGACAGTCGATAGAATTTAATCCTAAGATGACCTGAAGTTTTGAATTAGCAAAGAAGGTCATTGAAGCACCTATTTTAAGTAAATTCAAAGAGTTAAAGGAAAAATTTGTCAGAATGACTGTAACAGATAAAGAACATGAAGAGAGAAATAAAAAAATTTAAAAGAAGAACCAAAGGGAAACACTAGAACTAAAAAGGGAAATAGCTAGAATTTTGTAATTCACTGAAAGTGTTTAACAGACTATAAAAGAGTCAGTGAACATGAATCATAATAAATGATTCAATATGAATAACAAAGAGAATAAAGATTCAAAAGACAAAGAGATTCTCAGTAACCTGTGGGGCAATACTAAGCTCTATGATACATTGGGGCCCCAGAGGTACAAGAAAAATAAAACGTGGAAGAAAAAAATATTTGAAGAAATAATCACTAAAAGTTTCCAAAATATGGTTAAAAAAAATTTACTTTCCTAAGACTTCACTGAATTATAAGCAATAAAAAGAAAACAAAACTTCCAGAAACAGGGTATTTAAATTGTTGAAAATCCTAACAGCATTCACAGAGGGGGAAAAAGACATATTGGCTGGGGTCGGATGCAAAAAAAACAACAATAAAATTGAAAATTGATGGGGTGCCTGGGTAACTCAGTCGGTTGAGCATCCAACTTCAGCTCAGGTCATGATCTCAGAGTCTGTGAGTTCGAGCCCCACAGTGGGCTCCAGGCTGACAGCTCAGAGCCTGAGCCTGCTTCAGATTCTATGTCTCCCCGTCTCTCTGCCCCTCCCCTGCTAGCATTCTGTCTCTAATAATAATAAATGCCAAAAAGAAAAAAAGAAAAAAGAAAATTGATGGGCACCTGGGTGGCTCAGTCAGTTAGGCAACTGACTCCTCAGGCTCTGGGCTGTCAGTGGAGCCTGCTGGGATTCTCACTCTCCCTCTACCCTTCCCTTGCTCATGTACACACACTATCAAAATAAATAAATAACCTTTTCTTAAAAATGAAAATTGAGCTCTTATCAGTAAGAGACCAGAAGACAATAGAATGATATTTTAACTGCAAAATGGGAGGTAGGGGGTGTGGTAATCTATCAGCTTAGAATTCTATATCAAGTGAAAATATTCTTCATATTTCCTGATCTGCATGATACTGAAAACACAAAATAAGAAATTATAAGAACTGCTAAAGAAAATTCTTTGGGCTGAAGAGAAATGAAAGCAAATGGAAACCCAGATCTACAGGAATGAATAAAGAGCACCAAGAATGATAAATATGGACCTAATTAGAAATGATTACATCTTCTCTTAATTTTCTGGTGGGAGTGTTAAAACTTTTTCTCAAGTGGTTGCTCAATTCAACAGTTTATCATGAAGTTAAATACACACCTAATCTATAAACCCGCAACTCCTTACCTAGGTATTTACCTAAGAATAAAGAAAATATATGTCCATAAAAAACTCAATACAGAATGTTTATTATTCATAACTCATAACAGCTGAAAAGTGGAAGTGATCCAAATGTCCATCGACCAAAACACAGGTAAACAAATCAGGTCAGATTCTCACAGTGGAATACAAGTGAATGGTAAAAAAGAATGAATTACTGACAATGTGGGCAAGTCTCAAAAACATTATGAAGAAACTAGATTCAAAGGAACACGTACTACATAATCCCATTTACATTAATTTCTAGAATCAGAACTAAACTATCAATGGAAACCAGAAAACCGAGTGCTGTGAGAGCAGGGGAAGACTGGAATGGGCAAAAGGAAACTTTCTGAGAGCACAGAGATTGCCTTTATTTTTATAATGATGGTAGTTACACAAGTACATACATTCCTCCTAAGACTTGTGTGTTTTACTGTATGTAAATTTCATCTGCACTTAGAGACCCTAACTGACATCGTTCACGTTCATTTAGAAACACTCCTCTCTATGCAAACCAAACTCCTAAGTCCATCCAGACCCTCCAAAAGCTCTCCCTCCTCCAGAAAGCATTTCTTGACAGCACAGGTTTTCATGGAATTTTCCCATCTCTCAAGCGTTAGATGTGTTTCAGCTTTATCTCCCCAAATAGATGGCAAGTTTCTTGAGGGCAGGAATTGCACTTTATGCACAAGTAGCAAAGCTGGCAAACAACAGGGAGCGTGTGAGGTTACTGTCATCCCCATGGACAAGGCACGGTGCCGGGTGTCACGGAAGAATCTTCCAGTGAGTGACATACATTCAGCCTTCAAAGCCCGCCCTCCAGCGTATGAGATGGGCAGGCACATAAGTCAGTCTGACTCAAGCAAAACTGTGAGAAAACAAGAAATGCCCTATGAGAATTGAGGATGGAAAATTTATCTGGCAGTTCCTGAAGAAATTCTAATTCAATTGAGTTCTTAAAAGAGAAATATGGTTTTTCATGTACTGGGTGCCCTTTGGCCTAGACCATGGCCTAGACCATATCAGGCATGATGCTAAATACGTATGTACAAATGTCATTTGATCCTGATAAAAATCCCATGAAGTCTGTCCCTTTATTTTCCATTATTAGTGATGAGCTTGGTCATGCAACAAGGTCACATATCTAAGAAGTATCCAGCAAGTGGATTCAACCCCAGAGATAACCTGACTCCGGGACCTGAGTTCTTAGCCACTACACCACTCTACATTAATGGGGAGAAAGAATACTAAGTCTTTTCACACAGAAAGGCGCAAAGCAAGTCACAGAAGGGAATGCACACAGGGGTAGCATGAGATTATTGATCAGAAAGTTGGGGACAAAGGATCTTAAAAACCAGACTCAAATTTTTGGCATTTTCCTCCATACCCTAAGTATACTCTGACTGAAAGCACTTCTCTGATAGCTCTTTGGAAGTCAATGAATCATTTTCTAAGATATACTTAATAACTATGGTTAGTAAACTCACTATAATGCAGTTATTCTGTTATGTGTGGGAGAGCACTGTCCCTCCCTCCCCCCTCCTCTTCCTTCCACGGCCCTTGTTTTCATGACGATGTGACTTGTTACACGGATAATGGAAACAAGACCTCTTTGTGAGCAGTCTCTGTTGTGATTCAGTGTGGTTGGTCCATGTCATTGAGTTTTGTGGTCAAAACATCAGTATTCATATGATCTATATACCATCAAGACAGGTTTAGAGAAATGAGAGACACTCATCATTTGGAAAACAAACTCATCTGTACTGTAGTAAAGCACCCTCAAGCTAACTCTATTCTCCCTCATCCTCAGCTCCTCTGAATTTAACTCAATCTAGCTCCCACCCACTTACCAAGAGATCAGAAAATCTTCCCAGGGACTACCCATTCACTGGAGATAATGTCATAATGGTCAAACATTACTCTAGTTTTATTTCCCCCTTTGAAGGTTTACAATGGAGTTCGACTAGGAGAGAGGGAGAAATTATTCCCAAGTTTAATCAAAAAGAAAATACTAGCACATTTATCGTAACTATGATAATAATTAACGAATGCCCAACATCAGTCATCTGTGCATCACATACAAATGCTTCAGTTGAAGGGTATGCCCTATTGCATGCTTTAGACCAATCTTATCCCACTCTCAATTTGCAAAAATAATTATACATTTTTGAATTCAAAGCTTTGGGTACTATTGTTGACTGAAGCCCTTGAAATGTGCACTGATTACAGTGCCAATGTAATGTACATTAGCGGAGAGCTCAAGTATTCTACAATAACCTTAAATCAGAGAGAGTTATAAGAGGCTAATAATGAAGATGAAGTAATGCTGAAAGTACTAGCCTTTTATTCTGAACTCAAGAAATGCATTAGAAAATATGTTTTAAGAATAGGTCAGGGAGAACATAAATGCAAAGTAGAAGAAAGGAAAGAGGGAAAATCTCAGCTGGGCTGGGGAAGGAGAAATGCGGAGGGAAGGAGAAGCTGTGTCTTAAAAGGATATGCATAATTTAGAGAACAGAAAGTGAATCGACTCCAGAACAAAAGTACCATCCATTTAGACAGTGACAATGATTTCCACTATACCCATGAAGCTCCTGTCTGCAGCCTCTAAGCAGCATCCGAATCTGAGGGCACATCTATATGGAAGTCTACAATAGTTCATTCCTATGCCTTGCTCTCAGAGACCAACCTATCCTCTGTACCATTTCCTTTCTGACAGCCTATAATAACCTATCTGAATCTTATGATGAAACATTTTTAAATAGAGCAGTATGGGAAATAAGCAATGAAAGCATTTAGGAGTCAAGTAAGAGCAAAACATATGATAAAGCATGAAGAAATATTGGTCTATCAGTTTTATGTCTCATGATCTCAGTTCAATGTGCAAGGTGGATTGCAAATTTGCCTCCTGGCTTCCTAGCTTCTCAAACAAAGATGAGAAACACCGGACAGCAGTGGTTCTCAAACTTTTTGGTCTCAATCTCTTTACACTTATTGGTGGACTCAAAGAGCTTTTTCTTGTGGGGGTATAGGTTAACATCTATCGATATTTGTCTTATTAGCAATTGAAACAAAATTTTAAAATATTTATAAGCCCATACTAAAATAAATCTATCACATATTAACATAAATAAAATGTATTTCTTGAAAGTATATTTTCTCCAAAAAAATTAGAAGATTGCCATTCACATTGTCTTGTTAAGGTCTGGCTTAATACAAGTCAGCTGGCTTCTCATCTGCTTCTGCATCTAACCTGTTGTGACATCACACCTGTGTAACCCCTAAAAACTCCAGTGTTCACTCATAAACATGCAGAAGTCAAATACAATCTCCATATTACTAGGAACGCAGGTTTGTTTGTTTGTTTAACCCTGGGAATCCCCATGGATTCCTGACAGACACTGTGGGAACCACGAAGTTCTAGGAAATACAGGTCCTGTAAGAAAAAAGCTGGGACAGCTCAAGAGGTGTGTGGTCCTTTTAAGAATGAGTTCTGAGAGAAAAAAGATGCTTCTCTGGGTCATAAAGGGAGTGGCATGGGATGTGGTGGACCCCTTGCTCAACACCAGCCCCATGATTGCTGAGTAGTGCGTGGTACAGAATTGGCCATTCCGAAAGAAGATATGCATGCGTATTCCCCATTTCCCGTAATTTATAGCCCCTGGACAAGATGTGAGTTAATGAAATCAATGCTTCCTATAATTGATGTCAAGTGCATTTTGTAATTATGTTTTGTGGTCTGTGATTTTTATGAGCTTGCCCCATAAAACAATTAACTACTCCATAAAAATACTTTTGACGTTGTTTTTTTCCCACTTAAAGTCCTCTACTATATATATCCATGCTGTGAAAAAGAATACAGTAGCACTAAGCTTTATGATTTTCAGTATCTAAATAAGAACATTTCTTCTACCTCTACACCACTCTCTTTCACTACACTATTTATAAATCTAACAAAATTGCATAGCACTTAAGAGAATAATTGTGGAGTCGAGATGCACCTGTGTTTGAATCCCAGCTCTACCCCTAACTAGTTTTATAACCTTGAAAACTTATTTCATTGAGCCTCAATGTCCTTGTAAAGAGAGTAATAACAGCAGCCACCTCATTAAGTCACCGTGAGATTTAAAGGTAATGCAGATGTTTGTGTCAAATACACAACAATTGCCTCCCAGGAAAAGAATGTCAGGACTGACATCAACAGACCTAACACCTGGTGTTAGTTTAAGCGTTATTGGTAATATTCATTCCCCCTTTGCAGCAATCAGTTTAGTAATTAGAAATTCTGGCTTAGGTCACATGAGACAAAACTTTGGGAGGAAGAAGCGTGACAGTACGGATCTTTGTTCAGTAAATACTCAGTACCCAACTCCTCCACTGGGAGTAGAGTTTACTTCTCCATCCCATTTGTGTTGGGCTTGGCCATTTATTTTCTCTTTGGCCAGTAGAAGGTAAGTCACAGGATTTAAATGTGCTTGCACAGTATGACTCAGCTCTTGCTCTCACTTGACCTGCCATCAGAAGAGCTGTCCTTACTAGTTTCTGTCCTTCTGCCACACCCCAAACACACACCTGTAAAGCAGAACGGACACCAACCCCACAGCCTAGAGCTTTTTACAGCAGGCCCTGCAGACTGAGGCAGATCTGCCCAGCTTACTACAGCCAAACCACAGTCAGTCAACCTGTGAGTACACAAATACTTTTAATATACCACAATGTTTTGGGATACTTTGTTATTTAGCATCACTGTGGTAATAGCTGATTGATACAAATAGTTAGGCAGAGTGTCTGGAAAATATTTTTCCAGCTCCTAAAGAGAGACATCCCACAAGAGGATTCTGGATGTTACAGCAGGATCCGCTGCAACCATCCTGCCACCATGAGGAAGCCAGCCTCATACTAAGGAGGCCCTGTCCTCGTTATCATTGACCACAGTGAGCCCGCTAATAAAGCCCTGTGTCGCTTGACCTCCCTGTTATTCAATATTAACCTTTTTGTAATGTTCAGGCCAGTTAAAACACAGCTTTCTACTTCCTATGAGAATCTCCTGCTAGTTTTGTTTCATTTAAGAAAAGAACAGTCACACGGTGCAAAGACCCTGTAAGTACAACAGTGGACAGGAAAAAGGACAGAGCCATTATGTAACACCCTAGGATTCTATGCCTTCAAGAGGGGTGTCTTGAGGTCTGCTAAGGTCAATCCTGACATGCTTTTCCTGTGAGGCAATTGTTGTATATTTGACACAAATGAGAAGGTTCTGGGATGTGTGCTCATGAGCCTCTGGGTGACCAAGCTACTTTATGTAGTAAGAATTTTCCCAGAGCAGTTGTCACTTAGAACTAAGGCATCTGGGGCACCTGGGTGGCTCAGTCAGTTGAGCATCCGATTTCAGCTCAGGTCATGATCTCACAGTTCCTGAGTTCAAGCCCCACATTGGTCTTGCTGCTGTGTCCCCCTCTCTCTGCCCCTCCTCCTCCCCCACTCATGCTTTCTCAAAAATAAACATTTAGAGCTAAGCCATCTGGTTAACTTATGGATTGCGGCTTATGATTAACTTATGGATTAACTGATGATTGAATGATTGCGGCTTGGGCTCGTTGCTACGCCTCTCTACCCTTCCTCAACTGTTCAGTGAGGTCCCTTTTCACTGGGGTCTCTGGCAGCTCAGAAAATACAATAAAATCACCCTATATAATGTGTTTCCTGTAGGATTCTTGCCCCGCCTGTGCCCGTAAGCCATCAGTATAATACTGGGCGGCATCACACACACTCAGGCCTCCTCTGGGTCTCTACGCACCCAACTTCTCTACCTAGCTGGGCTTGCACCCCATCTGTTTGTTCGAACTCCCACGCACGCCCCCACAGGCTTCTGGCTCCCTATTCATCGTCCCATGTCCAGCCTCTCCACGTTCCCCCTTCACACTCCGTGCTGCCTTCCGATTTCAGCCCTCAAATGCCTCCACGCAGCACAGAGTCACTGAGCCGTGTGGTCAAGACTAAATCTGTTCACCTGTTTTCCACTCCTCCCTCATTCAGGAAATCTTCTGGCCACAGTTATTTAAAGACAGCACTCGGCCGCTGCCACTCCAGTTGATGGCCTACACAAAATAACTGGTCTGCAAGGACAGCTATCCTCTGCTGCTGTTCTCTCCCCACTAAGCGTTGGCACCTGAGGGAAAATGACGGGGGGGGGGGGGGCATCCCCTCTCCCACTCCATGTTGGTCTTTATCACCTGAGCCCAGCTGAGACACTTGCACATATACATACTGACTGAAAGAAGTAAATGGCAAGAAGACTCTTCTTCAATTTGTAGAAATCAACGGTCAATTCTCTACCTCACAATAACATAAAAGATACACTCGTTCAACCAAGAAAATTTGGGAAATACGGTAAAATGATAGCATCTCCTGCCACTGTGAAGCTCCTACCCCTTGGAGGAAAAACTGGTTTTGCTAAAGTCTGGCCCGGAGGAGGAAAAAGAAAGATCCCTGGACTTCCCCTCACTGACCATTCATTCCTCCTGGCAAAACAGCCTAGATGTTGTCATTCCATAACTCAGTGCTCGATGCATTCGGGATACCCTATCTCTCTTAGAGTCTCTGATCCTCACTGCTACTTCTCAGCTTCCTGGACCAGTGGAATGCAGACTGGCAAAATATCGCAAGATCCCATACTCCCAGACAAGCACTGTACTGGGAGGGCCAAGGGTCAGGAAATTAATCCCACCCGTATTTAGGGAGCAATTATTGCCGACGGTTTCCAGTGTACATATGCTTTCTGTCGAGGTCTTCTGCATGCCTGGAATTTTCTATCGTTTCTACACACACACACACACACACACTCAGTGTATCAAACTGGGCCATATTTGACTAGAACCTATCCCATTTGGGGACTCTCCCAGCCCTTTTTAAAGGTCTCAAATCTGGGCACCTGGGTGGCTCATTAGGTTGAGTATCGGACTTTTCATTTCAGCTCAGGTCATGACCCCACGTTCAAGGGATCAAGCCCCGCATCGGGCTCCATGCTGGGCATAGACCTAGCTTCAGATTCTCCCTCTCCTTCCACCCTTCTCCCCTGCTCAGGCATAGATGCTCCCTCTAAAAAAAAAAAAAAAAAAAAAAAAAAAAAAAAAAAAAAAGCACAGTCTTTATCCAGCCAGCAAATGTGTACTGAATCCCTACTATGCACAAGTTGCTATGCTAATTATTAGGTTCTTCATTAGACCTTGTAATGCTCCACAGCCACACGTGCACAGATGCCCTCTCCATCCTGTCAGAGTCAAAAGCAAATTCTTAAATCCATGAAAAGCATTCTTGCCACACTTTCCTAGAGCCCGTTATCTAATCACTGTAAGCAACATGCATAAAATTAAATTGAGCTGTTAAATCACATTTCTATATCCGGTCATTCACTTCCTAGAACCTCCCTCTTCTCTCAAAGACACCACTGACAATCAGAAGAAATGAAAACACCATCTGTGCTCTGAGTCCGTTTTCTTCCTTGAACTTCCAAGTGCCTAGAGGTCCACGTGCATCAAAAATGGGAGTATCTTTCAGTCTCCCATTAGTCAGTAATGATCTATTCCAAAGGTTTATTAAAGCTTGGCAGATTTCCCACAAAGCAACCACATTGATCTTTATAAAGTGTAAATAAAATCTTGTCACTCGTCTTTCTTAGAAGGAAATGGTATTTCTTACGTGGAGGTATAAGGCCTTCATCATCTCTAAAACTACCCTTCCCATATAGTCCCTTGATAGCTCTATCACATGATTGTCTGTTGCTTATCACCATCTGAAATTATTTCATCATTTGTGTAACTGGCTCTCCTTAGAATGGGGTAAGCCTTGTCCTCTGTGACCAGAGGGCTCATCTGCCTCATGTGCTGTCCTTTGTTCAGTACCTAACTATGAGTAGGCAGCTCATAGTAGGCACTCAATAAGTATTTTCTAATGAGATACTTTAGTAACTTTAAAAATGGATGTCTGTTCCTCTTAATATTTTATAAACACTCCTGGTGAGGAGGGGCACATCCTCCATCCAAAAAATTTCTTGTCTTTTCCAGTGGGAGGTCCCAACAACCACTTTCTCAGCCACCGTCCCAGGACTAGTCATGTTAGTAATTATCCCTTTTTAAACTTTTAGAAACCAGTAAGCTCATTGAACCTGTGAGCACTGAAAAGCTTCATAAACCACCACGGAAGTGTGGTTAAGCTCAACCTAAGTTGTGGTCCCTGTAATATTTTTGGTTTGCTGAGAGGTTGTTTGTTCTCCCCCCAGTTTCAGAGATCCAAGATCCTACATCTCAATACAAGCACAGAACACACTGCCACCTTCCCGTTCTCTAATAACAAAATATGGCGACTAATTGTTGTGGTTTTTTGTTGTTGTTGTTGTTGTTGTTTTAGTGTTACCAGATTGGAAGTCTTTCCTAGTTCTGACATGATAGCTCCATGTGGGACCAATAGCTAGGAATTCTTTAAAACACTGTTTAAAACCTATGAATTCAGTCAACATTAACTTGTAACCATGGTTTAATTAACTTTGAGGTCACAACAACGTATCTTCTAGGGAGAGAGTAAAGTTAAAGTACCCAGGCAAGCTTGCCTTAGAGATATGACCATAAAGGTATCCTAAACATGAACTAGACTCTGGGCAACCACAGCTGTCATGACAGTCCTGGAGGTGTTCCTCTTACTGTAGGGGCAGATCAGAATCTGTTCAAGAGTGACAGATAGACAGTGGGGCACCCGGGTGGCTCAGTCGGTCAAGTTTCCAACTCTTGATTTCGGCTCAGGTCATGATCTCACAGTTCAAGAGATCAGTCCCCAGTTGGGTTTTGTGCTGAACAAGGAGTTTGCTTGTGATTCTCTGCCCCTCCTCTCTCTCTGCCCCTCTCCAACTCCTGCTCTCAAAATAAAGATGAAAAAAAAATTTTTTAAGTCATGGACAGATGGGGACACAGATGACTCAAGAACCAGCAAACACATAAGCCCTCAGATATCAGCTTGTCCACACCTCCATATAAACCAGCCTGAACATTCTTGGCCAGGGAAGAAAAATCCACTGGGAAAGTAACTGCAAATGATAGGATCTCTTTGCCACTGCACCACAACGGCCAGGCCTGGCTGTCTGCCTCATTGTGTGGAATTGCAGAGGGCAGATGATTCTAAAAGAGCTCTGATTTCTTTCACTACAAGTCATGGTGAGGTCTCAGTCCAACCAATACAGAGAAGCACAAATCCAGTTCATCACTGGGGATGAAAGGGCAGGAGTATGAAAATAAAACCTTTGGGATCTGTCGCTGAGAAGGAGAAAAAATCATGGCAGCCATTGAAACACACGTGCAGAACTATATCCAGGTCTCCTGCTTCCTGATAGCCCAGGACATGCAATTTGGTACCACTGTTAGCCAAAGGGCAGGGTGAGCTGGCTCAAAACACCAGTACATCTGTTCGAGGCAGTGAGATTTCAGCTCCTTTTCATAGGCACGGATGGAATATTTCAGAAGGCTACACTGCCTTTGTTATCAAGAAGCCGTACATCATCAAAGGAGGCAGTGAAAGGCCATATTCCCACAGGGTTTCTCCCTCCTTCCTATGCAATACCTAAGCAGGCTCATTTATTCCCATCTTATTCATTTCCTTCTAGCTGATACCAAGAACCCCAAAATGTTCAGCTCCAAAGTTAATGCACATTTACAGTCGAGAAGTATTTTCCTTTCGCTGAATTGGGAATGAGAAGCAGGGAAGGAAAAAGGAGGTAATTTAAGTTGCTCTCCAGTTGGGAGGGAGGGGAGTAATTCTTGCTTATGTCAGCAGCTTGCTGTGCCCGACCACCGACCTCCCCCCCTTTATTTTATTTATCTCTTTACAGCCTGATAATGCTATAACCATTTCCTGTTGTATACTGGCTGAGGAAGCTTTCTCCAGGCCCAAGAGCAAATCAATAAAAGTAAGCCATAGCGATTCATAAAAATAAAATTGTCATCATTATTGTTCAATTATTGCTGTGTCTGTGGAAAGAATCTCAAGAACTGAAGGTTTCTTGGCTAATATTTATAATCTGCGTTGAATGGTGCTAATGAATGAGTGGGTGTGCATTGGACTGAAATGTGATGGTGTTTGATTTATACCAAGTCCAGGTCTGATTGCTAATGTTAAATCCATTAAAGTGTCTCTTAGATCTGCCTTAATGTACTCCCCTACATATAATAGAGCTTAAACATACCCGTTTACTTAGCTTTTCATTATTGGTTGCATATTTGTCTTTATTACATTATCCCCATGATAAATTTGACTTATGATAGTTTAAAAAACAGCACTTTGGGAAAAAGCGAGGCTTTTACGAAAAGCTACAGAAGGAACTCCAGATTCCCAAGTCTTCCCACCAAGAGAAGAACAGAATATCCTCAAATAATTATTTTTAAAAGTTCAAACTGCTCAATCTGACCATGTCCCGGATCACAAAATCCAGACACTTGGGGGAAGAAGAAATATTTCATCTTGGAAGGAGAAATAACAAAGAAAGGAATGAAAGCTATCTGCCTGAACTGCCACCTTGGAGTATCCCCGGGGGCAGGGTGGGGGGACGGGTGGAAAGCTTTCTGTATTTCTTTAAAACACTTCTCCGGGAAGGAATCCATAAAGCACAAGTGTAAATAGAAACAACAAGTTGAAAAGGCTTAGGTGTAATCATCAAGAGCCCCCTGTAAGGTCAACCATTTCGCAGGGATTCTATAAAGGACAGGGAGTATGAAATACATCTGCGGCCGACATTCTTTAATCTACACGAGTTCTCCATTCACAGCCCTGGCAGTCCCAGGCGACAGGCGCCAAGTCAATTTGGGGTGTATTTCTGATGCTTCCCCCCCTCCATGCTTCAGTGGCTTGACTTGAAAGCTCCGCTTCCTGCTCAGGCCGTGTTTGGTGATGTGTGTCTGGATTAGGATGAGGAACAGCCTTCCTGTTTCTTTCTGACAATGCTGCTGCTGCTTCCTCCAGCCTCAGGGCTCCAACCCATCCCTCTAACAGAAGACCCAGGACACAGCATGGAGAACTAGCCCGGGGGCTCTGGAGAAAATGAAGCAAGATGAGCAGACAAGTAAAATAAATAAATCCCACCAATAAGGCCGCTAAACATGAATCCCACGGTAACAGACAGTTCTCTAAATACCTCCATGGTTATTTGGCGTGGACAAGATCGCTCCCATCAACAGGTATCGAGCACACCCTGTGCCGGGCAGCACAGGAAACAAAGAATACATGGGAGAGCTTCTTCGTTCAGAAAGTTTACAGTTGAGGAAACTGTTTTGTTGAGGAAAATAACAAACATTTGCCGGGTTGCGTAACCAGGGATAAAGAAGAAATACAAAACCTTAATTACTGCAATACACGATGAGCTGCCTAGACAGTAAATGTTGTGTGCACGACGGGTGAGGATACGAATAGACTGGTCCTGGGAGCAGTTTTTAGGGAGCAAGAGGGACTCCAGATGGACTGTGAAGAGGCTTTGTAGGAGAGGAGGGGAATGAGCTAAAGCAACACAGAGGCATGTATGTGAAAGAAGCAAAGTGTAAGATAGATTTTGCCTTTAACAAGGCAGACTCATTTTAAAAACTGAAACATACACATGTACACACAAATGAAATTATCAAAATCTGAGTATTTATCACACATTTTCATTGAACCTGCATATTTAGTAGCACCTGACAGTAAATACAGATATACTTTGAATTTACATAAACAAATCTAATCCTAGCTTGGATCTACAGTCAACTCTATTTTTGATGGCTTTGGATTTCATGATGAAATTTTTACACTACTGTAAGACAAATGCCAAAATTAAGCTTTATCAAAGTGTGCTATATATACATATACATATATATACACACATATATATACATACATATATGTATATATATATGTGTATATATATATATGGGTTTTTGAGAGAGAGCGAGAGAAAGATTTAAGGTCACTAGATTCATTTGTTTAGCCTTGTTCCATAAGGTTATCTTATCTTCTAGATAAGAATGGAAAAAGAGTAGCTTACAATAAGTGATGCCACAGAGTTGCCATGTTATCTGGCAGCTGAAACTCAAAAAAGAAATCCTTTTCCCATCGTAAAAGTTAGCTGTGGAACAAAAAGGTCCTTCTTAGAACAAAAAGATTTCTTTTTTTTATGATTTTATTTTTAAGTAATCTCTACACCCAATCTGGGGCTTGAACCCACAACCCCAGGATCAAGAGTCTCATGCTCCACCAACTAAGATGTCCAGGAGCCCCAAAAAGAATTTTTAAACTGTTCGTTTAAAACTGCTGTCGTTCAAAATAATGCTACTGACCCTCTTTCCATAGGGGATCAATATGAAAGTTTCCTCCAGTAACAGGGTTGAATTTACTTTGATCCTTCCACCATCTCTCATCTTCTTGTGTCCAATGATGGCACAGGTTTGAAAATTGACTCACTGGGTTCATGATGCAATGAGTATCCAAACAAATACAGAACAATGTATACACAAGTTTGCATCTTGCATCAGAAATGTACAGAGATGGGAAAGGTGCCCAGGGATGATGGTCTGGATTACAGGCAAAACTTTTATCAATGGGATACATCCCCAAACCCAAGGACTACTGGACATGATAACCCCAGTATTCCCTTCAATCTCCAAGGTCCTGTGATTCTATGATTGGTGGGACAGGAAAGAACAGGAATTCCTGACAGGAATGGAAAGGAAATGGAAAGTGAGGACTAATATTCATTAAGCATGACTATTTGCCAGAGAAGATAGTAAACATTTACACAAAGCGTGTATCTCGACTTTCCCAAGCGCCCCATTATCCCCATTTTACAGACGATTAAAGTAAAGGAAGGCTCAGAGGGCTTACATAATGAACACGTGGTCATACAGCTACTGAGCAAGCATTTAGGTGGCTGAGCAAGGATTTCAGCCCAGTTGGTATAAGCTGGTCTTCATCAGCCAGTACAGCATGGACACTGGTGAATCAGAGCAGATGCAGAAATCAATAAGCAACCATACCAGCTATGAACCACTAGTACAGCCGTACCTGTAGGGATCAGCACAGATTTCACACAAGGCCCAGGTTCTTTCCATCATCCATGACAAACTTGAATTCGGTCCTCAAACCCTGGCTTTAGTCAGACATTTACCTAAACATTCAGATGTTTTTGGTAACTTAAACACTTTAGCTAGACATCCATCAATCCACTTAAGTACCTCTTATTTGGGAAGGAGATGTCCCCTTAATATATTAAAGCAGAAAAAAAAAAATCCCTATACCATTTTACCTGCACTGTAGTACATAGGGTCTGCTTCAGTTATCACTGACAAATAGACAATTCATCATTCATTTTCCCCTATGTTTATGCAAAGTTAATCTGAAAACAGCAAAATACATTACTTGTTTTAAAATGTAGGGCATATGCCTCCTAAAGTAAAATCTGCATTTACCCCTAAATTGTGAGGTAATCTCAATTCAAGACAAATCTACTATGTTACTTGAAACGTATCCCAATTGAATGTGATCCTGCAAATATTATTCATAACCTAAAAATTAATCGACTTGAAAAGAACCTATGAAGACTATCATTTGCAGAGTCACCATTCACCTATAATATCAAAGATATTGACAGATACCTAAGAAATCAGATACACAGGAAGTATTTATCACATGAAGACGACATTGCTATCATCAGACCTTTCCACAAATTATACAGTGACCTTGCATTCACTATCTAACTCCAGTTAATTCCTGACATTGAAATTTAGCACCTCACAATGAATGTTGGCATGGAACATAGCTGCGGAAAAATAAATGAATAAAAGTATTTTCAGAGGAAGCATGCCCTGGGACATAAAGGCTTTGTAGGGTGGAAATGAGAAACTGGCAGAGACAGATAAAACCTTTTTTTTTTTTTTTAATTACATAGCAATTGCAGTAACCCCTGTATTCTTCAGCAAAATCAGAAAAAGATGTACTTCTTAATCAAGTGTTCAGGCTTTTCTGTGTCATCAACCACATTCTCCAAAGATAAATGGATTCCTGACTAGATACACCACAAATTCTTTTAGAGAAGTGCTAAATATTCCAGGAATTTCTTCAAGGGAAGTTATAAGGCATGTGCTGTCCATTGTAGCAGTGAGTTCAAATGGCAAAAGCAGGAAATGGAGGAGGGTACTAGAACTCTAATCCTAGGAACACCAGGGCTCTAAAAGCTTGGTCAAGCCACCTTCTGTCTGTGTCTTAATTTTTGTCTATAAAATAAGAATATTACCTCCTCCTACCAGCATCTTGTGGTTACTGTAAGTAGAGAAAGAACACACATGTTTGCTTATCTCCAGGGGAGATACTCAAAATACTTACCCAGTGGGACTTGGGCACTATCTATCAACCCTGGTTATCCTCATTCCAAGAGGGACTCATTCCCTCTCCTTCATTCCAAGAAGGACTCAAGGCAACTGACAGTGCCAGTGCGTGCATACACACACACACACACACAGAGTCATTTTTAAGGTAAAGATTTTAGGTCAAAAAACAACACAAAGGTCAACTAGAAGATAAAGAAGACCAGCAGGTTTGGGGAAATGTTTCTCCCAAGAGTGCTAATAAGGGGGACTCTGAGACGCTAAGTTGACACTCTACACAGTAGAGTCTCTATTTCCCAGTTATACAACTTTTCAGCCTCTACCACTGTGATCTTTGGGTTTTTCTCCAGGTGTTCTTTGAGGCTCTGTGAGAAGAAAAAAAAAAAAAAAAAAAAAAGAAACATCGTCTACTCTTTCTAGTACAATGTCAGTCCTTTATGAACATTATCTCATATAATCCTCACACCGACACTAATGTCAATGAATTATTAGCCTTATTTTACAGATCACAGAAAACAGAGGTTCTAAGAGGATAATTCTCAAAGCAACTCGAGTCTAAAGTCTTAAAAATCTAATTGATCCAATGCCATCAGCATGAATTCAGATGAATAAAATGGCAACAAATAACCTTAGAGAAATAATGAATCAATGAAGAACCCTGGACGAGCCTTGGTGTCTTAGTCTGTTGAGCATCCAACTCTGATTTCAGCTCAGGTCATGATCTCCTGGTTTCGTGGGTTCGAGCCCGTATTGGGTTCCGTGCTGACAGCACAGAGTCTGCTTAGGATTCTCTGTCTCCCTCTCTCTCTGCCCTTCCCCCACTCATGATCTCTTTCTCAAAAATAAACATTTTAAAAAACAAACAGAAAAAGGACCCTGAACCCCACAACAGAAATGTCAGTGTTCCTGGAAGACACAGACGTGGAAGGCATTTTCATGGTGATAACACTGTAAAACTGTCAAAGACAGTTGGATATGGACATGTGACATTTCTTTGTACTCTCAAAGGTATGATTGACCCTAGATTTTTATTAAGAAATTGCCAGACGGTGCCTGGGTGGCTCAGTTGGTTAAGCGTCCAACTTCAGCTCAGGTCATGATCTCGTAGATCGAGAGTTTGAGCCCCGTGTTGGGCTCTGTACTGACAGCTCAGAGCCTGCAACCTGCTTCAGATTCTGTGTCTCTCTCTGCCCCTCCCCTGCTCATGTACTGGCTCACTCGAGCGCTCTCTCTCAGAATAAACATTTAAAACAATGACAGATATTTTAATTCATTTAAAAGTCATGTTATAACTAGCACCATACAATAATGTATTTGACAAATGTTGATGGAACGCTGACTTATGTATTGAGCGTGAGGAGAGATACTGAGAATATAAAGGTGAAAAAAACCTGCATATATTCCTTCATATATATAAGCTCAGATGTAACAGATAATATGATATATTAATCATTGTGTTTTCAGTTTCCATTTTGGCCATAATTTGTCATTAAAAATAGGTTTTTGATTAGTCTATGAAGACTGCAGAAACAGTTATCTTAAAAACATGAAAAGCAGGTATTGCCTGAAAATCTGTGACGTTCTTTGCACTGGGTTAGGCATTATGGAACTTATAAAACCATTAAACAAGTACAGGATATGAGCTTCCCATCATATTCCTTTGCAATTATGCTGAACCAGACCCTAGGATAGTTGCATTAGCAAGACTCAACTCCTTGGCATCAAAACTCAAATTATAAGACCAAAGTTGGCTATGTTTTGACATCATGGCTATCTAACCAACAAAGTCACTCCCCCACTACAAACAAAACATCTCCAAGACCTTCCCTCTTCAACTCTCCCTTTCTCCATTCCTAAGCCTCAGCATGCTCCTGACCAACCCCCTCAACAACCTCTCCTTTTTCAAAGTTCATGACATCCACCCATCCTACCATCGCTACTTCCTTTTTACAGTTAGTTGCTTCCTGCTTCCTGGCCATGCTCTATGCTGTACCCTTCTTTCGCATCTGGATGAGAGTGTGTCTCAGCCCATCTCCTATCATCATCATGGTCAAATTCAAAATCCAGATTCAAAGTATCCAAGATACTTTGACACTCTGTAGTAGCCACACCTCACCATGATCTTCCTGCCTTCTTCCTACAGTCCCTTTCTAGGAACTAATCCATGTCCATGGCTTCAGTTATTACCTCTAATGATGCCCAAATAGCTATCTTCATCCTTAACTGGTCCCCAGAACCACAGACACACATCTTCCCGTGTGTGATGGGCATGCCAATGGATGATTTGGTATGTCCAAATTCATTCATCATCTTTCCTGAACCTACTTCGCAGTCTCACATTGCTCTTCTCTCTCATTGCTCTGGAATTTTCTCCTTCTCGGGGGGTCAGATGCCTGGCTTCACTTGCACTCCTTGTGCTCTGTCACATCCAGTATGCTTCCAAGTCCTATAGATTTCCCCCCAAGAAATGTCTTTCTTTACTTTCCTGCTGCCGTCCTTGAGGTCTTAACAGCATTGACTATATTGTGTCATCTTTTTGTTTGTCAAAAACCAACAACACTGTAGAGGTAATTAATCTGTTACACATCTGTTAAACTCTATTCTATAATATGCTTTTTTTTTTTTTTTTTTTTTTTTACTTATCGTCAGGAATTGACCCAAATGTCGAGTCCTGATGCTTATACAACTTAGGGAAAGTTTTTTTTAAGTATACAATGTTATGGGAACAAAAAATACAGCAGGGTCTTGGAAGGAGCCCGTGCAAAGGGCCCAGAAGTTTAAGATGCATTGGCTTCACAATAATGCATACTTTAATTCTCAAATGCAGATACAACCTCCAATTGAGATATGTTTATTGTAAATTTTAACCCTAAGATTTTCTATTAAAGTGATGCACTGTGCAATCAATGTCATTTAAGAATCCAAACCTCTATCATCTCTCACCTGGTCTTTTGGAATAGCCTCCTAAAGCTTTAATTCCCTAAGGCTCCCAACTCACCACCATACAAATTTCTGATTCAGAGATTCTACCATATCATGCTCCATTCATAAACTTCCCATGCCACCCACTAGCCTTGGGCCACACTACAAATCCCACAGTCTGGCACTCAAAACCCATTATTATTGAAAACTGGGAGAATTATAGTTTTGAGATATTAACTATTTTTTTCCTCCCTTTCTCCCTCCCATGAGTCCAACCAACATTTATTGCTTCGGGGGATGTGACACATACAAAGCAGAAAGAGCTTACTAATGCCTTCCTGGTCCTACCTTCCAAAAGATCTGAGTTTTCAGGGAATTGGAGAAGACCTGGCATATAGTCAAAATATGAGGAAGAAATACAAGTTGAAGAGCAAATTCTTTCCCCAGCTTTGAGGAGAGCCAAAGAGAAAGAGAAGATTTGGGTTCTAGAGGGAAGTGTTGTTGTTTTTTTAATATTTATTTATTTTGATAGAGAGGGAGTGGGGGAGGGGCAGAGGGAGAGGGAGAGAGAGAATCCTAAGCAGGCTTTGTGCTGACAGTGGGGCTTGATCTCATGAACCATGAGATCATGACCTGAGCCAAAATCAAGAGTTGGTCACTGAAAGGACTGAGTCCCTCAGGTGCCCTGAGGTAAGTGTTCAGATTCCTGTTATCTACACAGAGACCTCCAGGCCTCCAAAAAGATCTGGAGGGCCCAAGAGCAGAAAGGAACTATACCCTGCTTTTCAGAAATCTAAAGGAGGAGGAACACCCCAAAATGTCCTGGTAGACTGAGCCATGGGGCAGCCTTATCAAGATGCCAACATTACTGAGGGGGCACAGCTGTAGCAAGTGAACCATGAGCCCTCAACAATGGCCTGAATGGCTGAGGCAAGTTGAAGGTGCACCCTGCAATGTCTTGACCACAACCTGGGACTTGGCTACAATCTGGGCTGAGGTGGTGGGGTGACGGTGGGACACTCAGAATTGACTCAGATAAGATTTCTGCCATGCCAGAGTAATAAAAATTATAATTGAGCTCCAGAAAAATGAGGTAAGGTATGTTTCTTACACACTCAAGTGTATGATGATATTCATTCCAGTGCTTACATAGCTCGAAGATTACATACGTTAAAGCCACTCCGAATTTAAGGCATTAATTCCAACAAAGTCATTTCAGAACTAGTAAAAGGGAGCCTCCATAGGACACTCCGTGCTTAATCTGAACAGGCACACAGCTGGTTTTCTTTTAAAACATTTAAGTCTGAACCATGGTCTGGGGTAGTTTCTCTTGACTGGGAAGATGGACATCAGAGCAGTTAAGAACCTTGCCAAGAGGGCTCTCCTTTTCAAAATTCAGAGATTTGTGGGCTTTCCCTCTAAACCACAAGTCTAAAGACCAGGAAAAACTTATCAGCAAATAATTCTGCTAAGGAACAGCAGCCCATTCTTGGTCAGATTTGGGTGACAGATGTGCTTACTTTCACTGGCTAACCACCAATAAATAATCTTTTTGGTAACGCACGGAAATGATTGCCTTGTATAAATGTCACCCTCCTAGATTTGTGCAGGACAAAAGGGGAGATTCATTAATAAGGGAAAATTAGACACAGAGGACAACCCAATAGAGAGAGATAAATGAGACACAGACGCCAGCCAATCTAGTGTGCACGAGTTACAAAGAAAAATGGGCACTTGGTTTGAAAATATCATTTCCCTGCTTATTTTTTTTTCTTTTACAAAATGCACAAAGCACACTTCAGCTGTATTCCCCTGTCCCTAATAGAAGAAAGAGCATAGGTAAGTGATAACAATACGGCTGGACTCTGCTTTTATCTTCATGCCTTTCATCCAAGTATCTGCCTGCCCTTAAATAATAATTGATTAAATCTCACTATATCCCTACTGAAGGTATTTTCTGATGGGACCGGATAGAAGCAGAGAGAAACAGAGGAGATCGGATCACCCAGGTTCAGGGCACAGGGCTCTAACAAAGGCAGAAATAGACCCAAGAGAATCTCCTCCCATTACTCACCTTTAATCACCAGGAAATAGCCTGACCCCTTGGGATTGTTAGCCAGGCTACCTCCATTTTGGGAGTTAGCTATGTTTTTCCTTTAATTATTTTCAGGACATACGCCTCTGACAGCTGTTCTTCCGAGAACGTGACTAGAGAATTGTCAAAAGGTTTGCCTATGGCCTCCAAAACGTGTCACCTCCTGGGATCACTGCAAAGAGCCTGCAGGTAGCACATATCAAGTATAGTTGAGTAATTGGGGGTCTGCTGCAGAAGTTCGTTCATGCTGACTAATTAATCTCTAGTAATTAGCACTCAAATGTAACAAGTGTAGCATTTAAGATCCATAGCAAGGGAAATAAAATCTGCTCTTCAGAAATTTGCTGGAGAGTTTGATTGCCTTTTTTCAGATAAATAGTGGCACCCATCCATTCAGGCACCAAAAAAAAAAAAAAAAAAAAAAAAAAAAAAGGAGTAAAGAATTTATTTCACACTAAATACTAAATACCGCCCAAAAGTCCCCCAAATACTAATATTTTGTCTAATTCCTTTAAATCTTTTGCCAATGTCAGGAACTGGACAGAGCTTCAGAAAAATCATGTAGCCCAACTTTTTTGTCCTGCAGAAAAGGAAACCGAGCCCCAGAGTGGAAAAGTCATCTCCCCAGGACCCCACAGCTGGTGAGGACAAAGCTGGAACTAGAAAGTGGGTGGCCAAACAGAGTGTTTCACCCCGTGCCCGGTTTTCTTACACGAACAGGGCTTGGGCCCTGCCTGACACTGGGGATTGTCAGGATCAGCCTCAGCACTTGACTCTGGGCCAGATGCCACCAGATGGAGATGAAGTGTCCCTGTGGTGCCCTCCTTTATCTCCAGCACCTTGGACCACTGTCTTTGCCTTCCCGTGCTGCCACCCTCATCATCCAGCTCTTACCCCAGGTCTCATCCCTACAGCGCCCTGCTCTAAGACTGGAGTGTCAGGTGAGCTCTACCATTAGCCAGAAAAGCACATCCAGCCAAGAGCAGAACCCACATAGCCACAGACCCGAGTCTAAAAGTTTCTACCTACCCAGGAGACAAAGTTCTGTTACACACTGGCGCACACAGAGTTGGTGGGGGAGGGGAGAACACTCCCTCGAGAGATCACACTTCCTCTGAATATCCCTAAAACCATTCTAGATGGAGGCACAGCTCTCCCTCCTATTAATCTGAGGCAAATGATGGCACCAGGGCAGACTCACTTTCACTTATGCCTGCCATTTCCTCTCTCCCTTTGCTGGTTTGTCCATGTATCTGCATTCTCTTCTCCCCTGGCCCCAGAAGGGATTCTGTCCCATCGCCTTATCAGAGCCAAATAGCAAGCCAAGGGAAGGCACTGGGTCAATGGGGTTTCTCTGAAAGGGAGAACATGGACACCTGGCATCTGCCTCCCACGGGGAGCCTAGCAGTGAAGGCAAGGAAAAGGAGGGAGACAGGGTTTGGATTCCTCACAGCCTCTCCTCTGAGTAGAGCTGTCCTCACTCTCCCTAGAGAAGGGAAATTCAACCCCTCGGGCAGCAACTCCTACCTCCAGTGAGCTGCTGTCCTGCATTTTTTGTTTTGTTTTAGCTCTTCCTTTCCTTGAGTAGAAGGTGTGAAGGCAAATAATAAACCTTTCTAGAGCTTTCCCTGCCTCTTCTCATCTCTCGTAGCCAGCTCTGCATAAACCAGCCCCACCAGCCCTGGAGACAAATGGACACATTTGCTGAAGCCCTGGAAGGATCCAAAGGAAGCACACAGTTTCAACAATTCCTAATTTTTTTTGTACCTCAGACTCCATCTACCAAATCAATAACTGATGTTCTTAAATGTTTCTAACTGCTTTAAAATTATAGTCCTGTATTTTTTTTTTTCAGCATTTACTGAGCACCTATGGAAGCAAACCACTGTCCAAAGTACTGAAGATGCAGAGGCCAATTAAGCCTCAGTCCCCACCCTCAAGGATCTCATGTAAATCAAGTGGCCCCAAGATTCAAAAAAAATACAATGACCGAGCATATCCCAGTGCTATGGCCATCTGCAGTGAGGTTGGAGGTGGGGGGTGGGGAAGGATGGGGAAAGGGGGACAATTGTACTGGGTCATGAAAGAGGAGTTGGAGCTTCCAGATGAACAAGGCCTGAGAGGCAGGGGAGGGAGAACCTTCCAGGTAGAACAGACATAAACAAAGGCCAAAGGTAAGAAATGTCAGAAAGCATAGTGCCACAAGGGAGAAAGGAACAGCCAAGAGGAGGGCCAAAAGGTAAGCTCCTACATCACACTGAGGATCTCGGACTTTGTTACAGGAGTTTCCAAAATTGCTAATGTGTCAGCAACAACTGTATGAATAAATCTGACTTTTTTTTCATTGCCAAAGTGATGTATGGGAGGGTTATGGAAAAGCCTCATAAAATCTTAACATCTTCTGATATTACTTTGAAGTGATTTTTCTTTCTTTCTTGTGGAAAAGAGGATGCTCATAGACTCAGCCCATTGTTTTGAATGAGTCCCCCAGAGTCCTCAAAGTGGGGAGAGATGTGCCTATGATTCCTGCCCCTGGGACCACCTACCCCCTTTTTAACAATTTCCCTGAGAATGCCACTGAGCTTGGCTGTGGCTTGCAGGCACACCCTCTTTGGTCACCCTCTCTGTTCTTTAAATCCTGTCAGCTTGGGGGCTCATGATTGAACAACAAAGAAACCCCACCTTTGGCTGAGGACTGAAAGCAATGCAGATAATATCTAAATATCAAGTTTATAAAAGATAAAAAGATAATAAACACCCTGCGATCGGATACAATCTTTTGATGTCCTGGAAACTATTGTCCCATTGCAGAAGGTTAAAGCAGGGTACAGCCCAGAGAGAGACTACATCCTCCCAAACCAGGAAGATTCTGAAAATATCCTATTGTTCCATAAAAATCTAAAGTATAAAATAAAAACACCTCTTTCAACCTTCATCCATAGTCTCAATCGCCATGTAGAAGTTTTTGTTATGAGTTCGTATATCCTTCAAGACCATTTCTCTATCCCCAAAAAAGGACTTTTCACTCCCAGGCCACATAAATCTTTGCTTAAGCTAAATCACATGCTAAATTAAAATGGCAGGTATGGGCCCAAGACAGGGGTCAACAAATTTTTCTCTTAGTGTCCTGATAGTTACTATTTGGGGCTTTATGGGCTGGCTATACAGTCTGTCAGAACCATTAACTCTGCTGGTGCAGTATGAAAGGAGCCGTGGATAATTCATCAACAAAAGAACGTGGCTGTAGTTCCAATAAATCTTTATTAACAAAAACAGGCCACAGCAGGATCTGGCCCACAGGCCACAGTCTGCTGACCCCTGGTCCAGACCTTGAACTCTGTGGGCACTCGTATTTTGTTTAGAGTAGACTAAAGTTTCCCGTGCCTGTGGAGATTCAGACCTGAGCAGAGTTTACTTATCTAATTATCTGAAAGTTACAGAACCACATAAGACAGCAAGTATCAGGTGTAACGTTGGGGAGAGGGGCCTCAACACCCACTGAAATGCGGACACTGGAACCTTGCTGGGTTGGGGCTAGGGAAGGAGCTTTACTCTGATCCTTCCAGGAGACACATTTCCAGTCCTCTTAATTAAGGCCATCCACAAATGGCTCGGAAAATGTTTGTGGAGCGAAACAATTTGGGAAACCCGTGAAATGGAACAGACAGCCGTTAGCCTCCACACCCTCCCCCACTCCCTCCGACACCACCGCCCACCAAACGAACACGCTGGAAGAGACCAGCACGCGCAAGCGTATTTTCAATGATTAATCTCACTGTTTCACTTTGAAAGCTAACAGGAAAAAAAAAAAAAAAATGGAAGCATTCCTATTTCCCATTGAAAGTAATCAGAGCTTTATATCCCTTGGTGTTTACATAAAGAGAGCTGTTTATTTAGAATCATTGCTGATAAGAACACCACACGCTCATAACTTATTATATATTCCCTTCCCATTTTGTCTTTTTTTGGGGGGGGAGGGGGAAGGGAGAATTATGTATATTTTATGATAACCCAAAATGACTTATACATAAAAAATACAGACTTTAAAGATAAAAAGGATTAGTCGCAGGTAATGCATTTTCCATGAGTGGCTATAGGGCCCTCGGTTCCAAGAGGTACCGGCTGCATACAAATGAATTGATAAAAGTCTGATGCTGTGGATGGGTAGCAAGGCTCATGCTTTGCTGGAGATGATTCTTAAAGTTACAATAAATCAGACAGACAGTGTCGGCCTTTGAGGATAAACCTGTGATGGCTTGTTGTGCCTCTCCGAATCGCCTCAGAGGCCCGGGGACTAAAAAGTGCCTAGATGTCACATTAAATCTACCGGGAGGTTGGAGCACTTCAAAGACGAACGCAATCAGATCTGATGGAAAATACATTTTCTGAAAGCTACTGACAAAAAAGTAATCTTTAATGTGGATGTTGAATAACAATTGATATTGTCTTTCCTGACATTTTTCATTATTGCCGTCTTATACAGCCTACTTCATGTATTAAAGCAATATTAACTGTTTGACAGGGACAAATCCTCCAACTATCACATAAGCAATTGTTTCTGAATTGTCCTAGCCCACTGCCTGTAAAACCTATCCCAATAACCGCTTTTAAATATGACGGTAGACTCTTTCTCCTGACTAGCTAGACAGTATCTGAGCTTCAGCCTAGTTCAGTGGAGTCTGGAGAATATTAAAAATGGTTAGGTGGTTATGAGGTGTCATTTGATTATAAGGAAGGAGCAGGGGTGTTTTTTGAAGGTGAGTTTTAATGAGAGAGGTCTATAAAAGTCCTTATTATTCCCCCATCTTCGGTACACATTTATTTCAAGTAGATCTGTACGAATCTCAGAGCTGCCGCAATTCTGGTTGCTCAAAGGGGAAAATAAAGGAATGTACAGAAGATCTTTGTTATTTATGCAATGAAATAAAGCAATCTCTGGCTGTGCGAGAACCTATAAAATACACTGGAATTAAGTCCACCCAATATGCTTCTAGGAAGAAATCCAAGCAGAGCTGGGACGCACATGTCACTTTCAAAACCCAGGGTACTTTGGGAGGTTTGATGTCTTAACCTTCAAGTGTAAATACATGTGGTTCCACTGTAGGTATCTGTAAAGCTTAAAATCTCTAATTGTGTGATGACTTTGAGCTTCTTGAAAAATGGGGGGTTGGGAGAGTTCTACAAGAAGAGTAGGATTTCTTTTTCATGACATGGGACTAATTGTACCCAAGAGTAAAAGAAAACTAAAATCCTGCAATTCAAAAAATCACAAAACCATGTCAATCTGGGTTGTAGAGTCTCAAAACTTATCACTTGCGGCTAAGATACCCAGGGGATGTGATGCGTGTTCTTCCATTCCCCCCCACACACACACACACAATTCCCGGAGTTCCAACTCTCCCATGCCTTGACAATACTGTAGCTCACTTGCATTTTTATGGTGCAGAAGTTTTACTCAAAGTCTGCTTCTCCACTGGGATCTGGTGAGGGAGGCGGCCTCCCTCTCCTTTAGGATACTTGAAATAAGGCTGGTAACGGTGGGCAAAATGAACAAACCACTTCCCACAAATGGCAAATTAGAAGATAACGCATTGCCACTTGGGAGATTTTCCATGACCTTAGCCAAGTCATTTACCCCTGTTTGCTCTCTATCAAGGAGTCCATCTTTTTCTTAAAGGACCAGATATGAGACATTTGTGGGTCAAATGACAAATACTCTGTGACAAATACTCAATTCTGCCATTATAACACAAAAGCAGTCCCTGACCATACATAAATGAATGGCGTGGCTGAGACTGAATAAAATCCATTTGAAAAAACAGGTGGTAAGCCAGATTTGGCCTACAGACCAGAGTTGACCGATGCCCAGCTCTGGATCCCTTTTCTATAAAATGGGTACAAATATAAAATTAAATCTAATGCTTTTAATTGCTCAACAGATTAAATTAGTTCACAAATGGGACAGTGCTCTTCTAGGAAAAAGCAACAGAAGTCCATAACACATTGATAGTTACTGTCCAGGAGTCATTTGATGAATATGTCTATCTTCATAAAATGAAAAGACTCTAGGGGTATCTGGGTGGCTCAGTTGGTTAAGCGTCTGACTCTTGATTTCTGCTCAGATCATGATCTCACAATTCGTGGGATCAAGCCCTGCATCAGGCTCTGCACTGACAGCTGGAGACCGCTTGAGATTCTCTCTCTCTATCTCCTGCCTCTCCCACACTCATGTTCATTTATAAATAGATAGCTAAATGTTTCTAGGTAGACCCAGAGTTGCCTTCAGACAGACCTTTTCTGAAGGCTTGAGTAGCCCCTCCTAATAATACAAATATTAAAAAAAATGAGATTACTTATTAGCATACAGCAAGAACTGGGGGACGAAAGCCAGCACACAACTATAGTCAGAACCAGCGAAGCTAGGTGCGATAACAAGTAGCCAGAATTTCTCCATGGCTTAAAAACCAACAAAGGTTATTTCTGTTCCACACGACATTTACATCTTAGGTCAGCAAGATGGCCCTGTATGTTGTTGGCATTCAGGCCCAGCCTGACAGAAACCTACTCTGACATGGGCTTACGGGCTTCTGTAATCAAGAAAGCAGAGGAAAGCAAACATGTAGAACTTCACACAAGCTCTCAAATGTGGTGCACATCACTCTTCCACTCACATTTCATTGACCTAAGCGAGTCACGAGACTGAGCCTGACGTAAATAAAGAAGGAAAATCCTTCCCATTGAGCTCACTTGTGAGGAACGTTGGTGTCTACCATAGGGACCAAAGGGTTTTTCTTAGTGGAAAAAATGAAGGCCCTGACTTGTTTGCTCCTGACTTGTACCCTGACTGAAAACTCTAGGTATCCAGTTGAAAAGAACAGGGAAGTTCTCACAGACGCCCACCACGAAGAAAGGAAAGCAGGATCAGACCCAGGCTCCACTCCAGGGCCAGAAGGTTCATGGAAAGAAGTGGTTCTAACACAATGGTTCTCTAAGCCCCGCCCCTAAGTATTAGCTAAAGAAAGCTGCAACCCGATGACCCTGAGCCCTGACCAGGAATCTGGACTGCACAGTCTTCATGGACAAGACAGCACTCTCCAGGTTGGCCCAATTTTAAAGAGTAACATTTCACAGAAGGCACTGAACATGAGAGACCGAGATTCTGGGACTGCTGGTGACCTGAACAGATCCCCCCCTTAACTGTCTCTCTCTGCCTAGGGTGTGGAGTCAGCACCCATCCAACCAGACCAAGTCAACTCCTAGACCCATGCCCACAGGCAAACTCAACCCCTGCCTATTTGGGGCAAGATGAAATGATCTCAAAAAGGGACTGGAGCCCCGAGCATGATCTGACTAGATCTGAGGCTGGCGAAAGGGTCCTGCCTGTTACATAAGGAGGAAGGTCTATTCTTTGTTTACCAGTGGGAGCTTGCCAGAGGAAGTTCCTCCCTTCCACTGAATTTGTGATGCTAGCCTTCCATCCACCAAGTGAGGATTTAAAGAATTATGTTCTACAACTGGCTGGAAAAAAAGGGATTTTGCCATGTAAGCACTAAATGCATAGAGTAAAGGTGTTGGGAAACAATGAGGAGAGGTTAATCTTCAAAGTTTCCAAATGAGGCTACAGGTCTGTGTTTCAAGGGGTGACTGGAGGGGGTCCTTTTCTGGCCTCTAAAAGCTGTACCTGTAGCTGACCCCAGCTCACTTAAAAGATTCAAGTTTTACTAAAGTAAAAACTCCATCCAAAGACTGGACACACACCTTTCTTCCCAATGACCCTGCTTTCTCTTACTTTGTAACCCCTCACCTGCCATCCCAGGGGCCCAGAGCCTCTACAGTTTGAATACCACACCTGCACTACAAACTGTGTGGCTCTGGGCAAGTCACTTAACCTTTCTGCGCCCTTGTATTCACATCTGCAAAAAAGGAAAAAAAAGGAAATAGCAATATTTACTTCATAGAGCTGTGAGGATTAAGTAAATTAAACCTAAGGCTTTCAGGGGAATGTCTAACACATAGCGATTCCTCCAGCAGCAGCCAACGCTATCATTTGCATCTAAACATCCATCCACCTCAGAAATTCTCACATGACCCTTCTCTCTAGCCTCCTGAGACAGTGAAGACAATAAAATTACTATTTATTAACCAACTATCATATACCAGAAAATACATTTAATCTCATATTTATGACTTTAATCTCATTTATAAGAGCTCTATAGAGAGCACCTGGATGGCTCAGTCAGTTAAGCATCTGACTCTTGATTTCAGCTCAGGTAATGATCACACAGTTCCCGAGTTTAAGCCCCGCGTTGGGCTCTGTGCTGACAATGTAGAGTCTGCTTGGGATTCTCTCACGCTCGCTCGCGCTCTCTCAATAAACATTAAAAAACAAGAGTCCTATAAAGTAGACATGATTGTGTCCATCTTACAGATGAGGAAAATGAGGCTTGGGTTAAGGAACTTGTCCAAACCCAGAGCTAAAAAGGAGATTTAGCACTGACTGTGAAGTGCGTGTGTTCCTTCACTGGGGTGTGCTGGTTCTCCCCCTTCCCTTTCTGAGCCAAACAAAGGAAGAGATGGGGAGGTGGGGGGGAGGGGAAGGAGATACCTTTGACATATGGATTCATCAGTCAAAATAAAACAGCAGGGAGGAGGGGAAGGCATGAGAGAGAAGGTAGCACAAAACAGACTGTGGGACAGCAGTGCCATCCGAAGCCCTCTAAAAGGTGACTGCGCCTTATCACTTAATTCCATGAGGACCTGTTGCTTTGCCACTTCACAGCCAGGAGAAGACAAATATCCCTTGTGAACATGTGTCTAAAGTTCATCTCTGCCATCTCCACACCCCAGCCCCCTGTTGCACATTCCTGGAGACCCTCACAGAAACTTCCGCCCCTTCCAAACCTTCCTCCCCACTGGAGACACATATCCATGTGGATTTGACAGACCTCTGAGATTCAAAACAAAGCAATCTGGCCAAATGAAAGCTCTCTGAAGTGTCCCCAGGGAGATGGGTGCTGGCAAGCTCACTCAGTCTCCAGCAGTTGGGACCTGAGAGGCAGGAGCCCTGGATTCCACTCCTGTCACCAGCCCCCTGGGGCAAGATCCCTCCCCCAACCCCGGAAGTTTCTGGAATCTCCTCCTCCATAGACCCATTGGTCAACCTGTAAAAAGAGAAAAGGAGGTGATCTTAAAGATTCTTCCAACTTGAAAAAGCAAATTCCAAAGCTATCCTGTTCCCCAAGGAGATGCCCCACACATACCCCTTTAAGTTCTGGAAAATTCCAAGTGGACTCCAGAGTTGTCGTTATCGAAACATGCAGTCGTCTTCCACTTTGTCATTTCAGTTAAACAGACCAGCTTTAACAGAAGACAGTTAACCTCACATATCCAAATAATTAAAACCAGGTAAATGGCAACCAAGTTTCAAATGCTTCACTTTTATATAAAACACAAAGCAAAGCCCTTGTCCTGAAAGTACAAACAGAAAACCACAATAGAGGGAAGAGAGACTTTGTGCCCAAATAGGAAGTGAAAAGTTGGGAAGATGCTTGAAAACCACCAAGCGCATAATATCACCTGACGTGTGTTGGTAATAGGAATACTTGTCCACAGGTTTTGATTACTGTTCTTTGTAAGTTATGCAGGAGAGAAGAATCTTCTCTCTCCGAAGGGGAAAGGGCAGAAAGGAGACCAGTATGGGGCACCTATTCCATACCACGCCCTGTGACAGGTGCTAGCGCACCTGACCTCACAGAATCCTCGCCCCAATCCTACAGGGACGCTACTTCTGCTGAAGACAATGTTGGTGCCCCCCTCCACCCTCCACTGAATTCCTATGTTTAAACCCTGACCTCCAAGGTGACAGTATTTGGAGGAGATTAGGACATGGGGGTGGAGGTCTCCTAAATGGGATTAGTGCCTCTTCACACACCCTTCAGCTGCAAGGACAGAGCAAAAAGGCCACCTGTGAACCAGGAAGTGGGCCCATGCCAGACACCCAGTCTGCTGGCAACTTGATCTTGGACTCTTCTAGCCTCCAGAACTGTGAGAAATAAATTGCTGTTGTTCAGAAAGCTCCAGGTCTCTGGTATTCTAGTTTGTCAGCCTACATGAAGGAAGATAAGCCCGGTCTTTAGTTTTCAGACCAAGAAACTCAGCTTTGTAGAGTTTACAATGACCCTAAAATCACCCCAAACCAGGTGGAAACAAACTCGAAATTCTACTTTCCAATTGTAAATCCACTAGTATCAGGCCCTGTATCCAGCCATGATGGCTCAAAGGGCTAACACAACAGGACAAAGAGCTCATATGCAGCAAAACAATTAGAAAACCATATTAAGACATCAATTTATGAGACATCAGCTACCTTTGCCGTGCAATACCCATTTATCACTCTAACAGTTGAATAGAAGCCATGCCCGGTGGGCCCATGCTGGCACTGCTGTCTTCACTGCCCCGGCTCAAGGGGTAGACAATTACAACCTTGCCTGGCCATCAGCACCCTGACTTCACTAGCCACAGGACCAGCTTCAGGAACAGCTGGATCCACCCGTTGCAATGAAACAGGTCTGCTCTGCACACAGCTGTCCTCACTTGGGAGCAGAGATGGCCACCGGCCATCGCGAGCATATGCCCTATGACCAGCCTACCAACCCCAACAGACTTTTTTAAGTATTTTTTTTCTGCAAAGCCCCAGGCTGATTCTTATCTGTCCAGCTTTGGTCAAACATTCTCCTTCGAACTAACAGGGTAGGCCAGATAAAATACAGGATGCCTCCTTCAAGTTGAATTTCAGATAAACACTTTTTTTTTTTTAAGTATATTCCACACAATATTTGAGACACACGGACACTAAAAAAAATCGTAACAGTTTATCTGAAGTTCAAAAGTCCTGTTCTGCTCGTTGTTTTAATTCCGATAACCCTAAGAGCCAACCATTGTGGCCAAGAGGGGTGAAACCGTAGAAGGCTTTGGGCCACAGCTGGGTTGCATGCCGAGCCCACAGCATGGGAGGAGAGTGGGGTCAATTTCATCTAAGCCCCATTAACTGAGAGAAGGGTAGCCCTCCAAAGGAAAGGGAGGTGCCCCTCCTAGGAGAGAGGGAATGGCTGTTTAGCAGCCAAGAACAACAGATGCCCACGAGAACCAAAGTGAGTGTCTCTAAGGAAGGGGAGCATATGTTTTTGGCGGGGGTGAGGGGCCTGTGGGCCAGCTAAGTGGGAGAAAGGAAGCCTGAGCGGGCTCTTCCTCAACCTTCCAAGTCTGTGTTTTTACCCACACACAGTTGCCAGATTGCTCTAAAAAAGCAACAGCTGTGGAAACTGACAGTTTACAGTGGTGATAAATCGAATTAGTAAAGTATTTCAATTAAAGCCATCTCTAACTAAAAAACAAGAAGTCATCTCCGAACAAATAAATTAGTAACTTCAATTTGTGGAGCCTTCAAGTGGAAGATTTCAGCGCTTACCTACTCCACTAGTTTGCTTTTCTTGTCGCAAGTGCCTCATACAGTGGTGTGGAGACAGCTCACCGTTTCGGGTGGGGGAGAGGGCCTTCTTAAAGATACGTACGGAAACCAAAATCTGAAACTAGGTATTGATGTCATGTTATTCCTCTGGAGGGGGGTGGGGGGAGGGGGTTCTTAACCACTTAAATCCAAACTTAGTTTCAGATTTGCCTATAATTTCCCATTGTGTGTCGGGGAAGAGGGCATTCCAAAACCTCTCTGTGGGGTCTGCCTGTCCAGCTCCATCAGCGGGGTGGCCAGGCCCCACAGGGCTGTGTTCTCTTTCCCAAGCCAATTCATCTACATCTGTAACGTTTTAAAAAGAACTCACAGATAGGTCCTTCTCCAACAGATCCTTTTTCCGCAGCTTAGAAAGTCATTCGCCTGCACAAAATGAATGGCCTGGAGAAATCACTGAGCCTCTTTTTCTCCCAGGGTCAGGGCCAGCACAGCCCCCAGACTGCAGGGGCCCAGGGCCCCACAATGGGCTTCAAGCCTTCAGCACCCCCTCCCCCTTCTCCCAAGGAAATCACATCTTTTTCCAGATTCCTCACTTCATCTTGATTTTCAGCTGATGGGTAATTCAGGACTAATTAGGTGATTGCTTTCATTTATGGTAGCAGTCGGGAGTGGGGGTATGAAATGGCATTGCCCCTATTCTTGTTGGAAAAATAAATTACACCCATTGTTACTGGAGATCTTATTTTTCCCCCCAATCAAGCAAATTAGCAGCTTGGTTCATTTTCCCAGCATTCACTCCTGAGCAGACTGCAGCGCCCTGGAATGTGGCTTAGAGCTGTGTGGTCAGTACAATTGTTTGGGGCTGTTTGTGCCAACAATGAGAGGAGACGGCTGTCTCCCAAAGACGAGTGGCACTTGTCTTGCTTAGACCAAGGAGGCTGGGCGAGCAGCCGGCCCGCCCGGCTTCTGAGGAAGATGTACACCGCCATCTAGTGGAGATGAAGGCTCACTGCAATGCATTCGTTTCCCAGCTTTTGCTTCTGGCCAGTAAGGACGAGCAATAATGCTTCTTTTAAGTTACTACACATAATAAGGACTCTCTGCGTCTCCAGGAGGGAGTATATGTTTACTTCAATGGCCGTAATGCAACTACAACTCAGTACTTGCGCAATGTTTCTCTTATGGGCAGTTCTCTTTGGTCTGGACTTCCAGGTCCTAAATGGGACAGTCACTGCCTGCACAATGGGTATCCCTGAATCTGGGTAGTTCTCTTGTGTTCCTAAGTACAGAGGGCAGAGAACATCATCACCTTCAGACAACAGCCTCTTTCACCTCTGCCCCCTCTCCATCACCTCTCATCTCCCCCAGAGCAAGGCCAATTCCAAGCCACACAATGTAGAGGCATTCGAAGAAGCCTGCTCACCAGGAGCTGTGCAACTTCAGGACAGAAGCCAGAAACCACCAAATCCTAAGACTTTTTCTAATCTTGGTGGGGAGGAGCGTTCCCACCCTCTGACCCCTGAGGACACATGAGTTCGTGCCTTCTTCCTTCCCACTTATTCTACCCTATATGAAGATCATAGTTGCCCATTTTACTACAGGAACCATGATTTTCTTGGGGTTTGTGTACAGGAAGGAGAGAAAGGGAGAGCACACATAAATCCCAATATGGAAGGCTTTGGGGTAGTGGTTCTCAACTAGGGGCAGTTTTGCCCCCAGGAGATATTTGGCAATGTCATGGGACCTGCTGGATTGTCAGAACCTGGGGGCTACTAAAAATCCTACAACACACAGAGCAGCGCCCCACCCCCCACAATTATTATCCACCCCAAAACGTTAACAGGGCTTAGGAAGCCTGGTTTAGGACAACAAAGATTGCCCTCAGTAATCGGGTTATGATAACACCGATGGATGGTCCTCAAATGAGCCACACTGCAGAGACCGTAGATGGAGAATTCAACTTCTCCCAAATCAGTATTTACCACCTTTAAACTCTTCCATTTTTAAACATAATTTAGCTGTCTTTTTCTCCCTCCCTGCCGCTGCTGGGAAGAGAAAGGATTGGAATGGGGGAGGGGAAGGCGATAGAAAAGGAGGATTAGAAACATGACCTGTTTCTCCTGGAGAAGCTGGGCACATTCCTCTCTCTGAGGTGCTTTGTGACCGAGCAGGGTACAATTAAAAGCACAATAATTTGCTTGTTATTCAAGTCAGGCATTAGTCCGGGTAATGGCGTGCTTGGTGGAGAGATGGATTTCCTTGTTAGGAGCTAAGCACAGGATTAGCTGAATTCTCCATGGAGAAATCTTGATTTGTTCAAGGTCTTTCATGTTTTCTACAGAGAAGGGATTATGTCTTCTTAAAGAGGGGCCTTGCTTAAAAAGCTACAAAGTATAAGAAAAGGATTTAGGGCAGAGGGGCCTGTGGTTAAGTAGCTGAGGGGTACAGGGAATTTTAGAGCAAAGGATTATTTAAAGCCATAAAGTTCAAAAAATAATTGGTTTAGCACTACTGGGTCAGTGCCGGCAAGTACGCTGTAAAGGCAATTAAGCATGAGCTAATATTCATTTTACTTTGGCTAATTATTGCATGGATCCAGGAGGGGTGGGGGGAAGGAAGCATGCCCCCTCCCTGGCAATCAAGGAGTGCGTTGTTTTTGGTTCCTCTGCCTTACCGGCACGCTTGTTTTTGTTGGGGTGCCCAGAATCCAGGCATCACAGAGAACTTTTAGGCAAAACGCAGGAAAATTGTTCTCTCGAGGCAGATCGGTGCATATTCTGCTATCCCAGTGACCAGGTACAAACCACTGTTAGTTTTAACTCTATTGATAGCATTAGGCAGAAAGGACACAAAGTCAAAAAATGAAATAAAAATAAAAAAAGGAAAAACTGATTTCACTAATGCCCTTGCTAAGCCTGGGTGGGGGGCTCACAGTCAGGGCTACTTTGTCACCCAGGAACACTTGAGGATGCCAAGAGACCTTTCTGGTTGTCACACTGGGGAGGGGTTACTGGCAGCTACAGGACAGAGACCAGAGACGCTGGTGAATATCCTGCAATGCACAGGATGGGCCCCCACAACAAAGAACTGTCAGACCCAAAATGTCCCCAGTGCTGAGGGTAAGAAATCCCGGTGTAGACAGAGGCAATGGTCTCTCGTTGGGTAGATGAAGGTTTTCGCCATCTTCCCTTCCTTAAATCTGGACTGCCAAGTGCTCAGAGGACCAGGTTATGCTAAGCCAGACTTCCCTTTTCCACACTCAGCCTATTCACACTCCAGGAGACGAGGTGACACCACCGGCGACCTGCCCTGGTTGTGCTGAGGCCACCACAAGAAGCGGCTGTGCCTGACCTAACCCTTCCAAGCTTCCCACACCCCCAAGAGGGGAGAGAGCTGCAAATGCCCCAGCTTCCGAGTGTTGAGGACTTTCGCTCCTTTTGAGATGACACATTCCTGTGTGAAGTGGGTTCTGGGAAGCCACTGGCCAGCAGCTATAAGAGACCACTTCCTGTCTGGTGAATGACAGTTCTCATCCTGAGGGAGGTTAACGCCTTGGACAAGAGCTTCCGCGGAACTAAAGCCGAGGGACTATGAATCAGGACAATTCCAAGGCCTGGACCTCAACTCTGTGGGAGAATCTCAAGGATGCACTTCAGCTCCATTTACAGGAGAGAAGACAGGGCTGCGGAAGGGGAGTGAGGTAGCTACAGTCACGAGTATGGCATGTGCACCGTTCTGAAAATTAAAACAAAGGTGTGACAAAGATGCTTTTTTTTTTTTTTTTTTTTTTAACATCGTGTCTTTCTCCACCCAACATGAAAATAAATAGCCTACCGGCCCCCAGGTTTCTGGGGTATCATCGCTACAGAAGGCTCAAGGAGGTGTATCTGTGATGACCCATCCCACATACAGTCAACGCTCAATGAATGCTTGCACATGTCACCAAGGTTTCAACCTCGACCCTTCAGGAAACGCCCTTTCCACTCGAACTGTCCAGACAGGCTACTAACAGATGAAACGGATTCTCGTTCCATCTGGTGTAGATTCCCCTATACCAAATTCCCGAGGGCCTCGCTAAAAGGATCTTGATGGTACATCAAAACACTACTACCAGCTAACAAAACTTTTCATTCAGGGGTGCCCGGGTGGCTCTGTCAGTTGAGCATCAGACTCTTGATTTCAGCTCGGGCCATGATCTCACAGTTCATGGGCTCGAGCCCTGCACCAGGCTCTGTGCTGATGGTTGGGAGCCTGCTTTAGATTCTCTCTCCCCCTCTTTCTCTGCCCCTCCCCCGCTGGCTCGCTCTCAAAGTAAACAAACATTTAAATTATTTGCCAGTCACATTTCACATGCTAAGTGATTGTAGTCTGGAAGCCCCACGCTTGATCTGTTCCTTCTACGTCCAACAGCATTAGGCAGGTGACATGCTTTTACAAAAGCCAGGGTGCCCCTCCCATTCCTGTGTTAATATATAATCTCGGCGGGGGGGGGGGGGGGGGGGGGGGGGTCTCATGAGGGGCAAACTTCCTAGTTCCAGAGGGGGAATTTGCAGCAGGCTTTTCCTCCAGATGAAGGGTGGCTTTTCACACACCAAGAAACAGACTTACATACACACGAAGGTCAAGTCACTTTCCGTCCATATTCTCAAGGTAGGCCCTGAAGGCACTGTTTATAGCCTGACGCTAGACGTGTGGGGAAGATTCCCATCCATTGAAGATCCTGGGCCCCAGTGGCCTGCATCATCAGCTCTACCTGTTAAGTTTCTTCAAGTACTGACTCTACCTCACAGTGGCAACAACAGAAGACTAGGTCAACAAAACAATAGGCCAGAGTGGGGTGGGGATGGGGACGCCCATACCACTGCACAAGCGGTTTCCCTCCCCATTTATTAGACAGCTCATGAGATGGGACCCTAGGCCCAACTCTGTCTGTAGAAGCATGCAGCTGCTACCTGTCGGCAATGCTGACCTCTCATTCGCCCACAGGCGTGTACTCTGTCTACGATGTGGGTGTCGAGCACTGGGGATAGAGCTGAAAGCAGCAGTGTCTATCTAGACAGAGAACCAGAAACACTTCAAATCCAAGCATTCAGTATAGATCCAGCTGGAACACACAAGAACCACTGGGGCAACAAAGAGTCAGTGGGAGGACAGGAGGAGGAAGCCGGGTTCTGGATGAGCTTAGGAACAGATGGTACGTGGGGCACCTGGGTGGCTCAGTCAGTTAAGCTTTCAACCCTTGGTTTCAGCTTAGGTCGTTAGCTCACTGTTTTGTGAGTTTGAGCTCTGCACGGGGTTCTGCACTAACTGTGCAGAGACTGCTTGGGATTTTCTCTCCCTCTCTCTGCCCCTCCCCTGCTTGTGCTGTCTCTCAAACTTAAAAAAAAAAAACAAACAACAAAAAAAACAGATGGATATGGACAATCAGCATGGAAACTGGAGGTAATTCCAACAGGGCCATGGAAGCAGAAGGCATATTTCAGGGACTGGGAAGAGACTGGAACATGGAGTTTATTTTTTTTTAATATATGAAATGTATTGTCAGATTGGTTTCCATACAACACCCAGTGCTCATCCCAAAAGATGCCCTCTTCAATACCCATCACCCACCCTCCTCTCCCCGCCACGCCCCATCAACCCTCAGTTTGTTCTCAGTTTTTAAGTCTCTTAAGCTTCGGCTCTCTCCCACTCTAACCTCGCTTTTTTTTTTTTCCCCCTTCCCCTCCCCCCATGGGTTTCTGTTAAGTTTCTCAGGATCCACATAAGAGTGAAAACATATGGTATGTCTTTCTCTGTATGACTTATTTCACTTAGCAACACACTCTCCAGTTCCATCCACGTTGCTACAAAGGGCCATATTTCATTCTTTCTCATTGCCACGTAGTACTCCATTGTGTATATAAACCACAATTTCTTTATCCATTCATCAGTTGATGGACATTTAGGCTCTTTCCATAATTTGGCTATTGTTGAGAGTGCTGCTATGAACATTGGGGTACAAGTACCCCTATGCATCAGTACTCCTGTATCCCTTGGGTAAATTCCTAGCAGTGCTATTGCTGGGTCATAGGGTAGGTCTATTTTTAATTTTCTGAGGAACCTCCACACTGTTTTCCAGAGTGGCTGCACCAGTTTGCATTCCCACCAACAGCGCAAGAGGTGGAACATGGAGCTTAAACATGAAGTAGAGAGAGAGAAGATGCTGGAAGGGAGGTCCAGGGCTCCATTATGGTAATCTTGAACATCCAGCTTAAACCATTTGAGCTTTACTATGTGTCACTGATGCGCTATGGAAGGATTTCAGCTTAAGATGTCCATGATGCCGTAAGAAATGGAACCAGAATGAACTGGGGACTGGGAGACAAGTCTACTATTATACATCCTGTAATTGCTGGGGGGAGAAGAATCCCAATGTAAAATGGTGTATGGGTTTACTCAGACCACCGTAACAGAATACCACAGACTGGGTGGCTTAAACAACAGAAATTTTCTCTCTCAAAGTTCTGGAGGCTTGAAGTCCAAACATCAAGGTGCCAGTAAGGTTGATTTCCTCGGAGTCTCTCTTCCTAGTTTGCAAACGCCTGTCATCTTGTTGTGTCCTCACATGGCCTTACCTCTAGGTGTGCACGGAGAGAACAGCTGCTGGTGTCCTTTCATCTCCTTATCAAACCATCAATCCAGGGGCACCAGAGGGCTCAGTCTGTTAAGTGTCCAACTCTTGGTTTCTGCTCAGGTTGTGATCCAACAGTCCGTGAGATCAAGCCCCACATTGGGTGCCACACTGACAGCACGGAGCCTGCTTGAGATTCTCTCTCTCTGCCCCTACTCTGCTCACTCTCTCAAAACAAATTTAAAAAATAAATATAGGGGCACCTGGGTAGCTCAGTTGGTTACACGTCCAACTTCGGCTCAGGTCATGATCTCACGGTTCCTGAATTCTGCCCTGCATCGGGCTCTCTTCTGACAGCTCAGACTCTGGAGCCTGCTTTGGATTCCGTCTCCTTCTCTCTGCCCCTCCCACTCTCATGCTCTCAAAAATAAACATTGTAAAAATTTAAAAATAAATAAATGTGTGTGTGTGTGTGTGTGTGTGTGTGTGTGTGTGTGTGTGTGTATAAAATAAATAAAACCACCAATTCTTTCAGACACACACCCCACCTTTAGGACCTCATTTACCTTCATAACTTCTTTTAAAGGACCTATCTCCAAATACAGTCACATTGGGGGTGATGGCTTCAACATAGGGAATGGGGAGGGGACACAAACAGTCCTTAATAAATGGTATGAGCTTCAACTCAAATAGTTACAATGGAAAAGCAAGGGAAGGGACAGGCAAAAGGCTTTGGAAGGACAGATGAAAAATATTTATGAAGGGTAGAGAGGCATCCAAAACAATACTAACGTTACCAACCCAAAAGCACGGGGTGGGGGGTGGAGATGCTTCCCACAACAGAGCAGGCCCCCTGCAGGACTTAAAATGCCATTACGCTCCCCCCCCACACCCCCACAGGGAGACTCCTGACTTTTCTAATGCAAAAACAACCCCTCTTTTATTATATTTGAATTGTTAGTACCAAATATAAGGAGTTTTTAGGGTTGTGCAAGAGACTATAACTATGGAAAATGGGATGAAATTAAATGAAGGGAATGGAGACTTGAGCAAAAAAAGACCATGATATTGAGCTCTGCAAGACAGGATAATATTCAGTTTCCCAAAGGAAGTAAGCACTGCCACATTCATTCAGCGACCCAAAGCCAGTTTCAAAATGGCACGGAAGTATGTTCAGCAGACCACTGTCAGACACCTTGAAGCCCCTGCCTTCTTCATCTGCTGAGATACCAGAGATCCGATGCCACAGGCCAGACCATCAAACCATCTGACCCGCCCTGCAGGTGCAGTAGCCTTTCATCATCATAAGTAAAAGCTAGTTCCATCAAAAACCTGAATATCGTTCACTAGCTGGCTTAGATGGGGCTGCAGGAGCAGAACCTGGAATGAAGATTCGTGCATGTGTGGTTTAGTACACACATGCTCCCAGGGGAGACCTGGCAAGGGAAGGGGCCCGGGCAGGACAGGGTGGAGAGGAGTCCACAACAAGGTGTATGCGTGGCAAGTCCTGCAAAACGTATAGCTTCATCGAGGTCCCTCGAGGAACTAGGCCATCAGGACACTCAAAGCCTGCCTCAGAACTGGACAGAGGAGCTGGGTTTTCCTACTCTTTCTCCCACTCATCACTGCTTAAGGGCTGCACCCGAGTGATTTCCAGACACTGCAGTCCCTCTGGCTATCCGGGCAAATTCTAGTAGTCCAACCGCAGTTTGTCCTAGAAGGAGCTTCAGGAAACTTCTGTTGGCAGTGAAAGCCCATCAAAGCCAGGGGGAACACAAAAACTGTAAAAAGAAACCCAAGGGGATTTGAACTACGTATGCTGTATTTCCTAAAACGTACACAAAGGAAAAAGTCACGGATGTGCATGACAATTTAACATGGGATGTTGTTGCAGTGTTTTAAAAATGCTTATTTATTTTAAAAGAGAGAGTGCAAGCATGAGTGGGGGAGTGGCAGAGAGAGAGGGAGAGAGAGAATCCCAAGCAGGCTCCATGCCTAGCACAGAGCCCAATGCAGGACTCGATCCCACGACCATGAGATCATAGCCTGAACCGAAATCAAGAGTTGGACACTCAATCGACTGAGCCACCCAGGTTGCAGTGCTATTTAAAATGGATGTGTCTTGGGGCACCTGGGTGGCTTAGTTGAGTAAGTGTCCAACTTTGGCTCAGGTCATGATCTCACAGTTTGTGAGTTCGAGCCCCGCATCGGGTTCTGCGCTGACAGCTCAGAGCCTGGAGCCTGCTTCAGATTCTGTGTCTCCCTCTCTCTCTGCCCCTCCCCCACTTGTGCTGTCTCCCAAAAATAAATGCTACACAAAAGTAACAATAAACAAAATAAAATGGATGTGTTGGGGTGCCTGGGTGGCTGTCATTAAGCATCTGACTCCATTTAGGCTCAGGTCTTAATCTCATGGTCATGAGATTGAGTCCCACATGAGGCTCCACACTGGCATGGAGCCTGCTTAAGATTCTCTTTCCCCCTTTCCCCCTCCCCTGCTCACGCTCTCTTAAAAATAAACAAAAATTTTATTTTTTATTTTTTTTTAATTTTTTTTTTAACATTTATTTTTGAGACAGAGAGAGACAGAGCATGAATGGGGGAGGGTCAGAGAGAGGGAGACACAGAATCCGAAACAGGCTCCAGGCTCTGAGCTGTCAGCACAGAGCCCGACGCGGGGCTCGAACTCACAGACCGCGAGATCATGACCTGAGCCAAAGTCGGCCACTCAACCGACTGAGCCACCCAGGCGCCCCAAACAAAAATTTTAAATGGATGTATCACACGGCATGTTTCAAACAGAACCTCGACTCGAACTGGGTTCAGTAATGAAGCAATCTGCTCATTAGCACACACCAAGACCCCAAAGTAATTGGAGTCTCCACCATAGTTTTAGGTGCACCCAGCTTCATTTTCTCCCACTCTCCCTGGCTCTGCCTTTCTCCATGTGCTGACTTTGTCCTTCCTTTGGCTTCAGTGGGACTTAAGGAAAAAATGGCTGCAGCTGTTCTAGAAGCAGAGAGATTTTTCTCTTTTCCCAACCAAAGAACACATGCTGAGGTTCATTCCAACTGAAGTAACTCAGGTTCCTTGTTCCCTCCTCAACAAATCTGCAGCAAGGGGCATGGGGTTCCATGAAGTAGTTGAAGCCAAAGAGGGCTAATCTGAGGGGGGAGAGAGAGAGAAGGAAAATCCCACCCAAACCGCATAACCGATAACAGTGGACAAGTTCTACAAAGCAGGGAAAAACTGAACACAACCTCAATATCCTTCACAGGGCATTGGTTTTACAAGTTAAACTATCATTCAGTGAACTGCTACACATCCACTTAAAACATGTAACAATAGAAAAAGATGTTCTAAATGTGCATTTATATGGACAGAGTAGATTATAGAATTCTTAGAAAGATATACAGCGCTTTGTTAATGGCAGTCATCTCTATGCCTTGGCATCGTGTTTGGTTTTCATTATTTTTTTGTTAAACTTTTACTTGTGCTTATTCATATTTTCCAAAGCTTTATAATAAAATGTATTGTGTTTTTAAGTTTGAGAGAGGGGCGCCTGGGTGGCGCAGTCGGTTAAGCATCCGACTTCAGCCAGGTCACGATCTCGCAGTCCGTGAGTTCGAGCCCCGCGTCAGGCTCTGGGCTGATGGCTCAGAGCCTGGAGCCTGTTTCCGATTCTGTGTCTCCCTCTCTCTCTGCCCCTCCCCTGCTCATGCTCTGTCTCTCTCTCTGTCCCAAAAATAAATAAACGTTGGAAAAAAAAAAAAAGTTTGAGAGAGAGAGAGACAGAGAGAGAGAGAGCACACACACCAGTGGGGGAGAGGCAGAGACAGGGGGACAGAGGGTTCGAAGTGGGTTCTGCACCAACAGGCTGACAGCAGAGAGCCCTATGTGGCGCTCGAACTCACGAACCGTGAGATCATGACCTCAGCCAAAGGCAGACACTTAACCGACTGAGCCACCCAGGCACCCCTCTATTACTTTGTAAAGAGAAAAATATCCATTCCATGATCTTCATGCTTTTTACAAATCTGCAAATTCCTCACATTGGCCTTTCCGGTTAATGCTCCAAAATAGGCAGAGGTTTGTTGGGGGGGGGGGGGTTGTTTTTTAATGAAACAGGTCCAAAGAAAATAAAGTGACATGTCCAGTTTCTCACAGTAACCTTTTACAGGAAGCTATATGAAAATCAAGGTACCTCGGTTTCTGGCACAATACTGTTCAAACGCCCATGTTCCATCCTGCCTCTCTTCAGGTAAGGGTTCTTTACACACTGACTCCAAACAAAATCAGTGCTGACAGAGGGACCTCTCCCCTGGGCACCAGAACGGCTCACCATTTCAAGGGACTGCCAATACTTGTCACTGCAGAAGCAGACGAGGGGCCCCTACTGCAGAAGATATTGGTGACAGGCAGTACTTGAAATACTCCCAGAAACCCCCAGAAGTGATGCGTGGCCACCAGCTGGTGCCAGTCCTGTTGGAACATGAAGCCCGGCTCCATTTCCGCTGGTCATTTTGTACTTCTTTAATTATCTGTGCCTGTGTGACAGAATTGATTCAACTGTCAGGGAGCGGGAACTCTCTCAGCCACCAGGCTCAAAGCCGTGCTGGGCTGTCTTTCTTCTCGCTCCACCAATAGCCCCATCCATTCTTCCCTTGAAAAAGAATAGCATTAAGGGAAAGATCAAAGTGCCAGGTCTATGCCCTTACTGAACCACACCAGATGGGATTCCGACAGATAACTGTCACGCCCCCACCCTCATCACCAGCACCGAATCTCTCAAAGCCATTCAGGATCATTTCATTGTATCCTTCATGCATTCTCCATGAAGCAACAGCCTTCCTCTAAATTTCAGCCATTATTTCAGATTGCCCAGGCCATACAGAGCCTCAGAATTCTGAAAACTGGTGAAACACTTAAGGTCCTTTTATTAATGGGACTATGGTTCCAACATCAGCAGGCTCCTTGGAGGACATTTTCCCGATCTGTGGCTGCACTCAGCGCTGTCAATTTTTCTTTATCCATGGCCACCTTGAGTGCTGGACTCACAGCAAGATGATGTCTCTGCTTCTTTTACCTTTGGGTCATGTGACCAACTCTGGCCAATTCGGCATGACACTGATGCCTGTCGTTTCTGAGCCCAAGCACTTGACTGACAGTGAGACCCTCCATCGACCCCCACCTGCACCCTCAACCAAGAGAATACATGTTGAGATAGGCATGTCACAAGGTCAGACCAGACTTTATCATTGAGCCAATCTTTGGAAGAGTGTTCCAGACCCACAGGCAATATTAAGTGAATGAAAAACAAATGTGTTTTAAAGATACTTAAGCCCTGTGTTGATGGTTACAATAACGCCTTGACTAACATGGTGTTTAATAGGAGTCAGTCCTGGGCCCTTCACATGCATTATCTCCCTTATTCCTCACAACAACCTGATAAGATACAGTCCATTACGATTCCACTTCACGGAAGAAACAAAGAAGTAACCTGTCCAATATCACACAGCAACTAAGTCATGGAACCAGGATTACACTCCAGAATTTGCACTCCTGACCACCATGTTGCTACTAGGGGATGGAGTTTAAAGAAAAATGAAATCAAAAAGCCAAAGGTGGGGGCGCCTGGGTGGCGCAGTTGGTTAAGCGTCCGACTTCAGCCAGGTCACGATCTCGCGGTCCGGGAGTTCGAGCCCCGCGTCAGGCTCTGGGCTGATGGCTCGGAGCCTGGAGCCTGTTTCCGATTCTGTGTCTCCCTCTCTCTCTGCCCCTCCCCCGTTCATGCTCTGTCTCTCTCTGTCCCAAAAATAAATAAACGTTGAAAAAAAAAATTAAAAAAAAAAAAAGCCAAAGGTGAGCTACATAATCAAGAGTGGAGTCAAAAGGAGGAAAGAAGAAGGGAGTAAGAAAGCCTTAAGGTAGAGAGTTAAGGCAATTGACCATTGTAAGTAGACACCTTTGGAGAGGCCTCCAACGTAATGCTCAGCAATTTACACCAGAAGAGTCACGGGTTAGAAACCACAAATGGACAAATAAATGAGCAGTTATCTTAACTAGATGACATTTGTGTAAATGGAGCATATCATCAGCAACATGAGGATAGGAAAGTTTTGCCTACTTTCATGCTAAGAATAATCACCTGTGGTCCTGTTGAGTAGGACACTGAGAATTTTAACCTCAAAATATTTTACTTCCAATGACAACCCAGAAACCAACTTCACAGAGTCCCCAACAAAAATGTCAGAAATTTATCGACCATACATTTGTTTAGAATACCGGGTTTTGTGTTCCACTGGAGAGTAAATCAAAGAATCCCAAGAAATAACACTGAAACAGAATTAAGGAGCCCCTTAAGAAACAAACACCTACGTCACCCCTTTTAAGACATTTTCAGAATGTGATTTTAGACATCTCCAGAAGTTAGTAAGGAACATAGATCTAAATCCAAAATTTCAAGTAGTAAACATGAAAAGCGATTCTTTGGTAAATTAAAATTCACATTTTCTAATCAAGTTGACAAGTATCTACATATACACACACGTACATATTTTGTTATGCTTTGAGAAAATCCAACTGGAATTATCAAGACAATAGTACCATGTCTTAATATTTCCAAAGCATAACTCATCCTAAGTACCGACAATGAAAATACGTATTTTAATTTAACCCAAAACTATGGGCTTGCTTTAGAGTTTTTGGAATTGTCGCAGTTTCAGAATCTACCTGCCTTTCCCTTCTGCATTTCATTCCTGGTTTCAATTCCCCTCCTTTTCTAGCCTATAGCATTCATGCTTTTTCGGTTAGAGTCAGGGCTGAATTTCAGCAAAGGACAGAGACCCCCACTAGGAGAGGGGGGTGCCATCTGCAAACCTTAGTAAACTGTGCCTCTAAACACATAAAAAATGTCCAAGGAATTCAAATGGATAAAGAAGATGTGGTTTATATATACAATGGAATACTGCTTGGCAATGAGAAAGAATGAAATCTGGCCATTTGCAGCCACGTGGATGGAACTGAAGGGTATTATGCTAAGTGAAATAAGTCAGGCAGAGAAAGACAGATACCATATATTTTCACTCCTATGTGGATACTGAGAAACCTAACAGAAAAGTTAGGGAAAAGTTACAGAGAGGGAGGGAGGCAAACCATAAGAGACTCTTCAATACTGAGAACAAACGGAGAGTTAATGGAGGGGGGAGGGAGAGGGCAAAGTGGGTGATGGACATTGAGGAGGGCACCTGTTGGGATGAACACTGGGTGTTCTATGGAAACCATTTTGACAATAAATTATATTTAATAAAAAAATAATTTAAAAAAATGTCCAAGGGGGGTGCCTGGGTGGCGCAGTCGGTTAAGCGTCCGACTTCAGCCAGGTCACGATCTTGCGGTCCGTGAGTTCAAGCCCCACGTCAGGCTCTGGGCTGATGGCTCAGAGCCTGGAGCCTGTTTCCGATTCTGTGTCTCCCTCTCTCTCTGCCCTCCCCCGTTCATGCTCCATCTCTCTCTGTCCCAAAAATAAATAAACGTTGAAAAAAAAAAAAAGAAGAAAATTTAAAAAAAAAATGTCCAAGGAATCAACCAGAAAAAACTTAAAGGTGGAGGGGAGGGTGTCATCAATGAGACAGTTACAGAAGGTCATGTCCATTGAGTATAAAAATCTAAAAGAATTCCAAACTTCATGGTTTACATGTTGTTGTTTTTTAAAGCAACTGAAAGCTGTTACCTTTTGGAAAGGGAAGATACATAATCAAGAACTATCCATTCACCCTCCTTTCCCACACATGAGTCTCTCTCTGCTTGGACTTGTCAGAAGTCCCAACACACATCATGCCAGTACTTATTCCCAAAGCCTTTCAAAAGCTCTTCCCCCCTATTCTTTTCTTTTTCAGATTCAGCTCCTATGTATCCTTCAGAGCCCAGTTCAAGGGCCACCATCCCCACAAAGCCCCCATGAAAGCTCAATCCATTGTGATCTTTCTTCCTCTAAGTATCTATTGTTCTGATCTTTTATCACACTTAGGATAGGGTTGGTTTGTCACTTCTCTGCAATTAGTCTTGTTCTTCCATCTAGATAGTATCCTTAGCAACGGTCTCTTGTACACGTATGTTTCCCGGCACAGCTAGCATGATACAGACGACATAGCAGAGGCTCTGTTTAAATCTTTAAGAAAGTCATGTGTAATGAGATATTGAGAATACAATGACAAAAGCATAAATGTAAGGATTAAAATTCACTTTCTTCAAAATAAGCAAATATAAGACTTAATTGTGGCCAACACAATCCCAATGACCTGATTCATCATTTAAGAAATTAAAAAATAAGTAATTTTTAGATATCCTTTCCTTCTACGAGAGGACAAAAGTTGACAGCCTTAGGCTTTGACAGTAACCTACTAACATTTTCTGGAGCAATGTGGCCTGAGAAAAGCAGCTCAAAAATCATGCCAAGGCTGGATTTCTTCAGGGGAGACCACTATGGGAGCAGGGGCTCCACTGCTGTGGGAATATGGATTTTCTAGAACCCATGGTTTCAGTAGTAGTAGCTTTTGTGTATTATGCAGCAATCACTGCTGAGGGGATCAGACAAAAATTCTGAAAACCTAACACTAATACACATTCATGAGAAATTCTGAAATTCAATTTAGTTATGTTACTGACAAGAAATCTATCACTGAAACAAGCTGACTAGCCCATGCAAGGGGAATAGGTGTGTTAAATTCAGCTCACCCTGTGGATGCCTTTCTTCCCCTCCCGTCTTACAGAGCAGCCACACTGCTTGGACAGAATTCCTCCCACCCCCAAACAAGCCAGTCCACATCAGCTCATCCCCCTACTCCTTGCTAAAATGATTCTATCAACTGTGGGCAAAACTTTGCTCATCACTTAGGGGTATTCCCTGGCTACCATGACTGGTTTAGTTTACTCCAAACTGAAAACCACTTTTGTTCAATGCGGAGAAGATCTCTGCCAGCAAAATCCGGTGTTAGAGATTGAACTGCATTCCCCCTAAATTCCTGTGTTGAAGCCCTTGTCCCTTGTGTCATAGTATTTGAAGATGGGACCTTCAGGAGGTAACGAGGTTTGCATGAAGTAACGAAGGGGAGGTCCTCATGACAGGACGGCACCCTTATAAGAACAGACACCAGATAGCTTGCTTCCCCTCCCTCCCTCTCCCTCTCAATCTCTACACACACACACACACACACACACACACACACACACACCCCAAGGCCAAGATGACAGCCATTTGCCTGCAACCCAAGGAGAAAACTCTCAATACTGACCCTTCTGGCACTTTGATCTTGGTTTTCCAGTTTGTACAATTGTTAAGAGCTAAATTCCTGTTGTTGAAACCGCTCACTCTGCACCATTTTACAGAACCCAAACTGACAGAGACATCGGTAAGTAGGGGTGAAGTCTGAAATGGAGCAGTCATCTTTATCCCCTGAAGAAAGTCAACCTGGGGATGGAGACCTCTGGAGAAGGGCAGACCTCCTAAGAAATGGTAACAATGCCCTGATGCTCTCACACCTAATCCCACTTGAAGTGTGGGTTTATTTCACTTGCAAATAAAAAAACCTCTTACCATGCAGAAGGTTAAGGTTTAAAAGACTAAGGAAACCTGAAAATGTTGAATTTTGAGGATAGTGACAGGGATAGGTTTTTGCTCTTATTTTAAATCAGTTAACCTTCATTCAAGTCTTCTAAAAAGGTCAAATATATGTATTATCTCATTTAACCTTAATTTTATAAGGAGGAAACTAACTGCAACTCTAAGGTTGTTTGTTCCATAATTTAAAACTTGCTCAATAATTGAGCTGTTGAAAAGATTCATTTGCTTGCTCCTGGAAACCATCTTCTTACAGAATATAACAGTACAAAGGTTCGTTGATATCAAACAATCACTCTATACAACATATGAAAGGCAGAGGGACAGCTTCTTAAACAGATTTACCAAGCAAAGGTAGTTCCAGCTGCTCCCAACGTAATTTTCATTTAATCTTACCCTCTATTACAGTGTCAATATGGGTCACAGAAAAGACGGTCACAATGCTAGGAATACAGTAAAGATTCACTAAATATTTGTTGAATTTTATGAACCATACAGTTTATCCCTTGCAAAGAAATTACATTCCTTTAACAGTGTTTATTCAAATGCTTTTGAATACAGTTTGAACATTCCAATACAGAAATGCTAAATATTACACTTACCTGAATCCAGAACAAACTGGCATCTCGTAACTTTATCTGGAAGTCTGTTATCTGTCAGATAACTTCCATTTGTTATTCCACACCCACTCTCCACCCTATTCTGTGACCCAAATGGACAATATTAATAAGCTTCCAGTTGGGTTTGGCCAATACAGAGACCAGACAGTAGACAGGACAATGAGGTTGGAATACTTACCTCCCTGGCTCTTCCTCTGCAAGACCACCACAGCTGGTTGTCAGCCACTTCCAGCCCGCCTACCCTATCCCCAGACTCAAGAGTATTTCCACTGTGGAGATTGGATACTAGCAAAAGAGCTCCCCAAGTACTTCACCGTTTCTAATCTGAGCATACCACACAATCACTTGGGATTCTGATGTACACATTTATAAAGATTCTACCAAATTCACTACAAATTATCCAACTATAGTATGACATTTGATTTTTTTCAGGACACTGACTGTCACCAACATGGTGCTCATTTGATTTTGTAATGCAACTTGAGATCAAAGATATAGATGCTCTATAAAAAAATAAGATTCAAAAGTTATGCAGTTGTAGGAGATGTGTCTTACATTTTGACTTAATGGCAAAGTCATTACACAGGAGACATCTAAGAACTTTTTCTGATCTCCATAGAAACTTAAAAGGGAAAAAAATTTAAGTCCCCACACCCAGTTGAAAAGCACCCTGACTTCTTTGTTCTCTTCACAACTCTTGAAATGGGATGTATCACCCTTACCCCAAAGCACAAATAAGGAGGAGAAAGAACTTAGGTGATTTACACCCTACTCTATAAGTCAAAGAAGGAGGGATCTGGGGAAAGCACACCTTCAGAAGAGAAGGAAGGTGGTAACTTCTCAGAGAAGGGGAAAGCATTAAAAGAACCCAGCTCTGAACTAAGCAGGCACAGGATACTAGAAAGCAATAGTGTTCACAATCAAACTCCACGTCCAGCTGAAAGAACCTCCATGTGGAGATGCCTTGATACAAAACCATTATGGACAGTTACTCAGCTTTTCTAACATCCAACTCCCAGGAGCACCACACACTGTGCTACTGAACAGAAAGGCCATATCAGAAATAGCCCTGCTGCATCTAACTAAGATAGCACATCCTCACACAGTACCTCAGAATGATTACCTAGACCAGGTGTTACACTCTGCTTTCCAACCTCAAGCTTCCGTAACTGGATTCCATCACAATAAACACGAAGAAGAGGTTCAACCTTTCAGAGGATTGTGGGTGTGTGCATTCCCTCAGCTTACTTCCGAGTAGCCAAAGTCTTTCATGTGAGTAACAAACAGAAATTGGGCTGTGATAAGACTAGCTTCAAAAGCTATCAGGGGTATGTGTGCAGTTATAATTTAAATGGTCCACCACAATAGGGGCACCTGGGTGTCACTCAGCTAAGTGTTTGACTTAGGCTCAGGTCATGATCTTGCAGCTCATTGAGTTCAAGCCCCGTGTCCGGCTCTGCGTTGACAGCTCAGAGGCTGGGGCTTGCTTTGGATTCTGGGTCTCCCTCTCTCTGCCCCTGCTCATGCTCTCTTAAGTAGATGAGAAGAAAAAAAAAAATGCATTGTCCGCCACCATAAAAAAAAAAAAAAAAAAAATCTGGATCTCTAGTTGGAAAAATTCCAAACATCTAGCAACACTGATTTCACATCCCCAAAAACCCACCATCACTGGGGCTAACAGTACTGCCCTTTAGACCAGGAATTTCACCACCTGCTTCACTAACCTATATTAACTGATAGCTTCTAGAACCATCTGAGTGGGGCAAGCCTGAAAACACACCGTAGGTTCCTGACCTTTCCCTTCTCCAAGGCAGAGCTACAAGACACTTTTCAGGGGATACAACAACCTTCAAAGCTCACTCTGAGGAGTCCTGAAATTTTCAGACCCTTGTGAATGAGAGACAATCTCCTTGATCCTAAGAAGTTGCATCAGCTTTACTCTAATGACACTAACAAACAATAACTTCCCTGGATTATAGAAAGAGTTCTGTAGAAAACAATAAACTCCATTCTATCTACATTTTGAAATTTCCAAGTTCACATAGAGCCAGTGGGTGAAAACCTCTTTACTTTTCAGGTTGCGTGTTGTTTTAGGTTTTACTGTGCACTAAAGGCAGACTGGGTCTCTGACTGCAACCCCCTCACCCAGCCCACTTTCCATCCCATCCTGGTAGGTGCTGAGAAAACGTGCTCTCCCCCTTAGTTCAGCCCCTTTGCTTTGAAAGGTCCACATTTGTACCATTTTCACCTGCCTTTAGAGCTTTGTATCTAGCTCATCTGGGCCTCTGATGGGACTAGAAGAGGAAAATGCAAGGGCTTTTCACCCAACAAAGAGGGAGCCCCTTTTTTTTAAGTTGTGTCAGTAGCGCTACCATGATGAAGAGGAGTAAGAGGGCCCTGATAAAGCCTTGGGGAAGTTCTCAGCTCAGTAGCTTCCAGAAGTAGAGAGGAAATCTTTTATCATTTCCATCAGGCAGACAGGAAGCACCATTGCTTTGAGGCAAAGGTCTAACGCAAGGTAGAAAACTGGAATTGGAAAATGTCAACTTGGCACTAAGAACCAAAAAGAAGTTGAAAGGCACTTGAGTTCAGGGGCTCGGTTTCTTAAGTATCACAGATGGTTTCGAGTTGGGCAAGACTTGAAATCTCATCTAACCTCTATTCAGAAATCAGAAAATGGAGCCCAGAGCCATTAAATGGTTTGGCAGGGGACATCAGTCTTGTTAACCTCTGCCCCCCAGCCCCCTGCCCAGGGCCTGGCATGTAACAGCTGGTTGATTAGTTGGGCAGTTGACTGAATGAAAATATAGCAGAACCTGAACTGAAACTCGAGATAAGGGTTTTCCAGCTGGTGTTTCCCAACCCCAGTGATCACCAGCATTATCTAAAGAAGCTTTCTAGATAGATGCCTGGACGCAGCCCAGGCCTCTTGAATCGGAATCCTCAGATGTGGGAGCCTAGTGATGTTAACAGCCTCCCCGCCCCATTCACTCCAGTGATCACCTGGGTTTAGGAACCACTGCCCTAAACAATGCTACCTCTTCATACCTAACACACCTCAAACTATTTGGCATTTGTTCCACTGTATCACATTGCTACACAGAGAACCACATCCCCCTTTACAGTTAGGAAGTCAATGATGTCCCAAGTCACCACTGAAAAGTTTTCTAAATAAAGGACACCATTTTCAAGGTAGTTGCCCCTTTTAACCCAAATTGGATTAAGGTGTCAATGTTGACTTTGAAACAATATAATTCTGTGGCACTAACATGGCATAGGATTAATCAGCATGGGAAAATATGTAAAGCCCGGATACATCAAACTTAATGAAACCATGGTCACCCAGCTTGCAATGAAGGAGTCTTGGCAGATATCCTGGTGTCATGGGGATGCTATGGCCCAAAACTCAGAAAATGACATCATTGAATGAGGTCATTATTAATATGACAAAGAGGATATTTTTTTCATTCAAACGATAACCAAGTTTTACTTCAGTAACAAATTTGGCATTTTATTCCCCCCTCCCATCAGAATCTTTGACTCCCATAAAGTCCAGCATCCATCAGGAGCTTATTCAGACCTATCTGGGATCTCCCGTGAACAGGAAAAGCAGGTAAACACAGGTCATAACAAGTCAGAAGGTAACATGTTAACCAGGCACCACTCTCAAACGTTCATCCCAAAGATAAACACATTTATGTTCCCATGGTTCTTTCAGCTCCCAAAATACGATGCGCCGTGCATCCAGTCCCATTTATAACTTGGGTTTTCATTTGCGCATCCTCACTTGTTTACTTTTAAAAAGTTCTTTTAACATGTATTTTTGAGAGACAGAGAGACATGCAACGAGCAGGGGAGGGACAGAAAGAGGCAGACACAGGATCCTAAGTAGGCTCAGTGCTGTGAACACAGAGCACTGTGATCACAGAGCCAGATGTGGATGCAGGGCTCCAACTCAGGAACCGTGAGATCATGACCTGAGCTCAAACCAAGAGTCAGAAGCCTAACCAACTGAGCCACCCAGGTGCCCCAAAGATACACTCATTCTTGATGCAAATGGACCTCCAGTCACTTTGAAGTTCAAGGAAGAGAACACACTTGGAGCACAGATGGTGTTTTCATTTCTTCTGATCGTCAGTGGTGTCTTTGGGAGAACAGGCAGGTTCTAGGAAGTGAATGACCAGATACAGAAATGCGATTTAACAGCTCAATTTAATTTTCTGCATGTTGCTTACAGTGACAACAGGCTCCAGGAAAGAGTGGCAAGAATGCTCTTCATGGATTTAAGAATTTGTTTTTGACCTTGGCAGGACGCAGAGGGCATCTGTGCATGTGTGGCTGTGGAGCATTACAAGGTATAATGAACAATCTAATAATTAGCATAGAGCCTTGTGCATAGTCAGGATTCAGTATACATTTGCTGGCTGGATAAAGACTTTTTTTTTTTTTTTTTTTTTGAGACAGTTAATATGCTGGAGAGAGACAGAGGGAAATGAAGAGAGAAACCTAAGCAGGCTCCACCCCCATCGCGAAGCCCGACATGGGGCTCAACATGGGGCTGCACCTCAGGACCATGACATCATGACCTGAGCCAAAATCAAGACTCAGAGGCTTAACTGACTCAGCCACCCAGAAGCTCCTCGTTCACTTTAAATTTATGTAGCAAAGTAAACAGTGGGTCCTCTCACTCTGCCCCACCACAAATCTGTATTCCTACACTTCAAAGGGGGACAGAAAAGCCAAACAAAGCCTCTTTTCATTGCTTAAACCTCAATCTCTAAACTCCTTGTAATTAGTGTATTCCAACAGTCAAGTGTTTTTCTGTATAGCATGGTGATCTAATGTATAGCATGGTGACTTGTTAATAATACTGTGTTGTCTATTTGATATTTGCTGGAAGTAGATCTGAAGTATTTTCGGCGCAAAGTGGACTATGTGAGGTGACAGATGTTAATTAGCTTGGCTGGTAATCTGTTCACCATGTATATGCATATCCAGTGATCACCTTTGAAACCTTAAATGTGTGGAGTTTTTTTTGTCAATTATGTTTTTTTTTTTATATACTTTTTTTTTGAGAGAGAGAGAGAGAGAGAGAGAGCGAGCGCGCGCAAGCGCACGCACAAGTTGGGGAGGGGGAGAGAGATAGAGGGAGACACAGAATCATAGGCAGGCTCCAGGCTCTGAGCTGTCAGCACAGAGCCCGATGCGGCAGCTCAGACTCACAAACCATGAGATCATGACCTGAGCCAAAGTCATTCGCTCAACCGACTGAGCCACCCAGGAACCCCTGTCAATATTTCAAAGCTGGGGGGAAGAAGGACAAACCTTCAAGCAGTAAGAGAGGGCTCTATCCTACAGGCATCATCAATAATGACTCCCCTTCCTGGCTCCTGTGTCTCAAGGCCTCAGCCCACTACCAGAACTCTACAAAGTCCAAGCACAAGTTTTTAAATTATCCAGCCCTCTCAGCATCCGAAAGATAGGAAAGAAAAAAATGAGGGAAGGGGAGAGACTATGGCAGTAAGAATGTGCTAAAGCAGAAACACAAACCAATAAACACGAGTAAGTTCAGAGTCAGGGCCACCACGGAGTCTTAAACCAGGCCTGTTGTGTTTTGATCTTGCGGAAGCACATATGGTCTTCTATTAGCGGGTCTCAGAGCAGTGGGCAACGTTACCATACCATATGTGCTGATCACAACAACAGGGCTGATTTATGTTAGTGAGCGCAAGGTTTTTTCTTTGTATTTCATCTCCTTGTTATTTCAAGAGAAATGTAAGCGTAGATTTATTCTGCCATTACGGAGAAGCTTCCTAGGGTTTGTTTGTTTAAAGTTGATAGTTTCCAGTAGGGTGAAGCAGATCTGTTTCTTACAGAAATTTGGGGAAAGCTAGGAGTTCCCTCTGCTCCTCTCCCCCTAAAATGAGAGATTTTCCCCACACCCCCACCTGAAGCTCATTCTAGAGCCATGGACAAAGAGCCAAGACAAGAATATCCGAATGCTCACTCTGTGAGTTTAACGCTTACATGTGGCCTCTCCTGTTTCCTCTATTTCTTTACTCACCATGGGGTTTAACTCTGGCCAGGGGTGAATGACTCAGGCTAATCAGGGAAATCCCCGCAAAGTCCAAGAAATAGGTAGTCATCTCAGAGACCTTCATCTTCCCAGCAGAGCCTAAGATCTTGCCTCTCCCCAGCCCTGAACCCTGGATCAATAATCAGTTGCCAAGTGTGTCAAAAGGAAGATGAAAGCAGGGGTTTCGATGCTGGCCCACAGAAAGAGAGGGGATCATTGCTTATATCAAGAGCTGCTTCCGTATGCCCTGTAGTGTTCAGTCACCTGTGGTCCTTTGAGGCTGGAAAACCATTTATCTTGGTTATCTCTATGCCTCAATCCCACTAGATCTCGCTCCCCATTTTTGAACCCCAACCAGCCAGCACCCTCCTACAACACCACAACAGATTAGAACTTCACCTGCCCTCCCCATGTAGGTGTCCAACTCTCTGCTATCCAATCTCCTGTTTCCTCTAATCAACACACATGAAATAGGCAGAAAGCATTCTAATGATTAAACCAATTGACCCTGATGTCAATAGCTATTCTACAGCTAGTCTACTAGATTATTGGTAATGAGAATAAATTTCTTTTAAAATGGTGGGGGCACCTGCGTAGCTTAGTCAGTTGAGCCTCTGACTCTTGATTTCAGCTCAGGTCATGATCTCACATGTGGTGAGATTGAGCCCCATGTCAGGCTCCCTACCGAGCATGGGGCATGCTTCGGATTCTCTCTCCCTGCTCTCTGCCCCTTCCCCACTTTAGTTCTCTCAAAATAAACATTTTACATAAATAAAAATAAATAAAAATAAAATAAATTTCTGATTGGCAGAAAGGCAAAATAGACAAAGAGGAGAGAATCTTCTGAGGCATCATGAAAAAGCACATTTTAAAACTGGACTCTAAATTTTATCACATTATCTTTACCTCCTGTGTGTACCCCCTTCACCTTTCCTCTCTGCACCACTCTTTCAACTCTCCTAAAGGATGAGGAATAGGATGGAGGTCTGAATTAGCCATAAATTCAAGGGCAATGACCCAGAGTTTGGAGGAAACTTTCATTGTTTAGCTAATATTTTTGCCTTTCAATAGAAAATAGAATGATCTTTCTCTCATCTACCTCTTTAAAATGGAGATGATCTAAAGAATCAAATCCAGATTTTTTTTATATAACAAAGATCCTGAAAAGCAAAATTAGGTGTTTGAAAACTTGTGCTGTAGAGAGGTTACAAGTACAGTTCGATTCAACTGATTTAACATTGAACTTTGGGCTTTGCCATCGACTTCCTATGTGATTTGGGGTAGTTATTACCCCTCTCTATTTCAGCTTTCGTATGTAATTTGGGGTTATTCAGACCTAGGTCATCTAGTGTTAAGAGAATTCAATGAGATCTATAGACACTTAGCAAAGTACCTGGTATATCATGTTCAGTATCAATCGGTTGCTGCTGGGGTGGGGACTGTGGTTATTGACCCCTTCCACCTCATTCGACACCAGTTCAGAGAGGTATCATGTCTCACCTTTCTCCCTCACCATAGTCCTGTTCACAAAGCACATGTTCAGTACTGAAATTGAGTAGAAAGCACAGTAGGCATATAATTAAGTCATTCACCAACTGTCTATTAGGCATTTACTATGTCCCACAGAATATCTGAAACTCTAGAGGTAAAGCTGTGAAGAAAACGCATCAACCCCCAGTGGAGGTTACATTCATAGCAGGAGAAGGGCAAATGGCAAGTAAACTAGCCAATGATAACTTCAGATGACACCACAGCAGTCTGAGCTACTAAACATCCAAGAGAACTAGGGAGTGGAGGCTTACAGGGGTGATCTAATATAGAATCATTAATGAAATCATCCCTGAAGAAGTGGAGATTTGGATCAGAAAGTGTCAACCAAGAAAGGACATAGAGAGCGTGTTCTAGGCAATAAGGATGAAAACCCAGAGACGGGCACAAGCTTCAGTATTTGAAGCACAGAAAAGCCAGTATTGGCAAAAACACAGTGATTACTGGGAGAAGGTATGGCATGGGAATCTAGGAGAGCTTAAAATCACAAACAGAGGCTAGGGTAAATAGTTTGAATTTTATTCTGATTATGATAAGAAAGCATCACAATGTGTTAAATAGCTTCCAGAAAACATACCTGATAGGGGCATGGTTATGTGAGGGAGCAAATGAGGTTATTCTAGCTCCTGCATAATCATTTCATGCTCATATAGCACATGAGATCCTCAAAGCACCACATACTTCTGAGACTTATGTTGTATCCAAGTAATGTGTTTTCCTCAATGAGAAAAAATAGTGACTTGTTTCTAACTTCACAGAGTAGAAAATTCTATCAAATCTATTGATTTATTCAATGGGAAAAGGCTATCAATTTTTAAAGTAGTGAGGTGGGCAATCTTGCCTTGAATCCTAAATGTCCTATCAAAAAAGGTAGCAAATCTCATCTTTAATGGTCAAAGACCATTTCCCTTTGTATTAGAATTCAAACACCACAGTTCCTAGGGTTCATACTCATCTCCAGGAACTTAAATTTCCTAAGGATTAATCTAAACATCAATAACCCAGGAAATAAACATTCCTGGGAAAGGAAACGTGCCATACTGGTACTGTATCGTTCCATGTCTCATCAGAAGAACAGAAACCACTCTAGGTATTTCAAAGAGAGGGAATTTAACACAGGAAATGAAAACATCTGGGAAGAGATATTGGAGGGGGTGGTGGTGGCCAACAGATAAAGTTAGAGAAATTGCAAGTATTTGCAAAAAGTTGCTCCCATACCCAAGACTGGGGCATCAAAAAGGAAAATATCTCTCAGAGTCCATGACCTCCACACCACTGCCACTGTACCCATCTCTGGGGAGGGTTAGAACCATAGCTGTGGTTTCTTTGCAGAAACTGTGGAGCCTCAAGTTGTCCACAGCAGTCATTGTTGCTACTGGACCCAGAATCCACAAGGGCTTTGTTGCAGGAGTACCCACTGCCTGGCAGGATGCCAGGCGTCTAGACTTTTCTATCACCACTACTGCCTCTACTTCAGAAGCACAGGAAGTATCTCCTTTCTCCTGCCTTCATATCTCTGCCAGTGCCTCCCATTTGCAGAGGAAGCCATGCAGCAAGGGAATTTTGATAATGGAGTTGGCAGATTTTGCACCCCACCCCCAGCAATACAGAGAGCATGGTAAAGGGAGAGTAAACCAGGAACCAACATACAAACAGCACCCCTCATCTTGGTCCTCACTGTTAGAAGTCCTAGGAAGTGACAGTAATCAAGCCTGCCTGAAGACATTCTGAAAAGCATTTGAAATTTAAGAGAAAAAAAGGGGAGCACCTGGGTGACTCAGTCAGTTGAATGTCTGACTCTTGATCCCAGGGTCATGGGACCAAGCCCCACATTGGGATCCATACTGAGCATGGAGGCTGCTTAAGATTCTCTTTCCCCCTCTGCCCCTCCCCTCCACTTGCATTCTCTCTCTCTCCCTCTCCCTCCATCTCTCTCTCTCTCTCTCTCTCTCTCTCTCTCTCTCTCTCTCTCTCTCTTTCAAATTAAAACAGAGGCACCTGGATGGCTCAGTCAGTTGTGTGTCTAACTTTGGTTCAGATCATGATCTCATGGTTCATTGGTTTGAGCCCTGCATGGGGCCCTGTGCTGAAAGCTCGGAGCCTAGAGCCTAATTTGGATTCTGTGTCTTCCTCTCTCTCTCTGCCCCTCCCCTGCTCACACTGTCTCTCCCTCTCTCCCCTTCTCCTTCTCCCTCTCAAAAATACAAACATTAAAAATTTTTAAATAAAAATTAAAAAGAGAATATCAAAATCCAGAGAATGGAGGAAGAAAAGCTCATGAGACAATCAACAACTTTAGTACTTTTTAAATTTAATGTTATTTCCATCCAACGTGGGCCTCAAACTCACAACCCCAAGATCAAGAGTCGCATGCTCAATTGACAAGCCAGGAGTTCCTTCAATGCTCCCTTTGCATTCCATCTCCTTCTTAAGCTACCCTTCTGTGCCAATCAAGCTGTTCAAGAAACAATCCAAGTCTCATTCACTCTAAAGTGCAAATGATTGATAGCAGTTTCGAGAACAGCTAGGAGAGTAGACAGGAGAAATGAATAATATCAACAAAAGTCATTTCCCAAAATAATGCTTAAGATGTTCTATATTCCAGGATAAAAAATCTTGTCCTCCAGTTCATATCATCTAAAGGGAGAAACAGTTCAAATAAGTAAAATGCCATGTGGCAAATACATATAACAGGCAAATAAAAAGGAGTAGTAGTACAGTGCAAACTTTAGTAGTTTCTCAAACGCAGCACTGCTGGCATTTTAGGCCAGGTAATTCTTTGTTGGGAGGGGGAGGGGGCTATCCTGGGTATTATATGATGTTTACCAGCATTCCTGGCCAGTACTATCCAAATTTGTGACAACCACGAACTCCTCCCGCCATTCCCAAATATTTCCCAAGAAGCAAGATCTAAAGCATCTTAAACTTAAGTGGAGAGTTAGAGAATAGGAAGGAATTGCCTAGTGAAAGAGGAAGGGCGGGACTCTGGGCAGAAAAACCAATCACATGCCAAGGCATGAATGCATAAACCAGCAATGGGGCTGGAGCATAGGGCATGGGGAGGAACCTGGAGAAATAAAGCTGGGAGGCAAAAAGTATGTCCTATTTCAAGGTTAAACTTTGAACTTTAATCTTTCAGATTGGGGAACCATTGAAGGATTTTGAGTAAGGCAGTGATGTATTCGAATTTGCAATTTGGAAGCATTTCTTTGGTGGCCGTGTAATAACAGAATAAGGGTGGAGGAGGTGCAAAGGAAGGAACATAGGTAACTGGTTGCCATCATGCTGGGAAGATAATAAGGACTGATATGAAGGCCATAAAGAAGAGACATACTCAGGGAGTCTGTAGAATTTACTGACTAAACATGAAAAGAAAGGAGAAGAATTATAGGCTTGAAACAACGTGGAAATGGAGGTTGAACATGGGTCCTACTTCAACGTTTGTTTCTTATTTATTTTTGAGACAGGGAGAGACAGAGCATGAACAGGGGAGGGTCAGAGAGAGAGACACACAGAATCTGAAACAGGCTCCAGGCTCCGAGCTGTCAGCACAGAGCCCGACGCAGGGCTCGAACTCACAGACCACGAGATCATGAACCGAGCCGAAGTCGGCCACTCAACCGACTGAGCCACCCAGGCGCCCCAGGGTGAGTCCTACTTCAGATGTGTGGAGTTTGAGTCATCTGCAGATGTCCAGGTCACAATATCTATTAAGTCAGGCACCTGGATGGTTCAGTTGGTTAAGTGTCCAAGTCTTGATTTCAGCTCAGATCATGATCCCAGGGTCATGGAATGGAGCCCTGCATCAGGGCTCTCTGCCACTCAGCCCCTCCCCAGCTCTCATGCACATGCTTTCGCCAAAAAAAAATAAATAAATAAAGTCTAGTAACTAACTATCCATATGCACACGTATAGAAATAGGAATGCTTGTTGCTCAGGAAAGGGATCTGGGCCAGATGTGCTTGGAAATCTTCATCAGAATAGGCAGCAATTGATATGCCCATGACTTGCCACCATGTAGGGAGAAAGGCAGGAGTAAACACATAAGGACACACTTCAGGGAAACATTAACATTTGGGAAAGAGAAATCTAAAAAGAAAACCTTGAGGTGCCTGGGTGGCTCAGGTGGTAGGACGTTGGACTCTTGATCTCAACTCAGGTCATGATCTCACAGTTCCTCGGTTTGAGCCCCGCATCAGGCTCTGTGCTGACAGTGTGAAGCCTGCTTGGGATTCTGTCTCTCCTTCTCTGTCCCTCCCCCACTCTCTAACATAAACAAACGTGCAAAAAAACTTTAAAAATACATACATACAATAAAAAATAAGTAACAAGAAAACCTTAAAGTGATTCTGCAAGCAAACAGAAGGATAGAAGAAATAAGAGCTGGTAAAATTGAAGCAGCTGAAGACAAAGTTTGAGAGGGAAGGAGGTTAATGGTGCAAAGAAAGCAAGATAAGGGCTAAAAACGGACTTTGGGGGCGCCTGGGTGGCTCAGTTGGTTAAGCATCTGATTCTTGGTTTTGGCACAGGTCGTGATCCCAGGGTCATGGGATTGAGCCCCAGGTCGGGCACTGTGTTGAACATGGCGCCTGCTCAAGAGTCTCTCTCTCCCTCTCTTTCAAAAGACACACACGCACATGCATGCATGCACGCGCACACACACACACACACACACCTTGGACTTTTGGATACTTGATTAGTCCCAGTAACCTTCTCTAAGGTGATGTCCGGGAGGGGAGGTCCTAGAATCTGACTACAAGAAGCAATAGATGAAAAACAGGAGTAGAACATGCAATTGTACTCTACACAGACAACTCTTCCAAAAACTATATTGCTATTATTGCATGGTGAGATTGAGCATGTTTATAGGAGGAGAGAATGGACCCAGAAAAGCAAGGATTAATAGTCATCAGTCCCTGAGGAAAAGAGTGGAAATGAAGGATGTAGTCAATGGGAGGACTGATTTGAAAGGAAGCAAGGACATGTGTGATAGATTGGGGTTTGAAATAGATGTGTTCAGGCAACAGAAGGTTCGTGCCACCTCTGAGAAATAGAAGCCAGACCACCTAAGGATTAACTCAAATGAGATCCTTGGAGAGAAAAAGCTCGATTTGGCATTCCAGGGAGGAGTGAACATTTCAGAGAACTGCCGTGGGAAGTTGGAGAGAAATCACAAACACAAGATGTTGGCCAGGCAGCTTTGAGGACCCAACTGAGATCTGAACCCACTTTTCAGAGGGTCCACCTCGTAGGGATGTGCAATTTTTTGGACTGCACCCAGCAGCTCAAGTTAGGAGTACACTGAGTTTGGGTGGACCCTGACTGCACCATCCAACAGATATGGTAGAAACAATGCTATAAAAGCTGCTAGGTCACACCTTTAGACACTGCCAGCTTCTATATCCAGTCTTTGCAATATTCATTCTGGTGGCCCTGAGCCACCATATAAAGAAGTTCAACTACCTGCTGGAGGGACCATGTGGAGAGGGTGAGTCAACACAGAAAACGGTACCCAGCTAAGCCCTGCGTTCAACCAACTGCAGCCATCAAGGTGCCAAAGGTAAATTGGACCCTCCAGACTACCTGAGCACTGCACCCAGTCTGTGCAACGTGGAGCCACTAAGGTGTTACCCAAACTCCAGGCCCACGGAGTCATGACATAACATGAGAAGTTGGGGTCTCAGACAAGATGGAGACGTCAGAAGTACGGCTGTCCCAAGTTTGGCATGGCTGGGGTCTCACCTCACCGTGGGGGTGGGCTGCTAGGCCAGGGGGTGATAAAGCCCCTGGGGGTGTTCGGAATGTGGGGGAAAACTATTATTGAAAGAGTGGGGAAAAGGAAAAAAATGTTACCTAGCTTCAATTTATTGCTAATCATTTCTCCCTGTTACTGTTTAAAGAAAAAAAAAAAAAAAGGATTCAAGGAGGAAAATTGTTCACTACCAGTCACCTCAGCTGCCACTGTGATGCCTGGTGACACGTAATTAGACAACAAATGACAGATTAGTTTAATAATATTCATTAACAACTAATGAAACTGACAGTGTTTCCTACAGAAAGCAGGTCGAGGATTTTAAGCAAATTCTGCTCCTCCCCTCCAGCCTGCGGGCCCCCTCCCCTATCAGCCTTCGGGCTAAGTGAGCGAGGGGAGGAGGGTAGATTGGAAATGGGTCACAAAACCGGGTGCGTGAGGTGAGACGGTTGAGGAGACAAAGAGAACAAGAGACAAAATCAGAGTGGTGGAGAGAGGGTGCCCGGGGGTCCAGGGGGAAGGAGATAGGAGGTGAGTGTAACCGCATTCCCCCCCCCCCCCCACCAGCTGTCTCAGGCCATCTAACCTTTGTCAAAAATGAAATTTCCATTTGCCTCAGGGAGGAAACGGTTAGGGGGGTGGGGGGAGAAAGTCCGTGCTTCCTTTAAGGCATTGTTTTTTTTTTTCCTGAAGAAAAAAATTATCCTAAGTAAGAATTTTAACGATATGCAGAAATCATAGCTGTCTTTGCTGAATCGCTGTAGGACTGACCCCCCTTGACAGTTCTTAAATTATTCAGCTATCAAGGGCCTGCTAAACATTAAATTAAGCATCCTCTCTCCCCTGTCCTAAACCATTAAGTTATGCAAATGCACAGATAATGGGGCATATGACAGCTGGAGGCATTAATCACGCAGCTCTGTCTCTGGGCTGTTGTTATGTAGAAACTGCATCTGCCAACAGACCGAACAGCCACAATTAGATCTCACTTAATGGAATGAGGAGACACTACCTAGCCCTCCACACTCGTGTTAGGTTGTAGACCCGGGAGTGAATAAGGCACTTGGGAGATCCTCCCGCTCTCATTCCCCCTCCCCCCTGCTCTCCTTTTAATACCTGCTCCTCCAATTGAAATGAAAAATTACCTGTAATTGTTATCATTTGCAAACAAAACCTGCCAGAAGACAAACCTGCTGTTTACAATGGATGTTTTTGTTGCTCCTCGGGAAGATTCTTCGGGGAATTTCCTTCATTTGTTGTTGTTGGGTTTTTTTTTTTTTTCCTATTTTTTATTTATTTTTTACTTTTTTTTTTTTTTTTTTTTAAACGAATTCTGTCTTGAGAGAAGGCTAGAGCTTGGGAGTGGGAAGAAGCAAACAGACTCACTAGTCCAGCCTCTTGAAGGCTTGCCGCCTTGAAGACGCTGACTCACCCCGAGAGGCTGTCTTCTGGAACACTCTGTGGCTGGAGCCAGCACCTACTCATAAGGTAAAGGCAGACAGCTTATCTCAGCTACACTCCACACCAGCCTCTTCCCCAGGAAGCTGTGAGTGAGATGCACTGGGAGACATCTCATCACCTTCCCAAGAACGGTTATTTCACTTCCTCATGATTTAAACACTCACTTGACAGCTTAATGTGTTTTTTTGTAATCCAAATTGACCACCACGTAAATGCATAACAACTGTTGTTTTTTTTTTATTTTAGTTTTAGGATGCAAAGACAATAGGAATGTCTTTGTAGGAGTATATATGATTTGCTAACAGTTGCCATCTGTCTCCTAAGTTGGCGTATCTTTTTAATACCATAACACTGATTTCCAAATGGTTTGTCAAGAGCGCCGTGGTTCCACACAGTCCTTCTGGGTGAGTAGGAGCCACAACTTGGGAGGGGAGACTCATGCTCCCACCCTCCCCAGCCCCAAACTATTTCACATACTGAGCTTTTGTGTCAAGGGAGAATAAAAGTTCTTCTGTTTCAAATCAATAGTTTGAGAAACCACTGTTCTAAAATCAAGTCCAGGAGACATTCAGACTTGATCCCTCGAAATAGTCATTCAATCTCCCATCTTGTTTGCTAAAAATAGAATCACCTAAATTGCTATCAATGGCACTGTTTTCCCTCCTTCCCTCCAAAGTTCTCCAACACTTTGAGAAAGTCTACGTCTACATATATTTATGAGAAAGAAACCTAAAGTGGAAAGTAGGGGTGATGATCTGCCAATAATGGAAGCCAGCCTGCCCTCTCCCTCTGCCGTTAAACTCAGGAACCGCCATTTAGGGCCAGCTCCAAGCTGGGTGAGTGCACAAAGAAAGGGAGCAATCCAGCTGGGGGAAAATCCATCATTACTACTGAGGGGAAGACTCCTGCAGGTTTTTCTGGAAAGATTCAGTAAAGTCAGCTTGAGCACCAAGAGGGTACATCTTGCTCCTTCCAAGCCTTCTAGTCCTGCCCTGTTCTGTACTATCTCTCCCTAAACCTTCCAGCAGTGGTCCTAGGACCATTCCCAAGTCTGGAAGAATCCAACCACATGGTTTCAGGTCCTGCTTGTCTTATCTCGAACACTGGTCTTCTGAGTTCTGTTTCACCCTTCCTCAGCCCATCTTTGTACAAACCCAGAGTTCTTCAAATCTATGCAACCCGAAAACATTGCATTTGACCAGTTCTTCCACATCTTAGCTTTGGTGCCATTACCCAGGAAAGCCCTCCCCAAGCTTCTTCCACTGTTCATTGCACCTGTGCCCGTTAAGCATTGCTCACACCCACTTCTGTGCTCCTAGCCCCTTGTTACCTGACTGTAGCTTTCACCTAAGTACACACATACCTGCATTTCCGTCTCCATCAACAAATTCGTGACCTAGTTGAGGGCAGGTTTCAGCCCTAGTCATTCTTAGCTCTGTTGCTCATGCTTCTCAAGGTGCCTCAGTCAGCAATCAGAGATCTTTTTTAAAAAGCAGACTAATTCAGGGGTGCCTGGGGGGCTCAGTTAAGTCCAACTTTGGCTCAGGTCGTGATCTCGCAGCTTGTGGATTCAAGCCCTATGTCGGGCTCTGTGCTGACAGCTCAGAGCCTGGAACCTGCTTCAGGTTCTGTGTGTGTGTGTGTGTCTCTCTCTGTCCCTCCCCTGCTCACACTCTATCCCTCTCCAAAAATGAATGAAAACATTAAAAAAAAAAGTTTTTTTTAAAGCAGACCAATTCACCAAGTCTGGGGTGGAGCCTGACACTCTAACAGGCTGCCAGGAAAGCCACTGCTGCCAGTCAGTGGACCACACCCTGAGTAGGAAGGCCTGTCACAACCTCGGTGCTAAGAACACAAGGCTGGAATGATCATCCACTTCTTTCCCCCCTCCCCCTGCCATGGTTGTCACATGACCTGCTGCCAAGTCCACCTGCCAAGGCTTAGGTCTAACAGACCCACAGTAGGACCTCATATAATTAGGCTTCTTGTTGCTACAAACAATTCAGGCACATGGACAAATGGATATTTGTCCCCTATTCATCTCAGAGCTTGTGGGGCCAACCTCAAGAGGAAGCAGACCCCTGCCCAACCCCAATCTCTCAACCCTGCCTCTGCCAACAGGACTATCAACGGTCTCCCTCCGGGCACTGTTACAGTGACTGTTAAAATGGGGTAGTGGTATTCCAACAAACAAAACAACAACAAAAACAGTTGACATAACCCTTTCCTTGCTTATTGTCCAGCTTCCCACCGGAGGGTAAGGTCCACCAGTGCATGTCTATTTCCAGGCCCCAATAATCTCATCAATGCAGCACAGGGTCCTGCCTTTCACCATGACAAAGCAATTGGAGCAAAGGAAGCACTGGGGTACATGAACCACAGGCCTCCTACAAGTTCCAGGGTGCCCACGCCTTCTTTGCATGGAGGCTTTTGAACCACCCTTGTTCCTCTTGTAAGAAGCATAGATAGACCCAGAGCCAAAAAGCCAGAGATCCAATTGAAAATATCATGTCTTCACCCTGGAGAAGGGATAGGGATTTATGAGGAGACCATTCAGTAGCTTTCAATATCAGTTGCGTTTTGTTTTGGGGGTTTTTTTTGTTTTTGTTTTTGTTTTTTAATGTTGGAGCCTTCTGGAAGTGATTTCCATGGAAGAAAGAAAAAAAAGAAATAACTATTCTTTCCTGATGATCTTTAGTTTTGAGGATCCTAGTACTTCCTGTGCTATTAACATGTGTTTACGAAATAAAGCTTTCCATTTTTGTCCCAGGGCTTCAGTCTTCTAGGAAAGCTGCTTAACAAAGTGCCCACCCATGAAGCTTGGCTTGGTGGGGAGGGGCATAAATTCAGAAGATGGTTTCACTAAGGCAGCTTTAAAATTTAGAAAAATACTTAACGTCACAGTAGAGGATATTTGCATTTTCTGGCAGGAAAAAACTGGGCCTAGCTTAAAATATTGAAGGTTTTACTATTTTCTGTAAGCTTTAAGTTACAAATATCAGAAATTGTTTAGTTGAAAATTGAGAAAAGAGTTAAGAGGGACCAATATAGGCTCATCTACCCTCCATTCTATATTTCTAATACTCCACTTTTTCAGAAATATTTTCAGAGTAACCGTCAGGAACTCAATTCATATCAGCTTAAGCTAAAACGTAAAGTGAGTTGACTCACATAATGGTCAAGTTCACAGAAATACATCATCGGGAACAGCTTGATCCAGGGTTTCTACAACAGTCAGAAGTTAGATCTGTAACTCACATATGCTTCAGCACAGACAATATGAAATCATGTATATGTTGGTTAAGCTTTAATTCTAGAGACAATGTGCAGTCCTGATAGAAACATTGCATAAAGGGGTGCCTGGGTGGCTCAGTTAAACGTCCAAATTCGGCTCAGGTCACAATCTCACAGTTTATGGGTTCAAGCCCCGTGTCAAGCTCTGTGCTGACATCTGAAAGCCTGGAGCCTGCTTCAGATTCTGTGTCTCTCTCTCTACCCCTCCCCCGCTCATGCTCTGTCTCTCAAAAATAAATAGACATTAAAAATTTTTTTTAAAAACATTGTATAAAAAGGGAAACCCACCAGAGGCAAAAATGCATACACTTTTATGATCTGTCAACAACAAAGGCTTTGCCAATTAACACAGTGACTATAGGGGTGCTTGGGTGGCTTAATCCTTGAAGTGTCCAACTTCAGCTCAGGTCTCCATCTCACAGTTTGTGGGATGGAGCCCCGAGTTAGTCTCTGTGCTAATTGTGCAGAGCCTACTTGGGATTCTCTCTCCTCTGCCCCTCCCCCATGCTAGCCAGTACATTCTCTCTCAAAATAAATGAAGTTAAAAAAAAAAAAAAAACGATTATGAGTAAACAGTGGCTAACTATCACGATGGATGTTAGGAATGTTGTTTTTTTTTAATTTTTTAATGTTTTTATTTATTTTTGAGAGAGTGCATATGAGCAGGGGAGGGTCAGAGAGAGAGAGAGAGACATAGAGACAGACACAGAGACAGAATCTGAAATAGGCTCCAGGCTCTGAGCTGTCAGCACAGAGCTCGACTCAGGGCTCAAACTCCTGAACCGAGAGATCATGACCTGAGCAGAAGTCAGATGCTTAATGGACTGAGTCACCCAGGCACCTCAGGAAGGTGTTTTTAGTGGTGAACCTAAAGATATTTAAGTTATATGGATTGGCCAAGTATTTTTAAGATATTCCTATCCCTTTTAAGAATAGTAAATATCATTTCCGGCTTTTACCTCTAGGGAGTATAGCAGTAGCCATACTTGTGAGCATAGAGCAACATATATACAGAATTGTCAAATCACTATGTTGTGCACTTGAAGCTAATAACCCTGTGTGTCAACTATACTTCAATTTTAAAAAAGAAAACCCATCTAAGGGTTTTTAATTGGTAGGTGGATTTATAAGACCTCTGCTTTCCTTTATCTTCTATCCACTCAAACAGATCCACTGTTAAGTTGTGACAGAAAGGTCAACACACTTGTCCACAGTGACCCTAAACAGGGGACAGAGGCCTCTGTTCCTATGAATCCAGGCATGTGTGGATCACATGCCTCAAATAGAATAAACCTCAGATGGTCCAAGCTTGGTTCTCCTCCCCTGGCCTGAGCACAGGTTTCCTCCAATGAAACCAACATGGCCTCTGAGTGAGGAACCTGTGTAAACAGATGGCCCACCTCTGCCCTTCCCCCATCATAGATAAGGTGGGTCCTCTCCCATCACTATCCTTTCCCAACTGCCAATGCAAGGCACATCCAACAATCCCTTTTATTTAGCCATAAAAAGGAATAAAGTCCTGACACATGCTACAACAAACGCAAACCTTGCAAACATGTTGCTAGTTGAAAGAGGCTAGGCCTAAAAAACCCACATACTCTGTGGTTCCATTTATAGGAGATACCAAAAATAGGCAAATCCAGACACAGGAAGCCGACCGGTGGTTGCCAAGCAGTGGGGTGAAGGGGAACAGGGGAGCGACCGCTAATGGGCATGTTGTTTCTTTTCAGGGTGATGAAATGTTCTCAAATTCGTGTCATGGTTACACTTGTGAATGTTATTATTATTTTTTTTTTTTTTACTGTTTGTTTTTGAGAGAGACCCCGAGCATGGGGGGGAGGGGGGGGCGGGCAGAGGTGCTGACAGCTCAGAGCCTGACGCCAGGCTTGAACTCACAAGCCAGGAGATCAAGACCTGAGCTGAAGTGGGATGCTTAACCAACTGAGCCACCCAGGCACCCCTATGAATATTCTTATATTAACCTTATGAATAACCTAAGATCACTGAATTGTACAAAAAGCCAATTTTACAGTATGTGAATTCTACCTCAAACTAAAATAAAAATCATCTGTCAGTTTAAAAGAAAGGAAGTGACCTTATAAAATTACTTCGAGTAGAGAGGACTTTGGGCCACATGGGTTTGGTGCCTTCTCCTTTGACATCTAGGATGACTCAGAGAGACTCTGGATGCCATAAATGAATTGGTACTTTAATTCTGCAACGGCAGGTTACCCATGTTTTGGTTTCTCCTAAGGCTTTCTTCCCTTAAATCACAATCCCCAACCCTGGTCTTTTGCTGATGACCACTCCTCAGGAAGTCTGGAAATACTGGATGGATTTAACATGTTAAAAACCTTCCTTCTGCAGGATTTTGGGGGGGTCTCATCATGCTAATAAACTTTGTGAATCCCTGAGAAGAAAATGGTGTGCTACTTCTCACATTCATTTGACTACAGAAAGACTTAGGGTTTTTTCCCCTCCCCAAAGAAACATCTTCTGGAATTTAATTCTATGCAAAGTAGTTTAAAAAACACTCATCTCCAGAGCTATCAGACTCTTCATTTCTTTGGATTCTGTGATCTCCATACATAAACAGGTCTCATCAAAAAATGACACTTTTATTTGGTGGACTCTAGGACTGGATTCAAGCTTCATTCTTTATTGGCTATGTGACCTTAAGCAAGTCTCTTGGCTGAGATGAAGTTTTCCATCAATCTAATAGGGACAGTACCTACTCCTAAGAATTCTCTCATTTGAAGAATCCAAAGATTCCAAAAGAATCCAAAGATCAATGTAAAATGCCTAGCACATTACTTGGCACAAAGCTGGTATTTAATAAATGCGCATCCTCTCTAATAGATCATAAATCCTTTGTGAATAAATAGCCATAGATCTACCCACAACACTGGCAAGGAGCGGTTTCCACCACGGACTTTCAGGATTTGCTAAGTGCATGAATGCATCCTCAACGCCTTCTTGGCTCCACATCCTGGAGTCACACAAATCCAGGGTAGACCGTCCATGACAACATGATGGTCACAAATGGGTAGAATTCTGGAGCTCACAACTCCTACTAGAATTTTCACTAAATTCCCCCCACAAAACACCTCTCTGTGCCTTGCCCTTTAAAGACCCAAGTGTTGGGGCACCTGGGTGGCTCAGTCGGTTAAGCATCCGACTTCGGCTCTGGTCATGATCTCACAGTCCATGAGTTTGAGCCCCACGTCGGGCTCTGTGCTGACAGCTCAGAGCCCGGAGCCTGTTTCAGATTCTGTGTCTCCCTCTCTCTCTGCCCCTCCCCTGTTCATGCTCTGTCTCTCTCTGTCTCAAAAATAAATAAAAAATGTTAAAAAAAAAATTTTTTTTTAATAAAAAAATAAAAAAAATAAAGATCCAAGTGTTCCAGATCTTTGCTTAAGGACACTGATGGATGACACAATGTTGTTTTCCTACTGAGGACAGATGGACTATCTCACTGCAGAAAGCCTTAAAGCGAGAAAACAATCCATCCAAAGACAAAAAAACACAGCACTTGGGCTTTGGAACCAGACCACCTGGGTTTGAATCACAGTCAGTCACATGTGACCATAAGCAGGTACTTAACCTCCTCATGCCTCAGTTTCTTGTCTAAGCACTGACCTGTAGGGCTGTGGAGAGGATTAGCATTAGTAAATGAGAAGTGCTCAGAGCAGTGCTTAGATCATAGTAAGTACTCAGTAAATACTGACTGTCAGGGGACCTGAGTAGCTCAGTTAAGAATCCAATTCTTGATTTTGGCTCAGGTCATGTCGTCATGGTTCATGAGATCAAGCCCCAAGTCGGGCTCCACATCAACAGTAAGGAGCCTCCTTGGGAGTTTCTCTTTCTGTCTCTCTGTCCCTCTCCTACTCACACTTTCTCTCAAAACAAGCTTAAAAAATACTGACTGCTATTTATAGTAATTGATATATTATTAATTCTTAATCATAAACCTTTCAGCCCTGTTCAACCCTTGTCTCATTTAACTGTCCTCTGATATCATGGTTGAAACCTAAGACTCAGCAATAGTGAGTCTATTGAAAAAACTATATTCATAGAACAAGTGTGAAAATTTCTTTTTATTGGCATTAAAAGGGAATTTTCAGGCTGTAATACCGGCTCTTTATTCCTCAAAGGGAAGTAGTTACTGTAATGATGTACTTTGAGCCACACGGCTAGTTAGCACCTTCTCTCTTCATTGGAGAACCATGAAATCTATTATGTTCCCTTAGGAGGGCACTATTCAATGAGAAATTGCTACATTTGTAAAGAACATATTGACCATGATGGAAAGATTTTATCCAAATCTACGCAGTGATGACAAAACTGGCTATGATTAAAAGGTTTCGGGCAGTCTACTTCTCAGGGACAAAACCTAGAAACAAATGTCATGATACCCATAAAAATGCCTTGATGGGTCACAGGACACTGAGCTAAGTCTTTATCTCACATTCCAGCATAGATGGCTTCAAACTGCTTCAAGCAGTTTTTAAATGTTTTCAGCGCAACCCTTTCTCAATCAAAATCTTAGATGAAACTCAAATATATAAATGAAGACAAAACATTGCTGAGTCACTCTGGGTTCAAAACCATAGGACAGCAGTTCCTTCCACCCATCAGTGATTCCTGAGCTCTTCAAAGAATTTTCCAGACTCTGAGATCAATATGAGGTCTCATGAGCCCCCTCCTCCAATAAACTCAGATACTAACTTTAAGATCAGGAAAAGTAGGTGAGGAGATGGTCTTACAAGCCAAGAGACTGAAATGATCCCCCAAAGACAGATCCCTCTCTAAAGGGATTTGCCAAAATTATTGGGTCATACAAGTTCTAAAGTGCATTCAAGTAAATAATGTTCATTTTTTTTCCTTCTCACTCTAAGTGGGCTCTTGAGGAATATCAGATCAGCTGGAGACAAGTCTAAGCAGCTAGGCTTTCTCGGGGCACCTGGCTGGCTTAATCAGTTAAACTCCTGACTTTTCTTTTTTTTTTAAAACGTTTATTTTTGGGAGACAGAGTGAGACGGAGCAGGAGCATGGCAGGGGCAGAGAGAGGAGGGACACAGATTCTGAAGCAGGCTCCAGGCTCTGAGCTGTCAGCACAGAGCCCAACTTGGGGCTGGAACTCACAAACTGCAAGATCATGACCTGAGCCAAAGTCGGACGTTTAACCGACTGAGCCACCCAGGCATCCCAAGCTCCCGACTCTTGATCTCGGCTCGGGTCATGATCTCAGTCATGAGATTGAGCCCTATGTCAGGCTCTGCATTGACAGCATGGACCCTGCTTGGGATTCTCTCTCTCCCTCTCTCTGTCCCTGCCCTGCCCCCACTCCACAAAAAAATAAGTTTTTTTAAAAACCTGCTTTCTCCACACACCTCATTTGTAGTTTAAGTAAATTTGCAACTCTATGTATTCCCTAATGACCTTCTCATTCTAGACCAGGCTTTCTCAACTTCAGCACTAACAGCATTTTGGCCTGGATTACTGTTTGGGGAGCAGGGTAGGGGTGCAGAGGCAGGGAAGGCAGGGTCCTGTGCATCCTGAGGTGTCGCAGCATCCCTGGTCTCTCAAAGTAAGTGCCAGTAGCAATCCCCACATTGTAACAACCTAAAATACCTCCAGACATTGCCAAATGTTCCTTGGGGAGAAAAAATGCTCCCATTTGAGAACCCTGTTCTAGACTCATCCCTTCCAGACCATTTCCCATAGCGGCGGGAGAAATCTAAGACAAGCTAACCACGAGCCTCCCTGGGCGCGTGATGAGCTCTGATCAACACCCGGGGCAGGCAGGAACTTCCACAGCTCCTTGCAGGCTTCAGAAGGTGCCCTTTGACCACAGGCCCTTTGTGAGTTGAGTCAACCTCCATTGGCATTTTGACCTCCTGCAGCCTTCACAATCCCCCGAACATCACATAATGGCCTCAAGATTTGTTCATACTCTTGACACTTTGTATTTGCTTTCCCCTATGTCTACAATCTCCTTTCTCAACACATCCATCTCCCTGAGAGTTTTTTAAGCCATCAGACAAAATTCTACCCATGTGCCAAGTTGTACAAGTTCAAGGCTAGGCAATTCCTGTCAAGACTTTGTACAAATTGCAATTATTGATTTACTCATCTTCTTCTCCTAGAGATCAAAAATTCCTTGCAGAGTTTCTACATATTCAGCACTCACCACCTCTGATAGAATTTAGTAGGCTAATACTTTCCCACACCTCTTCAAAATCAAAATTTTGAGGGCTACAATAATAAAGTTAAATGCCACTAGAGCAGGGGAGAAAAAGAGAAACATAAGCCACAAAGGAATATTCAGCAGGAAAAAAAAAGAGACTGAAATTTCTCATATGTAGTAAGGACATCAAGACAGCAATAGATACACTTTGGAGAACTAAGTAATCAACTAACTTCAGTCCTAAGGATTTTTAAGATTGCTGGAGAAAAATAACCCGGGTTGAAACTAATTTTGAGCCTTCTCTTCCAAAAGCTGTGTACCAACCAAAAGCTATGTATTAGGTTAAATCTCCACTGGCTTCTCTAAATTTGTGTGCAGACAAATTGCAAACATCACACCATCCAGTGGTCACCAAGTCTGCTTTTAACAGGCTGATTGATTTTTATAATGTTCCAGGCAATTTCAAGTTGTCAGTAAGAACTAATTCTGTCTCATTACTGTCTTCACTCTTGGCAGCTCTGTGACCACTTATTGGTTTTTTTGTCTTCATGTTCATTTTCTTCTGCTAATTCTAAAGTCTTTTTTCCCCTCTTCAGCCCCATTCAAAGGTCTGAAGTTATAATCATAGGATGCCCCCAGAACAATTATAGGTGCAAACCTTGGCTCTTCTCATGGGTTCCAAAGCTGAACCCTGAAGGTCCACATCCCATGAAACCTTTTGCAAACCCAAAGCCATTAGAGCCTGCGATGCTGTATTGCTTCATCAATGCAGCGACTCTATAGTGGATGCCTTCTCTCGAGCTGATATTAAACCAACTTGTCAATCCGTAATTGTGCAATTCCACACTCTCATTTCATGCAGCTTGGCCAAAGAATCTGACCGACACCCACATGACCCCTCTACATCTATTTCCATACCATCTAAAATTCTAATAATTTATGAACTGTTTTACTCAGAACCCCTATGGTGGGTAAGGCCTCATCACCCTGAGATCTTAACAAGAGCATTTTACAGTAGCAGGATTATTAAACACATTCCTAACACCGTTTGGATATTCAGAATAAAATTCTTGCCATTAAACAGAAACGCAGGCAATTATTCCCTTTATATCATACATGCTTCTTAGTGGAAGCCACTGTAAGACCTGTACTCCAAAAGCACTAGAGACATAGCATGGAAAGTATTATAAATAAAATACTCTAGGCCTTTTCCCCTAGTTGGGGAGGTCTAAATTTTAGGAGGAAAAAAATGATAGATCTTCCCACAAGATACATCATACCTTATACCACATGGATTATTGAGAACCAAACATTCTTCAGGTGGAACCAGTAAGATGAATAAAATATGCTTGTGCCCTGAGGAACTCAAAATCAACTGAGGCCCTTAAAACTGAGACAGTGCCATAAAAGCAGCGTAGACTCTAGGGGTCCAGGGAGGAAGGAAGCACCGATCACTTGGAACTGAGCACCAGAGAGAGTCAGGAGCAGTGTCTGGATGGGAGGTCCCAGAGAATTATGAAAGGTATCCAAAGAGCAGAGAACAGCCAGGACAAGGTAAGACTTCATGTCCCTTTCTAGAATGGTGTAGGCACAGCCAATAACGCCAGGGAGCATTAGTAGGCTTTAGGAAAAGGCAGTATGGCAACAGATGAAGCTATAGAGGCAGACATTGGAAACAGCCTGGATTATCCTACACACAAGAGAAATTTTAAATTAATGATGTATCTGTTTTAGAAATCAACCAAGATTGCCTCAATACTCCCCTCGGCTTGACTAAATTTCTTCCTGACTAAGCACCTGACCTCCCTTTTCTTAGAGCATTTTCTTTAGAAAACATAAATTCTTAGGGGCACCTGGGTGGCGCAGTCGGTTAAGCGTCCGACTTCAGCCAGGTCACGATCTCGCGGTCCGTGAGTTCAAGGCCTGCGTCGGGCTCTGGGCTGATGGCTCAGAGCCTGGAGCCTGTTTCCGATTCTGTGTCTCCCTCTCTCTCTGCCCCTCCCCCGTTCATGCTCTGTCTCTCTCTGTCCCAAAAATAAATAAACGTTGAAAAAAAAAATTTTTTTAAATAAATTCTTTCTCTGCCCATCTGAAGTATACATACATCTTGGTAAAAAGCCTCTTGCCAGTTTCACAGTCCAGGACTGTCTTAAAGACTTGGGAACCATCTCCTGAAATGCAATCAAAAGAGATATACCCTCATCACCCAGTTTCTAGGATGAGAGCAGTTGAGGACAGTTGAATGCAGACCAAATTGTGTCCTCTCTCCTCTATTACAATAGCCTTTAACAAAGTCTTCCTTGCCAGTTTTGCTCTGTACAGGTTAGTTTTTGCCTTGACAAAATATTCTTCCTTCTTGGACCCTGAATCCTCCTTCAGCTAACCCCTCCCCCCATTTCTGTTCCCTTTTACAGCAAAACTCCTTCTTAGACTTGAGTATATCCTGTCCCCCAGTCCACCCCACTCCACTCTGACTTCTGTACCCACCACTCCACCAAAACTGCCCAGTCGACCTCACCAATGAACTCCGATTAGGACTTTGTTAAATCAACACTTGTTAAGTGGAGCACAGAGTGCCCATAGGTGAATTGCACTTCAACAGACCCTAAGAGAAATTTAGATCATCAAGATGATTACTCACAGATTCTGGTGGAGGGGTGTGGTACACCTTGTGTGGCCACCCTGGGAAGTCAAAGCAGAATGCAGACAGAGAGGCAAGACTTGGGGCACATGCATTAGGGTCTGCGGGTAGAGTGCTTTGGGGTTCGTGGGCTATGACTGGATTGGTCAATTCAAACCAGAAGAGTAGAGGTTTGATAAGCTCTACAGGGGTCTTGCAGAGTCTAGCATCAGTTCTGTGGGCCACTGAGCCAAACAAATGGATGCCAAGACAGCTATGTTATGGAGTCACTTAGCTAAGTTCTCAGCACTTCCCTTGCTAAATCCAAGGGAAACTTTCGGTCCTCATCCTACTTGACCAACCGGCAGCATGTGACTCAGCTGATCACTCCACCCTTCTGGAAATATCTTCAGCTTCCAGCTCTTCACACTCTTCCTCTTTCCTCTAGCTGCTCCTTCTCAAGTTTCTAGTCACCCTCTGACCTGTAACTTTGAAGTTACACCTCTTCTCCTCAGATGCTCACTCCTAAGGGTTTTCATCCAGGCTACCACATTAAGTACAATGTATTTGCTGAACGCATCTCCAAGTGCATGTCTTCAGCCTCTACCTTGTCCCTAAACTCCAGATGTGCATTCCAATGGGTTATAGACAAGTGATTAGTAAACACCTCTACTTGTATGTTTTACAAGCAAGTCAAACTTAGCTTGTCCAAGACTGAGCTGTTTCCCGCTCAGACTTGATCCCTCCTCCACATTCTTCCCCCTGAAGTTGCTTAGTTAAAAAAAAAAAAAAAAGGCATGCACACACACGCTCACACACACTCACACCTAGAATCGTCCTTGAATCCACTTTGTTGTGTAACTACTTCCAATTTGTCATGACATCATGCACATACTTTCAAAATATACCAGAATCCAGTCAGTTCTCACTTCTCCTCCTGCAACCACCTTGGTCAGAGTGGTCACCTCTTGCCTGGATAATCGAAATGACCTGCCAGCTGTCTCCCCTTCCTGTGCCACCCCGACTCTGTCATTGCGGCAAACACTTGATCCGATACATGACTCTCCAGCTCACAACTTCCCTGGGGTGTCTACGTGGCGCAGAGCACAGCCACAAGCATCTAGGAGGAATCCCATGACTGGCCCCCACTCTACTATGTTATCAGTAAGACTTGTGGTCAACAGTAGGCTATTAGCAGTTAAGTTTTTGGCAAGTCCAAAATTATATACCGATTTCCAACTGTGCAGGGGGTGGGGGTTGGTGCCCCTAACTCCCCTGTCCCTGGTAGCTCAATGGCCAACGGTACTTTCTATCAAAAGCTGTGATGCACACTGCACAGGGGAGTAACGAGCAACGGAAGTGCCTGGATCACAAATCTTTTCTTCCTAGCTAGCTAGTCCCCAGCCTGTGACAGGTGAGCCTCAGCGTGTCCTACTCTGATGGCAATTCCTATTTTCTTCCCCAACAAGGCTAGTCTCAACCCTGCTATGCCAACTTCTGCTCCCTCTGTGTCTGAATGTCAGAAACTCACATTGAGGAAGAAAGGATAAAGCCCAGGAGAGGCACAGGCAGGTGGAACCCCACATTTGTTCTGACATCTGATTGAAGCACAAGTGAAATGAGCCTTATGCTGTCCTCACCAAGTTCTAAATATGATGGACTGTGCTATACACACAACCCTTGAATAAGAACTTGAGATAAATTGATTGGGAAACTTTCTCTCTGAAAAATGGTCTCAACCTGAGAGCGCCAGTTTTTCTGCACCATTTTTAGTATCTATTTTTGCAAACCATTTTTCAAAAGTCACCGCTAGCAATAAGTCTAGAGCGTTCATTTCCAAACTTGAGCATTTTTATGCAAACTTTTCATCTTCCTGGGCTAGATAAGCCCAAGAAGAAACATTTCATTTATTATATGGGCTGCAGGGCGAAGGCTTGCCACACGAGACCACAAGCTCCATGAGAGCAGGAATTTCTGCCTGGTTTGTTCATTCAGTGACCCCAGCACCTAACCCAGTGTGTCCAAATCAAAAGAATACGATAGATGTTAGTTGATTAATGTCACAGGATGACAGTCCTTGTGCTGTAGGATAGGTCTGGCACCACTCTCCCCTTGAGAATTCAGATATTGATGGAGCTTCCTTCAAGATCAATGGCATGCCCTGATGAGAAATAGGGCATGTAGGAGGAAAGCATGTGAGCCAAAACTATCTATTTAGCCTTAAGTGGAAACTCTCAAGAGACACGTACCAAAGGAGCTGGTGGGAGGCTCAAAGTAACAGCTCTTCTCAGGAAGAGCTATGTCGTGCTAGGAAGTCACTTAACATTAATAACAACAAACACTTATATAAATGCCAGGCTTTAATCAAGTGCTTTGTGTAAATTACCTCACTTAATCCCCAGAACAGCCTGTCAAGCAGATACTGTTATCATGTCCCTTTAACAGACTGAAAAACCGAGGCACTGAGTTCAATTAACTGCCCATTTTCACATACCCAGCTTGGGTCAGAACCAGAATTTAAGCCAGGGAATCCTGTTTAAGTATCTGGGTTCCAGATATCACCACTGTGGCCACTTTGGCCTCCCAGGACCTCCAGAATCCCTGTTTCCTCTCTAAAGAGGGTAGGAAAAACGGCCGGGGGGGGGGGGGGGGGGGGGCGGGGGGAGCAGAGGGGATGATGGATCAGTAGCCTTCCAAACCTCCTCAACTACAGGACTTTTTTTTTTTTTTAAGTTGATTTATTTTGAGAGAGAGAAAGTGCAAGCACAAGTGGGGGAGGGGCAGAGAGAAGGAGAGACAGAGCCCCAAACAGGCTCAGCTCTATCACCATCAGCACAGAGCCGGATGTGGAGCCCCAAGACACAAAACGTGAGATCATCACCTGAGCTGAGATCAAGAGTCAGATCCTTAACCAACTAAGCCACCAGGGCGCCCCAGGACTGTTTTCTTAAAAGAAATTCTACTTGGCTAGCCAAATTCATAGACACAGGAAGTAGAATGGTGGTTACTAAGGGCTGGGGCACTGTGGTGGGGAAAGGGGAGTTGTTGTTTAAAGGGGTTAGAGTTTCAGTTTCTGCAAGATGAACAAGTTCTAGAGACGTGTTTCACAACAACGTGAATATACTTAACACTACTGAGCCTTCAAGTGATTAAGATGGTAAATTTTATGTTATGGGTTCTTACCACAATAAAAATGAAAGAAACCTTACCTAGAGGCTCCATAAGTAAAACAGAAGTGTTGCTGCCTGATGCAGCAGAGCAAGAGCCTAAGACACCAGCCTCCTGGCTTCTGTTCCCAGACTCCCACCAGAATGGAGCCCCGGGACTCTCTGTGATGCCTCGTTGATCACTGTGACACAAAGGCAGTGGTGCTCAACTGCTACCCCAGCTGGGAAGGCTACTTCTATTCCCACTTTAGTCATGGGTGAGGCTCTACCTCTAGTCCATGGTCACCCCTGAAGGCCCAGCCTCTGCCTGTTCTGGGGACATAATGAGTGTCCAGGACCCCCAGATAGAAGGGTGAAGGGACTAGCTCAGAAAAGACCCCTCCCTCTCCACCCCGCCCCCCCACCGCCAGAGAAGCATTAATGACAGCCCATCCTTCCCTATCCTCTGTGCACAATATGGTTCTGAGCCTAAGGAGATGTGGGCTGCCATAACCAGTTCATAGCAAGATAACCAAAGAACTCCAAAACCAAAGTGAGAGCATCAGCACCTATTGTTTCATTAAAGGATATATATATATATCCTAACTAAAAGAACAATTACCATCTTTGACGGTCAAGTTCATCTTCCTCAGGTCCTCAACTGACCTACTTCAATCACATGTACATTGCCCAGTACCTGAAACTTACCTCAGCACGTGTGTTCTCTTCTGACCCAGTTTATATGGAGCTGACTGAAAAGAGGCACAGATCAGGAAAAGCAGGATTTTCAAAAGGAAACCCTAGTTTACATCTGCACCAACACTTTTGCCCACCCCAGGAAATTATTTGGTTACTCCTACAGTGTAACCCCTTTCTCTTTGTTTGGGAACATGGTGATTATACTCACAAGAGGGAATAAGTAAGATAAAGGGCCTAGCACACGCTAGATTTCTCATTTGGCCAGCAGAATGAGAAATCATCTGAACACATCCCTGTGGAAAAAATAATCAATTTTTCATATACTTGTTATAGGTTTCATAAAATATATCGTGCACATATTTTTAAAAGAAAATGGCTTTTTAATGATATTTAAAATATATGGCACAGCAAGAATTATTTAAAACGTGTTTCTGAGGCCTCAAGTTTGGTTCTCCCTGTTAAAATATAGATGATTTGGATAAGTCTGTCTTCTTGGGATAAATGTGTGACCTAGCTCATCTTGTTATAAAGCTCATGTGAAGGAACTTGGTATTCAGGCAGTTAAGGAATTAGTATAAATCCTCCCAAGGTATTCGATCCCCTGAACTTCTACCAGTTACCAGTTGTCTGTTGACCTGTGTGCATTCAATCACTACTCTTAACCCAGGGGACAGCAAAACATAGAGAAAGCAAAACATAGAGAAAGTCCACACAGAGAAGAAGAGGAAGCAGAGCTGAAGCCAACCAAATGTGAACACCGCCCATCCAACACGTGTTTCCTGGGCTGTTGGAGCAGGGGCAGGAATGTAGGGATACATGATGCAGGTGGTCTGGGTTCTGAATCCCTGATCCAGGCAGATTACCTTCGTTTTTGTGAGTAAATGGCTTGATTTTCCATATCGGTGAGCATGCTTTTCGTGGGAATACATGTCCATCCTAAGAGGAAGACTATGCCCCTAGACCCGTGCCCAGCCTCATATGAGCATTTAATGTAGGTCTACAGAGCACAGGTAAGAATTAGAGAACAACTTTATCACCACAACTGGGGAAACAGGCATCTTCAAAGCCATGGTTAACAAGTCATGAGGGGTTTGTCCATAGAGCATGGACTGGCTCATCTACCCCTGTTCTAGAAAACCAAGGTGTTTTCTCCACTCTCTGCCAAAGAGAGACATGGCTGAAGTATATCTGGCACCACACACACACACACACACACACACAACTGAATGGATGGATGAATGGATTTTTTTTCATCTACCTGAAGCAGATCCAATATACAAAAACAAGTTTGGGGGAAAAAAAAAAAAAAAACCTTGGCTTTTATCGTGTAAGTTAAACATTACACTACTTTTGTGTCTAACATCTTCCTCCAAGAAGCTATGAAGACGTTCGACATCACTTATGTCAGAATAGACAATCCAGCTAAGATAAAGGGATATGCCCAAAACAAAGATCATATCAAATATATGACACCAACTTTAAAGCTTCAGGAGTTTACAAAAAAGAAAGTCACTCCAGGAACAACTTGACTGATAGGATATGGAGCAGTGGGTGTTGAAGGCCTTGAAAGATGGTAGGCTTTAGATTACTAAAGGGGTGGAGGAGGCATTTTGAAGAGATAGAACACAAGCCAAGATCTAGCAGCAGAAACAAGCCTCCTGTTTGCCAATAGCTAGGACAGCCCCGGCCCTGACCAGGGCTGCAGGAAATAGGGCTTATTATAGGGTGGAGGCTGGCCATAGAGGAAAAGCTAACAAGCTGCCTGAGAGGTTGATTTGCTACCTCGGGGAATCATTTTAGGGTCTTGAGTAGGAGTAACAGGGTGTTCCAACAGGAAGGAGAGAACTCACCCCAGGACTGCTTTAAAGAACACACTCCCCTTGACACTGAGTCAGTGATTTCATTTGCACTCAGCTTTTCAATATCCTGTCTCGGTGGTTCCCATCTTACAGGCCACAGAGTTACGGCAGCGGTCCCCAAAGTCAAGTAAGCGCTGCCTGGAGAATGACTTGCTCCCGGAACATGGCCGCTATCGTGTTCTCATAAATGTAGACACAGTGTGAGACCTAAAATGCAAATTCACTGAAAAGCAACAGTAACCAGAGTCACCCCAGGCACCAGCCCCGGTGTCACTGGCACCAATCTTGCCCTATTCAGCCGTACTTCAGCCTCCACCAAAATGCACTCTTGAAATAAATAAAATGACCCTCAAGCATTTCTAGGAGTTTCCGGGAATTTTGTACCTGTGCCTGCAAATGAGTTCATGCTCTCCAGACAGCCGCTGGGTGGCGCTGCGTCTGCAAGGCTCCGTCTCCAGCTCCTTCTCTCACCCCTTGCCCCCGACCCCTGCAGGGCCAGAAGCTGCAGGATGGTTGGTTCATCGAGAGCAGGGGAAAACCCTGCTTGCTTGCTTTTGAGCTACCCCTCCCAAAGCGGGCATCTTTGTGCCACACATACTATTTTACCAAGGAATTTTTTTAAGGTTTATTTATTTTTGAGAAAGAGAGGGAGCATGAGCAGGGGGAGGGGGATAGAGAGGAGACAGAGAATCCAAAGCAGGCCCTGAGCTGTCAGTGCAGCAGAGCTCAATCTCACCAACCATGAGATCATGGCCTGAGCAGAAAAGGGACGCTTATCAGACTGAGTGCCCCACCAGGATTTTTTTTTTTTTTAAACAAAAAGACTACTTCTAAGGTTTTCATTACAGCCCCTAAACTATAAATGACAACCATCCGATACAGGTGGGTCAGGAAGACAAATACCAGGGACAGATCCCATTCTATGCTCATCATGGTCTCCCATACACTGCTGTCAGAAAGCAGATCCTCTTTGACCCAAATTAAATATCAGAGCGTGTGAGTGAAAAGTGTGGGAGGATGTTCACTACAGATCCTTAGTTAGCACGCCGAAGAATACCAGGTATAGAAAGAGTTGTGACATTTCTATGGTAGGATGACAGGGGGCTATTAAAAACGAGATGGTTAGCTCAACAGTACTGCTATGGAAGATCCAAGGTGCATTCAGTAAAACCAGTCTGTCGAAACCGGTAACCAAAGAGTTAACACGGCAGGTAGGCACAGCCCCACGCTTTTACCCCAATCTGCTCATTCTAGGAATGCAGCATACTACACGTTTCTCCCAGATTCTTGCCTGACACCATGATAGTCAAATGTTAATCGTTTTTGCAGATACTCCAGGTTTCAAGAAGCTGGCCAGAACCAGTCAGGACCACTGACCTCCTCTTTGAGCACAACAAAATGAAAAACCCTCCCCTACTTAGTAACTTCCCTTATCTGATTTTGAGTCACACAGCTCCTATCCCCTTCACCCAGACCCTTTTCCACATCCCTTTAAAGATCACGAGGGGCACCTGGGTGGCTCAGCTGGTTCAGCACCCAACTTCGGCTCAGGTCATGATCTCGAGGTTGGTGGGTTCAAACCCCACATTGAGCTCTGTGCTGACAGCTCAGAACCTGGAGACTGCTTTGGATTCTCCCCCTCTCACTACCCCTCCCCTGCTCACACTCTGCCTCTTTCTCACTCTCTCTCAAAAAAAAAAAAAAAAAAAAAAAAAAAGATCCCGGACTCTTCCCCTTCCCAGAGGTGGATTTGAGGCTTACCATCCTGTCCCCTCCTGTGGCTACCTCTTGAATAAACCCCTTCCTCACTGTGTACTTCATGTCTCAGTGATTGGCTTTTGCTGCATGCGTGGACAAACGTGGGTTCAGTTATACAATCAGGAGACATTAGGCATAATGTGATCCCATTTCCAAATGGAGGATGGTGGAGGAGGAAAGAAAGAGGTACATATGGTATACGTCAGGAACAAAGCCTGTTGTAGTACTGACATTTCCCCCACCCCCATTCCTAAAGCGGAGTGGTTTCTTACTACACGGATCCATTTTAGAACTTACCTGGGAGACAAAGACAAGTGCTAAGAGCCCTCAGTTGGCTGAATTGTCTCCAACTGCTTAAAATCTGGACCATGGGAGGAGAAAAATCTGGCTGAAGTAGGATGTAAGCATCCACCGCTTGGTCAAGTCCCATGTAACCCCTCCACGGAGTCTGCCAATAAACCCATGACCAAGATCTAGAACACCAGTGAGGTTTGGGAATCAGGCTTGTGTTTCTTTTGCCTGTTTCTGTGCTGCCTATGAGGTGAGAATAAGGAGCCTAGTCGAAGGCTGCAGGTTTAAGAAAGGACCAAGGAAAGACATTCCAGAAATTGTCCCAGTGGTTACCTCTGCAAAGTTAGATTAGTACTAATGGACTTTGTTACAATGAACATGTATTATATTCATGCTTTTAACAGCTCTGTCTCTTACTAACACTCAGACAGGAATTTGGGTAAGGCAGGTAGGGTGCAGAGTTTAAGGAAGCATTGGCTCTCGGGATCTTGCCAGCTCAGTCAGCAAACGCCCCCATGAGGGGCTGCTTGCTTAAATTTAGCACCCTAGCCACCCTGCTGGCCTCACCCCAGTCCTGGCTTTTCCAGTTAACTCTCAGAGCTCTGAAACCTATGTTTGTTTGTTTTTTTTAATTTTTTAATGCTTATTTGAGAGCAAGTGAAAGCATGAGCACAAGAGTGTGCAAGCAAGGGAGGAGCAGAGAGAGGGAGACACAGAACCACAAGATTGTGACCTGAGCTGAAGTCGGACACTCAACCAAATGAGCCACCCAGATGCCCCCCGAGTCCCATTTAAATTCAAGCTGGATGCTATCTGCCACACACACAATACAGAGCACGCGGTCATTGCAAAAGTATTTTCACATACCTATTTCACCAATTCTTTACAATAATCTTGGAGGAAAACAAGATAGGTATTCTAATTCCCATTCTACAGATGCAAGACTAGAAAGGTTAAGACACCCATCCAAGGGCGCACTGCTAAGTGGCATAGAGCTCAACCCAGTTCAGCTGACTCCAATGATTCCCACCCCCTAGTGTTTCCATGGCACTGGGCACACACGAAAAAAATGATACTGTTCTCGTATCAAAGAGAAGTGAATCTCTGAAGCAAAACGTAACCCAGATATTCACATCTTCCATCAAATAAGGCTCTGCATCCACCTTGCTCCCTTAGCAACCACAGCAGGCAGAAGCCCATAGAAGATGAAGGCACCCTCCAGTCAAGATGGCCGCACCACCAGGAGCAACCTTTCATGAGGGCTTACAAGCAGGTCCATGGCTGTGGGTTGGGACCAGGTGCGAGCCATAGAAAGTTTTTGCAAGCCTGGGGGAAGGGGTGCACTGCCCAGGAGACCTTAATCTAAGAGAATCTGAGTTAGAAAAAGCTAACAGGAACGCAAGCCACTACTGGTGGTCAGCACGTCCAGTGTTTCTCTTAGACGTTAGCAAAAGGGATAATATAGCACCATCAGCCGCAAACCTAAAAGCTCAGCCAGGTGGCCTGGTGACCTGGAAGTTTGCTTAGGGAGTTAGTTCAGGCAGCCCCTGAACGGCCCTTTCTGTCCAGCGCCGTTTTAGGGTATTGCAAGATCCCAACACTGCACTTGATAAAAATGAAGTCTATCTCTCCCCCTCTGCCTTCTGAGGATTTGATTTTTCTGTTCCCAATGGTACTCTTTTAAAACTGAAGTAAATAAATAAGAAACCGGAAAAATACTCTGGCTTGCTAAATGTGTGTGTTTCCATTCACGGAGGCTGTATCACAGCTGGCAGAATTCTTCCTGTTCTTGTTTACCTGCTCCTTTAAGAAGAAAAACAACTCATTCCTCTCTAACCTGGGGGTTCAAGTATACTGTTTAGCCAAGTCTTTGCCTCCCTCTTCTGTTGAAAAGAGAAATAACATGCAGCAAATCCAAGTTCCGAATTTGAGAAAACTCTTACGAGGAACTCTACCCTAGGATGTTTACATAAGCTGTGTAAAGTGGCTTTAAAGAGAATCTGGTATTACAGTGTTATCCATATAACACTCAGATTAATACTTCCCAGAAAAAATAAACTTTAAATCAGAAAAAATCCGGGTAAATTGCACACCACCTGGGTAACTGAACAAAATCAATGGAGAGATTCCTTGGTCACTGGACTAAAAGATTCAAGATTGATTTTTCTCCCCTTTTTAGTAAAATACGAAACTCCCCAGCAACCTGAAGTATGACTGGAGGCTTGTATCTTGCAAGAATTTATGTGGCAAAGACATAGCAATTTATCTAAAAACTTTCCGTCAACAGCTATACAGAAGGCTGAATTTGCATGATCTCATCAGGCAATGATTTTTGAAAGCATTAACTTCAAAACTAGGGGGGGGGAAACTCAAGTTTCCTGCCAAGTGTCAGAAACCTCTTTTTTTTGTAAACACAGTTATATCTTAAAATAATCAACTATGACCTCTTGCAATATTCAGGGATACGCAGGGCACTGTGAATTTTCTAAAGGGCCTCATGCTTCCATAAAGCCATGGAAGATTCCTTTAAGGGAGTTTTTCTTTTTGAGGCAGATGTCCGTGCACCATGGACTACTGCTGGGCCCGCTTTAATTACGAACTGTTTCCACGGTGGGGTCATCTGGTATCCACACAGTGCTGCTCCTGACCACTACTGAGCATTGTATTAGGCACTGTGCACATATACAATGAGTAATGATTATTTTCTTTCCCAGCCTAAGAAACTGAGAATTTAAAGTAACTTACCTGAAACGGCAGGTTAGGTGAGAGGCAGAGCCACGGTCCTAGACAACAGAAACTGGATGTCTGTGCTCCTGAGGGCAATGCCGCCTCTTTGGGTTTTTTTATTTACTTCTTCTGACAGAGCGTGAGCATGTGGGAGAGAAGGAGAGAATCTCAAGCAGGCTCCATACCGCCAGCACAAAGCCCGCTGTGGGCTTCAACCCACGAACCTCGAGACCACAACGCGAGCCAAAGTCAGAGGCTCAACCAACTGGACCACTGAGATGCCCCTACACCACCTCTTTTAAAAGCTCCTCCCTTACCAGGCAAGAAAGCGCACCTGAGACCAGTATTTCTCTGGTGATAAGAATCACCTGGAAAGCTTATCCACTACAGTTTCCTGAACCCCCTGCCCTGGAGATTCTGACTCCTCAAATACCAAGAAACCGTGGTTTTAACAAATGATCCAGGTGATTCTTATCCTCAGAAAATTACGGGAATGGTCTCAGACCAGGGGTCAGCAAGGTAAAGGGCCAGAGAGTATTTTTGGCTTTGTGGAACATATGGTCTCTCTCACAACCATTCAGTTGTCATGGTAATGCAAAAGTAGCCAGAGAAATTTCATAAATGAATGGCGTGGCTGTGGTCCAATATTTAATTTACAAACAACAGGTGGCTGGCTCTAGTTTGCTAGTCCTTATCTCAGACGTTCATGGTGTCGTTAAGAAGAGCCATTAATGCTTGCTGTTTGTCACCGTACTAAGGTTGCTTCTCAATTGGGCGACTGATCCAGTGAAAATCTCCCCAACACCATGAGGCATCACCTACATCAAGAGGTATAGTCAAAGTTGTGTCTTCCCTCCCTCTTCAGGGAGCAGCACTTCTAATGTCAGATGCAGGTTTGTGACCAACTCTGTCATCGCAACTCATGACATAGGGGAAGACATACGTAGGTCAGGCACAGGCCAATAGGCAAAGCTTTCACTTCCGCCTGTTGGTAAGTGCGTTAGGCAGAATTCTACGATGGCCCCCGAGTTTTCCAGCTCCCTGAATACACACCTTCTTCCAATTATCCGATTACACAGGAATTTAAGTGCCTCTCTGCAGCAATTTTGCAGATGTAATTAAGGCCCCAAATCGGTTAATCCATACCTTAAGATATGGAAATCATCTGGAGTGCCTGGGCGGCCCAGTCGGTGAAGGTCCTGGCTCTAGGTTTCAGCTCAGATCATGATCTCACAATTTCATGGATTTGAGCCAACATCGGGCCCTGAGCTGATGGTGATGGTGCAGGTCCTGCTTGGTATTCGCTCTCTCTCACGTGAGCACTCTCTCTCTCTCTCTCTCTCTCTCTCTCTCTGCCCCTCCCCCAATCGCACTGCCTCTGTCTCTCTCAAAATAAATAAATAAAACAAAAACAAAAACAAAGAAGGAAATCACCCTAGTGAGCCTGATCAAATCAATTAAGTCCTTTAACCCTGAATCCAGAAGTCATGGAGTCAGAACCAACATGAGAGGAAGATATGACTTGAGGGAAGAGTCTCTATTTTTGGCGTTAGAGATAGAGAGGGCCACGAGGCAGGAAAAGTGGGTGACCTATAGCAGCTGAGAGTTCCCCAGCTGATAGGCAGCCAGGTTAGGTGTCCTCAGTCCTACAACCATAAGGAAACGAGTTCTTCCAATGACTAGTGAGTTTGGAAGAGGACGCGGGAACCCAGGTGAGCACCGAACCCCAGCCAACACCTTGACTTCAACTGGGTGAGACTCCAGCAGAGCAGAGATCCAGCCACGACATGCCTGGGCTTCTGACCTCCAGAAACTGTGAGACAATAAAGCGATGTACGGAAAACTGCCAACTTTGTGCTCATTTGTTACACAGCAATAGAAACCTATTACAGAGAGGCCCAGGGCTTTGGTGCCTCCATGACTGTTAGAGATTTTTAAGTCCAACAATTTCTGGGTTTAAATATAGGTGGATGTGTCCTTTATAGCCATATTCATCCATCATGCCTGCCTCCTGTGATGCAGGCCTGTGTGCACTGCCCACCTTCCAGGAGTCTAGTTAAAGATGCCTACTGCAAGGGGTGCCTGGGTGGCTCAGTCAGTTAAGCGTCTGACTCTTGATCTGAGCTCAGGTCATCCATCTCACAGTTTGTGAGTTCGAGCCCTGCATGGGGCTCTGCTCTGATGGTGTGGAGCCTGCTTCGGATTCTGTCTTTCCTTCTCTGTGCCCCTCCCAACTTGGGCACAGCTCTCTCGCTCTCTCTCTCTCTCTCTCTCAACATGAATAAACAAACATAAAAAAAAAAAAAGATGCCTACTGCAATGATGTTTATCCAAGATCAACTTGCAGGCTTCTTTCAACACACCTGTCATATGCAAAGCATCAAACCAGGTATTGGGAGGTGGATGGGAGATCAGGGATGAAGTTTACATCTTGGATGAGTGAGGGACAGATGTTTGAAAAAATAACTGCCAGGGAGGCATTATAACTGAAATGTAAGAAAATCGTACAGGGGCTTGGAAAGCAGGACAGTTAATTCCCATCAAAAAAAGATGGGATTTACCTGAGAGGCCACCATCTAAGCCAGAGAAAAGAAGTGCACAGTATTTTAAAGAACTAGAATGAGGTTGTAAGGGTAAAATGTTAGAGATGGTGGGGGGCTTTGGACTATGTTCTTCGGGTAATGGACCCCAAGGGCCTCCAGATCTCTTCCTACGTCCTGGTTACTAGTAGCTCTGGCCACCAAGTAATCTTTCAGGGCACCTACTTTTCACTCCTACATCAGGATGACTGATACTTGGCTGAAGCCCGAAAAGCACGTCATGTGCCTGTCGTCCTCTGGGGATGCCCCTGCCCAAAGGCATGAAAAGTCACTCAACATCACAGACCATTCAGCCACGAGTGTGAGGGCCTCTGTCCCCTTATACAGCTTACAACAGCCAACAACCTCTTAAGATGTCCCCCCAGTGCAAGACACAGAGGTGGGAGGGCGGGTGGCAAGGAGGGCATGTGGCTTCATACAATTGAGTTTCTACTGGCACCGACTCCCAAGCAACCTTTTAACAGAGATGTTTAATTGATCTTTATTGAGCAGAACCTTCCCTTCTGCTTATACAAGAAATGATGGCTCTTCCCCCTGGTTCTGTCTGGAAGACTTAATAGCCCCAGTTTCCTCTTGTAGCAGAGGTACTTAACGACAGGGAGACCATCATAAATAGAGCTCATTGTCCGAGATACAAGCCATGTTCTAATCAGCCTTCACACTGAGATGACTTTGGTTGTGGCTGTTGATTTTTGAAGGGGCTTTTTCCCGGCTGACAAGTACACTGCACTTGTCCATTCAGGGTCTGCTGACAAATTAACAAATGGCTTCAGCAAAATAATCCATAGGGCCTTGCCAAAGACCCTTGAGGATGCCGTAATGGGTATCGATTGGATCCCCTCGTGCAGTAGCTCCTAGATGAGGTCCAAGAGCCCAGCCATAATCATTTGCACGCAGTGTGCACGGATACACAATGTGTGTGCGAGTATGAAGAGGCTCATTGCAATACTGTCAGGATTCAGAGAGAATTCCAGGAGTCGGGACAGATAGAACCATGCTGGGTGAGTGATAAAGAGTGAGAGGAAAGGTGATACTTTCTACATTACTTTGGTTCCTTTTCAAAGGGCTTTATTCATGTTAGCATCACTCTTTGCTCTTGCTTCCATCTGGGGTGCCTGGGTGGCTCAGTTAAGCATCTGGCTCTTGACTTTGGCTTAGGTCATGATCTCACGGTTCAAGAGTTCAAGTCCCACATTGGGATCCACACTGACAGTACAGAGCCTGCTTGGGATTCTCTTCCCCTCCCCGCTTGTGCTTTCTTTCTCAAGATAAATAAATAAACTTTTAAAAAAATTGGGGGGGGGCAGTGCCTGGGTGGCTCAGTCGGTTAAGCATCCGACTTTGGCTCAGATCGTGATCTCGCAGTTTGTGGGTTCGAGCCCCGCGTCGGGCTCTGTGCTGACAGCTCAGAGCCTGGAGCCTGTTTCAGATTCTGTGTCTCCCCCTCTCTCTGCCCCTCCCCTGCTCACGCTCTGTCTCTGTCTCTCAATAATAAATAAATAAATGTTAAAAAAATTTAATACTTCCATTTTAGCTAGGAAATTTTGTATTAAATGTTCCCACTAGTATGATATTTAAGGAATAACCTAGAGGCTAGTACTCAATGCCATAGAAAACCGTTATTAGTATTTGGGGATTTGTTCTAGAGTTACAGATTTTCTCGCTCTTTTTTTTTCTCTCCTCCCTCTGGCTGACCTCGCCCACCTGTCACCTGCCCATTCCCTCCCCATCCTCCAAGTGGCCATCTTGATATGTTAGACACCTTGGCCATAATTCCTAAACCAAATTTTGGAAGCTGTTTTATAAAAAATACAAGTGTTCTTAAATGGACGCGAGCACAGAATTTTTGAAATCAAGACTGTCCAAAAAAATCTAAGTTATATGATCACTCTAATAGTGAGGCTCTGACATATCTCTCAAACAACTAGCAGGAGGTTTGGTAAGGGAAGCACCTGTCATTTATTGACACACGAATATCATTAAGGCAGACATAAAACCTGGGCCTGAGGTCGCACCTGAAACATAAGGCTTTCCACTTGAGATGCTGGCTTTCCCCCCAGTGTTATTGAGGTATAACTAAGGAATAACATTAGTTTAAGTTATACAACATAGTAATTTGATATATGTGTATTTGTGTAATGACCACCACACCAAGTCTCGTTAACATCCATCGCCTTGGGGCGCCTGGCCGGCTCTTGATCTCAGGGTCACGAGTTCAAGCCCCACATTGGGTGTAGACAGTGCTTAAGTAAATAAACTTTTAAAAGAATCCATCACCTCACGTGGTTGCAATTTTCTTGTGAGGAGCACTTTTCTACTTAGCGATTTCCAAAGAAACAACACAGTATGAGCTACAGTCACCATGCTGTCCATTACATCCCCAGGACGAATTTTAATTTTTTTTTTTAATGTGTGAGTGGGGGAGGGGCAGAGAAAGAGGAAGACACAGAATCCGAAGCAGGTCCAGGCTCTGAGCTGTGAGCACAGAGCTGGACAGGGGACTCAAGCTCATGAACCATGAGATCATGACCTGAGCTGAAGTCAGACATTTAACCGACTGAGCCACCAGGGCGCCCCTCCAGGACTTATTTTATAACTGGATATTTATACCTTTGACGCCCTTCCCCCACCTCGCCCCTCCCCTACCTCTGAAAACCACCAGGCAGTTCTCTGCCTGTAGAAGCCCAGTTTCCTTAGATTCCACATGTAAGTGAAAACATGCAGTATTTTTCTTTCTCCGGCTTTTTTCACTTAGCATGATGCTCTCAAGGTCCATCCTGGCTTTTTCAGTTGATGTCACAGTTAAACATTAAGGACCATGTTGGTGTTATTACCAGGTGCTTGTCAGGTGTTGTGGGCTGAATTGTGTCTCCCCGACTCATATGAAGCCCTAACCCCATACTTCAGAATGGAACTGTATTCGGAAACAGGGCCTTCAAGGCGGTAATTAAGTTAAAATTAGGCCACTAGTCCAGTCTGACTGGTGTCCTTATAAGGAGATTAGGATCCAGGGATGCCCACAGAGAAAAGACCATGTGAGGATGTAGGGAGAAGGTGGTTGTCTAATAGCCAAGGTGGGAAGTCTGCAAAGATCCTTCTCACAGCCATCAGAAGGAAACAACCTCGCTGACACCGTGATCTTGGACTTCCAGCCTCCAGAACAGAGCAAAAATAAATCTCTACTGTTTATACTACCCCAGACTGTGGTGTTTTGTTATGGTAACTCCAGCAAACTAATACGGTGCCCCAAAAATGAACATGGAAGGAAGTATGGGACAGCCGGTACATGACAAGCACTGAACTAAACAAAAGGCACTATTATTCTCAGCCCCATTTCACAGATGAAGAAACTGAGGCACAGACGGGTTCAGTGAGGTGCCTAAGGCCATATGTCTAGCATGTGGAAAAACTGGAACGTGAAGCCACTTACTGGTCTGGGAGTTCTATTTTTCCTCAGATTTCTGCCGGTGGGGTGCCTGAGTGGCCCAGTTGGTTAAACATCTGACTCTTGATTTTGGTTCATGTCACGATCTCACGGTTTGTGGCTTCGAGCCCCACACTGGGCTCTGTGCTGACAGTGTGGAGCCTGCTTGGGATTCTGTCTCCCATTCTCTCTCTGCCCCTCCCCTGCTCTCACACTCTGTCTCTCGGAAAGTAAATAAATAAACTTGAAAAAAGTTTCTGTCTGTATCTCCCTAACGGCCTCTACAAAACCTTTCAAAACTGGTCTAGGAGGCAGCATGGAAAGCAAACTCGAGGCTACCATGCCGCCTCTTGAGAGGCTGGGGATCGCCAGCTGGGTAGCATTGAAGAGACCAGGAAAGCCGGCTCCTCTTGAAGGCCCGTGGGACGGAAGGAAGCTCCACGTGGGCCTGATGCACTGAGGGCCCAGAGGCAGGAAGGTCTTCCCCACCATGGCGGTCATCCCGAGCCACAGCCCTGCCGGCAAGGGGCCTGGGGCTCTTCCAGGCATGTTGGCTCCAGTGGGCACATATACCTGATGTGGACTCAGAAGTGGCTCCCTCCCTCTCCAGCAGCTATTCCTCCAGAACGAGCAGGGGAAAAGATGCCAGACTGAGAGGCAGGGAAGACTGCCTTCGTCCTCCAGGCCAGAGTTTCTTGACCCTGGCTCTAGTGACAGTTTGAGCTAGATCTTTGTTGGGAGTGGGAACGGTTGCCATGTATGCTGTAGGATGTCTATCGGCACCCTTGGCCCCTACCGACTAGATGCCAGTAGCACACCACCCACTTGTGACAACCAAAAATGTCTCTGGACACTGTCAAATACCCCCTCGGGGATAAAATCGCACCCATTGAGAGCTTCTCTATCCTCTAAGAAAAAGAGCAAACAGTACTTCCTCAAGACACAACTTCCATCTGTCAGAAAGCTGTCATAATAACACAAGCAAATGTTCTACATCAGTGTTGTTGTAGAGTGCACAACCTGCCCAAATGCACAGAGCAGTCCTCTTCCTCCTCGTTCCCTCTCAAGACTCAAAAGAGAATGAGGCTAATCTGCCCCACACTGCATCATTCCTTTCTATTTCCCATACTTCTAAGACGCTATGAGGAACCTGAGAGCTGCCTACACTGTCAAAATTCTAGCTTCCTGACCTAAGCTTGGGGTCGGGTTTGGGATTGACCTTTCTCCACCCTGAGGTAAAGATTAAGAAAATAAAACCCATACTAATCCTTCTGATTTTCTAGTCCAGCCATTAATGTGACAGGCATGAGGTGCTAATAACACTTTCTCTCCCTCATTGCTGAAGCAATAGATAAAACAATTTTATAGCTGTGTTCCCCTACCCCTAAAGCAGGAAGTATTAATTAGGAAATAAAGCAGTGACAGGGTGTGCATTAATAGGCTATTAATGCCTGCCGTGGGTGCCTGGCATGGTCTGAAGCCAAAGGCCAGGCAATTTCCACCGCCCAGTAAGCGCGCTAATAGCCAATTAAAGTCTGTCCTAAATCGGCTCCTTTCTCTTGGTCGGGAGTTTTTTCAATTTAAAAAGTCGTGAAGTTTCCAAGTAAGCATAGGTTTGTTTTAATGCATGCTCCTTCTCTCTTGCAATAAAAGGTGAATCCACCCACAGGGGAGAAGGGGAAGAAATGAAATAAAGAACAGGAATGACAGGGGCTGACCTTCTGACCCTGAAAGCCAACCTTTGACCCTGCCTGCTGGAGGCGAGAGGCCCCTGGTGTGGACTTATTTACGCCACCAATTTCTCCGCTGTGCGTCTCAGCTGCAGGAGGCCAGAAGGCTCACATTCTGTAGGAACGTTTGTCTTACAGATTCCTTAGTTCTGCTGACACCTCGTCTTCTAACAGTACTTGTCTCCTGGTAAAAATCAAAGCTAAGGTAACACAACCTGGGTGTTCACTATGTGCCTGTGCTGTTATCTCATTCAATCCCCGTAATAGCCCCTGGGAGATTATGATTATCTCCATGCTGCTGATGGAGATACACAGAAGGTTAAATAATTTACCCAGGAACACACAGCCAGGGGATATGAGAGCCAGTTTTTATTTGTATTTTTATAATGTTTATTTTTATTTTTGAGAGAGAGAGAGAACGCGAGCAGGGGAGGGGAAGAGAGAGTGGGAGACACAGAACTCGAAGCAGGCTGCAGGCTCTGAGCTGTCAGCACAGAGCCTGATGCGGGGGGCTCGAGCTCACAAACCCTGAGATCATGACCTGAGCTGAAGGTCAGAGGCTCAACCAACTAAGCCACCCAGGTGCTCCTAGTTTTTAAACCCAGACTCTCTGCCTCCAATTCCAGGTGCCGGAAACCAGACCCACATCCTACAGGTCTCTTTTGCTCTCCTTGACCTGGTGGCACAGGCCTCTTGCCTGTGAGGGAAATAGGTTTCAGAAATCCCATTACAGGGACACCTGGGTGGCCCAGTCGGTTAAGGGTCCGACTTTGGCTCAGGGCATGATCTCACGGTTCATGGGTTCAAGCCCCGCGTCGGGCTCTGTGCTGACAGCTCAGAACCTGCAGCCTGCTTCGGATTCTGTGTCTCCCTCTCTCTGCCCCTCCCCCACTCATGCTCGCTCGCTCGCTCTCTCTCTCTCTCTCAAAAATAACTAAACATTAAAAAAACTAATACTTCCCATCACAGAAGTTTTTTCAGCAGCAGACATCTGGTGCTGGGACAAAGACAAGAGCCCCTCACCTTTGCCATTACAAGTATGGTCCACGATCCAGCAGCAGGACCATCACCTGGGAGCTTGCTGGGAACAGATCCAGGCCCCACACGAGAACTACTGAATCAGATCCTGCATTTTCACAAGATCTACAGGAGATGCAGACAATATTAAAGTTTGAGAAGCACCAAGCTAGAGTCCAAGTGGCCCATCCCTAGGGCCAAGTTCTTCTCTGCCACTCATTAAAAGGAGGAAAAGATTCATTCCATGCCTACTCTGCCTCAGTCACCTGGTACCACACAAGCTCACTGAATCCACCCACCCCCCCCCCCCCCTCCGGACTGCAAATGATACCGAAGGTCAGAGTGGTCAGGCACCCAATGTTATGCCAGAGAACGTGACCAAGGCACACTGGAGCCCAGAGCCCCTGTCAGAAAGGCCCCTCGGCACAGGGCCACAGCACAGCGGCCCAAGCCGTGTGTCAGGACGGCAGGTTCACACCACTCTACCAATGTCCTCAGCAGAGCACGAAACAAAGGGGAGAAGGAAATTCTTATCATGGAATCTCTGAATTTCGAGATTTAAAGAAGAAAAAAAAAAGTCTTTTTCTGGGCTGGCTAAAATAGTGCTACCAGGGAGTAAAGAGAAGGTATCTCAAGGCCCTTTCTGGACGGAGAATTTAATACCTATTTATTGAGAACCTCTCTGTGCATTTGCTCAGTACTACATCAAAATGGACTCATTCTCTGTGCCCTAAAATCTTATGATCTAAAAAGGCCACAGAAATGGGGGAGACATAAAAAATGCCAGAACAATGCAACAGCCTTAATCAGACCATCTTTGCTTTTCTTTGCTTATAAGTCACTGGCTTTAAATTTAATATAGTGTCATGTCTTCATTTTTCTTGAAGTTTTCTTAAAAGACCATATAAAGATTTTCTTCCATGGTAAGACTTTTATATTGTATTTTTCTTAAAATGGAGTATGGTACATTTACCCTTCATCAGATGATTGCTTATAACTCACCTTGCTTTATTAAGAACACTGCTAGAGGCTTCTAGGCCCCTAGTAATAAAAATGTATTTTCAGGCCCATTCAAACCAATGAAAATCTGAGTTTGCAGAGCACAAGATAATGAAAATTCTCTAGATCAGTGTCTTTTACTACTTTTAATCTGTTAACAGACCCTGAGCGTCTCAGATGAAAGGTACTCTAGCGTGAATTGCTATCGTTAATAGCATTCCATACAGGTAACTCTTGATTATTCCAATTTCTCACAAATTTGGACACTTTTACTACCTCTATAACATCTCTAGGGGGTGTGAAAGAAAAGAGGCCTGTACAATTTATTTCTCAAAATATACACAGAAATATAATTGCTCATACACAGAGGGAACCTTCTCAATAATGTATGAGGAGTGGTAGGATGTCAATCCCAGAACTCCTCATTTGGAATGACAACACCGGTCTCAAAACGCCCCCTCACCCAAAGTGATGGGGAATCTTAAGGGACCACCAAGCCAGTGATGGAGAATTCTAGGAATCTGAGAGGTCTGGAAAATGAAGGTTCCTGACCACCTCTTTGAGGAAGGCAACAGCTGTCTTCCAAAATTGCAAAAATGGCCCACGTGATCTCCTTGTATCCTCATCCTTGGCGAGGTGACTTTATAGCTTCTCCCATGGAGAGGTAGACGCAGTTTCCCCACCCTAGAATCTGGGTTCACCATTTTGCAGGCGATGGCCAGTGGAATGTAGCAGGGACGACGGTGTGCTAGTTGAGAGCCAGGCCTTGAGACGCAGTGTCTACTCTGCCTCCTGGAAGCCCGCCACCACCGTGAGCACAAGATCTGCTGAGGGATGACAGACACGTGGCCCCAGCCCCACTGACAGTCAGTCCTGAGCTGATCCCACAGTTGTGCGAGCAATCTCAGCCATGATAAACTGGGTTTTAAGGGATAATTAACAGCGTACCATATGCTGTATAAACTGTTCTGCAAACAGGAGTGCTGGGTGACTCAGTCAGTTGGGCGTCTGACTTCAGCTCAGGTCATGATCTCACAGTTCTTGAGTTCGAGCCCCGCATCGGGCTCTGTGCTGACAGCTCAGAGCCTGGAGCCTGCTTCAGATTCTGTGTCTCCCTCTCTCTTTGCCCCTCCCTGCTCACATGCTTTCTCTCTCAAAAATAAAGTTAAAAATTAAAAAAATATATTTAAGCTGCTCTGCAAACGTAAGATACTACTTTTTATGTTTTTATTTTTTTTAATGTTTCTTTATTTTTGAGAGAGAGAGAGACAGAGTGTGAGTGGGGAAAGGGGCAGAGAGAGAGGGAGACACAGGATCCGAAACAGGCTCCAGGCTCCGAGCTGTCAGCACAGAGCCTGACACGGGGCTCGAACTCACGGACCACGAGATCATGACCTGAGCCGGAGTCGGACGCTTAACCCACTGAGCTGCCCAGGCGCCCCAAGATACTACTTTTTAAAAGCCTTTTACTGTTGTTGTGAATCCTGCATGGGCATCTTAAAGGCAGCACTCTGGTCAAAGACTACTGAGAGTAAAATATACCGAGCACAGCCAGATTCACGTACGATTTTTATGAATTAGTAGACAATCGTCTGAAGAAAAACAGATTTTGATGAAAAAAGAATCCAAAGAACAAACGAGGGTGAAGAAACAGGTCGGTATAACACCAACCATGCCTGAAGGATAAAATGGAAAGTATATGTTTGGTTCTTTGTATAGTTTTGATCACAAAAGCGTGATTTGATTTGTATATACTTGGAAGAAAACAAAGCATTAAGATTATCTGTTGCTGGTGGCTCAGTCGATCAAGCATCAGACTCTTTCTTTTTTCACATTTTATTTTACTTTTTAATTTTTTTTCAATATATGAAATTTATTGTCAAATTGGTTTCCATCACCCACCCTCCCCTCCCTCCCACCGCCCATCAACCCTCAGTTTGTTCTCAGTTTTTAAGAGTCTCTTAAGCATCAGACTCTTGATCAGCTCAGGTCATGATCTCATGGTTTGTGAGCTCAAGCCCCGAGCTGGGCTCTGTGCGGGTGCAGAGCCTGCCTGGGGTTCTCTTTCTCCCCTTCTTTCTGCCCTTCCCCTGTTCGTGCTTGAGCACTCTCACGCGTGCATGCTCGCTCTCTCTCTCTCTCTCTCTCTCTCTCTCTCTCTCAAATAAAAAAATAAACTTAAAAAGAGTACCTGTTGGTTTGCATACTGGGCGCGGCCATGGAGGTCGGGGAAGACAGAGGACAGGGGCAGGCCGCTGCAGACGGACAGGTGTTGGTCTTAACAAGCAAGGGAACTTACGAAGCTGGTCTCGGGCGGCCGCGAGGCAAGAGCGTCTCTGCCAGAATCTTCAGAGTTTATGTTGAAGCCTTAACAGGGTTCAGAAGGTCTCAGCGACATATTGCTCTCCCAAGACTGTGTGCCGCCGTAGGAATGGCTGGCAGGAGGGTGTGGGGTGAAGAGCCTCCGCTGGCCCAGACCCAGCTTGCGGGTCAACTGGGGGTCATGACCTCTCGATGACCTCCTCCAGCAGTATCAACAAGAACAAGGAAAGATACCAGGAAAGATAGCCTAGGGCAGGAATCACTCGCCCCATTATAAAGAATGCCAGGGCAATCCAAGCAGGAGGTAGGTACACAAGTCTCATTAGGGCTCAGAAGTAGGAAGCGTTTGGGGACTAGACTTGGGCTGGTGCTGACTTCCGTCCCCTGAAGGAAAAGGGCAGCAGAAAGCCGGATGGGGTCAAAAGAGAAAATGAAGAGGGGCGCCTGGGAGTCTCAGTCAGTTAAACGTCAGACTTCGGCTCAGGTCATGATCTCCCGGTTCATGGCATGGGTTCGAGCTCCGCATCAGGCTCCACAGTGACTTTGGATTCAACACGGAGCCTGCTTAGGAGTCTCTCTGCCCCTCCCGTGCTCTCGCTCTCTCTCTCTCTCTCTCTCTCACTCTCGCTGTCAAAATAAATAAATAAATGAACTTAAAAAAATTTTTTAAACAAAGAGACAATAAAGAAAGGCAAAGCTATGGGGCACCTGGGTGGCTTAGTCAGTTAAGCATCTGACTTTGGCTCAGGTCATGATCTCACAGTCCATGAGTTCTAGCCCTGCATCAGGCTCTATGCTGACAGCTCAGGGCCTGGGGCCTGCTTCTGGTTCTGTGTCTCCCTCTCCCTCTCTTTCCCTTCCCCATTCATGCTCTGTTTATGTCTCTCTCTCAAAAATGAATAAATGTTAAAAAAAAATTTTTTTTTTTTAAAAAAGGCAAAGCTGGGTGTGGATCCAAGCACACCTGTCTCAGAACTGAAGCACAGCCCACCTGCTCTCTCTCCCGTTGCCCTTGACCCCCATCCGCCGGTGCATAGACTCAGGGCTGGCTCACTTGGCTGCCCCATCACCTCCCCCTACCTATGCTGTTGACAGTTCCTTGCCCATAGTGAACCAATCTCAAGGGACCTAACAGCTGCCAGGGAGGGGTGAGACCACCAGGAGGCAGGGGAGAGAGCAAGATGTCAACGAGGACCATGCGGGCAAGAAAGAAGCCACGCACAGTGAACTGACAGTGGACTGAAGAAGTAGGGTCCAGCTCTGAAGAGCCAAAGAGGGCAGGTGTCAAAACCGAGAAGGGAAGGGGGATCGTGAGGATACAGTCAAGTCCCACTATATGGACATTTAATTCGCATACTTAATACAAATTCTGTTAGATCTGCTCTGAATAAAAACGAGACGAAAATGATCATTTCAGCCACGTCAGTGATTGTACCTCTCATTGTGCAGGAGGAGCTCACGGCCAGAGTGAGAGGGACGTGGGGTGTGAGTCTGCCGTCCTCTCGGGAGAAACCTCAGGGCTTGGAGGCTCATACTGAAGTGTCTCCGCTTTTGCGTTTTGTTTTTTTTTTTAATTTTTTAAAAAATTTTTTTTTCAACATTTATTTATTTTTGGGACAGAGAGAGACAGAGCATGAATGGGGGAGGGGCAGAGAGAGAGGGAGACACAGAATCGGAAGCAGGCTCCAGGCCCTGAGCCATCAGCCCAGAGCCTGACGCGGGGCTCGAACTCACGGACCGCGAGATCGTGACCTGGCTGAAGTCGGACGCTTAACCGACTGCGCCACCCAGGCGCCCCCGCTTTTGCGTTTTTTTAAGCAGATACCCGCCGTTGCTGCCCCACCACTTGCCTGAATGCGCTCTCCTGGACGCCTGGTGATTTCTCGGTAGATGGGTTCAAAGCTGTGCTTCTCAAGCCTCATCTATGTGACCTGTAAGCAAAGTTACCATCTCACACAATGTCTCTATCGGGACAGTATCTTCCTCCCTTGGTTTCCGTGCTGGCCAACCCTCCCCAAGGTTTTCTCTCTCACCCTGCCCTGTCGTCCCCTGAGACCTGGTCTCAGGCGGCTCTCTGCCCTTCTTCCCCTACGCTGCCTCTCAGAGGATCTCACCCATTCCCCCGGCTTCAACTACCGTGGAAACCCATCTCCATCAGTCACCACTTGCTGCAGCTTTCCACCTGTGGATGTGACCACCTGTTGAACAGCTCCATTTAAATATCTCGTGCAGGCCCCTCGAACTTACCATGTCCATATTACCCCGTGGCCACTCAGAAAAATAGCCCCCCGGGGCACCTGGGTGGCTCAGTCGATCAAGCAATCCAACTCCTGATCTCAGCTCAGGTCCTGATCTCTGGGCTGGTGAGTTCAAGCCCTATGTTGGGCTCTGCACTGGGCGTGAAGCCTACTGAAGAAAGGGAAGGGAAGGGGAGTAGAGGGGAGGGGAGTAGAGGGGAGGGGAGGGGAGGGGAGGGAAGGGAAGGGAAGGGAAGGGAAGGGAAGGGAAGGGAAGGGAAGGGAAGGGAAGGGAAGGGAAGGGAAGGGAGGGGAGGGGAGGGAAGGGGAGGGAAGGGGAAGGGAAGGGGAAGGGAAGGGGAAGGGAAGGGGAAGGGAAGGGGAAGGGGAGGGGAAGGGGAGGGGAGGGAAGGCAGGGGAGGGAAGGGGAGGGGAGGGAAGGGAAGGGAAGGGAAGGGAAGGGAGGGGAGGGGAGGGGAGGGAAGGGGAAGGGAAGGGGAAGGGAAGGGGAAGGGAAGGGGAAGGGGAGGGGAGGGGAGGGGAGGGAAGGCAGGAGAGGGAAAGGGAGGGGAGGGAAGGGAAGGGAAGGCAGGGGAGGGCAGGGGAGGGAAGGGAAGGGAAGGCAAGGCAGGGGAGGGAAGGGGAGGGAAGGGAAGGGGAGCGGAAGAGAGGGGAGGCAAGGGAAGGGAAAGGAAGGAGCCCCAAGACAAGCAGTTTGATAGAGCAACTTTCATCCAGTGATGGAAATCTAAAAAGCCAGATGGAACGGCAAGACAGCCCAGAGTCACAGCAGCAGAAGCCACAGTCACCTCATGGCTGGAGGGACAAAGAAGCGGATGGTGTTGCCGAGGCCAGAGCCAGGCTGCCAGGAAGGACCTGAAGGCGCAGTGGGAATGGCTGCCTGGTGGGGCGGGGACTCAGAGGCCCAGCTGCAGGTGCCCCAAGAGAGAAGAGGGCCCGAGGGAGAGATGCCCTGTCTTCGACCTTCCTCCCACCCTCCAAGCCCCTGCCAACGCTTTCCACGGCTGACCCTGTCTGGAAGAGTTGCGAGACAATCCGAGAGATGGGTTGCAGGAGCAGCCCCAGCCCCGAGCACAGCAGTGGAAAGGCAGGGAGCAAACAGGCAAATGACAGCACGGTACCTCCTTCTCCCTGCATCCCCCATCCCAGTGTTAGGACCATCTTCCACTCTTCACATCACACTTGACCGTCCCTTCCCCTCACCTCCCACATGCAGTGGGAGCTCGTCCATCCCCCTCTCCTCCCCACAGCCACCACCATCACCCACCGTCTCCCATCTCCAGACTCCCCCCTCTGATCAGGACCTTTCTCGAATGCACATCTTGCATCACTATGCTGCTTAATGGCCTACAATGGCTAATGTCTGTGCTTAGGATCAAGTCCAGATTCCATGGCAGGACTTCGTTGCCTCACTGTCTTCCTTCTATGACAAAACTCCTCCACCCACCATGTCCTGAACTTCATGTCCCTGAGTTCCCTGGGGTGGCTTGAGTCCCGGTCTTCACACATGCAGTACATCATGCTCTTCATGGAAGACTGCCCTACCCCCGCCCTCTCCCTACTAACCCCTGATGTGTGGGCCTCCATGGAAGTTCTAGGAAGCTTTCACTAGCCCCCTTGTATGTGTTCCCTTGCACCTGACACTTTCCCAGGTGGTGGGGTTACCAGATTTAGCAAATAAACCATGCAAGTTTCACTGGACTTCTTGTATTTTATGTGGCAGCCCAACTTGGTTTTGCACATAAACATTTTCATTTTCCTACCGGGCTCCAAATCCTTTCAGGATAATGATCTTGCCAAGGCTGTTCCCCATTTCGTTAAATGACTAGGTAAGTGTGAGTGCCTTGGGTGGATGGATGAATGACTTGGGTGTGGGATTTTTACTCAAACTTCTAAAGGACTGGGGGCACCTGGGTGGCTCAGTTGGTTAAGCATCTGACTTCGGCTCAGGTCATGATGTCACAGGTTCATGGGTTCAAGCCCCACGCCGGGTCCGTCTGCTGTCAGCATGGAACCCACTCACTTCGGATCCTCTATTCGCTTTCACTCTGTCCCTTCCCTTCTCATTCTCGGTTTTCTCTCTCCAAATACATAAAGACGTTTAAAAAATTCTAAAGGCCTGGACTTCAGACCTAAACAGGAAAGACACTTCAGGTACTAAAAGGAGACCAAGCTGGAGAGGGTCAGTTCTGGGCCAGGCTTTCAGGCCATGAGAGGAAACTGTAGAACGAAGGGGAATGACAAGAGGGCATAACTGGCAATGATGATTTCATGCTTTCAGGCTGCACAGAGCCAACAGACCGATGCCAATTGGTTTGGGGATTGTTCTAGCTCAGTTCTGAGAGTCCTTCACACAGCTATAAAGCTTGTTTTTGTACTTCTGCAAAGGTAAAAATGGCGGAAGAGGCCAGAATGGTGGTACCAAGGATAAGATGTCTTATGCTTTTTGCCTTGGGATGGTTTTCTATCAGAAAGCTTAAACCTTGCTATTTGCAGACCCAGCACCCAAGGCCAGGTGGGTAACAAATATGACCCCAAAACTGGGCAAGGTAGAAGAAAGGCAAATTAGAGCCTTTCTCACCATAACAAGCAGCATCTACTGGTTCCAGACGTTTGTCATCACACCAGGCCGGAATGTTTTACCCCTTCAAGAAAAGGCAAGAATCAAGAATGCTCCTTCTCATGATTTTTTAATGTGGCCATTAATTTAATAATAAGTAGTAAATGGTTCAAACAAAACACAACTGAATTTATCACTCTGTATGGGCTTCCAAAACTGAAAAACACAAACGTGTATCTCCATGCTTAGAGCCCCTCACCCTGCACACCTCGGGCAGATGTTGATTCAACTTCCAGAAGCTTCTAGTAGAGAATCAATGCCTAAGACACTTCAGAATCTAGGGAAGCGTTTGCTAATTTGTTCTGGGGTGAAATCTTATCAGTATCAATCAGGCATGAACGTAGGTTATTTTCCAATGGCTGTCAATATAGTCATCCCTATGTTTAGTCAACATTTACTGGATATCACATATGGAAGGTTTGGTGGTCCCTTGACAGTGGGAAGAGGCTAAGAAGAACAAGACACGCTCAGGGTTGAAATCCAGCAAGTACACACTCTCCTGCTATATAGTTGTTTACCTACTTATCTACTTCCGTCCTACATAGTTCACTGTCACCATCCAAGCCCCAGCCCTGCTGGCCCTCAGACCCCTGCAGGAAAGGGAGCGCCCCAGGCACCACAGTGGCCAATGCAGGGTGCTCATCCCGCCCCCTGTGGTTGTGGTCACCTGTGGTCAGCTGGTGCTTTCCTGCAGTCGTCCTCATGTGGTCACTCATAGGAATGGCGGCATCATGCACCAACTCTTCCAAAAGAAAATAAAATGATAAATGTTCCCCCCAAAGGCCCAAATGGCTCTTGTCTCTCCCTGACCTCTTTTCTTAACTCCTGCTCTCCCATTCAGATATCAATTCAAACATCACTCCCCACTTCCCAAGCCAGACTGCATCCCCCTGGCATAGAGTCTCACAGGTCCATTCCTTTACTTCATATCTTGTACCCAATTATTTATTTATTGTCTGCCTCCCCTACTAGGCTGTGGGCTCTATGAAGGCAACAGAAAGCAGAATTGATTTCCCAAACCGCACAGGCTTCCATATGGTTTCGGTGTGGTTGGCCACCCACCCTACTATTTGCTTCAGGAATGAGAACCTGACTAGGACAACCCCAGCAGAGCGAGCCTGGACACTCTCACTGGGGAGGCGGAAACACAGGTCTGTTGTCATCCCCTGGTCAACCTAAGTACTAAGAGCCGATGTCTGGAACTCACATTGCCACAATATTATCATGAAGCAAAGCAGGAAGGTCTAAAGGTCCTAGAAAGGTGAACCCAAAGGCTACACATCATGGGCCTCTGGAGCAAACCAGACCTGGTGGGCCTTGCCCTTGAATGTTTCAGTTATGTTAACCAATGGATTCCTTCCCTGCTTTTTTTTTTTTTTTTTTTTTTTTTGCCAGTTTAGATCAATTTTTCTATCTATTGTGACCAACAAAATCCTAAATGATACAATACCTTGATTATTTGGCTTGCCCCTGTATCCCGAAGAATGCTCATGGAAGACACTGAATTACATACCCACTGACCAATGTGCTACCAGGAGATGGGAAATGTCTTAAGGGGAAAATGACTGGGTGATAGTCAACTGGAGCCTTCATTTGAGCACATTTCTTTAGAAAGTGTGTAAGATTATCCTAGATTTATTTTTTTTAAGTTTATTTATTTTAAGAGAGAGAGAGAGCACAAGCAGGAAGGCGCAGAGAAGGGGAGAGAGAGAATTGCAAACAGACTCCAAGCTATCAGCGTAGAACCCGTTGGAGGGTCAAACTCATGAACCATGAGATCATGACCTGAGCTGAAACCAAGAGTTGGATGCTCAACCAACTGAGCCACCCAGGTGCCCCACCCTAGATTTAAATGCATCAAAAATTCAGAAATATTTCCCCCAGTGTATTTTATAGAATGGTTGCTACCTGAGGTTATTAACTTGCTTACCTGTCATTTCTTAAGAACTCCTAAGGATTTCTGCTTCAACCCCTGGACTTTCACCCTAAAGAAAGTGTATTTTTCAAGCGGGGGAAGGGAACAGGAAAAAATATTTAGCCGGCAGCAGCCTTCTACTCTGCTGGATAAGATCATTATTTTTCCTCCCAGAATGACCTATAACCTCTTATGTTTCTTACATTTCAGCTTCAAGTTTTATTTCTCAGTCACTTAAGATGCTTCCGGCTTTTTACCTGTCTAGATGGAAGCCGAGATTTTATTTTTCTCTTGGGGGCTCTTCTGCTAGGCCAGAATCTTCAGAAGCAACCTTAACTTTAGGTTGTTATATGGTATCTTTCAAAGTATAATGAAGCTGTGTGGTTCATGACCCGGCTATTAGATTAAAGGTCTGTGTTGCCAAAGCCCTGTATTTCTAAAAATATTGAGATATAAACAAACTTGACTGGACAGAGAAGAAAAGTTCCACAAGTTGGCCCTGATATCCTGATAAGATTTTTTCCCCTTCTTTCCTGGTTCCCCAAAAAGCACACTTTACCCATACTATTCACATTTCCAAAATACATTTGTTACTCTTCAGGGCTCCTGGGATATATATCCCCAGCTGTTGGCCTCTGACTTGCCAGTATACTTTCTTTTGCACACCTTTGCTTATATTTTAGTGTTTTGTTTTGTTTTTCCCTTTGCGAGAGAGAGGAGTAGGTTGTAGAATTACTGGTGGAACATCAGCAATAAATCACTTTACCTTTTCCATCATGAAGAGCAGAATAGTCGAAATAACTCTCCATAAACTACTTACTAACCACAAAGGGACAAATGGTAACTTGGCAGTGGAGAAACCTCATGGCACCACCTTAAGCAAGACACCGGTGAGGCAGATAGACAGCAGGTGCCTCTGGCGAGGACGCACGGAGGACATTGTATCACTTCTGCCAAAACAATCACGAGGAAACAGGACAAACTCAAACTGACACTATCATTTTACACTACACACAGCTTACACTCTTCACACTCAATAGCATGAAGAACAAAGAGGCCAGACCAAACAACTGTTCCATATTTAACTGAAACAGACATGACAACTAAGTACAGTGCATGATTGTGGGCTGTTTCTCGGGCTAAAAGAAATAGCTATGAAGAATGTGACTAGAATAACTGGCAAAATTTGAAATATGGACTATGGATGAGTCAACGGTCTCAATGTTACATTTCTGATTCAGATCATCCCACTGTGGGGATAGAGAATGTTGCTGTTCTTAAGAAATCATCACCAGTTGGAGGTAAAGGGGCACAATGTCTCCAATTTATCCTTAAATGGTTTGGGGAGGGGGGGGGGAATGTATCTATGGAGAGAGGGGGAATGACAAAGCAAATGAAGCTAAATGTTAATAATTGGTGAATCTAGGTAACACAAGAGTTCTTTGTACTAATCTTTCAACTTGACTGTTTGAAATTATATCTATCTACATCTATACCTCTACAACTATATAGATATATAAAACAAACCACAAAATTCAAAATAAACTCATCACCCAGTGCAGCAACCTAAACTCCAGTCTATTTCTCAGGCACCATTAGGCAATCTGTATAGAAACAAGGATAGGATACCAACAGTGACCGGGTCAGCAGCTTCATTAATTATGGCCCTGTCTACATTTCTAGTACCACAAAGTATGTTTCATTTGAATAAAATGCATGGGACTTCCTTAAACTTAGTGCTAATTGCTAATATGCTTAAACACTCCAAGTACAAATTCCATACATCCCCCAGTGGGGTCCAAGGTTGTCAATATTCTCATGCACTAAATACTATAGCCTAATTGCAGAACTTCTGTGCACGCAGAGTTTTTCTAATATGCCCAGGTCCCTATTTTCCTAGAAAATCCAATTTACATCTCTGGGATGTCAAATGCCACAAATACCATGCTGTTGTTTTTATCACATCAAATAAACGATTTTATCCTTTACCTTCTTAAGAAGAAATTCAATAAACCTTTGCTCACTGCTGGCTTTTCTACCTCTTCCCCAATATCTCTCTTTTATCAAGCTTTTCCATCCACTCTGGAATAATCCAGAGGTAATTAGAACTTCTTACCTTCTTTAGGCCCAAAAGGAGCCAATTTATCACAAACTGTCATGGATTCCAATTCTAAATTACCAAGAGTCCAATTACCGACAGAGGCAAGGAATCTTCTTTCCAATTAAAGTGATTGATTTCTTCCCAAACCCAGTAGCATTTCACTTTTTAATTATGTTCATTCTGATCAAATGTGAGAAAATTCTTCCTCATTTTATTTTCCTTCCAAAGAACACATTACAACAAACATTAATCATGAAGTGATACGAGGCCAGACCAGCTAATGCCTTCGGCAGAAATGAACATCTCATCTATCAGTGGGTCTCGTCCATTTCATGGGCCTTAGTGGCGCTTTCACCTCCAAAGGAGGTGGGGGCGAGAGAATTATTATTTGTTACACCGCATAGTTCACCAAAGGGCTTGTCAAACCTTCCAGGATCAGCTACATTGTGATGAAGCGGCATTGAACATTCAGATAAACATACAGTAGCGGGGGAATGAAGACCGGGACAGAACACGAATTTTGTTTCTCGTGCGAAGAACAGAACCACAGTGTTGGAGACCAAATAGTGTGCGGAGATAAACACGAAGAACATGGGAACGATTTTGTTTTTTCCCACTCAAGTGGCATTAGAATGATTTATGTATGGGCAAGAATTTTGAAGGAGAAAAGTCAAACTCCAAGTTCAGTTTGGAGTGAGTAGAATTTGGAGCATCCGGAGGAATGTGAGGCCACTATGCCTTACAGATTGACCAAGGTCTGAAAGACACTCGTTTTATCTGCTTTGCTTTTAATCTTAGAGGGAAGACCAGCCGGTTCTGGTTCCTGCAGCCTGCTGACCCGGGAGCCTGCATCCCCTTCCACCGCTCTCCACGTGCTAAGCAGGTTGGCATCAGTTCATTCACTTGAGACAATACAAAGGGCAAGGTTTTCACTGGACACACACCTCCCAGCAATCGGAGTCCCAACAAGTCGCTCCCTTTGGCACTCACACAATGCTGTTGTGACCATTTCCCAAAAGCGTTCACAGATTTAGAAGAATGGGTCTGGGAGCCCTCCAAGATTTTAAATCTCCCCATTCAACCGCATACCTACTGGATCAGTTTAGCGGAAAATGGATGTTGTACCCTAAGCTTTAAAAATAATCCATGTATGTAAGATTGTACCTTTGCCTTTACTCCAGGTTCAGTTTGTGAAACTCAGGAAGACCGATATGACCTTCATTAAGACTTTTCATTCCTTAAACAGACCGTTGTTGGGTCCCTCCTAAGGGGAAGGATGCCGGTGCTGGAAGTAGAGACAAGGCTCCTTCCACAGTGCTCTATGGGGAAAGGGAGATAAGCAGATGTCTCAGGAGAGAATGCAGGTGTGTGATGGGATAAAGGGTCACCCTTGTGAGAACAAAGGAAAGGAGCATTGTTCCAATGGAGGCACAAATAAGGCAGGAACTCTAGGCCACTGTGTATGTGTCACAGCGTGGGAGAACGAATGCACGGACCATTCCAAGAACCATAACTGTAAGAAAGACGAGGCCAGGCCAGATGCTGCAGAGTTACAACGCCAGACTGAGAACCCTGGTTTTTTTTTATTTACCTACCAGGGAGGAGCATGAGGGGAGGTAATACTCCAGCTGGCTGTGCAGGGGTGGGGGCTGGGAGAGAGGAGGCTGCAGAAGTAATCCGCCAAGGGCAGACAGCAGAGAAGGCCACAGCAACAGGAGTGGATAGAAGTGGCCATGAGGGGCACATGGGTGACTCTGTCAGTTGAGCATCTGACTTTGGCTCAGGTTGTGGTCTCACGGTTCGTGAGTTCAAACCCCACATTGGGCTCTCTGCTGTCAACCGGTTGGTGCAGAACCCACTTCGGATCCTGTGTCGCCCTCCCTCTGCCCCTCCCCCGCTCGCACTCTCTCAAAAAATAAAACATTAAAAAAAGAGAAGGAGTGGCATTTGGGAGACTCGGGATTGGTACAAACCACAGGAACTTACCATCGTGAAAGTATGAAGAAGGTGAGGCAGACGCTGAGCACTATTCCATGTGAATACCTGAGTGGCCTCCATGGGCTGGCTGGCTCTCACTATTTAAACATTTCTTATAGTTATTATTCGTATCTTGCATTGAGCTCTCGTTTTAAGCTCTTAAACATCTCTGGGACAAGTGGGGGAATTATTTCAATCCTTCTTTTTACAGCTGAAAGAACTAAGACCAGGGAAGCTTAGCCCTGACCAGGGAACCTCAATAACCCAACCTATTGGTGCAGAGCTGGGATAAGAGATCAGGAGTCCCTATTACACAAACCAATGAAACATAGATCACTCAGAACAGTCCTGCTGGCATGTTTCTGGCCTCCATGTGACAGAGTTCATAGACCTTTATACCAAGAGCTGTGCTGTAAGGTGGTTTCCTGATAACGTCCATTCCAAAAGCCAATGGAAAGCCACCAGTGCATGGAATCATTAAAAAAAAAAAAAAAAAAAAATGGACGCACCCAGGTCTCAGGTCTTACACCTACATACCATTGGTGGAACTAAATTACCCTCATCCGATGCTACTTTCACACACAAGTTTTTCCATCATAAATTTTTTAACAGAACAATGCGCCTAAAAAGCAGGTAAAGTGGGGGCGCCTGGCTGGCTCTCCGGGTTGTAAGTTTGAGCCCCAAGTTGGGGGGCTTGAAAAAAAATCAATAAATAAAAAGCAGGTAAAGAAATTCACTGACAAAGGTTTAGATGTTTTAAGACTTTAATGTCCTCCACATAGTCATGAGAAAATACTGACAACGGATAAACAATAGGGGAAAAGACTCCAGCAAAGATCTTCCGGAACTCACAGCATCACTGGTCCAACACTCTAAAGAGAACCGTAAAGTGAACAAAGGAGAAGGGAGTTTAACAGAGAATTTTAATTTAACAGCCTCCCTGAAAAATGAAGAGCAAAGCCACCAAGCAACCTTCTCTTCTCCCCACTAAAAGGAACGTAAAAGGGAATTTGGGAACTTTGAAATCTTGCAAAGCAGTTTTTTTAAGAGGGAAGAGAGAGGGGAGGGACATACCGTTGCAAGCGTAACGCATACTATGTGAGATCGATGATTCTAAGGTCTCTACGTGCATCACTAGGAACCATATTATTAGAAACATGTTGCATAGAATATAAACTATTGGGTATTAAAAAACACACCTTGCTATATAAACATACAGTATATCACTTTTATCTCTTTATGAGAATAACAGTATAAAGAAAGATCCCCAGTTTGCCTTTTAGCCTAGAACCCCTAAACACTCACTACCTGGTCAGTGTGGACTTGGAAGTAACAGGTGCAGAACCCAGGACACCCCTCTGTGTCATTCTGTAAAGGATCAAGATTCAGCACCTAGAGGTCCCCACCCAGCCTCCATGCCTTGTTTTTGTGTTTCAGAGAAAGTAACTTCAATTTGCATAATTGAGTCCACAGGCGAGTTTGAATACTGAGATCTAGCCAGGAAAAGTAGCAGCAAGGACAAAATCAGCTGGAACTCACTAGGAAAGCAAAAGGTTTTTAAAATGCTTCCAGTTCAAGTCAGAATTAAGGTGGTGGCCGTTAAGTCTCCCCAGCTTTGCACAGCTGTGGACATGTTGCTGTTCTTTGAAAAACGAGATCTATGATAAGCATGTTCACCCGAGAAAAATACCGTGTCTGCTAAGTTTCTGTCGTCATTGCCGAGTTACTTTCAATTTTGTACACTGTTCAAGGGCAGAGTACACACTGGTTAAGATGTGTTCACAGCTGATGCATCTCCAGAAAGTTCTTCATGAAGGCAGCCAGCTTCTGCACATCCTCAATCGTGACGGCGTTATACAGAGACGCCCGGATGCCTCCCACAGACCTAGAGGGACCAAAGATGCCACCATGAAGAACAAAAGCATCCAATTTAGCATCAAGACAACCGTCTTTCCAGTTCCCAGTCACCGGCTCCTGAGACCGACGCAGCACCTGAGGCCAGCATGCCCAACCTGTCATCTGAAAGCCTCACAGATGGCCAGGAGCTTCAAACCTCTCATCATTAGGAAATTCTCCCAAATGCAGTGAAGGACCATCAGGCTCACACATGACCTAGATTAACTCAGCTATCCATGGGCCTGCCGGGTAGGGAGGAGGGGGCTAGCAACCACTGCAGGACAGATGTCTCACCTCCCATGTGGTGAGGACACATTTTTTCATACAGCATGCAGGACTTTCTGATGCCCAGCAGGAGCAAGAGTGATCCTTTCTCACCAGACATGAGACGGCAACCTCTGTGCCATAAAGGTCATCTAACACATTTTCAAAAGTAATGTTGACAAAAGCCTATAGATGTGGCTCCACCATGCACCCAGCCAGGGAATCATGCTAAGGGCTCTATAAGCAAGAGGGGAGGGGCGCCTGGCTGGCTCAGCCAGTAGAGCATGCGACTCTTGATCTCAGCCCTGTGTTGGGTGTGGAGATCACTTAAAAATAAAATCTACGGGGTACCTGTGTGGCTCAGTTGGTGAAGCATCCAACTTCGGCTCAGGTCATGATCTTCCCATTTGTGAGTTGGAGCCCCGCATCCGGCTCTGTGCTGACAGCTCAGAGCCTAGAGCCTAGAGCCTGTTTCCGATTCTGTGTGTGTTTCCCTCTCTGCCCCTCCCCCGCGCGTGCTCACTCTCTCTCTCTCTCTCAGAAATAATAAATGAATAAACTTAAAAAAATAAATAAATAAAAATTTTCAAAAAAAAAAAAAAAAAAAAAAGGAACATTACACCAGTGACCTGAGCTTCTGATCTGGAAGCATACTCACCTATGCCCTTTCAAGGAGATCATATTGAGTTCGAGAGCTTTATCGAGAAATCTTTTTTCTAAAGCATCATCTCCTTTGGCATTGCCAATGCGGAATGGAATATTCATCTTGCTTCTATTCTGGGGCTCCACCGGACATCTGAAAAGCATGTTTATTATTCCAGTTACTTTTCCAAAATGTGCGACAGCCATTAACAATCAACAGAAAAATTGTTTTAAACATTTTGTCATTACAATAGAAGACTTAAAAAGTCTGCCCCAGGACATTTTATAACTTTTACTTAAGGAGATCATTCTTGCATATGGAACAGTGAGTTAGCACTGCCTTGTATGACTTGTACTTACTTTCCATGAGCCTCAGTTTTCTCACCTAAATAATGGAAATAACACCTCCATTTCAGATTAGTTGTGATAGTTCAGTGGCACAACATACATGGAGCTTCTAACATATGGCAGCCACATGACAATGTGACATTGTTTCTCTACAAGGCTAGAAAGAAAAAATATGTCAGTCCTAAGAGTGGCTGAAAAACTTAATAATGAACAGCTTTCGAATCACTTGTCAACACTGATTGTCCCAAGCCATGTGACCTTGAGTAAGTTACTAAACCTCTCTGTTGTGCCTCACTTTCCTCATTTATTGAATAGTGGGAAGAGTAATGGAACATACCTTCTAAGGTTGACATGAGGATTAATAGAGCCACGACTTATAGGGAGTTTTTGAGGTATATTGAGGTATATTTTTAAATGGCCACAAATTCTCTAGAGCTCTCCCAGCAAGAACGGGGTCTAGCTCTCCACACCTTTTGAATCTGGGCTGGCCTTGTGACTTGCTTTGACCAAGAGACTGCAACGGAAGTGTTGCTGTGCAACTTGCAAGGGGAATGCGGCCTCCATAGCTGTCCTCTTAAAACATAGCCACCATATTAGCAAGCCTGAGCTAGCCTGCTGGAAAGAGGCCCAGGTAACAGCCAGCACCAACTCCTATACATGTGAGTGAGGTCATTGTAGACCACTGGCTCCAGGTGAATGACCAGATGACCTTGAATGAATAAACGTCCCAAGTGAGAGTGGCCGAAGAACCACCCAGCTAAGCCCAGCCCAACCTACTGACCCAAAGTCATGAGCAAAGAAAATGGCCGTTGCTTTAACAACTGTCTTGCCTGATCTGGGATGCCAAAACAGGTAACTGATACAATCCAAAATAGTGCCTGGAACATATTAAACTATATAAGTATCAGTTAAATTCAACAAATTCATCTTTTTATTCCCAGCACCTTGCTCAAGACTTATACAAACTCTCAAAAATGAAATGATGTGTGAATTTTTATCTAGGAAAGGTTAGAAATTTGACTTCGGTTTCTGATTTGAAAAACAAGCAGCCAAGATTAAGTCCCATTGACAATCAAAGGAGACAAATGGAAGAGCTGACATCTAAACCCAAAATAAAGAAGAGTCAAATATGTAATAACCCCTTCTCCATTTTCAAGCTCATCCTGTTTTGTTCTTACACTTCCACAGGGTGTGATTCATTAAAATTAAACAGCAAATAAAAGCAGTGTGAGGAGGCCCCTGTTAAAAGTTATGCTCTCCCCTAAGGGCACATACATAATTCCTGTTAAAGTTAATAAGAGTCAAGTGCACACCCACAGGCAGAAGAGACGCCAAGGAGGGAAACCAAATATCCGGTAATAGGCTTTGAGCCCGAATTCCACGCACCCCCCTTTCACTAGGTGGTAGGTTTCATGGCTGACATTTAAATTAAAAATTCATTGGCTACCCTCTTGATATTCTGCTGCCTCAGGCTCCCAACAGGAGGGTCCAATTATAGCACAAAGCACGTCTAATTTAAGAAGAGAAAAATATTAAAAGGAGGAAGAATGAAATATCTTATTTACAGTTCACCCCCACCCCAAATCTACCCCATTCTATCGTGAAAGCAGATGGCAGCAGGAGAGCCATGCATTGGCACACAAGTCGTTCCCTCGAGCCCAAGAGGGTCTCTGGCGTAAGGCTCAAGAAGGGAAGCAAAGATTAAAGGGGATTCACTGCCCCCATCTGGTGTGATGGCCGTATAGGGAATTAAAAAGAACAATGGCTCGCAGAGGAGAACAGAGTGGGAACACCAGAAGGTGGAGAGAGAGACCTGCTAGAAAGCTCTTACAAAGAGGTTTCCTGCTTGGAAGAATGAGGGCCTGTGACTAAGGCAGGGGCACTGGGGAGCCTCAAGCATGGGGGGTAAACTCAAATGCCAACAGGGGCCCCGCTGTCATATAAATGAGAACAGGTCCATAGGCCACACCAGCACAAACTCCCTTTGTTACCTAACAAATGTGACTGCCCTGTTCTTTGCCTCCCCAGGGAAATATGCTCCTTCTTCTTCTTGAAACACATGGTCCTCCTGACCGAAGTCCCCCCCACCAGCCCCACTCCACTGTCAGGGACACATGGGTTATGAAATAAGAAATCTGGAGTCGGTTGAGCGTCCAGCTTTGGCTCAGGTCATGATCTCACGGTTCATGGGTTCAAGCTCTGGTCAGGTTCTGTGCTGACAGCTCAGAGTCTGGAGCCTGCTTCGGATTCTGTGTCTCTCTCTCTCCTGCCTCTCCCCCAATCATGTTCTGTCTGTCTCTCTCAAAAATAAATAAACACAAAAAAATTAAAAAATGAAGAAATCTGGATTTTTAAAGATCTTCCTGTATTCCGATATCGGCTTAAGTTGTGTTTTAAACACTCTGCGAGGTGCCCCTGGGTGGCTCAGTCGGTTGGGCCTCCGACTCTTAATTTCGGCTCAGGTCATGATCTCGCAGTTTTAGGAGTTGGAGCCCCGCGTGGGCTCTGCACGGGTGACACAGAGCCTGCCTGAGATTCTCCTTCTTTCCCTGTCCCTCCCCCGCTCATGCTCTCTCCTTCTGTCAAAAATGGTAAAATTAAAATAAAAATAAAATAAAATAAAATAAAGTAAAATAAACGCTCTGTGAGCTTTACAAAGCACTGTTGTGGGCTGCACTTGGCCACTGCTCCCCCGTGTGCAATCTGGGGAGTTACTACTGAATTTCGGAAGCTAGCAGAAGGTGTCAAGGCTGAGACAGCTAGGGTGGGTCCTGGTAGGCAGGGTGTAATCAGCCGGGTAATCCCAGGACTACAAAGATTTAAGGAGAAACTCTAAACAGGGCTTCCCACTATGTCTATGGTAAAAGTGGATGTGGGAGCGATTACTGAAAAAGCAGTTCCATGGCCTGATAAATTTAGCAAATCCTGCAGTCACAGGGTTAAACCAGTTTCTTGACTCCTACTAAACTTCCCGGAGCCTGTCATGAATTTCATATGAATTTTAAGCTCCCCGCATGATCATTTCCGATAGGGATACAGTTTTCCTCAAATGCATGCGGCTGAGAAACTCTTTGGGTCTCTGGGATTAGAGCTCCAGAATGACCCCTGAGGAACACAAGGACTTCTCAAGGTTCCGGAGCGGACCGGGTGGGGCAAAGGCACTGCTTCAGCAATCACCCACTTCACAGATGGGGTGAGGGTTGGCAGGGCACAGGACGTGAGCTTCAGCGATGTCCTTCTATGAGGAAGCTGAGAAGCACAGGGAGCAAGGAAAAGAACGCACCCGGTGGGACAGAAGCCTGCAAAACACCATCACGAGGCCTCTCTTTACTGCCAGATTTTTTAAATGAAGCTAACTTTAGGGGCGCCTGGGTAGCTCAATCAGTTAAGCTTCCCGACTCTTGATTTTGGCTCAGGTTGTGATCTCATGGTTAGTGGGATCGAGACCCAAGCTGGGCTCTGCACTGGAGCCTGTTTAGGATTCTCTCTCCCTCTCTCTCTGCACCTCCCCCACTCAGCCTCGCTCTCTTTCTCCCTCCCTGTCTCTCAAAATAAACATTATTTTAAAGTTAATTTTAAATTTCTATACAACTTATGAAAATCTAGAGTCAAAATGCAGACATCTACCATCCCCTTCCCCGAGACGGCTACCATCAATAACCTGGTGTGCATTCCTCAGCATCTTTTTAAACATACAAATGTGTGTGCAGACATGTATATGTACGTTCATATGTGTATATACACACCTATGCAGGGCTTACAAATATACATGTTGTGGTTTTCTAAGTGAAATAATACATGCATCATCCTTTCCTACACTTACTTTTTTCTCCTATCCCAATGACAGAACGTGGCCAGCCTCCCACGTCTGTTCACACAGACCTCCCTCACCCTTCTCACCGCACGCGTTACCCGATTAGGATGGACCCTAACTTCTTTCGTCACACCCCTCCTGATGGGCATGCTGGTTGTCTACATATCTTCACCTAACAGCACTGGACTTGCAGGGACCAAATTAGGCATGTATCTGTATCCACAATTAGGCACACCTCTGTATCCACAAAGAGAAAGGACACAGGCATCTACTTAGACGTAAAACTCCTTGGGCAGAGAGCAAGAGTTTTGAATTCTGATGGGTGATGCAAACGTCACTCCAGAAATATCCAAATTTATACTTGACACACCAAGTGCATTCCCTTGCCTGACGCTATCAATCTTTTTAATTTCTGCTGATCAGAGGGGAAAAACAAAATCTCCTGATTATAATCTGCATTTCTTAAGGAGGTTGGCATTCATTGCCCATTAGCCAGCTGGGTTTCTTCTGGGTCACTGGCTCAAACCACTAGCAACCACCCCATTTGTATTTGGTTATCGTTTTCCACTTGTGGGCTCTTGCCAAGGATAGTCACTTATATCTTTTGCTACTACACATCTTTTCTCATGTCTGTCATTTGTTTTTGTTGTCACTCTATTTGTGATGTCATGAGCTGTGTAAATTTTAAAGATTTTCACGTAATTAATTGTCTTTTATTTCATGGCTTCTGAGTTTTATGACTTGTTTAGAAAGACCTTCTATACTCCCTCTACTTAAACTCTCTCCTATATTTTCTTCTGGTATTTTTATTTCAGTTTCTTGCATTTAGATCTTTTGACTAATTAGAACTTGTTTTTGAGCATGGCATGATGCAAATATCTAACTCTACAATTTGTCTAAATGGATTACAATGCTTCAAATATCAAAACTTTAGAAAGTTTCGAACATTCTTCTCTAATTGAAAATGCAATTCTCAAGTAGGAGCACCTGGGTGGCTCAGTTGGTTAAGCTTCCGACTTTGGCTCAGGTCACGATCTCACGGTTCTTGAGTTGAAGCCCTACATCTGGCTCTGTGCTAACGGTGTGGAGCCTACTTAGGATTCTCTCTCTCATTCTCTCTATCTCTCTCTCTCTCTCTCTCTGTCTGCCATTCCCCTGCCCAAGCTCTCTCTCTCTCTCTCTCTCTCAAAATTCATTAATTAATTAATTTTTAAAAATAAAATGCAATTCTCAAGCAAACATGGACAGCTTCTGGCCTTGACTCTTCCACAGACGGTAATACTGTCTGTCCCTACCACTGCCACACTAGGTTAACATGGATGAGTTTTAGGAGACTGTACATTAACATTACATTTGATTAATGTAAATATGTTATTTTCTAAAATTTGCAGCAATCCTTTTGCATTAACTTGCCCAGATGAGCATCTGGATTTACTTGTAGATATGTTATCATTTTTGTGGCTACTACAAATGGGATCTTTTTACTTCATCACGCTTTTCATTGTTATTTCTGGAGTACAGCAAGGTAATCGACATTTACATATTTAGCTGTAACTAATCACAATTCTGACCTTGATCATTTCTAAGGTTTTCCACTGATCCCTGCATTACGAATAGAGAGTCACAGTCTATGAGTTTTGTAGTTTGCCTAGTGTAGTAGTTAAGGACCCCGGCCCCAGCGCCCCTGGGGTCCTTAATGTGCATATCCTCAAGTGCATATCCTGGCTTGCTCCCGCTTCCCAGCCGCCACCTTCACCTTCACCTGTCTGTGCCTCTGGAAAACAGGCTTACTGTCTGCTTCACGGGGCTGTGCGGTCATAAAATGTGTACCTGAAAGCACCAGGGCTCTGCCTGCTTTGTTTTATGCTAGTGTTATCACTAGACCCATCCATGCTCCCCTCTTTCCTAAGGTCTGATCCCCAAAAGAAGGTAACAAGAAAGGGGACCTCAGGTCTGGATACGGATGCCTTCACTTGGACATCTTTATAATATCAAAATTAGTATCTAATATATAGTGAGCACTGTGTGTCAGGACCATTCTAAGGGCTTCCCATAGTAACACAAAATAATAATATTAGGAACTAACATTTTTTAATTTATTTTTAATTTTTTTAATGTTTACATATTTACTTTTGAGAGAGAGAGAAAGAGAGCAGAAGCAGAGGAGGGACAGAGGTAGACAGGGAGACACAGAATCCGAAGAAGGCTCCAGGCTCTGAGCTGTCAGCACAGAGCCCAACGCAGGGCTCAAATTCATGAACAGTGAGATCACGACCTGGGCCGAAATAGGACGCTTAACTGACTGTGCCACCCAGGCGCCCCAGGAACTAACTCTTAAGGAATTTTCCCTAGGTGCCAAGTACTTCTTCCAGGGCTTTCTATAAGGTAACCCACGCTATAACCCTTGTTATATATTCTTTATTCACATGGATTTTCATTTACTTCTCACAACAGTCATAAGAAGTATGTACCATTAGGGCACCTGGGAGACTCAGTTGGTTAAGTGTCCAACTCTTGGTTTGGGCTCAGGTCACGATCTCATGGTTTCAAGAGTTTGAATCCCGTGTCAGGTTCTGCACTGACAGTGCGGAGCCTGCTTGGGATTCTCTCTCTGCCCCTCCCCCACTGCACTGTCTCTGTCTCTCTCAAAATAAACAAACTAAAAAAAAAAGTATACCATCATTACACCCAATGTACAGATAAGGAGACAGAGTCTGGAGCAGTTAGGTCATTTGCTAATAAGTGGCAAAGAGGGGTTCACTGTCCACATGGGTTCAAGTCAGCATCAACCAGCACCATGTGGATGGTTAGACTATGTAATGAACTCAGGGACTTCGAAGGCTGACTTTTCTAGTGTCGAAGTCCATGCCAGGGTCACTGGCAGAGCTGGTACAACCCCCTAGAAACTGCCCAGAACCATGTTCAGTAATGGGCTGCCTTATGAGTTGGGGGAAGCCAAAGCGGAGGGGAGAACAAAAATAAGGAGCTAGAGGTGGTGGTAAGTGACAAAGTCTAATTCTAGGCTATTTGGTATTCTTCTTTAAAATTGCTCACCTCCCTCGGGGGCCATAGGTCTATAGCTGAAAAGACAAGCGAAGAAGTTCCTGAAAATCCAAGTGAATACAGGAAGAGCTAGTAAGCACCCACTGCAAACACTGAGCGGGGAGCAAGCAAAAGGCCGCTTGACTCCAGTAACAGGGTCCCACAAGAATGTCAGGCGCCAGGATGACATTTTCTGGGCAGGCAGCCCAGGGCGGATGGAAGTTCCCAGAAAGAGGTTTACTCTGAAGATGAAAATTCCGGGTCAAGGTTGTGCATAAGTAAATGAAAAGTGTTAGGTGGGAAAGTGACCTGATTCCTCAGGAGACAACCCGCCTGCCATGTTGGCGTCAGCAGGCTGTCTTCTGGGAAATGCCAGGCTGCGTGCTTGGAGTATAAGAACCTTGGGGGAAAAAGGAATTCTGGGGTTTCTCAGTGTTTCTCTCCTATGCCTTGTTTTGCTTCTAATTCTCTGGATTCTTCCAGAGGCATTATCATTCTTTCTGTCTTCTCATTTCATGCCTACACATCTCCTTAGAAATAAATGGAGCCAAAAGCTAATAGAAAATTTGGTCTCCCCTCCACAACAGCCAAGTGCTTTCACTCACATTCAGGTTCTGAGCACTGTGGGGGTCAGGAAAGATACCTTATTCTTCTGTGTATCCCAGGGCCTAGAACAAGGTTAGCCCAGAGAAGTGCTCAGGAAAATTTACTGGATGGATGGATGGATGCGCGGGCATGTGGGTCATGATGGGATGGATGGATGGACGGATGTGTGTGGATGGATGATGGATAGATGGATGGATGGATGGATGGACAGGTGTGTGGATGGATGATGGAAGGATGGACGGATGGGCATGTGGGTCATGATGGGATGGATAGATGGATGGATGGGTTGGTGGGTGGACAGATGGGTGGTTAGAAGGGTAGGTGGGGGGGGGTAGATGTGTGGATGTGTGGATAGGTGGATGTGTGGAAGACTAAACAGGTGGACTAAGTGTGTCTTCAGACCTTTCCAGACCTTCTTTCTCATTCCAGCACAACCATCCCCTCTAGGCAACCCACTCTTAGCTCCCCAAACACAATGTACTTTCTCCCCTCAGTACCTTTGCAGGGCTGGGCCCTGCCTTCCTAAAAATTCCTAAAAGTACTTTTGCCCTCCTCTGACTAACTCTACTCATGCCCAAGGTGCAATCAAGCTCATTCAAAACCCCCCCTACACCTGCAGGCAAAGCATTATCATCTTACTGCTCCAAGCTTATAGTAACTATCACTGACCCCTTGGCTGTGAACTCCTCGGATCATCTACCAAGCCCCCAGTCTGTACTTGGCTGTTGTGCAGAACCAGAGTAGACAGAAAGCACAACATGCACACCTCTCCCCACACCACATGTGGGGGAGAAGCCTAAAGGCTAAGGCGTCCATCCAAACCCAACTCCCCCAGGGCCTGTGGCTAGAGGGTCACTGCATGCCAAGAACTCACAGGAACAAGCCGAAAGCATTTTAAGGACAGAGGGAGTAGTAGCATGCTGCTTTATCCTACCTACTCCACAAGTACACCCCCACCCACCACCCATGGGTGGTCAGGGAGAAGTATTAAAAGTTAGGCCTAAAGCATCGTCTTGTCCATCTGTCGTGGCACACTGAATTCTCAAAGAAGAATATACATTCTCTAGTTCCTATCAGTCAGTTACTATCATGGAACCCAAAGAGTAACAGTCACTGAGGAGGTCTCAGGCTTGGTAAATGAGTATGTGTTTATGTGTTTATGTATATGCATACAAATGTGTACACACAAACATACACGTATGTGTGTACATGTACATACACGCAGCATAAAGTCTCCTACACCTGTATGCCACCTGGAAGGGGCGGGTGGACGCAAATGAAAACACCATCTATTAAGCTCCCTGTGTGCCAGGCACTGTGCTAGGTGCTTCACATTCAGCATTCTGGTGAGAGGTCTATGGTAGGGGACTGGATAGTGGCCCCCCAAAAGGTAGATCCATGTCCTAACCCCTGGAAAAAGGGTCTTTGAGGATGTAATTAAGTTAACGGTCTCTAGTTGACAGAAAGCATCTGGGATTATCTGGGCAGGCCCCAAATCCAGCAACCAGAAGCGAGGACACACAACAAAGGTGAGGTCAGAGACTGGGGTGATGCACCATAGGCCACGGAATGCCTGGAGCCACAAAGAATGGTTCTTCCCTGGAGTCTCTGTGGGGAGCAAAGCCTTCCTGACACCTTGCACCTCAGGCCTCCAGAACATGGAGAATGGATTTCTGTTGCATTAAACCATTGAGTTAGTGAATCTTTGTTCCAGCACTTCTAGGAGACGAATACAAGGCCCATATGTTTTCTCTGTCCCTCACAGGAGCGGGTCCAGTAGTCAACACACATTCATGAATCTTCTGGTCACCAAAATGTTTTTTTGGTTTTTTAAATTTGTTGTTTGTTTTGCTTTTTGTTTTTGTTTTTTTTTTTTTTTGGGAGAGAGAGAGAGACAGAGTGCAAGTGAGGGAGGGGCAGAGAAAGAGGGAGACAGAATCTGAAGCAGGCTCCAGGCTCTGAGCTGTCAGCACAGAGCCCGATGCGGGGCTCAAACCCACAAACCGTGAGATCATGACCTGAGCTGAAGTTGGTGCTCAACCGACTAAGCCACCCAGGCTCCCCAGTCACAAAAATGTTTAACTAGAAGTCTCCTCATTCACAGACTGCAGGCCTGGGATGGGAATATTTGTCCCATAATAACGGAAGCAGTGAACTTCTAAAAAGGTAGGCGACCCGGCTGAGGGGATCAGGAGTAGGTGTTTATACCAAGGGCCTCCAGTGGAGTCCCTACATAAAGGGGAGTGCTTCCAGCAAATCTGCGTGATTTTTCCCAAGGGATGTACCAAGGATGCAGACAGTGGGAGAAGGGGTCTGCCCCAGGAAGAACTGAGACTCTTCCCCAGGAGAGATCTTTGGTGTGAGAAACATCACCACCCCCCAGGAAACAGGTCCCTAGGCCTGGGATTCCGCAGGTGGGGCTGTACAAGGGGAAAACCCACCCGCCTCCAACTGCTGGGGCCCATGACCACCCAGCTCACTGGCACTTCAACATGAAGAAAGGGAAACGTGTCCATTTCTCAAAGGCACACGTCATATACACATGTGAAAATTCACAAGAGGCAAGGAGCACCCAGGTGGCTCAGTCGGTTTGGCGTCCGACTCCAGCTCAGGTCACAGTCTCACGATTCCATGAGTTTGAGCCCCGCATCAGGCTCGCTGCCATCAGCACAGAGCCCACTCTGGATCCTCTGTTCCCCTCTCTCTCTGCCCCTCCCCCGTTTGCATGCTCTCAAAAATAAATGAAACCTTTTAATTAATTAAAGAAAATAAATTCACAAGAGGCAAGATGTGAGAGAAAGTCCATCAACTTACACGTAGAATCCTTGCGAATTATCAATGATGTCATAAATCATCTGCGATTTGACGGAGCTGAGGTTCTCCATGGCTGCTGCACCGCCGTTGTTCTTGATCCACTCCAGGACCAAGCCCATGACATAGATGCTGAAGTAAAGATTAAAAAAAAAAGAAAATCCATCTAGTTCAGCTTTGCAAAGGTGGAAAGACATTCAAGCCAACTGTTGTTTTGCAGCAAGCATCCTCCCCACCACCACCCAGTTAACCTTTCACTTCCTACACTCACAGAGCCCATACTTCCCATAATTTGTACCATTCACTCCTTTATTTTGTATTTCTCTGGGCCCACGATCTGGACTCTATGGTTGTGGAAGACCTGAAGCACAGTGTTCACCTTCTCTACAGCAGAGCCCACATAGGGGGCCCGGGGCCCCCACCTGGAGGGAGAAGTGTGGTATGGCACTAGGAGCAGGGGCTCCGAGTCAGTCTTGACTCTGGTCCCACTGCTGCCACTAAGACTACCCAGGATTAGTCACCTTGGAAATCCAAACCCCGGCTTTCCCATCTGGAAAGAGGGATACCTACCACCCTATGCTGGACACCTGGCATCTCAGCTGTCCCAATCATCCTAACCCCACGCCCACCCAACAGGAAGACCCAGCACGGTCCCTTGTCCTCTGGTCTCAGAGCTGGGCAGGGGACCTAACGGGGCCGATCAGAGCCCTCCCTGGGATTCTCTGACCTGGGAGTGAGGCCAAAGAGGCAGACCTAGCGCTGGTCAAAGTGTGAGACTTGAGTAAGAACATGTGACAGAGACTCATCTGCTTTCCAGCAGAAAGAAGCAAGGATCAGAAACGGAGAGCAAGTGGGGTGGGATTTGTGTCCCTGGTTCCAGGAGGAGCCACTGCACCCCAGCCCCTCCTGGAGCTTGGCAGTGTTCCTCTCTGAGCCAAAATGTCAGCTCGGCCACCTGTGAGACATCGGGGCTCGAGGGGACCTTAGGAGACAGATCGGGTGAAGTGCTTAGTGCAGGGTCTGGCACGTGGCAGGTAGGTGACACAAGTGTAGTCAACAGCATCTTCATTACGAAGTGCCTATAACTGCACTGAACACACATGTTGAAGAGCAGTGGATGGTTTCCCAGTGGCCTTCTGAAAGCCCATCTCTCTTTTTTTTAAGTTTATTTATTTTGAGAGAGAGAGCATGTGTGTGCACCAGAGGAGGTACAGAGAGAGAGAGAGAGAGAGAGAGAGAGAGAGAGAGAGAGAGAATCTCAAGCAGGCTCCATGCCTGAGCCACCCAGGAGCCCCTGAAAGCCCATCTCTTAAAGGAGCAAACAGCTCCGTGTGCACCTCACTGGAAGTTTGTGGGGGCAGGAGCACAGGTCTCCAAGGGAAGAGATACCATCTACTTGAGCTGGGAATATGCAGATCAGCTCTCGGCTGTGCACTCTCCAGGAGTGGAAAAGAGGTCCCCAACAGGGATCTGTGCAAACCAAGTGGCCAGGAGTCAATGCCCAGCAAAGATCTGGGGTGCTAACCCCTGGACAAGAGCTGCCTCGTTCATTAACACCACGGGTCTGTTACCACCGTGACAGGTTGAAGAAGGAGATCACTGGATCTGGAAAGCACTCTAATGGCCAGAAGCTTGTCCCAGAGGAAGCCCAAGGCACTAACTGGCTCATTCACTGTGTCAACCTGGTAGGTAGAGGACCCCGGTGTTTCCATCCCCAGAAGTTAGCAGAAGCCAATGCTGGGCTGCTCAGTAGGCAGTGGGCAGACAGCAGCCTGCACCCACAGACATGTAATAGCCTCTCCAGAAGCTTCCCCAGCTTGAGGAATGAGAAACAGTAGCTAGAGGCAAAAAGGGAAGAGAGAATAGAGTGGAGAACAGCCCCTGAGTAATTTAGAGCCTCAGCTGCAGCTCTGTGGATAATGACTGAGAAAGCAGAGGGACAAAGTGGAAAGAAGAAAGGCAGAGGAGTGTATTCCAACATCTATTATGGGGCCAGGCAGCCTGCTAGTTGTTCCTTCTTTTCTGGATCACAATAATCCTGAGATCGGAGCTACCATCATCCCATTTTCCAGATGAGGAAACTGACGTTTGGGGAATTTAATTTGGCTAATGTCACCCATGTAGTGGCTGATAAAGCCAGGATTGCAACCCTGCCTAGTCAGACTCCAAAGCCTGGGCTTTTTTCGCAGTAACCAAGGCATCTGGTTTCGTAGGGGCTCCAGGACCCTCAGCCACTACCTCACTGGCTAGTGGGGCAGCCAGGCTGGCACCAAAGCTCAGACACAGCTGCCCGTGTGGCTGCTAGAGCAGCTTCACAGCACACCTCTGTGGATGTGTGTGTGTTCCAGATAGGACGCTGCCCGCCTCTCTCTCTCTCTGAAAAAAAAAAGGGGGGCGCCTGGGTGGCTCAGCCAGTTGAGCGGCCGACTTCGGCTCAGGTCATGGTCTCATGGTTTGTGAGTTCGAGCCCCACATCGGGCTCGCTGCTGACAGCACGAAGCCCACTTCGGATCCTCTGCCCCTTTCTCTCTCTGCCCTCCCCCCCCCCCCCGCTCTCTCTCAAAAATTATAATATAAACATTAAAAAAAAACCACAGATATGACACTGCCCACCCACTCCTCTGTTCGGTGACCCGCTCTAGAACTCCCTTCTAACCCCAAACTCACTCTCCCACAAACCACAGAAGCACACCCCGCCCCATGACCCAGGCAAAGCCACTGGTGCCTATTCACTGACCGTACCCTTCCAAGGCCACATTTCACTTTCACCTATAGCTTTGTTATCCTAGCATTCCCTAGCTGCTTTCTCGCTACTCAATCCAAGGCTGCAGCAAGGTCCACAGTCCCAGCCAGTTCTCGGCACCAACACACTGCCCTCTCCATAGCGGTCATGCTCAGACTCAGTGCTAATCTTAATGGGATCTGAGCAGGTGCTCGGCAGAAAGCCCTCCCATCTTCCATGCTGTCCCAGAGCCGGCACCTGGAGCCTCGTCTATGAAGCCTCAGCATGAGGCAGACCGCTCGGAAGGAAGCGGGTTCTCCCTGTGGCTTCCGATTCATTATCAACTCAAGCTTCTAGCCCCACACAGTCCAAACTCTTCAAACTATAGGGACCCTAAATGTTCGGTCTCAATTCTCCCCATTAATCAATTTAACATGCCTGATTCATGCCTTCACTTCTAAAATGCCACCTGCATCACACAGCATAGGTTTACCATCGAAGCTTGTCTATTAAGTTACTAAATAAATCACAGTAGATCCATTCTGTGGAATACCACTGGAACACCATACAGCAATTCAAAGGGGGGGAAAGGCAGGTATTTGAGCTTATATCACATAGCATAGTGTTCGTGGCAGATTGTGGGGTAGAAAAAAGAAATTCACAGAATAGTCTACAGGGTAAAGTCCCACTCACATAACTAAATACAGCTCTGTATATCTGCATACGCCCAGTTAAGGGTCTGTCGGGACCCACAGCGAGCAGTGAATAGTGGTTACCCCGGCCGTTCTGCTCACTTCAGAAATCTTTGCTAGGAACACGTTAGGTGGTTCAGTTGGTCAAGTGGCCAACTCTTGATTTCGGCTCAGGTCATGATCTCAGTTTGTGGGTTCAAGCTTCGCACCGGGCTCTGCACTTACAGCGTGAAGCCTGCTTGGGATTCTCTCCGTCTCTCCCTTCCTCTCTCTTTGCCTGCCCCTCCCCCCCAACGCCCTTTACCGATCTGAAAATAAATTAACTTAAAAAAATAAAATTATTTTTAAAAAAGAATACATGTTAACTTTTTAAAGCAATACAAATACTCTCTGTGCACTAAGGCTTAGAAAAGCACACCAGAAATCCTCAGAAAAACTCTCCCTGGCTGTTTGTTCTGAAGATTCTAACTGCAGAAACTCATCTGCTTCTGGGGCTCATGAGGAGCAAGGCTAAGGCCCTGGGCAGGCCCTCACTCCTACTCTGGTAAGAGAGGCGGCCTTGATTAATGGGGTTATTTTCTTATTAGTTACTTTACCTCGTACTACAGAGAAAAAACAAATATATACTTACAGGGTCAGAGAACTATTTGTGGGTACAGAGGGAAGTGTGTGTACCTTCTTGCCTGTGCATTCATTGGGCTTAGTGTGATGTACTAAAGGGTTAAAACAGAAGGCCTACGCGATCCTTTATTCCACCCTAATTCACAGCTCAGGGCTACAGGCAACTATGTGAAGCGTTACTCAGCCCAGTTCACACAAAATGCCCAGAGCCAATGGTCATCCAGCTCTGATTTTAAAAGGAAAAAAAAAAAAGGCTTCTTTTCAAACAACCTGGGGCCTTTTCAAGGACTTCTGTGTGATTCAAAGCTCAGGAGTCTTCTGCCTGTCTTATCGACTCACATTCAAGGATTGGGGAGGGCATCTGGCATAAATCTTATCTCTAACTTGGGGTTTGTTCTCACTGCGGGAGCTAAAAGTTTCTAACCTTGAAGGTTGTAAGTCCCAACAAATGAACTAAGTTGCTTTTCCAAGCCATAGATTTACGGTAATTGGTCAATTGAACGGACTTTTACTTCTCTCCTGTTCTCTTCTTTCGGGGTAAGAGAAAGGACGGCAACTTCCAGGGGGTCTTGGTCAGAACACATTTGAAACCGGTCTTTCTCTGCTACGTTTACACTATTCTAATCGAATATTAACGATTCTGCCCCTCGATGGTCTCAGCACTGTTCTGATCTGCCCCGGGGGGAAAAGTTTTGCCCCTTTTCTGCCCTTGTTTCTGGTTCAGCCCCCTCTCCTGAGGCAGGAAAGCTCTGGGGAGGCAGTGACGGCCCTCCTCCACCCGATGTAACCCTCCTCCAGGTGACCAGGTGACCAGCTGAGCTGACTGGTCAAGGCCCAGGCTGAGGCCTGCACACGAGCTGGTAGGGGAGGGACCCTACATGAGAGTCACTGAAGAGTCCTTCTCTGTGTCTCTGGGTCTGACTCCACACACTGTTGTCTCCTATCATTTTGTCATATTTATTAGACAGACTGACCTGCTTTCTCACTGTTCCCACTGACTTTTCACCCTAATGTTAACAAACAAACAGCATTTTAACATATTCATTGTATGTTTTAGAATTTGCTTCCGGTAACTCTTAGTTACCAGAGAAGGTGCCAGAGAGCGTGCCCCCCCACCCCCCTCCCCCACCCCTCCGGGCTGTGCTGTGATCTGAACTTGCCAGCTTTCAGACCACATTTCAGGACAGTGTTCCCCCCACCTCCTCCTGGAGCCCACGGTGGTCTCTGTCTCACCCTGAAAGACCCACCTGATGGTGAGCCAGGCCTTGGCCCCACCTTCTAACAGGGAGGACAAACACCACCTGTCACTGTGCAGCCTGGCACCTAAGCCCCTTCCCCAGGCTCCCCTGCACCTGCATCCTCACCACTCGGCACTTCCAACTTGTTTCCAACTTGGCCAGTGATCACTGGCGCCTGGAACTGCCTGGAACCCCAGAAACAGGACCGATGGACAAGAGATTCAGCCCCACTTGTCCCCACCCTTAACAGGCATTTCAGAAACATTTTCAACCAGGGTGAAACAGAGTGGGGTTTAGAAGTGACCAGGACAGTAACCACTAGAACACCCCATTCCCCAAGGAAAACAGGAGACACAAATTAGCTGCTGTGCCCCTGTCAGCGGTGCAGAAATCCAGTGGAAATTTCCATCAGAATTTTAACTTTGAGGGGCACCTGGGTGGCTCAGTCGGTTAAGCGTCTGACTTTGGCTCAGGTCACAATCTCACAGTTCGTGAGTTCGAGCCCCGCATACGGATGTTTGCTGTCAACACAGAGCCTGCTTTGGATCCTCTGCCCCCGCCCCCCACTCTCTGCCTCTCCCCTGCTCATTCTCCCTCTCTCTCTCCCTCTCTCCCTCTCTCTCTCTCTCTCAAAATAAATAAATTAACCTAAAAAAAAAAAGAATTCTGGGGCACCTGGATGGCTCAGTCGGTTGAGCATCTGACTTCAGCTCAAGTCATGATCTCATGGTTCATGGGTTCCAGACCCACAATCGGCCTCTGCGCTGACAGCTCATAGCCTGAAGCCTGCTTTGGATTCTGTGTCTCCTTCTCTCTCTGCCCTTCCCCCACTCATGCTATGTCTCCCTGTCTCTCAAAAAGGAATAAGTGTTAAAAATTTTAAAAATAAAAAAAAAAAAAAGAATTCTAACTTTGAGAAAAAAAAACTTTTCCTTCCTAGAGCCAATTATGTAGAAGATTTTCTAGAAGCAGCCTCTATCAGGAAGAACTCAGACAAAGTCCCAACTCAGAGGGAAATGCTCTCTGTGCCAGCCTGAGCCTGCCTTTCCACATGCTCTTCTGAAAGCACTTTCCCCCCAGAAAATTCCATGAGCGGAAGAGCTGGACTCCAACAGTGATCTCCTAAGACGAATCCTTCAGACACAAAGAAACACACACTGGTAATTTCACCTGTGGAGAACACTTAAGGTACAGGGTGAACCCACCCAAGCTCTGGAACCAGGCTATCCAGGTTCCAATCCCAGCTGTTCCATGACCTACAAGTATGGCCTTTGCTTCTTTACTTGCAAAATGGGAATAAAAAGAGTATTTACCTCCTCGGGTGCTTGGGAGCACTAAAAGGGTCATACAAATAAAGTATCACCATTCTATATCATACATGGCCTGAAAGGTAATCCATAAATTCTGGCTTTTCCCTCCCCTGCTAAAGCTCTGGGAACCAGCAACAAGAGAAACAGTAATAATACAGCAGCTAACATTTATAAATTACCATGTGCCAACCACCAAATGCGTTTTGTATGTAAGTAAGTCAATCAATCAATCAATCAATCCTCACAGCACTATCAGCAGGGTACTATTATTACTCCTGGGGGAACCTGCTACACAGACAGGTTAAGTGACTTGCCCAAGATCACACAGCTAGTAAGTAGTAAAAATCTCCCAGGCAACTGTTAAATCCTAGGTGTCACAAGATTTTCACAAAATATCTGAGGCTTGGCGTTAAAAGACCATGGGGCCGGGGAGCCTCGCTGTCCCTGAATGTGCTTTAATACACTTTTCTCACTTGGTTAATAGGAAGCCAGGCGTACCGGACAAGCACAGACTGGGTGAAAAGCCCAAGCCAGTATGTTCGCTGCCTGGTGGTCAGCTTTGTGCAGGCCCAGCAGGGAAAGAAAAGAAAGCCGGGGAGGCCTGGCCTTTGAAAGTCCTTTTCCAAAGTTTCATGGAAGCTTCCAAAGCTTCATGTTTGAGATCCACACCTGCCACTCATTTGCAGAGAGCTTTTGGGTTAATGGTAAACTCCTAAGGCTATCAAGACCTAAAAAGGGCAAGGAAAACTGATCTAACAGTGCACAGGGGAAAACAGGGAGAGGTGAGCTGGGCAAAGAATCCTGATAGGATGTCTGAGCCATTAGGTCACTGGCGAATGAAAACGTGCTCTACTTCAGAAAGCTACCTCCCTCCGCTTTGATGGGAAAGAGTGAGACCTCCTCCGTCAGTCCCCGAGGCCCCCGAGCCATGCCCCGGAGCTAACCTGAAGCACGGAGGCGTGTTGTACAGGGAGCCGTTTCCAGCCTGCACTTTGTAGTCCAGGACTGATGGGCACTCCCGGAGGGCGAACCCCAGCAGGTCATCACGGACGATCACCACCGTGACCCCGGCAGAGCCTACGTTCTTCTGGGCACCCGCAAAAATGACACCAAACTGAAAAAGAGAAGGCATGCTGTTTTAGATACACTTGGTCATTTTTCATAACTGTATTCAAATTTCCCAATGTCTTTCTAAAGTATGAGGAAGTGATTCTATCCTAATCTTGCTCAAAGTGCATTCTATCCTCTAAAGGCATCTCTGCCTGGGAGAGTTCAGAGGCCTGCAGGTTACACATGTCCCTGGTCCCACTCACCAGCAAGGGGCCAGCCCGAACCAATCACTACAAAGACCTTATACATATTCCTATCACTGTATATATGTCCTTTCTACACCCAAACCAATATTTAAAATGGGCCTGGGTGGCTCAGTCGGTTGAGTGTCCCAACCCTTGGTTTCAGCTCAGGGCATGATCTCACAGTCCCATGAGTTCAACCTCCCCGTCAGGCTCTCGCTTGGGAGTCTCTCCCTTTCCTTCCCCACTCACACTGCCTCTGTCTCTCTCAAATAAATAAAGAAACCTTTTTTAAAAAAGTATTAAAAAATGGGGCTAACTGTTCTTGATAACCAAAAGAAACACAGTTTTGAATGCATTCGTGTTTGTATAAAAGGACAATCGGAAGATGTTGAGAAATAATAGACAAGCTGCCTGACAGAGAAGAAAGTTTAGGCAACAGATGTTTAAAGGAACTTCAGAAAATTTTGTCATGTAAGATCCAGAACCCTCTCCCACATCCTCCCATGAACGCTTTGAACGCTTTATAAATATCAAACGGCATCCCAAGTATAAGGAGGGAAGACAGCCAGGCCTGATAGGGAGTACTTTATAGGTGACACTGTTTAGAATTGCCAGTGCGCAGCAACTGGTCATAAAAAGTGGATTATTCACAGAATGTGGTATAACCGCACAACGGAAGATTATTCAGCCTTAAAAAGGAATGAAGGTGCGACCCCTGCTACCGCGTGCATGACCCCCGAGGACATTAAGTGAAATGAACTTGGCACAAAATGACAAATATTGCCTGAATTCCCTTCTATGAGGGACCCGGAAGAGTCCAATTCACAGAGGGTGGTGGCTACCAGGGCCTGGGGGACGACTGAGCAGAGTTCCAGCTTGGGAAGATAAAAAGTTCTAGAGACAGATGGTGATGCTGTTTGCACAACAGTGTGAATGTACTTAATGCCACTGAACTACATACTCAGAAATGGTTAAGGTGGTAAATTTTATGTTATGTATATTTTACCGTAATTTTTTTTTTTAAAGGCAGGCTACCATTTAGTGAGTTTGTTTTTAAATGCTTTAAAGGGGGCGCCCGGGTGGCTCAGTTGGCTGAGCTTCCAACTTTGGCTCAGGTCATGATTTCATGGTTCATGGGTTCGAGCCCCCATTGGGCTCTGTGCTAACAGCTCAAAGCCTGGAGCCTGCTTCAGATTCTGTGTCTCCGTCTCTCTCTCTGCCCTCTCCCGTTCACGTTCTGTCTCTCTCCCTCTCAAAAATAAAATAAGCATTTAAAAAAAAAAAAAAAAAGGAAATGCAGGGCACCTAGGTGGCTCAGTCAATTGAGCATCTGACTTCGGCTCAGGTCGTGATCTCGCGGTTTTTGAGTTCAAGATCCGCGCTGAGCTCTGTACTGACAGTTCAGAATGCTTCGGATTCTGTGTGTATCTCTCTCTCTGCGCCTCCCTGGTTAGCACTCTGTCTCCCTCTTTCTCTCAAAAATAAATAAACATTAAAAAAAAAAAGTAAATGCTTTACTTTTTGCACCCGCTGGTTGCATTCAGCTGAGTGCTGTGCTTCCCCGTCCACCCTGGTGTGCCACTAGGAAAGGCTATATGCCCTGTTGATGCTCTGGGAGTTGAGGTGGGCTCACGGCCAGGTGCAGCTCCTTCACACATCCCCTGAGCTTGGATAATCTGCATTTTCCCTGGAAGACAGCAAGCTACTTCCACTGCGTTGGCCCAAACACTTCCTAAGAGGGACCCTCGAAGGCAGATAAACTCCCCGAGGACTCCAGTGTGACCCTGTGAAGCAATCATTAACACGGGGTAACATCAAGACGTAAGCATTCTGACAACCCACAGGAAATAAGCAACTGTCGGCCCATCGCTGTGAGCTGCCCTGGCTTCGGGGTCTCTGCTGGCCCAAGACGCTCTGGGCCTTTCCGTGTCCTGGTACGTATGTTAAAATGCTCTCACAGAATCCGAGACACTGGGGTGCCCGCCAGGCCCTTTTACACTCTACCTTGGAAACATCCACTGGCTTGGATAGGAAGTTTGAGGACATGTCACAAACCAGCACTGCTCCCTCGACATCTGGGATAAAGTCAAACTCCACTCCGTGCACAGTCTCGTTGGCGCAGTAATATACATAGGAGGCATCGGGGCTCAGCTTCCAGGTGCTTGGATCTGGAATTTCTACCACAGAAGAAAAGGTGGAGACTCTGGACTTTCATTCTGCCTTCTTTGTGTAGATGGGACTGACACACTTCCCCTAGCAGTGAAAGGCTCATCCCAAAGACCTCCCAAGTGAAACCACCCTATCCATCTTGCATTATAATCCCCAGCAACAACCTAAAAAGATTATCAATCCCACCCCTTTGACAGTTATTGGGGGTAACTCCTCTTCAAGAATGGTGTGGTGGGTATTTGTCGAGTTTTTTCTCATTACCCAGCATCCATCTATCCTATGTGCACGGAGTTTCTTCTTGGGGCTCCAGCCTCCCCAGCTCAGCCCACGTAGCTCCAGTGTGGCCAATTCCACTTGCAGTCACATGACTGATTGGGAATGGAACACAGGAGACGTCAGACTCTAACTGGAAATGCTTGAGCAAAGGCACTGAAACTTGGGAGAACAGAAGGTCAGGAGCATCTTCTAAAAGGGAGTACAGCTTTTCCGACTGTGGAGCCACCACAGAGGAGACGAGGGGAGACACCAGGACCTGCAGGCACTGTTGGGGCCCTTGATCAAGCCATTCCTGAAGCCAATCGGCCTCTAGGTTTTCAGGTGAGAGAACCTATGAATACTTTCTGTAGCAGCCAGTGAACAGTCTTAACAAGTATAACCATCCAGTCTGAATGGTACCAATCCAACTATTGACCAGAAGAAGGAATTAAAAACTGCTGGTTGCCCTTGGCGGGGGTAACCTGATATCTAAGAAGGGACTACCCACCCATCAGCATTTGTCAGCATTTCATTATCACTGTTGAACTCAGATCCCAGCACTTACTCGTGTAACTCCCAAGTTTGGGGTGGACGATATTCACGGTCCCAAACTTCTTGGCTTCTTCGGCGGCCTTAGCTGACCAAGATCCTGTCACCACATAGTCGGCACACCTTCCTGCTTTCAGGCCAATCAGGTTTAAGGGGACAGCACTGAACTGGCCAGACCCACCTCCTTGCACAAAAATCACCTTGTAGTTGTCTGGAACGGCTCTGGGCAGAAGTACATGTGACGGTAAACAGAGACACACAGGGTGTAAGAATGAGTGATGCTCTCTACCAGCACTTTACCCGGGGTGGATATACTATAAGAAATATGGTAAAGTCTCCCCGCGCGCGGCTTTGCCTTCCCCAATCCAGTCACTTAATATTCCCTCCTTGGACAACCATTATCGGGCTTTGTGTGGAAGCCTATGGGGAATGTTTGGAGGGAAGTCAGTAACACCCTGCTGGTCATCTTCCTACCACTCTCAGACTACATGGTTCAAGGGAGGCCAACCCTCGCTCCAGCAGAAGAGCACATGACCCGAGCTGGCCAGTGGGGTTTGGTTCTGAGACCTTTGCTCAAACTTCAGGAAAAGGGGAACGCTTTCTACTGAGGGAAAGGATAAACCGGCTAATCCTACAACCCCTGGTGGCCACCTGGTGAAGCCAACACCTAAAAAAGCAGAGCCAAAAGATGAAGATAAAGACCTTCCTGAACATCACCTAAATCACTCCTTCACTTTACAGTTACACACGGTAACACACCCCCTCTTTCACTTAAGCTAAGAGCTGGGCATCTGTCACTTACAACCAGAAGTCCTAAAAATAGATATGTGCTGGTCCATGCTCTGAACCATTCGGACGGTGATAAGAATCGTAGATAACGTTTTAGGCCTAAGCATGTAATCACATATGGACATACATCAAGACTAACAGGGGGGCGCCTGGGTGGCTCATTTGGTTAAGCGTGCGACTTCAGCTCAGGTCATGATCTCAAAGTTTGTGAGTTCGAGCCCTCCGTTGGGCTCTGTGCTGATGGTGCAGAGCCTGGAGCCCACTTTGAGTTCTGTGTTTTCCCCTCTGTCTCTGCCCCTTCCTCAGCCCAGCTCACACTCTGTCTCTCACTCAAAAATAAATAAACATTAAAAAAAAAAACAAGACTAACAGGGAAATTTCTGGACTCCAGCATAGAAAATGAAGATGATGGTTGGAATGGCTCTAGGCAGTAAGAGAAGCCCAGCTCCAGAGGGACTAGACCATGGAAACTGGACCCAAACCTTTGAGTAAGGTCAGAGCTTAGAAACAGGTATATGGAAGGCAGATGGCTACAGACAGGTCCAGCACCAAGGTAAGAACCAAAGGGCAGGGCAACCTGAGAGGGTCCTGGGGAATGGGTGCTGTGCAAATATCTGGTCCTGAACTATGTCTGCCTGTGATCATCCAGTGCCTACTGCCAGGTCTCATTGAGAGGTTCTAAACATGAGGTTCTCAGCAGCTGAGAGGGTTCCAGGTCTAGGTTATTCAGATGCCAGACAGATAAGAAGGCCAACACCTGGATGGAAGGACAGCAGATAGAGACAGAGCAGACAGGGGTACAAGGTAGGCACTTGGTTAGAATAAAGGACAGGCCCATAAACTGAACTGAGAGTCCAGTCCCAGGAGGCTCACAGCCCACATCTTCTGGGGCCAAGGTTCCATGAAGCACAGGATTATGCTGTGGACAGGACACGGGACCCAGCAGGCAGACCCGGTGAGTGAAGTCACGCGAACGATTACTGGTTCTGACCACTCGCATTGCACTGGGCTTCTAGGGGCTCCTCACAAAGGTGTCCCCAAGCCTGCCCCATCTTGAAGCGTTTCATCAAGGCAATTTAAAAGGAAGTAGTCCATATAATTCCAATCTTGTTAACGGAATAATGCAAACATGAACCCTAAATTATTAATAATAATTACCTCTGACTGATAGGGTTATGGATAGTTTAATTCTATCCATAGTTTAACTATCCAGTAGTTTAAATTCTAGTTTAATTTGTGATATTCAGGTTTCCCCCTAAACTTTCTTCCATGAACATGCACCAGTTCTATGAGCAGAACGAAAATGTGGATTCCCCCCCCACCCAAGATTACCATATTCATAACGTTTATGTGAATATGTATAGATAATATATAAATCTCTCATTTAAACAGCAATCTATTTACAAGTAAGGTTTCCTCTGGGTAAGGAGAATGGTACAGATAAGCTAAGAGGAACCACCTGAGAAGTTCCTGGAGTGAAGAACTCTTAAAATTACCCAGAAATTTTGCAAAAGATGAAGTTTCTACAGAGATTCTGATTCAGCTGGGCTAGAGAGGGGCCCTGCACTTAAATTTTTTAATACCTCCCCGCAGCCAGGTGATTCTGACAGGTGGTCTGAGACCCACATTTTTAAGAGCCAGTAAACTAACCAAGATGACCATTTCTTTGTTATCTAAATCCCTATTAAGCCTGAAAAATCTTTCTTAGGTATAATGATTCCAAATCTTTGGAAACACCACATAAAATAAAAACGCACAAACACAGGAGAGCAAACAAACAAAAAAAGCATGATGTACTAATTTAGTGACTTTGGAAGAATCTTTAAAAGATTATTTTTAATTATGAAATATTCTTAACACACAGCAGAGTAAATACTATAACAGACACCCAGGTATGTGGATTATCAAACAAAAGTAACGAATTTGGTCTTTAAAATTTTGAACTTACAACAATTCCCGCACAAGATTCTCTGTGTTGTTAATAATCTTGGCAAAATCTGATGACCTGTGGCTCATTTCTGTGGAAGGAAAGAAAAACAAGAAAACGCAGTTCCAGTTCAAAACCAAATTAACAGAAGGAACTTTAGAAGCAAGTGCACAATTTGCAAATAAAATAATAACGGGAAATTGCAGTGATTTTGCAAATTGTGGGCCAAGGCTCACTTAGTTTAGGGGAAAAATCCAAACTGATTTTCCAATTGCAAACATTTGAGCCTTACAGCCACAGCGGAATGATTTTTCAAGTCGCATACCCATTGAATGAGCCATTTACTAATTCATCCTTCCGTCCCTGTGATTTCTCACAAACACGAACCCGTGTACAAAGGCTACCCCCCCCCCCCCACCGAGAACAGCAGCACAAATTTCCGCACTGCGGCTCTCATTTCACAGAAACCCAAGTAATAGCAACAAGCATGCAGTTAACCCTATGATCTCTTAATACTATGTGGCCTTTGGAATTACCTAACAAGAAAAAGGACATTAAATTTTCAAAAGGAAATTTTTAAATTCCAAGGTTCTCTTCCTCAATAATGTAAGAGAAACTTAATGAAATTATTAACGCGCAAGATCTTGAGCAAAGGCTTGTAGACCTTTAAACATTTATTGAGTTCATTTGTAAGTATAGCCCAGGCTGTACAATGAATGTGAGGCAATACTATAAAGTTTCAGAGCATGGTGAGGCATGTGATCTCCGATGCTATGAACAGCAAAAACCAACCATGAAAGGGTAAGCGGAGAGGCAAGAACCCCTCACCAACATGGGTACTGATTTCAAAACTGCTTCCATCAATCATGCGACCAAAATTACTAAAACTTAAAAATAGATCTACGAAGGCCTAAAGGAAGACCGAGGGGAAAAAATTCGAGGCTTGATGCATTTTAATCAGTTTCCTTTGGAACCTGGATATTCAGAGTCAAAAAGTAAATCTTACCAAGAACACTAATCCCAATTCCTTTGTAGTCTAATAATTCCTTTTGTATCTCTAACAATACCTAGGAAAAAACAAGAGAAAATAAAATGATTTGGATATTCTGTGCAGAGCACTCCCTCTGGACATCAAAGAGAGGGAGTCCACCCACAGGGTCTGTGAGGTCCGGAAGCTTCTGTCGTGCCCACGGCCAATCCCCTTCCTCCCATCCAGCCCACAGAGCCCTGCTAATGCAATTTACACACAAGTTAAGTGTGAAATTATGTGATGCGATTGATGTTAAAATACAGCTTTTCTGGGGCACCTGGGTGGCTCAATCAGTTGTGTGTCAGACTCTTGTTTTCAGCTCAGGTCAAGATCTCATGGTTCATGAGATCGAGCCCTGCATCGGGTTCCACACTAATGGCACTGAGCCTGCTTGGGATTCTCTCTTCCTCTCTGCCCCTCTCCCACTCGCTCTCTATACTCTCTCTCTCAAAATAAATAAAAATAAACTCTAAAAAAAAATACAGCTTTTCCAAAAGCATGAATTTATTTAGGTATAAAAATTCACCTGGATTCAAAAAATAAAGTTCAAATCAAGAATTTTTCTGATGACAACCCTCAGCTGTCAAGATAAGACCTTTGGGAAAAGACGGACGTGCTAGAAAATATCCCCTCCACTATCACATTTCTCACTCTGAAAGCAGAAATACAACAAAATGCATAAAGTTCTGGGTTCAAGGAAAAACAAAAAAAGTCGGTGAGGCTGAAATTAAACTGATAACTCAATTTTCCATCTTTTTAGTCTAAGGTGCTCAAATGGAACAGGGTGGGTGTGCGGGAATTAGGAAGAGCCTGCTGTGAATGAAGGGGCTCCTGGGTGGCTGTTGGTTAAGCGCTGGACTCTTGATTTGGGCTCAGGTCCTAATCTCACCGGTTCCTGAGATCCAGCCCCCTGTTGGGCTCCGAGAAGCCTGCTTAGGAGCATGTGCTCTCTCTCAAAATAAATGAACATTTAAAAAAAAAAAAAAAAGAAACACCTGTTGTGAAAGATTAATGGGCAGGGGAGGTAACGACATACCGACAGAGCCATGAGGGGGATATTCCTATCCCCGATGTGCAGATGAGTAATATCAGCCAAGGCTCTGAGGGCTATGCACCTGGCCAGCCCTTTGACCCCTCTACTAAGATTACTGCAGTCCCTTAACCACATTCTACCTTACAGGGACAACTGGGCGGGGGAGACCCAATTTACCACCAATCCCAAAGAGTCAGGAAATGGGGCACGGCTCACCAAACCTTACAAAGCTAGCTCGGGGGGGGGGGGGGAGCCCCATTGATGTTTTGTTCCTCCAAAGTAAGTAAAATGCAAGTAACTACACACTGAGAAAAAAAAAAAACAAAAAAACACCAATCCTTTATTTATTTTTCTTAAAGAAGGAAGATAAAATCCTATCAGAAATGAATGTTAAAGTGTGAAATGACATGATATCTGGAATTGGCTTTATTGTTTATTTTTTTTTTAATGTTTAATTATTTTTGAGAGAGAGAGAGCTAGAGAGAGCAAGTGAATGGTAGGGGCAGAGAGACAAGGAGACACAGAATCCGAAGCAGGCTCCAGACTCTGAGCTGTCAGCACAGAGCCCGATATGGGGCTCGGAGCCTAGAACCATGAAATCATGACCTGAGCCGAAGTCAGACATTCTACTGACTGAGCCACCCAGGCGTTCCTGGAATTGGCTTTATTATTATTTTTTATTTTATTTTTTAATGTTTATTTATTTTTGAGAGAGAGAGAGATACAGAGCACAAGCAAAGGGTAGGGGCAGAGAGACAGGGAGACACAGAATCCAAAGCAGGCTCCAGGCTCTGAGCTGTCAGCACGGAGCCCGACATGGGGCTCGGATCCAACCAAGAACCATGAGATCACGACCTGAGTTGAAGTCAGACGCTCTACTGACTTAACCACGCAGGTGCCCCTGGAATTGGCTTTAAAATCATCCCAGAGCCGGTGGGGAGTAAGAGCGTGCTGGAGGAGGGAGTACTGAAACAAGCAAGACTGGCAAAACGTCCACAGAATTCAAAATCCTCAGAGATGGGTCCATGGATTTCACTGTATTATTCCCTCTCTACCTTTGTGTATGTGCAAACTGTCATGAAGTACAAAGAAAGGGAAAAAATGCCCTGAAAACATACATTACACAGGTGAGATAAGCCCTCTGTAGAGGCATCCTGCCATCAGAGGTTTCCTCCAAAGACAGAGGCTAAAACAGGACGGTCATAAAACAATCTAAACTGGAGTGTAATTTGTCTAAAAAAAAAAACTTTTTGAGAGAGAGAGTGCGCACGCGCACAAGCAGGAGTTTGGGGCAGCAGGAGACAGAATCTTAAGCAGTCTCCACATTCAGCGCAGAGTCTGATGCCGGGCTCCATCCCACCAACGTGAAATGATGACCTGAGCTGAAATCATGAGTCCGATGCTCAACGGACTGAGCCACCCTGATGTCCCTGAAAAAAACAACATTTTAACAATAAAGAATTAAACAAAAGGTTCCTTTGGCAAGGGGGGGAGGGGGGCGCGGGTGTCAAGAATTTGTCATTGTTGGGACACCTGGCAGCTTGGTCAGCGAGCATGACACTCTTGATTTTCAGGTCGTGAGTTCAAGCCCCACTTTGGGTATAGAGATTACTTTCAAAAAAGAAAAGAAAGAAATCATAAAAGCTAGCATTAGAAAAAAGGATTTGTCATTATTCTGTAAACTACCAGACGCTTATTAGCACTGGCTGAACAAATAAACTTTAGTGAATCCGTCTTTGAACTCCTGTTTAAGACTGGACTTCTCACAAAATAGATGAACACCGGAGAAGAGAAATAAAAATAAAACAAGATAAAAACAGAGAGGGAGGCAAACCATAAGAGACTCTTAAATATGGAGAACAAACTGAGGGTTGCTGGAGGGGAGCTGGGTGGGGGGGATGGGCTAAATGGGTGAGGGGCATTAAGGAGGGCACTTGCGATGAGCACTGGGTGTTATATGTAAATGATGAATCACTAAATTCTACTCCTGAAACCAATACTACACTAAATGTTAACTAACCTGAATTTAAATAAAATCTTGGACAAACTACAAAAAAAGACTGGACTTCTCTTACAGACAGTATCCCCTAAAATGAGGTTATAACCCAAATCATTACAAAGAGTTTTAAAAGACTTCTACTCCAAAAATCATGCCCCTCTACCCCAGTGGAGTTTCTTTAGCTGCAGAGTACAATCGCTTTTGTGGGTCACAACTAACTTTTTTAAAGTTTATTTATTTATTTTGAGAGAGAGACAGCGAGCGGGGGAAGGCCAAAGAGAAAGGGAGAGCGAGAATCCCAAGCAGACTCTGTGCTGTCAGCACAGAGCCCAACACAGGCTTGAACCCACGAACCGTGAGATCATGACCTAAGCGGCTATCACGAGTCAGACACTTAACAGACTGAGCCACCCAGGTGCTCCTCACAACTAATTTTTTAAATGAAATAGAACAGACTACAGTGGAATAGAATACAAAACTATATATGTTGTAGTTATTTAGGCCAAATATTTCATAAGACCTTAATATAAGGCTTTCATTATAATTATATGCATGTATTTTGTCATTTTGTAAAATATATTTTTCATTGTGGTCACAGTCAACAGTAAAGTTTGAAAACCTTCTCTAATCCTAACAATTCAATCAAATCAAAACTCATAAAAAGCAACATCTGCCACTTCCTTCCACCCACCCCCTCCCCCACCCAGAGAGGGCATCTGAGGGCAAAAATCTTCCCAGGAAAACAATAATTACGTTACTGATCATCACAACTGCCGTTTTAAAAAATGCATAAAGAAACTGCACAAGGAGGGGTGCCTAGCTCGCTCAATGGGTAGAGCACGGGACTCTTGATCTCAGGGGGCCTGAGTTCGAGCCCCATGGGGGTGGGGAGAGATTACTTAAAAAAAAAAAAAAAGAAAGAAAGAAATTGCACAAGGAACAAATAGAAGATTCCAAAACAGAGAAGGGACAAAGGTGAGGCAGGTACAAGAAACGTTTGCACAGCTCTGACAGGGAAGGAATCTCGCCTAAAACCGACTGTAATAGGTGAGAAAAAACAAGCCCTGTTCTCTCAGCTACCGCGAGCCCTGCCCCTAGAAATGCAAGAAATCCTTTCCCTTCTAAAATTGTAAGATTCTCTGTTCGTATAACACAGAGGAGGCTCTATCCCGGGGAGATTTCTACTCTGTTCAACAATAGATAATTGTAAAGCACTTGGCTATGCCTCATGTTGCAACAACATATTATCAGTCATTCTGGTTAGAAAAATAAAAATATAACAGCAGCGATAGCAGTTTGTCAATCAAGGCAAATCACAAACGGCCTTCTTCACAACTGGGGAGTGGGGGGGTGGGTGATGGGGAAAGGAGGAATGGGTGTTGGGGGAGGAGCTGGAAGCTGGCGTGGTGCCTAGGAAGGCAGGGAGTCAGTTCCACTTGGACTTGAAAAGTCTGGTTGTGGCCCCAGGGAGAATTCAATCATCCCATTTCCTCCAAAACAAAGTGAAGCTAACTGGGCAAGCAGCCCAAAGCCTAACAGAATTTGAATACTCGAATGCTTTTAGGAAACAAGCCAGTTTAAAAAAAAAAAAAATCTACGCGTGGAACAGAGCTGAAATAAAGGTGGCGGGGGAGGGAGGGGCAGCTTCTCTAGGGGAACAAGGAAAGGGTGGACTGAAGGCTTTCAGATTTACATTTCTGAAAAGCAACGTTCCCAAGTGCCGGCTAAACCAAACACTCCTTACGAGGAGGGGTCATGCGCGGGACTCCAGTTTGCCATCCCCTCCAGTTAACGCGATCCTCATTCACCATTCATTCAAAGTATCCCATTCACAGATCCACTCGGCACTGCCTGGCTCTCAATGCCGGCCGGGCAACGCGAACGCAGAGATGAGAGCTCTTGCCTTCCCGCCGCGCCCCGGGCCCAGCCCAGGAGAAGGCACAGCACCGGAGTCTGCAGGTGCGCCGCACGGGCGAGCCGAGTCGTGCACGCCGCGCCCAGGGCAGTCGGCGCCAGGGACAGCTGTAGAACCAAGTCGCCGAGTTTCCTTTCCCCCAGATGCATTCTGCCAGAAGCCCACTTGCGAGGGATCCTGAACTGGGCATGCACTCTGTTGCAGAACGCTCGGAAGACTCCGAGCCGGGAGAGGGGATCCGAGCGCCCCGCCTCAGAGATACACTGCCAACCGCGCGCGCTCCCGCCCGCACCGCACTCTCGGCTCGCGCTCGTGGGGACTTACCGAGCGCGGCAGCTTGGCAGGCCCGGGCCCGAAGTTGACCACCTGCCTCCGGGCGCTCATGATGCTGCAGCGCAGGAGGCGAGGGAAAACGAGAGAACTGACCGCGTGGGCAGCGCAACTCTACTGCTGGCTCAGACCTTCTGCCTCCTCCCAGCGCCCAGTCGGCGCCCCCATTGGCCCGCGCTGTCGCAGGCCCTGCGCTAATTGGTTCGCGCTACGGGGCTCGCATCCCCATTGGTCATGCGCCTCAGCCGAGGCCCAGGAGCAGTTGCTCCTCCTCTCGTCTACTGCCTCAGCTCCTCTCTTTCTGATCAGTGCAAGGCGCGCGGGAGATTGCACCAGCCGCCCAGCTCGGCAGAGTGCCCGCCCTAGGATCGTGGGCGGCGGGAAAGGGCTGCCCCTGCCAACGTGGGTTCGTGCTTCTGCGGCCTGGATCCGGACCGTTTCCGCCCTCCAACCACAGCCCCTCTCTCTTGGTCGCACTGGGAGACGTGGAGCAACTCCTTCCCCAATCCAACCACTTCTTCACCCACCCCTGGTCTGGGCTCTGATGCATGCTTCAGAACCAGCGGTTACTAATTCACGAAACTTTTCTAAGCGCCCCCAACCAGCCCCGGATGCCGCATTGGAGAGGCAGGGCTCTCAAGAATGGAACTACAGGGTGAAGGATGGACGGACGGGAGGGGGAGTGCGGGGGGGAGGGGGAATGAGATTCCTTGCATGGGTAGATGGACCAGGAGTTCCTGCAGAATGAAAGGATGGAGCGGCCAAGCACTCGAGGAGAAGAACTGGCCTGGGAAACCTGGACCCCCCCCCCCCCCCCAGGCAAGTCCTTTCAGGTTGCTGATTCTCCATTTCCTTTTGTGAAAAGAGCGAGTACGAACCTGGCATTCGCTCTCAGGTTGCACCGGTGCTGACAAGCTGTGGGTTTAGAAACGTGAGGAGATATTAACGGCAATGCGAAACCACTAGGGAGTCAGTGCAAGCCTAGGGAGAGGCCCAGAGTCAGTCTGCAGCCCAAGCCAAGCCGGGCGCCAGGCCAGCGCTGCTCAAACTTTTCCACAGACGCATCCTTCTCAAAAGAACTCCCGTGGAGCCCCGCATGGTGTTCTGAAACAGGGAGGCTCCCCTTCCCCACAAGAAAGACATTTCTTTGAATTCTGGAATTTCATTATTTTTTGAACTGCGAAGTCTGCTTTCTACTCCATAATTTAACCTAGTTTCTTTGAATATAAAGAATATGTTACCAAATCTTTGAGCAAAATTAGTGCTCCAGGAATACACACTGGGGCTTCCTGTAACACCACCCACAGGGGGACCTACCGCCCCATTTGAAAAGGCTTGTAAAATGACTGGGGTTTTTTTGGCTTTTGTTTGTTTTTTGTGGTATGTGGGTGGGATGGGGCTGGGGGTGGAGGTCCTGCTTTGGATTTGTGAGTTGGAGGGCAAAATTTCTAGAAAAAGCTCAAATGAACAAGGCCACTGCCTTCCACAGCACCCTCATTTAAGAAATTGAAAAACTGAGTAAAAAGGTGTGAATCTGAGTCCATAAACTAAGATGTGCAAGAATAGTCACTTATCCATTATTTTATATAAAGACTTATCTGTAGACCCTGAGCAGCCAATCCACTGAAGGAGTGGGGGAGCTGGCCTTCCTCCTTCCTGGAGTCCCTAACCACAGGGATTTACACCGCCCTACGGTGTGGGATGGAGAGGGGAGCACCCAGCCATTTGGTCTCCATCCCCCCAAATTTGGCTGAGTTGTCTCCACTATTCAGGTTTATATGGCTGCTTCAGTCAATTAAACCACGTCTGTGTCCCACAAGGAACACAGGAAATTCGGGTGGGCTGGAGGTGGCGATCATCCTATCGGCCGAGACAGGCCACGAGGTCATTCTTTCTAGGGCTTTCCAGTTTCTGAGATGATATTACAGGGAACTGAGGCACACAGACCCTCTGCCCAAGCAGGTAATGCTGACGTCTGGCTCTCTCTCTCTGTCTCTCTTCCTCCCAGCCCAAGGGAATCTCTTTTTCATTCTAGAGAGAATCCACTTCTTTCTGTTTCTTCCTCACACGCTGGGCACAAATACCTTAATTCTGCACCACAAATTCCAGTGTATCCTGGGCCACTTGGGAATAGAAAGGTGGTGGTGAAATTGTGGTGAGTTGGAACGTGCCCACCCGTTTGTGCAGGAGTTGCACAGGCCCACCACACGTTCCTGCTTTCCTTCCATGGAACAGAGTCGTCGCCAGGAAGTGGCGGCCCAGCCAGTCTCCTCATTTCCCAGCTCTCCTTGCGTCCAGGCAGATCGCGTGCCTGGGTCCCATCAGTGGAATGGAACCGAGGATGTCCCTTTCCGGGGTGGGGAAATGGTGTGTTTCTGCACTTCTTTTCCCCACTCCACAGGCTGAAATCAGAGACTCTACGGTCCCCGGAGATGGTGGAGACACGGACAGGAAGGATCTCCATCCAGTCTCTGTATCACCGACTCCAGGCTTGTTATTCATAATCGAGAAAGTATCTCTTCTTTTGTGTCGTGCCACTGAAATCCGAGGGGCTTTTTGTTCCGGTGGCCCATGTTATCCTAATTAATACCCCACTCTCCACACGACAGCTGCAGCTCAGGTCCAAGCTGTTGTTGCCAAATGGGCAAAGTTGATGGAGCTGTCTTCCCATTTATAAGGAAAAACCAGAAACCCAGATGTTGATGTGATGTTTTCCAATTTTTAAATGTCTCCGAATTTAAATTTCAGAACGCACTGTACAGGTCAATATTGTTAAGGGGTCTCGCCTAGATTCCCTCCAGGCCTGATTCAGCTTGCTGGCCACCAGCTCTCCTTCTAACGACTGCTTTACAGTATTCTGCCGCATAATTCCCTCCTTCAGCGAGGAATACACTCTGCTCCCTGCTTGAATGAGAGAACGAGAAAAGAAAAAAAACCACTGGGGAAATGTAATTTAATCTCAAAATATCCCTCTGTCACCCTTGCCTATCTTGCAGTGCAGATGTATAAAGACAGCCCAGGGGATTCCTGCATTTCAGGAGGGCCCCTCCCCTCTTAGTAGGCTCTCACTGAGGTTAAAAGCAGCTTCTTTATGAAAGATGTATTTTGCAAATGTCAGTTTCACAGGTGTTATTTCTTGAGCCCTTACTGTACATATGTGAATGTGCCGCCATTTCCAGTCAGGTTGGCCATCCCATTTAGAGGGGAAGGAGAAAAGGGGCGCCTGGGTGACTCAGGCAGTTGAGCATCTGACTCTTGATTTCGGCTCAGGTCATGATTTCACAGCTCATGAGTTCAAACCCCGAGTCAAGCTACACGCTTACAGAGCCTGCTTGGGATTCTCTCTCTCTCTCTTCCTCTCTCTCTCCCCCACTCAGGCGTTCTCTCTCTCTCTCTCAGAAAAAATAAACACACTTTAAAAAAAAGAGGGGAAGGAGAAGAGAACTGAACAGAAAAGAAACCTGTTGGGAATGAGGGAAGAGTATTTCTGTTGCCCTTTTCTGTAGTTGGAGCTGAAGATCCTTTTCTGTTATTACTCCTGGAGGAAATGAGGGACAGGACAAGGGACTCAAACAAAAAGTCAAAATCCTATAGCACTCTTCATTCTGACCCCAAAGGTAACCCCTGCTTACTTTACGACCTCAGTTTATTCCCTCTCCCTACTTCACTGCATTTTAAAAATTTGTGATAAAACATACATAACTGAAAAGTTACCATTTTAACCATTTTTAAGGGTACAGCTCAGTGGCATTAGTACATTAAGTGTTGCACAACCGTCACCACTGTCCATTTCCAGACTTTTTCGTCTTCCCCAACTGAAACTCTGACTGTATCCATTAATCAGTAAGTCCCCACTCCCCTTTCCCCTAGCCCCCATAAATCACGGTTCTTTCTGTTTCTGTGCATGTGGTTGCTCTGAGTACCTCTCATAAGGGGAACACGATGTGGGAAACAAAGGCAAAAGAAAAAGTTAAATTTCCTTACAACTTTACAAGTCCTTGAGACAGGCAGAATGACCTTGCTCTAGGAACTCAGCAGTCTGGATGTTGACACTTTGTTAAGGGCAAAAGGCAATCTTAGCTTAACATTATCCTGACCTCCAGATTCTTGTAAGTTTCTTTTAACATATACAAATTCCTTTGGAAACTTCCTTTATCTCAAATCCCTCCAAGATATATGTTAGCAACCATTCTCCAAGCATATAGACCACTGATATACATATGAATGGTCTCATGACTGAGGTTTCATTAGACAGTAACAAATGACCTTTTCCTAACAACAGCTAGCCCCCTCAAGGTCCTGGAAACATTTCTTCCGAGATTCCTTAGAGACTTACACTATCCCTAACCCTCTCCCAACTTGTAAGTATATAATCAGCCGTTCCTCACAACCCCAGTGCAGCTCTTTCTGCCCATGAGTCCTATCCCTGTGCTTTTAATAAACCGAAGACATCTCAAGAATTCTTTCTTGACCGTTTCTGCCAAACCCCAATATTTCCACATCTGAATATACAGAATTTGTCTTTTGTGACCAGCTTATATCACTTAACACAATGTATTCAAGGTTCATCCATTTTGCTTTATTTTTTTTTTTATATATCTTTTTTTAAAGTAGACTTTATCTTTAGAGCAGTTTTAGGTTCACGGGAAAATTGAGAGGAAGTTATTTTTCCTCTACCCCATCCCCTACATATGCATAGATGGCGTCCTCTATTATCAATATTCCCCACCTGAGTGGTAAGTTTGTTACAAATCAATGAACCTATGTTGACATATCATTGTCACCCAAAGACCAGAGTTTACATTAGGGCTCACTGTTGATGGTGTAAAATACTATGCATTTAGACAAATGTATAATGTTGCATATCCACCCTGATTAGTATCATACAGAGTAGTGCTCTAGTCATCCCTCTGTCTCTCTCTCTTTTTTTTTTTTTCATTTTTTTAAAGTAATCTCTACGTGTGGGAGCTCACTTACAACCCCAAGATCAAGAGTCACATGCTCCACTCACTAAGCCAGCCAGGCACCCCCTTTGTCTCCCTTTTTGAATGATCAGTATAGAGAGCATTCTACAGCAAAGTTTGCACCAGTAAAATCTCTTAAGGGAGTCATTTTAAGAGAAACGCTCTGTATGGACCACTGGGCATCCCCCACAGGGGACTGCACACTGCTTATATCTCCCGACATCCTAAAAGGATTCTGGTCTGGAAAAGGCATCAGGATTTTTTTAAACCTGAAAATGTACTTATTTCACTACTTTTGTGTGTGTGTTTTGTTTTGTTTTGTTTTGTTTTTAAGGAATAGAGCAACCCCTTGACACCATCTGTCTGATGTATAGACACAGTATTCACCACACCCGGCCGGGCTGCCCCTGGTCATGTGCCTGTGCAGTTTTGGATTAACACTCTTCACCTGGGCTGCCTCACCTGGGTTCCACGTGGAAGCATGAAAATGGGCCACGGAGCACTTGTTCAATCAGCTGTCCAAAGTCTTCATGTGCCTATTATAGAAACCATCAAGTGTCTTTTAGAATGGCTTTTGCAGGGGCCCCTGGGTGGCTTAGTTGTTAAGCACCTGACTTTGGCTCAGGTCATGATCTCACGGTTTGTGAGTTCAAGCCCCATAATGGGCTCTGTGTCTGCTTTGGATCCTGTCTCTCTCTCTCTCTCTCTGCCCTTCCCCCCTCCATGCTGTCTCTCAAAAATGAATAACCATTAAACAATAAGTTTTTTAAAAATGTAGAATGACTTTTGTAGTGTTAATAATCTGGTGGTGGTTTCATTTTTTCCTTTTATTTATTTATTTTTTAATACTTTATTTTTAAGCACTCTCTACACCCAACATGGGGCACAGACTCACAACCCCTCCGATCATAAGCTATACACTCTACCCACTGAGCCGGCCAGGCGCCCCTCATTTTAAATTTTTTTTCCTCTTCAGGGGCCAGAGCAAATACAAAGATAAAGGAAGGAGCTAGAGCAAAGCCAGGGATAATGGGGGCAGAGTCAGTGCAGGACTTGGGACTTCCTGCTTCTGACCCTGCTTTTTCTTATACCTCAACTAAATCCCAACTCCAACATACACTGCCTCAGAAATAAATGATGACCATCATCTAATTTATTTACTGGCCTATGTTTGGTATAGAAAGACAGCAAAGATTAATAAAAAATAACAAGAATTGAAAGCTGCGTAGGTGAACCATTTCTGTAATCCTAGAGATGAAACAGAGGAAAGGACAGATGGGCAATGTGGCTGGAGGGAAACAACTGGAAAACATGGGAAGGCCAGTTTAATAGATCGTAGTTTATGCATGTGGTGAACTGCTATACCACTATTACATGGAATGCACACGAAGACTTTTTATTTTATTTATTAGAAAATTTTTTTTAATGTTTACTTATTTTTGAGAGAGAGAGAGACAGAGCATGAGCGGGGGAGGGGCAGAGAGAGAGAGAGAGACAGAATCTGAAGCCGGCTCCAGGCTCTGAGCTGTCATTACAGAGCCCAACGCGGGGGCTTGAACCCATGAACCGTGAGATCATGACCTGAGAGAAATTAGATGCTTAACCAACTGAGCCATCCAGATGTCCTGAAGACTTTTTATTTTTGAGAGCGAGAGAAAGAGAGAGAGAGAGTGCGAGCTGGGGAGAGGCAGAGAGAGAGGAAGACAAGGAATCTGAAGCAGAATCTGAAGCAGCCCAACACAGGGCTCACAAGATCATGACTTCAGCCAAAGTCAGAGGCTCAACTGACTGAGCCACCCAGGCGCCCCGCAAAGACTTTTTAATAACACAGGAATACGCTCAGTAGGAAAAATCAAATGAAAACAAAAGCCACTTGATATCACTTCAACCATTAACCATCTCCATTCTTCAAACATAACAATGATTCCCCCATTTAAAAAAAAAACAAAACCTGCCTCCTTCAGGGGGGGTCACAATTCCTACTCAAATTTATACAACAATTTATAGTCCCAATCCAGAACATTAATAAATGCATTCAGGTTCATTTATTCATTCCACAAATACTGTGTTCCTACCATGTACCATGGAACAATGAGGCATATTCCCTGCCTCCTGCAGCTTCTGGTGTTTGATAAATTTATAGAGAATCTATTTATATTTGGCAAAAGTCATCAGCTCAACAAGGCCTTCCATAACCACCCTGATAACATCGAAACCGCCCCGTCCACACCTGGGGCTCCTGCTTACTCTTACCTTGTTAACATTTCTCTTGTTTCCAAAACAAGAATCACCTCTAACATGCAATAGAATTCATTCATTTATTATTTATTGACGTGTACGAAGGGAAGGAAAAAGTCTCTGTCCTTCAGGATCTTCCAGCTGGACTAAGAATTAAATGGATGTGAGACCAATTAACAGAAAAGAACCCAGAGATTTTATTTTTTATTTGTTTTACTACATGCTCACGGAGGACCAATAATGAAATTGAGATCTAAGGAAATGACTGAGGCATGCAGTTTTTACATTTTCTAGACAAAAAGACAATACATCTGTGAGGAATTGACAGGACAAAGAAAAGTTAACTTTGGGAGCTTCGGTTAGTAGGGAATTCTAAACAGAATTTGGGCTGGGGGAGTAATTAGTAAAGAGTAACAAGGTTGTTTATTCAGCCTCCTCTGCTCTGAATTGCCCATCTCTGGTGAAAAGGATGTCTCTTTACTTCATGGTACAGGGAGGGTACCTTTCATAGGGAGAGTTATTTCCTGCTTTCAAGGGGACGGAGGGGGGTCTGAGTGTCTTCCGGCACTTAAGAAACTTTTATTTATGGGGGCGCCTGGGTGGTTCAGTCGGTTGAGCATCCAACTCTCGGTTTCGACTCAGGTTCATGAGTTCGAGCCCCGTGTGGGGCTCCAAGATGAGCCTGGAGCCTGCTTGAGATTCTCTGTCTCCCTCTCTCTGCCCCTCCCCCCTGCTTGTGTGCTCTCTCTCTCTCTCTCCAAGTAAATAAGCATTTTTTTCAAAGAAACTTTCACTTATAATAATCAATATTCCACAGTGGCACATTTTGTGGCAGGCCTACCCGTGGCCCCTACATGTCTAGTCTGTGTGGTAGAATCCAAAGTCTGTGAATTTGCTAATACACCTAGATCAGTGCCTAGACTAGGGTAAGCTACAAGGATTTGTGCACTGAGAAACTGAATTTGTAAGTACTCCTGCATATACTGGCACTCCTGGGTGGCTCAGTTGGCTGAGCATCTGACTTTGGCTCAGGTCATGATCTCGCAGTTCATGAGTTCAAGCCCCACGTTGGGCTCTGTGCTGACAGTTCAGAGCCTGGAGCCTGCTTTGAGTTCTGTGTCTCTGTCTTTCTCCGTCCCTTCCCCTGCTCACACTCTCTCTCTCCCTCTCCCTCTCTCTCTCAAAAATAAATAAGCATTAAAAAAATAAATACTGTATATACTATGATAATTTTCCTAAAACAAAAAGGTCTGTTGAGGTCTCTACCTCTAGAGACAGAAAGCAGCTTGCCTTTAGTAATGAATTATTCCTCACCCCATTCTGCAAGGTTTCAGAGAAGGTTATATCTTCCCTCATTGTTATCTTCAGTTTCTTAGCAAGTCTATTGGACCTCCAAACTTTTACCTATTCCATCCACTTCTCTCTGTCTTCACTTGCCTACCCAAGCTCCCATGCTCTTTTCCAGACCTCTAGACCTGGGCCCCTTGCATTCACTCTGCCCCCTTACAGTTCATTCCTCAGACAGAGCAACTTTGAAGAACATAAATGAAGTAGATCATGTAACTTCCCTGCTTAAAGCCCTTTAACAGCTGGCCATTACCTTTAGAACAAAGACTAAACTCCTAACAGACCCACAAGGTTCTACCTGGCCTGGTCCTTGGTCACCTCTTAGCTCAGCATTTGCCTTGCTTCAACCTCCCTTTCTCCGTCAGTCCCAGGACCCCCTGGAGCTCCTTCCCTCCCCAGCATTCTCTGGCCTCCCCCAGGCTGGCTCTACCTGTCCCTCAGTCTACAGTTCAGACCCCACCTCCTCAAGTCTTGCCTGGCCACCTTATCAGCCTACCCTCCAGTTCCTCATCACTTTATTTCCCGGGCTGTCTCTCTCATAACTTGCCAGGCTCTGAAATACTCGCATACTTACTCATTGTACCCCCCCCCCCACCGCCCCCACTGGAACACATATCCTCTGAGAGCTGAGATCACACCCACTGTGTTCACGCTGTAGCCCCAGCATTAGCATTAGTACACGCATGGTAGGTATTTTCTGAGTGAATGTCTGTGGCAGGAAGAATAATTAACAATGATGCTGATAGTCTTTGTCACTGGGAGAAAGAAAGGATATCTATTATTGTTCTAGAGGGGCGCCTGGGTGGCTCAGTCGGTTAAGCGTCCGACTTCGGCTCAGGTCATGATCTCGTGGTCCATGAGTTTGAGCCCCGCTTCGGGCTCTGTGCTGACAGCTCAGAGCCTGGAGCCTGTTTCAGCTTCTGTGTCTCCCTCTCTCTCTGACCCTCCCCTATTCATGCTCTGTCTCTCTCTGTCTCAAAAATAAATAAACATTTAAAAAAAAAAGATGATTATATTATTGCTCTAGAATTTTCTATAGTGAATATTAAACACTTAATAATCATTTTTAAGTGAGTTATCTTTATTTTTTTAATTACTTATTTATTATATTTTAGAGAGAGAGAGTGTGCGAGCCAGGGAGAAGGGTAGAGGGAGAGAGAGAATCTTAAGCACGGAGCCCAATGTGGGGCTTAAGAATCTGAATGTGGAGCCCAGTGTGGGGCTCGATACCACAACCCTGGGATCATGACCTGCGCTGAAATCAAGGGTCTGACATTCAACTGACTGACCCACCCAGGCGTGCCAAAGTTGGTTATTTTTAAAGAGTGGGGTGAGGAGAGGCATTAGACCATGAGAAGGTCTGGTGAGCCTGGCACACCACTTTGCAACGTGGTGACTGCTGAGGCCCATCCTGCCCAAGGCGTGTGCAGAGACTGGAAGTCTCCTTCTCTGCATCGAGTATTGACATGTCGCCGTGCAATTAGAATTCTAGGTTAGGGTTTTCACTGGTGAGCAAAGCTGCAAGTGGGAGATTAGCAAATCCCTCGCTCCTGTCCAACAGGCACTGGATCTGATTGCACTTCTCTACCTGGGCACAAGCAGCCAAAGTTCACAGCAGCCCTGGGTGAGTTGCAGGTTGTGGAAGGGATGCGTGTTGTGGGGGAAAAAGAGGGGATAGGGGAGCAGGGTGGCAGAGGGTGGAGACAGAGTACCCACAGAGCTGGAAGGAATCTTGGAACGTCATCTAGAATTATCCACCCACACATTCTGAGAGCCAGCCTCTCCCAAGCATTGTCCTGGGGCAGCAGAGAGGAAAATTACTTCACCTATAAATCGCACAAAGTCAGTCCCAGATGGCCTGCACAAGGATTGGGGTGGAGGCTGGCAGAACCCGGGAATGGGATAAAAGAATAAAAATTTTTTAATTAATAATAATCTCCATATTGAGGATGTCTGTCCCAACGTCCCTGTAACTTATAGCACCAAAAATCTTCTCAGATAACATAGAATGACGTGGTGCCAGGCTGGCCCCATGAGTCTCAAATCTCTAAACGTGACCAAACTTCCTTGGGCAACCAACCACTAGACTGACGATATGGAACTCAGGGGTCAAAAGAAATTGCATTTTAAACTCTAAGGTTACAGATGGAAGAAAATGACCAAGGGGTGCCTGGGTGGCTCAGTCGGTTAAGCATCTGATTTCACCTCAGGTCATGATCCTGCAGTTCATGAGTTCAAGCCCTGTATCAGGCCCTGTGCTGACAGCTCAGAACCTGGAGCCTGCTTCAGATTCTGTGTCTCCCTCTCTCTCTGCCCCTCCTCCACTCACACTCTGTCTCTCTCAAAAATAAATAAATAAACATCAAAAAAAAAAAAAAAAGAAAGAAAGAAAAATGACCAAGTGTGTTTCTGAAGAATAAAATGAAAAGCATCTGCCCTCTTCCAAACAACATGGGAACATTCTCAGGCATTATATATGAAGTGTTTCCAGTGTGTCTTACGGCTATTCCGGGGACGTTGACAGAATTTAAATCATAGATCTCAAGAATTTAGTGTCGCTTTTCCAGTTTCTGATGAGAAAAGTGATACTGTAGGGCTAGTCCTGCCCTCTGTGTCTCCAACAGCTCTTACCTCCTGCTGGTAACCAATATTTGTTCCCATTTGGTGGAAGGAAGGCTGAAATCCAGATCAAGGATTTGGCTAAGGTCACCAAGAATCTGGTCAATCAAACCAAGGAGAGGACACCAAACTATTGCATTTCCAGCCCAGAAAATATAACCCTTTGGTCTCATGCACACTTCCCTGCTTTTAAAAATGATTTCAAGGTGTCTGCAAGTTTACTGGAACTCTCCCAGAAGAGAGCAAGCTTCAAGAAATACAACCTGAACCTGAGCAATCTGAGATCTAGAAAGCGAAGGGCGTGTGCAGTGTAGACAGATGCAGAAGCCTGGCCCCACCTGGCCCCACGGCCCCGCCTCGCCGCCACTCCCTCAGTAAAAGCCTGTGTCCTCTCCAAACTGCAGGCAAGGGCTTCACGTAACGTTCCTGTGCCCCTTTACAGGCACTGCTCCCCTGTTCCGCCGGCCCCAGGGTTGATCCATGGTATCCCAAGTAGCCTTGGTTACACTTTTCCGTTTTTCTCTGTAGGTGGGAAGTCCCTTTCATCCTAAGCTAACTATCACCTGCTTTCATCCATTTATCACTAAGTTAGCCGTTGCCATCATGCTGGTTTTCAATCTTTCTGCAGTTGCTGAGTGCCAGAGGGACATTATTAACTATCCCTAGAGGTCTGGCACAGAGGAGAAGCTTTCTGACCGATTTGTGATGCTTTCTGACCCAGTGGTTGGGGGAGTCCCTCTTCTTCCCTATTTTTTGAACTTGGCGCACTTACATACAGTCTTGGGACCTGGAGAAATCTCTGGTTCTTTGCCTTTGTTTTCCTAGAGCTCCTTACATAGGAAAAATGTTAACACCATGTGTTGATCCCTAACAGTTTTCTCCCTTTTTCAGTTTTCCGGAGGCCAATGTAACATGATCGTTGTTGAAATGTTCAAACGTTAGGGACATTCAGAGGGTAGACAGGGAATATGCAACCATAGAGACAAGTTTAGCTTAGGGACCAGGTCTTTTTTTTTTTTTTTTTTTTGAATTGGCAATACATTCACCTGGTTCAAAAACCACACATGTAAAAGATGTACAATGAAAATTTCCTTATCCTCCCCCCAGCTAGCTTCCATCTCACCTCCACTAGCAGACACTTTTGTCAGTTTCTTTCACATCTTTCCAAGTTTCTTTAGCAAATCCAGGCAAAAACATATCTATAGTTATTCCTTCCCTCCCCTTTACACGTAAGGTAACATACTGTGAGCACTGCTTTGCATCTTGCTTTTTTATTCTACATAAGAGATATTCAGCAATTTTTGATTCAGGACGTAAAGAACCCAGAAATACAAAGCCATGGCATATGTGTGCACGCACACACACGCTTTTCTTCCTTTCTTTTTTTGGCATCAGTAAGCAGGATAAATTAATTGAGCCAATAATTGTTCAGCCTGCTCCTCTCCATGGGCCTTAGGAAGAAATAAACCAGGGATAAGGTCTGATAAGAAGGTTCTGTTTGATAGGTAGTAGCAGAAGGTGGGAGTAGGTAAGGTGTAGGAGCCAGAACTGCTCAGGTTCCTGTCTTGCTTGTTCAGAAGACACTGTGAGATCCAGCTATTTTAGGGACAACCAAAACTGGGGATGCCTCTCCTCTTGGAGGCCTTCTACACTGTGATTGTTTTTATCACCAGAAACAAAAATTAGAGCATCCCAAGAGACAGTAACTAAAGAATGGGCTTCATCTTCTTTATTCTTTATTAAGTACGATGTCATCGTAAATACAAAACTCACCATCGGTCTGAGAGTAAGACTTTCCAACAGTGCAGACTGCCCCAGGGTCCAGAACTGGTGAAGTTCATTCCTTAGCGGGTGGCCAACCAAGGACTTTTGCTGAGAAGTTCAGCCAAGCCTCTGAAAGTAGAATTATTCCAAGAAATCCTCTGACCTATTTTTTTTTTTTTTATTTCTCTCAGCACAAAGAAAAACTAAAAGTTCCTGGTATCAACCAATCACAATCTTCTTCTTTAACTGCTTTTGTGCTTGCAGGAGCACGCACGCGCGCACACACACACACACACTTCAAAGGAACAAACAAGCGAGCATGTTTTTCGGAGGGACTTAGCCTATTCAAGGGACGCTGCATTACTCCCCTTCCTCACAAGGCAGACAAGATATTTCCTGAAAGGAACACAGAAACCTTAATGTATTTTGCTTAGGAACTACAGTCCCAGGCTGTTAAAAGGATCTTACATGAGGATGTCAGGGGAACTCACACCTACACAGGGAATTTTTCCAAGTCTTCCAAAATAGCAATTGTAATCGCTGCTCAGACAGCAGAACTCAACCCTGGGTGCATACCTTCTGCCTGTTTGGCCACTTCTGTCCCACCGCAAATCATTAGCTTGTGACAGCATTCAGCCTCGGGAACAGAAAATGCTGAGGACTCCTCTTTCTTCTGCCATGTGCTGCCAAGTCCAGAGGTCTTGTCTTTATTAAATATCTGACTACTCAACTGGGGAGATACAGGGTGTGCTATTTTTCCCTCTCTTAGTCCTAGGCAGCACAGGAAGGATTCAATTTTTTAAATGATTTTTTTAATGTTTATTTATTTTTGAGAGAGAGAGACACAGACAGAATGTGAGAAGGGGAAGGTCAGAGAGACAGGGAGACACAGAATTCTAAGCAGTCTCCAGGCTCTGAGCTGTCAGCACAGAGCCCGACATGGGGCTCGAACTCAAGAACCACGAGATCATGACCTGAGTGGAAGTCTGACGCTTAACCGACTGAGCCACTCAGGCGCCCCAAGGATTCATTTTTAAATCCTGTTAAAAAGTGAGCAAGTCAGCAAAGAACTGAAGGCAGGGTTGGAGTTAAAATGAAGAGAAGACTGGTAGCATAAATTGACATTTAAATAGTTGAAAGAAGGGGCGCCTGGGTGGCTCAGTGGGTTGAGCATCCAAATGTTGATCTCGGCTCAGGCCACGATCCCAGGAACATGGGATCATGCCCCAAATCAGGCTCCACACTGGGCTTAAGATTCCCTCTCTCTCTCTCCCTCTGCCCCTCTCTCCTGCTTTAGGCATGCTTTCTCTCTCTCTCTGAAGTTAAATCAATAAATGAATGAATGAAAGAATATAAGCTGAAATGCTGTTTGGATGGCACTATCTAGCCCCCTCGTTTTACAAGTTCTAGAAGGTAACTCATCCAAGATGGCAGTTAATAGTGGGAGCAGAAGGCAGATTGCTCTTCTGAGTCCAGTGTTCAAGTCCACTTCCTGTCACTGCTGGTTTTCTCAGAAAGGGAAGGCAGTAGTCTAATCCTGCCTTAGTTTATCTCTGAAGGACACCTCCACACCCTTTGAGTGCTGAGTGGCCTATGATGACGTGCTGGGCTGTATCCTGGGACTCACTCAATTGCAAATGACAGAAACTCAACCTTGACCAGCTTAGGCAGAGGGGAAATGAATCCATTTCTGGAGCCTGGAACCAAACCTCAAGGTGGTGGACATGGGTGAATCTTTGCTTCAGGGACAACCTGGACAGAACCCTCACGTGCTGTAAGGTGTGTATTTGCATATGTCTTTGTCCCCCGTCTTTGCTTCTCTCTTCACATCATTTCGTTCTGTCAAACTGGATTTCTCCTCAGGCCTGAAACCACAGCCAGGGACTGTCCCATCTTTGCCACAAGAGAAGATAAGAGAAGGGACTTTCTTCCTTTGTTTCTAGTTTGAAAACAACCCTGAAGGGCTCCGGGACCTTTGAGTCACATACTTACTCCTGCACTCAGGGGTGCAAAGGGGTAGGATTGGTAGCACCCCAATACTGAAGAGAGGTGGGATTAGTTCATCCCACAATGGGATGGTCTCCACAGAAGAAAGGCAGAGGGCTGGGAAGACAAACACTGGATGGCCCCTCTCCTTCCCCTCCTTTGCACAGCTCAGCCTGACGACCTCATCTCAGATTCTCTCAATACCCAGAATTCTGAGCTGTTTTGCTGATGTGCGCTGTCTCTCAGACATTCCACTTCATCACCCATGTGGGTAGACCCCTCAGTCTGAGGGACTAGCCCAGCAGAAAACCAAGTTTCAAAAAAAAAAAAAAAATCAATGATTAACATTTTACCCTGAACCAAAGTGCTAGGTGACATTACAAAAGAAATACTTTTTTTTTTTTTATTTTAAAATCACTAAATCCATACTACTGCAAATTGCACAGGACCTTAAATGCCTGAACTCCGAAGATCATACATCGTTGGAGAAATACTTCTCAAGCAAGAACATTTTATCCTAGGGCTTCAGCAAAAAAATCAGTCTTTCCTGCCCTCCCTGTCCTGGCATCTCAGATTGAACTTCTGAGATTTATTAGCTTTATTCTTCTGAGCTTGGACAACTTCAGAAAGAAGAAATATTTCACCCTTTCCTCTTGCCTGGTAAAAAAGCACAAAACTACAAGATTGTTTCTTCTGCAAACATTTCAATGACTCTTCCATTCTATTTATGATTTTCTTTGCCACAGATATCTTTCAGCCACGGGATTCCAAAGCCTTCCAGTGTCTCACTAGTTTCAAGTTATATGAATGCCAGCAGCAGCAGGCACTTAGTGCTCCTCTCTCTAAAGGAGTGGACGCTCATATGTTCTGAGCTGACCTTGCCCATTGGCCACAACTGATGGCTTCAAGAATGAAGCCCTGATCCAAGACGCATTCATCACAAATCTTCCCCAGGATGTAAAAAAAATTGTGGTCAAATCCACATAACTAAAAAATCTATCATCTTAATCATTTTTCTATGTACAGTCCAGTAGCGTTAAGTACATTCACATTGTTGTGCCAGCAACCACCAGAACTCTTCCAGCTTGGAAAACTCAAACTCTTAACCCGTTAACTCTCCATTCCCTTCTCCCCCTCCTCTGAGCCCTGGAAACCATCATTCAACTTTCTGTCACTGTGAATATGACTGTTGTATGTTGTATTAGGAAAAAAAAAAAAAAAACCAGTCGTCCCCCTGTGTGTCTCCTTTACTCTCACACGACTTCCACACTTACAGCATTTCTGACATTGGAGTTGTGGGCATTTCCCCCACCAAGCAATTCTGCAACACCAGCTGACTGTCCCACAAGTTAACTCACTTTTGACGCTCTCTGCCTGGAATTAGCATCAGATCCAACAGGGTAAGGGCGCAGTCCCTTAAAACTTCGTTGGACTTCAATGCCAAGAGCAAGTAGTAGGTCCCTAGGTTACCCACATCTTCTGTCTGACTTGGCCACAAACCAGAGGTTCCCATGACCTCCCCCTTGGATTTGATTATTTGCTAGAATAGCTCACAGAACTCAGGGACAATTACTTATATTTACCAGTTTATTAAAGGATATAATAAAGGATATGGATGCACAACTAGATTTGAAAAATACATAGGGCAAGGTCTGGGAGGGTCCTGAGTTCAGGAGATTCTGCCCCTGGTGTGGCATATATCACTCACCTGGTACATGGAGGTGTTTGCTGACCTGGAAGCTTTCAGAACCCCATACTCCTGGAACTCTAATGAGGCCTCCTCACATAGGCACGATCAATTATTAACTCCATTTCCAGCCTCTCCTCTCCCTAGAGAAGCGGGGGGGGGGGGGGGGGGTGCGGTGCTGAAAACTCCAAGCTCTTCTTTATGTCTTGGTCCTTGTGGTGACCAGCCCTCATCCAGGAGCCATCCAGAAGTCCACCCAGAGTCACCTCATTAGAACAAGAGATGCTCCTATAGTGCCTTGACGACTTAGGAAATTACAAGGGTTTTAGAAGCTCTGTGCAAAGAATCAGGAGCCTATATATATATATATATATATATATATATATATATATATAGTTACATATGCATAAAATATATGTACTTTCTATTGACAGAGACCAACATGTCTAGTTTCTATTATCTCGCATATGCACATACCACATTCTGTTTATCCATTCATTTATCAATGGATACTTGGGCTGCATCCGCCTTTTGGCTACTGTGAATAATGCTTCTGTGAACACAGGAGCACAAATACATATTGGAGACCCAGCTTTCCGTTCTTTGGGGTATATGCTCAGAAGTGGAATTGCTGGATCATAGGGTGGTTCTATTTTTAATTTTTTGAGGAACCTCCATACTGTTCTCCATAGTGCCTGCATCATTTCATATCCCCGCCAAGAGTGCACAAGGGTTCCAATTTATACACAGCCTCACCAACACTTGTTATCTTCTGGGGTTTGTTTGTTTTTTAGACTAGCCATCCTAATGGGTGTGAGGTGGTTTTGCCAGGATTTCTAACTGATCATTCTCTCCTATGACAGACGCCATGGAGGTGGGACTCCTGAGTTAATTGTCATATTTTCTTGACATGTGGAGGAACACAGTCTGTGTTGTTTCTAGGGTGCTAGTTAATCCTACCATTCTCCCCTTCAAAGTTCTGAACCCAACTGAACCCTCTTCACAGAAGCCCAAGAGGCTCCAGTGGGGACTGAAGTAGCCACGTCAGTACTTTTCAAGGTGGACCGCGGACTCTGCCTGGAAGTCATGTCCAGGCTAGTCTTTCTATTCCTCTTCCCTCACCAAGTGGAATTTATTCACCAGGCAATGCAATGGCAGGCCTGCTGTGCCACCCCTCCTTACCCTTCCCTCCCCTGCCCCACAACAGAGGCAGAGAAGGCTCTGGTGGATTTACTGCAGAGAGTGGACAGGATGACAGAGAAGACCACATCCTGCCTGTCCCCGGAAGGAGGAGGCCATGCCTGTGTAAGGAATAACCCCAATGCCAACCTCAACAGCGAGAAGAAGCCACTCCCTCATCCTGGGAGAAAGAAAGGGACCTGACAGGGAGAAGGAAAGCTGAGTGTGCAGAAGCTCTGAGAAAGCCGACTCACCTTTACGGTCGGTGACTTAGGCTGACGCTTGAAGGGAGGGGAAAATGTCTCTCTCCCTGTGTCCCCAATATTTCTAACATTTAGGTTTCTTAACATGCAGGGCTCAGCACCGCCTGAGTGCATCTATACCTCCTGAGAAAGGATGCTAAGTGTCCTCAGCCGTGATGAGGCTGCTCCCCGGGAATTATCACCATCCCCTTGCGATCCCTCCTGAGGTCAGCCAGGGCACCCTGAAGGCTGTGAAATGGGTCTCAACGGAGCATTGATTAAATTCTCTCAAGGTTCGGGGCATCTGGGTTGCTCAATCAGTTGAGCCTCCTACTTCGGCTCAGGTCATGATCTCACAGTTTGTGGGTTCGAGCCCCGCATCAGGCTCTGTGCTGACCGCTTGCTCAGAGCCTGGAGCCTGCTTCAGATCCTGTGTCTCCTTCTCTCTCTGCCCTTCCCCTACTCACGCTTTGCTTCATTCTGTTTCTCAAAAATAAATAAATGTAAAAAAATTTTTTTTTTTATTTTCCCTCTAGGCTATCCCAACGCTCTAGCCGAAAAATTCCCTCTGCAATCTATTTTCCATCTTAGATTTTCCCAGGTAGGACATTCAGTAGAGCTCACTGGAGATTATGCAATGAATTCAAATGAAGGCATAAATCTATTCCAAATAATAAATGCCAGCAATATTAAAATGCCCTGATTTGAACTATATGAAATGCCTCACATTATTAAATTCTCAGGGAGGAATTAAAGTCTAAAAAAAATTAATATCCTTTCTCTTCAAGGTTGAGCTCTAAAGAAATTAAAAATCCACAATTATTTCCCGCCCAGTTTCTTCTCGGTTCAGGGTCGGTCAGAGGGGCCTCGTTCAGCGATGGGGGTAGAGTCTGGCTCTTTCCACAGCTGCCTCCACTACACAACAATCTTGGCTTCAGGTTCTCCAGGATATCACTCCCTTGGCCGGTTGTCTGGGGTCCATGACTCGTGAACTACAACTCCACCAGGAGAAAACCACCCTCGTGGCATCAGTCCTGCTGCCACAGAACCCTCCCCACGGCTGGCGGACGTCCAGGGCTGGCTGAGGCCCAAGTGCTGTGGCAGTAGCTCTCCAAAGTGGCTTCTCCTCAAAACCTTTATGTATTTTTAAAATATTTATTTATTTTTTAAAAATATTTATTTTTGAGAGAGAGACAGACAGACAGTGTGGGGGGGGGGTGGAGCAGAAAGAGAGAGGGAGACACAGAATCCGAAGCAGGCCCCAGGCTCCGAGCTGTCAGCACAGGGCCCGATGAGGAGCTCGAACTCATGAACTGCAAGATCATGACCTGAGTTGAAGTGGGACTTTTAACCGACTGAGCCACCCAGGCGCCCCTCCTCAAAACCTTTAAAAGGAAACCCACCTCAAAGAAGTATCTCTGCCTGCTTGCAGGTAAGAGGTTTCTCGTTCTAGCAAGCACCTTGTCTCTTCCACATGGGACTTTGAAGTCCCTGATGAAATGAAGCTATTTCTAATTTCTCTCAGAGTCTGTCCTGAAGAAAGGCGTGTGGTGCTGAAGTCACTGGCAAGGACTGAAGCAGCAATGTAAGCTATTACAGACACACAAGACCAACAACCTTCAAGGCCTATCTTTTTTTTAAAGTTTACTTATTTATTTTTGAGGTGGGGGAGGGGCCGATGGAGAAGGAGAGAGAGAATCCCAAGCAGGCTTTGTACTGTCAGTGAGGAGCCCGACTTGGGGCTTGAACCCATGAACCGAGAGATCGAGAGTCTGGTGCTCAACAGACTGAGTCACCCAGGCGCCCCTGCAAGGCTGATTTCTAACCCAAGGCCTGAGGCATTTGACTCTCCTTCAAGGAAGAATGGGGGAGACGGGGAAGAAGTCAGGTGGAGAGATATCTTTTTGTTACAGAGAAGAATTATGGGTTTCAAATTGACCAGGCAGGAAGGAACCCTAAATGATTAGAAATTTCTCTGTACATTGTAGAACAGAGTTAACTCAGGTTAATGGAAAGTTCAATCCTGGTCTTCTTTTTTTTTTCTTTTTTTTTTTTTTAACGTTCATTTATTTTTGAGACAGAGAGAGACAGAGCATGAACAGGTGAGGAGCAGAGACAGAGGGAGACAGAATCTGAAACAGGTTCCAGGCTCTGAGCTGTCAGCACTGAGCCCAGCGCAGGGCTCGAACTCATGGACTGTGAGATCATGACCTGAGCCGAAGTCGGACACTTAACCGACCAAGCCACCCAGGCGCCCCAATCCTGGTCTTCTTTATAAAAGGAAATACTCAAGTGCTTGCTTTGGCAGCACGTATATTAAAATTGGGACAAAAAGGAAATGCTTTTTTTTTTTGAGTTTATTTTTGAGACAGAGAGAGCGAGCGCGCCCGCACATAAGAGCAGGGGTGGGGACAGACAGAGAGGGAGAGAGAGAACCCCAAGCAGGTTCTACATTGCCAGCGGATAGCCTGATGCAGGGCCCCAACCCAACAAACTGCAAGATCATGACGTGAGCTGAAATCAGGAGTTGGACACTTAACCGACTGAGGCACCCAGGCACCCCAAGAAGGAAACACTTTAAAGGTAAGGCAAAATCGGGTTGTAGGCCTGAAGCTTTATGTTAACCTAAAGGTCTAAAATGTTAACCCCCTGTAAAAGGTTCAGGGCAAATCTGCTATTAGTGCAGAAAACGCCAAACTTTATCTTATCAGTTGTATTCAAAATCGAGGCCTTGAAGACTACGGACTTCACTCTGTTTAAGATGACTGATTTCTGAGGTGCCTGGATGGCTCAGTGGGTTGCGTGTCTGACTTCAGCTTAGGTTATGGTTTCATGGTTTGTGAGTCTGAGCCCCACGTCAGCTCGCTGCTATCAGCATAGAGCCTGCTTCAGATTCCCTGCCCCCCTTTCTCTCTGCTCCTCTCTCACTTGTGTGCATTCTCTCTCTCAAAAATAAATAAAAGTTTTTAAAAAAGATTATTGATTTCTGCAAAAAATCATTTTATTAAAAAAGTTTTAGTATTTAATGTTTAAAAAAACAAAAATGAATGGAAAACTATACCACAACTTTTTGAGGCATTAGCCAATTTAAACTTATTATATAGCTATGAGGTTATTATATTAACTACATTGGAGAAGAAAGCAACTATAGGAAATGATAGAAGCTTAAGTGTCCATAAAGGAAAGGAAACAGGGGTGCCTGGGTGGCTCAGCTGGTTGGGTGTCTGACTTCGGCTCGGGTCATGATATCGTGGCTCCTGGGTTCGGGCCCCGCGTCGGGCTTTGTGCTGACGGCTCGGAGCCTGGAGCCTGCTTCGAATTCTGTGTCTCTGTCTGTCTCTGCCCCTTCCTTGCTCATGCTCTGTCTCTGTCTCTCTCAGAAGTAAATAAATGTTAAAATAAATAAATAAATAAATAAATAAAATGAAACAAACAAAAAAACACCATGTTCCACAGCTTCAAATTTCCTGTTCTCACCTCTCATCACAAAAACAGGCTGCGGTTCACTTGACTGTAAGCGGTAGCGTGTACCAGGGTATGACTGATAGAAAGGGTATAAAGATAATACCTCTGACCCCTTACAGGTTTTCAAGTCTTGGAATGATGTGTGAAAGCATCTCCTATCTGGTATACAGCAAGGTACCTCGATTCTTAGGAAAGATTTAGGTGAAGTTTGACTTTGGTGTAAAGATAGGAGAGCGACTATTTAGTAAATTGATTTTAGTGTGTGTGTGTTTTTTTTATTGAAATATATTTGACATACAACATGTTGTAAATTTAAGGCATACGACACGTTGACACATTCGTGTATTATGATTGCCATTGTGGCGATAATTTAGCACCCGCTACCACATCGCACAAGTATCATTTCTTTTTAGTGGTTAGAATAACTCAGATCTAGTCTCTTAGCAAGTTTGATGATTTTAATTTTTTTTTTTCAACGTTTTTTTATTTATTTTTGGGACAGAGAAAGACAGAGCATGAACGGGGGAGGGGCAGAGAGAGAGGGAGACACAGAAACGGAAACAGGCTCCAGGCTCCGAGCCATCAGCCCAGAGCCTGACGCGGGGCTCCGCAGGGTGGACCGCGAGATCGTGACCTGGCTGAAGTCGGACACTTAACCGACTGCGCCACCCAGGCGCCCCAAGTTTGGTGATTTTAATACACTATTGTTGTCTATATTTACTACACTGTACATTATGTGTGTAGGCCTTCGTACTTGTTGCAAATTCGTAGCTTTATACAACACCTCTCCTATCCTCTTTCCCAAAATTTTAGTGTTTTCACACCACAGTCAAATTTTACCATTTAAGATACTGACCTGGGATTATCTAGTTTTTTTTGTTTTGTTTTGTTTTTTAATTTTTTTTTTCAACGTTTATTTATTTTTGGGACAGAGAGAGACAGAGCATGAACGGGGGAGGGGCAGAGAGAGAGAGGGAGACACAGAATCGGAAACAGGCTCCAGGTTCTGAGCCATCAGCCCAGAGCCTGACGCGGGGCTCGAACTCACGGACCGCGAGATCGTGACCTGGCTGAAGTCGGATGCTTAACCGACTGCGCCACCCAGGCGCCCCATCTAGTTTTAAGATTTTGTAAAGTTTGGTTTGGTGTTTCTGGTTTAGAGATAAAAGCCTCCTCCACAGGTCAAGGACTCTGAGGACTATCTTTCTAAGACGGTAAGTAAACCAACTAACCCTCACCGGTCACTAAGGAACAAAGTTAACGCTTATATAATCTATAGGAGGCGTACTTAACTAATTCTAAACTGCCTGGTTGTTGTTTTGGTTTTTGTATTTGAAATTCACACTGGTTTACAATTTCTGAACTCAACTAAGAGGACTCGGGTACGGAGCCCTTTCAACCCTTACAGTACGTTTTGTGCTTTGTGAGCAACCACGCATATCAAGGGATTGCCTTAAGTCCGGGGGCATTTGCCTTGCTTTTTTAACTGACAAAATTATATTTCAGGATTCTGCCGTAGATGCGTCAATTTGAAAACTCGGGCTTCCAGGGTAACAAAAGGACTTTTAAAAGGGGAATCGAACCTAAACACCTTAAGCCTACTGAGAGGGAAAGAGACGAAGAAAGCTGGGCTTTGGAAGCAATGTACAAACGGAGAAGGACTTTGACCCATCTCGTAACAAAGTGAACGTAGGAAAGCTTTGCATTCTACATGCACAGCAATTCGGTCAGGAGTAGCAAGCAAATGTTTGAGACATTCTACCCAGCGTTTTCAAACCATAGGTCATCACCCAGTAGCGGATTGTGAAACCTACTTAGTGCGTTGCAAACAGAATCTTCAAAGGAATGAAACAGAACAGGACACACCAGAGTGTCACTAGAAGTACTGTGAGAGCAGTTTGATGATATTTTCCATTCATTACGTATGCACGCAAGGCAGGTGTGGGCCGGGACAATTACCTTGTACTTTGCACAAAATACAATTTTTACCATGGGTTGCGATTAAAAGGAAAAAACAATAGCTTGAATATGTAGGGAGCCATCCAGTGGTACAAAGATCTGCGAGGTTACATGGTAAAGCTCATTTTCCACATAGATACTAGGACAGATTTTGAAAAATCAATGGACACAGGATATATAGGATGACAGATCGTACATATATTTGTATTTTCTAAGTTTTCTGTGACGAAGAGAATTTAGAAAATTATTTGTCGAGCACAAAAATATACTTATTAAAAAACAAAATCAAATAACCTAAAGTAAATGGAGTCAAATACAAAGAGCCCCCTTCCATCCCTCCTCTCTAACTGCCCTCTGCAGAGTCACCGTCAACAGCTTGATATGTATTAGGACTGAATATTTTCTAGGCAAACACAGACACACGCAAACGCTATATACCTGTAAGCAGGTTTTTAACCATATACATGTTAACAGTGTGCAATAACTATTAGGTTGGAACTCGTTTTTCACATCAGTATATCTTTTTTTTTAAGATTTTATTAAAAAAAATTTTTTTTAACATTTTATTTATTTTTGAGACAGGGAGAGACAGAGCATGAACAGGGGAGGGTCAGAGAGAGGGAGACACAGAATCTGAAACAGGCTCCAGGCTCTGAGCTGTCAGCACAGAGCCTGACACAGGGCTCGAACTCACGGACCACGAGATCATGACCTGAGCTGAAGTCGGCCGCTTAACCGACTGAGCCACCGAGGCACCCCAAGATTTTATTTTTTTAAGTAACCTCTACACCCAACGTGGGGCTCAAATTCAACCCTATGATCAAGAATTGCACTCTCTACTGGAGCACCTGGGTGGCTCAGTCGATTAAGATTAAGCATTCAGCTTCAGCTCAGGTCATGATCTCAGGGTCTGTGAGTTCGAGCCCCATGTCAGGATCTGTGCTGACGGCTCAGAGGCCAGAGCCTGCTTCGGATTCTGTGTCTCCCTCTCTCTCTGTCCCCACGCCCCCACGCTCTGCCTCTGTCTCTGAAAATGAATAAACCTTAAAAAAATTTTTTTTTCTCGATGGAACTGGAGAGCGATATGCAAAGTGAAATAAGTCATACAGAGAAAGACAGATACCATATGTTTTCACTCTTATGTGGATCCTGAGAAACTTAACAGAAGACCATGGGGGAAGGGAAGGAAAAGAAAAGAGAGGGAGAGAGCCAAACCACAAGAGACTCTTAAAAACAGAATAAACTGAGGGTTGATGGGGGGGGGGGGGTGGGAGGGAGGGGAAGGTGGGTTAAAAAAAAATTAGGAATTGCATGCTCCACTGACTAAGCCATCCAGATGCCCCACATCAGTAGGTCTTAAAAATACATACATGCCCATACTACAAAGCTGCTACTTTTATCTGCTGCAGAGTATTGCATGGTTAGAATTGGTAGGTACTAATTCAATAATTTCCACATTTGTGTACGATTATGTTGTTTCTAATTTCTCATTATTTTAGAAAGTACTTGAGTACACATTCTTACACCTGACGCTTAGGACACTTGTATGAATATATCTTTAGGCTGGCTGCCTAGAACCATGGCTGTTAAATCATGACTGGACACATTTTAATTACTGATATACAACCCTGAATTGTCCACTCAAAAAGCTGTATCAACTTACATTTCCTTCAACAATAAGAGTGCTCTTTACCCACATTATCTCCAGCAATAGCTATTACTGGTCTTTTCATATCTGCCGCTTCAAGGATTGAAAAACAGCCTCTCATTTCAATTTTTGATTTCTTATGAAGTTGAATGTTTAGGTTTCTTTTTCTTTACAAAAATATTTTTATATCCTTTGTCCATTTTTTTGTCTGGTTTGTAGGTGCTTTATATTAGGGATATTTAACCTTCTGTTGTGTTTCACGTATTTTCCCAACGCTTTGTCTCCTATTTATGTTTACTTTGTATATAGAAGTTTGATATTTTTAATGTAGTCAAATCAGTTTTTTTTTTCTTTTATGGATACTGGATTTTGAGTCTTGCTGAGGAGGTCCTTCCTCACGCCACATTTATTCAAAATTGTTTTCCAATATTTTCTTCTACTTATTCTTATATTTTAATGTTTAGTTCATCTGGATATTATTTCTTTCCCATGATATGAAAGAAGGAAGTGTTTTCCAAGTAATCAGCAATCCCAGCATCATTTACTGAAGAGTTCAACTCTTCCTTACCTGTTTGTAATGCCATTTTTCACGTATAAAATTCCCATATATACACATTGTCTTGCATTCTCTGTTCCGTGCCTTTAACCTGTTTTATTGTTGCCAGTACTAAACTATTTCATTTACTCTGGCTTCCTGGATTGTTTTGATTTCAGAATTGTTTTATGTATATTCTTCCAGGTGAGCTTTGTAATCACGTTGTTCTATCCATTTTTAAAGCCTTCCTTTGATTACATGAAAATGGTTCGAATTTGTAAGTTTATTTGGTAGAACGAACTTATTTACTGTGTTTGGATCTTCTTCGAAATGTGGCATGCCTCTTCATTTTGGCAGTCTTTCTTTTTTATCTCTTTCAGCGTAGTTTTTTTTTTTTTTTTTCATTCATATGGGCCTTAACACTTCTCTCTGAAACTTATTTCTACGTGAATGGGATCTTTTCCTTCATACATTTCCTAATTGGTTATTGCTGGTGTATAAGAAAGTTTTTGTTTTTTTAATTTTTTAATGGTTATTTATTTTAGAGAGACAGAGTGTGAGCAGGGGAGGGGCAGAGAGAAAGGGAGACAGAACTTGAAGCAGGCTCCAGGCTCCGAGCTGTCAGAACAGAGCCCGATGCACTTGAACTCATGGACCACGAGATCATGACCTGAACCAAAGTCAGCCACTCAACCGACTGAGCCACCCAGGAGCCCCTGTTGTTTTTTTTTTTTATGTTATTTACTTTTGAGAGAAAGAGAAAGACAGAGACAAAGTGTGACTGGGGGAGGGGCAAAGAGAGAGGGAGACACAGAATCGGAAGCAGGCTCCAGGCTCTGAGCTGTCAGCACAGAGCCTGACACGGGGCTCGAACTCACAAACTGGATCATAACCTGAGCCGAAGTCAGACGCTTAACCGACTGAACCACCCAGGTGCCCCTGAAACGGTATTTAAAAAAAAATCTTTCTGCAAAACTATACCTTCTATTAGTCAAAAAGAATTTCTTTCTGTGTCCTGTTTAATGGTTTTCATCTTGGATTCTATTTAGCCAGAAATCAACAGAGCCATATATACTTTTGTTAGCACCTGGTATACTTTTATCTATTTCTTTATAATCCGTGATGGTTTTTTTAGGTTTGCTTTTTGTAAATAGTGCGTAGTTGGATTTTATGTTTTTACTCAAGCCTAAGGAATTTGAGAATTTAACCTACTCGACATTTACTGTGAGAAAAGCATCTAGTCTTACTTACTACCTTTTGTTTTCTATGTAACTTCTCTTCCCTGACTTTTGTGGATTTTTAAATTCCATCTCCCACTCCTGGTAGCTTGGGAGCTATTAGTGACATGTATTTGCCTCTCTCTCCTTATCTTGGCACACAGGAAGTCCACCCTGTCCTGCCCTGTTGAACCTGGGCATGGTCATGTGACACTCTCTGGCTAACCAAATGGTCCATGTGCAGAAGCTTTAAGTCAGTGTGCATGACTGCATCAGTCTTGTTCCTTAGGCTGCAATCAGCAATATTCTAAATAGTGATGCTTCATCAGCTGGCTCCCAGGTCGAGGGTGAGGTGGAGTTCACTTTGTTTTCCCATATGCATTAATATTCATTTAGACTTCTGATTGTCGGCATCTCATGATTATAAAGGGGAATTGGCAGGTGACATGGCAGCATCAGTTTATTTTTTTTTCTTTTTTTTTTTCAATATATGAAATTTATTGTCAAATTGGTTTCCATACAACACCCAGTGCTCATCCCAACAGGTGCCCTCCTCAATACCCATCACCCGCCCTCCCCTCCCTCCCACCCCCCATCAACCCTCAGTTTGTTCTCAGTTTTTAAGAGTCTCTTATGCTTTGGCTCCCTCCCACTCTAACCTCTTTTTTTTTTTTCCTTCCCCTCCCCCATGGGTTTCTGTTAAGTTTCTCAGGATCCACATAAGAGTGAAAACATATGGTATCTGTCTTTCTCTGTATGGCTTAATTCACTTAGCATCACACTCTCCAGTTCCAGCATCAGTTTCTTTAATTTAAAACCTTTCATGGACTCACTGTTCCATTTGCTTGGTAATTCTTAGAGAAAAATGTCTTTTTGTTGCTGAGAACCCTAATACCAAAATCTGTGTCTCATTCATCCCACAAGTATCCGTGTGCTTGTGCAATTACTCTATGCCTGTTTGTGGCGGGCTCTCACTTTTCTTTCATAATTTTTATCTTTTATCCCTTTGCAGGGCATGAGTGGGATCTCTCAAAGCTTCTAGTTCACGAATTTAAGCTTCAGCTGAACCCATTCTGTGATCTAGTCCATCTTCTGAGTGCATTTTCATAATCGTATTTTTAATTTCCGGAAATGAAAGCCTTCTTTTTCCTAGCATCTTACTCTGTATGGATACCACATCCTTGGGACTCTCTGAAGATGATAATCATATTTTAAAGTTTCTTCTGTTTTTCCCAGTAACTACCTTAACAGGTCAATTTGTTTTAATTTGGAGTCTCCTCTTATGTTACTGGTGTTCTTCAAGTATGATTCTTGGCGTTATTTATAGGTGTGGACCTAAGGTTTACAGCTTGAAGTGCTTTTCCTAAACCAAATAATTGTGCCACTTTCAGTGAGCACAGATTCTGATCACAGGTGCCTCTGGTGACGTAAAGGGAGTGGCTGGTCACCACAGCCAGAGAGTGCGTGGGCGGCTTATCTTCAGTTCCTCCTCATAGTCACTTGGGCGACACCCTCTCCAATCTCAATGTGTCCTGGGCCAGAACTGCCACTTCAGAGAGCTGCTTTCTTAGCCTCAGCCTGGTGGTCACCTCCCTAATGAGGTGCTTCAAAGATGCACGGAATGGAAGCTTAGCTGTTCTGCTCTTAATAACTAACTGATCCTTCGATAATATGTTTTTTATCTTCCAGAAATCCCACATTGTTCATTTTCTGGTTTTCCAACTCTGCTATTAATCTATTTTTGTTTTAATACTTCTCCAATCATCTTGGTGAGATTCTGAAGAGTCAAAGAATGTGTCCAGTCAGCTCTGTTAAATAAGCTCCAGCATGTAGTTTATAATCAGAATCTTAAAAAAAAAAAATTAATCATCAATCCTCTCTTGCTGATCCTCTGAAAATCAAGTGTTCTAGTCTTGAGATTAGGGATTATTCTGTAAATATCCATTTGAAATTAGATGGATTCCTGGATACAGTACCAGATAGGCATGCAATAGTAATTTTTGACCAAGAGTAATTATGTGGACTTAGGGCAGGATGACAAACTCTTTGCTACAGTATCACATCTGACACTGTTTTAAAAAACCTCAGAGGGGCGCCTGGGTGGCGCAGTCGGTTAAGCGTCCGACTTCAGCCAGGTCACGATCTCGCGGTCCGTGAGTTCAAGCCCCGCGTCAGGCTCTGGGCTGATGGCTCAGAGCCTGGAGCCTGTTTCTGATTCTGTGTCTCCCTCTCTCTCTGCCCCTCCCCCGTTCATGCTCTGTCTCTCTCTGTCCCAAAAATAAATAAAAACATTGAAAAAAAAAATTAAAAAAAAAAACAAAAAAAAAACCTCAGAAAGTCCTCTTTGCATAGACTTCATATGCTCTGGTAATCACTCAGCAAAGGTACATAGTAGCTTCTCAGTAAAGGAACATGCTTGTAAGTTTCTCTAACCCAAATGAAAATACTGTTTTTCAAGGAAGTGACATTGCTTCAGGTGCAGTGTTGGAAGTCTAACATCAAAGTGCTAAAAAGTATTAAACAACAAAACATCCATATTGATGATTTTTAAATTTTTTTTAAATTTTTAATTAAAAAAAAATTTTTTTTTTTCAATGTTTATTTATTTTTGGGACAGAGAGAGACAGAGCATGAACGGGGGAGGGGCAGAGAGAGAGGGAGACACAGAATCGGAAACAGGCTCCAGGCTCTGAGCCATCAGCCCAGAGCCTGACGCGGGGCTCCGCGGGGCGGACCGCGAGATCGTGACCTGGCTGAAGTCGGACGCTTAACCGACTGCGCCACCCAGGCGCCCCTAATTTTTAATTTTTAAAAAAATGTTTATTAATTCTTGAGAGATAGAGCAGGGTAGGGGCAGAAAGAGAGGGAGACACAGAATCGGAAGCATCTGAAGAATCTGAGCGGTCAGTACAGAACCTTACATGGGGCTCGAACCCACAAACCATGAGGCCATGACCTGAGCCGAAGTCAGATGCCCAACCAATGGAACCACCCAGGCGCCCCCATATTGATGATTCTTAATGAAATCATTTCAAATGATTAAAAAAACACATAAAATAAGCAAGAATTTAAAAACTGTAATGTGTATGCATGTGGTTTTTTTGTTGTTTTTTTTTGGGGGGGGGGGGGAGAGAGAGAGAGAGAGAGAGAGAGAGAATGAATCCCAAGCAGGCTCTGCACTGTCAACAAGGAGCTGGATGAGGGGCTTGATCTCACAAAACGTGAGATCATGGCCTGGGCCAAAGTCAAGAGTTGGACACTCAACCGACTGAGCCACCCAGGTGCCCGGGCATGTATGTCTTTTAAAAATGTGTGGTAAAAGAAAACTGAGGCTATCAGTATAAACTCATTTAACTTCTACCTCCTCCCAATGCTCTATTCCCCCAAACTGCCAGAATTTATCTCACTTGAAGCGTACAAGTTATTCTTCTGTATTTTGCAGTATGAACTGTACCCGTTTTCTCACTGTATGTTCCATGTGTTCCCAATTCTCTACATTATCATTTTCACTGTATGCATATAGGCGAGACACCACAAATTCACCGAGCATTCAAGCGATCTACAGCCCCACCTGCTCACATCTCTTTCTTCCAGTCCTACGAGCATGAACGCATCTCACGCTCCCGCCTCCTGGGGTCCCGAGGTACAGGTGAGCCGCTCACTGGGCATCTTCAGTAGCTCCTTTCTTCGGTTCCTTCCTTTCAACCTATAAACAATTAAGTCAATCTCATTCTAAAAAAATTCTTTTTCAGCTCATTGCCTCCTCTTCTCATCCAAACTCCTTCGTGGAGGAGCCCATACCCACTCTTCACTGTCCCCTCAGGGCAGCCCTGTCCCCTCAACGTGTCTAATCTGGCTTCACCTACCACTTCCCTGAATTGCTCTCGCTAAAGTCACCAGGGCCCTAGCCACCAAATCCAGTGGACACTTAACACTGCCTGCAGCGTGACACTGTTATCTACTTCCTCCTTCTCGAAACAGGATGATCGCTGTCCTCCAAATCCTGTCTTTGCTTAGGACTTACACTTCTGACAGTCCTCACAGTTCTGTGTGACCTCAACCATTCTCGTGATTTTAACTATTGCTCATACGTGCTGACAACACCCAAATGTGTCTCTTTCCGTGTCTTCACATGCACGTCCAGTTATCTACCGGTCACTCCCTGAATTCTGCAGGCGCTTCAAAACCAAACACATCCAAATCTAAAGTCTTCTCCCCAGTACTGTTCTTCACCCCCTATTTCCAACCTCAATGACACCACCACCCAACCTCAGTCACACAAATGGGAGTCTGGCCTCTGCCTCCTACTTCTTCGTTACCTCCCACAACCGAGTCTTGCTTGTTTTATTTCCTAAGTAAAATTCCAATTTATTTCCTCCCTTCATAGATTATCTTATTTCAGACCATTTTTCCATTTGCTATCGCCTAATTCAGAAGTTCCCAAACTGGTGTTTGGTAGAATTGGTTGTTAGATGCTCCTTTTTTCTTTTTTTTTTTAAAGCTTACTTATTTGGGGGGGGGGGGGGGAGGGGCAGCAACAGGGAGAGAAAGAGAGAATCCCAAGTAGGCTCCGTGCTGTCAGTGCAGACCTCAATCTCACGAACCATGAGATCATGACCTGAGCCAAAATCAAGAGTCAGACGCTTAACCGACTGAGCCACCCAGGCGCCCCATTAGACACTCCTTTTAAAAATGGATTCTATAACCAAATATATTTGTAAAGGGATGTGTACCCTATGCCTGTGTTGAAAATCCAGAATGACCACTAGCCTGCACAAGTCCCAAGAAATCATATAGTAAAGAAACCTGCTTAACTTTATTTAAAGCCAGAATTGACCTTACTTTTGTCCATGGAACCCTTTTAGTAAAGACAAGGAAGTTCTTAATTTTTATTTAAAAAAATTTTTTTTACATTTATTTATTTTTGAGAGACAGAGTGAGACAGTACACGAGTGGGGGAGGGGCAGACAGAGAGGGAGACACAGAATCCAAAGCAGGCTTCTGTGCTGACAGCTCAGAGCCTGACGCAGGACTCGAAACCACCAACCGCGAAATCGTGACCTGAGCTGAAGTTGGACACTCAACTGACTGAGCCATCCAGGGGCCCCTTTAATTTTTATTTAAAAATAAAAACATAATGCTCCTCAGAAGAGTGTGGCATCATCTCTGATCTCCATGCTTCTTCAAACTGATGGTTCCATAATGAACATCCATGATCTAACGTGCAGCCCTCAATGTGTCATTTCCATTTTTCAACCCTTTTAAGTTTTTAAAAAATATTTTATTCATTTTTGAGACAGAGAGAGTAAATGGGAGAGGGGCATAGACAGAGGAGGACAGAGGATCTGAAGTGGGCTCTGTGCTGAAAGCAGTGAGCCTGATGTAGGGCTCGAATTCATGAACTGTGAGATCATGACTTGAGCCAAAGTCAGATGCTTAACTGACTGAGCCACCCAGGCATCCCCATTCTTCAACCCTTTTACTAGCTCACTATTTCCTGAGAAAAAAGAACCAGCTCCATGCAACATGGCTTGCAAGGCTGCAGGCGATCTCCTTGCTGCCACTGCCTGATGACATTCCACTAACTCTGACTAACTCTGAAATCTTTATCTGGCGTCCCCGTAACATATCACTCTCACGCTCCTGGTTCTACACTTCTGCTTATGCTGTTCCCTCCACCTTGAGTATCCTTTCCCTTCCTCACCTTATTCACCAGTTTCCAACTAATCCTTCAAGACTTAGCTTAGTTATCACCTCTTTAGATGACCCTTCCAGTTCTCTCTTCTTCCCCAAACATGGGCTACATTCCTGTCACAGGTCCTCTTCTTGTGTGTCTACTACTACTTTCATTCTCCTGTTAGTTAAGGGCCAAGACTACAACTCTTTATTGTTTTCTTCCAATAGCACTCACTCCATGATTCATGAACTCAGTAGGACTGTAGTAGTCCTCTGGGTATCAATCAGGCAGGACCTTCTAGAAGAGACTCGATACCCCAGCTTTTCTCTGATCTTACCTCACAAGTCATAGTCTGGCTGAACTCAAGACTTATCTATGCATGTTTTAGCAGGGAGGCAGAATTTAGTCCAGAGGCATGTGCACATTTACCCTTACATACTCTGCCTTTATTTATTAAAAAAAATTATTTTTTTGTCTGATTTATTTTTGAAAGCAAGAGAGACAGAGCATGAGTGGGGGAAGGGCAGAGAGAGAAGGAGACACAGAATCCGAAGCAGGCTCCAGGCTCTGAGCTGTCAGCACAGAGCCCGACGTGGGGCTCGAACTCACAGACTGCGAGATCATGACCTGAGCCCAAGTGGTACACTTAACCTACTGAGCCACCCGGGTGCCCCGCATATTCTGCCTTTAAAATCCCAACCCAGATGGTGGAGGGGCGGCTATACTTTCTGACAGTCCCACTCTGCTCTTCCAGTGCTTGCTGGCTTTTCTCTCCATGGCCTCCTCAAGCCCTTCCTCTCTTAACAAGGTAACAGGACAACAAAGAGATTAAGAGCACAGGTTCTGGTTCAAATCCCAGCTCAACCACTTACTTAAAGCTCTGTAATTTTGGGCAACTCACCTTATCCGACTCCTCACCCATAAAATGGTGCCCTACCTTCTATTTATATGGTTGCTGTAATCTATAAATACGGCTAAGAACCTTGGTCAATATTTGCCATTTTGGTTATTATGATTTAGGACACAGCACTGACTTCTGGCCAAGGGATTGCTAGTATTTCCACATTTAACCAAATGTTAAAACTATCCCACTTATTACCTCATCCCTTTCTAGCGCTTTGCCCTGCTTCATTTATTTTTTCCTCCCTCCACAGAATATTAGTTCCATGAAGGTACAGGTTTTGTTTTGTTCACTGCTGAAAGCAACAGCACCCAGGATGGTATAGCACATGTTAGGCCCTCAGGACATACCTGGTGAATGAACGGTGTAGAATGTCAAAAACATACACCAAAAGTTTCATTACAATAAAAAGACTAGATGAATCTTTGTCTAATGTCTTCCAGTACTATATTTTAAGACACCATATGCCACAATGAAAATATAAGAAATTTATTAAAATTAGGACGCAAAACATAATTTCAAAAGATTTAGACCTATGTCAGGTGTGATACAGTATGGATGCTTTCTTGAATTTCAAAATCAGATCCAAGAGTATCACTTTCAGAGTGTTCTAACAGATTGAGTTTACTTTTAGCTCTCCTCGATGAAAGACTCACGATTTTACTTTCTTTCTTGACAGAAATGGGGTTTTTCAAAGACTCACTTTTAATTGGTTCGTTAACCAAAGAACCATTCTGCCCAATTCTGTGACTTTTCTGATTTACAGGTGAGTCAGAGCAGGAATGCAGGTCGTTTCTGGACTGTTTTTTAGCAGAGTGTTTGTTGGTATATTCACCTGTTTTGGTCAATTTCTCTGAAGAAGATCTGCTATTTCTAGATAATTCGTCGTCTTTTCTTTGACTTCCAGTGCCAGATATCACATCTGCTGACGGAGAACATGTTCTAGCAATGAATTCTTTGAAAGACTCCTGCCACTGCTCACTGACTGGGGCTCCCAGGTTGTCTCTCGAAGTTTCTAAGGGCTCCTGCGTGGAGACAGGGACATGGAAGGAGTCGAGAGGCAAAGGAATTCTGGCATCACTTGTAATTTTCTGAAACTGGAGGGAAAACAAAAGAAGACAAAACAAAAATTCAGTGATGAAAAAGCCAACCATTAAAAAGTAGAGTCCATGACTTTAATGTTACTCTGTGATCTTATTAAGACAGTCAATTGATTAAATAGAAGATTTTAGATCCTTTTTTTTCTAATTGTATCTCGCCAGGTGATTCCTAACTTAACTTAGCTATATCCAAGGCAACATCTACTACATTTTCAGACTTCGTGGTTTGGGGTAATTATTACCCACTTCCCTTTCCCTCATTAAAAATAATAGGGGAGCCTGGGTGGCTCAGCTGGTTAAGTGTCCGACTTCAGCTCAGGTCATGATCTCACGGTTCGTGGGTTCAAGCCTGGCGTCGGGCTCTGTGCTGACAGCTGAGCCTGGAGTCTGCTTCGGATTCTGTATCTCCCTCTCTCTCTGCTCCTCCCCGGCTCGTACTGTCTGTCTGTCTCTGTCTCAAAAATAAACAAACATTAAAAAAAATAATAAAGCCTTAATCCCTAAGAAAATTAATTTCTTCTCTATCCTCCAGGAACATGTAAGCAGTATTCAATCTGTGATAAGACTACGTTCTCAAGTTATCAGGTCCCAAGACTGTCTGAGGTTGGCCGATATGGGAGATAAAGGGAAGGGAAGGCCAGAGGGAAAGCAGACGGGTTCCCCTCTCTCGTTCCCATAACTGGGAGGTTAACTCTAATACCTAGTCTATTAGTTATGTCTGGATTACTTATTTAGGAAAATTATCTGTATCAGTACTTGTACCTTCATTAGAGTTCCTTCATTGTAAGCTGACTGCATACAAATAGAAACCTAGATGAAATATGAATAGAATAGACATTTACACAATTTAAAATTTGGAATATTTTCTCTAATGTTTCATTTCTTTCTTCACTGAGAATAGTTTGCTTTACATCATAAATTTTCAAAAGGCCTCCCAATTTTCTCATTTACAACTATATGATATTATGAAATGGGCACAAACTTACTAATTTCAGATTGGGAAAGGACCCCAAAGAGGCTCCCAAGCGTGTGAATTATTAGAGACAGATTGTCATCATTTTCTCTCTGACTCTGTAATTCCCTTTTGCTCATCACTCTTAGGATCATTAAATTCTGTTCCGTCCACTCACTTGGATGTTCTGCATCTGTCCTATGGAGTTCTGCTTTGATTCTGCTTTTTCATCTTCAAGTGCCTTCTTTTCTTCTCTAGGCAGGCTACTAATAGTAGAATTCATCTGGGGACGACCCAGCAAATGAAAATCTGACTGATCTATACCAGCCATTGTGGCAAGCTGACCAAGCCTGGACAAAAGGAGGAAAGGAGAAAAAAACAAAGATTGTTATAACTGTGTATGAGCAGCTTAGATTTCCCCATACCTAGAATCATGAAATACTTCTTAAAAATTTTTTTTCAGGGTGCCCGGGTGGCTCAGTCAGTAGAGCATCCAACTTCAGCTCAGGTCATGATCTCGCAGTTTGTGACTTCGAGCCCCATGTCAAAGTCTGTGCTGACAGCTCAGAGCCTGGAGCCTGCTTTGGATTCTGTGTCCTCCACTCTCTCTCTGCCCCTCCCCTGCTCATGCTGTGTATCTCTCTCCTTCAATTTATTTTTGAAAGAGAGAGAGGTGCAAGCTGGGGAGGAGCAGTGAGAGAGAAGAGAGGTAGAGGATCTCAAGCAGGCTCTGATGGGAGGCTGGAACTCATGACTTGTGAGATCATGACCTGAGCCAAAGGCGGATGCTTAACCAACTGAGCCACCCAGGTGCCCCACTCATGAAATACTTCTAAAATCTTAAAAGCCAATATCCTACTCCACATACAAGCCCCTATTCTCTCCCAAATTCTCAGCCCTTCCAGACTCATGCTCTGGGACCACAATAGATCATGCAATCCTTGAAGCACTCCTTCTTCCCCCAACGTCTGGCCCACCACCTGATTTACTGCTCCACTGCAACGCTTCAGCTTCTAGCATGCACCTAGTGCATCGCCCCTCACCTCTCCCCCACTTCTTTACCATCTCTCCTCCAAACACGTGTTTTTTCCTTCCTTCCCGACACCAACCCCTTCACCTACAAAACATCACTCCATCAATTTCAATCTCCAATTCTCTCTTTCAACAACTTCTTTTAGCAAAATCGTTCCTGGTTGAAAATGACTGATCTATATCCACCCTGCGGATTAATGATAATTATTATATGTAGGACAAAAATTGCTTTAATTCAAACGTATTTTACAAGGAAAATGAATAACATGGAGGGAAATTTCAATGCATTCTGGAATATTTTCAAGTTAAATTACCTTCAATTTAGTCTTTACCCAAGACAATACTTACAAATTATTTATAGGTTACTCCTTCATACTGGGCTTTCTCCTCTACCGAAGGAAGTTTACTATTTTGCATTTCTTTTAACATGTAATTCCTCATTAAAACAACAACAACAACAACAACAACCCTCTATATTATAGTTACACCCTAAGTAAAACTATAGAAGCAATGAAAATGGCTCACGTTCTTCAGCAAACCACTGTTACAGCTGCAAAGAGAATGATGCGAAAGAAATGAACTAACCCAGCATCTTTAAGGAGATCCAAGAAAGCATGGAACTTCTGAAAAGAATTCTCAATGCTGCCCAAAACACCTTCGTCATCCAGGATCATGTTTGTCAATGACTGTGCATGAAGGGCTTCAGACAAAGAGCAATTTATATTTCTTAACTGGGCATTTTCATGTTCCAGCTATAAAAGAAGAATGAAAATGTCTGACATGATTTTCTCTCACTGTCATCAAAAGAAAAGAGTTAAACACTTCAAACATAATTAATTTGCCATTAACCTAACTTTCCACCAGTAAAGACAGAGACCACATCAGATAATAAAGTCCAGAGACATCCAATGAAGTTTCCTATATAACACTTAGATGGTATATAAATAAATCAAAGTTCTGTTTTATTAATGATCTTTGAAAAGATCACTTCTAACTGGTTACATTCATAACAGACCCTCATTTTACATTAGAAAATTAGCTGCTTAATGGTTCCCTTTAAATTAGAAAGTGAAATATAGCCTGACTTGAGCAAAGCATATTCCAACTTTGCTGGACGTTAAGGATTAACTTTACTGGGAAAGATATTAAATGCCTAGGTTTAAAAGTCCTACATCATACCCAACTTATTAACTGTACAATGACCAATATTCTCCTTGGCTTCTTGACGATGTTTCTTCCTTTGGACATCCCCGCCCCCTCAATATCTATTCATCTAAAACCATGTATGAGCCTAACTCTAGTATTTCTCAGAAAGGCCCTTTTGTTCATGATTCGCCTTTTACCTTTACAGGTGCTCAACATTTACTGAATGAGTAAATGTCTTTCAATCCAACGTATGCACTTGCAAAAATTCCTCCCTAAACTCACCTTATGATAATAAAATATATTTACATACAACTTTTTAGCTTATGCCCTGCTTCCATGAACATTAGGCTAATGTAATTCTCAGAATATATATTTTTATCTTTCATTGCATTCTTAGCAGTTTTCCAATATGTTATACTTATTTAAATTATTCACTTTTCTAATTCACTGATAGTAAAGTCTCATCATGTCTTCTGTGTTACTGTAAATACAGTATAAGCATAAGTGCTTTAATTGAAGCATCAGGAGCAGAAAATAAGCTAAGGTCACATAAAAGTACACACGCACCAAAAAAAAAAAAAAAAGAAAAACAAACAAACCCTAAGATTTTTCCATTTTAAAAACATGTTTTCTGGAATAGAGATCATATAACCACTAAATATAATACAAAGATTCATAGGGTACAACAGTTTGCAACATATTACAGTTTTAAAGTTTAAAAACTGCATGTGCATGGCTTAAAATCCAATCAAAATAAAACAAAAACACTCTCAAAAGTATGAGAAAAAACTTGTTTACCTCACTGACGCGTTTATCGGCCTTCAGTCTTATTACTCTTTCCTCCTTTAACTGCTTTAGGCACCCCTCCAGTTTTTCCTAGTGAGAAGAAATAGAGTAAATATTATAAATGATTCAGAGTATGAGATCCAAAAGCCTTTCCAGTTATAGATCTCAACAAGGATTTAGGCACAGAGCCAGAAGTGAACTCAAGACTTTAGGATTATAGTCTATTACTTATGATATCATCCCATGCTAGTGAAATTAATTACCAAAATATATCAAATTAGCTATTAAAAATTTACTTGAGGGGCACAAGTGTCCAACTCTTGATTTCGGCTCAGGTCATGATCTCACGGTTCATGAGATGGAGCCCCGTGCTGGGCTGTGCTGTGCTGACAGTGTGGTGCCTGCTCGGGATTCTCTCTCCCTCTCTCTCTGCCTCTACTCGACTCGCTCTCTCTCTCAAAATAATAATCATTAAAAAAGACTTTGAGTCCCACGCTTTCCAAAATAAATCTGTGGCAGTTCACCATAAAAGGCATATGTGTATACTGTAGTAAGTCATATATAAAAAGCTAAGGTGAAGAAAGGGAAAATTCTACTTTTATTTATGGGTTCCTTTATAAGAGAAAACCTCAGTAACATGGCTAACCCACCTGAATTATGTAATGGCAGATTCAAATGCATTTTTAAAAAAGTAAACACTTTGGGGACACCTGGGTGGCTCAGTCAGTTAAGCGTCTGACTTCAGCACAGGTCATGATCTCACGGTTTGTGAGTTCGAGCCTCACGTTGGGCTCTCTGCTGACAGCATGGAGCCTGAAGCCTGCTTCAGATTCCTGTCTCCCTCTCACTCTGCTCCTCCCCCATTCGTCCTCTGTCTCTCTCTCAAAAATAAATAAACATTTAAAAAAATTAAAAAAAAAGTAAACACTTTGAAAACACTGAGACAGAGACAAGTAGAGTAGGACACCTAAGATCACGTCACTAATTATGCTATACGTTATGAATTGAGGAGGCTGGGTGCCATGCCTGTTCAGAGAGGTGGTGATCTTCCCATTCGCTAGTGTCAATAAGATAGAATGTACTTGGTAAACTCCCTTTTGGTTTCCAGGAACAAAACAGTCAGGTCCTTGCATTGAGGGACACTACTTGTGGTTGGCAGAATTCTATGCCCCTCAGCTTCCTACTGGCTGAACTACACAATCCTCCCAGTTAGTCAATCAAATGCTAACCTAGGTGCTGCAGCAAAGTGATTTTGCAAATGGAATTAAGGTTGCTCAAATCGGTTGATCTTTAATTGATATTAAGAGATTACTTTTGGTGGATGTGACCTAATCAGGTGGCTAATTAAAAGTGACTGGGGTCTATCTGATGTATGACTGACATGTTGATTTCAGCTTTATTTATTTATTTATTTACTTATTTTAAATGTTTATTTTTGGGGGGAGAGGGGCAGAGAGCGAGGGAGACAGAGGATCTGAGGTGGGCTCTGTGCTAACAGCAGACAGCCCAATGCGGGGCTCCAACCGACGGACCATGAGATCATGACCTGAGCCAAAATCAAGAGTTGGATGCTCAACCGACTGAGCCACCCAGGCATCCCTATTTTTGATACCTTTTTAAGACAAAAGGGTAGATTAGATGGGTGTACTTGCAGAGATGGCTTTTATTTTCTTCAATAAATTTTTCATCATTTAAAAAAATTTGCTCAATGAACATATATTTTTATATTCAGAACATAGGTTTAAAAAATAAAAAATAGCCGAACTTCAAATTCTTTAATAGGGATGAAGGAAAAACATTGCAGAATTCCTCCACTTACTTATATAATGGTTTTAATATTTAAAACTTATTTCACAGAAATTCTAAACAAATAAGCAAACAAGAAACTAGCGCCACAGTTAGAGAAAGTAGACTGAAATACTCCCTTCTCAGCTAGCTCTAAATATAGAGTGTATCATGTAATTACATGAAATAGTTTCTCCCCCTAGTGGAGGGAATTAGGACATAATGTTAAATTTTCATGAAAAAGTGTACCTTCCTCTTACAAAGGAATTCATGCTCCTTAAAAAAAATATGGAACCAAAAAGTTAGAAAGTAAAATTGCTTGACATTCTGTTACTTAAATAAGACTAATAATCAGGTTTTGGAGAAATTTTCCTTCATCTGCTCTCCTTCCCCTTCTATTCATTGGCTCGTCTGATTTTTTCTGGAACAAAGCTCCCATCATACTGTATTAATAATTTTATGTTCAACTTTTTTTTCCATTTAACATTGAATCAATCATTTTTATATAATCAGGGGATTCATAACCTTGATTTTTTTAATGGTCTACAAAATATTCCACTGAGCAGGTTTCTCGGTTCATGTAATCATTCCTTTACATTTAAATTCTTTCCAACTTTTCAATATTATAAAACAAAATACCTATTTTTAGGCATGAAGCCTTTTCCTTACATGTAAGAATAATTTTCTTGCAATAAATCAATGAGTTTGAGATCAAAGCAAATGAACACTTTTAAGGTTCTGCTATACTGATTTCCAAACTGCTTTCCAAAAGATTCCTAACATTTTAGACTGCTTTCAGCAATGTGTCACCTGGTATACTAACTTCTACTGTAACTGGTGGCTTGCTTCTTCACTTTAAAGTGCAAGAAATTTAGGGGCAGGGGTGTTTTATCCCAGCACACGTGTCTAGCACAAAGCACACAATAAGTAATTGCTGAATAAGGAAAACCCGTGCCACTCCAAGATATACATGTGCGAAAGGCAGAAGGTTTTTCTCTAATTGGATAGGTGAAAACTTGCCATCTCCCTCAGCATGTACTGCTTTGCTTATAATTAGTAATCAAATTTCTCTTTTAGATTACTAGGTGGCTCAGCTGGTTAGGCGTCTGACTCTCGATTTTGGCTCAGGTCATGATCACATGGTCATGAGATCGAGCCCCAAATTGGGCTCCAATCTGGCATGGAGCCTGCTTGGGATTCTCTTTCTCTCTCTCTGTCCCTCCCCTGCTCAAGTCCACATGTGCTCTCTCTAAAAACAAAAACAAACAAAAAACAACAACAAATGAACAAACAAAAAAAAACAAAACCATTCAGAATCTCTGTGGCTAAAACCTGACCCTACCCCTTGGCTCTATAACCTTTGACAAGCTAGTAACTCTAAGTCTCAATTTCCTTATCTATAAAATGAAGACAGGTTCCCACGTCACAGAGTTCTTAATGAGGATTACATGAGTTAACACATACATAATGCTAATGAATATATGTGAATACAAACAGCAGTGGACTTAAAATCAAAGTCTCCTCTCACTCACACATCCTGCCCCCAAGAGGCAAACTTGCTTGCTTGCTTTTCTTTCTTTTTTTTTTAAAGTTTATTTATTTATTTTGAGAGAGATAAAGCAAGGACAGGAATGGGAGAGGGGCAGAGAGAGGGAGAAAGAGAATGCCAAGCAGGCTCTGCACTGTCAGCACAGAACCCGGTGTGGGGCTTGGATTCATAAACCTTGAGATCATGACCTGAGCCAAAATCAAGTGTTGGATGCGTAACTGACTGAGCCACCTAGGCGCCCCGAGGCAACCTTCTTTAAGCAGGTTTTATTTATTTTTTTTTTTTAAGTAATCTCTACACCCAATGTGGGGCTCGAACTCACAACCCTGAGGTGAAGGGTCACATGCTCCACCGACTGAGCCAGTCAGGCGCCCCTTTAAGGAGGTTTTAATTGTAAAATGTGATATCATACTAAAAAGTGCAAAGAATAAAACTGTCAGTGTCACAAATAAAGAGAACACTTACTTACGTAACTAGCACTCAAGCCTGTATATACAGCTTGTCAGCATCTCAAAAATCCCCATATCCTTTTGCCATAACAAGCTCCTTCCCTCCTCCCAGAGTTAAAGACCACCCGCATCCCTTACATGCACGCATCACTAAAAATACGCTCTGGTTGTGCCACCTCCTGAATTCACAATATATACAGTCCTCCAGTCAACACCGTTTTTATTTTTTTTTTATTTTTTTTTTTTTTAATTTTTTTTTTTTTCAACGTTTATTTATTTTTGGGACAGAGAGAGACAGAGCATGAATGGGGGAGGGGCAGAGAGAGAGGGAGACACAGAATCGGAAACAGGCTCCAGGCTCTGAGCCATCAGCCCAGAGCCTGACGCGGGGCTCGAACTCACGGACCGCGAGATCGTGACCTGGCTGAAGTCGGGCGCCTAACCGACTGCGCCACCCAGGCGCCCCTCAACACCGTTTTTAAAAATGCATCCACACTGCTGCCAGGGGCTCTGGCTCGTTAAATTTTATTGCTTTACGAATACACATAATTTATTTTTTTAATGTTTATTTATTTATTTTGAGAGAGTGTGAACTGGTGTGTGAGCACACAAATACAGGAGGGGCTGAGACAGAGGGAGAGAGAGAATCCCAAGCAGGCTCCGCACTGCCAGCACAGAGCCTGCTGTGGGGCTCAATTTCCTGAACTGTGGGATCACGACCTGAGTCGAAATCAATAGTTGGACAATTAACCGACCAAGCCACCCAGGCGCCCCACACGTAATTTAACTCTTAACTCTTAAGGGAGAGGAAGGCTCCCTGGAAGCTCGTGATGGACTGGCTTCTCTTAGGTGTGAAGAGGCAAAACTACATACTAGGAGCCCCAGTTCTCCCAGTTCTTTTTAAAGTAAAATTGTCTCATTTTAGGAGAATGAAGGTGGGATCGGGAGTTCACTCTCCCAACTATGAACTTTCCACATGCTCTCCTCATTTCAGTCACATTTCTAACTAATGTCACCCTCTCTCCCACATGCACACCTGGGGGACACCCTCTCTCCCACATGCACACCCTCTGCCTGGGGGACAGGTTCCCCCTCAGCTGCAGCACATCTCTGTGCATATTCCAGGTTGTGGTTTTCCTCTAGTTTCTGGCTTCACACTCTTCTACTTGTCTTCTGTCCTTGCAAAAAATGTTGAAATCTCTTAATTGTTGCGGATACGGTCTTAAAAATTTTAATACCATCATTTTTTCTAACTTTTTAGTGTTTATTTATTTTTGAGACAGAGAGAGCATGAACGGGGGACGGTCAGAGAGAGAGGGAGACATGGGATCCGAAGCAGGCTCCAGGCTCTGAGCTGTCAGCACACAGCCCAATGCAGGGCTCAAACCCACAAACTGTGAGATTATGACCTGAGCCGAAGTCGGATGCTTAACGGACTGAGCCACCCAGGTGCCCCCCCATCATTTTTTGTGTCTTGTCAAAATGGAGAAAAGCCAAAAGGATCCTCAACACATCTTGAATCAGCTGTTCCCTAGTTACAGTTCCTAACTCTCTTGGTCTTCCCCAATGCCTAGAGTCCCTTTTGCAAGTACAATCTCCCTAGTCTCTCCATGCAGGAAAGGAACCCCTATCTAAAATGACCATGAATGCAAATTAGATAGTCCAGGGTCTTGTTGCCACTCTGCAACTTAGTAACAAAGTACTTAATCACTACAAAATTGCTCATTTATAAGATGAAAGGGGTAACTGTTTTAAGTTTATTTAGAGAGAGAATGTGTGCACCCATGTACGAGTGTGCAAGTGAGTGGAGCAGGGATGGGAAGGGAGAATCTCAAGCAGGCTCCGCCCTGTCAGCACAGATCCTGATGGGGAACCTGATCTCACAAACCACAAGATCATGACCTGAGTCAAAATCAAGACCTGAGCCCAAATCAAGAGTTGGACGGACGCTTAACCGACTGAGCCACCCAGGCACCCTGAAGTGGATAATTCTACATCAACTACACATTCCTCCCACTCTAACACTTCATCATTTTCCAAGTACTTATCTTAATTTCTCTCCATTATTGTCATTAATTTTAATTAAGAAAATAAAAATCTGGATTTCTTTTTTAAAAAAAATCAAATAGTAATTTCCACAGTCCTACAATAATGAGATAACTAGTTTTAAATCTGTCAAGTTTGACAGTAAAAGAAAACCATACTAAATCATTTTTAAAAATTAAATGTGGACTTTATAGCACAAAAAAAGACAAGGTCCCTCCCAAACGGTGTTTCCCTTATTTACTACAAATGTCAGCTCTGCATTGAAGTTGAAATAAAATAACTATGGTATTTTGAGGAGCTAATTTGCTATAAAAATCAATTTTTCTTTTTTGTCCAAACAGAAATATCAAATGACGTTAGAGGTCAGGTTTATTAGGCAATACAATATAGCTTCTTGAGTTTTTTTAATTTGGGAAGGGAGACTGTCAACATCCAAATCGGTTTTTCAACTTTTTTTTTTTTTTTTATTAAAAATGAGGTCATATTTTCCTCTTAGAAAAAGAAGAGTTCGGCGAGGACCTCCAATTTCCTGATCTGTAAAATAAGAATACCAAATCAGCTGACTACATTCATTCAGAAGTCTGTTTCCTTGAGTTTATCTGACGATCATTAAGGTTCTCTCTACATCTAATAGTCTACGGTTCTAAGGAAAGGAAAATACATATTACTGATGACATGTTTTGATTTTCATTTCTTAGAATTCAAACGTCTACCTTTCGCCCCGGTCTAAGCTAAGGAACCACTGAGGGGAAGACAGAATCCATGTGTGAGCTTAGCCAGTGCTGTAATCAGGCTTCCGCCAGATAACCACCACAGTTTAAAAAATAATCTGTGTATCTCTAAAGTGATAACATTGTACCTGTAATGCTTCTTGCTTTAAACTGGTTTTCTCAGGCTCTTCTTGAACACTTTCAGAAGAATCTTCGACCTCTTCAATTTCTGAGGAAGAAGGACTCTCTACTGTCACAGTCACAGGAAAATTCGATTGCTTAGAGAAAGGAGACAGGGTTGTAGAAGAGATAACAAAAGCCAGAGAGTGGTATTACAGAACATTTAACAAAAGTGATCTGAGGTATCATTATTTATAAATGTCTTCCACTGCTCCTTAGTCAAAAACAAGCAATGACAAAATAACAGTAACTTATTTCTGCTGTTACTGTACAGAATTCTGTTGTTAAGATTAATATTTGAAATCACCCATATTATTTTATAAAATTTCTTTCACATAAGCCAAGTGAGGAGCCAGGGTAAACATTTTTCTCAGATCAACTTTATACTGCAGACAAGAAATTTATTTTCCACCATTAGGCACAAAAAGTCTAAAACAAAATGTAGTTTTGGAGGAAAATCCATCAGTAGGGGGACTGATAAAGAATTAGAAGAATAATTTGAAGGTCAACATATCTAGTGAATGCTAAACATGAGAATTTTAAAAAATAAATCACTTACACATACACAACTAAAACTGACCCATCAAAAACTTCATTTTATCATCCTTAAGCCACCTCAAGCCAAAACCAGGGTAAGAGTAATGTAGTTCTCCTGTAAAATTTCACTGCCACTGGAATGCAGTTGAGTATGATGTTTCCAAACATTAGAAAAATGTCACACCCCATAAAAAGTCTACAGATTAAAAAGAGGTGCACTGGGATTCCGTAACTGCACAGAAGGCACAACACTAGGGTCCCATTATGACCACAGGTAGCAAACCCCACAGGGCAGGAAAATCCCAACAGTAGGAAGAGGTGTGTGCCCCTTCCTCTGGGCATGCGGGGGGCAGGGCTCACACCCAGGGCGCTCTTCTCTCAGTCACAACGGTGTTACCTTATTCAGAGCAACTACGCAGTCTCCCAGGACAAGGGGAAGGAGAACCTGACGCTCTGCGGGGATCGGCTGGTTTTAAGACCAGGAGACAGTAGGACAGGGGATGGGTGTGGTGTGGGTGGGAGAGGGAGAAGTGCTCTGAGAGAGCGGAAGCTTTGGGACTGGCCTCTTTATTTTGCCTTCAGGATCTGGAACTTCTACATACAGCCCCAAACAACATTTCTTGAAAACAGAAGGACATTCCTGAAAATGGTAACCCCACATGTGGGGTCAGGAATGTCAAATTTGTTTCACTGGGTAACAGGTGACTCGTGAACTGGAGAAATGGCTTCTCTGTTTACAGATGAAACCACAAGGGCCCCAGCATGTGCCATGTCCACACAACTACACAGTGTCACTGGAAGAGCGCCCTGACAAGTTTCAAATGGATTTATTTCAAGGAGGGAGATGTTCCCTGTAAGGTTCTGTTCAGTTTATTTTTTTATTTTTTGAGAGAGAGAGAGAGAGAGAGAGAGACAGGGGAGAGAGGCCGAGGGAGGGAGGGAGGGGAAGGGAGAGGGAGAGAGAGAGAGACAGAATCTCAAGTAGGCTCCACACTCAGCTCGGATCCCACGACCCTGGGATCGTGACCTGACCCGAAATCAAGAGTTGGACGCTCAACCGACTGAGTGACCCAGGCGTTCCTGTTTAGTTTGAAAAGCAAAGAGAATGTCCTCCCACCTTTCCCACTTCAACCTTCTACATACTGTAAATATGAGAACTACATACCTGCAAATGATTATACACGTCACGAGTTTTGATTAACGGAAAACCCCTGAAGAGATACCAACAAGTTCAGTTATACTTTGATGTGAATACATCACCAGTTAACCTCAGTTAACAAAACTTGTATTATGTACAATAATACTATTAAGAATACATACGAATTGTGTATAAACATGAGTAAGTTCAAAATAAGGACCTGGGAAGCTCCACTATGGAGAAAATTGAACAGAATTTAGCAGACTGCCTTGTGGTAACTCTCTGAACCGCTGAGAGGTGTCTCCACTTCCTATGTTCAGGATGGTTGAGATTTCCAATCTAACTTCTTTAACTGATAATCATGCTCCAGTTGACAACTCCTTGTGATCAGAATGGACTCGAGATGACTAAGTATCATGAGAAGAAGATATGAAACCACAAAGCTATAAAACTAAAGTGCAAGACTGGGGACTCAGAACTATAGTTTACACGACAATAATTCACATCACCGTTTATGAAAATGTACAGCAGTCACTTGCCCAGCGGAGATTATATTCATCAACTTAACATGAGCTACTGCACGGTTAATTTACACAGCACCTACTTCAAGCCTTATTGAAAATCAACTCTTCGTTTTCTTAAGCAATTGCTCATCCTCAATTTCTTGACTACTACCAGGTTAAGTTACTTGAAAATAATCTATAGCAAGGCCTACAGATTTACTATTTACTCAGCAAGCCTAAAATTAGTTTAATCGTGTAAAGAGACTTTATAAAAAAAATTTTTTTAATGTTAATTTATTTTTGACAGAGAGAGAGAGAGACAGAGCATGAGCGGGGGAGGGGCAGAGAGAGAGGGAGACACAGAATCTGAAACAGGCTCCGAGCTGTCAGCACAGAGCCCGACGTGGGGCTCGAACTCACAGACCGCGAGATCATGACTTGAGCCAAAGTCAGACACTCAACTGACTGAGCCACCCAGGTGCCCCCGTGTAGAGACTTTTATACTTCTAGGACAAAAAATCATTCTGCACAGTTATCCCCAGGTAAGTAATCAGCTAAAACTAGTTATATCTAGTTTGTTTGCTAAATCTGATTCACTGGAGTTAAGCCGGTTGACTGAGTTAGATTAAGTCTAATTCATACTCCCCATCATCCATTCTGCACTAAACTATTCTCCATGCCTAAAATGTCTTTTTTCCCTATTCCTATAAATCCAAGCTCCTACTCTTGCACTGTAGGGACTGGCTCAGTCACAACTGCCTTTAATGAAACCTTTATCACCTGCCCAAGTGAAGATAATTTTATCTCCGCTGGATTCCCACAGGGTTACCTTTGTTGTGACACTTAAGAAATAACTTGAAACTCCCAATTATAATTTTTTTGTTTTTGCTTTTCTTCCTTAAAGGACTCATTAGGCAGAAGTGTGAGTTATCGTTCTTCCTCTACAGAAACCACCAGAGACCTCCCACATAATAGAAGCTCCAAAATGAAGAATGGTGTATGACTACAGACAGGGACTAAAGATGCCCTACCTGCTCCTTTTTGCACGTTCTGCTGTGCGCCACGGCAGGAAACCAGACACACCAGGAGGCAGAGGTTCAGGAGCATAATTGTCTTTACCAAGGGAGTGTTTTCTTCCGTTACTTACAGGTTTCTTTGTACCCAATCCTATGTTTGCAGAAGCATTAAAAGAAAAAATCAAGATGCACTAAAGGGCAACAGAGCAATCATCACATGTTCACACTTTTAAAAGAATAAAACAGGCAACTGACAATGATGCAAAAGCCATTAAGAACAAGATTTTGTAAAAAGACTGGTAACCTTTAAAAATACAAGTCCTCTCCAGTAACAAGTTACCATTTTAACTAAAATATAAGTATGTGAAATGTACAAAACATGCAAAAGTAAATAAAAAATATATCCCAAAGAATGAAACATGCATGATACATTTCTTGTATCATGCAGAAACATTCAGTTTGCTGAATCTCAGAATAGTTTTGGTATATCTGAGTCTCCAAGGTAGAGAAACACTGATAGATCCGTGACTCCTGCCAAACGGGATCTGAATTAGAACAAAATTTCAATTTAAGATTGATTTTTCTGTGTGAAAATGATAAAAGTAACAGGACTGAAAGCTTGTAACAGGCAGATGAGTCAATGTTACCCTCTTTAAGTCTGCTGACCCTCATTACTCATTTATTTTCATATAGAAAACAAAAGAAATAAACCACTGGATAGAAGAGCAAGATATGGAGACTTAGCCTATATTTCAATACTGAAGAGTCAAGTATCCTTATGAAATGTCTGGTAACAAAACTAGACCTACATGCTAATATACTTTATTTAGAATAAGCCATATATTAAAATTGACCTACATTTAAAGATTTATTTTTTTCTATGTTACTGAAAACAAGTAATATAGGTTGGTTCTATTCGTTCTTCAAGTCTGTTTCACTATACTACTTTAGCAGCATCAGGAAAGTATGTGAAATAAAGTGTAAGGGGTAATACAGAGCAAATATTTCATAGAGTATAGCTTACTGGTAATCACCACATGACCCCTGTATGTTTTCTCTGGATACATTTACGTGCCTCTTAAAATACACAGAAGCTCCATTCACCATGTGCTATGTTTTGTTGTCTAACTTAATTACTCTCAAGCAAATAGTGTTCATCATGTATGTGGTTTGTATGTATACAACTTTCCCCTTACTTTCAGAAACTAATGTAAATGTCATTTTTAAGTTAAACCAAAAGAATCTACGCTTATCTTGTTAGGAGATTAAAAAAAAATCCCATAAAAGTTCCTATCTTCTTTCTGCACACACAATTACAATATGAATATGACATAACTCACACAATTATTTAACCCCTATACTCACCTGGATCTAACTATATAGCCAGACGCTGATTTGGCTTACCTCTATGTCTCCATATAACTGAGGCAAATACAGAAAAAAGCCCAAGAAATAAAATTACTCTTAAAACAGCTCAGTGAGCTTGTAAACTTCAGTCACATTTCCACTTTGTTTAATCATGCTAAGAAAAAATTTTTAAATTTTTATTCTCATTCCACAAAGTCCTGTTATATACCTCCAGGTACTAAAGTTACAGGAATCTGAATATAACATATAGATATACTTCTTTTTCCTATAGATAGCTCTACTTCTAATATTATATCAAAATACCGACTTAGACACTTTTTTCTTTTGAGAGAGAGAGAGAGAGAGAGAGTGAGTGAGAGACAGCGTGCACCAGCAGAGAAGGGGCAGATGGAGAGAGAGAAAAAGAATCTTAAGCAGGCTCCATGCTCAGCAGAGTGAGATGCAGGGCTGGATCCCACAACCATGAGATCATGACCTGAGCCAAAACCAAGAGCCGGACACTTAACCAAGTGAGCCACCCAGGCGTCCCCCAACTTAGACACTTGTATAAATGTTTTACACACGACGTAAACTTTTAATAATAATACATAGTGTGATATCACAGATCTCAACTTTTTTGTATACATTAACTACCAAAATATCACTATTTTAAAATAAAAATTGGTAGATAACTGTAAGCTTTCTTTTGATTTAATAAACACTCTTAACTCCTATTTAATATTTTGTTGATCAAACAAGTTGATTAATGGAGAATCAAAAACATGTATCTTTTAGTGGTAAAAAAAGCAGTTACACTTATGAAAATGTTTACAATATTTTTCACTAATTTATTTATTTTTTAAGTAGGTTCCATACCCAATGTGAAGCTTGAATTCATGACCCTGATATTAAGAGTCGTATGCTGTACTGACTGAGCCAGCTACGCACCCCAAATTTTTCAGTAATTAAAAAAATGGACAAATCAACTCAGTGAAACCTTGTGAATACATTAAAAAGTATAACTATGAACCATACAGAATTTAAATTTAGTTTAAAATGAAGTGAAAGGGGGTGCATAGGTGGCTCAGTGGATTACGTGTTCGACTTCGGCTCAGGTCATGGTCTCAGGGTTCATGAATTTGAGCCCAGCAGCTCTGTGCTGACAATGCAGAACCTACTTCAGATCCTCTGTCCCCCTCTCTCTGCCCCTCCCCAGATCACATGCGTGCGCTCTCTCTCAAAAATAAATAAACACTTAAAATAAAATTAAAATGAAGTGAAAATAGAAAAGTGGCAAATTATACTTAAGCCACATGGAATTATGTTAACAGACAACAGAAGGAGAAAACGAAAATCTTAACAAAGAAATATATTCAAAATAATGAATTCTGTATGAAACATAACGTTGCTTAACTAAAAAAATGGAAACATTATTATCTCTTTTTAAAAATTATTTCTACATTCTATAAATTCGCATAATCTGTATAGAACATTTACAGTCTTTCTAATCTGCACATCGTCAATATTGGCTGTTACCACTGATGTCGTATAATTAGAAGAGATTTCAGTTTTAGCACCCTGGAACACATAAGGGGTGTAAGCTCTAGTAGGTGCTAAAAAGCCAGGCTAGAAAGAGTTACCGATTCTAATAGTAGCTTTCCCTTTTCGACCACTTCCCAGAACTATAGTTCTCTTTTTCTGTCTAGCAGTTTTGAATGGTTCCTTCACTGATGGAGAAGTGATCCACTGGTACTGGAAGAGAAATAATACATACGCATTTCAGTTACAGGTAATTTATGAGGTTTGATCTCAACTGGAAATTCAGATATTTTAAGTTAATAAAAGGTTTGCTATCTGCATTTCTGAGACCGTATATTAAAGAATCACACATTTTTTTCAAAAACAGAAGGCCATTTGATTTGACTTATTTGGTTTAAGATGGCAGAAAAATGCCTTGATAGTTTTATTAGGGAAAAAAAAAGAAAAACATGCAATTAACGAAAAATTCTTCCTAGAGAACTACGTGTTACCTCTGACTTGGCGCTCCTTCCATTCTGGAGAACTTTTTTAATAACTGCTTTCATCACAGAATGATCTAAAGTGAAATAAAATTGAAATTATAGTAACTGCTTCCCAATGAGTGGTTATGCCCATTTAAAAACAAAAGGCAACTAATTACTGCTCTTCACATAAAATTAAGTATAAGACCCACATTATGCAGTTACCTACCTATTTCCCCCTTTGAGTATTCTAATTTCTTCCTCAAAAACCTAAGATGAGAGTATGCCTCCTCCCATATGGTCCCCGATGACTTCTATTTTGGCAGCAGCCGAGATAAAATCTAGACACTTTGTCTAAAGTGTCTTTGATAGCTTTGGCTATAAAGCAAAGAGTCTGGGGGCACTGTCCAGATGCTTAGATACCTAACAGGTGCCTAATCCATCAAACCAAAGTCCTGAGTCTCTCAAAGCTGCCCCTCTCCTCAGCCCCCCTTTTCTCAGTGAGTGGTACCAACCAGTTGCACACATAATCATCTAGGACTTGCTTATTACTATCTCTTTCATACCCCATATCTGATCTATCCATAAGTCTTATTAGCTACACCCTCAAAACACAACCTGAATTCAACCGCTCACCAGCTCCAACCTTCCACCCCAAGCTAAGCCAGAAACAGCCCTGATTTGGACTCCTGACTGGAGTGACAGTCTCCTGACTGGTCTCCCCATTTCCCTTCTTTATCCCCCACGCCCATTCTCAAGTCTATTCTCTACACCAGGGTCATCTTACTGAAACGCTATTCAGATCAAGCCTTTCCCACCTCAAAACCCTCTGCTCACACAGAGTAATTCATGTCCTTACTGGGGCTTTCCAAGACTTTACAAGATCATGCCCCTGGCCACCAACATGACCTGACTGCATACCATGCTCTCCTTCACTCAGTGTTCTGGCTATGGCGGCCTCTGCACTTTTCCTTAATACTTTACCCACCCTGCCACCTATGTACCTGCACACATAGCCTCCTGGTTCTGGAACGTGCTTTCTCCAGGTCTCCCATGGCTTACCACTTTTCACTTGGGTGTCCCCTCAAATGTCATTTCTCCAGCGAAGCTGTCCCCTGACAAATCTAATACAGCCCTACTGCCCCATTCAATGTCTTCACCTTAAGGTGTTTTTGTACTTCCTGCTATCTAAAAGTACACTACTTATCTGTCTACTCATTTCTACCTGAACCCTTCCACTGGAAGGAGGACAAGACTTTTGAATATCCGATTCACTGCCACATTCCTAGTGCCTAAAACCTGTGTCTGGAACACAGAAAGGATTCAAAAATTACTCGGTAACTTAGAAATGAGTGAAATGCTCTTTCCAAGAATGCAAAGGTTCCACAAGGAGGAAATAGCTCTCTTGGTGGAAGCAGTTTCATTATCTAGATTCAAGTCTATACAGAGTGGCGGCCAAGAGCAATTTACAAGTATCAATTCACTTTAATTAGTAAATTATCTGCTAAAAACACAAGGGAAGTACAACATTCAAAACAGTGTAAGATTAGGAAAGTAAACACATTAAATTTTAAACACTGTCAATACATGAACAAATTCTTTGTTTTGCCATTCGTTAATCGATTAAAGAAGATGCGACATACCAACAAGCGGATTTTTTCTTATATCCAGAATGACCAGAGTTCTATTGGTTTCCAGGGCCTTTAGTAAAGCCTTTGCTCCTTCATTGGTGAGGCCACATTGCTGCAGGTCAAGTGCTTTTGATGAAAGACAAAAGGTCACTTGCCAACTCTACACAGATTTAACACACAGTCAACTGTCATGTATTCCTGCGTGTAAGATTTTGGTACAAGCCTAATCATGGCAGGGTTTTAATCTTGGACGTGGAAAAAAGAAAAACAGAAAAGTATACACACACATAATACAAAATCCAACAAAAAATTCTTGGATGTGCCTCAATTATCCTGCCCATAGTACCAACATATCACCCAACATACTTTACGATTACATAGTTGAAGAATGACTGGATACAGTCTATGAGTGAAAAACATCACAAAAGGAATCCCAGTTCATAATCAGCAAGAATGCTGGTGGCAGTGGGGACCTCATATACAAAAACTCGGTGGAGCTCAGAAACTGCACTTTTGATATATCTTGAGCTCCAAATCACTCTTGAAATGAGTTGAAAGAAAAAAGCCAAATAGAAGATTTGTAATAAGTGTTAGTTTTAGAACAAAAAAGACAAAGAAAGATGTCTCAAGAGGATGTAAACAATAACAAATCCAAACAATGTGTGAATAGGGAACATATGCTAAGAACTTATCAACAAAGAATGATAGTCAAGAACACCCTCTTTAAAAGGTCAAAGAACAGAACAAGTGATCAGAAACACTAGTAGTTCATTTAAACCAAAGGGATCATCACAAAAGCACAGGCATACAAAACATTACATAGGAGGAAACTATCATATGAGCCCTTTTCTAAAAGTGTAACCATTACATTAAAGTAACTGGAGGCTTTTAAAACCCCAGGGTACAAAGAAGTGAGCCAGATATATGGAAATGATATGAAGCAACCCTTACAAACTCTTACTATAGAATGGACAGAGGATACAATTAATCAACTAGCTAAATTACTAACAATAGTTAATTGTCACTACTATATACACTGAATACAAATTAAAACAATATAATATGATTGTTCTACCAGATTAGGTCAAGATCATATAAACAAAACCTTTAGGATGTGCATGCCCTTTTGACCCAACAACTCCCTAAGAATTTAACCAATAATAGATGTAGGCAAGGGTATGTATCAGAGTACTGTTTTTACGTGAAAAACTGCAAAGAGCTCCTATATCTAGCAAGAATGAGTAAGCTGAGTGTACTATGGCATATTCATGCAATGGAACTCTGAACAGTCACTAAAAATGATGTGGTAGATAGAAATTTAGTGACTCATTAAGTAGCTCATACTATATGAAATGAGAAAAGTTATAAAATCTGGAGTAACCCTACTTGCATAAAAGAGGGAGGGCTACTAACTTTTGTTTGTCTTATAGTTTTTAAAAGTGACACAAGCCAGTGCTTGTGAGGGTAGAGGCCTCACGGACACTGTTAAGGTGGGTTATAAGTCGGCAGAGAATTTCTGAATGGTGATTTGGCAACATGCAATAAATGTCTTAAAAATGTCATCTTATGAGGTCATTCCACTTTTAGTAACTTAATCTACATAAGTAATACCAGTGGATGCACAGATGTATGAACAAAGTTTTCACCACACATTGTTTCCTACAGGGAAAAGCACAACTGTCTACATCTATTTGCAAAGAATGATTACACTATTGCATGTCAATATAAATGGAGTACCACAGGATACATCATTAATTACAAGAGCATGAATTAGTAAGTGTGCTATGAGTCCACTTTTTTAGTCTCTGAAGTATACGAGGATATTTGTAGAAAAATAAAACACTGAAAGTATACCAAAAATGAACAGTGATTGCATCTAGGTATTAAGATTATGGGTAATTGTGTTTTCTTGTTACTCTGTATTTTCTGTGAAGAATAAATATATGTAATTCTTAGGAAAGCTGTAAAGCACAGTAAAAGGTACTGGAAAAATAAGGCTTTGAAAAAAATCCTATGACAATATCATGCCAAAAGCTAAGCATATTTAGCATTTAAAAATTCACTATTTTCCATTTTAGAATTTACCTCTAAGCCATAAATCATCACTGAGAGATTCTGCAAAAGCACCTGCGCCAAGGTCACCAATGAGCGTGTTGCAATTCAAAGTGATACGCCTCAAACCAGCCATACAGTCCAGGTCAGGTCTCCTATAACGAAGACTCTCAGCCCAGGTTTCTTCATGCCTTCTCATGGTCTGATACTTCAAAGATTTAAGAGGATGAAATGAAGACGTTTGAATAAGGAAACAGGGGAGGCCTACTGAAGATGGCTTAGCATGTCACGGTCAACCCAAGAGATTTAACAGTCGATTCGAGTTTAGGAGTCCAGTGACCCAGATTCTAGTTTGCCAGCGATTGGTTAGATTCTAGCCACTGGATGACCGCTGATCAGTTATATAAACTTTGGCAATCAATTACATTCTACAAATTTTATTTTCCTTATCTCCAACTCAGGGAATTAGTTCTAAATTCTGTTATTGCTGAGGCTGTATCATTCTGTCCTCCGGTGGTCTCCAAACACCTGATTGGGCATCCTGCAAGTGCACTTTCCGCAACACGTATCTTATTGATTGAAAAATTATACACAGGAAGTTCTGTACATATATTCCGTGTACATTATAAACTTAAAAGGTATTTTTTAAATGATACAAAAACAAATATAGGGGGTCTAATATTTTCTTTCCCTAACCCAGGGGATCTTGCTTACTACTTTAAGGTATGTACACTAACTTCAGTGGCCTGCAACATGCAAAGGCAGTTTGACATGCTGTAGGAAATTGATGGTTTGATTTTTAACCAGAGATATAGTCAGAAAGATATATTTATTTCTCTACATTCATAAGATAAATTTTGGTTACAGGGAACACTGACTTTCAAAGAAAGCAATCTTACTACATGCTCGAACAACAAAAGACTCAAAGTTCCTGTGACACTCTAAAATGGAAAATCGTTGGTGTTTTTCTATTAACAATAACCTATAAAAGCAACAAGTGGGAATCACAGCAAAACACTTACATGGTGCTTATTATGTGTCAGGCACTATTTTATACAAATTAGTTAGTTTAATACAAAGCACAGAGGCTAAGTAATATTTCCTGGTCATAAGCTATGAAATTGGAGAGTTGGAATTTGAACCTAGGCTATTTGGTTTCAGAATCCATGCTCTTCACTGTTTTCTGTATCCTGGGTCAATGGACTTGCTCTGTATAGGCCTAAAGGTAAAATTTTCAGCTTTGGGGGCCATACAGTTTCTGTTGCAACTACTCAGCTCCACTGGGATAGGATGAAAACAGCCACAGTCACTATATAAGCAAATGGGTGTGGCTATATTCTAAAAAAACTATTTATCACAGGTGATGGGCTATTTTCAGTAACTCAAAATACATGACAGTATTGTTTATGATGTATTTATACATGAAATTTCTTATTTCTAGGAATAAGTGAACTACCTTCACTAAATGGCAAATCCCAAACTGAAAACTGGTCATATTCTTTCAATAAAACTAAAACTGCAAGCACATGTATCAAAGGACAAAAACAAAACAAAAAAACCCCTGCCATCTTGAATCAAAATAATAATGTTTCAATCACATAATACGTTTTCATGAAAGTTTAAACGGAAAGTCACCTTTAAGATCTTGGCCATGTGATCTGCTCCCTGCCACGTCAGATTACAGCCCGTGAAGTTTACTGTCTTAAGAGTGATAGAGTTCTTTATACCTTGACAAATAACTAAAAGGGAAAACAAAACAAAACAAAAAAAAAAAAAACACACATACAATAAGATGAAGAGCCTATACAGTCTGGTCAATCCTGACATCTTTGCTTTTCCTGAGCCTATTGGAGGTTTACAGCTGTATTCTTAAATTCACTATCTACAGTCTTCCCAGACAACTGATGGGTTGGTGCATTCTAAAATATGTCAGCAACAGAGGCTCCTGGGTGGCTCAGTCAGTTAAGCATCTGACTTCAGCTCAGGTCGTGATCTCACGGTTTGTGGATTTGAGTCCCATGTGGGCTCTGGGCTAACAGCTCAGAGCCTAGAGCCCAGAGCCTGCTTTGGATTCTGTGTCTCCCTCTCTCTCTGCCCCTCCCCTGTTCATGATCTGTCTGTATCTCTCAAAAATAAACAAATGTTAAAAAAAAAATTTAAATATGTCAGCCACAAAGTGTTATTCCAGTTTACAGCAATAGTTTATTTCTATTTAGATGCTAAAAATGAATACTGCAAACACTGAAAACTTTATTCCCAACTAGTCAGTAAAGTACTATATACCTTTTGGGACATAAGAAAGAGAAACCTAAAAAGCCTAAGACTCTTCCTAGTTTCATTTCCAGTGATACAACCCAAACTCAGTTATCAATCAATTTAAATGTCAACTATAAACCCAGAGTTTTATTAGGTGCTATGAAATATACTAGAGCAATATAAGATGGAAGATGTCAAACTCTTAGTTCCTTCAAATTAAGATGCAGCCTTCCTTACCACCCCAGACTCTACTGGACACAGTGAACACACACCAATTCTTCAGGACCCCAATCAACAATCACCTTCTCCGTGATTATTTCCATGATACGCTCCTACCAACACCACTGAGTTTGCTGATCTTTGCACATGTTCCCTATTTTAGTACATAACATAGTGCATTACATAATTATGATTGCATATGAATAGTTTTAGCTATTTAAAGATAATGATTTTTTTTGTCTTTACATCTTGCTATTTCCTTTCCCATAACATTTCTTGAAAAGAAAAAGGTGAACAAACACAAAAAACAGAATAGTATATATGTGTGTGCCTTGTGGCTTAACACAATCTTAAGTCGAACTGGTTCAGAGTATACAGCATGACAGACTTTTGGCGTACAAGTGAGATGAGGCCAAGGTTTTAAAATTTTTTTTTTTTTTCCAACGTTTATTTATTTTTGGGACAGAGAGAGACAGAGCATGAACGGGGGAGGGGCAGAGAGAGAGGGAGACACAGAATCGGAAACAGGCTCCAGGCTCCGAGCCATCCGCCCAGAGCCTGACGCGGGGCTCGAACGGACCGCGAGATCGTGACCTGGCTGAAGTCGGACGCTCAACCGACTGCGCCACCCAGGCGCCCCAGATGAGGCCAAGGTTTTAACAGGCACAAGAGACAACCCAGGTAGAGCAGCACCAAGAAAAGGTACAGACAGCAGTTAACATGCGTGCAGGGAAACATGAGACCAGTCTGACGGGAGGAGACTTAAACAAGATTGAAACTTACTCTCTAAACCTCCATCTCCAATTGGACAATTTGCAAGAGACAGGTGCACCAAAGTAGCCGATTTATTCAATCCCTTTAAGGGGGAGAAAAAGTTAAAAATTTTACAGGCTCAGTTTACCCTCTAAAGCAAATATCCAGTGTTTGCAGGACACACTGGAGAAGGCTTACCTTTGTCAAAACAGTTAAATCTCTCTCTCTCAGAACTAGTCCATTTAACTCTAGGTTCTTCAGAGCGTTTGATATACTTAAACAGCATTTGAGGGCTTTACATAACTGGAAGGTCACATCTTTGCTTCTTATTGCAGGAACACGACTTCTGCAAACTTTATTTCTGTCACAACCTAAAACAAAAATTATTGTAAAATATGTATTGTCATCATTAGAAAATATCTACTCAGCGCTAAGGTACAAAAATGAATCCTGCTCTTAAAGTCCTCCTTGAGGGACACATGTAAACTCAAAAAGTCAATCACATGACTTACAGAAACATAAATTACATGCAAAGAGGTTCCTGTGAAAACAAAAAGTTTTATCTAAGTGATGGCTTCAAGGCAACGCTGAAGTTGAATCTAGAAAGAGGAGAATGACCACATAAAGTCTGCGTGGGAAGTGCAAAGACGTCCGAGCCTGGCACCTGCCGGCCACAGAAAATATTGCAGGTGGAGACATCTAAAGGCCAGGGTGCAAGGGGGAGGAGAAAGAAATTAAAATGGAGAGGTTGGCCCAAATCAGCCTGGGATAAAAAGCCGATGGCTTTTATCTCATAGGTAAAGAGGACCAGGGCTACCAGGGGCACAGTAAGGGTGCCTCTACAGGTTAGAAAAACGTACCTAAATCAGATAGATTAGAAAAAGCATCCCTTCCCCAAGGTCAACCAGCCCCTTGGGGCTTTAGTAGAGCACGGCTCAGATTCCATGCTTCTGTGTAGGACACAAGCTGTGCAGCCAATGCACGCTGATCCTGTGCCGGTGAGCCATTATGAGCATTATTTTAAGGACACGTTTTCATTTTAGAAGATCACGGAAGCCCAGTAGGCAGATGTACGGAGAGAGAAACTGAGCTCAGTGGCAGCAACAACTGGTTACAAGCTGGTGAGAATAAAGAAACAGACCTAGGAGGACAAAATGTATAGTCTGGACCCACGGGATGCAAGAGAAAACAAAGGTTCAGTGAAGGGATTCTGAAGAGAAGGGTCTGTGTGATACATTTTTCATACACTCACTGTGAATGAAGTATGAGGCAAGATTAAGTACAATGGCCTTGACTTTGAGATCCCTTCCAACTGTAATTTCTTCTGATTTCTAAGTTATTACTTTGGTTAAGTCAAGTCGCTCCAGAGGAACAGAACAGTTCCTAAACCTGAATGAGATGTAGACAATAATCTCACTTCTCTTCACCAGAGGACAAATTGAGATGTCCCTGCAGAAGAGATAACAGATGACATGAAACCCAGAAGCTAGAAAAGGGCCAGGCACATAACAAGTGTTCAGATTAAAAAAAAAAAAAAAAAAAAAAATTTAATGTTTATTTATTTTGAGAGAGAGCGAGCGAGCGAGCGAGCTTGAGAGGGGAAGGGCCAGAGAGAGAGGGAGACACAGAATCTGAAGCAGGATCTAGGCCCCGAGCTGTCAGCACAGAGCCCGATGCGGGGCCCGAACTCACGAACCGTGAGATCATGTCCCGACTCGAAGTCGGAAGCTTAACCGACTGAGCCACCCAGGCGCCCCCGAGTGTCCAGATTTTTTAAAAAAATAAACCAGTAGTTTATTTCCTCTCCTGTATCTTCACACCTTCCCTGTGTGCTGGCTACTTTGCGTCAGCTTATAAACATACTCAAATGTGCCCATTTAAAAAACATCTTTTAGGGGTAGGATTTTCTAGATCTTCTTTGTGGGTTACCTTAGTTTCTCCCATGCCTTCAAACACTCCCCCATAGAGCCCAGATCTGCACCTGGAACCCAGAGTTATCTAGACACATGTTTGGATGCCCCACAGGACCCTCTTAAAGCATTAAGGATGAAGCGAGATCTTCTCCCTGACCCCAGACCCCAATCCACTCCTGCTGTGTTGTGTCTCACAGAAGGGTGCTCCTATAAATTGTCACCTAAGCTTGCTGTCCCCCGTCCTTCTAACTGGTCCCCAGGTCCCATCCATTTGTCTCTTTGATATCTCAGATTACAATTTGCCCTCCTCCCAATCAACTTGCCCTCCAGATGGAAGTCAGAGCAAGCTTCTAAATCAAAAGTCCACCTCAGCATCCTTGAGTGCCTCTGACAGCCATTAGGATAAACATCCAACCACTGGATAGGACAAACAAGGCCCCTCCCTGTGTGGCCCCCACCAGGTTTCCTGTCTCAGCCCTCCCTTCTTTAAACCCTAAATTGCAGTCCTCTACCTTAGTTTTGCCATATTTTCTTACATTTCTCAAACGTGGGCACAAGCAGCTCCCTCCTGCCATTTGAGCAGCTCCCACACAACCTTACAAAGGAGGCAGCTCCTCCAAGAAACCCTCCCTAACTTTCCCTTCTAACATTCTCAGCTTTACAGCACTAGAGCTCACTTCTTCCAGAGCCCTAACTTCGGTGCTAGTGTTTACTTGCTGCCTCTCCCAGCAGAAGAGGAGATCCTCCAGGGCAGGAACCTTGTCTCCTGCAGTGCTGGGTGCTGGCTGAACTCATTCCAGTGCCAGGACACTTGTATACCAACAACCTGCTTAATTTTTAGGGGTAAAAAGTATTTATTGATTTATTAAAGTTCCAGTATAGTTAACATACAGTGTTATATTAGTTTCAGGTGTACATTATAGTGATTTGAGAATTCTATACATTACTCGGTGCTCACCACAGTTAAGTGTACTCTTAACTCTAACAACCCATGGAAATGTTAATTTACAAGTGTGGGGATTGTAGTTTAAAAGTAACTTGCTCCCACCACACAGAGTGTAAACCCTGGAATTCAAACCCTAGGCTGCCTTCCCATCTGTGCTCTTTCCACTATGTGTGATTAAACAAACAAACAAAAACAAAAACGTTTTTTTGATTAACGTCCATGTCTTATTCAAAAGGAAATGGTGCAAAAGATCGGGATGTATCAGTTTTCCTAATGCTTTGTTCTGTATCAGACTAAATCATAGGGTTTAGTCTGGATTAAGGGTGAAGTGGGGTATCCAATCGTGCGTGCTAGACAGCTCTGGGCCCCAGGTGCAGATCTGGGCTCTGTGGGCGAGTGTATGAAGGCATGGGAGAAACCAAGGTAACCCAATAGGTAACATACGTCCAATGCTTAATTATGTCCCAAACTGCGCTAAGTGCTCTACAAGCATTAACTTGGTGCATCTTTGTAATCGCCAGGCACAGCACGTCCTGTTAGTTTATATTACGAAAGAGACCGCTGAGACCCGCAGGCCTTAAGTGACTCACCCCGGGCCCCCCGAGCTGGTAAGAGTCCTAGGCCGGACGCCCCGTGTGCTGCACACATAACCGGGCACGGCACACCCGTGCCTGCGCCCAGCCTCCACCTGGCACCGTCTAAAATCTCGCGCCGCGGCACCGACACGAGGACCACTGTTGGCGGGAACTACAAACCTGTTTCGCCAAGCCACGGCTGGAAGAAGCTCTTGATGGAGATTAGGGGCAGATCTTTGTTAATCTTGAGGGTGCTGAGGAGCGGCGCCCAGTCCACGACGCGCAGGCGGTCGGCATTGAAGTCCAGCACGCCCTCCCGCAGGCAGGCGCGCACCGAGGGCAGCGGCACTGAGTCCTGCAGCGCGCATAGGTACTCGTAGTGCGAGAAGAAGTCGGCCGCGCTGTCGCGGCGCAGCTTCACCGAGTCGATCATGGCCCGGGGACGGCCTCGGGGACGCCGGCGGCGGAGACAATGCCCGCTGGAGCCCCAGAACGCCGGGTCGTCGAAGGCCCGGCTGCTGCGATCCCACGGCTGCGCAGGAGCGGCGGCTCGGCCAGAAGACTCACAGCCCCCGGCCCCAGCTAGGCCCACCGACGCCGCGCTCGCGCGCCGCCCCCCGCCTCGCGGCGCCGGCCGTTGGCTCCCGCCTCACCGTCCTCCGCGGCGCGGGGCTGCAGTTCAAGCCGACGGGCGGGGCCTGTGGGGGGCGGGGCGCGGAGACGTCAGCGCGCTCGCTGTACGTCCGCACGCAGGCCCCGCCTCTTCTGGGACGGGGCCTGAGGACGAGAGGCGGGACGTTCGAGGCGGGACGTTCGAGGCGAGGAAGGTGCGAAAGGTAGGCTGTTTTCGGAATTTGGGGTTTGCAGAAAAGGATTTAACTGGTTGATCGAATTAAAGGGAGAGACGGACGTAGCATCACATTTGCAAAGTAGTCTAAACTTCTGACAAGTGTCTATGCTTGCACCGCCCAGGAGAGAGAACCCCTGGTGAGGGATGTGCAAACGACCGGGTGAATATCCGCTGCCGTGCATGTGCATTAAATCTTTGCTGTCTGTATCAATTTCTACAAGTAACTCTTCACTTGTGTTGTTTCTACTTACCTCACGCGGTTGTAGGCATGTTGTAAAGACTTCCATGAATTCAGGACATTGTTGTGATTACTAATAGTCACTTTGTTTTGTATTGACAGCGACGGTTAACTCTCTCATAATTAGTGCTTTCTGTCTCCTAGGCATCATTTTAAGCATTGTTTAAGTATGAAATAATTTAATTTTCTTAACAACTCGCCAAGGAACGTAACGGTTGTATATCTACTTTCCAAAAGGGGAAACCAAGGCAGAGGAAGTTAGGTACCTTACAGCTAAGTGAGTAGAACTCAGATAATTGGCCTCAGAACCTGTGTTTGTATGCATTTTCTAGAACAGTGATAGTCCTTTGGTCAGGCCTTAGGCATTATGTTTACAGCATTCCTCTTCCACTGTAGAACCAAGCTAAAGTGGAAATCATTTTTGTTAGGGACGGAATGGAGATTTCAATTGCCACACATACGGGAAACTTAATCTAAGTTACAGGAACGTGTAGCTCTTCTCAGAGATCAGCAGAGGACACCAGCCAATCCCCAAATGCCAAGTCTGATCATCCCTTCTCTGGACTTCCTTGTTCCCTTAACTCAGCTACCCTGATCCAAATAAAATAGAACACCAGTAGGCAACCAATCCGCTGAAAAAACCAAATAACTTATGCATCACCCTATAAAAATCCCTTAACCTGTGAGCGACTCAGAATTGATTGCTCTCCTCGCTTTGAGTTTCCCAGGTTGGAGGTTGAAAGCCTTGCAACAAACTCATCTTTCTGTTTTGTTTTATTCAGTGGGCGGAGGTTGGTTTTTGACAGCTGGTCGAGTGGGATTGTTTTACCTCTTATTCACTGTACTTCACTCCTGGTTCATCCTGACAACATTATACCCAGACGTCGAACCCAGCTTACCTTCCCATGGAGCCTCAGTGCAGATGCTCTCTGCTCATCAACACTGATCTTCTCTGGACCTGCTTTCAGAGCAATGAGTTTGTTGGATCCAGTCCTGTCTTCTTTTAACTGTCATGTGCTTCCCATTTCTTTTTTTCCACTCCCATAAGTTGTTCGCAATGGTTCTTCCAAATCTCCTCCACTCTTCTTGTGTCACCACTAGACTCTGTGTCCCTGCTCTCTGACCTGAAGAGGTATGAGGAGGTATGATACCTCTTATTTCAGTGGGAAGATAGGTTTTCAGACACAGACTTCCTCATCTTTTTAAGTTTGTTTGTTTGTTTGTTTATTTAGAGAGAACGAGCGGGAGAGGGAGAGAAAGAATCAAAGCAGGCTCCCCGCTGTCAGAACAGGGCCTGACTCAGAGGTCAAACTCACCACAGAGGAGATCATGACCTGAGCTGACATCAAAAGTCAGCGGCTTAAACGCCTGAGCCACCCAGGCGCCCCTCTTCATCTTCTCTCCACGAACTCTGGCTGCCTTCCAGTCCATGCTCTGTAGTGCAGCCACTTCCTGTTCAAATCCTTCCATGACTTCCCATTGCCCTGAGCGTAAAGGCAGCCCTCCTCACAATGGCCTAAAATACTGCTCCTCAGTGTGGAGTCACAGACTAGCTGCTGGGTGAGAACTGCTACTGTTTTTTATAAGAGAAAGAGCTTGCTTCAGAATGTAAATCAAGCCTGCACCAAACATACTCATTCATTCAGCAGGCAGGACTTTCTTGATGAAAGTGGCAGTGTGCTGAGTTACATTCGAGAACAGGCTCCTTATCTCATTGCAGACTGGCACTTTGAGTGCCTTGGTCTACAGGGCACTGCATCCCCTGAGCATGATGGGGGCATGATCTCTGCAGTCTCATCCTGCACCCTTTTGTATTCAAGAATCTGGCCCACAGTGGACTCCTTTTAGGCCTACATGCTTCATGGCTCATTGTCCATGCTCTTCCCTCTACATGAAATATCCTTCCCTCTGGTCTGTATGTGCTTAATGTCTCTTCATCCTTCTCAGCTCATGTATCACATTGTCCAGGAAGCATTCCCTTACCTACTCAACTCATCAGGCCCCCTGGTCTGAGCTCTCCAAACACCATGTACCTCTTCTTCATTCAGGCCTTCATCACATTTCCCAGCCGTTTTAAGATAGATATTGACTATAGGGTCCACGAGGAAGAGATCACATTGTTTTACTTCCTCTTGCATCTCCGGGGACTAGCGCAGTTACTACATGCTACATGTAACTGAAGCACTAGTTATAACACTTGTTGAATGAACAAGTGAATGGACCTAGTCAATGAGCAAGCCCTGGCAGTTTTTCCCTTACAGCATGCCTGATACTCCTTCCTTCTATCTGCCTTGCCATTACTCCAATTCCACTATTCATTATTTTATGTGTGGATTATCATGCTTGCTTCGGAGAATACCACATTCAGGCTCAACTCAACATCATTTATTACACCTCCCAAGGTTCATAGATCATGCTGTTGCCCTGTTCCAAACCTTCCATTGACACATCTTGCCAACACAGTAAAGCCCAAATGTTTAAGAATGACATTTAAAACTTTCCATAACCTGGCTTTAGTTTCACTTTCTGGACTTTTAAAAAAGTTTTTATTTACTGAGAGAAAGAGAGAAGGAGGGAGAGGCAAAGAGAGAGGGACAGAGAATCCCAAGCAGTTTTTGCGCTGTCTGCACAGAGCCTGATGCGGGGCTCCATTCACAAACTGTGAGATCATGACCTGAGCTGAAATCAAGAGTCAGATCCTTAACCAACTGAGCCACTCAGGCGCCCCTCCAGACTTGTTTTTAATCGATGAGTCTAGTTATCTCTACATCTTTGCTCCCTTCCAGCTCATGTATTATAATATTAAAAACTCTTGTAGTCACCACTCTTATGTCTCCTTCTCTGGGAAAACCTCACTGAGAATCCAAGCAAGATATGGATCCCTTCTCTTCTCCGAACTTGTGAACAGTTTAGTAGGATACATCTGGAGCTGCCATAAGGCATCTACATTTTATCTTCGCCGCTGGTATCTAAGCTCTCATAGAGTGCGGATACAACTCTGTGTTCTGTGCACTTCTTACCATGGTGCTATACACATGGTCAACCTGGACAGTAAATATTTGGTGAATGAATGGATGAATGAATGAATGGATGAATGAAATGAGTTCCCCAGCCCTTTCTCTCCTTCTCTACTTTTCAAGGTTCTGTAGTTACACTTGGACAATAGGCTGCTTCATAGCAACATAATAACTAAGCTCACAGAGCATTGCAAATAGTTGCTAAGAGCATCCCTCCACCACTTAAGAACAACTTGTTCTCCCTCTCTAATGGAGAGAGCAGGTTTCCATACTTATTAAGTGCCTTTGTTTACTTGGCATTGAGAGACACTGGGGGCATCAGTGCTCTACATTCAGCGAAATGCCCATTTTGATTGTAATTTTCCCCTGTGAATAACAGCTAGCCACAAAGATGTTCCTGTACAACTTTTCATCCTTTTATATTCATAAAAAGCATCTTAACTACATACAAGCAGAAAATAAATAGAACTCTACTTTATATTTAATAAAAGTTTAGGGAGATGTCTTTGTGGCACATTACCAGACTTGTTTGGGGAAAACTTTAACCATGTGAAATATTCTGGAGAGGCACCAAGAGTTCAAGAATTCTCAAAATTTCTGAGTATGCAGTTGCCTCATATATAGGCACAGTGGTAGCCATCTAGGTAACAGTAATTTGGAAGATATTCTGTTAGTCCACTCATACTGTAATAATGTGGAAGAAAATCATCCTAAAGCTCAGTGACATCAACAAGAATTTGGGATTTTTTGATTTGAGGATTAGCTGTAGTGACTCTGTTTTAGACCTCCAGATGTCTGGTTTTGCTCCATGGTTGGGTCCATTTGAGGTCTGTCCCACATATCTGACTCGAGGGCCCAGCCGTGGGGCAGCAGCTCCTAGGGCACACTCTTCTCACCTTGGCCACTGAAACACAAGAGGAGGGCCCACTTAAGCCCATTTAAGACCTCTGCTGGCATCATATCCCCTCACACTCCACTTGCCAAAATGACAGGAGACAATCAATATAAGTACTGCTATTGAGCATTAAGCATAACTGCTGCTTCTAGAATGAGAAGTAAATGAGGGTTACACAGGAAAGAGTATCACTTCTAATGGCTGTGTGCTCTGACAATGCAGGTATCAGTCCTATAAATGACAGAGAAGGACTGAACAAACACCAAATGAAGTTAAAAGTGTTTTCAAGCATTGTTTATTAAACATAACATTGAAATTGCAATTCTGAGTCTGTTCTATGAGTCATATGAAATAGGACGAATGAGAAATTATGGATTATTATAGTTATAACATCTACTATGGGCCGGGGCAATAGGGTTCTCAGGATGTAAGAAAAAGAATACAGAGATAATATAGAGGAGGTTTACTTAAAACTGGAGTGCTGAATTAGAATTAGAATTACCTGTAATTCATAAAGTATTTTAACCGTATTTATATTTATATAGACATTTAGGTCAATTTCTGTATAACTATAAATTTATATATAACTATATACTATCTATGTATATGATTAAATATAACAAATATATGTCATATATATTTGTCACACACACACACACATCCTATCTCTGTCTGTGAATAGGCCTAGAACCAGTGACCAACCCAATAGCAAAAGACATCCATAGGGCCCAGATTATGGTCTTGATATGGCTGATTTCAGGTCTGTGGTGCATCTGTGTGAGATGAACTTGGAAAATTTTGTGATACCAAATGACAAGTTATCAAAGAATACTAAGGTCATTTCAAAAGGATTCAGGAGCCAAATGTGCAGAGGCTCTCTGTGGACAATAGAACATTTTGAACTTCAGTAGGATAAAATGACAATGAATTGAAACCCATCAACTATGTTTAAATCCACAGGTTTCTATGGATACCAAAAAAAAAAAAAAGTCAGCGTATGAGGGTAATTGGGTAACATTCATTATAATGAAAATGGATTTTTTAAATAGTAGGGGTGGGATTGGGTGGGGTGGGAGAATAACCAAGTTTTTATCCTGCCTTTCCATTGTGAACTATATCATTGTGTAACCAAATTGTAGATGAGGGGATAGATCTCTTCATAAAAGTATTTCTGCCAATAAATGGAAAAGAAGCGATCAAGTTGGAATATCACAATTTTACAGTCTCTGATAAGTTCATGTTGGGATGTGGCAGAATTCAGAAATGCAAGATTAACTAGAAGAAATGGGGGTTCTGGTGATTGAATGAAAAAGTTGTGTATTCACTGAGTATCAGCGGCTGCCAATATCACATAAAGAGAGATAACCAGATATTATCTGATGAAATAATACACCACAGTCTATAGTCTTCCCGAAAGGACTGATCAGTTTCTTATTTTGTAGGAAATATAGAGGACAGAGGAACATGTGTAGCTGTACCATGAACATGTACTCAGCAAGATCCATATTGTGGGGAACTCTTCAGGTCAAGTAGCCTGCATTCTTCAACAGATAGATTGAAGGGCAGTAAAAGGATGGAAAGGTGACTTACAGATTACAAGAGAAAAAGTCATTATTTAAAACAAGAAAACTAAACCATGCTGTCTAGGGAGGCAAACTTGGATGATACATTTATAAAGAAATTTAAGGATGAGTCAATTATAAAAGTCAGGAAAATGATTACTTTTTGGAAGAAAGAAATTATAATTATATCAGGACACAAGGAGGGGCTTCAGGCAAAGTGCTATTTCTTGCATTGGGTGTGATTACAAGGGTACTTGTCTTATAGGATCATTAAGGTATCTATTTACCTTTTGTGGTTTCCTGAGTCTGTAACTTATAACAAAAATGTTTAAAAAAAATGAAGCGCCTAGGAATAAATATAACAAAAAGTTTATGAAAACTCTACACAGAAAACTGAAAAACTTTACTGAGATAAGTCAGACATAAATAAATGGACTGGTATATCATGGGTCATTGATTGCATGATTCAATATTGTAAATCGGTAATCTTCAAACTTTCTACAGATTCAGTGCAATAGGAATCAATTCCTTCTGTATGTGCATGTGTAAATTGACAAGCTGAATCTAAAATTTACATGGAGACTTTTTAAAATTATTTTTAAAATTTTTTAATACTTAAAAAATGTTTAAATTTTATTTAAATTCAAGTTAGTTAACATAGCGTAATAATGGTTTCAGGAGTAGAATTTAGTGATTTATCACTCACATATAATACCTAGTGCTCATCCCAATAAGTGCCCTCCTTAATGCTAATCACCCATTTAGCTCACCCCCCCCAACCTCCCCTCCAGCAACCTTCAGTTTATTTTCTGTATTTAAGAGTTTCCATCCATGTTGTCACAAATGGCAAGATTTCATTCTTTTTTTTTTTTTAAGTTTATTTATTTTTGAGAGAGAGACAGAGTGTGGGTGGGGGAGGAGCAGAAAGGGAGACACAGAATCCAAAGCAGGCTCCAGGCTCTGAGCTGTCAGCACAGAGCCCGATGTGGGGCTCGAACTCATGAACCCCGAGATCATAACCTGAGCTGAAGTTGGATGCTCAACTGACTGAGCCACCCAGGTGCTCCAAAATCTCATTCTTTTTGATTGCTGAGTAATATTGCATTTTATACATACCCCATCTTTATCCATTCATCAGTCGATGGACATTTGAGCTTTTACCATAATTTGGCTATTGTTGATAATGCTGCTATAAACATTGGGGTGCATGTGCCCCTTTGAATCAGCATTTCTATAGCTTTTGGTTAAATACCTAATAGTGCAATTGCTGGCTCATAGGGTAGTTCTATTTGTAATTTTTTGAGCAAACTCCATACTGTTTTCTAGAGCAGCTGTATCGGTTTGCATTCCCACCAGCAGTGCAAAAAGGGTTCCACTTTCTCTGCATCCTCACTAATATCTGTTGTTTCCTGAATTGTTAATTTTAGCTGTTCCTCTCAGAACAGAGGATTTTAACATTATTTTGAGAAAGAGAGAGAGAGAATGAATGGATGGATGAATGGGGGAAGGAGAAGAGGGGGAGAGAGAGAGAGAGGCAGGGGGAGAGAGAGAGAATCTTAAACAGGCTTGGTGCTGAACATGGACGCGGGGCTCGATTCCATGATTCTGTGATCATGACCTGAGCCAAAATCAAGATTCAGATGTTCAACTGACTGAGCCACCAAGGCACCCCTATTTGGAGATTCTTAAGGTCAGTCATAGTAAGGCATGAAAAAGAAGAACAAAGTTGGAGTACTTAAACTACCAGACAACATGACTCATTAAAGGTATGATAATTAAAACAATGTGGTATGATACAAGAATAGAAATAGAGCAATGGAAGAAAACAGAAGGTTTGGTCCCTACCCAGAGAGATAAGGTCACTTCATTTATGACAAAGATGACAATATAATGGATAAAGGATTTTTTTTTTCAATAAATGCTTATGTGTCATTTGTGGAAAAAAATATCGATCCTTCTCTCACTCCATATACAAAAGTCCATTCCAGGGGCACCTGGGTGGCTCAGTTGGTTAAGCATCCAACTCTTGGTTTCAGCTCAGGTCATGATCTCATGGTTCATGAGATGCAACCCCATGTTGGGCTCTGCACTGACAGCCTGGAGCCTGCTTGGGATTCTCTCTCTCTCTCTCTCTCTCTCTCTCTCTCTCTCTCTCTCTGCCTCTCCTGCTGCTCATACACTCTCTCTCTAAAAATAAATATTAAAAACAAAAAACAAACCCCAAAGTCGATTCTAGATGGGTTGTTGAACTAAATGGTCAACAAAATGATCACTAAAGAGTGGAAAGGCAAATCAAAGAATGAGAGAAGATTCTTTCGATATCTACTTCTGGCAAGAACTTGGTTCCAGAAAAAGTAATTGATTCCAGAAAAAGACAACCCAACATAAAAATAGGCAAAGCTTGAATAAGCACTTCACAGAATAGAATGTGCAAAATCACCAAAATAAAACAAAACAAAATAAAACACCATGACAAAGTGCCCATCCTAATGAGGGGAGTGAAAATTAATTTAATTAAACATTTAAAACACGAATTAATCATGGATATTAAAACCATAACGGGATGCCACTATATGTGCACCATAATGGTCACGTTGAAAATGGAGCTGATGAAGATGGGGAGCATCTGGAAGTCCCGTGCGCTGCTGGTGACCTGGCCATTGCACTCCTAGTATACACTCAGGACATGTGTGTGTATGTATGTCCCAAGAGACATGCGGAAGAGTGTTCAAAGAAGCACTATTTAAATAGCCCCAAACTAGAAATAGCTCAGGTATCTATCAAGAGCAGAATAAATAAATTGTAACTTTATGCACTAGAAGACAACGAAAGTGAATTAACTCTTGCTGCATGCAAAAACACGGCTGAATCACAAATTTAATGTTGAGTGAAAGGAGCCTGATGCAAATGCGTGCATACCACGTATTATCTGTTGCTCCATCACAGATTACCACAACATTTAGCAGCTTAAAACATGCATTTATTTATCTCAGATTCTGTGGCTCAGGAGCCCAGGTGTGGCTTAGGCGGGTGCCTCTGCCTCAGTGCTGCCATTCAGAGTGTCAGCTGGGGCTGTCATCTTGTTTGAAAACTGAACGAGGGAGGATCTGCTTCCAGGTGTGCTTGTTTTGTCCTGGACAGGATTCCTTCTTCGCAGGCGACTAGGCTGAGAGCCTCGGTCGTTCCCTGGCTGGGTCTGTGACCTCCTTGCCTCAGAGTCTCTGATAGTACAGCTCATGACATGGCAGCTGTCTTCTATCAGAGGGAGTAAGAGGGAGGACAAGGTAGGATCTTTGTAACCTAGCCTTGAAAGTGCCGTCCCACCACTTTTGGCGCGTTCTATTGTTATAAGTCACTAGTTCCAGGCCATACTCAAGGGGAGGGAATTACACAAGGACACCAATACCAGGAAGTAGAGGTCAATGGAACTCATTTAGAAGCTGCCTACCACCCGATGTGACTCCATTTTTAAAGTTCTGAATCAGGTGAAATAAATCCATGATGATAGGCTCAGGATTGTGGTGGATATTGATGGAGCTTTGGGTTGCTAGTAATAGTGCAAAGATCTGGTTACACAGGTGTTCTTTATAAAAACTCATTGATACTTCTTTTTTTATGTTTATTTATTTTTGGGAGAGAGAGAGAGTAGGGGAGGGGCAGAGAAAGAGGGAGAGAGAGGGAGAGAGAGGGGGGGAGAGAGAGAGAGAGAGGGAGAGAGAGAGAGAGAGAGAGAGGAGAGAGAGAGAGAGAGAGAGAGAGAGAGAGAGAGAGAGAGAGAGAGAGAGAGAGAGAGAATCCCAAGCAGGTTCAGTGCTGTTCGTGCAGGGCCTGATACAGGGCTTGAACTCACTAACCGTGAGATCGTGACCTGAGCTGAAATGAAGAGTCGGACACTTAACCGAGTGAGCTACTCAGGCGCCCCAAAACTCACTGATATTTCTAATTTGTGCACCTGTTCCCAAATGCATGTTACATTTCTATTTTAAAATGTACTGAAAAATAAAGAATTAACTTTCTCCCCTACAGACTCATCCTGTTGATAAACAGTTTTCATTTTCCATAATCATGGTCTCTCCCCCTCTCCTGGGCCAGGCAGTAAAATGCAAACCAATTTATACTCTGCCACTTAAAAGCTGACAATTTAGCAAAAGTGCAGGCAGCACTGTGTTTGGAAAAGCCAAAGAATGAGGAGTAAGACTAAAGTTCAAATCCAGGTTTCTGGGTATGCAACCGTGGTCTTTATTTTCCTCATCTGTATTATTATGCATCAGAGGATTGCATGGCAAACTAATAACTGGAAATCATACAATATACACCTTAAAGTTCCTCCAAAGGTATATGACTTAAACTTCGTCCAAAGATTCATAATAGTTTCTAATTGCAACACCTGTTCAATTTCCTCACATTACTATGGCCTTTGTGCTCAGTTTGGCCTGACTCCAGATCTCTGCTCATCCTCACCCAGACAGAATAATCTTAGGTGTAACTTTAGGTAGATTGCTCTACCTTTCCCTACGTGTCTTCATCCTAAAACAGTGATCCTCTCTTGGTCAGCCTCAGAGAATATACTCACACACAGATCTGAAGAAGATACTTGCTTTATTTTCTTCTCAGATATTTTCTTTTAGGAATCACTGATTAATCAAAAGGCAAGTGGTTAAATGAATTACCCCATATCCACTTTATGGAATGTTATGTGGCCAATAAAATATGTAGCAAATCTGCATATGTTGATGTAGCAAGCTATCCAAAATATATTTGAAAGTGAAACAGGTGAGATGTAAAATGGTCAGAAAACACTATGCCCACAGAAATGTAAGATGTGTGAGAGCAGGGGCTCCGGGTGGCTCAGTCGGTTAAGCGACGGACTCTTGATTTCAGCTCAGGTCATGCTTTTACCGGTTCATGAGTTCGAGCCCCGAGCTGGGCTCCCATGCTGACAGTGCAGAACCTGCTTGGGATTCTCTCTCCACCTCTCTCTCTGCCCCTTCCCACTTGCGCACGTGTGCTCTCTCTAAATAAACGTTAAAAAAAAAAGATGTGTGAGAGCAGAGACCAAGTCCATCTTACATATCTGCAGCCTCTAGTGGACACACAGTGGGCACTCGTAAATATTTGTGGACTGTGAGCACAGAAAATGACCTGGAAGAACACACATCAAATCGAATTGATATCAGGGTTACCCTTCTCTGGAGGAGCACTTTTTGTTTGCTACATTTCTGATGCTTCAGGTAGTTTTATTAGGATGTATTTATGTTTTATGCTTTCTGGCACCTAGGGTGCTTGGCCCTGCAGCGGTCAGCACCTGTGTCTCTTTGTTACTAGGGTGACTTCAGGCTACCAGAGACAGCTTTGCTTGTGGCCTGGGGAGCCAGACGTGACTGGTGGTTCCTGTTCCTGTCCCCACCCAGCTTTTAAGTAACTGACAGATGCAGTGTACAGACTCCCACAGTCTAGCCTTGCTTGAGCAACTCAAAGGCATGCATTTTGATTCTATACAGCTCCCCTGTGATTCACCCTTAAGTGACTTCATTGACTTCAGGGGACTTTCCTTGAAATTGCACTTTCCTTCTGGCCTCCTTCCAGTTCCAGCTCCCCCAGATTGTCTGAGAACAGCTTCCCTCTCAGAGTCTGCTTCTGGGGACCCAGTCTAAGTCACTTGTTAATTAAAAACAATAAAAACATTGGTGCCTATTAGAGGATGAGGCAGATGACCTTCTCACCTCAAACTTTTCACACAGCATAGCTTTAAGTTAATCAGGAAAAATGTCCAGGCACAGCTCCATAACTTACAGGGCCCAGGGCAAAGTGAGAATGGGGAGTCCTTTGTTTGAAAAGCAAGAGAAAAGTGGTGTTAACAGTACTCAAATATAAAACCTTTTCCTTTTTTTTCCCTCAAAGTCTCTGTCTTTCAACTTGTCAGGGTATTTTTTATTTGCTTTTGACCGTTGTTCTAAGTGAAGAAAAATTAAAATTTTGCACGATTAGCATGAATTTTATCGTTCACTTTTATATTGTACAAGGTGAGTTTTAAGTGCAAATGTAAGAGCTTTTCACTTAAATGCAAAATTACCAAATTACACAATTTAGCCTTCATAGACGATATATGCATATGTAGTTCTTTCTTACCTATGCTGTGGAAGCGCTGCACAAACCTAACTGAGCAGTTGCTTTAAGTTTATTTATTTATTTTGAGAGAGAGAGAGAGAGCGTGTGTGAGAGAGAGAGACTCCCAAGCAGGCTCCATGCTATCAGTGCAGAGCCCAACTCGGGGCTCGATCTCAATCCAGTGAACCGTGATGTCATGACCTGAGCCAAAATCAAGAGTCGGACGCTTAACCAACTGAGACACCCAGGGGCCCCACTAAGTCAACAGTTTTAATTTCACTTTTTGACATGTACATTTTCTTCCCTGATTCCTACCTTCAGCTCATCGTTGTATGAAAAGAGCCGAAAGGAGAAAGAACTATGGCCTGCCCTATCTTTCCTTCTGTGTTATCATTGCCACTAAGCAATTGACTAATACAGGGAAGTAATTGAATAAGGAAGGCTAGGATAGATAGGTTCCTTGGTCATTCATGTTTCTTAGAACCCCATTGCCTTCCCTGTGTCCGAAGGACTTTGGTGAGCGTGTAAAGCACAGCCTCTAGGGGCCGTCAGCACCTCTGCGTACTCGGATGCTCAGGTACTGGGTACCGGCTCTTGCTTAGCTGCCACCACTGCAGGCCCACCCGAGTGCTGTGCACATGGGGCATTGTGACTGCTGTGCATGAATGGGGCAGCAAGAACAATGGGCATGCGATTGCACGGGCTACTCTTACATGCCTGTTCCACTGTCCCATAAACTTTACTTAGAAAACACAAGCTGAGAAATAAAATTAAGAATTTCAAGAAAGATGACAATAGAATATTAAACCAAGGTAGGGGGTTCTGAGTGTGGGACTCTGGCTGACTGCTCACGAAGGTAGCCCTGGCTCTCCAAGGCCCAGGCCCTGCTCAGTCCTGTGGACGGTTAACCCACGCATCTCTTGGTTTCTGGTTTTGGTGTACTTTAGGGCAGCTAGGGCTTCTGTGGTGGCACACCACTCTTGTTTCAGCACTTAAGAAATTTATTTCAGACCATCTTTATTTTCTTTTGAGCTGAGTAGGACATATAAAAGTAGATTTGCTCCGGTTTACCCAGGATTTGGTATTTTGGTATTTTGTGATGGGAGAAACCTTCTTGTTAAATTCATGGAAATGGAAATCAGAGTACATTTTTTTTTGTCTACTTACTTCACAACAATCCAAGTCTTTCTCAGGTTTCACAAACCTCTGAAGAATGCTTGTTTTTATCTTGGATGTTTCTTAAATGAATTTTAATTATCGGAGTAATTCATGCACTTTGAAATGTCACATTTTGCTAGAAATCTTATAACCAAAAATATAAGTCCCTTCTCCCCCACCTCCATCTATCTCAAGTCCTGCTTTGCAAAGGTAGTGGCTTTAAATTCCTGCAGTCATTTCTTGCAGTGTTAATCTCCATATTTTTAAATAGTATGCTTTTAATCATTATTTTATTGAATCATCAGTTTTAGACCTTACAACATCGTCCTCTTACAAGGGAAACTGAGAATACTGCTTTCACCACCAGCCCTGTTTTCCCATATCCTCATAATACAGTTACTTTATAATATATGGTTAAATCAGTATTCAGTTTTTACATTATTATTATACATTATGATGCATGGCACATCATTGTACATTGCAAACATAATATTCAGTAAATTGTATTCTTTACATGATTACATGTGACCAGATAAATATTGTTAACTGTTGTATCCAGTAGGATACTATAATTGTGTTAAATTTCCAGGAAAATATTTTGTTCTTTATGCAGGAAATATATTTTAAATTTACACATATTATTTTTAATTGATCAGATTTCCTTTGTATCCTAAATTTCATGCCCATTTGCTATGTGCTCAAGACCATCAAGCAATCATTGCCTTTATTCCCCTGAAGACAGCCCTCCATCCTCGTATTCAATATGGACTACTTGTTTTCTGAATCTGCTGCAAAGTTGCCCCCCAGGGGCTCCCATTCCATGCACTCATATTCTAGGACCCCATTTCCTGTATGCTAAGTTATACTTTTTCTTGTTTTTCTCTCTCACTTTAGTGGTGACACATCCTCCAGGAGTTTCCTAACACTAAGGGAAAGGGAGGTCAATTTTTGGAGACCTCAAATGTCTGAAAATGTTTTTTTAAAATATTTATTTATTTTTCAGAGAGAACACAAGTGGGGGGAGGGCAGAGAGGGAGATACAGAATCCGAAGCAGGCTCCAGGCTCTGAGCTGTCAGCACAGAGCCTGACGTGGGGCTCAGACAACCATGAGAGCATGACCTGAGCCAAAGTCGGACACTTAACAGACTGAGCACCCCCCCCCCCGAAAATGTTTTCATTCTCTTTTTCTCATGATCGTTTGTCAAAGTAGAGAATACGGGTTTGGAAAGAATTTTCTGTTAGGATTTTGACAACATTCTTCATGACCTGGCTTTCATAGCTGCTACTGAGAAATCCCATGCAATTCTGATTTCCCTATGTGGCTTTTCTTCCGATACTGTAAGTAATTCTCTTTTTATTCCAGCTGGGTTCTTTGAAATTTCCTGTGGAACTGCCTGATTGTGGATCTTTCATTCTTGTTCATAGTACTCAGTGGCCTTTTTATGTTGATAAGCTCATATGGTTTCTGACCACACCATATGATGTGTTTATAAAATAATTTTTCTTGGGGTTCCTGGGAGGCTCAGTCAGTTAAGCATCCTGCTTTTGATATTGGCTGGGGTCATGATCTCCCAGTTGTGGGATTGAGCCCTGTATCGGGCTCTGTGCTGAGCACGGAGCCTGCTTGGGATTCTCTCTCTTCTCTCTCACTGCCCCTCCCTGCTCTCATGATATCTCTCTCTCTCTCTCTCTCTCTCAAAATAAATAAATAGACTTTAAAAAAATAATTTTTCTCCCTTCTGTCTTCTGGAGGACTTATTCAGTTGGATTCTTGTCTTTTTGGGCTAAGCCTCTAGCTTCTAATCTTTTCTCTTTCTGTCTTTTAGTTCACTTCTTTGGGACATTTTTTAAAGATTGTCTTCTGTCCTACCTATGAACAATTTTCCAATTTTCAAGTCTTTGTCTTCCATGTTTTAGGCTTTTCTCAAGTGTACAGTGAACTTTGGATTTCTTCCCATCTTTAGAATAAGACCTTAGGTATATGGAGACTCTGTGCACCAATGTGTAATTTACTCCAGAGGAGTTGGGTAGAAAGCTTCTTTTTGGGACTGGACGCTCAGATACCTGTATCTGGAGGGCTTTTCTCTGGAATTTAAAATTTTCATGGGTAAGGCCCACTGATGTCCTGTCTTGGTTTCTGTAACTGTCTTGGTTGCTGGAGTTTTTAAAGCAATATTGGGTGCTTGAGGTATGTGCTAAGAGGGGAACTCCCATTCTGAAGGCACTTTCAGGTAATCCCTGCACCTCACCACATACTCTGCTTTACTTGGATCCCTGAGCTCAAAGCCTGTTGAGTTCCACTTTTCCACTGATAAATTACCAGCCGTCCACTCTGCTTGAGGCAGGGTGCAAGGATGGGGAGGAGGTAGAAGGATACCAATTTTGCTGTTCAGTGATGGGTAGAAGCCCTTCAGTTAAGGAAGGCGGGGAGGGTGCATCTAATTACCCAGATCTGGAACTAGTCCCTTATTTATAGCCTCCTTCATTCCCACTTATTTCTTATTTGGCATCTCTAAGGCCTGAGTCATCTGGTGCTTTGTGGGCAGTATTTTATTTTATTTTATTTTATTTTATTTTATTTTATTTTATTTTATTTTAAAACCATACCTTTTTTTTTTAACGTTTATTTATTTTTGAGACAGAGAGAGACAGAGCATGAATGGGGGAGGGTCAGAGAGAGAGGGAGACACAGAATCTGAAACAGGCTCCAGGCTCTGAGCGGTCAGCACAGAGCCCGATGCGGGGCTTGAACTCACGGACCGCGAGATCATGACCTGAGCCGAAGTCGGCTGCTTAACCGACTGAGCCACCCAGGCGCCCCGTGGGCAGTATTTTAAAACATTTTATTTGGAGGGGCACCTGGGTCGCTCAGTAGGTTAAGCATCCAGCTTCAGCTCAGGTCATGATCTCGTGGTTCGTGAGTTCGAGCCCTGCGTGGGGCTCTGTGCTGACAGCTCAGAGCCTGGAGCCTGCTTCAGATTGTGTGTCTCCCTCTCTCTCTGCCCTCCCTCTCTCTCTCTCACTCTCTCTCTGTCTCTCTCTCTCTCTCAAAAACAAACATTAAAAGAAATAAAATAAACAAAAAAGTTGCATGAATTTCTGTATTTTAAAAAATGTTATCCCATTACTGTGTCCCTATATTAATCTCTTTCCTGAATATTTGACAATAAGTTGCATATGTCATGGTCCCTTTCCCTGAGTCTTTCAGAATGTGTTTCCAAGATAGACTTCTCCCTCCCTCCCTTCCTTCCCTCCTTCCTTCTTTCCTTCCTTCCTTTCTGTTTAATTTTTTTTTTCCTCCCCAAGACAGGGAGGAGGCAGAGAGAGAGAGAGAGAGAGAGAGAGAGAGAGAGAGAGAGAGAGAAAGAAAGAGAATCTGATTCGGGCTTCACGCTCAGTGCTGAGCCCAATTTGGGGCTCAATCCCATGACCCCAAGATCGTGACCTGAGCAGAAATCAAGAATTGGACGCTTGGGGCTCCTCGGTGGCTCAGTCGGTCGAGTGGCTGACTTATCAGCTTATCAACTTTAGGAAATCACATTAATACAAATTTTATTTAATCTACTATGTATATTTCAATTCTTTCTACTAATGTCATTTCTTTCAATTCATTCTAGTAATGTCCTTTATAGCATTGTTTTTCCTCAGGTTCTGGATCCAGCAAAGATTACACAGGTATTTAAATATAATGTCTCTGTGGTTTCTCCAGGTTTAAAAATCCCCAGCCTTTCTCTGTGTTTCAGGATATTGACATATTTGAGAAATACAGGTGATGGACCATTCCTATAGTCCTTTATTCTCATGTGAAAATTTTCTTTCTAAAGCTTAGCTGTGTTTAACCTGTGAAGAACATGTGATATATGGGGTCCTGGAGCCTTTGGATTTTTGGGGGCCACAATGAGACCATAAATGCCAAAGCCATATTGGCATGTGTGGGGGAATTTGCTAAGAATCATTTTACACTGAAGAGAGAGGAGAGTAGGTGTGTCTGGAAGGGTGAGTTCTTTGGAGGATGGCTGATTTTGTGGGAGAAGACAGGCACACAAAAGAGGTTTCACCTTACGTGGAAAGGAAAGGTTTGGGTGTCCTAATTGTGGATGATCTGTTAAAACTAGCAAGAGGATTGAGGACATCAAAGCAAAGGAACAATATGGTGCTAGATTTCCGCAGTGTAATATCTGAAGGAAGCTGTAGGCCTCACAGCCCCTGTAGGTGCAGGGCTGTCAATGAGACATCTCTGAGCCTCGTTTACATCCTGCCCAACCCCTGGCCCCCTGAAAAGGGGTTCATCAGTGACCTGCTTGTGAGTCCCCAGCATCTAGTGATGACACAGGTAGGTGAAATATGTGTAGTTACCTCAGTCGTCTGTAGTTGGGAACTGTAGCCCAGGTGAGATGAGGGGTAGCCTCCTGTCTCCTCTCTTGCCTTCCTCAACAGGAGGATGCCGGAGGATGAGGGCAGAGGAAAGTCTTGGCAGAGCAGGGAGAGGAAGAGGACATTCCAGGGTTGGGCAAGAAATATTTGTGTCTACAAGTAACACTCAGGTCACTTTCCTGTTCCAGACAAAAACCGGATTCAAAGCCATGAACATGATGAATACTGCCTCCCGGCCGGGTCCAGCTCACCGGACTGCCCATCCTTGATAACCATGCAAGAACAGCACTGAAGGGGCTCAGGTACAAGGACATTTTGTTGAAAACTTGTCCCTGTTTCTGTGTTCTAGCAAATGTAGCCACTGTCCAGTGAACAGAGTGGGCCTTGGGTGAGGATGTGTGTTGTAGTGTGAATGTTGCTCTGACTGTGGCTGGGAAAGCTGGGACAAGGCCTAGAAGGAGGTTCTGTTGTATCTAGAGTGTTGAGCTGTCTGGAAACCCATCTGAACTCAACCTAGGTCCCCTGCTGTCTGGGTATCTTCTCAAAGACGAGGACTTCCTCACACAATCTCTCCGTCATGCCTGGCTTGATGACTTCATGCAGGACAAAGGCTTCACCTGTTCATTTGTGATGGGAGTGTTCATGGTACAGCCACCCATGAAGGAACTTGGGGGAAAATGAGACAGAGGGTGAGGGTAAGCTTGATGGATGTTTGAGTCCTAAAGAATGAAAAGGTGAAAGTATGAAGAAGCGGGTGGGATGGAATTGGAATTCCTCCTTCCTACTTATCCCTGGCTCTCATCAGCCTTCTCCTGCCCTCTTCTCCACCCACCCCCAGCCTGATCCAGGCCACAGGACTTTGTGTCTGATCAGGTGAGTGTGCAGCACTTGGGTGCCATCCCAGCAGGGATGTGAATGGCTTTATATGTGAGCACAAGAAAATGTCTTCAAGCATGGATGTTGTCATGGCAGGCATCGCCCTTTCTTGGGAACGTGATTTTTTTTTCCAGCCATGTAGGATGACAGTTCACCAGATCTTGTCCTTGATGTGAACTGTTAGCTCATCAGGGTTGGTTTCCACCTTGTGAGTCTTTATGAACTTGAAGTTGCCAAAATAGGTGTTCTCCAGGGCCCCTTTGCTGATGTGGGCCTTGTCTCTTGTGCTCAGGGTTCAGTGGTGCTGGGATCACCCTGGATCCCTATTCGCCCTTAAGTCAGAGTGTCTGAAGGCACTGTTTCCTCATCTATGTCATATGGGACACAGCCTTCTTCGAGGACTGAGAGGAACAACTGCTCTCAAAGGCTCCAAAGAGGGCAAGACCACAAAGAAAAAGGCAAAGGAGGTATGGGGGTTCTTCATGAATATGTGATGAAAGAAGCCGCCAGAGCCACCCTTTGTACCAGTATTGTCTTTGACTCCCAGAAGGGTTGAAAATTCAGGGGCGGTAGGGCTCACCTGGCTCCTCCAGGCTCTCCACCTGCCCTAGCAACCTTTAACTCCTATCAAGTGGGGCAGTCTTAGAGAGCATGTACAGCCTAGAATCTGAGAAAATAATTCATTATTTTAATAATTTTTTGAACAATACTGCATACCTTTCATTGTGTTTGAGTTTTCCAACTTGAAGTTCTAAGATTTTCAGCGACCCATTAGGTGGAAAAGGCAGAACTAAAAGACTCAGGACATGACTCTCCCTTGCCAGTGATCTCTTTCATGTATTTGGGACTCAAGAACTTCTCACCAAAGGAGAGTTCATAGTTTTAAAGTTCTCAGAGACTGGCCTTTTGTTACATAGAAAGTAATTCCTGGATCCTGTTTCTTTGAGTATCTCTGTACATGCTTTTTATCTCTGATAAAAACAATCAGACAGGATTTCTATACCAGAAGGCTAGTATCAGAGAGTCCCAAATGGACAGCGGGAAATGTTTGTGGGGAAATGTCTCAGTCTTGCTCTGCTTTGGCAATTCTGTTTCCCTCCCTCCCCTTCCCCAACTCTTGCCCGTGTGGAAAAACATAAAAGTATTAAAGCTCATCGATAGGGAGATGAGGACACTCGCACTAGGAAACATTTTCAACTTCTTTGTGCCCTCTTCCAGGGCTCATAGCTGGTATAACCTAAAGGCCATCATTCAGTTTGTTCAGAGTTGGACTGAGAGCACAAAGAGTTCCTTAGCAGTTTTCAGCTCAGACTTGGACTGAGAGCACAAAGAGTTGTTCCTTAGCAGTTGTCACTGACATTAGACACAAAGGGAATGGGCTCCCTGGGGTTATATATCACCATATCTCACACCCCACATCTTATGTCAGGGCAGCCAAAATGCATGAATTGGCTGCCCCTTCGGAGTGAAGAGCACACAACATTCTAAGAGCCCAGCTTCTTGGACCACAAAGTTCTTTAAATTAGCATGGGCATGTGGATGAATGCCCTAGATTGTCACTCGTTTTATTTCAAACCATATAGTGAAGTCCAGTCACAGCTCTCTTTATCAACAATGGAAAGAGCCCAAATGTCCATCAACTGATGAATGGATAAAAAAGATGTGGTTTATATATACAATGGAATACCACTTAGCACTGAGAAAGAATGAAATCATGTCATTTGCAGCAACGTGGATAGAACTGGTGGGTAATATGCTAAATGAAATAAGTCAGTCAGAGAAAGACAGATATCATATGTTTTTGCTCATATGTGGAATTTGAGAAACTTAGCAGAAGACCATGGGGGAAAGGAGGGGGAAAAATAATTTCAAACAGGGAAGGCAAGTAATAAGAGACTCTTAAATACAGAGAACAAACTGAGGGTTGATGGGGGTAAGGCAGGGGAGAGGGGAAAGCAGGTGATGGGCATTGAGGAGGGCACTTGTTGGGATGAGCACTGGGGGTTGTAAGTGATGAATCATGAGAATCTACTCCCAAAGCCAAGAGCACACTGTATACACTGTATTTAGCTAACTTGACAATAAATTATATTAAAAAACAATAATAATAAATAAATTTTGTGGGGATAAATGAAAATGGAAAATGTTTTCTGCTCTTGTTGCCTTTAAGAATATACATATATTTATATTCAGGTGTGTGTGAGTGTGTGTGTGTGTGTGTGTGTGTGTGTACACATACACACATGCATATATACATACATGTACATATATACACAAATATATGTACATATGTATATAATATAACATACATATATATACATAACATACACACATACGCTAGCCTCTACCGAAAGTTGGAGTCTCTTCACCTTTCCCTTAAAGCTGGGTGGGCCTTTCTAGCTGTCTCAGTGAGTAGAATGCAGCAGACACCAGTGAATCCCTTTCTTAGGGCTGCCACAGCAAAGTATCTGGGTGAATTAAACAACAGAAATGTATCCTCTTACAGTTCTCAAGCATAGAATTCTGAAATCAAGACATCATCAAGATTCATTCCTTTTGGAGAGCTCTGAGGGAAAGTCTGTTCCAAGTCCCTTTCCTAGCTTCTGGTAATTGCCAGAAAACCTTGGCATTCTTGGTTTGCGGATGCATCATTCCAATCTCTGCTTCCATTGTCACATGGCATTCTTCCTTGTGTGTGTCCATGTCCAAATTTTCTTCTTTTTCTAAGACACCAGTCATTGGATGAGGGCTTACCCTAATCCAATATGGCCCCATCTTAATTTGAGTAAGACCCAATTTTTAAAGAAAATGGTACACATTCATAGGTACCGGGGGGTTAGAACTTAAACATGTCTTTTGAGGGGACACAGTTCAACCCACAAGAGTGAGGTTAAGTCATTTCCAAGTTGAAGTTATGAGAGGCAATCCAACCTCTGTCTGGATTTTTCTCTCTAAGGGTACTCACCTTTGTAACCCAACTACCATTTTGTGAGGGAAGCCCCAGACACAAGAAGAGGCCACATTTGGGTGTTCTGGCCAACAGCCCTGGCTAAGATTCCAATTATAGAATCACCAGTCATGTAAACTGAAAAGGCCTTCAGATGACTCTAATTCCAGGCTTTGAGCTGTGCTAGCTCTTACTGAGATGAACTGTCTGTGCTGATCCCTGTCCAAACTGCAGATTCATGAGCAAAATAGATGTCGTTGGTCTTTTAATACGTTAAGTTTTTGTTGTTGTTGTTAATCCATTAAGTTTTAGGTGGATTACTGGAACATCATCCAATGTCCATGGCCCTACCCGAAGCATCTGAGTCTTCTGTGCTAAGATGAAACTCTGTAATGAGAATGTGGCCTTGGGATCTGGCTGTGGGTTTATTTTGGGTTCAACAACCTTCTCTCAGGACACAGGTGAAGCAGGTTGACTAGGTAGATAGACATTATCTGTTTCAGCCTGGCTTAAATAAAATGTAGCCACGTGTTTAAAGTTTTCATTACTGACTTTGCTAGTGAGGCATCTGTCCCACTCTCTGGAGTTCTAATCAGTGGCATGGAAGCGTAGCTCTGACACCTAACTGGTTGTGTGATTTGAGCCAAATTACTTTAAACTCTTCAAGCTTTAGTGTCCTCATCTGTAAAATGGGCATAATGATATCCACCTCTTTTATATAAGCTTGTAGCTCAATATCTGGCCCATTGTAAGTATTCAATAAGGAAAAAGTGATTATTTTGATTGAAAGATGAAATGTTTAAAGTTTTTTTCTATGCAAGATAATCTTGTTGGATGTTGTACAAATTTGTAGGACATATCCATAGTTAGTAACCAACTGTAAGACTATACTACTTTGAAATCACAATTCTTTAGGATCAAATAAGGGACAGTAAATATTTATTACAGCAATATAGTTTTTGTTGCTACAACTCACAAGGATATATTTATTAAGATTGGTGGCACTAAGCCAAGAGTAACTATTAAATTGACAAGTTGAAAAGAGTTTTCTTTTTTTCACTAGCTTCAGTCCCCTTATAAAAAAGAGGCGGGGGTGGGGTGGGGGGAAGGCCTACATCAAATGCTTGGGAAATTCTAACACTCTGTGCTCCTTTTTAGTCAATCTCTGTTTTCTGATGGAAAGATTTATCCTCTCTATTTGAAACACACGTGACATGAGACTTTGTGAATTTTGCTGTGAATTTTGAGTTTGAAAGCTATAGGATTAGCTAGGTTTTGGGGGAGCACTTAATTGGTCCTGGAATCTCCAGTGGGAGCCAAAGCTTAATGCTTCCAAGCCATGCTGTTTTTATATGTGAGATTCTAGTCTGGTAATTTTTATTCATCCTTTTGTATATGCCAGGGACTTGGACATTTTATGAATTGCAAAATAAATATGAATTTCATCCACATAGCTCCTGGCAGAAAAGTTTCTTTCAACAAAGTCTATTTAGTTTTGTTTGTTTTATTCTCATACTTACCAGTGCATACTAAAGGGAATAATCCATTCTTATTTATATTACTCTCCTTTTTTAGAGATCCTTTCTACTTTTCACAAACTTGGGCTTTACTGGTAAATGACTTTTTGTCCCTGCATTCCATGGAAGGCTTACAGACCCTGAATGATAAGTGGAAAGTAATCAAAACCTGAACTTGCAAATCTGTGCACTTGAAAATGTGTAGCCAGAGTCAGTTCTTTGTCTGGAGTCTTGATTCTGTTGCTAGGTGGCAATGTTCCCTTAACAAAACGGCGGTTAATGAGTCTGCAGTCAGATCCCTTTCTGAAACAGAAAGGAAAACACGGTCTTATTCCTTCTTCATTAGCAATTTTTCAACCAGGTTTCCTGGTTTTAGCCCACAAAGAGGCACCGGGGCTGTCAGAAATTGCCAGGCTGGAATGATCAAAACAAAATTTCTTCCTGCTACCCACTGTACCTTGCAAAACTGGGCAGCCTATGGTATAAAGCACATGGTTGTTTCCAGTAACTGTAAAAATCCACTGTAGGCAGGGATCAGAGCTGTCCCAGGCCCTAGTAAACAAGTGATATAATCTCACTTGTCCAATGACTGGTAGTAGGTATAGTATTAAGTTTACAAAAGAGCTCTAGCATTGGTTATGAAACATCTGTGGATGGTGTGCCTAAGAATCACTGAAGGTTCATTTTAAAAAAGGAGTCAATTTCACAATACAAGATAGGGTTGCCAGATCTAGAAAATAAAAATACAGGAAGACCAGTTATATGTGAAATTCAGATGAACAATGATTTTTTTTTAAAAGTCAGGTTTATTGAAGTGTAATTTACATATAATAAAATTCACCCATTTTAGGTAAACAGTTCTAGAAATTTTTACACATATACATCATGTAACTACTACCACACTCAAGGTACACAATAGTTTCATCACCCCCCAAAGTTCCACTGTGCTCCCTTTTAGTCAATCCCTCACTTACCCTCCACCCCTGACAACCACTGATCAGATTTCAGTCTTTGTAAGCTTACCTCTAGAAACAACACAGTGTAAGTGGAATCATACAATATGTATTTTTGTGTCTGGCTTCTTTCATGTAGCCCAATGCTTTTCAGATTCATCCATCTGGTTGTAGGTAACACTGATGGAATTGTTTTATTTTATTTTATTTTATTTTATTTTAGTATGACCCATGGAATAATTGGGTCTCACTTATAATAAAAGAGTACCTGTTTTTTATTTGAAAATTTCTCAATCATTGGGCCGGGAGTGGAACTTGGAACCTGCATCTTAACAAAAATCCCTACTGTTTCCCATGCAGGTGATACACTTTCAAACAGTGAGGATCTGAGGCAGTCGGGTCATGAATCTCCTTGAGATTATGCTTGATTCATTCAAGTCTTTTACCAGAAAAATATTCATGGAAACTCAGTACTTCTCACACAATTCAGGAGGTTGCAGGATTGACCAAAGCTCATCAACTTCATGAACTCCAGAGTGAGAACTGGAGAGTTATCATGTCATGTACTTTACTGGAAAGCTCAAGTCTTCCCCAGAAGTGAGAGGAACACAAGCTTGTTTTCGTTTCTCCTGCTGTTTCTACTCGTCATCTTTCCCAGTGCTTCTCAGAGCAAGGGGATTTTTCTTTTTTGTCTTTCCATAAGCTATAAGGCCTTTCCATTACTATTTAAATGTTGGTTTTATTAAAGCAAAAGTGGATTACCTATCCACATTTACCTATCACAAAAGCCATACATAGTGAAACAAAAAGCTAAAATTGCAAAGAAAATTAGAAAATGCAAAATAGTAATGCATGGTCTTCCCACCCAAAGAGGTAGCAAGGTAATAATTTTATTGAATTGTCTACATTTTTTTTTCATAGCTGTGATAATAATGTAATGATGCCTGGGTCCTACTCCAAATATTCTGATTTACTTGGTATGGGGTGTGTTCTGTACTCCGCGTTTTTCAAAGGCTTCTTCAGTGATTGGAACATGCAGCCGAGTTTGAGAGCCACGGCTCCAGGCATTTGTCATGGATTTGCTCTCCAGATTCTTTCTATATTCTCGGTTGGTTGGCCTTGCAGAATGGGTCGTAGAACCCACTGGGAATCAGTTATTATCACAACTGTGCATCCACACAAAAGGGAGAAATCTAATTACTAGCTCATGCTGGAGGGATGTCTACAACTGGCCATTCATGATGAAGAATAAGGGAGCCCAGCTTGAAGAAATAAGATTAGATCTGAATGGGAGAAAATTATATGCTGGAATTATTAGATTTCACCAGAAACCCCTGGAGTGGCCTGAATTCCTGTGATTAGTGAGAGGTAATCAGGGCTGAAGAAGAAAAGCAGACAATGACTGCAACGCTCCAAGAGGAAGATGTAATAATACAGTTAAGACTCCAGGCACAAGACAGACCCAAGTCCCTGGAAGTGGTATAGGCACGCCCCAGTGACTTGCAATCCTATCTCCAACAAGCAAATATGTCAGATAGGGGTATCCTTACAAGGAGAGCCTCACCGCTCCCCTAGTCCCACGCTTTCCCAAGGCTGGCATAGGAGACTCCAGTTTGCTTTCTGGGTGTTAAGAGTTATTGCAAGAGAAACCGCTGTGTAAGTCCAAACACCAGTCCCCTAGTGTTCTCTAATCCAAGTTGCAAGGGTGTTTAAATTCAGTGGCAACCTTTAGGTTGGCCCTGAACAATGGGAAAGGGATTGAAAGAGTCTTGAGGTTTATTTTATGAGAGGTCTCAAGATTGTAACCCTCGAGAGCTCCATAATCACAAGGACTTGTCCTCATCCTTAGACACCCTGGAGGGAAACACTGGAAAGATCAGGGGCCTTCTCAATGCTTCTCACGCATCAAAACAAACATGCTAGTTCTTATACTGATGGTGGAAGAAATGGGTCAGGGGGCTCAGGATGAAGATTTTTTAAATTACTGAAGTGTAGTTGACATACAATATTGTATTAGATTCAAGTGTACAACACATAAATTCAAGATTTATGTAGACTGTGATGCAATCACCGTGGTAAACTGACTATCCTCTCTATTCAAAGTTGTTACGATATTATTAACTATATTTTCTGTGCTGTACATTGTACCCCTGTGTCTTATTTATTTTATTTTAAATATTTTTTAATTTTTTAATTTTTAAAATGTTTATTTATTTTTACTAGTCTCTACACCCAACGTGGAGCTCAAACCCACAACCCCAAGTTCAAGAGTCACATGCTCTTCCAACTGAGCCAGCCAGGAGCCCCTTATTTATTTTATAACTGGAAGTTTAAAAAAAATATTTATTTATTTTAAGAGAGAGAGAGAGCAAGTGGAGGAGGGGCAGAAAGTGAGAGAATCCCAAGCAGGCTGTGTGCTGTGCTATCAGCAAGGAGCCCGACACAGGGCTTGAACTCACAAACTGTGAGATCGTGACCTGACCTGAAATGAAGAGTTGTATGCTTAACTGACTAAGTGACCCAGGCGCCCTTATAATTGGAAGTTTGTACTTTTTAATCCCCTTCCCCCATTTCACCCATCTTCCTCCCCTCCTCCCCTCTGGCAACCACCAGACTTTTCTCTATATATGAGTGTCTTTCTGTTTTGTTTTACTTATTTGTTTGTCTTGTTTTTTTTTTTTTAGATTCCACATATAAGTGAAATCATATGGTATATGTCTTTCTCTGCCTGAATTATTTCACTTAGCATAACACCCTCTAGGCCCATCCATGTTGTTGCAAATGGCCAGATCTTATTCTGTTTATGGCTGACATAAAGTATTCCATTATATATATATACATACCATATCTTCTTTTTCCATTCATCTATCAATGGACACTTAGAATGTTTCCCTATCTTGGCTATTGTACATAATGCTGCAATTAATATGGGGCTGCATATATCTTTTTCAAATTAGTGTTTTCTTCCTTTGGATAGATATCCAGAAGTGTCATTGCTAGATTTTATGGTAGTTCTATTTTTAATTTTTTGAGGAATCTCTGTACTCTTTTCCATAGCATCTGCACCATTTTGCATTCCTACCAACAGTAAACGAGGGTTCCCTTTTCTCCACATTCTTGCCAACACTTTTTATTTGTTGTCTTTTTTGATAATAGCCATTCTAAAAGGTGATATCTCATTGTGGTTTTGATGGGATGGTGAACCATCCATGCACATCCCATTGCAGTTGTTGCAGACATCATGTAATATAATTTACTATAAAATTATGGTAGTTAGCAGACCAGCTGCCGGATATTGTTATTTATTAATAAAGCAGCACATTAATTACCAGAACATATTATTTTGTATTTTGACAACTGTATTTCAATGTTATTGGAATTCTTTGTAATACGATGTATTTTATGTATTTGCAAACATGAACAGGGCTTCATTTTGTATCATTTTGACTTGTGATTCTTGTCACTTCTGTTCTTTAGTTCAGAGGTAATTTAGGAATCAGGAGGTGAAAACTAGGGAAATAGAGAAATGTACCTTGCTATAGCTTACATTCTTTTATTCTACACTTTATTTCCTTTGTTCCCAGGGTATTTTTTTTTTATTGGATAGTATGATTTACATATGCTAATTTGCTTTCTATAAGAGCTACATTTGAATTACCTTTCCCAGTGAATAATTATTTGCTTCCCAATGGGAGGCTAGGATGACTCCTGCTGGTTCTATTGCCGAATCAATGATAAGGTACATTAATGAGTCTCAGAATCACTCCCACGAGACTGTTTTCCTCTCTGTGCTCTATCCCGTTGATGTGGCCTCTCCTTTTCACAGTATTGGAAATTCACTCATGATACTTATTAGCTTATTCTGTATGTCTTCAGATCACAGGTGGAGATGGGACTTTCCAAACCATCTCATATTCAAAGTTCCAAAATCAATAGCATAAGCCCAGAGATGGTTTATGTACCAGCACTGCCCCCCCCACCTCCTCGCCACTGATATTTTAGGAATAAATGTCAGGAGTAGAAATGGAAATTATCTATTCCCGGAGGCCTAATCGTAAACATTCTCAGGGCTATTTTTATGGGAGAATGTGCTGTAACACTGTTCCTGAACTCTTTTCTCAGAAGGACACAAGCCAGATTGGCACCTCAGAGCCTTTGTTTTATCAGACATAACAGTAAAGGAAACTTACGTTAAATACTAGTGAAAGTTAACGTTCAAAACAAATAATGAAATGTATTTGTTTATGTGCATGTTAACATCTCCCAATATAATGAAGAAAATTGTATTTTTATCGTATGCTTTTGTGTGTCTTATGTAATTCTCTACTATTTGTCCTGGTATGATACAAGGTTAGCCCTTTTCATATTTAACACCTTGATGAAATATCTTAGAGACAAAAGAAAGGGTGCAGGGTGGATTAGTATGAAATGCTGTGTAGGTAGTTACTTACCTCTCTATTCCCTTCATCTTTTCTTGGGTTAGGGACCTTAGAGGAAGCTCCAGCTGTATCCTTTCAGCTGTTGGCATTAGCTGTAAGAGAGGAGGATGATAGCAAGGCCAGGGTAGGAGATTTCTTGTAGAGAACACTTTCCTGCTTATTTTTTTAAAAATGATAAGTCTTCTGTATATATTTTGCACCTACTTTTATAGATGTGATGCTATTTATTTTTGTTGTAATGATGCATTAGGTTTATGTATGCATACATATTAAAATCCTTCTAATGGAGAAGGATCATGGTGAGGGAGTGTTTTCCATAATCTGTCTCTTTCTCTCTCTTTTTTAACAAAAAGGGCACAAAACAGTTTTGTTCTCAAACATTTATTAAAACAACTTTTTGCACAGGGTTCTGTTTGAGCAAATCAACTCATCTTACACTCTAACAGATAATAATATTGTGGAGAAGCATAAACACAATTGAATATGTCAGTGCATATCTCTGTGAAAGGCAGTGTGCTGTGTACTGCAGGGTTTTCAAGGACAGTCTCTGCCTTCATAACCTTCGAATCTTATAATGGGGAGGAGATAAGTGCATACACAAAGCACAAAGCAGAGAGGCAAAATGCTAGAGGAGATATAGCTAAAGAACTTTTGGAGTTCTAAGGGAGATGAATATCAGGTTCCAGGCCTCACCCACAGAAACTTACTTAGAACATTTGCCATATGGCCCCCGAATCTGTGATAGGCATTTCAGAGCATCTGATGCAGGTGGTCCCCAGACTGCATTTTGAGAAAGACCGATCTAGTGGTCTTTCAAACAATACATCTTTCCCTTTTCTTTTGCATAGCTTCTTCTTGTTCAGTTTAAGTACTCTACTGCGTTAGCACATTGCAATATTATCCAGAATATAGCGCTTACTCACTGTGAGAGCAAAAGCTCTGTGCCACACCTTCTGCTAAATGGCTACGAGGTCCACAGTCTCTTATCTGCAAGTGTATTGGATAAATGCGTTCCAGACTTCAGAATGTTTCATATAAAGGTTCTAAACAATCCATTTCTAATAAAACTGTTAGCTTACATTCAGCATCAAAACTCTACAGGACCCATGACCTCTCCCTCCTCCTCCCATTGGGACTGTACCCTCAGCACTCAAAATCTCCCCACACTGCTTCTGAGAAGTTCCATGTTTTTCTGAAATAATCTACCAATTTATTTTAGATCAAGTTTTATCAAATTATCAAATTCTATCAAATGTTATTATCATACTTCTATTGTTACATTATGTTTCTATTTTCATTGATGTCAAAACATTGGTATTAGGCCACTCAAACTTAGTATCAACAATTTTTTAGTATCATTTTTATTCACTATTGCTTTTTTAATTTGATATATTCCTCTTTCTTGGGTTATACCTTATTATTTCTGGAATACATTCTTGCTCAATTCTGAATAAAGGACTTTATGGGTGATAAGTTTTTTTTTAATTTTTTTTTTAACGTTTTTTTTTGTTTGTTTGTTTTTGAGACAGGGAGAGACAGAGCATGAACTGGGGAGGGTCAGAGAGAGGGAGACACAGAATCTGAAGCAGGCTCCAGGCTCTGAGCTGTCAGCATAGAGCCCCACGCGGGGCTAGAACTCACGGACCGTGAGATCATGACCTGAGCCAAAGTCAGCCGCTTAACCGACCGAGCCACCCAGGCGCCCCATGGGTGATAAGTTTTATAGAAAATATTTCTTCTGCCCTCAGCCTTCAATACTGGTTTTGAGTGATACGGAACTCTAGGGCAAAATTTCCTGCAGAAATGGAAAGACATTATTGCTTCACCCTCTGGTGTTCTGCATTTCAAATGAGAATTTTGAAGTCAATCTGATTCTTGACCTATTGTAATTTTTTAGTGTCTGGATAATTTAGTATTTTCATCTAATACTTGAAATTTTACTAGGACTATGGTAGGTATTTTAATAATTGTTTTTCTTGATCGCCATTTGGTAAGGCAGATTCTAATCAAATGGATGCTCAATGTTTTTTGTTTTTTTAACACAGGGAGATATTTCCGTTTTTCGATTTTCTTCATTCCATTGTCCTGAATCTGAGACCTTAGAGCCCCCATGTCTCTTATCTTTTCTTCTTTTTTCTCTTTTATGTATTCTCTGCAAGAATAAGGTGATTAATATTCCAGCTCACTAATTCTATCTTTTTTAAAAAATTTTTTTAAATGTTCTATTTATTCTTGAGAGAGAGAGAGAGAGAGACAGAGCATGAGCGAGGGAGGAGCAGAGAGAGAGAGGGACACACAATCTGAAGCAGACTCCAGGCTCTGAGCTGTCCACACAGAGCCCGACGTGGGGCTCGAACTCATGAACAGGGAGATCATGACTTGAGCTGAAGTCGGATGCTCAACTGACTGAGCCTCCCAGGCACCCCACTAATTCTGTCTTCAGTAGGGTCCATCCTACTATTTAGCCTTCCATTGAGCTTAGTTTTGTGTTTCTGGAATTATGTTTTTAATTTCCCAAATTCCTGAATGCTTGTTTTTCACAGCAGCCTTTTCCCCCCTTAATATCCTATCAAATTTCTCTCAGGTTAGCAAGTATATTCTTCTTCTGTTCTTTGTATTAACTCTGTTTCTATGAGGACTAGTTCTGTTTGCTGAGTTTAATTAATTTTTCCGTGAGCAAGTATTTCTTTTAATTCAAACAGTTTCTGAGCTGGGCATATTTCAGGGTTCTCCTGTAATATTCCCTTTTTTCTTATATGAAGTTGAGAGTTCAGCTCTGTTGGGTTTTGCCATTAGTTTATTTCCTCTGTTTTGTATTTTCTAGAAATACCAAAGGATATTGAACTATGATGGCATACCTTCAGGCTTGCCATACACAGGTGTGTTTATGGTTGTGTATGGTTTTTGCCATTAATATAGAGTTATTTTGTTTCCCATTTGGTTATTTCTTCTTGTACATATTTGGTCTGAAATCTCACAAGGAGGAGCGGTGAGTGGTAAATAATTAGGGCAGGATTGTTATTATCATAATAGCATATGACCTTTTTCACCAAACAGGTACATATTGACATCCAGTGTGGGCTCATGTGGATATCTACCTAAGAACTGGTAATTGGACCAAGTACTATTTAGGGAGACTGAGTCTCCTGGTGTACCTATGAGAACTGACACTGTCACTTGAGTTAATGTCAGATTATTAGGAAAAGAGGTGCTTTGTGGGGTCAGAAGATGGTCATCTCAAGATAGGGAGTGCTTCAGTATACTGTTTTAGGTATTTTAGGTGTTTTAGGTACTGGTAGGTACAGTAATTTTTTTTTTTTTTTTTGTCACAAGAGCTGTTTTTCCCTTTGTTGTGTTATTCAGCCATTACTGTAGCCAGTATTTTAAACTGTAAAAGCTATTTAATTCCTGAAGATTTGGGAACACTAATGTCTGAAACATTTGGGATTTGAATTCTTAGTGCTTGGCATGGGTAGGTGGCACTAGGATGGTAATTCCAAATCTCATTTCTCTTCATTTCAAAGAGGATGCAAGGAAAAGAAAATCACTGTGGAATTCAGCTTTGGATTCATGTGGGTCATTCTCAGGTCCTGGAATTCACTACCTTGGCCCCTCACCATCGGGGTCTCTACCAGCCCATTCCCTCATGCTGGTTCCAACTTGTTCATTTCATAAGCTCAAATCATAGATATGAGTCAAGCTTGTGAGTTCAGCTGTGGTGGGGTCAGGGTAAGGGTTGGCATGGAGGGTTTTTTTGTTTTAAGCAGATGTTTAAATGGAAACCGTTACTAGTCAGGTTGATGTAGAGAAAAAAATTCAATGATATTGTTAAAATTCTAAGGACTAGAAAGGAATTTAAAAGCTTGTGCCCAAACACTATGCCTTTAGGACTCAGGTTTGCTTCAAAAGTTAAAAAGGAATGTGATAATCTCATAAATTAGGTGTTGGTCTTAGAAGAGGAAGAATATAAAACACATCTTTGATTTTCTTTCTGCCATTTTCTTTGCCTACCCACCTTTTCCAAGAAAACATTAAGTCTCTGCTGTGTTCTTTGACTGCCAACACAACTGTGGTCCGGATTATACCATATGCTGGGATCTAGAGAAATAACTTTGCTTGGATAGAAACTACTGTCACGACTTGGTATTCGTTTGTATTCTTGGGTGTAGCACCCATTGATGTTTTTATGTGTTCTGCTAATCAGTATGAACTTGAGAAAACCAGAGCAGTGAGATAAGTCAGTTTGCATTAACCTAATTTTAGAGGGTTTGAGAGAGCTTCACCCATCTAAGTGGAAGATGTTCTAGGCCATAGCTGCAAACAAAGGAATTAGGACTCCATGTGAGTGAAGCAATTCTAACTGGGAGTGAACAAAATAAGAAATTAGGATGGTGAGAAAAATGAACTGTAAGTTCTTTCAGATTTTAATTTCACTAGAGGGAGAGGGATTTTGTTTTAGGACTTCCATTTCACTCTAATGAATTAAGTGGGAGAATGAAAAATATGAATTTGTTTACATTTAGGGCCAATTTTTTTTTTTCAACGTTTATTTATTTTTGGGACAGAGAGAGACAGAGCATGAATGGGGGAGGGGCAGAGAGAGAGGGAGACACAGAATCGGAAACAGGCTCCAGGCTCTGAGCCATCAGCCCAGAGCCTGACGCGGGGCTCGAACTCCCGGACCGCAAGATCGTGACCTGGCTGAAGTTGTACGCTAAACCGACTGGCCACCCAGGCGCCCCAAGGGCCAATTTTTTATAGTCATTCAGTCTTTTATTCATTCTGTAATCATTTATTGAGCACATATTTGTTTCCATAGTCAAAGATTCCTGTAACTCATGGGGCTTACAGCCTACAGCAGATCAGGTAGTAGTATTGCCCTGTTGTTGCTCTGGCCATGTCCCCTGACTTTATCGCCTTAGTTCACATCATCCAACTACCTACTGCCAGACCTGCTTTTTTTTTTTTTTTTTTTTTGCTTCAGAAATTTCTCTGACCATAAGTTGTACAGACTTGTATTCCTCAAAGTTTCCTAACACAATCATTACCTTGAATCTGGGAGGGCTCTGTGACTGCTTTGACCAATAGAATATAGCAGGGGTAAGTCTGTAATATCTGGGCCCAGGCCAGAAGAGATTGCCAGCTTGCACTTCTTATCCCTTGGAACATTTGCTCTTAGAATCTAGACCCCATGCTGTGCGAAAGTCCAAGGAGCCTCAGAGAGAGACCAATGTGGAAAGGACCCAGTGCCAAATTGTAGTATCCAGCCATGAGAGTGAACTAGGAAGAGGATCCTTCAGCCTTAGCGTGATGCCGTGTAGAGCAGGATTGAACTCTCCGCCGAGCCTAGCCTGTATTGCAGATTGACAAGCAAAATGCACTATGTAGTTGTTTTAAATCTCTAAATTTGGGGAGTTTTTTAATTGAAATATAATTAACATACAATCTTATATTAGTTTCAGTCATACAGCATGTTTATTCAACAATTCTAATAATTACTTAGTGCTAACCATGATAACTGTAGTCACCATCCATCACCATAGTGTTAATACAATATTATTAACTGTATTCTGTATGCTGTAATTTTTATCTCTGTGACTTATTTAATTTACGACTGGATGTTTCTACTTCTTAATCCCCTTTCTCTATTTCACCCATCCTCCCACTCATCTATTCTCTGGCAACCACCAGTTCTCTTCATTTGAGAGTCTGTTTTTTGCTTCTTTGTTTATTTACATGTTTTGTTTTTTAGATTCCACTATAACTGAAATTATATGGTATTTGTCTTTGTTTTATTTCACTTAGCAAAATACCCTCTAGGTCTATCCATATCATTGCAAATGGCAAGATCTCATACTTTTTTTATGGCTGAGTAATATTGCATTATCTACCTGTGTATCTATCTATTTACCTCTCTATGTCTTTTTTATCCATTCATCTGTGGTGTGCACTTGGACTGCTTCCATATCCAGGCTACTGTCAATAATGCTACTATAAACATACGGGTACCTAGTCTTTTTGAATTAGCATTTTTGTTTTTTGGGGTAAATACCCAGTAGTGGAATTACTGGATTGTATGGTATTTCTATTTCTAATTTTTTAGAGGAACCTCCATACTGTTTTCCACAGTGACTGCACCAATGTTCATTTCTGTCAGCAGCACCCAAGAGTTAGTTTTTCTCTACATCTTTGTCAACACTTGTTATTTTCTGTCTTTTTGATTCTAGCCATTCTGACAGGTGTTAGGTGATGTCTCATTGTGGTTTGGGTTTGTATTTCCCTAATGACTAGTGATGTTGAGCCTCTTTTCATGTGTCTGTTGGCTATCTATACTTGTCTTCTTTGGAAAAAAGTCTGTTTAGTTCCTCTGCCCATTTTTTAAATTGGATTATTTGTTTCTGATTATTGATTTGTATAAGTTCTTTATATATTTTAGATATTAATCCCTTATTAGATATAACATTTGCAAATATTTTTTACCATTCAATAGGTTGCCTTTTTATTTTGTTCATGGTTTTCTTTGCTGTGTAAAAGACTAATCCCTTATTAGATATAACATTTGCAAATATTTTTTACGATTCAATAGGTTGCCTTTTTATTTTGTTCATGGTTTTCTTTGCTGTGTAAAAGACTTTTTGGTGTAGTCCCAATAATTTAATTTCGTTTTTGTTTCCCTTCCCTGCAGGGATATATCTAGAAAAATGTTGCTAAGGCTGACGTCAAAGAGATTGCTCTCTATGTTTTCTTCTAGGAATTTTATGGTTTCAGGTCTCATGTATAGGTATTTTTTTAATGTTTATTTATTTATTTTTGAGAGAGAGAGAGAGAGAGAGCAAGCGAGAGTGCAAGCAGGGGGTGGTGGGGGCAGAGAGAGAGAGAGGGAGACATAGAATTCTAAGCAGTCTCCAGGCTCCAAGCTATCATCACAGAGTCCTACATGGGGCTCGAAGCCAGGAACCATGAGATCGTGACCTAAGCTGAAGCTGGATGCCACCCAGACACCCCTCACATTTAGGTCTTTAATCTATTTTGAGTTTGTTTTGTGTATGGTGTGAGAAAGTGGTCCAGTTCCATTCTTTTGCATGTATCTTTCTAGTTTTCCCAGCACCATTTATTGAAGAGACTGTGTTCTCCCCCAATGTATATTCTTGCCTCCTTTGTTGTAGATCAATTGACCATATAAGTGTGGGCTTATTTCTGGGCTCCCTATTCTGTTCTGTTGATCTATGTGTCAGTTTTTGTGCTGGTACCATACTGCTTTTATTATTACAGCTTTGTAGTATATATTGAAATCTGGGACTGTAATACCTCCAGCTTTGTTCTTTCCCAAGAATACTCTGGCTATTCAGGGTCTTTTGTGGTACCATGCAAATTTTAATATTATTTGTTCTAGTTCTGTGAACAAATACTATTGGTATTTTTATATGAGTGAGTAATATTGAATCTGCAGATTGCTTTGAGTAGTATGGGCATTTTAACAATATGAATTCTTCCAATTCATGAGCGTGGAATATGTTTCCATTTGTTTGTGTTGCCTTCAATTTCTTTCTTCAGTGTTTTATAGTTTTTAGAGTACAGATCTTTCACCTCTTCAGTTAAGTTTATTTTTAGGGCATTTTATTCTTTTTGCTGCAATTATAAATGGAATTTTTTCTTAATTTCTCTTTCTGCTACTTCATAATTAATGTATAGAAATGCAACTGATTTCTGTATATTCATTTTGTATCCTGCAACTTTACTGAATTCATTTATTCTAATTGATTTTGATGGAATATTTAGCATTTTCTATGTATAGAAATACATTGTGCAAATACTGACAGTTTTATGTCTTCCATTCCAATTTGGGTGTCTTTTATTTCTATTTCGTTGTCTGATTGCTGTGGCTAGGAATTTCAGTACTGTGTTGAATACATGTGGTGAGAATGAGCATCCTTGTCTTGTTCCTGATCTTACAGGAGAAGCTCTGTTTTTCACTATTGTGTATGGGTTTGGCTGTGGGGTTTTCATATGGTCTTCATTACGTTGAGGTATGTTCCCTCTGAACTTACTTTGTTGATAGCTTTTATCATGAACAGATGTTGAATCTTGTCAAATGCTTTTTCTGCATCTATTGAGATGGTCATATTTTTATGCTTCATTTTGTCATTGTTGTTAATATTTTGTTAACGCATCTTTCATGATGTCAGTGTATCATATTGATTTGCAAGTATTGAACCATCCTTGCGTCCTTGGAATGTATCCAATTTAATCATGCTGAATGATCCTTTTACTGTATTTTTGAATTTGGTTTGCCAGTATTTTGTTAAGGATTTTTCATTTATGTTTATCAGGGATATTAACCTGTAGGGTTTTGTTTTGTTTTGTTTTTAATGTCTTTGTTTGGTTTTGGTATCAGAGTAATGCTGAGCTCAAAGAATATATTTGGAAGCTTTCCTTTCTTTTCTATTTTTTGGAATAGTGTGAGGAGAATAGGAATTAACTCTTCTTTATTTATTTTTAATTTTTTTCTCTTCAAATTTTTATTTAAGTTCTAGTTAGTTAATAAATCTTCTTTAAGTGTTTGCTAGAATTCATCTGTGAATCCATCTGGTCCTGGACTTTGGTTTTGGGGAATTTTTTGATTATTGATTCAATTTTGTTGCTAGTAATTGGTCTGTTCAGATTTTCTGTTTCTTCCTGATTCAGTTTTGGACGATTGTATGTTTCTAGGAATTCATCTATTTCTTCTAGGTTGTCCAGTTTGGTGGCATATAATCTGTGTAGTAGTCTCTGATAATCCTTTGTATTTCTTTGGGACTGGTTCTTGCTTGCTTTGTTTTATTTCTGATTTTTTTTATTTGGGTCCTCTCTTTTCCTTGATGAGTCTGACTAAAGATTTATCAATCTTGTTTATCTTTTCAAAGAACCAGCTCTTGGTTTCGTTGATCTTTTCTATTGTGTGGGAGGTTTTGTTTTGGTTTGGTTTGGGTTTTTTTGGTCTGTATTTTATTTATTTTTTCTCTGATCTTTATTATTTCCTTCCTTCTACTAACCTTAGCCTTTGTTCATCTTTCTCTAGTTCCTGTAGGTGTACGTTTAGGTTGTTTATTTGAGATTTTTCTTGCTTTTGAGGTGGGCCTATATCATTACAAATTGCTCTCTGACAATTACTTTTACTGTGTTCCAAAGATTTTTGACTTTTCTGCTTTTCTTTCCATTTGTTTCCATGTATCTTTTTGTTTGTTTCCATGTATTTTTTTAATTTCCTCTCTGATTGCTTTGTTTACCCATTGGATGTTTAGTAGCATGTTGTTTAGCCTCCATATGTTTGTGGCATTTTTTTCAGTGTTGTTCTTGTCATTGATTTCTAATTTCATAGTGTTGCAGCTGGAAAAGATGCATGATATTATTTTAATCTTCTTAAATTTATTGAGACTTGTTTCATGGCCTCAGATGTGATCTATCCTGGAGAATATTCCATGTGCACTTGAAAAAAATGTGTATTCTGTTGTTTTTGGGTGGAATGTTCTATATTTATATGTTAAGTCCATCTGGTCTAATGTATCATTCAAAGACACTGTTTCCTTATTGATTTTCTGCCTGGATGATCCTATCCATTGATGTAAGTTGGTGTTGAAGTCCCCTAATATTATTGTATTATTTTCAATTTCTCCCTCTTTGTTTGTTGATCTTTGCTTTATGAATTTTGGTGCTTTAATGTTGAATGCTTAGATATTTACAATTGTTATGTCCTCTTGTTCGATTTTTGGAAGGTTTTTAATGCAGTGATAGATTGCCAGGACACTTACTCTGCATTGAAAGAATTTTTTTTTAATTTTTTTGTCAGCCTTTAACAGGTAAAACCTAAGACCTGAGGTTTAGAGAAAGTATGCATGCCTTGCCCAAGGTTTTACAATTGGTATATTACAGAGTAGGATTTTGAACCCAAACCTGCCAGATTCCAAAGCCCAGGCTTTTTTAAATATACCTTAGTTGCCTCCCTGAGCCAAAAGTTGAACTGAAATGAAATGAAAGAAAAGGAAGCAGTAATAGTAAAGTCAAGATCACAGGAGCATAGTAGATTGCTAAACTGAGGCTGTCTAGTGCTGCTTTTTTGGGAAATGTTTCAAGATTACCATTCTTCCCACCACCACCCTCAGTCCTGGCCCTGCCCATGTTAACTGTCCCTATGACTACCACTACTACTGCTGCTACTGCTGCTGCTGCTGCAGTCCTCACACTTATCACATGCTCTACTTGTCTGCCTCTTGAACTAGGGTGAGTCCTCCCTAGATGTCTTTCACATATGTACTCTTAAGCCTGACTTAGTGCTTGCCTCATAACAGAAATTCAGTAAGTGTTCTTTGGATGGATGGGTGAATTCTGGCATGTATTGTGGATGCACAAAGAACCTTATCAGTTAGGCTAGAGATACAACTATTAGACACATGCTGTCTCTGAACTGGAAAACAGTGTAAACATTATAAATGAAGAGATAATGAGCTCTCCCACTCCACTTATCTCCACCCACACCTGACTCCCCAAGGTAATCCATCTTAATAATCCCATTGCACATCCTCACTCTTTTCTTCGTGTCCATACAAATTGAAACAAACACATAAATGCATTATGTACTTTTTTTAGCTTGTTAGCTTTTACTCAAATGTTGTCTTACATTCCATCTCTGGGCAATTTGTAAACTAGTGTATGGATAAAGAAAACACAGGTTCTAGAGTCAAACTGATTAGGCTTGCGTCACGACTCCTTGTTAATTAGCTCTAGTATCTTTGGTAACCATCTTTGTGCTTGGTTTCCTTGTCCATAAAATAATGTGGGGGAAATAATTGTTCTCATTTTTTAAAATTATAAAATATATAGCACAGAACTGTTGCATAGTAAGCTTTCGATAAATGTCATCTACTATATCCACCATCAATAAATAGGGGTCTAACTCATTTTTAAATAGCTATATTCCATAGAATGGAAATACCAAAAATTCATCTGACCATTCCTAATGATGGCCATTGGTTGTACCCAGTCTTGTTACCACTAAAACATTGCTACAGTAAGCATTTTGGGGAATGAATCTTAGTACTTTTATTTTCATGGAAGAGATTACTCAAAAATGGATTGCTATGTGAGGGCATCTCGGTGGCTTAGTTGAAGCATCCGACTTGGCTCAGGTCATGATGTCACAGTTTGTGAGTTCAAGCCCCGTGTCAGCTCTGTGCTGACATTTCAGAGCCTGGAGCCTGCTTCGTATTCTGTGTCTCCCTCTCTCTAATTAAATAGATCTATACCTGGCATAGGAGGACATATATCCTTCTCCATGCATCTAGGTCTCAGAGATTAACTACTGCAATCCCAGGCTGTTTAGAAATTAACTACTACAGTCCCACTGTCCCAGAGACTGTGGTAGCTATTGTCTATAGCTGGAAATCACATGAACTGCCGAGAGTCATATGTCTGTACCTTTGGTTTGAGGTCCAGATGTCGTGTTTTGATCTGAGATTCTAACTCCTAGTGCTGAGAACTCTGTCTTTTCTAGGCAAGTTTGTTTTAATAGCCATGGAGGTAAGAATGTTGAAGAAAGGCTTAGTTAATGAAGTCATACTAGAGCTATTGATTTCTTCTCCTTAGAAGAGCAGCTATATAAAATTAAAAACACAATAAGAAATAATAGGCCAATCAATCCTCTACAAACTGGGCATACCATATTTTTTCATATCTAATGTGACTCAACTCAACTGATCTTCCACTTGGGAATCTATTGGTAATTCAAATAGCCCTGCATGAAAATGTCTGTGGCTTAGTACAGGAACTGTGTCCAGTGTTTCTTCCGGTGGAATAGGCTATTTCTTTTCTAAATTGAGTTCTTCTTGTTTCCTATTTTTCATTTCCTCTTTCCTTTGTACTTAGACCTCAGACCCTTGGATAGGCTTACAATACTACCCCTGAGATTTAGAAATAGATTACCTTCAAATTGCCATTTCCTTACAACAAAAGCAGCTTTTCTGATTTCTCAGGCACTGCGTACTTCAAAAGTTCCTAAAACAGAATATGCAATATTCCTTGACATGTTCCTGCTTATCACTGATCTTCCTTCCTAACAATTTTTTACAAAATATTTATTACTCCCCTTTTGTGGAAATAAAATGATCTAGCTTCCTTCTGCTATGTTCTAGTGGAAATGAATACCAATAAGCTTCCCAAAATAAACAGGCCTTAGGCACCCATGAACATAAGAAAGCACTCACCCATACAGAGGTATTTGAATCTGTACTCAGCAGCCATTTTTTTTTTTTTTTTTTTTTTTTTTTTTTTTTTTTTGGTCAGTGTGAAAGCAAAACAAAACAAAACAGGCCAAGCCCATTGGCTTTGTGAGTTACTCCCAGCAGCCTTTTGTCAATCTGAAACTGGAGAACTTGACAGTGTAAAGGAAAGTAAGCATTTCTAACAAACTTGTTAACTTCAGTGTTTTCTATGAGAGCCTCCAACAGCAGGCTTCTGACCACATTCTACATCCACATATTTTTTTAACCCACTGATTTTCACTTCTAGTTTCTGGCCTTGGAAACAGAAGGGAGAGAATTTTTATAGCTGTTCAGACTGCTTACCTCAGCCACACGAGCACACCTCCTAAGGACTACTCTCTGAAAACTCTTAGATTAGGTCCCATTTCAGGATGTCTTTGTCTCCAGCTAGTTGTCCAAACTGCACATTTTCTTAGCACCTTTTGAAACACAAACAAATGAGCCACTGAAAATGTTTCTAATGTCTTGCGAAAAGACAAACTCCTACTTATGCAAATTATTCCTATCTTATCTTTTCCTAATTTTCTAGTTTTTCCTGGCCTAGTTGTACAGATCTAAACAGGATGTAGCATTTCACCCACAGGAGGAGTAAAATATCCATATTAAAAGACACTGCCTTGGGGCACCTGGGTGGCTCAGTTGGTGGAGCATCTGACTTCAGCTTGGGTCATGATGTCACACTTTGTGGGTTCGAGCCCCGCATTGGACTCTATGCTGGCAGCTCAGAGCCTGGAGCCTGCTGTCTCCTTCTCTCTCTGCCCCTGCGCTGCTCGCATTCTGTCTCTCTCTCTCTCTTTCTCTCTCTCTCTCTGAAAAACAAATAAAAATTTAAAAAAAAAATTTTTTTTTTAATTTTTTTTTCAACATTTATTTATTTTTGGGACAGAGAGAGACAGAGCATGAACGGGGGAGGGGCAGAGAGAGAGGGAGACACAGAGTCGGAAACAGGCTCCAGGCTCTGAGCCATCAGCCCAGAGCCCGACGCAGGGCTCGAACTCACGGACCGCGAGATCATGACCTGGCTGAAGTCGGACGCTTAACCGACTGCGACACCCAGGCGCCCCCAAAAAAAAAATTTTTTTTAAAGACACTGCCTTTCAAGAAAGTTTAAAAATACCCCTTGAAAATGAAACAAAACAGAAGGCTTAAAATAAAAGGAGGGGCAAAGTTATGTTAGGTGAGGGCTCACAAAAATAAAGCATATGACAATATTTAGAGTTAAAGATACCAGAAGTAAAAAGTAAAGAATTAAACTGAGAAAGGTTTTTGAGAAAAGGTAGAATCCTCCAAGGAGATAAGAGAGTTATAAATCTTTATGCCCCAAGTAACATAGGACCAAAATTCATAAAGGAAATACTAATACAATTGCTGAGAAAATGAAAAATGCATGATGATAGTGTCAAACTGTAACAGCATTCTATCGGATTAATATATCAAGTGGTCAAAATTTAAATAATATACGACTTTGCAAATCTGAATATCCAGTTAGTAAGAATGATTTAATGGATATATTGTTAACAGTATTCCCAATGAACAGAGAATCATGTTTTTCTAATAGCTATGAAAAATATACAGCACTGGACTAACCACTAGGCCACAAATAAAATATCAGTAAATTCTAGAGAAATATATTAGATTATGATTTTTGACCATAATCAAAAACATCTAAAAATTAATATTAAAAGGTAGCTATAAGTGTGTGTGTTTAAGTCACACATACACCCAGAATTAAGAAAGTTTTCTAAGTGAAATTTGGATTAGAGATTTTAAAAAGCTAAAATTACAAATTAATTGAAAATAAGTGATTATGATAAATGCATATACTATCAATAGGATGTAGCCAAAAATATAGACAAAAATACAGAGTTCAGTGTACAAGATCGGGATCAATCCACATGCAAGGAAGGAGACCGCAGGATTGGGCAAAGAGATAAACCAATCGATGGAGTCTTACGGTAGATCTATAGGGTTGGGCTTTTATCCTCTGCCTTGATCAGTCACTGGCTGAGGTAGCTGTCTGTAGCTGAGGACCTAAGAACTGTGACAACAATTCCCCCCTTGAAAGGGGATCTGGGTGGTTCATCCCCATACCCACCACAACCTGATTTTAAAAAATAGTTACTTAGAATTCTTTCTAGTAAAGTTAGGCACGGTGATTGCTAATACTGCTACTATTCATCATAGCAAATCGTGGACAATGCAATACACAGGGGAAAAAAAACTGGCAAGAGGTGTACATATTGGAAAGTAAGAGACAACGCTATTATTTGCTGGCAGTACAGTTGCATACAGAGAAAATGTAAGAAAATTAACAACAGCAAAATAAAACCCTAATATTTGTTTTATAAGATTTGCAGAATCCAAAATCAACAGACAGAACTTAGTAGCTTTTCTAAACATCCACTCTCCCAATTATCATCTGAAAAAAAGAAAAACATTAAGTGGATAATAAACGTTTATAAATAAAATGTTTTGGCAGCTTGATAATCTGAACTAACGTAGACCCCTCACTTGTAACCACAGATACATTGAACTTCTGGAGAAAATACAAATAAAAAATATTAAATACTTTACAGGGCTCAAAACAAAAAAGGACATTCCCCAGAGGGGAGAGCTCAGATGCAACATAGTCTCTCAGGGCTACAGCTTGAAATTGAGCCCCTACCAGCTAGAGGAAACAAAGCACAATGTGAATGACAGTTATAATGACAGTTCTTAATGTGAATGGTGTTCCGCTGGAGGTGTGCAACAAAACATTCTCTTTGAGAAGGGTAAAGTCTGGATAAAACCAGGTCTCTGGAAGAGCTGCCACTTCTGGAAAAGGAAAACTGAAAAAACTATGGTCATTGGTCCTGGGAAGCCAAAAAAAAGCTTGACTCTGTGAGCCTCAAAATAGAAATCAAACATGCCTTTGGTAAGACATCAAAGGTCCACATCTGGACCCTGCATAGGATGGAATAAAAATTTATATTACACATTTAGTGTGGCATTCCCCACATGGAAATACTACTATTAAAAACAGGTCTTAGATTAGTCAAAACTCTTGGGAATCCCAGATGCAGCAAACGTTTAAACAAACCAATAATAAAACCATAGACCACTTTCACAACACTGTATTTACAGAATTCTCCACAGGGAAAAAAAATTCCTAATGAAGGTTTGCTCATTATAAGATAATTACAAGTCGCAATGAGGAAGTGGTCAACTCTGAGAGGCAGCCAGCAGACAATCAGGAGTCTTATGACCCTAAACATGCAAGTAATAAAATAATCTGAACAATTCCTTACAGTAAATACTTATTTAACATTTACCTAGTTAGATTTTTCTAAAGGAATAGATACAATGGAACATATTCTTAATTGTGTACAAAATAGTTATTTTTTCCAATATCTTGCTTGTAGTGGGATGCTACTTCTGTTTAGATTGTAAGCCGCCATGTACTTCAGAGGAGAATGGGTTCCTTCCCAGATGTAGAAGACAAATCATAATTGGTATAAGTCAGTTATGGTAATTTCAACACCTTCTAATTTAGGAAAGATGTGGCAAAATTCTGGTCAATAACGCATGAGGAAAAAATTGCTGTAGGATTTTGGTGGAGTCTTCTTTGATCATATAAAGGGATGTTTGAAGAGGTATCCTTTCTGCCACTGGGCAACCTGCATAAGGATGAGATGCTTGGAGCCACTGCAGCTATTCTGTGACCATAAGAGGAAAAGGTTAAGGACAAAAGCCGAAGAAGATCAAGAGCAGAAAGTTGGAAAGACCCTAGGTCCTTGATATTCCTGATCCGCTGAATTTGACTGCTCTGGAGCTACCCTATCTCTGAATTTTCTATGTTGTCAAATAACTTCTCATAGTTTGAATGATTTTCTTAGTCTTTTGTTATTTATAGTGCAGATCAAAGCAACTGATAAATTATAGTGGGAAAAAAGAGGATCCTATTATTAAAAAAAGAACAAGAACAAGCATGTTTGAACAGAGCCAAATAATTTTCTAGAAATGAAAATGAGCCAACTATTAGACTGTAGTTGTAATTGCAGATTGTAACTATTACCATTACAAACTTATTGAACAGATTAAACAGCAGATTAGACAGAGCGGAAATGACAATTAAATAGAGGATAGATTGGAGAAATCTTGCAAAATGCAGCATAAAACAAAAGAATATGAAAGAGAAGAAAAGCCTCAAAGAATGAAAGATCTAATTCACCTCTAAGTTCTCCAAAGGAAGAGAATAAAGAGCATGATGGATGAATGGCAATATTTACTTAATAATGATGGATAATTTTCAGTAATTGATGAAACATATCAATTCTCAGATGAGAGAAAAAACAATGAATCTTGTGCAGGATAAATAAAAATAATTCCTCAATGGACACATTGAAAGGGAAAAGAAAAGGGGAAAACCTTGATCAAAGAATAAAATGAGATTATCTATATTGAAAAACACAGGGGCACCTGGATGGCTCAGTCCATTAAGTGTCTGACTGTTGAGCTTGGTTCAGGTCATGATCTCATGGTTTGTGAGAGGAAGCCCTGCATCGGGCTCTGTGTTGACAGTGCAAAGACTGCTTGGAATCTCTCTCTCCTCTCTCTCTGTCTCTCCCCCTGCTCTCTCTCTCTCTCTTTCTCTCTCTCTCTCTCTCTCAAAATAAACATATAAAAAATATATAATGAAAGATACAGTGGCCTCCTTCTCAAAGTGGTCTCTCTTTCTGAGTCCATAAACCACTGGCCTTTTTTCAAAACTTTTATTAGAACTCTGATTTTGTTCAAGTATTGGATGGAGATTTCTTGATTAATCAATAAAATCAAAGTCATTTCTAGCCATAATGAGGTACTCTGTGATATATTTTATGTATATATCTATATATCTATATATAGATATATATATATATATCTGTTACTATATATGTAATATAACTGTTTGTATATATGTACATGTATATATTTTAAGAGAATGTTCAGTAGACATCTCAGGACTGATCCCTGAGAGAATGGAAACAAATGAAATCCATAGACACCCTGGATTTCTGCAGACACATCTTCTGCACAATGGTGCAAGGATAGGTAGCTTAAATAGAGCACAGCAGTCTCAATGAGGTGAACAGACAGAGATCAGAATCCAGGGACCCTAAGGTAGCTGGAATTTGTCCAGAAGGCTAATGTGGACAAGAATGCCTATATGTGCCTATAAAGAAGGCAACTTTATATGGAAGAAGATCCAGAAATCTGCACAGCAGACCCCATACATATTGACCAAATACTAACGTGTTCACGAACAGCATTAGTTAACATACAGTGTAGTATTAGTTGCAGGTGTACAATGTAGTGATTCACACTTTCCTACAACACCCAGTGCTCATCATAGCAAGTGCCCTCCTTTCTCCTCATCACCTATTTCACCCATCCCCCCACCTCCCTTCTGGTAACCATCAATCTGTTCTGTATAGTTAAAGGTCTGTTTCTTGGTTTGCCTCCCTCTCTTTTTTCCTTTGATCATTTGGCTTTTTTCTTGAATTCCACATATGAGTGAAATCATATGGTGTTTGTCTTTCCCTTACTTACTTTGCTTAGCATAGTACTCTCTAGCTCCATCCATGTTGTTGCAAAAGGCAAAATTTCATTCTTTTTATGGCTGAATAATATTCCATTATATATTTATATACTACATCTTCTTTATCCATTCACCCAATGATAGACCCTTGGGCTGATTATCGTAAATAACACCACTGTAAACATAGGGGTACATGTATCTCTTTGTATTCTTTGGGTAAATACCCAGTAGTGTGATTGCTGGATCTAGGGTAGTTCTAGTTTTAACTTTTTGAGGAACCTCCATACTGTCTTCCACAGTGGCTACAGCAGTTCATTCCAGTGCATGAATGTTTCTTTTTCTCCACATCGTTGCCAACACCTGTTGTTTCTTGTGTTGTTGATTTTAGCCATTTTGACAGGTGTGAGGTGATATCTCATTGTAGTGTTGATTTGCATTTCCCTGATGACGTGATGTTGAGCATCTTCTCATGTGTCTGTTGGCCATCTGGATGTCTTCTTTGGAGAATAAAGCTAGGGTTTTAAAGGAAAACATGAGAGGATAAATACAGAATACAGGAGAAATGAAAACAAACTGCTTTAAAAAACCTGGAAGTTCTAAAACAAAAAATTTAAAAAAAATAGGGTGCCTGGGTGGCTCAGTTGGTTAAGTGTCCGACTTCAGCTCAGGTCATAATCTCATAGTCTGTGAGTCTGAGCCCTGCATCAGGCTCTGTACTTCGGATTCTGTGTCTCCCTTTCTCTGCCCCTCCCCACTCATGCTCTCTCTTTCTCCTTCAAAAATAAATATTAAAATTTTTTTAAATAAAGAAATTTAAAAAATTGGAAGTTCTAGAACTGAAAACTAGGATAAGAAATAAAAAAAATTTACTGATTGACTGATATATTGCATACTGCAAATGAGAAGATCAGCGAAATGGAAAACTTGGCAATATACACCATCCAAAATAAAGCATTGAGAGAAAAAAAGCTAAAAAGTAAAGGAAGAGAGCCTCAGTGGCCTATGAGCAAATATCAGACATCTAAGATACGTGTAATTAGAGTCCTAAAGGAAAGAGGATACAGAAAAAGCCTTGAAGAAATAATGGTTGAATAATTTTTCAAGTTTGGTGAAAGGATAAACCCATATATCCAAGAAGTTTAATAAACCGCAAGCAAGATCAGCATGAAGTAAACTGTATCAATGCACAGGACAGTCAATTGCTGAAGACCAGTGATAAATGGAAAATCCTAAAAGTAAGTAGGGACAATATCTTGCCTTTTTTTTCCTCTTAATGGTATCTTTGGATGAACAGAAGTTCTTAATTTTAGTTTGGTCCAATAATCAGTGTTTTTATTTATAAACTATAATTTTTACCCAACCTCAAGCTTATGAAAATTTTCTTTTAGAAATATTATAGTTTTACTTTTGAGATCCAGATCATCAGCCCATTTAGAATTGATTTTTTATGTGATGTGATATTAGTGGCTAATATTTTTTTCCACATATATTTTGACTCCTCACTATGGAAAAGTCCACCCTTTGTTGTAAATCATGCGAGTGTATTTGTGTGAGTCTGTTTCATGACTTTCTGTTCTGCTCTACTTGTTTCTATTTGTGTACCACACTTTCTTTTTGATTGCTATAATTTTGTAATCAGTCTTGATATCTGATGGAACAGGGATAGCAGGAGATCATTACAAAACTATTGCAGTAGGACCAGAAGAATTGATGGGGAGGACTGGAAATGGATGATGTAATATTGTCGTCAAGATGCTCCCTTTAAGACTGAGAAATTTATTCCCCCAGATGCTGAAGATGTTGGTACCTGACAACTCTCAATTGAATCCTCTAGAAATTGCCCTTTGTCAAAGCCTGCTGTGCTCAATGTAATACCAGTCCCTAAGGGCAGCTTGCTTCCAATGACAATCAATGCTGAGATCTAAAGTCTAGTCCCCTTGCCTCCAGGTTTGAGGAAAGGACTGTCCCAGTTCCAGAACACCCAAGGCCTTTGTTGCAACTCCATCTCAATTCAGTTCTCCCTCTGCAAATTCTACTCCCTTTATCCTTTGCTATTTTTATTCCAAAAGAATTCCCTAGTAAATTTTCTGCATGTAAATTTCCATCTCAGAATCAGTTCCCAAGGAACTTAACTTAAGCCACAAGGCCAGTATAGAAGAAATAGAGGTGTTCAAGAATGAAAATATAAAAATATATTTGAAGCAGTGCTAGTGTGATTCCCAGATGGATGTGATGTAGGATGTGAGAGAAGGGGAATAGATAAGGTAGATTCCAAATATGAGACTGTGAAATTAAGTAAATGAAGATGCCATTTATCAAGTGGGAGAATAATTGGGGAGAAAAGAATGTATGGATTCTATTTAAGAATTAGATATTGAACATTTTAATATTGAGATACCTATTAGATATGCAAGAGGAATCTCAAAGATGTAGTTGGATAAATAAGTCTGGATATCAGGGAAGAGGTTGGGACAGGCACTACAACATTTAGCATGTTTTGTAGAAGTTTTCAGAAAATTTTAGAAAAGTCTTTCTAAGGCAAACAGCATATTAACAGATTAAAGAAAGAAGAATCTTATGACCATCTTGTTAAGATACAGAGAAAAAACTTATTCATTGAAATCCAACACGAGTTCATGGTTAAAAATTCTTTGTAAATTGGGGTACCTGGGTGGCTCAGTTGGTTAAGCTTCTGACTTTGGCTCAGGTCATGGTCTCATGATCCATGTGTTCAAGCCCCATGTTGGGCTCTGTGCTGACAGCTCGGAGCCTGGGAGGTTTGGATTCTGTGTTGTCCTCTCTCTCTTCACCTCTCCCCTGCTCGCACTCTGTCTCTCACTCTCTCAAAAGTAAATAAAAATTTAAAAAAAATTAGAAATTATTTGTAATTTAAGCATAGAAGGGGATTTCCTTACACTTAATGGACCAAAGATAAGTACCAAAATATCACAGCAAACATCAGACTCTTTATTAAAGGAGTACCTGTATGGCTCATTCGGTTGAGCATCCGACTTCGGCTCAAGTCATAATCTCACAATTTGTGGGTTTGAGCCCCACAGCCACATTGGGCTCTGTGCTGACAGCCCAGATCCTGAAGGCTGCTTTGAATTCTGTGTCTCCCTCTCTCTCTTTGCCATTCCCCTGCTTGTGCTCTGTCTTTCTCTCTGTCTCTCAAAAATAAACATTAAAAAAATAAATAAAAATAAAAAATTTTTAAAAGATTTTATTTTTAAGTAATCTCTACACCCAATGTAGGGCTTGAACTTACAACGCTGAGACCAAGAGTCACATGCTCTACCAACTGAGCTAGCCAGGTGCCCCCAAACGTCGGTTTTAATAGGGAAAGTTTAGATGAGTCCTGTTTAAAATCAGGCATGAGACAGGATATCAAATTTTATCACTGTGTTATAATTACACAAAAAGTGCCTGTGCAATAAATAGGGTAAGAGGAATAAGAACTGAAAATAGGGGAGCCTGGGTGGCTCAGTCAATTAAATATACAACTCTTGATCTTGGCTCAGGTCATGATCTTGTGGCTTGTGAGTTCGAGCGCCGAGTTTGACTCTGTGCTGATGGCACAGGCCTGCTTGGGATTCTCTCTGTCTCCCTCTCTCTGCCCCTGCCTTGCTCATGCTGTCTCTCTCTCTCTTTCTCAAAATAAATAAATAAACTTAAAAAAATAGAAGAACTGAAAGTAAATTAATAAGAGGTTTGGCTGCATGTGACAGAAATTTTAAAATAATTTAAATAAGTCAGGAGGTTATTTTTCTCTTGTATATAAGAAATTGAGAGATGGGTCATCCAGGACTGGTGTGGCAGTTCTGCAAAGTCATCAGCCACCAAGATATCCTCTGATTTGTGTTTTGCCATCCTGAGTGCTTGATTTTCAGTCTCAGCATTCTTCATCTTCCAAGATGCTTCCTTGAATTCAACAGTAATGTCTACATTCCAGGTAACAGGAAGAAAGGAGGTGAGAGGGATAAAAAGGTATACCAGGGTAACTGTCCTTCTGTGGAGGATCTATCTTAGAAATCTTACACATCAATTTCTACATATAGTCACATGACCATAGCAAGCAGCAAGAGATTTTTTTAATTGAAACTGTTGCTCTCCTAAAAAATATTTGCTTGTATTAAGGAAGATGGGAGAAATGTATATTGGTGGAAATTTCTGGCTATTAACTCAAATCCAGTCTCACTCTCTTCCTTTAGCACATGGCTACCTAGCTAAAGGCTGGTTTCCTAGCCTCCCTTGTTGCTATATACGGGCTCATGTCTAAATTCTGGCTTTTGGAACGGGAGTAAAAGAAAATCTCTTGCCCTGGTTATTCCTTTTCCCCTTCCTGTGAGCTGTAATATGGACCTGCAACAACCCAGCTTTGAACATGCATTGGAAGACAATCCTTTAGATAGAAGGAAAATTGGTTTTCCACAGGGAAAGAAATGATACTAGATCCCTATCTCACACCATCCATAAATATAAATGCCAGATGGATCAAAGACATACATGTGATAAAAACAAAACTTCAAAAACTTTTAGGGAAAAAATTGCATAGCCTCCAGATCAGCATTTTGTACAGCTTTTTGTACAGCTCCTCGGAGCTCCTTTCTAATTGCTAGATGGGATGCTGATTTATGAATCACTGAGTAAAGCCAGTTAGAACTTCAAATAAAAAACATAAGACTTAGCATCACACTCTCCAGTTCCATCCACGTTGCTACAAAAGGCCATATTTCATTTTTTCTCATTGCCACGTAATATTCCATTGTGTATATAAACCACAATTTCTTTATCCATTCATCAGTTGAAGCCATACAGAGAAAGACAGATACCATATGGTTTCACTCTTATGTGGATCCTGAGAAACTTAACAGGAACCCATGGGGGAGGGGAAGGAAAAAAAAAAAAAGAGGTTAGAATGGGAGAGAGCCAAAGCATAAGAGACTGTTAAAAACTGAGAACAAACTGAGGGTTGATGGGGGGTGGGAGGGAGGAGGGTGGGTGATGGGTATTGAGGAGGGCACCTTTTGGGATGAGCACTGGGTGTTGTATGGAAACCAATTTGTCAATAAATTTCAGAAAAAAAATAAAAAATAAATAAAAAAAAACATAAGACATGGAAATGAAAATCATAGAGGAGAAGATTGAAAATTTTGAGAACACTAAACTCTAAAAGTACTTAAGGATAGAGGAAAATATAAACGTGTCAAAGACAAGGTAGGCTTATGGCTTATGGCTAAACGCTAATATACAAACTATTCCTATTCTTTTGATAAGAAAACTACACAATGTAGTAGAAACATGGATGAACACTTGCAAACCAATGTAGAGAAGAGAAAATTCTAATTGGCCAAGGAACACACAAAATCAGTTCAGCCTTGCTGTTGATCAGGGAAATGCCAATTAAAACAAGGTATTTTTCCTCATAATGACAAAGATTGTAAAGATTGTAAACATCTGATGTTATCACAAGAAAAGGAAAGACTACAAAAAGGGAAATTGTTGAATAAACTGGGGTAGATTTGTGCTGTAAAATATTATGCAGTTATGAAGAGAGTGAGGTAACTTTCTACATATTTGGAAAAAAGTCTTGAATATTTTTTAATGAAAAAAGCCTGTTTTAGAACAATAAGCATAGTGTCATATAATTTTTATAAAAGAACGGATCATCCTTCCCTTTGTTAGCAAGGAAACCCTTATCAGTGCATGTAAAATGGAAACATTGACATTAAATGGGTCCATTTATTAAGATAATTCCTGCATTACAACACAGGAGCTTTCAGGAGGCTGTGAACAATGTTCTTTCTGCCATTGGCACAGCTGTCCCATTTACTCGTTTTCTATTATTTATAAAATCTAATATGCAAGTTTTGGCTTTTATAATAATACCATTCCCCAAGGGCACAGTGCTAAGTAGATGAGGCCTTAGCAAAGCAATGTGCACAAGCTTGAATGTTCTTAGTGCTTCTTTAATACCTATATGAATATTCCTGAAAGTTTTCAAGCACATTCATATCCAGATCTTCAAAATCTTAAATCTGCTAAGAATTTTGTTCACAAAATCATTTTGATCTTGTTCTAAGATTGGGATAAGCCATTATTCAGGAAGTTTGTAGAAAGGCTATTAATCTTAGAGACATAATCTGGCATGTGGCCAAGTCACTTTCTATAAAATGTTTGACACTTGAGTAGTAACATTAACTGGTTCATTCCATTAGGATGCTATTATTTAGTGCACCAGTAATGGGCCAAATGATTCTCAGTGTAATGCCTATTCCCAGGGAGATTCTTAAGAAGAATAGAGTTCATTATGTTCACTGATGCTGCGATATTAGGAATCACCAGAGGAACAGAGTAATCACAAGGAGATATACAAGTGGTAGAGGGACAAAGATACAAGGCAGCTTTAATGCTATAGAAAATATGCTCTGCCTAGTGGTGCGAGAGACCTTTACTATAGATCGAGTTCTGCCCCTATGTGTTAAGTATGCTGCTGTCTCCTCATCCGAGAATGAAGGACTCGTCTTGGATTATGGATTTTTTAGCCAATGTTTCTCCAGTTCCTAGGGTTCCATGAGGCTTTCTCAGCAGCTGAGATGAGAGAGGTGGCATAAAGGGCTAACAAAGCAGAGCTCTAGTCTTCTCAGGCCTGATCAAACCACAACAGCTCTGCCTCTCTCAATTCTGTACACCAAGGTTCAATGTAAGATTTGGTTGGAAATAACACAGTTTGAACACCTCTCTGCCAGCCTATTTCTTTGTTCCCGACTAGTTCTTGAAATTCTGTGGTTACAAGGATAGATGGAAGATGTTACAGTGGACTTTACTGAATTCACAGTTCTCACTGTGTCAACAGGAGTGTTTCTGAAATGCATTCTCTGGAACTCTGGTGTTAATAGAAAATGAGGGGAGGGCTACTATCTGGACAAATACGTTTCATAGAATCTTAACTGCAGGACTTCTCAGGATCTTTTATGTGTTTATGCACAATGTGAGTTTTAGACAGGCTGCTGTGACACTTCTCCATAATTCTTTGTGCTTTATCTCGTGTGACCTGACTCCCACTGAGCTCTACTTCCCAATCTTTTACACTGTGTTCCCAGCGAGTTGTATTTCATATAGCAAATACCTCCACATCCCCTGCCTTTTTGTTGAGTGCTATTTCACCTTTTGATTTATCTACAATCTCTTTTGGTCCAAGAACCTTGGGATAAATAATGGGGCCACTGTGAACCCAACTTCCCAGTACCACATCTGGGGCATTATTATTCTGTATATTTCATATCCCCAAGTCTACACCACATTGATTTTAGTGAATAGCAACACTGTTGTGGTAGACTATTATATTATTCACAAGCATTTGTTACTCTCCTCTGGGGGTATTAGAGTACTGCACCCCACTGGTGTTAGATTTGGCCATATGGCTTGTTCTGGTCAATGAGACGGGAGCAGAAGTGATGTTTATCTTGTTCAAACAGAAGCCTTAGCAGCCAGATCATGTTTTACCATGTCTTTTCTTTCTCTTTTTCATAAAATAGGTTATATACCATATAGATGCTACTCTGTCAGTTTGAGTCCCAGAGTAAAAATATCATGGAATAGAGCCATAGCCAACCCACAATGGACACATAACATTAACAAGATAGAAACTTTTGTTGTTGCAAGCCTCAGCATCACAATCCACTGGGATTTGCTGGGGGTGAGGGGGTTGTCTTAGTCTGTTCAGGCTGCCATAACAAAAGACCACAGGCCAGGTGGCTTAAACAACAAAAATTTGTTTCTCACAGTTCTGGAGGCTGGGAAGTCCAAGATCCCCCGTGCTAATTGATTTGGTTCCTGGTGAGGTGTCTCTTCCTGGCCTGCAGATGACTGCCCTCTCACTGTGTCCTCACATGGTGGAGAGAGGGAGTACAAATGAGCTCCGTGGTGTCTCCTCTTTTAAGGACATTAGTCCTTATTGGATCAAGGCCCCACCCTTATGACCTCATTTAACCTTAATTATTTATTTACTTCAAATACAGTCACATTGGGTGTTAGGGCTTCAACATATGAATTTTGGAGGGACACGGTTCAATTCATACAGGGGTTATTTGTTAAAGTGGCATAATCTAGCCTCTTCTAATTCATCATCTACCTACTTGTTTAAGACAATAACAAGATATTATCTTTGACTTCCCCTTCTTCATTACCCTTCACACAAACAATTACCGAGTTCTGTTATATTTACCTTTTCAAGATCTCTCTAGAGCATTCGTCATCTTCATTCTCCCTGTGAACTAAAGCCATACAAAAGGAGCAGTCCCATGTATTTAATAATGCTTTCTATGCTTTCATTTAGATTCTCTTTCCCAGGAAATACAGTTGGGAAATAAGGTGAATGTGATGTGATGAAAAGGAAACTTTGAGCCAATGGAACAGAGAAACAGTAGAGAAAAAGAAGGGGGAAAAGCAGGTGCAATGTGAAGCAAAAATGAATGACCTCCTGTCCGGTGTGGAGAAGGGGAAGGTAGCTGTCTCTGTGCCTGGTGACTGTCCTGTTTTGGATTTCAGTCCCTGACTGTATTTCTTTCCTTGCCTCCATGTTTCTGCCCCAGTTCTGTGTGTGATGATCTTCTTCCTCCTTGCTGTCATTCTCTAATTCTACTTCTCTTGTGCTGACATTGTGCTGGTATTGATGACAGAAAATCTTCCAGAATGAGAATTCAAATCTCAACACAGCAGTATTTCTAGGACCCATCACAAGTGTATGTATTGTCCAAGGAATCCTAAGAAAAATTTTCAGAATTGTATTCCATAAAAAACAAGGATCTCCAAAACTTGTAACCAGCATCTCTTTCTTGCTACTTGCATACGTTGCATGATGCTCCCCTAAAAAAAGGATATACTTAGATTTTCACCTCCAGTACCTTAGAATGTGATCTTAACTTGGAAACAGGATTTTGCAGATGTAATTAGTTAAGATGAAGTCATACTGGAGTAGGATGGGCCCCTAATCCAATATGACTGGTGTCCTTCTGAGAAGATGGCAGTAAAGACTATGTGAAGACATTCAGGGAGAAGACAGCCATATGACAACAGAGGCAAAGATCAGAGAGATGCATCCAGAAGCAAAAGAATGTGAAAGATACTGGCAACCACCAGGAACTAAAAGAGCAGTGAAGGATTCTGTCCTAGAGCCTTGAAATAGATAGTGTGGCCCTGCTGACTTCTTGATTTTCAGACGTTTAGCCTTCAGAACTGTGAAACAATAAATTGCTGTTGTTTTAAGCCATGAGTATGTTTCATTAAGTTTAAATTTTAAAATAGGTGATCTGTTTTACCTACCCTCCCAACTCCTCCCCTCTGGTAACCATCAGTTTGTTCTCTATAGTTGAGAATCTGTTTCTTCGTTTCTCTCTCTCTTTTTTTTTCCTTTGCTTGTTTGTTTTGTTTCTTAAATTCCACATATGAGTGGAATCATATGGTTTTTCTCTTTGACTGACTTATGCTTAGCATTATGCACTCTAGCTCCATCTGTGTTGTTGCAAATGGCAAAGTTTCGTTTTTATGGCTGAATAATATTCCATTGTATCTATATACCGCATCTTCTTTATCTATTCACCAACTGGTAGACACTTGGGCTGCTTCCATTTCTTGGCTGTGGTAGATAATGCTCCTGTAAACATAGGGGTGTGTGTATCCCTTTGAATTAGTTTTTGTATTCCTTGGGTAAGTACCCAAGTAGTGCAATTGCTGGATTGTATTGTAGCTCTGTTTTTACCTTTTTGAGAAACCTCCATACTGTCTTTCACGGTGCCTGCACCAGTATGCATTCCCACCAACAGTGAACAAGAGTTCCTTTTTCTCCATTTGTTGTTTCTTGTGTTGTTGATGTTAGCCATTCTGATATGTGTGAGGTGATATCTCATTGTAATTTTTTTAAAGTTTACTTATTTTGGGAAAGACAAAGACAGTGTGAGAAGAGGGGCAAGGAGAGAGAGAGAGAGAGACAGAGAATCCCAAGCAAGCTCTGTGCTGCCAGCACAGAGCCTGATGTGGGGCTTGAACCCATGAAACTGTGAGATCATGACCTGAACCAAAACCAAGAATCAAACTTAGCTTATGTCAAACTTGACTGAGCCACCCAGGTGCCCCCTCATTGTAGTTTTGATTTGTATTTTTCTGATGCTGATTGATGTTGATCTTTTCATGTGTCTTTTGGCTATCTGTATGTTTTCTTTGGAAAAATGTCTATTCGTGTCTTCTGCCTATTTTTAATGGGATTATTTGGCTTTTTTTAATTTGTATAAATTCTTTATATATTTTGAATACTAACTCTGTATGAGATATGTTATTTGAAAGTATCTTCTCCCATTCAGTAGATTTCTTTTAGTTTTAGGGATTGTTTCCTTTGCTTGTACAGAAGCTTTTTCTCTTGATGTAGTCTCAATAGTTTATTTTTGTCTTTGTTTCTCTTGCCTCAGGAGATATATCTGGAAAGATGTTGCTATGGCCAATGTCAGAGAAATTTCTGCCTGTTCTCTCTTCTAGGATTTTTATAGTTTCAGGTATCACATTTGGGTCCTTCATTTTTGTATATGGTGTAAGAAAGTGGTCCAGTTTCATTCTTTTGCATGTAGCTGTCCAGTTTTTCCAACACCATTTATTGAAGAAACTGTCTTTTTCCCATTGTATATTCTTTCCTCCTTTGTCAAAGAAGAATTGATCATATAATTGTGGGTTTTTTCTAGGTGTTCTTTCCTGTTCTGTTGATCTATGTGTCTGTTTTTGTGAAAATACCATACTATTTTGATTACTACAGCTTTGTAGTATATCTTGAAATCTGAGATTGTGATACCTCCAGCTTTGTTTTTCTTTTTCAAGATTGCTGTGGCTGTTCGGGGTCTTTTGTGGTTCCATATTTGTTCCAGTTTTGTGAAAAATGCTGTTCAGATTTTGACAGGGTTGGCCTTAAATCTGTAGATTACTTTGTATAGTATGGATATTGTAATACTATTTGTTCTTCTAATCCATGAGTATGGAACATCTTTCCACTTGTTTGTGTCATCTTCAATTTCTTTCATCAGTGTTTTATAGTTTTCAGAGTACAGGTCTTCCACTGCCTTGGTTAAGTTTATTCCTAGCCATTTTATTGTTTTTGGTGCAATTGTAAATGGGATTGTTTTCTTTTTTTAAAAAAATTTTTTATGTTTATTCATTTCCTGAGAGAGAGAGAGACAGAGTGTGAGCAGAGAACAGGCAGAGAAAGAGGGAGACACAGAATCTGAAGCAGGCTCCAGGTCTGAGCTGTCAGCACAGAGCCTGATGTGGGGCTCAAACTCATGAACAGGGAGATCATGACCTGAGCTGAAGTTGGATGCTTAACTGACTGAGCCACCCAGATGCCCCGGGGATTGTTTCCTTAATTTCTCTTTCTGCTGCTTCATTAATTAGTGCATAGAAATGCACAAGATTTCTATGCACTGTGTATCCTGTGACTTTATTAAATTTATATATCAGTTCTAGAGGGCTTTTTTTTGTGTGGTGTTTCAAGTTTTCTGTATATAGCATCATGTCATCTGCAAATAGTGAGAGTTTTACTTTTTTCTTAACCAATTTGGATGGCTTTTATATCTTTTTGTTGTCTACCTACTGTAGCTATGATTTCCAGTACTACATTGAATAAAAGTGGTGAGAGTGGACATCCTTGTCTTCTTCCTGATCTTAGGGTAAAGCTTTCAATTTTTCCTCATTGAGTATGATGTTATGTGTGGGTTGTTCATAAATGGCATTATTATATTGAGATATGTTCCCTTTAAAACTACTTTGTTGACGTTTGTTTTTTTTTTTTATCATGAATGGGTGTTGTTACTTTGTCAGATGCTTTTTTGTGTTTATTGAAATGATCATGTGGTTTTATGCTTCTTTCTCTTGTTGATGTGATGTATCATGTTGATTGATGCTAATACTGAACCATCCTTATATACTGAGAATAAATCTCACTTGAGCACAGTGACTGATATTTTTAATGTATTGTTGGATTCAGTTTGCTAGTATTTTTGTTGAGGATTTTTGCATCCATGTTCATGAGAGATATTGGCCTGTCATTTTCTTTTTTTGTGATGTCTTCATTTGGTATTGGTATCAGGGTCCTGCTGGCCTCACAGAATGAAATTGGAAGATTTCCTTCCTCTTTTATTTTTTGGAATAGTTTTAGAAGAATAGGGATTAACTCTTCTTTAAATGTTTGGTAGAATTTGCTTGTGAAGCCATCTGGTTCTGAATATTTGTTGGAAGTTTTTTGATTACTAATTCAGTATCATTGCTGGTAAACTCTTTGTTCTAATTTTGTTTCTTCCTGCTTCAGTTTTTTAAAATTTTTTTAATGTTTTTATTTATTTTTGAGACAGAGACAGAGCATGAGCAGGGGAGGGGCAGCGAGAGAGGGAGACACAAAATCCGAAGCAGGCTACAGGCTCTGAACTGTCAGCACAGAGCCTGACGTGGGGCTCGAACTCACGGAGTGTGGATTATGACCTGAGCTGAAGTTGGACACTCAACCAACTGAGCCACCCAGGCACTCCTTCCTGCTTCAGTTTTTATAGGTTATATGTTGGTAGGAGTTTATACATTTATTCTAGGTTGTCCAATTTGTCAGCATATAGATTTTATAATATTTTCTTAAATTGTTTTTTTTGTGTGGTGTTGGTTGTTATTTCTCCTCTTTCATTTGTGATTTTAAGTCCTTTCTCTCTCTCTCTCTCTCTCTCTCTCTCTCTCTCTCTCTCTCTTTTGATGCGTCTGGCTAGCAGTTTAACAATTTTGTTGATTTTTTTCAGAGAACCAGCTCCTGGTTTCATTGATCCGTTCTATTGTTTAGTTTCTATATCATTTATTTCTGCTGTAATATTTATTATTTATTTCCTTATGCTGGTTTTGAGTTTTGTTTTTATGTTTCTAGCTACTTTAGGTCTAAGGTTACATTGTTTATTTGAGATTTTTGTTGCTTTTGATGTAGGCCTGTATTGCTGTAAACTTCCCTCTTAGACCTGCTTTCGCTGCATCCTGAAGATTTTGGACCACGGTGTTTTCACTTTTGTCTCCATGTCATTTTTTTTCTTCTTTGATTTCTTGGTTGACTCACTCATTGTTTAATAGTATGTTATTTAACTTCCATATATTTGTGCTCTTTCCATATTTTTTCTTGTGGTTGATTTCTAGTTCCGTATTAATATAGTTAGAGAAGTTATGTAGTATAACTTTGATCTTTTTTAATTTTTTGAGACTTGTTTTGTGGCCTAATATGTGATCTACTCTGGAGAATGTTCCATGTGCACTTGAAAAGAATGTGTATTATGCTGTTTTAGGATAGAATATTCTGAATATATCTGTTAAACCCATCTGGTCCAGTGCGCCACTGTTCACTTGTTGATTTTCTGTTTGGCTGATCTGTCTGTTGATTAAAGGGGGTGTTAAAATTTCCTACTGTTATGGTATTACTATTGGTTAGTTACTTTATGTTTGTTATTAACTGTTTTATGTATTTGGGTGCTCTCATGTTGGGTGCATAGGTATTTACAATTGTTATATATTCTTGTTGGATTATCCCCTTTATTACACATTGTTCTTCTTTGTCTCTTATTACACTCTTTGTTTTTTAACTCTATTTTATCTGATATAAATATTGCTATCCTGGCTTTCTTTTCACATCCATTTGCATGATAAACGTTTTTCTATTATGTCACTTTCAATTTGCACCTGTATTTAGGTCTGAAATGAATCTCTTGGAGGCAGCCTATAGATAGATTTTTTTAAACTATTCTGTCACTGTGTTACTCTTGGTTGGATTCTTTAGTCCATGTACATTAAAAGTAATTATTGATAGGTATGTATTTATTGACATTTTATTACTTGTTTTGTGATTGTTTCTATAGGGTTTCTCTGAGCCTTTCTCCTCTTGCTCTTTTTTATGCTTTGCTTCCTTTCTTTAGTGAGATATTTGGATTTCTTTCTCTTTATTGTTGACATATATAATATTGGTTTTTTATTTGTGGTTACCATTAGGTTTGTATATAGCATCTTCTGCATATAGCAGTCAATGGTAAGTCAATGATTGCTTAAGTTTGAACCATTTAGGTATATGGTGTGATATTTTACACCCTTTTATTTTGTGAATCCCTTGACTGACTGTTACAGATATACTTCTTTTTACTGCTTTTATATTTCCTACTTTTCATATTTTTAGTTATGGTCTTTCCTTTCCACTCAGATTCCCCTTTAACATTTCTTGTAGGGCTGGTTTAATGGTCATAAACTAACTCCTTTAGCTTTTGTTTGTCTAAGAAACTCTTTACCTCTCCTTCTGTTCTGAATGACAGTCTTGCTGGATAGAGTATTCTTGCCTGCAGATTCACTCCTCTAAGGACTTTGAATATATCATGCCACTCCTTAAGCCACCAGTTTTTGGTACTTCATTACAGTAACCCTAGGCAATGAATATGCCACTATTCTGGAGGTCCAGGTCCAAGAGATGATAGTTATTCCCAGGAAGCCAAGGCTTGAGTTACTGAGGGAGTACTTAGGCTCCAAGTACTTATAGGCCAAGATGAGAGAGATGGCCGTGCAGGTGGATGGGGAATAGGACAGCCCCACCAGCCTCCTCATTCCCCTTGGTCCACAGCAGACCCTTCTTGGACGACAAGACAGGTGAGGGGGCTTCATCTAACTTTACCTTACTCTCTCCTCTTCCCTCCCTGTCCCCACTGTCACTACCCACTGCCACAGCCACTGATGTCTATGTTTTCAAACAAAATTTACGTGAGAGAGTTTTAAAATACCGCAATCATGAGTATACCATTTGGAAATACAACCATTTGAGATGATGGAGAAGCAATTTATAGATTTGGGCCAAGTGGTTAAAGGTCATTTGTCCCAGGCCATGGCTATCTCTTGATGTTGCCTCCCAAGCATCCTTACTCTCCGTGCTCTTAGCCTACAATTTGAGACTATTTCCCCCTAACTCTGCAGTTCTGACTTGCCACCCTTCCTGGTTTACCAGTTTGGCTTCGTGTGTATTAGACAGTAGCTTTCCTTTCTCAGCTGATTCCAAACTGTTACCACATTGAACCAGTATCCTTTTCTGTAGAAACTTCCACCCCTGGTGAACATTTGCTCCTTTGGGTGCTGAGATACATTTAGTTGGAGGAGTGAAGAAAAAAAAAATGCAAACAGTCCACCTAGTAAAAGCCAGATTATCTTTCTAAAGTAGGGTGGACACATTCCATGCCAGATCACAGATTAGGGTTTCCAGGTATGGGAACAAGCTGCTGCTTCTCTGGCTGTGTCATTAGAAGGACTTCAGGATTCTGACATCTACCTAGCACAACCAGTTTGCTCTCTGGAGTAATCTGATTCTGTCATAAAATGAGTAAATAGCAACAACAACTGGAATTGATGCATATAAAATGAATCTAGAAGGAAACAGCAAAATGGCAACTGTAGTTTTCTCTAAAAAGTAGAACTAAAAGTGATTTTTTACTTCTTTTTTGGTACCTTTCTGAATTGCATGACTTTTTTTTTAACAGTAATAAATTTTAGTTTAGAACCAGACAAAGCTGTCTCATGTGGTTTGAAGGCAATCACCACTACCCAACTCAATGCAGAGAGTAGGTAATATGCTGATTTAGCTTATCTAAAAATAAAATTTCTTTTTTTTGTTTGTTTTAGTCTTTTAGTTAGCCTATAGTGCAGCAATGATTTTAGGAATAGATTCCAGTGATTCATCTCCCATTTATAACACCCCGTGCTCATTCCAACAAGTGTCTTTCTTAATGCCCCTTACCCATTTAGCCCATCCCCCCTCCCACAGCCCCTGCAGAAACCCTCAGTTTGTTCTCTATATTTAAGAGTCTCATGTTTTGTCCCCCTCCCTGTTTTTATATCATTTTTGCTCCCTTCCCTTATGTTCATCTGTTTAGTATCTTGACTTACTCTTTTGAGTGAAATCATATATTTGTCTTTCTCTAACTAATTTCACTTAGCATAACACCCTCTAGTTCTATCCATGTAGTTGCAATGGCAAGATGTCATTCTTTTTTATTGCTGAGTAATACTCTATTGTATATGTATATCATATCTTCTTTATCCATTCATCCATCGATGGACATTTGGGCTCTTTCCATACTTTGACTATTGTCAATAGCACTGATATAAACATCGGGGTGCATGCCTGTATCCCTTGGATAGATACCTAGTAGTGTAATTGCTGTATTGTAGGGTAGTTTCATTTTTAATTTTTTGAGGAACCTCCATTCTGTCTTCCAGAGTGGCTGCACCAGTTTTCATTCCCACCAGCAGTGCAAAAGAGATCTTTCTCTGCATCCTTGCCAACATCTGTTGTTGCCTGAGTTGTTAATTTTAGCCATTCTGACTGGTGTGAGGTGGTATCTCATTGTGGTTTTGATTTGAATTTCCCTGATGATGAGTGATATAGGGCATTTTTTTCATGTGTTTGTTAACCATCTGGATGTCTTCTTTGGAGAAGTGTCTATTCATGTCTTGTGCCCATTTCTTCACTGGATTATTATTATTTTTTTTTGGTGTTGACTTTGATAAGTTCTTTATAGATTTTGGATACTAACCCTTTATCTGATATGTCATTTGCAAATATCTTCTCCCATTCCGTCAGTTGCCTTTTCGCTTTGCTGATTGTTTCCTTCACCATGCAGAAACTTTTTATTTTGATGAGGTCCCAATAGTTCATTTTTGCTTTTGTTTCCCTTGCCTCCAGAGACATGTTGAGTAAGAAGTTGGTGTGGCTGAGATCAGAGGTTTTTGCCTGCTTTCTTTTCTCGGATTTTGATGGCTTCCTGTCTTACATTTAGGTCTTTCATCCATTTTGAATGTATTTTTGTGTATGGTGTAAGAAAGTGGTACAGGTTCATTTTTCTGCATGTCACTGTCCAGTTTTCCCAGCACCGTTTGCTGAAGAAACTGTCTTTATTCCATTGGATATTCTTTCCTGTTTTGTCAAAGATTAGTTGGCCATATGTTTGTGAGTCCACTTCTGGGTTCTCTATTCTGTTCCATGGATTGGAGTGTCTGTTTTTGTGCCAGTACCATGTGTCTTGATGATTATAGCTTTGTAATACATCTTGAAGTCCGGGATTGTGATGCTTCCAGCTTTGGTTTCCTTTTTCGGGATTGGTTTGGCTATTCTTTTCTGCTTCCATACAAATTTTAGGATTGTTTGTTCTAGCTCTGTGAAGATTGCTGGTGTTATTTTGATAAGGATTGCGCTGAATATGTAGATTGCTTTGGGTAGTATCGACATTTTAACAATATTTGTTCTTCCAATCCAGGAGCATGGAATATTTTCCCATTTTTTGGTGTGTCTTCTTCAAGTTCTCTCATAAACTTTCTATAGTTTTCAACGTATATATTTTTCACCTTTTTTGGTTAGGTTTATTCCTAATATTTTATGGGTTTTGGTGCAATTGTACATGGGATTGATTCCTTGATTTCTCTTTCTATTGCTTCATTATTGGTGTATAGGAATGCAATCAATTTCTGTACATTGATTATATATCCTGTGACTTTGCTGAATTCATGAATCAATTCTAGCAATTTTTTGGTAGAATCTTTTGGGTTTTCCAAATAGAGTATCATGTCATCTGCGAACAGTGAAAGTTTCACTTCCTCCTTGCCAATTTAGATGCTTTTATTCCTTTGTGTTGTCTGATTGCTAAGGCTAAGTCTTCTAATACCATGTTGAATAACAGTGGTGAAAGTGGACATCTCTGTCATGTTCCTGACCTTAAGGGGAAAGCTCTCAGTTTTCCCCATTGAGGATGATATTAATGGTGGGTCTTTCATATATGGCTTTTATGATCTTGAGGTATGATCCTTCTATACCTGTTTATTGAGGGTTTTTATCAAGAAATGGTGCTGTATTTTGTCAAATGCTTTCTCTGCATCTATTGAGAGGATCATGTGGTTCTTGTCCTTTCTTTTATTGATGTGATGTATCACATTGATTGTTTTGCAGATATTGAACCAGGCCTGCATCCCAGGTATAAATCCCACTTGGTCATGGTGAATAATTCTTTTAATGTATTATTAGATCTAGTTGGCTAGTATCTTTTTGAGGATTTTTGCATCCATGTTCATCAGGGGAATTGGTCTGTAATTGTCCTATGTAGGGGGGTCTTTGTCTGGTTTTGGAATCAAGGTAATGCTGGTTTCACAGAATGATTTTGGAAGTTTTCCTTCCATTTCTATTTTTTGGAACAGCTTCAAAAGAATAGATGTTAATTCTTCTTTAAATGTTTGGTAGAATTCCCCTGGAATGCGATGGCATTCTGGCTCTGGACTCTTGTTTTTCGGGAGATTTTTTATTATTGATTCAATTTCTTGACTGGTTATGGGTCTGTTCAAATTTTCTATTTCTTCTTGTTTCCGTTTTGGTAGTTTATATGTTTCTAGGAATTTATCCATTTCTTCCAGATTGCCCATTTTATTGGCATATAATTGCTCATAATATTCTCTAATTATTGTTTGTATTTCTACTGTGTTGATTGTGATCTCTCCTCTTTCATTCTTGATTTCATTTATTTGGGTCCTTTCCTTATCTTTTTGATCAGCCAGGGGTTGATCGATTTTGTTAATTCTTTCAAAGAACCAGCTCCTGGTTTCACTGATCTGTTCTACTGAACTTTTAGTTTTTTTGTTTTTTTGTTTTTGTTTTTTTGTTTGTTTTGATAACATTTATTTCTGCTCTAATCTTTATTATTTCTTGTCCTCTGTTGGTTTTGGGTTTTATTGCTGTTCTTTTTCCACCTCCTTAAGGTTAGGTTGTGTATCTGAGACCTTTCTTCCTTCTTTAGGAAGGCCTGGATTGCTATATACTTCAGTCTTATGACCACCTTTGCTGTGTCCCAGAGGTTTTGGGCTGTGATATTATCATTTTCATTGGCTTCCGTGTACTTTTTAATTTCCTCTTTAACTTCTTGGTTAGCCCATTCATTCCTTAGTAGGATGTTCTTTAGTCTTCAAGTATTTGTTATCTTTCCAAAAGTTTGTGGGGTTGATTTCGAGTTTCATGACATTGTGGCTGAAAATATGCACGGTATGATCTTGATCTTTTTGTACGTATTGAGGGCTGATTTGTGTCCCAGTATATGATCTGTTCTGGAGAATGTTCCATGTACACTGGAGAAGAATGTGTATTCTGCTGCTTTAGGATGAAATGTTCTGAATATATCTGTTAAGTCTATTCAGTCCAGTGTGTCATTCAAAGCTATTGTTTCCTTGTTGATATTCTGTTTGTGATTAATTGATTTATATATTTGTGTGCCTCTCGTTTGGAGGCAAATGTTTACACAAACACAAACAAATGTTTACAATTGTTAGATCTTCTTGGTGGACAGACCCCCTAATTATGAGATAATGCCTTTCCTTATCACTTGTTACAGTCTTTATTTTAAAATCTCGATTGTCTGATATAAGTATGTCTACTCCAGCTTTCTTTTGTTGACCATTAGCATAATAGATGGTTCTCTATCCCTTTACTTTCAATCTGAAAGTGTCTTTAGGTCTAAAATGAATCTCTTGTAAACAGCATATAGATGGATCTTGTTTTCTTATCCATTCTGTTACCTGTGTCTTTTTATTGGATCATTTAGTCCATTGACAGAGTCAGTACTGAAAGGTATGAATTTATTGCCATTATGTTGCCTGAGGAGTTTTGAGTTTCTGGTGGTGTTCTCTGGTCCTTTCTAGTCTTTGTTGCTGTTGGTCTTTTTGTTTGTTTGTTTGTTTGTTTGTTTGTTTCATCTTTTCTCCCCTCAGAGAATCGCCCTCAAAATTTCTGCAGGGCTGGTTTAGTGGTCACAAACTCCTTTAGTTTTTGTTTGGGAAAATTTTTATCTCTCCTTCTATTTTGAATGACAGCCTTGCTGGATAAAGAATGCTTGGCTGCATGTTTTTCCAATCCAGCACATTGAATATATCCTGGCACACCTTTCTGACTTGCCAAGTTTCTGTGGATAGGTCTGCTCCAAACCTGATCTGTCTTCCTTTATATGTTAAGGATTTTTTTCCCCTTGCTGCTTTCATGATTCTTTCCTTGCCTGAGTATTATGATATGCCTTACTGATGGGCGGTTTTTGTTGAATGTAATGGGAGTCCTCCATGCTTCCTGGATTTTGATATCTGTATCTTTCCCCAGGTTAGGAAAGTTTTCTACTATAATTTACTCACATAAACCTTCTACCCATTTTTTTTTCTCTCTTCATCTTCTGGGACTCCTGTGATTCTGATGTTATTCCTTTTAAATGAGTCACTGAGTTCTCTAATTCTTATTTCATGCTCTTTTGCCTTAGTGTCCCTCTTTTTGTGTGCTTCATTATTCTCCATAAGAGGACCTCTGTATCGCTGATTTGCTTCTCTGCTTCATCCATCCTTGCCGCTGTGGTAACTATTCAAGATTGCATCTCACTTATAGCATTTTTAATTTCATCCTGACTGGATTTTACTTCTTTTATCTCCACAGAAAGGGGTTCTAATCTATTTTCAACCCCAGCTAGTATTCTTATTATCAGGATTCTAAATTCTGGTTCAGATGTCTTGCTTGTATTTGTATTGATTAACTCCCTGGCTGTCATTTCTTCCTGTTCTTTCTTTTGGGGTGAATTCCTTTATTTCGTCATTTTGAAGGAAGAAAAATAATTAATAAAACAAAAAAATTAGAATTAAAAAATTAAAAACAACACAAAAAAAATCAAAGGATGCCAGATCCTAGGTATGTTTTTGTCTGGTTGTTGAAAGAAGCTTGATACAATAGAGGGGTGTATGGGTGGCTCAGTCTGTTGAGTGTCCTACTTTGGCTCAGGTCATGATCTCACTGTTTGTGAGTTTGAGCCCTGCATTGGGTTCAGTGCTGACAGCTCAGAGCCTGGAGGCTGCTTCAGATTCTGTGTCTCCCTCTCTCTCTCTCTCTCTCTCTCTCTTCTCTTCTCTAAGAAAAGAAAAAGAAAAAAATGGCATGGATGGACCAGCAAACATATGATTGAAATTACAATCAGTTTCCCCTAGATGTCAAACTATGAAGCACTTTATAGTTCCTAAACTAAGCAGGAGGAGAAACTTGTGTTCCTCAAGAGCACATTTGGCCCAGTTTGGTGGGGCTTGGTGTAATGGCTCTGTTCTCCACTAGATGGCACTGCTTAGCTTACTGAGGTGGGTTGTGGCACAGGTAGACATGTATGCACATGTGCAGGAGGGGGGAAATGGCATCACCCAGCTACCCAGTCTTTAGTGTCAGACCGGCAATCAAGCACCCCTCCTTTGTCTCAGGCTTCTGTTCACTCCCCAACTTCTACACAGTCTGTGACCAAGCCATCAGGCTGTCAGGCAGCACCTCCCTCCTGAATCTTATTTCAGATGTGGCTGTGTTTCCCAACACCTCAATTCTGAGGGACTGTGGCTTTGACCTGCTCATACCCTCTAGGAGAGGGTCTTGCTGAGCAATGGCTGGGTGCCAGCCTGTCCCCAGGAATGTTCACCAAGACCATGCTGCTGCTGATGCCCAGAGACTGCAGCCAGGTGCCAGCCCACCCCAGAAAAAGTTCACACGATCATGTAGCAGCAACGTTTCAGGGATTATGGTAAATCAAAACACACATCTGGTGCCAGGATTCACCCTTAAGGTCCTTGTTCCAACACCAGCGAATGTGGTGGTTCTCCAGGGTCTGCTGGGACCTTTGCCTGAGGAGAGGCCACACAACCTCTACCGAATTTCCTCCCTGCAGAGGAACCACTTCTCTCCATGTGACCTGAGGACCCCTTGGACCTTGCTCTCTGCTCCTGGGGATTTGCCCTTCCCACCATAGCACCTCCAGGTATCCAGCTGTGGGGTTTCAGACTCTGTGCTCCCCTGTTTATAGAGTCTTAATGGAATTTAAACCCTCTCCTTTCTCTTTTCTCCCTTTTGTGTTCAGTACCTGCAGGTATTTCCACTCTCTCTCTCTCCAGCTGCTTGGGCAGGGCATTGTTTTTCCTGTACTCTATCCCCTTCTCTGTCTTCTGTCTGCAAACACAAACAGCTCCCTGCCCTCCGTGGCTTATCTCCCCCAGTTCATCTCTCCACGCTGCATATCTGCCAAATTCTTTGGTTCAAGTTGTGCAGATTGTGGTGTTAATCCTCAAATCACTTTTCTCATGTACAGGATGGTTTGGTGTTGATCTGGCTTCATTTCAGGGACAAGGGATGCAATAAAAACTTCCATGCTGTTCCACCATCTTGGCCTCCTCCTCCTAAAAAGAAAATTTCTTGATTAGCCTGTAAATAAAAACAAAACAGAAAAGCAGCTGTTTATGTGACTGTTTACCAGCATTTGTTATTAAAATGCTGGGTTCATTACATAATTTAAACTTATGGATGTTTTTAAAGATACTTACGGCTTTAGAAAATAGAACATCGGACTAAAAGTTGTTTAAGTAATAGAGGTTTATTTTCTTCTTATAACTAGAATTTTATACTAGGTTTTGTACTAGGTTCAGCTTCTTGGTGATTCTTTTCGCCTCTCCTTGTGGTCACAATATGGCTGCTGTAGCCCCAAAGATCATGCTCTCCAGTAACAGAAGCAGGAAGGAAAGAGTTTCTATTTTACTAAAGAAAAAAATCTTTTCTAGAAGTTTTCTCAGCACATTCCTCTCAGGTCCCATTGGCACAGTTGGCTCACTTGCCCATTTTCTGGCAGCAAGGAATGCTGGGAAATAATATCTGGTTTCCTCACTGTGTATTGGAAAGGAAGGAGTCTCCTTCCACTAAGAGGCATTATGGGAACCTGGCTGTGGGCTAGGCAACCAGGATTATCTGCCACAGTGGAGAACTTGGAGAAAGTCCAGAGAAGAATATATTCAAAATTATTAAGTCCTTTATAAAAACCTTCATAACAATTTAAGATTTCTTAGCCTGAAGAAAAGAGAGCTAATGATCAGGTTAATAACTTACTTTGAAAGTGTGACATTTTTATACCTCAGATAGATTCTCACTATCTGTCATATACAAAGCACTGTTCTAAGTGCTTTTAAAAATATGAAGGTGTCATGAAGGAGGGAAAAATGCCTACTACATGCTTACTGTATGTCAGGCACAATGGCAGGTGATTTAAATATATCATTTCTTTCCCTCCTATAAGGGGGGAATTACTGGATTTATTTTGCTGATGAAGAAATAGAAATCTCAAGGAATTAGACCATTTTTGCCCACTTTCCTTCCCGAGCCCTTTCACCTTGCACCAATCCCAGACTGAGCAATGCTCCTTCTGGGGAACAACCATGGCCAGATTACACAGGTGTACACAGAATAGGATTCAGTAACACCGTGAGTTTATGCATTGATGAAAGGTAATGGAGGTGAGAGTGGATGATCTGAAAGTTGATTAGGTGCTATTTATTTTCTCTTTACGTTTACTTCATTTTAGTTGTGTTTTGAAAGATGAGAATGCAAAAGCATTTTTTGAAAGTTTTTGTAGTGATTCAGGTGAGGTGCAAGAGGAGTGTGCTTGGCCAATTGTAAATAGTTTATTTCCATATTTATGTTGTTTTGGTGGTTCAAAAAAAGAGTGGTATATATGTTATATACTTCATATGTGTTATATTCATATTGTATATTATATACTTTATATGTACCATGTTTTTATTCAACATAGAACTGGACGTCCTAGCCACACAATCAGACAACAAAAAGAAATACAAGGCATCCAAATTGGGGACGACTTTAGGAATTTTAAAGACATGTTTATACTGTCTTCTAATTGCCATTTCTATGTACAGACCTGTTTTTCTGTCTCTGAAAGCTTTTTGAATTGTAGTTCTGTCCCTTGTGATGTTCTTTGTTCGTGTGGAACATATTTTTTTTTACCCGTTATTCTTCACACTCAATGGCCCTTTCCACCCTAAATTTTCATTCTTTATTTCTGGAAATATTTCTTGTATAATTCTTCAATAATTTTCTCCTCTTTAATTTATCCGTTCTCACTTCCTAGAATGTCTGTTAGTACAATGTAGAATCTCCTATCTGATCCTCTTATTTTCTTCTCTTTTGTATCCAACTTTCCATCTCATTGTCTTTCTGTTCTAATTTCTAGAAGAACATTTCTAGATACCTCCACTTTATTCTCCAACCATTCTATTAATTTTTTTATATCAGCTATGATATTTATAATTTAAGTACAACAATCTGACCCTCTTTTGGATGTAATAATTCTCCCATATCTCTGAGGATGTTAAGGATTTGAAGTCTTCTGATTTTGGTATTTACTGTTTTTCCTTGGAGATTCCTTTTATTCCCATTTGTTCTGGTTTCTATGCTTACTCTTAGGGGTTGTCTCCAAATGCCTCATGATCTTTGGCTTTCTAAACATATTGAGGGAGGGCCTCAAAGGCTGATTGGAAGCTCTTTGTACAAGTGGTATGGTAGACTTTCCTAGAAGATAGTCTGGCTATTTTATGAAAACATACCCAATTGTCAATATCTGTAGGTCTTTTTTTAAAGCCAGAATAGAGAGCAATCCAGCCTTCAGCATAAAAAAGTGTATAATCTGAATTTGTCTTCTTGGAGGTGAGTGGGAGGAAATGGGATCACTTAGTTAATATCCTTTTTCTACTATTCCCCCATCCAGTAATTTGTCTGAACCTCTTGACTTCCTCTGGTTTAACTGTCAGGTCGATAAATGTTTAGTATTTTGCCAGGGATTATCCCCTGGTTGTGTGGGCAGCAAGGAGACCTGTATGGTCTAAATGTTTTACAAATAGACATTTGAGCAATTCTGTACCTCCACTATAGAAGGTAATCAACTTCACCAATTCCTGAGGCTTTAGGGGGTATGGTGGCATGAATTGGCTTCCTTTTTTGTTTAGGTCTTATTTCTTCAGTTTTCTCTGGTTTTCCAAGTCAGTTAACACTTGTGTATCACCTATTAGGGATCTAAATTTAAATGATGTCTCTCATCCACGGGCATCTCTAATGGCATTTTCTTTGACATCTTGGGTGTATTCTCTTTGTTAGTTTTTTTTTTTTTAGCAATTATTTTGTCATCATTTAACTGTGGTTTCAGGAAGCAACAGAGAAATACTTTCAGTCTATAACGTTTAACCAGAAATCATATCTAATATTCTACATGCTTTTACTTTATGTAGTTAGCCATATTGATGAATACAATTTAGTATCCTACTTTTTTATGTATTATTTTTATAAGCATCTCTCAAGATAACATGTCAGTACTTTTTAAACACTGGGATTATAGTCACAGAATTCACTCTTTTTAAAAAAAATGTTTAATGTTTATTTATTTTTGAGAGAGAGACATAGCGTGCAAGCAGGAGAATGGCAGAGAGAGAGGGAAACAGAATCCAAAGCAGGTTCCAGGCTCTGAGCTGTCAGCACAGAGACCAATGCAGGGCTTGAACTCACCAAGGGTGAGATCATGACCTGAGCCAAATTCCAATGCCCAACCAACTGAGCCACCCAGGCGCCCCTAATTCACTGTTATTTCAAGTATACAACTGTATTCTCTCCCCCCACCCCCCGCCCCGGCTCCCGTGTGTGTGTGTGTGTGTGTGTGTGTGTGTGTGTGTATGTGTAATATATGCACGATGGTTCTGGGAAATGCTAGTGAACCATTTGAATGTAAGCAGAACCAATCATCTCACATTTATCTTGTTTGTTTGTTTGTTTGTTTGTTTATTTATTTATTTTTGAGAGAAAGACCGAGGGTGATCGAGAGGCAGAGAGAGAGACTGAGAGTGATCGAGAGGCAGAGAGAGAGAGAGAGAATCCCATGAGATGCAGAGAGAGGGATAGAGAGTGTGGAGCCTGGCTTGAGCTCACCCGACGTGGGACTCAAGCTCATGAACCATGAGATCATAACTTGAGCCAAAGTCAGATGCTTAACTGACTGAGCCACCCAGGTGTCCCTGTCTTACGGTTTTATGGAAATAATGTTCAAAATCCTTGAAGAGGGACAAAATTAACTTCATTTAACATTAGGAAAAAATTGATCTCTTATCAATTATGTTTGGTGAGCGGTATAAATACTGTTGGGCTTGGGTACTTTAAAAAACAACAACTCTGTATTACTTTTTTTTCTCCTCAGACTGCCTTTTGTATACAGCAGTACTTTAATCAGCTTTCCATAGCTGGTCTTTTCACATTTGATATTCAAGATACACACAGCCAGCTTTTTTTTTTTTTTCATTCAGTTGTGTACATTCCTTTTCTGTAAATCCCAGAAGGAGCCAATATGCATATGATAATAAACCATGGTCATGGAAAATATATTGCAGTTTTCAAAAGTCATTGAACCTACTAAGACTCTAATCAATAATCAAGGCACAGGCCCTATTTGTATTTACCAAAGCACCCAAAATAATAGATACAGCTGCTTCCACTCTTCCACTTCTCTCTTTACATTACCAGAACATCTTTCCTCGAGCCTGAAACTCTTTGACCCCAACCTGGGGTTTTGATGGCTGTTGACGATATTGCTTATGTCTTGCTGCCCTATCCTTGCTATGTGAAATGATAGAGGAGGGCAAGACCTGGGAAAAATAACAGATAGTTCTCATTTAACTATGAACGTTGTTATCTAGAAAGAGTCATAGTCTGTGCTAAAACCAAGTATATACATCCTCCACATCAGTAAAATGGATTCAGAGGCCATTGGGATGAAATTAAACAAAGAGAAGACTAGATGGGGTGAATGTTATAAGACAATATGTTTTACAGACTGCCTCAGAAATGCTTTCCTCATACAGAGTACAAGATTGGTCTAGAGACAAGATATAATAAGGATGGGGAACTTCTCCTGAACAGACAGATGTCTGCACAAAGTCTCAATCTTCTAAAAACAGAGCACGGGTAAATTCTGCCCTTATAATCACTTTCCCTAAAAGCAGGTGGTGGAAGGAATAAAGAGAACTACTAACTTGGACCTAATTCTAAAGAACAGTGAAGAAGTTATAATGATGTGGAAATGATAGAATTCTGAATTTCATCAACATGGAAAGTGTCAGGGAAAGGAAGGGAAATCTGAGAAATAATCATACATATACTCTAGACTATAAGAAAGCAGTTTTAAGAAAACACAGAAAGGAAGACAATTAAATGGCCAGGGAGAATGGTGATTCTATAAATAAAATTCTTTTTTTTTCAATTGGGAATATTTCTGATGCAGAAGAAAGTTCTTAAGTGTAGTTGATGATGTACACAGCCAATTGTGAATTTATATCCTTAAAGAACGGGTACAGAAGTTATTGCCCTTATAATCTTTGAATTCCAGGAAGCTTGGACATAGATTAGCATACAACTGAAGTAGCTAAGCTCCTTAGCTTGAGTGCTTTGATTAGTTATTAAAATATCCTGGCTTTTTTTTTTTTTCAGCCAGGAGAGAGTAACAATCTGGAATTACCCTCCCACGATAAACAACTAGAAAAGTGGAAAATATATAGGAGACACCTATTTTCAGATATTAGATATAAGGCAATAGTGAACTTTATTCCTGAGAAAAGAAAAATAAGAGAGGTGAGCCCCGTCCCATTGCCTAGGTTTTCTTTCTCCTGGGATCATTCTTAGACTGTGACACAAAAAGAGTTTGACAATCTTCTGGAATTAAGAAGGCAGAGCTTAGATTTCAGGCAATAAGAATTTATAGGACAGAGTACCAGAGAGGATACAGCTACACAGAGAAAGAACTTTAGAAATTTGCATAGGTTGCCTCATGTTTTTACAAAATACCAATCTGCAAATACATATGATTAGACCCCATGTAGCTGGAAAAGAGCAACGTCAAAGGAAACAACAATTACTGGGGAGCTATAAGATGAATAGGCCCGAGGCCAGCATATTAATTATTAGAGTTTTTCCATCCAAACGAGAGATTTCACCAAGTACGAAGGACATTTGGTAGAGACTCCATGAGGGATATGCCTTAGAAACAGGACTAAATTAGCTCCAGAAAAAAAGCTCTTCTAGACTCACTCTAAAAAAGACTTTTAAATAACCTTAAAAGGATCAAACTAACCTGCTAGTGACCCACTGGCCAGAAAATATTTAACATTTTTTAAAGAATACTCATGCCCAAAGAATGTGAAATTCACAAGAGCGAGTATCCAATAAAAAATTACTAAGGAACAAGACAATGATGTCCACTCCTGCCACTTTTATTCAACATAGTATTGGAAGTTCTAGCCAGAGCAACTAGGCAGAAAAAGTAATAAAGGGCATCCAACTTGGAAAGGAAAAAATAAAACTCACTGTTTGCGTATGTGATATTATATGTAAAAAACCCTAAAGACTTTACCAAAAACTGTTAGAACTAATAAACAAATTCAGCAAAGTTGCAGAATACAAAATCGGAATACAAAAGCCTGTCACATTTCTATACACTGATAGTGAATTACCAGAAAGAGAATTTAAGAACGAAATTCCATTCATAATTGCAGTGATAAGAATGAAATACCTGGGAATAAATTTAACCAGGGAGGTAAAAGACCTGTATACTGAAAACTATAAGACATTGATGAAAGTAATTGAAGACACAAATAAATGGGAAGATAATCTGTGCTAATGAATTGGAAGAATTAATATTGTTAAAATGTTCATACTATCCAGAGCAATCTACAAATTCAATGCAATCCCTGTAAAAATTCCAATGGCATTTTTCACAGAAATACAATAAATAATCCTAAAATTTGTTTGGAACTGCAGAAGACTCCAGGTAGACAAAACAATCTCAAGAAAGAAGAACAAAGCTGGAGGCATAATACTTCCTGATTTCAAATTATATTACAAAGCTATAGTAATGAAAACGGTACAGTATTGGCATAAAAACAGGCACATGGATCAGTGGAACAGAATAGAGAGCCCAGAAATAAATCCACACACAAATGGTTAATTAGTTCATGACAAAGGAGCCAAGAACATGGAAAAGGCAGTCTCTTCAATAAGTAGTGTTGGGGAAACTGGACAACCACATGTAAAAGAATAAAACTGGACCACTACATTACAGCATATAAAAAATTAACTCAAATGGATTAAAAACTTGAAAATAAGCCCCCAAACCATAAAACTCTTAGAAGAAAACAGGCAGTAAGCTACTTGACATTGGTTCTGCTTATGATTTTTTTGGACTTGTTACTACAAGCAAAGGCAACGAAAGCAAAAATGAACAAGTAGGACTACATCAAACTAAAAAGTTTATGCGCAGCAAAGGAAACCAACAAAATAAAAAGGCAGCTTAACAAATGGGAGAAAATGTTTGCAAATCGCATATCTGATAAAGGGTTGATATCCGAAATATGTAAGGAACTCCTATAACTCAATAGCAAAAAAAAAAGTCAATCTGATTAAAAAATGGGCAAAGGATCTGAATAGATATTTTCCAAAGAAGACATACAGATAGATGGCAAACCTGTACATGAAAAGGTGCTCATCATCCCTCATCATTCATCATCAGGAGATGAAAATCAAAACCATGAGGTATCATCTTACACCTCTCAGAATGGTTAAGATCAAAACACAAGAAATAACATGTTGACAAGGATGTGGAAAAAAGGGAATACTTGTGCACTGTTGGTGTGAATATAAATTGATACAGCCATTATGGAGGAGCCACAAAAAATTCAAAATAAAACTACCACATGATCCAGAACTTCCATTTTGGGGTATTTATCTGAAGAAAGCAACAACACTAATCTGAAAAGATATCTCCATTATATATATAATGCAATATTACTCAGCCATAAGAAAAGGAATTCTTGCCATTCACAACAACATGGATGGACCTTAAGGACATTACACTAAGTAAAGTAAGTCAGACAGAGAAAAACAAATACCGTATAATGTCACCTATATGTGAAATTAAAAAAAAGAAAAAAAAAACTCATAGATGCAGAGAACAGATTGTGTTTGCCAGAGTTGGAGGTGAGTGAAATGAGTGAAAGTGGTCAAGAGATGCAGACTTCTCATTATAAAATAAATAAGCCCTGGGGATGGGCTGTACAGTATGGTGACTATAGCTACTTGTACTATATTGTGTATTTGAAAGTTGCTAAGAGAATGATCTTAGAAGTTCTCATCACATGAAAAATACTGTAACTATGTATGGTAACAGATGCTAACTAGACTTATCATGATGATCATTTCACAATATCTATAAAATACTGAAGCATTCTTTTACATGCCCGAAACTAATATAATGTTATATGTCGATTATATCTCAATAAAAACAGTTTGACACCTCTTTAGTTCCTTTAAACTGAACAAAATATGCTTAGAAAAATGATATTAAAAGTGTGAATTTCTCACAAGGGCTTAAAAGACTTAAGTGCCCACAGCAAATTGTGAGATAGGATGAGACTAAAAAAACCTTGAAATATTGCAGACTTAAGATGCATGACTAGAAAAGAACTTGAGTGTGGCTGTTGACACATTAGTGGTGACAGGAATTAAACAGTTAAAAAGCTTACAGGGGCACCTGGCTGGCTCAATCGGTAGAACATGCGACTCTTGATCTCAAGGTCGTGAGTTTGAGCCCCATGTTGGGTATAAAGATTACCAAAAAAAAATAAACTTTAAGAAATATGTTTTTAAAAAGCTTACCTTAAAAGGTACATCAAGAACCAACAATCTGGGGAGGGAATTAAATAAATAAAGACTAGTCTAAATAAAGTCTAGATCCCAAGTCTTCTCACAGAGGGTACATGGGACAGTGATGTAGTAGCTAGTTTGGACATGTATGTTGTAGCAATTATATAATATGGCCACAAATTCTTTGGCACTTGTTTTATCTGTGCTTGTGACTTCTTCAGTCAATAGAATACAACAGAAGTGATCCTGTGTTCTTTTTTATTTCTATTTTTTTCATGTTTATTTATTTTTGAGAGAGAGAGAGAGAGAGACAGAGTGTGAGTGGGGGAGGAGCAGAGAGAGACAGAGACACAATATGAAGCAAGATCCAGGCTCTGAGCTGTCAGCACAGAGCCTGATGTGGGGCTTGAACTTACAAGTGGTGAGATCATGACCTGAGCCGAAGTCGGGCACTTCACCGACTGAGCCACCCAGGCACCCCAACACTGTGTTCTTTGATCGCTGGAGCAGTCATTCTTGGAGCTTTGAGTGGACGTTTAAGAAGTCCATATTTCCCAAGGCTGCCATTTGGCAAGGAAGCCTAAGTCACATGGAGAGGCGACATGTGTTTGTTGTGGTTGACAATACCTTCTAAGCATATATTTCAGCCATTTCAACCCAAGCACTAAAGTTGTGAGTGAAGAAGCCATCTCAGATGTGAATCCCCTAGCTCAGCTGTTTATCAGCACCCAGCCATTTGAGTCACCCCCAACCGAGGGCCCAGACATCATGGAACAGAGAAGAGCCATCCCCACTCTGCCCTTTCTGAATTTCTGACCTGCATAATCTATGAGTTTAGGAAAAAATTTTGTTTTACAGGGGTGCCTGGCTGGCTCAGTCAATAGAGCATGTGACTCTTGATCTTGGGGTCATGAGTTCAAGCCCCACATTGGGCATAGAGCTTACTTAAAATTTTTTTGTTTGTTTTACATCACCAAATTTTGGGGTGAGTTATTAGGCAACAGACATTATAGGTTAAACTGTGTTCCCCCCAAATTTATATGTTGAAACTTCTATGCCTCAAAATGTGACTATTTCAATATGGGGCTTTTGGAGGTAATTGAATTAAAACAAGGGCCCTAATCTAATCCAATTGGTGTCCTTATAAATAAGAGGAGATTAAGACAGAGAAAGACATCAAGGATTTTCAGGTACAGAGGAAAGACCATGCGAGGACGCAGCGAGAAAGAGGTCATCAATAAGCCCAGAAGAGATACCTCAAAAGAAATCAGACCTGCTGATACCCTGTTCTTGGACTTCTGGCCTGCAGAATTATGAGAGAATAAATTTCTATTGATTAGGTCACCCAGTCTGTGGTACTTTATTTTACAATTTCTGACAAACTCAAGAAAAATCTTTTTCCCCCCAATTCCCACCTGACTCTGCCAAATCTCCAGACCTCTCCCCTACTTTTTTTGTGCTCAGTAAACCTTATTTTTAACTTAAAGTCCACACCTGGACTCCTGATCAAACCTGAGGGAAGGGCATCCTCTCAGCAGAAATTGAATCTGGGATTTGGGGAGAATTTGGGGATCTCTCCAATGTGGGCCCAGAGAGCAGAAAGGGCCTGTCTGTAAAGGCAAGCTGAGAACAGACACCCAGAAATGAGCAGATGAAAGAGGGGAAATTCTTAAATGTTTTCTTTTTCATGTCTAATAGAACTTTCTTGAGACCCAGGTATATTCCATATATTCTGAGAGATGGCCTAGTATTCTTACCATAGACTCCCCATTTTGATTAAGTTAGCTCAGTTGGTTTCTATAACTTGCAGCCAGAGTCCTAAATAACCCAAGTGTCAAGCTCGGTTCACCAACAGTAGATATTTGTGGGATGGAGGCCTAGACAGAAGAATGTGATGGAACTCCTGACCCCAGCTTGCACTCCTGGCATGCCCAGAAATAACTGGAGAGACATTTGGTGAGATCAAGAGGTCTTACAGGAGCAAGGGGACAAGATGAATCAAGGAAATTTGAGTTATTACTGTAAATGTGATCTCATTTGTACTCATAGCCTTGAGTAGAAATTTGAGTCACAGAGAAATAAATCAAAAAGAATGATAGAAACCTGTGACAATAGTGCCAGGCAGGCCAAAACCTAGAATGAACTGGGGTTTTAAAAAGTGCTAAAGAAAAAAAATCATTTCATAAAGAAACATAAGAAAAATTGAATCTGCTGTCAGTGTGTTGTGAAATGGTTGGCCAGGATGAAAAAAATATAATAATAACAAAATGAAACAAAAACAGTCTTTCAGGAAGAAGCTGTATGGGCCAAAAAGAAAGCTTGGGGGAGGCCTGTGACCCAGCTGCTAGTAAGAGAGGAAAAGGAGGCATCCCATGCTTGTTCTTTGCGTATCAATCCCGACCTAAGCCTGATCCCTAAGCAAGCCCAGAACCCACAGTGCATGTGAGGAAGAGGAGAAGAAATTCTGGAAACCTCTATTCCTAGGGAGAGCTATGTAGTCAATACACCAGTGAGAAACTCAGTCATAGCCAATGACCCCGAAGCTTCTTGTCCTTTTGCAGTGGCACATCCATCCTGATAGAGAAGCAAGTGGATCCTGATAAGCACATGAACCCTGATAGCAACCTATATCCTAGTAGCAACAACACATATGGTAAATTGAAATATTGTTCCTGAATATTATACTTCCCTATAGCACTGATGTCAGGTCAGTTCATGAGATTTCCTCTGGCCAATGAATGTAAGCAGAAGTGGCATGTGTCATTTCCAGGCAGTCACTTGTAGACCCAGTGTGTGGTTTGCCGTTTCTCCTTTTTCTCAGCGATGAGACTGGCAATGTTCCAGATAGAGGCTGTTCTATCAGCCAGTGTCCCGGGTTAAAGCAATATGAGCAAAGCTGTACTGACTTGTAATGAGCATGAAGCACAATGAGAAATAAATCTTTGCAGTTAGCCATTGTGATTTGGGAGACCGTTTGTTACGACAGCATAACCTGGCTTCTCTTTACTCTTAAAACCTGCAAGATCCAGGGCATTGGGGATAAGAATAGAGCATTTCTGGTCACCAGGGACAATCTGCAGGCTCCAGAGGATGGCAGTGAAAGAGTATTAGAGGAAGAACCAGAGCAATCTGCCAGGAACTCAGGGCTAAGATAAATGTGAGAATTGTCTGGAGGAAGCAGGACATAAGAAATCCCCTGGAATACAAAGTGTATTATTAATTTTTACTTCAACTGAAAATACAATAGGCTGATGATACCTGATAAAACAGAGGTTATATTAATGAAAAGGGTTTGAGGGGATTTTGAGTTTTTGTTTTGTTTTTCAGCGAGGTTCTGAGCCAAAAGGTAAAGCAAGGATGAAACTGACTTGAGGAATATCAAATGCGCACATACTCCCTGGAACTGCCACTGATTTGGGGTATAGTGTTTTGAATACAGAATCAAGATACGGTGGTCTACACCGTACCACCACAGACCACAACCCCCTTTTCACATACTGTTTCTGTCTCTATTCTAAAAGCCAGTTCTAACCCCCTATGTACATAAATTCTCCGAATACTTGCTCTGTTTTATGCAGCAATCTTTCTGGGGACAGAAAATATGTCCTGAACTTCTGTCTGAGGGCAAGGACCCTGTTTGTCCAGGCACAAAATTCCCTTCCCGCAATCTGCCTATCTCCTGGATTGAAAGCGCCCCACAGCAGACTCCATTCCAGGTTCACTGTTCACCTTTGAAGACATCAGTACCATCTTGGAATCTTCACCCTCCCATCCCTGGCGGCCCATTGCCTGCAGTAAAACAGGGATTGTTAGGAACCCTGGGTCATCTTTCTTTGCTGGCCATCCTGAGTCTCTGCATTTGTATCAACACTTTGTCAGTCTGCCCCATTCTGGTCCTGCCTGAGTGACTAACTCCTGTGCTCAGCTGTGCTCAGCTCTTCTCCTCTGCTACAAAGCTATGTTCATCACATGTGGGCATGTCACAAATCAGGGTGACGACTATATGAATGAAACAGAGACTCAACTTTCAAAATGATCTCAACTGATTTTCATGAGTGATCCAGACCAACAGAAAAGAACCCACCAAGAAGGTTTTATTAGTATGGTCAAAAAAGGAATTATAAGGCGCCCCTGGGTGGCTCAGTCGGTTGAGCGTATGACTTCGGCTCAGTTCATGATCTCACGGTTCATGAGTTCGAGCCCCGCGTCAGGCTCTAGGCTGACAGCTCAGAGCCTAGAGCCAGCTTTGGATTCTGGGTCTCCCTCTCACTCTGCCCCTCCCCCAGTCTCACTCTGTCTCTCTCTCTCAAAAATAAATAAACACTAAAAATGTTAAAAAAAAAAAAAACAGAATTATAAGAGTCCAAGGTAGGGACGACCCGGCATGACAGGTATTCATAAAAAACAGGCCTAAGGTATGCTGTTTTTGACCACAGGAACCAACTGTTTATTGTAGCTACTAAAAAAGCTATGAAAGAAAAGGAGATATTAATCTTCTAAATTATTTTTGCCTGTCTACATCTGAAGAAGGTTTTGGACTCTGATTTGTCAGATTGAGGTTGGTCAGGATGGCTGGATTAAAATTTTAACTTGAGCAATGTCATGAAATTCGTACAAATTTGAAGGGACAATTCTAGATTAAAAGAGACTGGAGAATCATGTAAACCAAATGCAATGTGAGCTCCTTTATTTGATCCTAGATTTAAAAAAACAAACAAACTAAAAAGACATTATTTGAATAATGGGGGAATTTTATATGGTCCGTATAGACCATATTATTAAATGTATTAAATTGCTGTTCATCTTTAAAAAAATTTTTTTTTAATTTATTTATTTTGAGAGAGAGCAGACAAGGGGCAGAGACAGAGAGGGAGAGAGAGAATTCCAGGCAGGCTCCGTGCTGTCAGTGCAGAGCCTGATGCAGGGCTTGTACTCATCAACTGTGAGATTATGACCTGAGCTGAAACCAAGAGTTGGACACTTAACTGACTGAGCCACCCAGGTGCTCCAAATTGCTGTTAATCTTAAGTGAGATAATGATGATGTGGTTTTGAAGACAAAGTTCTTGTTATTAGGAGATACACGTTGTCATGCTAAAATAGTTAAGCATGAAACAGCATGTTGTTGCCAACTTTCTTTCAAATGGCTCAGAAAAATAAGAGTTATACATATATGTAAAATCTAGGTGAAGGATATATAAGTACAACTGTATTAATCTTTCCAGTTTTCTATAGGTGTGAGAATTTTAAAGGGGAAATTTTATCTTGAGAAACCACTGAGAGGAGAGTAATTTGGGCTTAAGTGAAGAATGGAAGAAAAGCCAAGATGGCTATGTTCAGTTATAGAGGCATTACCTCCGAGGAAAGGGGTGGGGCTTATTTAGAATGTCTCCATAGAGGAGAGGTAGGATTTAGGCATGGGAGAGACCAGAAAGTAGATTTTGGCTTAACATAAAGAAAATCTTGTAGGAAGACTCTTATGCCTTGGTTACAGCCAACTCTAGTAGCAGAGAGAAGACAAATTTAAAAGTGACAATGTGTTTGTCACTTAATATGATCTTTGGAGTTTTACTACTGCAGAATGACCAGCAAAATCTTTTAATCCAGGGCAAGGGAATGTCCCCACAGAGTAAAAGTTAAGAAAACAGTTAAGATTTTTTTAAATTATTGAAGAAAGCTTGTTCAAAATACTGAAAGCAACCTATCTAACTATACATGTGCTATAGATGTACTAGATCATACAAACAGTGGTGTAAGAGATGATTCCACTTGTATGTCTAGATTATCCCCTTTTAATTTTCTTTTAACTCTTCTCAGTAGTCAAGATGAAAGGCTTAGTCTTATGGTCTTATATTTCCTACACCTCCCCAGAACTTCTAGCAAGCTATAATACTTAATCAGGGACCAAATAAAAAAATAATGTATATTTATTTTAATGATTGCCTTCTTTTGAAAGTAACCTTCCTGGAGTTCCATTTGTTTTAGTTACCTATTTTTTCCACTTTAAGTAAATATATTAGAGTCTGAAAATTTTAATCAATTAAAAAGTCATACCAAGGGATATACCAACATGGCAAAAAAATGTACAGGAGGTATTTAAGTATTTGCAGTTTAGGTAAGTCCTGAAAGAGGTTCTTTTTCTCCCCTGTGTAATTGGAATACTAGAGGCCATTCCCTGGCAAACAAGACTCCTCTCTAAAGAGAACTGTCTCCTTTGATGATGAATCTCTGAAGTTCTCCAGGGTTGATGTGGACAGATGCCATCTCTTCATGTGGAATAAAGCTACAAAAGTGGTTTGTCTTCATGGTTCTTTATTCACTCTCTTGAATCTTCTGCAACTTCCCTTTAATTCCCGTTCTTTGCATGCTGGTCTCTAGCCCTTCAGTTGCTTTCTCTTTGATGACTTTTAAACTCTGAAGATTTAGGGGCACCTGAGTGGTTCAGTCAGTTAAACATCTAACTCTTGATCTCAGCTCAGGTCAGGACCCTGTGGTTCAGGAATTTGAGCCCCGCTTGGAATTCTCTCTCTCCCTCTCTCTCTGTCCTTCCCCTGCTTGCACTCTCTATCAATATAAATAAGTAAACATTAAAAATTTTTTTAATTTAGAAAAAGTCTTTGAAGGTTTAGCAAATATTCTAAGAAATGAGAAGTTTCAAAAATTTCCTTGATTGTGACTCTATGCAGTATTTCCAATGCCTTGAGCAATGGTTGAGAGACATCCCATAGGATGTTAGCACTTATATCAGATTCAGCAGACTTTACAACCTTTTCCTTAGCATTGAACATCATTTGCCCTGTTGAAACATATGGATGGAAGACAGACATCTTACTTTCTTTGGCCTCCTTCATTTTATACTGTAGGCAAGAGCTTTTTCTCCTTCTAGTGTTAATAACTTGATGTAACATATTTTCTTACTTTTCTCTGAGAGGTTAAAGACCACAATATTATAAATCATTGTACCAATGGGAATCAAAACAAGCCTAAGTAAACCACTGAACCATCCTGCTTGAGAATACAGTTCTCTCTCTCTCTTTTTTTTTTAATGTTTTTATTTATTTATTTTGAGAGAGAGAAAGAACACCTGTTCAGGGAAGGGACAGGTAGAGAGGGAGAGAGAGAATCCCAAGCAGGCTCTATATTGTCAGTGCAGAGCCCAGTTCAGGGTTTGATCTCAGAAACCGTGGGACATGACCTGAGCTGAAATCAAGAGTCGGATGCTTAACCGACTGAGCTACCCAGGTGCCCCAGGAATACAGTTCTCTTGATCACAGTAGAATCAAATAGTCTACTCTATGCCAAAAAATCTCTCCCCATTTCTTGCTTGCTGCCACTGATTGACCATTCAAGTAATAGGGGTGATTGATTATTAATTTCTCTTGAGCATCACAATGTAGCATATCTGTGGATTTTTTTTTGAAATCAGAGACTGTTTATAAGTAGAAAAATAATAGTCAAGTTTATTAATTTAAAAATTATATATTGAGCATTTGTATATCTGAAAATGAAAGTATTATCAAACAAGGAAAATGCTTGCCTTGTGAAGCAGTTTTCCTCTTCTAAGATCCTTACAGATGGTCACTAGATGATCACATGTTAGAGTTACATTTGTGAAGTGGGATGGTGTAACCATTATTGTCTCATGAATTTAATATTATATAAAATTTCTGTGGCATAAAATGACAATTGAAATGGTATGTGTGCTCTCCACTGTCAGACAGCCCAGTCAGAGGAAAAATCAGAAGATAATAGTTCTGGCAAAATTTAAATCAGACAATATGTATTCTGAATTTTATCAGGTTGTATTAGTAAAAGCAAATTATTAAAATATTTTTTTGGTGAAACCTATTTCTCATACCGATTTCCTCTGAATCCTTCCTGTAAAGCTAGTGATGCCTCATAAGAATATGCACGATGGTTAGGTGAGTAAAATTTACTAAGTACCAAGAACACTCCAAAAAATTAACATCCTCAGGCATGTCAAATTCAAACTTTAATGTGTACTAATGATTCAGTTTTTACCTACAGGTGTTAAATGAAATTTTATTTTCGTTTTAAACACAATATAAAACGTTCAGAGGAAAAACCAAGACACTAGAAGGAGGAGGGACATAAAAATTTCCCCTTGATAATTGGTTTCACTGTTTTGTATCAAAGATTTGCAGTGAATTTGCCTGGAGAATTAAATCACTAGGAAATTCTAACCCAAATGAGTGAAGAAAATAGTTTACTGTAAGAGTGAAAAAAAATTTTTTTTACGTTTTATTTTGTTCTATACTGTTTTCAAACCCAGTTTTCCAGAGCTGTGGTTTCAAGGACAACCCAAATCTGATGTTGCTCTCTCCTGATCTACTCCTGGAAGCTCATCTGCCTGCAGCCTATCCCTCGCCTGGCTGTTGTCTCATTATCACACACACGCTCAGCATAACCACTTATGTGTTCCATGTATACTTCTCCCTGCCCTGAGGTTGCATTTCCTCTCCCTTCCACTTATTCCCATTTAAATTTTTTTTACCGTTTATTTTTTATTTTCGAGAGAGAGACAGAATGCGAGTGGGGGAGGACAAGAGAGAGAGGGAGACACAGAATCTAAAGCAGGCTCCACTCTCTGAGCTGTCAGCATAGAGCCAGATGTGGGGCTTGAACCCATGAACCCTGAGATCATGACCTGAGCTGAAGTTGGACGTTCAGCTGACTGAGCCACCTAGGTCCACCCGTAACTTATTCCCATTTCGAAGAAAGGAGTTGTATGGCTCCTCTAATACAATTCTCTCATTTTTAAGTTGTAGCTGCCTGGCAGAACCATTTGAGATTTGCTCAATCAAAAAAGTTTAAGCTGGGGCTACTGGGCGGCTCAGTCCATTGAGTATCCAACTTCAGCTCAGGTCATGATCTCAGGGTTCATGAGTTCAAGTCCCACATCAGGCTCTGTGCTGACAGCTCAGAGCCTGGAGCCTGCTTTGAATTCTGTGTCTCCCTTTCTGCCCCTCCCCTGCTCACACTGTCTCTCAAAATAAATAAACATTAAAAAATAATAAAAAAAATTAAAAAGTCTAAGCCACATCACCTCCATGAAGTTTGTTCCCCAAAGCACTCATTTATCTTTCTCTCACATGAATTCCTTCAAAAGCAACATCTTTCTGCATCTGTGTCAGCCTTTTGATATTGTCAGCCTTTTGATTTTAGCCTTTCTAGTGGGTGTGCAGTGGTATCTTATGGTTTTATTTGTATTTCTGAAGTGACTAGTAATATTGAACATCTTTTCATGTGCTTATTTTCAAGTCATTTATCTTATTTGGTGAAATGTCTATTAAAATATTTTACCCGTTTTTAATTAGGCTGTTGGTCTTACTATTGAGTTATGAAGTTTTTTTCTTATATGTATTTTGGGTACAAGTCCTTTATCAGGTGTGTGTTTTGCAAATGTTTTCTCCCAGTTTATGACTTTGTCAGTTCATAATGTTCTCAGTGTTGTATTTTGAAGAACAAACATTTTCAGTTTTGTAACTCCAGTTGGCCAACTTTTATTCTTTTGGTGTCATACCTAAGACGTTTTTGCCTAAGACTGCAAAGACTGTAATCTTTCTTTGCCTCTAGAAGATTTGTAGTTAATTCTTATATTTAGGTGTACAATCTGTCTTGAGTAAGTTTTTGTACATCGTATAAGGAAGAAGGCTAGGTTTATTTTTTTGCATTTAGATTTACAGTTTTTCCAGCACCATTTCATTTGTTCAAAAGATAATTCTTATCCTCTTGGATTACCCTGGAAACTTTATCAAAAATATATTGACCTTATATGTATAACTTATTTCCAGACTCTATTCTGTTCCATTGATCTATACTTATTCTTATGCTAATATCACATTGTCTTAATCACTGAAGTTTTATAGTAAGTCTTAAATCAGGTAAGATAAGTCCTCTGACTTTGTCCTTTTTCAAAGAGATTTTGGCTGTTCTATTTTTATTTTTATGTAAATTTCAGGATCTTCTTGTCAATTTCTACAAAAGCCTGTGGGGATTTTGATAAGGATTGCATTAAATCAATAGGTTAACTTAGAAGGAATTGCCAACTAACAACATTAAGTCTTTCCCATCTATGAATATGAAATAATTTTCTATTTAAGCATTTAATTGCTTTCAACAATTCTGTATAGTTTTCACTGTACAAGTCCTGCATTTCTTTTGTTAAATATATTCCTGAGTATTTTGATCTTTTGATAGTATTGTGAATGAAATCGTTTCCTCAATTTCACTTTTGGATTGTTCATTGTTAGCTTAGAGAAATAAAATTGATTTTTCTATATTGATCTTGTATACTCTGACCTTGCTAACCCAGACTGTTAGTTCTAGTTCTTTGTTTTTTTTTCTTTTTTCTTTTTTTGTATCTTAGGATTTTCTACATCCATGACTCTGTCATCACAAATATAGTTTTACTTCTTCCTTTTCAATGTTTATGCCTCTAGTATCTTTGTCTTATTGCATTGACAGAATCTCCAGTACAATCTTGAATAGAAGTGATGACAGTGGACATCCTAGTATTATTCCTGATTTGGGGGGAGGGGACAGAATACAGTCTTTCACTACTACATGGGATGTTAATTGTAGGTTTTCAGAGATGCCCTTTATCAGGTTGAGGAAGTTTGTTGAGAATATTTTTTTAAATCATAAATAGCTATTGAATTTGGCCAAGTGATTTTTTTTGCATCTATTGAGATAGTAATCTGTTTTGTTTTGTTTGTCCATCACTGTATTAATATAGTGTATTACATTAAATTGATTTTCAGTTGTTAAACTAACCTAGTATTTCTGGGTTAAACTCCACTTGGTCATGATGTGTAATTGCTTTTATATGTGCTGAGACCTGTTTAATAATATTTTGTGAAGGATTTTCCTTCTATACTCCTGAGGGGTATTGGTCTGTAGTTTTCTTATACTGTGTTTGGATAACATAGGGGGAAGATGGCAGCAGAGGAGGACGCTGGGCTCACCTCATCCTGCTGATCACTTAGATTCACCCACACTTGCTTAAATAACCCAGAGAACCGCCAGAAGACGAGCAGAATGGACTCTCCGGAGCCAAGCGAAGACAAGAGGCCCACGAAAGAGGGTAGGAAGGGCAGAGAGGCGGTGCGCGCTTATACTGTTTGTACATGTATCACTTTTTCACCTGGAAACAATGCAATGTATATGCACCTTAAGGCCACAAATAGAGCAGTGAGTAATGTTCACTACATTCTGTACTCTCATGGAGTTTGCAGTCCTGTTGGAAAAGTCAGAAATACTAAAAGAAAATAAATGCTATGTTAGATATACAAGTATAAATATGATTGTTTTAAAATAAATAAATAATTTTATATGATTATTTAAAGTAATGGAACCAAATGGAGGGAGGGAGGTAGACATTTAAAACATTTCAATTCCAGTATAATTAGCATACAGTATTATATTAATTTTAAGTGTACGATATAGTGATTCAGCAATTTTATACATAACTCAGTGCTTATCATGATAAGTATACTCTTGATCCCCTTCACCCATTTCACCTGTCCCCCCCTCTTCCTCCCCTCTGGTAATCACCAGTTTGTTCTCTATAGTTAAAAGCCTGTCTTTCTGTTTATCCTGTTTTTTACTTTTTTCATTTTCGTTTCTTAAATTCCACATTTGAGTGAAATCATATGGCATTTATCTTTCTCTGACTTATTTCACTTAGCATTATACCTTCTAGATCCATCCATGTTGTCACAAATGGCAAGATTTCATTCTTTTTTTTTTTATGGCTGAATCATATCCCATTGTATACATATACCACATCTTCTAATTTATCTGTTCATCTATTGATGGACACTTGGGTTATTTCCATAATTTGGCTATTGTAAAAATGCTTCAATAAACGTAGGGGTGCATATATATTTCTGAATTAGTGTTTTTGTTTTCTTTGCATAAATACCCATTAGTGGAAGTACTGGATCACATAGTAATTCTATTTTTAATTTTTTGAGGAACCTTCATACTGTTTTCCACAGTGGCTGAAGCAGTTTGCATCCCACCAACAGTGCACAAGGGTTCCTTTTTCTCCACATCCTCGCCAATACTTGTTATTTCTTATGTTGTTGATTCTAGCCATTCTGACAGGTATGAGGTGATATCTCGTGATTTTGATTTGCATTTCCCTAATTGTGAGTGATGTTGAACATCTTTTCTTGTGTCTGTTGGCCATCTGTTTGTCTTCTTTAAAAAAATATTTTTAATCTTTATTTATTTTTGAGAGACAGAGCATGAGTGGGAGAGGGGCAGAGAGAGAGACACGAACACAGAATCCGAAGCAGGCTCCAGGCTCCCAGCCATCAGCACAGAGCCTGACTTGGGGCTGGAACTCAGGAAATGTGACATCATGACCTGAGCCAAAGTCAGATGCTTAACCGACAGAGCCACCCAGGCGCCCCTCATCTGTTTGTCTTCTTTGGAGAAATGTCTGTTCATGTTTTCTTCCCATTTTTAAAATAAATCCAGTATAGTTAACATAGTATGTTATATTAGTTTCAGGTGTACAAAATAGTGATTCAGCAATTCGATACATTACTTGGTGTTCAGCATAGTAAGCACACTCTAAATCCCCTTCACCTATTTCACCCATCCTCCCACCCACCTCCCTTCTGGCAACAACCAGTTTGTTCTCTATAGTTAAGAGTCTGTTCTTTGGTTTGTCTTGTTTATCTTTGTTTACTTGTTGTTTCTTAAGTTCCACACATGATTGAGATCATATGGTATTTATCTTCTTCTATTTTTTAGTTGGGTTATTTGTTTTCTTAATGTCGAATTGTATAAATTCTTTATATATTTTGGGTACTAATCCCTTATTAGAGATGTCATTTGCAAATATTTTCTCCCATTCAGTAGATTGTCTTTTAGTTTTGTTGATTATTTCCTTTGCTGTGCAGAAGATTTTATTTTGATGTAGTCCCAATAGTTTGTTTTTGCTTTTGTTTCCCTTGCCTCAGGAGATATATCTAGAAAGATGTTGCTATGGCCTATGTCAGAGAAATTCCTGCCGGTGCTCTCTTCTAAGATTTTTATAGTTTCAGGTCTCACATTTAGGTCCTTAATCCATTTTGAGTTTATTTTTGTGTATGGTGTAGGAAAGTGGTCTAGTTTCATTCTTTTGCATGTAGGTGTCAAGTTTTTCCAACACCATTTGTTGAAAAGATGGTCTTTTTCCCATTGCGTATTTTTGCTTCCTTTGTCAAAGAGGAATTGACCATATAACTGTAGATTTTTTCTGTGTGTTCTTTCCTGTTCTGTTGATCTATGTGTCTGTTTTTATGCCAGTACCATACTATTTTAGTTATTATAGCTTTGTAGTATATCTTGAAATCTGGGATTGTAATACCTCCAGTTTTGTTTTTCTTTTTCAAGATTGCTTTGGCTATTTGGGGTCTTTTGTGGTTCCATACAAATTTTAGGATTGTTTGTTCTAGTTCTGTGAAAACAGCTGTTGAGTATTTTGATAGGGATGCATTAAATCTGTAGATTGCTTTGAGCACTATGGATATTATAATAATATTTGTTTTTCTAATCCATGAGCATGGAACATCCTTCCATTTGTTTGTGTCATCTTCACTTTCTTTCATCAGTGTTTTTTGGTTTTCCGAGTAGAGGTCTTTCACTGCCTTGGTTAAGTTTATTCCTGGCAATTTTATTGATTTTGGCACAATTGTAAATGAGATTATTTTCTTAATTTCTCTTTCTGCTGCTTCATTGTTAGTGTATAGAAATGCACCAGATATCTGTGCATTGATTTTGTATCCTGTGACTTTACTGAATTCATTTATCAATTCTAGCAGTTTTTTGGTGGAATCTTTTGGATTTGTTATCTGCAAATAGTGAAAGTTTTATTTCTTCCTTACCAATTTAGATACCTTTTATTTCTTTTTGTTGTCTGATTGCTGTAGCTAGGACTTCCAGTAGTATGTTGAATAAAAGTGGTGAGAGTGGACCTCCTTGTTTTGTTCCAGATATTGGGGTAAAGCTCTCATTTTTTCCCCATTGAGTATGATGGTAGGTGTGGGTTTTTCATAAATGGCCTTTATTATTTTGAGGTGTGTTTTCTCTAAACCTACTTTGTTGAGGGTTTTTATCATGAGTGGACGTTTTTACCTTGTCAGGTGATTTTCTGCACTTGTTGAAATGATCATGTGGTTTTTCTTGTTGATGTGAAGTATCGCATTGATTGATTTGTGAATTTTGAGCCACTCTTGCATCAGTAGGGAGTCATGCTTTAGCTAGTATGGAAAACCTCTCCCAAAGGGTGATATTTAAGCTAAAACCTAAAACGTGAGCCAGCTGGAAAAGGGAGAGGAGATATAGGAGTATTTCAGACATAGGTAACAACAGGTACAAAGGAGCTGGGCAGGAAAAATTTGGATGAAATATAGAAACTGGACCATGTGAAGAAAATCAAAATACCTGAGTGACTAATGGAAGGGTGATGTCTGAAACGTAAAATGCTTTACTCCATCTTCTAAAGGTACTGAATTTGGCACTGAGAAAAATGCAAGTATTCACTGAAGAAGCCAAAGAGTTGCTTGGATGGACAAATAATTATTTCTTTTCTTTTAACTTTTTTTTAATGTTTATTCATTTTTGAGAGAGAGAGAGAGAGACAGCCTGAGTGAGGGAGGGGCAGAGAAAGAGGGGGACGCAGAAACTGAAGCAGGCCCCAGGCTCTGAGCTGTCAGCCAGTGGCCCAATGTGGGGCTCAAACTCACGAACCGTGAGATCATGACCTGAGCTGAAGTCGGACACTTAACTGACAGCTACCCAGGTACCCTAAAAAATAATTATTTCTATTCCTGTCTTCTTGTCACTTTAGAGTTTCCTGGAGGCTGAGTATGATGGTACTCTCACAGACCTTAAGATCTACCAGCTGAAGGTGACTTCAGGGATTTTCAAACATCTTTTATACCAAAATCCAAGTAAGAGAAGCCTGCTCACTGCATTTTGCCAGAAGTACTGGTAAAAATAGTTCAGTGTGGCTTTTAGTCTTAGATGGTCATAAGGATTTTTCTGGAGCTCAAAGAGTTACATACCCGTTCATCTGTCAACTGAAATAGAAATATTACTCAAGAGAGTGTTCACAGGCACATGTCTATATAAATGTGAATGTGGACAAGTGAAAAATGGCTCAGTCCTACATACCCTAAGCATTCTGGGAAGCATGTGTACATTTTTAAATTGATTGCTTTTTTAATTCTTTGTGTATCATATTCATGGCTTTAAAAAATTTACTGATTTCCTTCATGAAGAGTTTAGCAAATGCAGAATTGAATCTTAATTTCTGAATGCCTTGATTGCTTCTAATTGCCTTTTGTTTCTGTATGCGTCTCAGTTTAATACCACAGAAAGCTTTTGAATCATTAGCTCTGGAAACATAAGCCCACCACTTTATTGCACAATAAGTGAATCATAAGCATCCAGGCTAGCCAGCGAAGCTGACCTGGAAGTGTCTTTTTAGCTGAGAGATTTGTCTGTCTTCAGCCGCTTAAATCATTTGTCATCTTAGTGGAAATTTTCAGGATGCCCTCACAACTATAAATTTCCAGCCTGGTGTGGAAATGTATTGCCCCCCACATCTGAACATTCTAGATATGGAAGAAGCTTTAAGTTATACTCACTGTCTGAAACAGCAAGGGAATCTTAAAGTCCTCTTATTTCAAACCTCTCCTCCTTCTCCCTCAACCCATCAGGAGTAAAAGTATAATGCAAAGGTAGCCTTAAAACAACATATAGTGAAGGTTATGATTAGCTCTTAGCTTAAGAATACAAACTTCAGAATTAGATCTGGATTCAAATCCAGACTCCCCACTTTTAGTTGTATTCCCTAGGGAAATAAAGTTATTTACTCTATCTGAGCCTCAGCATCTTCATCTAAAAAATTGAGGGAATAATCTCTATCTCAAATGGCTGTGATAGGAATCAAACAAGATAATATATATAAAGCACATAGCCTAGTTCTGAACACACAGTAAGAGCTCAGGCAACTTATCAATGGATTGTTATCCAATCCAGTTCATTTACAGATAAGGAAACTCCTCTATCTGTGAAATATCAAAGAGGCCACACATTTGTCCAACATCTCATGGAATGACTGGTGCAGAACAGTGGAGTTGAGATTTCCTAATTTTCACACCAAAGTTCATTCTGCTCAAAATGCTCAAGTGTTTTGGTTATTCTTCAAGTGATAAGCACAGAATTTTTCCCACCTGCTTTCTTATTTGTGTGATCACTTGCAGTTTTGGTTCTAGCTTGCTATCCTGTGAACCTTAGGCTAAACAATATACTCTTCTGAAAAATATATGAAAACAGTGCAAAATGATTAGAAGGTGAAAAACCTACATGGAAAAAGAAAGATTTTTAAATAGTGCAACATAGTGCAAAATAATTAGAATACATACGCAAAAAATTGTAGGAGGATAATGGCCTTGTTTTGAATGATGATATTTTTTCACTTTCTAAATGAATTTTTCCAGAGAAAATGATTCTTGGTGCAAAGTCTAATACATAACCTTTATAGATGCACCTATGTTTTTGTTACAAAAAATCTGTTTTTAAGTAGTTTTTTGTTTTGTTTTGTTTTGTTTTCCCTAAATGTTTCAGCTAAACAAGAATGAAGGTTTTGCAGAGGGAAAGGAGGAGAGAGAGACTTGGTGGTGTGTTTCCCCCGTGACAGGAGGGATTTTATCAAGAAATAGAAGATGGGTACGGCATTGTCGTGTCCTGGGTACTGCAGTTTCCTCTGACAAAAGGACTTCCAGTGAAGTCCAAAACAGAAGAGGGAAGTAAGTGATTCTTGCCGATAGCTGGACCAGTAAACGGTGTTGAGGAAGAACTTTCTCCTCTTGTGCTAGCTAGTTCAGCATTATTTCAGCTTTGTTCTTTTGAGCCTCCAACCTCTTGACCTTGGTATCACCAATCAACCCCTTACCTGGAAGGGTGTAGCCCAGGACCTCTTGCAGCCTGTGGGCCCCGGTGAGGTTTATGGATACGTGACAGCAGTAATGGTACTGTTGTGGTTTTTGGATCATATTAAGTAAGATTCCTTTTATTCTTACTTACGTAAGCAAAATGTGCTAACTGCATACAAATATGCAGTTATAAGAGTAAATAAAAAAGAAGTCCTCCTCACCCAAAGCAGTTGGCATCTTGCTTTTTTTACTTGATCATATGTCTTGGAACTCTCACGTAGTAAATATAAATTTACCTCATTTTTTTTTCACTCATCGTATAGTATTCCACAATACAAATGCACAAAATTCATTCAACCATTCGCTACTTGAGGGAAATTTCTGCCCTTTTCAATTGTTCCTTATTATAAATAAAGCTGCAGTGACTGTATTTATTTATTTATTTATTTATTTATTTAATGTTTATTTTTTTTTAATTTTTTTTTAACGTTTATTTATTTTTGAGACAGAGAGAGACAGAGCATGAACGGGGGAGGGTCAGAGAGAGAGGGAGACACAGGATCTGAAACAGGCTCCAGGCTCTGAGCGGTCAGCACAGAGCCTGACGCGGGGCTCGAACTCACGGACTGCGAGATCATGACCTGAGCCAAAGTTGGACGCTCAACCGACTGAGCCACCCAGGTACCCCTTAAATGTTTATTTTTGAGAGAGAGAGAGAGCACACGCAAGTGGGGAAGGAGTAGAGAGAGAGGGAGAAACAGAATCCGAAGCAGGCTCCAGGCTCAGAGCTGTCAGCACAAAGCCCGATGTGGGGCTTGAACTCACGACCCATGAGATCATGACCTGAACCGAAGCTAGACGCTCAACTGACTGAGCCACCCAGGCTCCCCCTATGTTTATTTATTTTTGAACGTGAATGAATATTTCAGAAAAACAGATTTTTAGAAATAGAATTCCAAGGATGTACTTACTTTAAATTTTAATAGATATCTCTAATTTGCCATCCAAAAATTTTATATCAATGTACATTATTACAGCCTCTACAGAAACTGCCCATTTCCACCTGATAATACTGGTGTCAGACCCTGATTGGTTACAAAGCGTGCCTCGTGGTTTATTTTGCATTTCCTTTATTACTCTGGGCATTAAACAACTTTAGATTTTATCATTCTTTTTGTGTATGTGAATTGTCTCTGTATTTCTTTTAACCAGTTTTGTATATATATTTGCAATAACTTTAGGAGATTTTAATGGCTTTTGTATACTATATTTTGTTTTATATATTTTGCAGAGACTTTCAGTGGGACCTTTTATTTTGTTTGTGTTTTTGTTTTTGTGGGTTTTTTTGTTATACAGATCTTTCAGTTTGTTCACAGTAAGACTTTTTTATTAATGGCTCCTGGAATTTTTGTCTTTCTTAGGAAAGGCTTTATCACTGCCTCTTCCAACATTATAAAACTTGATATATTATGTAGTTCCTTTCTGATTTTTTTTTAATTAGTGTTTAGAACTTAATCCATTTTGGTTTTGTGTTTATGATATGATACTGGCATCTAAATTAAATATTTTTCAGGATTTCCAACACTCTCAATATAATTTTTGAATAGTGTATCCTTCTTGCTATGATTTGAAATGCATGTTCCTTTGTTTTTGAATTGCCTTTTTCTGTTCAATTTTTCATGTCTTTATTCTGAACTGATACAACATTGTTTAACATAAACTTAGTATATTTTGATAACTGAAAAGTCCTCAGTGTTCTTTTTTTTCCTCAAATTTTATTGCTTGTTCTTGTGCATTTTCTCTTTTACATGAACTCTAAAATCAGCTTATCAAATTCAATAAATCTCCTGTTGGGATTTTTATTAGGATTGCATTGAATTTATGGATTAATTTGGGAAGTTGACATCTTTATAATATCAAGTCTTTCATCTAGAAACTGTAGCTTTCCATTTATTTGGGTCTTCTTTTATATCTTCTATAAAATTTTATAGTTGTCTTCACATGGACCTTGCATTGTTCTTGTTGGTTTATTCCTAGGAGATTGTTTTTAAAGCTTTTGTTGCCACTGGGAATGAGTTCTTTAGATTTTGATTTTCTACGAAGAAAAGGATACGAAAATGAAAAGAAAGCAGGAGCTGAAAGAATAGGAGAGAGAAGAAAAGGAGAAATTAGAAAGGTAAGATGAGATGATGCACAAGGAAGACAGGAGAAAATTTGATTATTTTTAAGTACCTATTATGTGACATGCGGCTATGATGGAGACATTCGTTCAGAAGCACCATCTCACATACTCTTCCCACCAGGTGACTCATCTGAAAAAACTAAAGCTTAAAAAGGTCAGCAAGGAAGCCTGGAACAGGAAATGGAAAGAGAACAGGTTTAGAGTGAGATCTGGGAACCGATCCCAGATTCCAGTCTCACCAGCTGTGTGATTTTGCTCCAGTTACCTAATTGCATTTCTCATTTGGAAAACGGGGATAATATCTGCTCAGGTGATTGTGAGGATTAATTGGAATAATGTATCTGAAGTGTCTGCTCATTAGATGCTGCTCTCAGTAAGTGCCAGTTCCCACCCATGAACCCACGTCTTCCTGCCCCCAGCCTCCCTTTCTGCCCCAGAGTCTGCTCAAGATAGCAAGGAGACTTCAGGTTAATATGCAACATGAATTTTACTCCCTGGGTGCATAGCACCCAGGAACACATACCTAACATTCTTAAGAAACATTGTAGGAGAAATAGTCATTAGAAACAGTGATCTGAGTCTGAAAAAAAATCACATAAGCCAAAAAAATAAATAAATAAAAACCCACCCATCTTTACCAAAGGAGGCATTGTTGAAATGTGAATCCGTATTCAAGTCCATTCTCACTGAAGTGAGAAACACCCTCTCTTTCTACCCAAACAATAGTTCCTTGTCTTGAGAGAATGCTGTCTACATAGCCCTGGAAAGCATCAAATCCCCATGGCGATGGCAAGATGGCAATGGTTTCTCCTGGGGACACTGGAAACAGTGTCTGGAGGAACCATGGCACCTGACCCAGGGCTTTGGCTATTGAAAGGAGACTCGTTCCCAGCCTGAACAGCAGGAAAAACAGAATTGACCCCCATCGTCCTGGCTGTTTTATATTTGCTATAGGGCTCTGATCCTCTGGAGAAGTTGTCCTTATGAAATGTGAATATGAAGTCAAGAGAGATAAGACGTACCGAAATGTTCTCTTCTAGGCAGCATGTGCATTTGTTCCCAGCACATTGCTTTTACTCATCAAGAAAATGTGTGACCTGGCCTGGATTGAAATCCTCTGCCCTGAGCCTTATTTCCTTCATCTGAAAAATGGGGTTAATAACAAGGATCTCAAAGGATTGCTGTGAGGATTAAATCACACAAATATAAGATTGTATCCTGTGAAAATCCAATGTATTCTTTCATCATATAGGAAACTGCATTCATAGCCTGTGAATGTCTTCAGTGGTTCTCCATTTCTCTTTTCAAGGGGAAATTTGATTTCTGCAATAAAGCCAAATGTCGTATGATTCTGGGACTAGTAAATAATGTGTGTAATTAAGCTGAGCTACTGTATTTTTCACTTTTTTTAAAGGGGTGATCTCTCTTAAATTCTGAGACTAGTTTCCATATGTGACCTATAAATTGACCTCAGTCCATCAGTGCTATATTCAACTTGTATCCAGAAGCCAGTCACTTCTGACCACCTCCTATGCACCACCTGTTCAAATTGAAGCCATTGTCATCTTTCTTCAGGATTATTGCAAGTAGCGTCCTCCTAAATGGTTTCCCTTCTTCCCAACTATTGCCCTAAAAATATTTTCAGCAATGGCAGTATCATGACAAGAAATGTATCATTTATCCAGAGTAATGCTTTGGCCATCATTTAGTTATTCACTTAGTCAACAAATACTTATGGAGCCCCTACCATATGCCAGCATTGTTCCAGGCTCTGATGATACAACAGTGAATGCAATACACACAGATCCCGGTCTCATAGAGCGTATATTCTTGGGTGCAATGACTATTAAACAAATAAACGAGTGCAGCATACTCTATGCTGGAAGGTGACAGGCACTGTGCAGAAGAAATAATGTGGAGTAAGGGGGGAAAGGAGCACAAGAAGTGGGGATGGGAAGTGGGGTTTTTAATTTTAAATATGGTGGCTGGAAAAACTCTTCTGATGAGCTGACATTTGAGCAGAGACTGGAAGGAAAAGAGGGAGAGGGACACATGGTTATGTGAGAGAATGGAGTAGGGAGGGTGTCCCAGGCAGAGGAAACAGTGGTCCAAAGGCCCTGCCTGGAGGCAAAGCAGAGAGACACAGTGAATAAAGGGAGAAGAGAGAGGTGGTTACACATATGGTGTGAGTGGGAATGGATCACAAGGGTGGCTGCAGGCCATCAGGAGGAGGCAGGCTCCTACTCAAAGGAGCTAGAAAAGCCACTGGAGGATTGTGAGTGGAGAGGGGACCATGATCTGATTTGCATTTTTTAAAGTTTATTTATTTATTTTTGAGAGAGAGTGAGCATACAAGTGGGGGAGAGGCAGAGAGAGAGGGAGCCGAAGCAGGCTCCAGGCTCTGAGCTTCAGCCCAGGGCCCAACACAGAACTCGAACCCGTGAACCTCGAGATCATGACCTGAGCCAAATTCGGATGCTTAACTGACCAAGCCACCCAAGCACCCCCTGATTTGCATTTTTAAAGGATCATTCTGGCTAACCACTTCTGTAGAGCATCAGTTCTCAAACCTGAGTGTGCATCAGCCACCTCTGATGGCTTCTTAGCACACAGTTGCTGCATCCATCCCCAGAGTTTCTGATTGAGTAGGTCTGGTGTGATGCAGGGGAATTTGCATTTCTAGCAAGTTCCTAGATGATGCCAGTGCTGCTGGTCTGGCACCACACTGTGAGAACCACTGGCTGGCAAACAGAATAGTTTGTAAAAGGGGGGAATAGTTGAGGCAGGGGAACCAGCTATGGGACTCTTCGCAATAATCCAGAAAAAAACCAGATACTGATGGCTTCAGTTCAACCAGGTGGTGGCAGAAGAGTGGTGAGAAGAGATTAGATTCTGGATAGAATTTGAATATAGATCCAATGGGATTTGCTGAAACATTGAATGTGGAGCATGATGAAAGAAAGAAAGAAGGCCAAAGTTTAGATTAATCAACTGGAGGAATGGAAATACCATTTCCCGAGACAGCAAAGATTTGGGTGGGGGTGGGTCAGATATCAGGAGTTTGGTTCAGGGAATGTTAGATTTGATATGCCTGTTAGTTATCCAAGTGGAGATGCCAGTCAAGTCTTTCTTTTAGAAAAGTCTAGAATTCAGGAGAGAATTCTGGGCTGGAGGTAGAAAGGCAGGAGTCAGCAGCATGTAGATGGCGTCATGAAGGCTGGCTGAGATCATCAGCAGAGAGAACGAAGGTAAAGAAGAGGTTCAACGCTTGACGCTGTGGCAGTCAGTCCAATGGTTAGAAGTCAGGGTGATGAGAGGGAGCAGAGATGAGACTGAAAAGTGAGCAGGGAGGTGAGAGGAAAACCTGGAGGGTGTGGTGGCCTGGATGTCAAGGGAAGTAAGTATGTCAACAAGTTCAGGTGCATTTGCTATGAAGCCATCTTGTCATAACAGTGACCACCAGGCATCCTCTGTGAAGGAGAAGATACTGGCTACCATGGAATATGCCAAATTTGGAAATGGTTCCTTATGGATAAATTATTCCCACAGGAAAAGGTAGTTACCGTGATTGAAATTACACACACACACACACACACACACACACACACACACACACACCCTTTTGAGATGATTTTGCTGCTGCAATCGAAAAGCACACCATTGACACAATTTAATTGTTGACATAGACTAGAATCTTTTCTTTCATCTTTAAGCAGTCTGTCTAGCTGCCTTTTGTCTTTGAAGCGAATTGTCCAGTTGTGAGAGCGGGAGTTGTAGGTGTGATTCAGATTGCTGGGAGTTTGTGTGAGTAAATTGGATAAATGTTTCAGGAAGTATGGAGGTTTTTCTTGCCCCCATCCCTTTATTTTCTGGTACTGAGTCTTAGAAGTCTCTGGTTTTTTTGATACAGCTGCCTAAGGTACTTACTACAGGAAGCTGTTGCTTGCTTCTCTGAGAATTACAGAGAAGTTCTGGCAATTCAGGATGCCCTGAAAAGAGCCATTTGCTGCATCCCTTATCAAGGTACAGCTGATGGCAAGCCAGCCTCACTCAGTAACATGTTTAGTGAAAATTCATTCCACAGACTTTTTACATTGCTTCTTTTTGTGAGTTGCAATTCATCTTTAAACCCATTTGGTAGGGTTGCCTGGGTGGCTTGGTCAGTTAAGTGTCCAACTCTTGATTTTGGCTCAGGTCACAATCTCATGGTTCATGAGTTTGAGCCCTGCCTCAGGCTCTGCATTGACAGGGTGGAGCCTGCTTGGGATTCTCTCTCTCCCTCTCTCCACCCTTTCCCCACTCATGCTCACTCTCTCAAAATAAATATAAATAAACTTAAAAAATAAACCTGTATAGTATATTGAAAAATGTACCCCACAGACTGTATATTACTTCTCATGGTAGGGAAGAATATGACTTGTAGCTCAGCATTACAGTCCCTAAATAAATTGGGTAAAGAAGACAGTGCCCAGCTCTGTGTGTGGTACAAGTGATAGACACAGCCCACTGCTGTGTGTCACCTCTTTAAAGGGGGCTGTGGCTGCTGGTATTCAGCACTCCTCTCCATAGAAGATGCCAAAACAGACTGTATGGAGCTGCTGTATGTTTCTCTATAAGGAGAAAAGAATTGTTTCTTATTCAGGTGTACTTGTCAAATGGAGTATTGAATACTTAGGACTAGGTATGTAACCTCTTCGTGTCTCATTCACTCAAGAGATATTTCTGTTAAATCTCAGGCACTGACCTATGTGTTTGCAACCTGTATGTAAACAAAACAGTCCCAAATCCCTGCCTTCTTGGAGCCTACGTTCTAGTGTGTGGGGCGGGGAATAACTATAAGCATAATAAAGAGTTAAATTATGTAATACGTTGCCAAGCCATAACGCTATGGAATAAATGGAGCATGATAAAAGGTTTAGGCATGCAGGGAGAAAAAAAAGCTTGTAATTTCCGACAGCAGAATCCGGGTTGGTCACATTGAGAGGGTGACATTTGAGTAAAGATTTGTAGGAAGTGACGTAGTTACCCAAGTAGACTTCTGAGGGAAGAATGTTTGAGGCAGATGAAAGAGCCAGGGTGAAGGCCTTCAGGCCAAATCAAGCCAAGAATATGTAAGGAATAGCATTGGAGACCAGTGCATCTGGAGCAGGATAAGGGAGGGAGTAACAGGAGGTGGGGTCAGAGAGGAGTTGGGGCCCTACTTGTAGAAGGCCTTGTTGGACATTCTAAGGATTTTGCCATTTTGTTTGAGTGAAATGGGAAGCCCTGGGAAGATTTTAGGCAGATAAATGATACATTTTGAATTACATGTTAGGAAGATCATTCTGGTTATGTCTGCTTATGTCTGGATGTCTGGAAGACATACAGATGGCCAGGACAGGAAAAGATGCTCAACATCACTCATCATCAGGGAAATGCAAGTCAAAACCACAATGAGATATCACCTCACACCTGTCAGAATGGCTAAAATCAACAACACAAGAAATAACAAGAATTGGCAAGGATGTGGAAAAAAAGAAACACTCATGCACTGTTGGTGGGAATGCAGATTGGTGCAGCCACTGTGGAAAACAGTATGGAGGTTTCTCAAAAAATTAAAAATAGAATTACCATATGATCCAGTACTCTCACTACTGGGCATTTACACAAAGAAAACAAAAACACTAATTCAAAAAGATATATGCACCCCAATGTTTATTGAAGCAATTTTATAATAGCCAAATTATGGAAGCAACTCAAGTGTACCTTGATAGATGAATGGATAAAGAAGATTTGGAATATGTTTATTTTTTATTTTTTAATGTTTATTTTTTTTTGAGAGAGAAAGAGAGAGAGAGACAACACAAGTGGGTGGGAGGAGGGGGCAGAAAGAGAGGGAGACACAGAATCCAAAGCAGGCACAGAGCCCAACGTGGGGCTCAAACTCATGAATTGTGAGATCATGACCTAAGCTTAAGTGGGATGCTTAACCAACTGAGCTACCTAGGTGCCCCAGAAGATGTGGTATATGTACATAATGGAATATTACTCAGCTATAAAAACAAGTGAAATCTTGCCATGTACAACATAGATGGGTCTAGAGGGTATGATGCTAAGTGAAATAAGTCAGGGAAGGATAAATATCATATGATTTCACTAATATGTAGAGTTTAAGAAACAAACAAATGAACAGAGAAAAAAAGAGACAAACAAGAAACCAGACTCTTAAATCCAGAGAACAAACTGGTGGTTGCCAGAGGGCAGGTGGGTGGAGAAATAGGTGAAATAGATAAAGGGGATTAAGAGTATACTTATCATGTGATGAGCCCTGAGCAATGTATAGAATTGTTGAATCATTGTACACGTGAAACTAACTTGACACCGTATGTTAATTATACAGGGAAAGAAGAAAACCAAGGACTGATCCTTGGGATGCTCCAAAATTAATAGGTCTTGGAGAAGAGAGAGTGCTAGCATGAAGACTGAGAAGGAATAACCAGTGAGCCAGGAAGCAAATGAAAAAGAGTATGGTGTCCTGGAAGCCATGTGAAGAAAATATATTGAGGAAGAGGGAGTCATCAGCCATGCCACTGGATTTACAGGTAAATTTCCTCTTTTGCAAAATGCAAGTAATAATAGTACCTGCCTCATAGGCTGAAATAAGATAATGTATGTGAGTGGCCAGTCACAATGCTTAATGCCTATAAGGGCTCAAAAATACTACTTAATTTCTATTCCTAGAACCTCTGAAAAATCACTGATCATGATAAAGCTGCTCACTGTACAAGATAACCCCTAGGGGGCGCTCAAAGCTTTCCTTTCTTTCCCATTACTGTTCTTCCCATCGGAGACCTCAAATTTAGATACAGGACCAAATGGACCCAATGGTAACTGAATCCTCTGTAGTAAAGGTGGAAAAATTCAATACAGTGGGTGTCAGACTTCAGTGGGGTAAGAATTACCCAAGGAGCTTGTTAAAATGGAAATCTACAGCCGACCCAGCCACCAGAGATTCTAATTAAGTAAATTGAGAGGGGACCTGAGACTCTGCATTTTCCCACCCCAGGAGATTCCAGGACAAAAAGAATAATAACTGGCCTGTAGCAAATGTTTGCTTCTTCTTTTTTTGGAACCTCAGAGTAATTTTGGCTTCTCTTTTTTCCCTTCTCTTCCAGGCAGCTAATGAAGTAAACCAACCCAGGGACTTCCTCTAGACTGGAAGGTGCTAACCAAGGGAGTTCTACAGAAAGCATGCCTGGGGTGAGTGGCTTGACCTAGCTTTTAGTCTGTCCACATCAGAGGACACAGTATGGTGCCTCCCAGTCCTCATCTGGCCCCCAGACCTTTTTGTTGTTTTTTGTTTTGTTTTGTTTTGTTTTGCAATATATGAAATTTATTGTCAAATTGGTTTCCATAGAACACCCAGTGCTCATCCCAAAAGGTGCCCTCCTCAATACCCATCACCCACCCTCCCCTCCCTCCCACCCCCCATCAACCCTCAGTTTGTTCTCAGTTTGTTGTTGTTCTAATAAAATTTAAAATCATTTCCAATGTTTACGACTTAGGTGATTTCACGTACAAACCCAGGTGTCCTGCTTCCCTAGGACAATAAGAAGATTTGAAACCTGCTCTTGCATTTCCACATAGCAAAGTTGCTTCCCTCAGATGGGCGTGGACTCTGTAAATTGCCACTATCCCCATCCTTCTCTCCCCGACACCCTCCAAATCAAAGCCAAGCGTCCACTGTCATTTATCATCATACTTATACTTCTATTTTCCTCCAAGTTGAAGATTTTCCCCTCTTCCTACCCCTCTCTTCTTCTTCACTAGACTCATTCAGGAATCTCAACCTACGAAAGTATTTTTCATATCTGGTGGGCGACGTTCCGTGTGGTAGGAGTAGAATCTGGGGTTGGCAACCCTAGCCATTCTCCTCTAGGGACAGAGCAGGCTCACCTCAGAATCCATAGGGCATTGGTGTGCAGGCATTGGTTTGATTATACCCGGCACTGGTGACAAACATCCCTTCTTTCTCTTTCTTATGTTGCTTAAGATTGCGGATAAAGCATTTAGGATAAAGCATTAAGGATGAATCTTTATGGTTGGATTGTCCTTATAAGAACCTCACAGAACCCTTCATAAACTGGGAACTGAAGTACAGTTACATGGGGGTGGAAACAGACGCAGGGGGTACCCTACCCATTTTCTCTCACCCTCACCACTTCCTTGTAGGCTGCCTGATTTCACCTGGAGCACCCACATTCCTTTGCCTGAAGTTTTCCAAAGTGGCTGTGCCACTGTGCATTTCCAGCAGCAGTATCTGAAATTCCAGTTGCCTCTCGTCCCTCTCAGCCCTTGGAGTTGTCTGGTTCTTTTTTTTTTTTTTTTTAAGCTATTCTGTTAGGTGTAGCACGGTCTCCTCACAGTTTTAATTTGCATTTCCCTAATGACTAACGATGTTGAGCAGCTTTCATGTGGCTTCTTGGCCCTCCATGTATCTCCTTTAGTGAAGTGCCTGTTTAAATCTTTGCTCATTAAAAAAAAAAAAAATCAGGGGCACCTGCATGGCTCAGTTGGTTAAGCGTCCGACTAAGGCTCAGGTCATGATCTCATGGTTTATGGGTTCAAGCCCCACATCAGGCTGTGTGCTGACAGCCCAGAGCCTGGAGCCTGCTTCAGATTCTGTGTCTCCCTCTCTCTCTCTCTGCCCCTCCTCCACTCACACTCTGTCTCTGTCTCTCTCTCTCTCTCTCTCAAAAATAAACATTAAAAAATTTTTAAAAATATCTGCTGTTCATTTTCTTATTGTTGAATTTTGATAATTCTTCATATATTCTGGATTCAATTTTTTTTTGTCAGATAATTTTATTTGCAAATATTTTCTCCCATTTTCATGCTTTTAGCATTTTCTCCCATTTTCATGCTTTTAGCAGGGTCTTTCACAGAACAAAATTTTGCATTTTTATGAAGTCCAATTTATCAATTTTCTTTCTTTTATGGCTTGTGCTTTAGACATCATATCTAAGACCTATTTGCCTAACCCAAGGTCACAGTCTAGAATCAATGCCTATTAGGATTAATTTTGAGTTAATTTTTGTGTAAGATATCAGAAATAAATCAAGATTCATTCATTTGCATTTTGATGATTCTTCCTATTATTTTATTTTATTTTATTTTATTTTATTTTATTTTATTTTATTTTTTCAACGTTTATTTATTTTTGGGACAGAGAGAGACAGAGCATGAACGGGGGAGGGTCAGAGAGAGAGGGAGACACAGAATCAGAAGCAGGCTCCAGGCTCTGAGCCATCAGCCCAGAGCCTGACGCGGGGCTCGAACTCCCGGACCGCGAGATCGTGACCTGGCTGAAGTCGGACGCTTAACCAACTGCGCCACCCAGGCGCCTCTCTTCCTATTATTTTAATAACAAATTTCAGATAAAGCCCTTCGAATCATTACATCACTTGTTTTTCCTTTCTTTGTTTCTGAGGCATAGCCAAGATTAAGGTTTTTATGAGTCAGCTTTTATACATTTATACAGTTTTAATGCAAATATGGTATTATATTTACTTTAACATGTTTTTGAGACCTAGCTACCTTGATACATGGAGATAATAGTTTATTCTTTTTAACTGCCATGTAATATTGCCCCATATGACTATACCACCTTTATGAACGGATGTTGCAGTGGAATCCATCTTTTCACTAGTGCAAACAGTGCTACAATAACCTTCCTTGTACGTGCTCTTTGGGCCCATGTAAGAGTTTCTCTAGAGTCTATAACAGAAATTCAATTTCTAGGTGTTAGATCTAGTGCTCTGTTTATACTAAAATGACTGAATTAGCCAAACTGATCGACAGTCACAAAGCACGGTATGATTTACAATCTCACGGCTTCACCAAATCACAAGTCTCTGCAGCTGCCAATCTGGCAGATAAGAAATTGTTTGTTTAAAAAATAATTGCATTCGCAGGATCACTCGCGAGGTCAAGCACCCTTTCATTTATTTTGTTTTATTTTTTTTGAAGCGTAGATGACACACTATGTTAGCATTAGTTTTGGGTGTACAACATAGCGATTCAGCAGCTCTATAGGTATGCTCATTGCAAATGTAGCTACCACCTGTCAGCATCCTTTCTGATGTTTACTGGTCATTTTTCTGAATTGACCTTTTCTGTACATCTCCTCTTCACATGAATTTTAAGTTTTAATAAAGATACTCATCAGTACTTTCTATGTAGAGCATTGTGTATCTTGTTTAAGAAATTGTTCTCTGGGGCACCTGGGTGGCTCAGTCAGTTAAATGTCCGACTTCAGCTTAGGTCCCGATCTCACAGTCTGTGAGTTCAAGCCCTGTGTTGGGCTCTGTGCTGATAGCTCAGAGCCTCGAGACTACTTTAGATTCTGTCTTTCTCTGACCTTCCCCCACTCACGATCTGTCTCTCTCTCTCTCAAAAATAAATAAACATTAAAAAAAAACTTTTAGAGAAAGAATGAAATATGGCCTTTTGTAGCAACGTGGATAGAACTGGAGAGTGTTATGCTAAGTGAAATAAGTCATACAGAGAAAGACAGATACCATACGTTTTCACTCTTATGTGGATCTTGAGAAACTTAACAGAAGACCATGGGGGAGGGGAAGGAAAAAAAAGTTAGGGAGAGAGCCAAACCATAAGACACCCTTAAAAACTGAGAATAAACTGAGGGTTGATGGGGGTGGGAGGGATGGGAGGGTGGGTGATGGGCATTGAGGAGGGCACCTGTTGGGGATGAGCACTGAGTGTCGTATGGAAACCAATTTGACAATAAATTTCATATTAAAAAAATAATAAAAAAACTTTAAAGAAATTGTTTTCTACTCCGAGCTCATAAAGATATTTTTCTATATTGTCTCAGTTTTTTGCCACATTTAGTTTTTCAGTTGAGTATTTTCCCCACAAGTTAAATCTATTCAGATAAAATTTTCACACAATGAAATGCACAATTCTTTTTGTTAAATTTTTTTTTTAACGTTTATTTATTTTTGAGAGACAGTGCATGAATGCAGAGGGTCAGAGAGAGAGGGAGACACAGAATCTGAAACAGGCTCCAGGCTCCGAGCTGCCAGCACAGAGCCCAACACGGGGCTCGAACTCACGGGCCTCGAGATCATGACCTGAGCCGAAGTCGGACGCTTAACCGACTGAGCCACCCAGGCGCCCCTGAAATGCACAATTCTTAAGTGTATGGTTTGATCTGTTTTGACAAATACACTCTTGTAACCCATACCTCAGCCAAAATATAGAACATGTTCATTACTATAAACTTCCCTTGTGTCTCCTCCCAGTCACTTTATATCCTTTCCCTGAAGCCACCAGCATTCTGGGTTTTTTTCTGCCATAGATTAGATTTGCCTATTCCGGAAGTTCATGTGAATAAAATCATATGATATTTTCTCTTTTGTGTCTTGCGTCTCTTTTGCTTCTTTCATGCAGCACGATCATTCTGAGATTTATTCATGTTGTTGGATGTGTCAGGAGTCGCTCCAGTGTTATTGCTGAGAAATTCTATTGTGTGGACGAATCACAGTTTGTTGTGCTGGTGGACACTTGGGCTAATTCCATTTTGGGGCTATGATGAATAAATGTGATGTGAACATTCCCCTACAAGGCCTTTTGTGGACTTAGTCTTTCTCTTCCCTTGAATAGATAGGTAGGAGTGAAATATCTGGGTAGCCATTTCAATTTTAAGTTTACAGGTGGCTGGGCAGCTGGCATAGAGTGATTGATTGCACTTGATGAATAGAAACCACGAAGCTTTTCTTTTTTTTTTTTTTTTTTTTTTTTTTTTGTTCTCTTTCATTTTCTCTGCCTGCTCCTTACCAGCCTCACTCCCCTCCAATCCCACCAAGGTCAACAGTTTTAAAAGCAATGTGATTCTAGGTTATGAGACATTTAGTGGAGTCTGAGAACACTACTTCAGCTTGGAAAAGAGTATTTTATAGAGTATTTTATAGTTCTTAAAATTTTGCAGAGAGAGCAGAACCTATTTTTCAAATGAAATATTCTGAAAATCCCCAATGTATAAAAAAATACCTTTTAAAATGAAGCTGCTTTAGTTTTGTGGGGACACCTCTTTGCTTGTGCCTACTATCCCCAACCTTGTCAGCTAAGTAACTACTTCATTCCCATGTTGAAAAATTTTGGTCTAAAGAAATTGATATTTAGTGGCTAGTCTTGTATGGATATGGGTATGGGTCTGTGGCTGTGATGTTTTATGTATTCAGTTGATACTATGAACTTGAAGTTCATAGTATACCTGAGAGAATTTAAATTAGAATTCTCTACATTGGGAGATTCTGAAGAGCTGCTTGATTCTAATGGAAGAATACCTGGCTGCAGCTGCTAAAAGAAGAGAATTTGGCACAAAATAGGATCCCTTTGACTTTTTTAGTGATATGAAGGGATTGACTTGATAATGACAAGGTGGTGTGTGTGTGTGTGTGTGTGTATGTGTGTGTCTGAGCTATCTTAATACTGTAACATCCTATTTTTAAAATACCCTATATTATTATCTAAATGTTGACATAAAATCTGATCAAGTAAGTTTTTTTGCTTTGTTTTTGGTAGCAGTAGATTGGAAGGATACTAAGGGATCTTCCTTTGTCTAATGTGTAATGTACCTTAAAGGGAGGTTCTGTCCCATTTTAGAAAATTCTGCAGCTACATGAAAACATCATTCACTGTGGACATACTGGCCTCAGTTGTCCATATCCGTGGTCCCACATAAATAAAGGACTGATGGTACAGATTAGAAAACTATTCTCTTCTCTCATTCTGCTGGTATTCCTTTGTGGTAGTGGGGAGGTAGCAATCATGTCAACTGTGGTTGGTCTGTAGTGTAACTGGGTTAATTCAGGACAGATGGAACTGGAGGGGAATATTGGCATCAACTGTGGACCCCTGGGGAACACTCAAAACTCTGTGTCTTCCCTCACAACTTCCTTGTCCTCCTTAAAGAGGAGATCTCAGGTATAGGTCATGGACAAAATGGACACCAAGGATAAATTTAAGCTACTGAATGAAGGAGCAAAGTTCTGATGGGAGGAGGAAAGGGACTATAAATAAAATAGAAACAAGACAAAAACATCCTTGGGCCTCTTTGGGAATGTTTCATTTCTTCCTTTCTCTGAACTCCTAAAGGTAGATGACACATTACCTCCTTCTTCTGCTTGAAAGGAGGTGCCCCCATCCTTTCAAGGCAATGTAGGCATCAGAGTTGTGCCTACAAGCAACTTAGGACTTCTTCCAGGCCAAGAAGATGTCCTGTGGCCCATGCAAAGTCCAGCCTGACCCAAGAGTCCATAAGGACGGAGTCACCTTGCACAGGAGGCTGTGGTCACAACAGAATACTGGTGTTCCAGATCTGCCCTTGCTCCCACTTGGTTCCAGTTCAACTCAGCTTTTGACCCTTGACTTGCCTCTCCGTTTGATAGTTTCTTGTTATTGCCTTTGGCACTTGCTCACTTACCTCAGTTTCCCTGACTTGCCCTTCTACATTTTCTTATGACCTGAGTTGGGACTCATACTTCTTGTTCTCCCCTTTCCTTGTAAATTCAGGAAGCTTCTTTAATTTGTATTTTTTTCCTATCTCAGACCCCAAAGGCTAGTATGGATGCACATGGATGTATGCCTCACCTTGGCCGACTGACTCTCCTTGATGTGGGTACCAACATCGAAGGACTGAAAATTCAGTGGATAGTTGAAACACGTTTTGAAAAATAAGCACTGTTCTTGTCCTTAGAGGATTTTAATAACATAGAGACAAAATAGATTATGGAATTAGCAAAATTATATAAAACATTATTATTCAGGTTAAGTCTAACTTGGTTCACTAATCCTAGGGTTATCTAAATTCATTTATTGCCTTGGAATAAAATATCTAAAATTACTTGAATATTTAAGTAAGTTTGCATGATAGTAGCATTAGAAAAAAAATTGATCTTAATTCAAACACATTGTAAAGGGTTAGCTGCACAATAGAAAGGATTATTTGAGAATATTTCTCAGAAAGAGATAATTCTCAGGTTTGGATTTAAATCAGGGAAGAATGTGAACCAGCATTCAATTATTAATTCAATGGAGAGATAAAGATAATACTATTTGTGATTATTATTGTGGGATCAGAAAATTTATCGGATTCATCTAGCCCTTAGATAAATCCCACAGCCCTTAGACTAGAACTCGGTAATATTACATGGCAGAGTTTGTCAAAGTGAGGCTTGAAAATAGTTTCCCCTTCTTCTCCCAAGAACATCAGAGCTAGTGATATGGTCTGTAATGATTTCTTAGGTGCAATAAGATGGGAAAAAAACTAAATTTGCCCATTATTTTTAATGGTGCTGCCTAGCAAGTTATAGACATCCAACCCCCCCCACACACACACACACCCATACTCCTTGAGTCTAAACTAAATTAATATGTATTCTGAATTTTTTTTATAAAATGTCTTCCAATGGCTTTTTGTGTGCATCCAACTAAAAGATGATAACTAACTGCAAATACGATGTTTGCGATATAAGATATTCGCTCCCAGCACTCTACCAGAACATTGGACTGTTGTGTCACAGCCTCATGTTCAGCTCCTTATTTCTCAGGTCAGAAGAGCTCCAGCAACTCATCAACCAGGTTCTGAATGGTTTATACCAGATTATCTCTGAAAATCTTTTCCTCATTCAGTTCTTGCTCAAAAAAAAACTTCAAATAATGGTTCAAGTTCAAGTTGAGGAGGGACACAATGACCGTCTGGACTGGTTTCCATTCAAATCGTCGTTTGATTTCATCCTCTCCTTTAGATTCCACAGGGCCTTTGTTAGCTCACCAAATAAACTTTAAGCTGTAGAGCAAACACTGGGTTTCAAGTGTCATAAAAGATAAATCAAGTGCTTGAAACCAGAGCAATCAATAATTTTTTTTTTTTTTGCAAACACACAATAGGAAAAAAGAAAAAAAAGAGCGTGCTTGTTTCTCTCTCCCATGCATTTTTTTTTTCACCAATCAGCTTTTTGGTCTGTTTCACTATTCATAGAAATTTGCTTATCAACTTTGATTCTAGTTAGAACAATCCGTCTAATCTTTTTAGATCTGCAGTGTCAACCGCCCCTATTTTTCTGACAGCTCAAACAGAACAGAAAAGATACTAGCATGTGTTATCTAATTTCCTGATCTTTCTCATTCTGACATCCTGTGATAATTGCAAAATCATAGTTAAATACCAATCTGGTGGTACTACTTATTGCTTTCAGTTTATTGACGTGGTAGGGCCAAAAGTATTCCCCCATCCCCCTCCAGAATGTATTATGTACAAAGTAGTCACAGGATTGCAGAAGTTTAGAGTAAGACAAGGGCTTTCAAAGAGAATTGAGTCCAATATCTTCATTTCACAAATGTGGAAAGTGAACAACAAAGGGCAGATGACAAGTGCAAAGTCCTTCAGCTTTCTTCAGAATATCCTATTGGAATTGCAAGAGTTATTAGCATCTTTTAAAAAAATTTTTTTTTAATGTTTTTGTTTATTTTTGAAGGAGAGAGAGACAGAGCGTGAGTGGGGGAGGAGCAGAGAGAGAGGGAGACACAGAATCTGAAGCAGGCTCCAGGCTCTAAGCTGTCAGCACAGAGCCTGATGCGGGGCTTGAACTCACAAACTGTGAGATCATGACCTGAGCTGAAGTCGGATGCTTAACCGACTGAGCCACCCAGGCACCCCTAGTTATTAGCATCTTCTAAACATACTCTAGCTCACTTCTAAGTATTAGCTTTCCCACCCTCCTCCCTCATCTCAAACATTTCATCCATCATCAGGCCTTATCCATTTCACCCATTGAGACCTCTCAAATTTGTCTCTTCTCTCCATTTCCAACATCACTACCATATTTTAGGTCATCATTGCTTTGGGGATAAAATCCAAACTGCTTAGGTTGGTAAGAGCCCTTTTACAGCCTTAAACTTGCAGTCTTTTTGCCTTTTTGTCTTTACTTGCATCTTTCATCCTCTCACCCAACAAATGATAAACTGCTTGCAGTTCTGTGAACAGACTGTGTTCTTTGTCATTTCTAGTTCCATGCACTTATCTCCTTACCATACACCTGCTTCTTCCTCCCCGCCACCGGTGTCCATTTACCTGACTGGAGTCTGTTCATCCATTCTATCTTCTCTACGTTATCCCTGCCCCTCAGCCCATTTTGAGTCAGGGCCCTTTTATGCACTCTTACCATAGCCATATTCCTCAGAGTAGTCTTTTGCTCTCATAGTATTCAGAACGCTGTCAGGTGGCTTATTGGGATCTGTGTTTAGACTGTAAGTTCTTTGAGGACAAAGATTGGTATCTTGTGAATTCTCATGTCTTCAGAACCTAACCTGATGCCCAGCAAAAAAAAAAAAAAAGAGTAGGTATTCACTAAAGAAGAATAACAGCAGAAATAATAATACCTATATTATATTATTATTATTATCATTATTATGATTAGCTTTGTGTGTTAGATATTGTGCTAAATTTGTTCCTTGCATGATCAGTATTCCTTCTGTGATGGTTAATTTTATATGTCAACTTGGCCAGGCCACAGTATCCAGGTATTTGGTTAAACGTGTCTGGATGTTACTGTTAAAGTGTATTTTAGATAAGATTAACACTGAAATCATTAAACTTCAAGCTAAGCATATTACCCTTCATAATGTTAGTGGGCCTCATCCAAGCAACTGAAAGCCTTAAGAAAAAGACTGACCTTCCTCAGAAAGACAGAATTCTGCCAGCAGACTGCCATTGGACTCAAGCTGTAGCATCAACTTTCTCCCAGTTCTCATCAGCTGGCCTTCTTGCAGATTTTGGACTGCTCTAGAATCACGCAATCTAATTCCTTAAAATCGCACTATTTCTCCATAGACACACACTCTATTGGTCCTATTTCTCTGGAGAACACTAATGGTGATATTATCTTCATTTGCGAATGAGGAAACAGGACCACAAAGAAGTCAGTTAGTGTCCAAGGTCATTTATCTAACATCAACTTGGCCTCCTAAGCATGAAGAAAAATTTTCTTTGCTTCTTTCTGGGGCCTCTTTTTGCCCTTTTGGACAATTAACTAAAATAAGAAAAAAATAAGGAAACTGCTTTTGAGTATTAGGTGAGGGTGAGTTTAGATTTCAGGTTTCTTTCTTTCTTTCTTTCTTTCTTTCTTTCTTTCTTTCTTTCTTTAAGACAGAGAGTGTGTGAGTGAAGGAGAGGGGTAGAGGGAGAGAAAGAATCTTAAGCAGGCTCCATGCTCAGTACAGAGCCCAGCACGGGCTTGATCCTACGATCATGATCAGAGCCTAAATTGAGAGTCAGACACTCAACCGACTGAGCCACCCAGGCTCCCCTAGATTCTGGTTTCTGCGAGTCACTGTTAAATGCACCTGTCCTGAGTTAGTGCCATTGGCCTCATCTTCTCTAGGCCAGATCATTTTAGTTTACATACTTATTATTCTTTATATTTCTGCTCTACTTCTCTCCTTGTTGAGGTTGTGATGCTGGCCAACCTTTCCAATTAACTTGAACAACCATTAAAACTTGTCCATTAAAATTCACTTCCCCACAGAGCTAAAGAGTCATTTTCTACATAAACCTCTTAAGGTTGTTATAAAGATCAAATTAAAGAAAGTGTGAGGAAGCTTTTTGTAGACTGCTTTGCTGGAAGAGCAGAGAAGTAGATTGAAGCATGGCATTTAGAATCAAAATCTGTCTTTACACAGAGCCTTCTGATTGCTTCCTTTGTACTGTGTGCCTTGGTTTTCTTGTTTATAAAATAATAATTATAACTATCATTTATTAATGGCTTCCATCCCATTGATTAAATTTTACCATGGTACCTGATTTATATGTATCACTAGATTCCCACAATCATCCTAAGAAGCACGATTATATTTTCTTTGAGTTTATAAGTGAGGAAACTGAGGGTCAGAGAGGTTTAGTAATTTACCTGAAATCATACAGCTATTAAGTGATAGAGTTAAGATTCCAACCGAATTCATTTAGATTCCAAAAGCCATGCTAAACTAATCTGTTGTGAAAACTAATTGAAACATTCTACATGAAAAGCCATTCTAAAGTTGGATGGTATTATAAGCAAGTATTATTCTCATTCAAAAAGTGGCTTATCCCTTGGGACACCCGGGTGGCTCAGTTGGTTAAACGTCTGACTCTTGATCTCATCTCTGATCATGATCTCACAGTTCATGAGTTTGAGTCCCGCACTGGGCTCCACACTGTTGGGATTCTCTCTGTCCCTCCTCTGCTCACACACACTCTGTTTCTCTCTCTCTCTCTCTCTCTCTCTCTCTCTCTCTCTCTCTCTCTTTAAAAAGAAATAAATGAACTTTAAAGAAAAGTGGCTTATTCCCAAGTAAAACAGGGAGTTCAGAATTATCTTTACATAGGCAGAAGAAAGCAAGTTCAAAGGAAAGAGGGGGGCACCTGGATGGCTCAGTCAGTTGAGCGTCTGACTCTTGACTTCAGCTCAGGTCCTAATCCTGGGGTCATGGGATTGAGCCCCGCATTGGGCTCCTTGCTGAGCACGGAGCCTGCTTGAGATTCTCTCTTTTTCCCCCTCTACCACTCCCCACCCCCCATGCTCTCTCTCTCTTTCTGTCTCTCTCTTTCTCAAATTAGAAAACAACAACAACAAAATAAAGGGGCCTATGCTTTAAGTTAGTTTAGGTAAAGTAACATAAGGAAGGGAGGGCTCCAATTGTCTCCAAGCTGATAAATTTTGTTGAAGTCAGGAAATCACTATTATCCCATTAGTGAAAATACTATATTAGACACTGTAGGAAATGAGGTTAATCAGGAGAGAGGACAAGCAAATATGAAAAAAAACCACACAGGCACATGCCAAGTAGAGCAAGGTTTTCTAGCGCAAAGCTGTGGTGTTCACAGTGAAGTTGATTTGGAGCTAGTGGACTTACCATCAGAGAGGCCTTATGGAGAATTCTGGAAGGTTTTGAATAAAGAGGGTTTAGTGTGAAAAATGGTGAACAAAGCATCAGACACATTAAATGGTTTGTGTCTCAACAGCAGGAGGATGAAGAAGGTAAGAAAAGAACTAATATTTATGAGCAACTATGATGTGTTAGGTATTATAATGTTTACTTTGGGTTATCTTGTATATTCTTCATGACAATGCACGAGGTGAATATGTGTTCATAGTTTATCCAGTTCTCCTACCAATTATTTGTCAAATGTCTATTCCATGCAAGACTTTGTGCAAGGCATCAGAATACAAGATGAATAAGAAAACAGTCACACACAAGCAATAGCGGTTCTAAACCCGTAGATTCTTTTTTATGTCTGCATTTTGACAATGAGGAAACTGAAGCTCAGAGAAGTTACATAATTTGTCCATGTTCACCCAATAAGTTATTGAACTAGTATTAGTTCAGTATATAGTATATATATAATGTTCACATCTTAACTTTTTCTCAAGTCATGGACTTGATGTGAGAAGGAATTTATACCCTGGTTAGAAGTGTGATGAATTCCAGCTTCATGTGGCAAAGTATGAAGATTTGGTAACATTTGGTGTTACTGAAACCACAGTCCCTTATCTTACTGTCAGTAACTGTGCTCTGAATGTTTTTGTAATGAAGAAGATATTTTAAAAATTCTACTCGTTTCATTTGCTATATATTGTTACTAACCTTGAGTATTGCCTGGAAATATTGCCTTAATATCATGGGTCAAGTGAGTTAATCAGGCCAGAGATCTGGTGTTTAAAACCTTTCTTTTTGTGTTTCTGAGAAAGGATGTAGTCCTATATGGCTTTAAATTGACTCAACTTGGAGAAGTATCCTGAGAGGAATAAAAAACTTGCAGTCATGGGTTCTGATAATTAAGGCTCCTTTGAATACAAGTGACAAACTCATTTTGATGTACATTGAGGAAAAAATAGTTAAGCTGTTTGCACACATAACTGGGAGGAGGTCAGAGATAAATCAAGGGACTCAAATAGACGTTCTCAGAAATATTTTTCTCCACTGCACACTCTTCTTTTCTCTGTTTGGCTTTGATCTCTCTAATTTTACATTTTGAGATTTCCCTCCAGTAGGGAAAAGGGCTGCCAACATTCCCAGGATTACATACTTACAGTTCTACATCCACACAGCAAATCTTATGGAAGAACTCTGATTGGCCCTGCTGGTATCACATGCTTACCCCTGGACCAATCACTGTCAACCAGGTAATATGGTGTCATGATTGGTAAGGCCTGGATGCCATGCCCACTACTTTAATCACTGGTGATTGTCAACATCACTAAAATTGCTCGGAGTCGGGGAAGAGCCTTTGTCCCAGAAAAAGGAATGTTGGGAAGGAAAAGGAACCAAACTGAAGGAAAATATCCAAGATGGGGTTTCTTTTTCCAAAATGCTATGGCCTTTGAAAGTCTGATTTTGCTAAAAATGAAAGATGTCAATAACTTGATATTTATTGATATACATTTTTCATTGTGTTTTTTAATTAATTGTAGCAGGGACACTATACTGTACAATTCAAAGAGGGCATCATTCGTGTTACCTACAGTAAGTTAAACTGAATATAATGAGAAGAGTGCCCCTGACATTGTGCATTATGGTAGTCCTGATTTAGAATAAAGCGATTAGAAATTGGTCCAATTGAGGGGCACCTGGGTGGCTCAGTCGGTTGAGCTTCTGACTTCAGCTCAGGTCATGGTTTCGCAGTTCGCGAGTTCGAGCCCCATGTCGGGCTCTGTGCTAACAAACAGCTCAGAGCCTGGAGCTTGCCTTGGATTCTGTGTGTGTGTCTCTCTCTCCCCCTCCCCTGCTCATGCTCTGCCTCTCTCTGTCTCTCAAAAATAAATAAATGTCAAAAAAAATTAAAAAAAAAAGAAATTGGTCCAAATGAGGAAATAATAAGTAAATAAATAAATATTATTTAGCTGTTTGTGTATATAACTTGACCAAACATACTAAGTAATTGAGTTATGTTATTGGTTGTTGACAACAGTGTTTACATCATGAAAGTTCTGGAAGGACAAATTCTTGCATAAGTTGTCATACTTCACTCTTTGTATCAGTAGACTTTTCTACTGACTATCAAAAAAACACTAGCGACATCCAGCTTTCTGCTTGATGAAATGTATATCCGGGTAGAAAATAAGCACAAGAGAATCCCTTTTACTGTACCTAGAATGCATCATTGTCTGTTAGAATATAAATATTCTGCCCACATATAAGCGCCCCAAGGAATTGACTCCTGAAATGGTTACTTAATGGTGTTAAAAGAGCAATTAGGATTGCCATTAGTTTTCAATATTTCAAGCACAGATTTTTAAATAACATCAAGCTCAGAGCCAATGTAGAGGCTGTTCAGTTTCTTGAACTTTTGTCTCAATCAATGCTGTTAAAAATGGTTAAAAGAAAAGAAAAAAACTTCTTTGTGCATCAATGTGCAATCACATTAAATCAAATGGTTATGCAGGGCATGAAGGGTGTGGGACTTTTAGGCGTCTAAGAATTTGCAAACATGAGAATAGGACTTACTTAGGTGGAAAAGAAATCATAACCCATGTATCACTGAATTTTCATTTATGTGTTATTATTGAGTACATGTTTTGCTAGTATCTCACAAAAGGAAAATATTATGACTTTTACAGTAAACATACACAGGGTTTACAATGTGAATGACAATTTGTTCATGAAAACTAGTAGAGGGATTGAAAAGGGCTTTGGGGCAATTGAATTTCTCCCCTAAATTGTTGACTGAATAACTGTCATTATTCTTCAGCTTTCTCAATAGATGGTTCTTGGAGCCAGTCTGTGTCTTATTGGGCATGGCATTTCTTCAATATTAGTTGGCATCAGGCTCAATTTCTTGCAGACCTTTGGAAGTGTTCTTCCTTTTGGCTTGAAATGTTTTTTGCCTTAGTTCCTAATCTTTCTTGCTCAGTTACCATTGTAGGAAAACTCCAGACCCTCCTTTCTCTGCATCAGATTTTATCTGTTACTAATATCTTATACCCCAAACTTATTTAGAATGTCCCCTTTCACTTGCAAAATTTCTGTGAATATTTTAGTGTCAGGATTGGTCCTCAATTACTCCTATCCAAATCTGAATGAATTGTTGGATAGTATAGACTCTGAAAACCTAGCCCTGGGTGTTGAGTTGTTTTTTTTTTTTTTTTAAGTATTTGTCTAGTTATTTCACAATCCACTCACACTCCAAAGTTGTTGCATAAACTGCATACAGTTCTTTTTTCTTTTTCTTTTTTTTTAAATATAATTTATGTCAAGTTAGCTAACACACACTGTATACAGTGTGCTCTTGGTTTCACGAGTAGATTCCCATGATTCATTGCTTACATACAACACCCAAAGAGGCTTGGAGAGATGACTGGGTTAGAGTCTGCCTCCTGGGGCTTCCTTACTTTGTGAAGTAGACGCACATAAAGTTGGCAGTCAAGAATGCTAGAGCCGAAAGTGACCAATGGAAAATGGAGGCTCAGAGTTGTCACTGTGATGTGCCAAGGTCACAGTCCAGTTCCAGGCAGAACTAGAACTCGACGAGGTACCTCCTGTCTTACTAGGTCATTGCTCTTCTTTTTCTGCCCCCTTTTTTGTCCTATATGAATTTGACCTTGAAAATCAGATTTGGGTAAAGGTTGATTTAAGTCAGCCCTCCTGTAAAATAGAAAGGGGTGAGTCAAAGGTTACTGTGGCTCAGTTCCTAAATTTTATTATTTAATGGTCCATATTTTAGGAAATAATTACCGTTTAATTTATCTTCCTTTTAAAAAAAATTTTTTTTACGCTTCTTTATTTTTGAGAGGCAGAGAGAGAGACAGAGCATGAGCAGGGGAGGGGCAGAGAGAGAGGGAGACACAGAATCCGAAGTAGGTTCCAGGCTCTGAGCTGTCAGCACAGAGCCCGACGCGGGGCTTGAACCCACAAACTGTGAGATCATGACCTGAGCCAAAGTCGGACGCTTAACCGACTGAGCCACCCAGGCGCCCCTGCCTTCTTTTTTAAAAACAAATTTTATTTTAGAATGGTTTTAGATTTACAGAATTATTGCAAAGATAGTATAGAGAATTCTTATACACCCCATGCCCAATTTCCCTTATTAGTAACATTTGACAGGAGCATAATGTCATAATTAATAAAAAATTTATTTATTATTATTAATTTTCTCTTTAACATTATAGTTTGTATTTACATTCAGGAGAGGTACTCCATAATATTTTTAGGGAATATGTAAGTTTCTCTGAGGTGTTAAAGTTATAAGCAAATCAATATTATTTAGGGGCTCCTGGGTGGCTCAATCAGTTAAGCATCTGACTTCAGCTCAGGTCGTGATCTCATGGTTCATGGGTTTGAGCCCCACCTCTGCCTCTGCACTTGCAGAGTCTCTCAAGAATAAATAAAGAAAATAAATAAATAAATAAATAAATAAATAAATAACTTTAAAAAATAAAAAAAGTGTTTAAAATTATTCATCATATTTTTTATCTCATATCCTCTTTTCCAATGGACAACACTCTCATCTATTTGTTGACCAGACACTTAAATTGCATTTATTGTGTGCCAGTCTTTGTTCCAGGTTCTTTATAATTAATCCTCATGAGGCTCATAACATCCCCGCATACTGATATTGTCTCTCAGAGAGGTTAAGTAACTTGCTCAAGGTCACACAGCGCAGTCTAACTTCAGAGTCATGTTCTTAATCATGTGCTACTGTGCCTCAATCCTGGAAGGCAGAATCCTTGCCTTGTTTATTTCTGTAACCTTTCCCCCCTCTCTCACACAACACTGCCTTGCATGTGCTGTGGTGCATGGATTAGTGGGCTTGGACTGCCCACACAGACTGGGTGGCTCACACGACTGAATTGCTTTCTCACAGTTCTGGAGGCTGGAAGTCCCAGATCAGGTTGCCGGCAGGACTGGTTTCTGAGACCTTTCTTCCTGGCTTACAGATGGCCTTCCCCCTGTGTAGACACCCTCCTGGTGTCGCTTCCGCTTCTTATAAGGACACCAGTCCTCTTGCATTAGGGCCCTGCCCTTATGACCTCATTTAACCTTAATTACCTCATCGAAGGCTCATCTCCCAATACTGTCACACTGGAAGTTAGGGCTTGAACATAGGGATTTGGTGGGGGGTGGGGCACGGTTCAGTCCATAACACTGGGTAATCATCACAAATGTCTGCTAAATTAAATTTACCTTTAAAAATAATGCAGTCAATATCCTCTCAGACATATGGGGGCTTTTTGCTTTTGTTCTGTTTGGTTTCTATCACCTCAGATACATGTTTATTTATATTTTTTAAATTTTATTTTTGAGAAACCGAGACACAGCATGAGCAGGGGAGAGGCAGGGAGAGAGAGAGAGAGAGAGAGAGAGAGAGAGAGAGAGAGACGGGGAGCCACAGAATCCGAAGCAGGCTCCAGGCTCTGAGCTGTCAGCACAGAGCCCGATGCAGGGCTTGAACCCATTAACTGTGAGAACATGGCCTGAGCAGAAGTTGGATGCTTAACCGAGTAAGCCACCCAGGTGCCCCTCGGATGCATGTTTACAGTGATGTTACAGCTCAGTTCCAGGTCTTTCTATTCTGTAGCACCATCTTTGTAGTTTATCGTCTGTTCTTTCCAAGTTACTTCCAGGGAGCAAGAGATTTGCCACTGAAGACATTGTTACCACCAAGCACAGTTGTTATTTTTTCCCATAAGCTTTTATAAACACATCATGGTGAGATCAAAGCAGTCAATTTATCATTGCAAAAAGTAAAAATCATTATGCTATCATTGTAAGCAACTCACTTTTGTATTTTAGATCCCAGCTGGCGATTTATTTGCTCACTCTTTTGTCTTTTTGTGGCGTATTTAAAAATCAAAACTAATTAATTGCAAGCAATTGAAAAGACATACGTAAAATAACTTGTATCATCTTTCTTTATCATCCCCACTCCACCGCTAGCAAGTTTCCTTTGCTGAATTAACCACTATTTACAATTAGGTGTGTATTCTCCCAGATTTGTCCTATGTGTGGATAGATAGATAAATGATAGAAAGATGGACAGATAGATCCATGCATCCATCTGTTCGTACACATAGTTTTCTTGTGCACCTTTATTATATTTTGTTTATGTATTTATTTTGAAAGAGAGAAAAAGGGCAAGCAGGAGAGGGTCAGGGAGAGGGAGAGAGAGAATCCCAAGCAGGCTTTAAGCTGTCAGTGCAGAACCCAGTGTGGGGCTCGAACTCACAAACCATGAGATTATGACCTGAGCTGAAATCAAGAGTCGGACACTCAACCAACTGAGACACTCCTGTTTTTTATGGTCTTATATACAAGTTGTTCTGGAACTTCCTTTTATTCGCCTCCAATATATCAAGGTGATGATCCCTTATTATCACATAAGGATCTTCAGAGGGAGAGCAGGTTATCTGAGGCAGCCCTGAGCAATGCCTGTGGACTTCACCCGCCTGTACATTTCTTTTTCACACTCTGAGAACATGCCAGTAGGACCCACAAGGGAGGAAAACTCTTAGAAATTAAGGTTCCTGTAAACTTAATAAAATCAAATAGTTGCTTTATCCTGTCCCCCCCAAAATCTTTTCCAGATTTTCCATGTATTTTATTATTTGGGGCTCACGTATGTATGTATTTAGGCTTTGCTTATTCACAAATGATTTTTGATTTATACAAATATGAAGCTCTCTCTTGCCTGTCGCCGAGAGGACGACTTCAGACCCCAGAATGCTCCCACCTTTTGACTGTGTATCGCCATGGGAGGAGGTACAATAGCAAGGAATAAGAACCAAAAAGCATTTCATTATCACGGGGATCTCCCCCTTCACGTGACTGCTGCAGAGCGATCAAAGGAACGGCCTAGAAAACAGAAAACAACCTTAGCATAGACAGAAAGCTGAAAGCCATCAACAGATCGTAACATCTTTTCTCTGCTTAACAGCAAGACAGGGACTCAGCGGGAATACCCAACCGGTTCTGTCTTTCCTCTGCCTGTCCGCTCACCAGAGAGCCCCCCTGTCTTGAGGAAATGTGGGTGTACAGAAGCTCACGGAAGAGGACCCAATGAATAGAAATGAAGGTGGCAGCCGCTGAAAGCAGAATACCACAGTCAACATTGGAGTAGTTATTTACGAATTACTAAATTCTGCGAATCTAACGCTAAGGTGGTGATATCAACTGACCAACACACTTTTGAATGATTCCTCCCTCTCTGCAAGGGAGTGCCTTGATGTATTGCTTTTTACATGTTGTTACTTCCTTCTTTTGGTGGTCCTTCTTTTCTTGTATGTAATGTTCACAAAATGCAACATTCTGCTGAAGCTCATCCCATCTTATGGAGGGAACCCCCTTTTCTAAACTCATAGCCTAAGTTATCTATTCCCAGCACTTGCCGAATATTTAAGCATGTCTCGGATATATCTTATATCATTGTCTTGTGACATGATTTAATTTTCATGAATTTTTACTTTTACCAGTTTTTTTTTTAAGTTTTTTTTTTTTCAACGTTTTTATTTATTTTTGGGACAGAGAGAGACAGAGCATGAACGGGGGAGGGGCAGAGAGAGAGGGAGACACAGAATCGGAAACAGGCTCCAGGCTCTGAGCCATCAGCCCAGAGCCCGACGCGGGGCTCGAACTCACGGACCGCAAGATCGTGACCTGGCTGAAGTCGGACGCTTAACCAACTGCGCCACCCAGGCGCCCCACTTTTACCAGTTTTTTAACTCCCTCACCATGCTATACACATTCTTAAGGCTTTGTACAGTGTGTGTTTTAGAAACTTCTACGGCTTTCAGTAGGCTTCCTTTGGGCCAGCTCAAAAAAGTACCTTTTCTGTGAATATTTGCCCAAGCAGTACAGTGAGACTTATCTTCACCTTTTCTTCAGTGTGAACTTGGAGAGTCCCTCTAAAGAGAGAAATGAGAAAGCATCGTGTTTTCCTTAAATGCTTAAAGGAGAAGCGACAGTTTGAGTTTGGCAAAGTTGGATGACTCTTGGACACAATTTGAGGCTAATACCTAGTAGCCAAAGTGTGTGGCAAATGACAGATTCTGATTTAATGTGCAGCCAGTGGAGGAAACACGCAGACCTGCAGAGTGAGAAATGAGGATAGATACAGAATTAATGTATTCCATTGGCACACACACGCGGCGGGGGTGGGGTTGGGGGGGTCAGTGTCCACTAAAAGGCAAACTGCTGTTTATCTCAGGGCCATGTTTCCATGAACAGCAACGCATTTACAGCTAGAACCATAACTTGGTCCAGGCATGTCTCAGCTAATGCAGTCTAAGATTCTCCGGTTTTGATCCCTCTTCCTATTTCTTTTTGGCACGCAAAATATAAAAGCTTAGAAATACACGTGCATATACACATGCACACATATACCTTGTGTGATTTGATGAAATTGAGATGGAGTGTCTGTGATGGTACCACCTTTCTCTCCTTAAAGTGTGTTTATTCAATTATTAACTTCCTATTTCAGTAACTTTCCTCCATTGTTTGATCATTTACCTTATCTGAGTATATAATTTCAATATTTTCCTTTCATCACTACAAACAAGAACAATTTTATAGCTTAAAATTTTTTTAACCACAATTTTTCATTGAACTGTACTTAATGTTCACAGGAATCTGCTCCCAAAGCCAAGACAACACTGTTTACCCTATACATTAGCTAACTTGACAATAAATTATTAAAAAAAAAAAAAGAAATGTATTTGGCGTAAAACATTGTATGAATTTCAGGCGTATGACGTATCGCTTTGGTACGTTTATATATCGTAATGTGACTGTCATTGTAGTAATAGCACCTCTGTCACGTCACATAATATCATTTCTTTTGTGTGTGTGTTGGGAATAATTAAGATCTAGTCTCTTAGCAAGTCCGATGATTATAATACAATATTTTTGTCTGTATAGATCTATAGGATGTGGCTTGTATGCAGAGTATTTCTGCGTATATTTGGGCACTCTAAAGCACACATCCTACATAATCTCTCCTTCAAGTTTCTTAAACCTTCTTGGGTTTTTTAAAAAGTGTATTTATTTATTTTGCGAGAGAGAAAGAGAGTGTGCATGCACATGGGCCAGGGAGGAGCAGAGAGAGAGGCAGAGAGAGAGAATCCCAAACGGGTTCTTCACTGTCAGTGCAGGGCCCAACGAGGGGCTCAAACCCACAAACTGTGAGATCATGACCTGAGCCAAAACCAAGAGTTGGATGCTTAACCATTGAGCCACCCAGGCGCCCCAAACCTTCTTCTTTAAAAACATCAAAAAAAAAAGGAATTTTTCTCCTGTGCTACTACATACTGTTTATATCTTTATTGAATTATAGTTTATAGGATTCAGTAAATCCTCATATTCAAGAATTTTAACCTTGTCTGATTCTAAAGATTTGCAAATAACCCTGAAGGTCTGAGACCTGGGAATATTTGTCATTTTATCTGACACACACACAGTTTTGATTTTTGAGAGCTATGAAGCTGGCACCCAGGAACAGGTCATTTTGCTCGTACGTGAGTGAGATTAGCCAGTGCTCAGCACTTGGGTTTCAACATGACTTCATGGTTCTCCACTTATCGTGAGTGCCCTGTGTGATGAGTCCTATTAGGTGGGATAGTAATACTTCCAAAATGTAGGGCGTCTTAGACTCCAAGGCTCTCCTCCTCTTCTTTCTCTTGTTACTTGAGGGTAAGTTCCTTTAGTGAGAACGTATCAGGTCTTAATATTATTGTAAGTCCTGATGGTTAGCACACTGTCTGCATATACTGTTGGAGAGCTAATGTTCTGCCTCGTAGATACACACACACACACACACACACACACACACACACAGTGGTCCTCATGTGCACATTCATGCACATACACACACTCACTCACACATAATCTTTATATAATACAATTATGGTTTTAAAATAATCTCTTTTGAATCCTCTGTGCCTCTATGTCATTCCATTAGGATGGATCATCGAGGATCGATTTGATCATTACCAGGTGTGATTTTTTTTTTTTTTGCATTGATCAGCATGTTGGTACAGAGTAGTAGGTCTCAAATATGCCTATATATTAGAACCACCTGGGAAGTTTTGTGAAACTCCTGCCACTTAGGCTGCACCCCAGACCAAATAGTCAGCATCTTTGGGCACAAGATCCAGGTATCAGTATTTTAAATGCTTCCCTAGTGATTCCAATGTGCTCCCAAAGTTGACCCCCACTGCAGAACAGATTCTCTTATAGTAAGTGAGAAAGGAGCACCCCCTGCCCCGGATAAAAGGCAACATCTGGACTGGTGGAAAGAATGCTGAAGTAAGGATCGGAACACCTGGATCTGAGTTTTAACGTGGCTGTTTAGAAGCTGTGTGACATTGGGCAGTGTTCCAGCTGCCGGTTACAGTGTAACAAACCACCCCCAAAATCAGTACAATGGAGTAACATCCCCGAACATTTCGTTATGCTCAGAAACTCCATGGTTAGGAATTCCAAAAGTGCATGGTGGGCATGACTTATCTCTGCCTCACGATGTTTGTGACTAAGTTGGGAAAACTTGAATGGCTGGGGCTGGAATCCTCTGGATGCTTCTTCACTTATGTGTCTGGTGCCTGAGCTGGGATGAGCAGGGTCAGTGCGGATTGTGGCCTGGAGTGCCCACATGAGGCCTCTCAAGTGGTGTGGACTTCCTCACAGCATGGCAGCCTCCGGGTGGTCGGACTCATTACACAGCAGCTCAGGGCTTCAGTAATCAGAATAGATGCTACATGGCCTTTGAACAACCCAGCCTGAGAAATCACATAGTGTCACTTCTAGTGTACTTTATGGTTGGAAACAATCACAAGCCTGCCCAGATGCAAGTAGAGGGGACACGGAACTCCACTCTGGATGGCAGGAGTGTCAAAGAATTTGGGGCCATGTTTAACTGTTTCCACAGACAGGTTACCTTTAGTCTCAGTTTATCCCTAGTATTAGTTATCTATTTCTGTGTAACAAATTGCCACAAAGCAGCTTAAGATAATGCACATCTATTATTTCATAGTTTCTGTGGGCTAGGAATCTGAGCAGAGCTTAACTTCAGGGTTTCCTATGAGCTCCAGTCAGGGAATTGACTAGGTTGGACTCTAGTCATCTCAGGGTTTAACCGGAGAAGGATCCTTTTTCGAGGTCACGTGACTGTTGGCAGGCTTCAGTTCCTTGTCAGGTGAGACTTTCCAGCATGGCAGCATGCTTCATTCAAGCACGTAAGCTGAGCAACAATAGAATCTGTTCCGCAGACAAAAATTGTAGGCTTTTTGAACCTGGTCACAACGGGACATCTGCTGACCTATGTTGTATTCTTTAGGTATAAGAGCAAGTCCCTATGTCCAGCCCACACTCAGGGGACGAAGATCATACAAGGGCATGAGTCCCAGGTGGGAGTCCTTGAGGGCCACTTTAGCAGATGGCTTAACCAAACTCCTCTATGAAATGGAATAGTAACTCTGGACTGCCCAACTCACAGGCTTTTAATGAGAACTCAGGAAGTTGTTATCTTTGATAGTGTGTTTCAAGATGTGTATCACTGTACAAAGCGAGTAATTTTCAACAGAGAATACATTGTGACTATCTCAGAACAGAGCTTTCCTTGGAGAAGGAGAGATCTCTGACCATAAACTGGCACATTTTATAGGGGGGGGGGAAGAGAATTTAAGTTCTTTTTAATCAGTAATTTCTCTGTGATTTTCTTTTAACTTATAGCTACCTAACATTGCTCAAATAAAGAATATGACCTCTTGTTCCCAGGATAAATGGAATTTATTTTTTATTAAAAGCATTCACTAATGCTTAGATCCATCACATCGTGTACTTTTCCAAAGCAAACTGAGCAAAAGGTCAATGTAAATGTTCTTATGAATCAAATCTTAAAATGTTCACATCCTGTAAAGGCCAATCTTTAGATAAAACTGCTGAGAAATTCTTGTTTTTTAGAAATGCTACTTTCTAGTTCTTAAGTTAGAATTTTTTTTAATATAATTTATTGTCAAGTTGGCTAACATACAGTGTATAAAGTGTGCTCTTAGTTTTTGGGGTAGATTCCTGTAATTTAAGCTAGAGAGAATTTTTGATGGCCAGAAAATACAGACTGGTGGGTTTACATGTAAGTATACCCATGTAAAAAAGGTAAATGAGTGCTTCACTTTTTTATAAAATAGTTTTACTTATAGATGTCAAATAGCATTTGTAAAACCTTATAGAGTGTATAAACTGAAATCTTTTTTTTTCTTTCTTTCTTTTTTTGGAGGGGTTGGCAAAGAGAGAGGGAGACACAGAATCCAAAGCAGCTCCAGGCTCTGAGCTGTCAGCACAGAGCCTGACTTGGTGCTCAAACTCGTGAACCGCAAGATCGTGACCTGAGCCAAAGTCGGATGCTTAATCGACTGAGCCACCCAGGTGCCCCTAAACTGAAATCTTTAAAAATCAATGCTTAAGTGAAAAACTTTACACCTAGGAGACATTAAAACAGTTATACATCAAATGTATAATGTAGTGTCAACTTTGTATTAAAAATGTGTATAATTTTTAAAAATACACAAGCAAGATAGACATCAAATGTTCAAAGTGATTATCTCTAAGTGATATTTTAATTTTATTCTCTTTACCTTTTTTGAGTTTTCTATAGCCAACATCGTGTACTTTTATAGATACAGAAGAGCTGTAAAAATTAAAATGGAAAAGAACCCATATGTTTTCACTTTTAAAATAATAGTGTATGGTCATCATCACATTGACAAAACAGGAATAGCATGATAAGGAGAAAGCAGACCCAGCTTTGGGGCCAGGCCATTACCACCCTCGCAGGAGGCCCTGGGGCCCCTGGCAGGGCCGTGGCATAGCTTCAAAGCACAGCTTACACCACTGTCTTATGCAAACCAGAGCTAATAAAAGTGAAAATACCACAATTACTCCTCTTTTTCCCTCCGACTTAAGAAGTAGAAATCTGAAAGACTACCACTGAAAAAGTTACCTCTGAGCAATTTCTGGCTAATACTTAAATTTTTGAGTTGCATTCATTTTTTTTAATGTTTATTTTTGAGAGAGAGAGAGAGAGAGAGAAGCAAGCAAGGGAGGGGCAGAGAGAGAGGGAGGTACAGAATCCCAAGCAGGCTCCAGGCTCTGAGCTGTCAGCACAGATCCCAACATGGGGCTCTAACCCACCAACTGTGAGATCATGACCTGAGCTGAAGTTGGATGCTTAACCAGGCACCCCTGAGTTGCATTCGTTTAAGAAATAGCTGAAGTTGAACACAGGGAATATGAGTTTACTGCAGTTGTATATCAGGAGAAAACTGCGGGTGTGTGTCGGGATGAAACGATGGTTTTTCCTGGACTCCTAAACCAGGTCACAATAAAGCCCAGCCTCCTTTCAGGGTCACACTCTTGACTGCTGTGTGGAAACCGCCTCAGACAGACGACCTGGACTCACATCTCGTGTCAGGGCTTTTTCTGGGGGACAAAACCTAAAATAGAAACCTGAGAATAAGCACCCCAGCCAGATGGGGAGGCAATACACTTCTAAGGAAATTGGGCAAGAGAAGGGCCTCTTAGCAAAATTTGGGGTTGATAAAGTAAATTCAGCAGTACATAGATGCTTCTGGAACTGCCGTGACTGTATATTGCTTGACAGTTGCTATACGGTTAATTTTTTTTAATCAAAAATTCTCTCAAGAAAATTAGAGACTTGCAACGGAAATAAGATAAGAACAGTTGTGTGGGTTTTTGAGAGGAAGGGTGCGAAAGAAAAGCCTTTGAAAGGAAGACTCAAAGAATGATTCGGATCTCTAATCTAAGTAGATTATGTAGCCCCTGGCAAGCACCTTGCATTTATCACAATTCAGCAAATGTTTGTTGAGTGAGTGAATGGATGGGACGGGGGCGGTAAATGAAGCAATAAATACTCAAATATTCATTTGCTGGGCCAAAGAATCCCTCTTGGTGCGCACTCCTGAAAATGAAGAGGAAGAGATAGGAGCATGGTGACCTTCATTCATAATCCAGTGAATGGAGGATGCTTTATGATGTAACTCTGGACAGGGTGGGGTTAAAAGCTCTTAAACCCAGGAGAGGAGTTTGCAGAGAAGAGTGAATGAAGATTATACGGGCAAGATGAATTTGTCAGGTAAACCTGACTGGGCACAGAGACAAGTTGGAGGTGAACTCTGAGAAGGGAGATGTACGTGATTTTAGATGTTCTAGAGGAGATTTGTGGACTCCTAGATAGTAAGGAGCTGTAGCTGGAGAAAGGATTTTTTTATTTTGGTCCAATACGGTGCTTCTTGACCTCTAGGGTACGTATAAATCCCCTCAGGTGGGGGATGAAGCAGATTTCTTACAAGCACCCAGGTAATGCTGCTGATGGTCAACAGCTCACACTCTGAATAGTAAGGATTAACATATAAAATCCATATTCAACTTTCTGCAATTGTCCAAGAATATCTTGATTTAAAAAAATTTTTTTAAATATTTATTTTTGAGACAGAGAGAGACAGAGTGTGAGCAGGGTAAGGGGCAGAGAGAGAGGGAGACACAGAATCGGAAGCAGGCTCCAGGCTCCGAGCTGTCAGCACAGAGCCTGATATGAGGCTCGAACCCACGACCTGTGAGATCGTGACCTGAGCCGAAGTCGGACGCTCAACAGACTGAGCCACGCAGGAGCCCCTAAAATTTTTTTTAATGTTTATTTATTTTTTGAGAGAGAGAGAGAGAAACAGAGACAGACAGAGAATGAGTGGGGGAGGGGCAGAGAGAGAGGGAGACACAGAATCTGAAGCAGGCTCCAGGCTCTGAGCTGTCAGCACAGAGCCCGATGCGGGGCTCAAACACACAAACTGTGAGATCATGACCTGAGCTGAAGTCGGAGGCCTAACCGATGAGCCACCCGGGTGCTCCTCTTGACTTAAAAAAAAAAAAAAAATTGGAGGGGCCGGGCTGGCACCTGGGTGGCTTAGTCGGTTAGGCATCCAACTTTGGCTCAGGTCATGATCTCACGGTTTGTGAGTTCGAGCCCTGTGTCGGCTCTGTGCTGACAGCTCGGAGGATGGAACCTGCTTTGGATTCTGTGTCTCCCCCTCTCTCTGCCCCTCCCATGCTCATGCTGTCTCTTTCTGTCTTTCTATAATAAATAAACACTTACATTTTTTTTTGAGAGAGAGAGGGAAAGAGCGTGCATGTGTGCAGGATCAGGGGAGGGGCAGAGAGAGAGAGGGAGAGAGAGACCCCCAAGCGGGTTCCACCCCATCAGCACAGATCCTGACCTAGGGCTCCGTCTCACGAACTGTGGGATCATGGCCTGAGCTGAAATCAAGAATCCAGTGCTTAACAGACTGAGCCACCCAGGCACCCCAGAATATCTTCATTTTTTAATGGAAGTACAGTTGACATACAAGTTGACATTAGTTCCAGGTATTCAGCATAGTGATTCAACAAGCCTATATGTTCTGCCGTGCTCACCGCCAGGGAGGCACCGTCTGTCACCATACAACACTATTATGACACGGTTGACTATATTCCCTACTCGGTGCCTTGCCTTCCTATGACTTATTTGCGCCATAACTGGAGGCCTGTGTGGAGAAATCATATTTTTTGATATTCTGATCCTACCCATTTTAGAGACACCTGCCTCACATACTACATTTATTTATAATAGTCTTTATTCTCCATTCTAAACTATCTCCTCCCCCTCCCTCTTTTTCCTTTCTTTCTGTCAATAATTAATCACATTACAGTTAAGAAAAGTGATAGTTGACTTAAGTGAGATGTCAAAGAAGATGAACTGTACTTTAGGGAGGGATAATAAATCAGGAAAGAAAAACTTGTAGAGAAGTCTCTGGGGGAGGACCGTCAAAGAAGAGCTGTAGAAGGCAGGACGAAGGAAAGGAATGGCAGGCGACAAGTGCTGAGTGTAAAGGGGGGTCTGGGGGGTAGTAAACATGGGTTGTGGCAGGGGATGTGGCTGGAAGGTTCACAGGGGCCAGATTTGGAAAAGGCTTGTGCCTGACTCTCGAGCAGCTCCTGAACGGGGACACCTCTCACTTCCCTCCTAAGTGTACAAATATTTGAATAGCACACCCTTGTTTCTGATTAGTAGAAATTCATACACTTTTTTAAAAAAAATTTTTAATGTTTATTTATTTTTGAGACAGAGGGAGAGCGAGAGCACGAGCAGGGGAGGGGCAAAGAGAGGGAGACAGAGGATCCAAAGCAGGCTCTGTGCTGTTAGCACAGAACGCAATGCGGGGCTCAAACTCATGAACCATGAGATCACGACCTGAGCCGAAATCAAGGGTTGGCCGCTTAATCGACTGAGCCACCCAGGCACCCTAGAAACTCATACACTTCTGATGTCTGAGTGGCTTTGGATTATGCCGTCCATGGTGATTGAGGCTGCAGCCATTAGATGACACTGTCCATGTGGCTTAACCAGACCAGTTAAATGGTGAACCAAATCAAGTTTAACAATAAACCCCAAACCTGTATCCCCGTGGGTCACATGCTTGTATGTGGGGGATGATGAGCCATGGAAGGTCTTGCCACTGGGGGTAAGGGATGTTTCACTGAACACCTATTATCCCCTGTAATTATTGTCAGTGAAATCAAAGATCAGCAACTCAGTCTATGGAAGGATTCTGTGGAAGAGTGTGATGTGACCAGATTCGCATTCTAGAAAGAAAATTTAGGATAAAATTTGAGAAAACTGTAACTTTAGCTTAATCTACACTCAGACTTTAGAACTGAATCCCCTTGTAGGGTGTGACTCCTTAAATCCTTACAACAACAGGAATGTAAAGTCTCTTACCATGCATTAAAGTTAGAGTTACAGAGACTTAGGGGTGCCTGGGTGGCTCAGTTGGTTGAGCATCTGATTTTGGCTCAGGTCATGAGCTCACGGTTCGTGGGTTTGAGCCCCTCATCGGGCTCTGTGCTGACAGCTCACAACCTGGAGATTCTGTGTGTCTGTCTTGCTCTGCCCTTCCCCTCCTTATGCTCTCTCTCTCTCTCTCTCTCTCAGGAATAAATAAACATTAAAAAAATTTTTTTAATGTTACAGAGACTTAATATTAATGAGATCTAGTAAACATTTTGGGATTCCCCACCCATTTACCATCAACACAAGAGAATTGATAGTCATTCTTTAAAAAGCCAGGTTTGACTGCCCAGACAAATGAATTTATTTTCCTTCCCTTTTTTTTTTATGTCAGCTCAGTGGTTCTCAAACTTTGATGCATGAATTTAGTTAGGCTGTATACACAAAACCATATATGCTGTGCTTTGTAGGAAATGTTTGAATCATGGTGACCCTATGAGACCTTTGCTTTGTGTCTCTGTCCTCTAGTTTAAGTTTGATACCCGTCTCCAGTCTTATACAATAGTCCTGGAGAGAGATGAGGAGAATGGGACCCAAGCCAAAGGCAGTGCCTTTGTTGCAAATGCAACGTCTTCTGTTCACTATTCTCATCACTCCTACTCTTTGCTTTTGACCCATGTTCCCTAGGCCTTCATACTGCCCATCACTTGGTAACTAATGGGTTAGGCAATGAGCCCCTAGGATACTGTGGTGTCTGGGAAGCATACACATTCTTTTTTCTCTCCCCTCCTCTCTATGGAAGCCAAGGGTTCGTGGCAAGTTCTTGACCTGAACTCCACACATATTAAACTAAACTAGATTCTGGGTATGGATCACCCACAATGAGTATGGTTTTTGTGAAGTTCTTTCTCAGTTCCCCATCCATGAGTTGGGCATAATCATGGTACTGACCTCATGGTCATCAGGAGGATTAAATTGGATGATGAAGATAAAGTTTTTGGTACAATGACCAACCAGATAGTTAGTTCTCAATGCACATTAGCTGCCACTTTCTGTCCTAATATCTAGGAGTTTTTACAGCGATCTATTTATTTTTTTAAAAATCTTTTTAAATTTTGTATATTTTTGAGAGAGAAAGAGAGAGAGAGTGGGGCAAGGGGCAGAGGGAGAAGGAAACACAGAATCTGAAGCAGGCTCCAGGTCTGAGCTGTCAGCACAGAGCCTGATGTGGGGCTCGCACTCATAGACCACAAGATTATGACCTGAGCCAAAGTCAGATGCTCAACTGACTGAGCCACCCAGGCACCCCCTTAAAAAAAAATTTTTTTAATGTTTATTTTTGAGAGAGAGAGGGAGGGTGGAGAGGGGCAGAGAGAGAAGGAGACACAGAATCTGAAGCAGGCTCCAGGCTCTGAGCTGTCAGCACGGAGCCTGATGTGGGGCTCGAACTCATGAACTGTGTGATCATGACCTGAGCCGAAGTCTGGCCTTTAGCCGACTGAGCCACCCAGGCATCCCTAGAGTGATCCATTTATTTTAAGTTTATGCAGAAGAATATTTTCAGATAACAGCTAGAAAGAGATATCTACGTTGCCTTTTGCCTTGATATTCTGCCAAAATCTAGTCCTTGGCTCTGGTTTCAGTCTTTGCCGTTGTAAGGCTGAAAAGCTGATTGCTTTTTTTACTCTCATTTCTCATATTCTTGAATTTGACCATGACCAATGATCGTGTATTCAGGTAGGTCACCATCACACATAATCAGCCTAACAACTTTATTATGCCAGTAGGACCTGTCACTCAAATTTTCTGTGACTATCTGAATATTTGCTTTCATTCTCCCTAATTTAAAGTGAAACACACCCTTATGTGTTTTATGTATTGAAATTCTATTAGTCAGTTGAAGTGCATGCATATTTGTTACTGTAAGTTGACATGTAATGATGACTTCTTTTTTTTAAGTAATCTCTACACCCATTGGGGGCTTGAACTTGCGACCCCGAGATCAAGAGTCTCATGCTCTTCAGACGAAGCCAGCCAGGTTCCTCTGACATGTAATGATAATTAATGGTGACTTTTAAAGTTACTAAAATTATTTACAAAAGCACATAGGAATTTAAAAATAATTAGATGAGGTAGACAACAGATTGATACTTAATTAGAATATTAAGGCAGTGCATTAGCTGGAAACATTTAGGAAGTGTATTGTATCTTTTTTAAGTCAACATATCCTATAAAAATTTACATAATAGAAGGCATAATATTCAAGATTGGATAATACCATAATTCTAATATCTGTAAAATTGTTAAACTTTTATTTGTAATTTTACATAAAATAACTGTAAGTGACTACATTCTTAAATTCTTAAGAATTGTATTTAATCTTACCTATTTCCATCTGGTCCATGAGTACATAAAGGAAAATTCTTACTTATGAATTCTTCTCATCATACGGGAAAACAGAATAGTGACTATACATTTGAACATTTCACCAAAAAAGAATAATTTTAAATTATGCATAGTAACATCCATGATTAAGCAGCCTTAATGCAGAAATAATAAATACTATAAAGAATAGCAGAAAGTAATAGAAAAATTCCTATTTACAGACCTCACATAGTGATTGACACTACCTAGTATTGTGCAGTGTATAGCCTGAACTACTGTATATGGTGGCCCCGTATATTCAGTGTCCACAGTGTGCAGAATCTTGGTAACAGCCTAGCAGCTGGCAGTGCTGACAAATTATCATTCCCATACTGTAATGTCAAAAATTTTAGTTTGCTTACAAAGATTAAAAAGTTTTTTTTCATAATAATTGCTTTTAAGTAAATATTTCCAGATTTATTCTTGTAGGCTAGAAATTCATTCTGAAACATGATTATTGTTTTCGGCAGAATATCCATTTTAACACATGGCAATCAGCCACAATGTGTATTTCAGCGCACCTGTAAATACAGGAGGATTTTCTTTTCTGTATTCTGATAATCACACTTCATATTAATGCAATACTCAAGTTTGCAAAAACGTTTCTTTGCTTTTCTCTAATTAAACTAAGCTAAAGCCATATGAACCTCCATTACTTCTAATAGCAAAGAAAACCATAATCTCGCTAATTCAAAGTAAACTCAGCACCCTTCTGGATTAAGATCTCGATTTCTAGGTAAGTAATCAGTACAGTCCCAGGGTTCTCTCCTCTCTGCCCTCCTGTTCTTCCTGGTAACGATCTGAGGTCCACAGCACATTCCTATGTCCTGCCACAGGGCAGCCATTGCTGGGCTCTAGCCAGTTGTTAATATCAGGCTCTCTGGGCTGCCAGAACATCTCATGTGACAAGAGAAGCTGAAAATGCAGAACTTTATATTGTTATAAAACTTTTTAATTGTAAATAGTGGCAGGTGTTACCCCTCCAGATCCACTCTCCACCCTTCCTGACTTGATTCCCTGGGGGGAGGCTGGCCTTTAGGTACAGTACCAATGGGCTTCTTTGCCCTCTGGCTTCCTGTTGTGCTCAGCCAGTGGGAGTCACCAGCCAGAGGGTCACTGAGGAAGGGAGGACGTTGAGGTAAGAGAGTTACTTCTCCATGCCCCTCTCTGCAGGTATCGGTTTAGGTTGGGTTTGGGTGTCTGTGATGACTGTCCTCTACCAAAGGCCCCTGTCCAGAAGCCCTTCAGGTGGGGGAATGTGACAGTTCCCTGCAGTTACAAGCCCCAGAATGGCTTGTCATTCATTGTTGTTTCCCCAACTCTGTCCATACCCTTATAAAGAGTTCGCATGAGAGTACCATCTGTTTCCTGGCAAAACCCAGATTGATTTCAGAAACTGATACAGCTTTTTCTTTTTTAACTATATGGGCCAAATAAAGCATAAAAAAAAACTGTATGGGCCAAATAAGACCATGTCTATAGATCAGATATGGCCAATGGGTTGTAAATATTTTATTTACGGCATCTCCCATGATGTACTCTTGCCTAAAAAATCACTCTAAATTCAATCAGGTATCTCTATCTATATTGCAGTTTAGGAGAATAAGAGACATGGAAGAATAAGTTAAGTGACATGATCTGAAATATGGGACATTGCTCTTTCAGGGAAAATGCCCCAGTTTCTCCAGTAAATCAAAGATGTAGAGAAAGGGCAGCTGGCAAGGAATAGAATGAAAGAATCTTGAGACAAAACGATCAAAATTAACATGGGAGTCTTGTTTGGACCCTGATCCAAACTGAACACCTTTGAGACAATCAAGGCATTTTAATAGAAACATGGTCTTATATAGCACTAAAGACCTTTTCATTTTTCAGTTTACTTATCAATTAGAGATGCTTCATGAAGAAGCACCAGTTTGAGACGCATAATGAAGAGTAGGAAAGGCCTGATGTCTGGAATGCGCTTTAAAATGTGCTGGCAAGAATAATAAATAAGAGTGGGGAGGGATGAATGAAAGAAGGCTGGCAAAATTGTGGAAGGGCTGGTACATGGGGATTTATCTTTCCCTTCTTTCTACCGTTGTCGAGTGTCTACAATTTTCCAAACTAAAACGTTTCTGAAAATGGGAAACAAAGATCCCTTATTTGTATGCAAGCAAATTCCACCGGAGAACAATGCTATGACCCACATTCTCTACTGACTTTTCATCTTCCTAAGACAAGCCCCAAAGGACTCTGCACCCCAGGGAAGCCCTCTTCCTTCATGACAGTGCAGCCTTGCGGCATCCATCTGGAATGTGTTCAGTCAATTCTGGTGTCCCAGCTCCTAGCCTTTTGTCTCCTACTTCTTTTGTTTCCTTGCTCGGTTCATTGGATTCACCTTTCTCTTCATCTGTCCTGATTCAAGGCTTAGCCCCGGGCATTGGAGCTCCCTGCACCCTGGCCTCTACCTGTGTCACACAGGTTAGCCAGTGACCACCCATCTTTCCTTTCTGGGATGGTGGAATTTCCACATTAAGACTACTGCAGAGATTTTAAAATTTTTTCTTTTTTATTTTAGAGAGAGAGAGACACACAGCACATGAGCAGGGAAGAGGGGCAGAGGGAAAGAGAGAGCCACCCAGGCACCCCTACTGCAGAGATTTTTATGAAAAATCCATTTTCTTGTACAAATGTGTAAAAGCGAGTATAATCAATATAATATCTTATTTTCATAAGTAGGAAAATGGAGAAACATAGCAAAAAATCATAATAAAAAACTTGATTGAAAACAACAAATAATTCTTTGGAGTTGTTGATACTATAATTCAAATTGCTTCAACTGGCAGGTATCACTTATAATCCTATAAAAAGTCAGTATAAACCCAGATCTCCTCCTTAAGAGCAGTTGCTGATCAGTAAAATGGAAAACTGCACAGTTGTATATGCATATGTGCAAACACACACGCACACACTCACATCTGTGGTCCAATTAACCTTTTCAAGAATATGTTTTAACTCTTTGAAATATATGACTATGTTTTTTATTATCTGTACATATATCATGCGTTTTTCATGCTTATTATTTCTCTAAAGTAAGCTTAATAATAATTTTAAATACAAAATGATTTAAATTAGATTAACAGATGGCAGGACTGGGATATACAATATATTAACTGATTTTTAAGGACTGCGAAACAAAAAGAGGTGAATACTACACCTGAAAATTCCAAGATACTTCAATCTTATGTGCTATTCTGTAAATTATCTTAGTTTCACTTAGTTAAAATGGTGAACTTTTAATGCAAAATACATAAATCCTTATAGGACATTATTAGGGTGCTGGGAAAAACATAAAGTTTTCAGATTCTAGTCTGGTCATCTTTCCATGTACTTCATTTGTGGTTTTGGTTGTTGGGTTTTGCTACTTTGTTATATTTACTGATACTGTACAAAAGTCATTTGACCTGGATCAGAAGAATTCAAGCCCTATTTTGCTGATAAGCAGATAGGGAATAGCATGTACCTGGGATATGACCTGCGGTGTGTTCAGGGACATTTTTGTCTCAGTTTCTATATTTATAAAATGCAAGTGTAATGTAATATCTCCAACATTGGGTCAAAACAGAAAAGATGTTTAGTGCATTGGAAGTAGTCTCCTATGTAACTCTTAGCCATTATTGTATATCTGTGAGTGAGTCCCTGAACTTCTGTGAATCTATTGTTTCATCTGAGCAATGAAGACAACCCCTCCTTTACACGTTAAGGATGAAATGAAACAATACACGCGAACATGCACCGTAAACTCTTACGTTTTCCGAAAATTTAGGTTATCATTTTGATTGCATGCCAAGATTCATACCCTGACTTATCTTTGACATACTTACCTACTCTAAGTGAGATACAGAAATTGAAATGAAGGATTTTGAAACAAGCACTTAAATCAAGCCTAAAAAAATGACCAGCCATAGTTTCTCTTAAATCGTGTGTGTTTTTAAACCAAGACCCTGCTGGAAGACACACACACACACACACACACACACACACACACGGGCTGGTTTGGGGTGAGGAAGGTGAGAGTCGGGAAAGAAGGGAAGCCTAGAGCAGACTCAAAGAGTTCACAGAGGAGCCTGGAGAGCCCATGGATAACATGGACACGTGCTTTTAAGAAGTATACCAAACAGGACTCTTTCAATTGCAGATGGCAAGAACTCAGCTCAAACTGGCTTCAAGAAGATTTTTATTGGTTCATATGACTAAAAACTCTAGGGGTAGATCGTTGGTAAGCATGATTAAATCCAGGGAGGATAGTTTTTCCCAAGGAAAATCAGGGATCTGGGTACAAGAGACTGAGGAATGGATTCTGGGGATCCAAGAACAATATATGCCCAGGACAGGAAATATTCCTGAAGTGGTTTAGAATGAGAAAGGTAAAACTCATATTCTTTAGATCTATTGGATGGACACCAACATTTAAGTCTTAAAGATGTATCAAGGTCCTGATGAAGGCCCCAACTCAAGAGGCCAATTCAGTTCTATGATGGAAATCTCAGCCCCAATTCTAAATCCTCAGGAAGGATTCCTGATCAGTCCACTACGCCCAGGAGTGATGCATCCAGTCAGCGATGGCCAGGGAGACAGGACCACCTACTCTGAGAACGACAAAGGCACTCCCCCCTTCTAGGGCCAATGAAAGGAAAAGAGGAGATATACTCAGAGAGGTCAGAAGTCATTGTGAGGGGGACACACCCAAAAGTGTGAATGGAAGACTCCTCTATTTGGATCCTGCCCCTTTAATTTTTCAGAAGCACCAATGGGACACAAAACAGTGACTGGCAAGGATACCATCAACATTTCTCCTCCATTTAGCTAAGATCTTCAGGCTGTGAATTGGCCTGGCAGCAGCAGCAATCTGTCATACTCAGGAAGACAGCCAATTCACTGGCCAAAGACATCTCAGTGCTAAAGAGCCAGAGAAGCATGCACTGGTAAAGCAAATCAGTGACTTTCTAGCTAGGGGACCTATAAATCCTCCATCCGGCTGTATGCAGGTGCCCTTTCACCGTGGACACCAATCCTATGAAATAGGAGGAGTAGGTGACAAGTTCCCTTCCCTGCCTAGTAGAAAATATAAATGATATAAAAAACAAATAGAAAACAAAGCTAATCACCGCTTTTCTAAGTCCTGGCTCTTTTTAAATAAACTCCTTGGTTTAGAATAGTTTCAGATTTATAGAAAAGTTGCAAAATTGTAGACACTTACCATTTCCCCTGCATTCAGTTTCCCCTCTTGTGAACTTCTTAGGTTAGGATGATAAGTTTGTCACAACTAGTAAAGCAATATCGACACATTCTAACTTTACTAAAGTCTATATTTTATTCTGGTTTCCTTAGGTTTCCCTTGTACTTGAAGCTGGATGGTATTAAAAAGAACTATGCTATGGGGAGCCTGGGTGGCTCAGTCGGTTAAGTGTCCGACTTCAGCTCAGGTCACGATCTTGCAGTCCATGAGTTCGAGCCCCGCGTCGGACTCTGGGCTGATGGCTCAGAGCCTGGAGCCTGCTTCGGATTCTGTGTCTCCCTCTCTCTCTGCCCCTTCCCCATTCATGCTCTGTCTCTCTCCATCTCAAAAATAAATAAATAAAATGTTAAAAAAAAAAAAAACTAAAAAAAAAAAAAAAAAGAACTATGTTCCTTTTCTGTCCCAGGATCCCACCAAGGATACTACATTACACTGAGTTGTCATGTTTTCTTGGGGTCCTCAAGCCTGTGACATTTGTACAGACTTTCCTTGTTTTTTGAAGACCTTAAAAAATCTTAAAGAATATTGGTCAAGTATTCTATGGAATGTTCCTCTACTTGGTTTGTCTGATGTTTTCTTCATGGTTAGAAGAAGGTTAGCTTTTTAGGGAGCACCTGGGTGGCTCAGTCCGTTAGGCGTCCGACTCTTGATTTTGGCTCAGGTCATGATCTCACAGTTTGTGAGACTGAGCCCTGTGTTAGGCTCTGCACTGACAGTGTAGAGCCTGCTTGGGATTCTCTGTCTTCTTGGCTCTCTGCCCCTCCCCCACTCACACATGCACACATGCTCTCTTCCTCAAAATAAATAAACTTTTCTTTTTTTTTAAAGAGGTTTAAGGGGCACCTGGGTGACTCAGTCGATTGAGTGTCTGACTTTGGCTTAGGTCACGATCTCATGGTTCGTGAGTTTGAACCCCCCATTGGGCTTGCTACTATCAGCCTGTGCAGCACAGAGCCAGCTTTGGATCCTTGGTCCCCCTCTCTCTGCCCCTTCCCGGCTTGCACTCTCCCCAAAATAAATAAATATTTTTTTTAAATTTTTTTTAAGGTTTATTTATTTTTGAGACAGAGAGAGACAGGGCATGAACGGGGGAGGGGCAGAGAGAGAGGGAGACACAGAATCCGAAACAGGCTCCAGGCTCTGAGCTGTCAGCACAGACCCCAATGCGGGGCTCGAACTCACAGACCGCGAGATCATGACCTGAGCCGAAGTCGGACGCTCAACTGACCGAGCCACCCAGGTGCCCCAAATAAGTATTTTTAAAAATTAAGGTTTTAGGGAGGGAGACCACAGAGATAATGTCCCATCCTTCTTATAACAAGGTTATATATTATTAATATGACTTATCACTGATGATATAAAACGTATTTATATGGCTGAGGTAGTTCTGTTTTTCCACTGTAAAGCTGCTCTTTTTCCTCCTCCCACATTGTACTTTTTGAAGGAAATCACGATGTGCAGCCCACTGAAGGGGTAGGGAATTATGTCCTCCTTTCTTTAGGGGCCAGCATCTACGTAAGTCATTTGGAATTCTTCTGCACAGGAAATTTGGTTTTCCCTGATTTATTTATTTATTTATTTATTCATTTAAATAATTACGCGTCACTTACATAAATATAGACTTGTGAATATTTATGTTATACTTTGGGCTGTAGTCCAATACCATGTTATTTATTTTGTTGCTCGAATTGTTCCTCCCTCCACTATCCATGTACTTATCAATCAATCCCACGTTTCCATTTTAAAATATAGGAGAGGGGCACCTGGGTGGCTCAGTCAGTTGAGGATCTGACTTCAGCTCAGGCCATGATCTCACGGTTTATGAGTTCGGGACCAGCGTTGGGCTCTGTGCTGACAACTCAGAGCCTGGAGCCTTCTTTGGATTCTGTCTCTCTCTCTCTCTCTCTCTCTCTCTCTCTCTTTCTGTCTGTCTCTCCCTGCCCCTCCCCCATGGGTGCTCCGTCTCTCAAAAATAAATAAATGTAAAAAAATTGTTTTAAATATAGGAGAAATAAATATACCATCAGCTCAAATGGGGATGCTAGATGATGGCCTAAAATGACCTCATGAAAGTGTGTCTTGAACAGGAAATTTTATTCATTCTGCTCCTCCTCCTCTTCCTCCTCTTCTTCCTCCTCCTCCTCCTTCCTCCTCCTCTTCTTCTTCTTCTTCTTCTTCTTCTTCTTCTTCTTCTTCACATTCTCTTTTTAAAAGTTTATTTATTTATTTTTTTTGTTTAGTAATCTCTGCACCCAGCACAGGGTTAGAACTCACAACCCCGAGATCAAGAGCCATGTGCTCCTCTGACTGAGCCAGCCAGGTGCCCCTATTCATTCTTGTTGTTTAACCAGAAACTTCCACAATTTATAACCTCTCAAAACATTTTTGTGAACAGATACTTGATAAGAGGGCAACTGGTCATCTAATGACTCCCTTGGAGTTTTCAGGTGGGATTGGAGTTGAACTTGAGCTTCCTCACTTCTCGGTTGGATCTTTCAGAGGCAGCCCTGGGGCCAGAAAATGTGGGTTCTAGAGATGGCCTTGCCATTAGCATAGGACTGTGGTGGCCACTTCCTCTCTCAAGGCCCCATTTCTTCATCTGTAATTAATTCACTCAACAGACATTTATTACATCGTGACTCTTTGTCGGTGCCCAGGAGAGAAGCTCTGCAGAGAAATTCAATGGAAGGTCCCCGGCAGTGCCACTCAAATGGTTTAAGCTAGGAAGCCGCCATTTTAATCTTGTCAACCAAAAACTGAAGAAGTAATGTCCCAGGAACCCAGCGATGTCACTTCAAGGTCTCTGTCCTAGGAAACCTTTTCAAGGCTGTTCCATGCAGAATTAGTTGTGAAAGAAAAATGCTAAAACAATCTCATTATTTATCATTATAGGACAAGATGAACAGAGATTTACTCGTGCAGTGGAATATTATATAGGAGGTAAAAAAATAGGAACATGACTATATCTTGAAAATAGGAAGTTGAAAGAAAAAAGGCAATTTGCAGGACAATACATACAGCATGATACTATTTCTGTAAATGTCAAAACACAGAACTGAAATCAAGTAAAAGTATGAAAATGTGGACAGGGTCGGGGCTCCTGGGTGGCTCAGTCGGTTGAGCATCTGACTTCGGCTCAGGTCACGATCTCATGATTAGAGGGTTCAAGCCCCACATCAGGCTCTGTGCTGACAGCTCGGAGCCTGGAGCCTGTTTCAGATTCTGTGCCTCCCTCTCTCTCTTCCCCAACCCACTCACTCTCTGTCTCTCAGAAATGAATAAACATTAAAAAAAAATTTAATGTGGACAGGATGAATATACACCAAGTTCAGCTTAGTGGTTGCCACAGATGAGGGAGGGAAATGGGTTCAGGAAAGTAGCAAAAAGCTTCCACTCTATCTGTAAAAATTTGTGTATTAAAATACTGGAAGATCAGAAGAAAATCTGGCTAGAGGTTGACAGTTGTTAATTCTGGGTTGTGACCAGACACTGCATTTAGTATTATTCTTTATACACTTTTTCGTCTGGGGTATGTTGAAATATATTTTTCAAAAAGCGGCTGACAGTTTGCTTTATGCAGTGGGAACCTCAAGTTACCATGGAGGGAGGTGATTTTGTGAACATCAGAAGTCAGCGAGCAGGCCACCTCATTGTCCCTTCACCTCTGGAAGTGCTCACTTGCTGCCACGTGGTTGCCCCTGGTTTCTGGACTCCCCTGTCTGCTCTCTCTACCTCAAGAGTAAAACCAAATTTCTCTCCTTTTTTCCTGCTCTGCAGTTGACCCATCTCCTCTGTGCCTCGGCACCACCCCCCCTCAGAGTCTCATCATTTACCCCAACCAGATTATCATCGGATTGTCCCCAGGGCTGTGTGGTCTCTCAAAGAAGAATTCGATTAAGTTGTAACATAATAAAAATTTCACCAGCTTTGCATTTGTATAGGGAAAGCCCCTGGAATGAGCTTATGTAGATGCACATGCCCATTCACTACCCTGAAGGAAGGAATAATCCAGAAATATTCTGCCATAGCAAAGGCCCCTAAGGTGATAGCTCAGTATGTAGAGGGAGGTGTGGTAGAGGTGATGAGAACTCTTTCAAGGAAAGACTTGCCCCACCACTGAGAGTGCCCCCGTCAGACAGCATTCTGCTATTAGGTTCAGGGACAAAACTGACAGCAAGTGGGGAAAGCCTGGTCAGTTGGTCCAATGTGGAACATCACTTATGGTGCATTTTACCTCCAGAGCTCCCGTGGTGTCAGCCAAGGCTGTTGTCAGGCTGGCATTTCAGTTCAACTTTTCCCTGGGCCCAGTCCTACTTCCTTTTCTCCTAAGCAAGTCTTGATCCCTAGGAGACTCTAATAAGCATCCTGCACACTGAACTTCATCAGGTACCTATACTCATTGGTATATGAAATGTATTAGTCAGCTATCCCTGCGTTGATGCTTAGTAATAAACTGCCCCCCAAATCTCAGCAAACATTTATTTCTTGCCCATCAGTCTACAGGTCAGTTAGCATCTGTTGGAATTATTGATCAGCTGGGCTTGGCTCCAGGCCACAGCTCTATTTCAGGTCTAATCCACTGGTCTTTCATTCTAGAACCTGGCCTAAAGGAGCAACAGCTAGGTAGGACACATTCTTTCTACGGGTGGATGGCAGGGGTACAAAAGGGCTGGCGAGAATTGTGAGACCACAGCTCGGAGCTGGCACTGTTGCTGCTACGTTTGTTCTAAGGGCCCAAACGAGTCACATGGCCAAATTCAGCATCCCTGGGGAAGGGAAGATACTCCACACCACACAGAGCAAAGGAAAGGAGGAACAGAGGGCTGTGTGCAAATAATGCTTCTATCACAAGTAGCCTGAGAGGTAGACAGATTTTCTTCAAGCCAAGAGCCCTCCTGGGAAAAGGGGGAATGGGAGTCAGACTTCTTATCTTGGAGCTTTGGAGTTACTAAAGCATTATTGGATGAATGGAGATGGTCCTAAGCAAGGTCAGGTGCAAGGAGGGACAACAAGCCCCCTAATATTAAAAAAAAAAAACGTTAAGGATAGAAATAGAGGAGATTGGTGGAAGTTGTTTATTTTTAAAAACAATTTTAATGTTTATTTATTTTTGAGAGAGAGAGAGAGCACAAGTGAGGGAGAGGCAGAGAGAGGGAGACACAGAATCCGAAGCAGGCTCCAGGTTCTGAGCTGTCTGCACAGAGCCCCATGCAGGGCTTGAACCCACGAACCACAAGATCATGACCTGAGCTGATGTTGGACGCTTAACTGACTGAGCCACCCAGGCGCACCCCGGAAGCTGTTTTTATGCACCCGTTGGGCTACTATGAGAACACTTCCCAAATTCTTGAGGGGGAAATGATTCTTTCTGTGTGTATAAAGTGTTCCTAAAGGCACGTTAACGTTAAGAGCCGCAGCCCCTCTGCTGAATCCCAGTTTCTGGGGAGGACCAGTGAAGGCCAGTCTGATAAACAGAACCTTGCACTGAACCCACTACACCTTCTGTTCCTTATTGACCTTACGGGGCAATGAAAGACCCATCAGGGAAATGGCTGATTTTTCCTGTCTACATTTTGGAGCAATAGTAAGCAAGATTGACCCGTTAGACATAGTAAGCATCACACCCCTGGGGGCCTTGGCCTTAGCATGAGAAACTCAGGGAGTTAACACATGCTTGCCATAAACAAGAATGTTTCCTTCTTGGAGAGGCTGTCATGTACATAATCTAAATTCTTTCCCATGCCAAGCATAAAAGAGGAGGCCATGTTGATTAAGTGGAAAGAAATTAAACACCGTCCCACCTCTCTAGGATTTTACAGTGTTTGGGGGAATACATGAGAAATGAGGGTGTAAGGTTAGATGTTTAGCACCTCTTTTGGCTCAACTGTTCCATAATTTTAAGATATGACGCATCTTCGCTTTGCATAGTACTCGTTTAGCGGGCCAAATGTGCAATACAAGGCGCCAAACTTAACAAGCTGTTTCATGCCAATGTCAGCACTCCCTGTAGGGTAGAGATTTGAGTATCTACTGATCTATAACATCAACCACCCAATTGCAACATCAGACAGCCCAACTTATATGAGAAAGTACCTGACATTTCAAAACACGTAACTCCGGGCAAGGCTGACCCGTGAGGACTGAGATCTAATGGGAGTAATCGCTCTTGTGACAAGTGTGGAAGCCTGACTACTATGTTCTACTATATGGGCTAAATTAGTATTTTTTTTTAATGTTTAATATTTTTGAGAGAGAGACAGACAGAGCGTGAGCAGGGGAGGGGCAGAGAGAGAGAGAGAGAGAGAGAGAGAATCCAAAGCAGGTTCCAGGCGCTGAGCTGTCAGCACAGAGCCCGATGCGGGGCCTGAATTCATGGACTGTGAGATCATGACCTGAGCCAAAGTCGGACGCCTGACCTACTGAGCCACCCAGGTGTCCCAGACTAAAGTAGTATTTTAATGACAAAGAGAGATGCGTGAATATAAAGTTAGTGTCATTCCCCGGCTTCTTGGAGTTGTCAAGGCCCAGACAGCCGAGCCGCATGCAGTTTCGAAGTCATTCTGGACCACGGCAGCACATTCACTACAGTCCCATTCATATCAGTGGCGGGTCCCTGAGCGAGTATATTTGCCATACAGGAAGAACTGGCTTTCTACTCTGGTTATCTGGTTCCACTGCCGGTTCTCGGAGGGGCTGAGGTCCTAGGCTCAGTTCCATGCCATGTGGCTGGGATCATCCCAGAGTGCCCAGATCTGTCCAGCTTACTCACCTCTGAAAGGTAGCTCTAAATCTCATATTTCTATCTGATGGATGATGTTCTATTAAAACTCAGAAGCCTCATGAGCCCATGTGTCCTTGAATAATGGTGGTGCCAGGAGGCCCCTTTGACTGTCTTCTACCCACCTGACCAGATTCCTTGGCATGAGCAAATCTGAGTCAAGACTGAATTAGCCACACTGGTGTTCATACTAGTTGTCTCTGTAATTGGGTCAAAGAGTCTTTCTCAGCCCCAGTCCCAGCCCTGAAGTCCCAATATGGTTCCAAGCTGACACATCCATGTTGTAAAAATTGTATCTTTGCGTGTCTTCACAGAAAATAAGAAAGACAATTATGTTAAATGAATACTATTGGCATCTTATTTTTCTTAATGCTGTATTATCATCAGAAGTGACAGGGGCGCCTGGGTGGCTTGGTCGGTTGAGCACCCGACTTCGGCTCAGGTCATGATCTCGCGGTCCGTGAGTTCGAGCCCGCATCGGGCTCTGTGCTGACCGCTCAGAGCCTGGAGCCTGTTTCAGATTCTGTGTCTCCCTCTTTCTCTGCCCCTCCCCTGTTCATGCTCTGTCTCTCTCTCTGTCTCAAAAATAAAATTAAAAAACGTTAAAAAAAATTTAAAAAAAAAAAGAAATGACAGAACTCCTGGGGGGACTGGTGGCTCAGTCAGCTAAGTGTCTGACCTCGGCTCAGGTTATGATCTCATGGTTTGTGAGTTCGAGCCCCACGTCGGGCTCTCTGCTCTCAGCACAGAGCCTGCTTCAAATTCTCTGTCTCCCTCTCTCTCTGCCCTGCCACCGCCTACTATCTCTCTCTCAAAAATACAATAAACATTAAAAAAAAGAAATGACAGAACTCTGAAGGTTTATGCATGTGAGAGTTTTGCCCCTCGTTTCAACTGCAACTTTATTGGAATCTTGAGAAATTAGATTGCCAAACTGCATATCGATTATTTATTCAAGATTGTGAAATTATTTAATCAAAATGTAAAAACTAGGAGTCTTGGGACTCGTACTGAATCAGTGATCAAATCAGTGTTACATACTATGAAAATTATCTGCTTGAAAATGTCTAGAGGTTGCTGTCCGACACCATAAATTACCATACAATATTAAATAACCAAGGGGTAATTATGGAAATGAATATTTTAAAAGCAGAATTGTGACTGCAAACAGTGACCTTTACTTTAGTAAGTGCATTTTTTCAAGATAAATAATATTTTAATGTAATATTTTTGTTTTTTTATGAGACTCTGTTGTTACATTATTATTAACTAAAGCCCATAGTTTTCATAAAGATTCCTCATTTGTGTTAGATATTCTACCAGTTTTGAGGAATGTCTGGCGACATTTTTCCACCATTACAGTATAATACAGAATTATTTCACTGCCTTAAAAATCCCTCATGCTTCAGTATTCATCCTTTTCTCTCTCCCCTGAAAACCTGGCAACTGCTGATCTTTTTACTGTCTCCAGAGTTTTGTCTTTTCCAGAATGTCACAGAGTTGGAATCAGACAGTATGTAGCCTTTTCAGATTGGCTTCTTTCACTTGACAATATGCGTTTCAGTTTCTTTCATGTCTTTTTGTGATGTGATAGCTCATTTCTTCCATTGTCTGGAGGGACCACGGTGTATTTGCCTATTCACCTGCTGAGCGACCTCTTGGTTGCTCCCAAGTTTTGGTGATTTTGAAGAAAGCTGCTCTAAACATCTGGGTGCAGGTTTTTGAATGTATAAGTTTTCAACTCCTTTGGGCAGATACCGAGGAGTGCAATTGTTGGATCGTATGTGAAGATTATGTTTAGTTTTGTAAGAAACTGCCAAACTGTCTTCCAAAGTGGATGTACCATTTTGCGTTCCCACCAGCAAGTGAATGAGAATTTCTGTTGCTCACATCCGTGCTAGCATTTGATACTGTCCGTGTCTTGGGTTTTAGCCGCTCTAATAAACAGGTGGTTGTATCTCTTTAAATCTGTAATTCTCGGGGCGCCTGGGTGGCTCAGTCGGTTGAGCATCTGACTTCAGCTCAGGTCATGATCTCGTGGTCCGTGAGTTCAAGCCCCGCGTTGGGCTCTGGGCTGACAGCTCAGAACCTGGAGCCTGTTCCGGATTCTGTGTCTCCCTCTCTCTGACCCTCCCGTGTTCATGCTCTGTCTCTCCCTGTCTCAAAAATGAACAAAACGTTAAAAAAAAATCTGTAATTCTCTAATGACATAATGTTGAGCATCTCTTTGTATGCTTCTTTGCCATCTGTCTGTCTCCTTTGATGAGGTGTCTGTTCAGATCTCTCGCCCATTTGTAAGCTTTGTTATCTGGTTGTTGTTATTGTTGGTTGTTGAGTTTTAAGAGTTCTTTATGTATTTACGATACTAGACTTTCATCAGATATGCATTTTGCAAATATTTTCTCCCCAAATGCAGTTTGTTTTTTCATTCAGTCTTTCTCAAAGGAAAAGTTTTTAAGTTTAATGAAGTCCAGCTTTTTAGACACAACATCAAAAGTATGATCTGTGAAAAGAAAAAGTCATCAGTAAATGCAAGGACACCTGGATTTTCTAATAAATGCACCCTTTTATTGTGGTAAAATATGCATGACATAAATCTTACCATTTTAACCATTTTTTTTACATTTATTTATTTTTGAGAGACAGAGAGAGACAGAGCACCAGTGGGGGAGGGGCAGAGAGAGAAGGAGACACAGAATCCGAAGCAGGCTCCAGGCTGTCAGCACAGAGCCTGACATGGGGTTCGAACTCACAAACTGTGAGATCATGACCTGAGCCGAAGTCAGACGCTTAACTGACTGAGCCACCCAGGCGCCCCACCATTTTAACCATTTGTAAGTGTAAAGTCCATTCATGTTGTGCATCTAATAAACGGATTTTTAAATATATATTTTTTGGGTGGTGCCTGGGTGGCTCAGTCGGTTGAGCATCTGACTCTTGATTTCGGCTCAGGTAGTCTCAGGGTCATGGGATGGAGCCCTGTGTCAGACTCCACGCTGAGTGTGGAGCCTGCTTGAGATTCTCTCCCTTGGCACCTCCTCTGCTCACATGCATTCTCTCCCTCTCTCTGAAAGATAAAAAAGAAACATTCTTTTTCTAATTTCAAAAGTGACATAGGTTCATTTTGAAACTTTAAAAATGCAGAAGAACAGAAAGTATAAAGTAAAAAAATAAATCTCCACCAAACAAAATGCATCAATGCAGTTTGCAAGCTGAGAAAATGGAAGGAGGGGTCATATTCAGCAACTTGAAGATCAAAATTAAAAAGTGCCCAAACTGGAAGAAATTTAACAGTTCAGCTGAAAATCTGAGAAACAAGGGCCATCTCCATTAAATAATAACATATTTTAAGGGAAAGCCTTATTGCATTAGCCTGTTAAAAGTGTACAAATGTGAATTTGGTGGCTAGAAAACCTGGATTTCAAAATTTTCTTTGTTTTAAGCTGGTTTTTTTCTCCAAAGCACTGAGCCATGTAAGTACCAAGGCATGTAAAATGTGAGTTTCTGCCACAATTACATTCTCAATGACTTGGGCATAAGGGCATGTCTGTACATAGGACAAGACTTTACGGTCCTCAGTTTTGTAGCAGTCATTATGAGATGGCTACATCATCGTTTTCAACCCCTGCATGAGCCTGCTTAAATGACGAGAAGGGTTATTTTTTCCAGTGTGAATGGTATTTATCACATGAAGACTGGATAAATCACTGAAGTTGATTATAAGACTTCCTACTTTTGGTGAAATTGACTGCATTGAGGGCTTTTCTCCCCCCACTTCTATTTCAGAGGCTCCCACAGATTTAAAAGAAATTAATCACAAAAGTTTTCGTGAGAATACATGTTTTTAACATTTTAAATTTTCTCTGAATGTCAGATTGTCTATTACATGTGTACTTTTTTTTTTTAATTTTTTTTTCAACGTTTATTTATTTTTGGGACAGAGAGAGACAGAGCATGAACGGGGGAGGGGCAGAGAGAGAGGGAGACACAGAATCGGAAACAGGCTCCAGGCTCTGAGCCATCAGCCCAGAGCCCGACGCGGGGCTCGAACTCATGGACCACGAGATCGTGACCTGGCTGAAGTCGTACGCTTAACCGACTGCGCCACCCAGGCGCCCCACATGTGTACTTTTTTTAAAGGGCAGTCATTTACGGTAGTTTCAGTTGAATTTTTAAATTTTGCAAAGGGAATGAAACATTGTAAGGAATCTAAGTGATGTTCTACGGACCTTGATTGTCACACACTCACAGCTGTTTAAAGGATCCCTTGAAGGCTGAAATTGAACCACATGCTTATTCAGGTCATGGACTTCACCAGAATCCATATAACAATTAAGCGTGGTATTGACTATGAAGCCCATTTTGATAACCTTGACCTTTTGCAAATCAACTAGGAAGTGTCACTTGAAGACTGTAGTTAACTAGCAAAAATGTATCCCATGCTGGACAATGTCTATAACTCACACTTTCTGTTTTCATTGACATGCAATTTGCATGGTGCTATCCATTTATAAATAAATGATTTCCACAGAGTGAGCTTGATTATTCCTCTCTTCCTACTTCAGGTTGGGTGAGCTACATCTAAGTTAAAAATCTCTTCCTTTCAGATCGCCTGGGTGGCTCAGCCGGTTAAGTGTCCACTTCAGCTCAGGTCACAATCCCGAGGCTCATAGGTTCGAGCCCTACATCTTGTGTTGACAGCTCAGTCTGGAGTCAGCTTCAGATTCAGTGTCTCCCTCTCTCTGCCCCTCCTCCCTCATGTCCTCTCTCTCTCTCTCTCTCTCTCTCTCAAAAATAAATAAACATTAAAAAGAATAAAAAAAATTTAAAAAAGAAACCTCTTCCTTTAGAAGAGCTTATTACGAAGAAAAAACCCACCAGCTTCTTTCTTGTTAACTTGAATGTGAAATTAGCATTTCTCTGAGCATTTTTCATAAGCTCCTCCAAAATTTGAATTATGTTTGAAATGAATAGCAAGGGAGCACCAACTTTCTCCTGTCATCTTGCTGGTATAATTGCGGAAGGTCTGCAGCTGCATCCAGCAATTCCAACAGCACAGCAGGTGTTCTAGAACCACTTACAGTTTGTAAAGAGTTGAAGAAGCCCCTCCATCATTCTGTTATCCTCATCAGAATGGGATGCCGGGGTGGAGTTTTACTTACCTTAAACAAATGTCCCCTAAAGTATCTGAAATAAACATGGCTTACTTACCACGTCACTCTGCTGTTTGACGTTTACTACTACTACCTGTCTCAATGCACACGGTTGCTTTCGTTTTTTTCCCCCAGATGAGCTAAATCTTGACAACCCTGCTGGGGGGCATCTGTTTGCTACCAACTACCTACAAGTATAAACTTGAACAACTAAGTTGGCAACCCCGATAACCCGGACATACTAGGATCCATCCTATTCCAGGAGCTCAAGGGGCAGTGGTTGTGGGGTTATCTTACCCACACCATCCCCCAGAATCTGTGCCTGCCATGGATCGGCTGCTCCTTCTCAAGGTCAGTTGGAATAGGGCTCCAGACTGCTGAAACCTAAGTCCCACTTTAGGTTGCAGAGAAAGGAGAAGTTAGGACTCCAGGGAAGCTGTCGTTAAGTGTCTTGAATCTTTCCTCTCTTCATAGTGTCTCCTCTTTAGGACTTAGCTGTGGTGTTATGGGACAGCCACTGCCAATGCACACCAAGATTCCCAGTTCACTCTTGCTTCCAGGCGCGTGGCTGTGTGATGACTTGCCTTGGCCAAGGAAATGACAGCAGAAGCATTTAAATGGTTGTTTACTTTTGAGAGAGAGAAAGCATGAGCAGGGGAGGGGCAGAGAGAGAGAGAGGGAGAGAGAGAACCCCAAACAGACTCTGTGCTCACAGTGCAGAGTCCGACGCGGGGCTTGAACCCACAAACTGTGGGATCGTGACCTTAGCCGAGATCAAGAGTTGGACGTTTAACCGCCCGAGCCACCAGGCGAGTGGAAGAATTTGAGGACTGATGCTGGACTATCCTGTAATTTTTCCCCATGGCCACAACTATATGGTACACATTAACCGGGGATCCTTGGGTGAGGACAATGTGGTTAGGAGACCTCATGCTGATGAAAAATGGACATGTAACATAAGGACGAAATGCAATTTTGTTTTAAACCCTTTAGATTTAGGGATTGTTACTATAGCATTTCCTAGCCCAGTTTAACAGACACACTTTCCCCTAAGTGGAACCTGTGCTCCGAATCATTTATTCATTTATTTGAGCCCTAAGTTAGAACTTTTTCAGACTCTGCAGGTATGGTCCCAGCCTGGACCTGCTTCCTCAAGGCTGGGATCTGTTTCCCTATTTCCTTCTCTAACTCCTGCTACTTCCTGATCTTGCAGACCAGACCCTTGCCTCTAAACTACAGTGTCAGCTAACCCCATGGACAGATCTTATGTGTAACTCTCACCTACCTAATTTTTCAGTGGCACTTTATCTGAATTCCTCAAGAACTGGCTCCTTCCCTTTGATAGAACTTTTGTAGCCCAGAACGGCCACAGATCCTGTTGGGTCCCCTGGATGCTGTATATGATCCACAGCTCTGCCCTTTTGGTCTGTCCTAAGCTAGAACATCTTCTGCAATGTATCCTCAGTGCCCTCCAGTGGTTCCAGAGCTGGGTCTTGTCTCCCTCTGCCTTATGCTGCCAGGTGGCATTCCTTCCAGAAGAAATACCATGTGATCAATTATGGCCAGGTGGGAGGAATGAGACATGAAGGGTAACAGAGCAGGGTCTGGCAGGTGGTAAGAATTAGGGAGTTTGTTTGAGATGAAGAAAGGGCTCTCTCTTTTCTACGTTTCAGTAGTTTTCTGGTTTTGAAATCTGTCCATGAAAATCACCTCTATCCCAGACATTACATTTCTGACTGGGATGGCAATTCAGGGACGCTCATAAAGATTTAAGACAAGGCTGTTGGTGAGAGTGCTATTTACAATAGTGAAGAGAAAATGTCAATACCTAAATGTCTACCAGCGGGAGAAAAGTGAATAGAAATCATTTAATGCTCATACAATGAGATAACATCATATTACAAAATAGGTAAGGATGGGGAAAAATATAATAGATTACTAAGTAAAAAGGGCAGAAATTCAAAATGGGATGTGTTACCTAATCCTGACTATATTTAAAAATTCATGCTTATATTTGCGCAGGAAATAGACAAATGGTATCTAGCAAAATATTTGCCAGGCGGGGCTTCACAATAATTTCGTTTTCCTCCTTTATGCTTTTTGTATTTCCCAAATTTCTATAATAAGCACATGCTCCTTTTTAATAAGAAAATAATATGATGAAGTATGGAAAAAGTATGGGTTCTGCTTTTCAAAGATGACTATTTTCTGTCCTTTCTTTGCAACCGAGTACCCAACTTTCCTAATCCTGACTCAGATTTCCTAACGGGTTTCTTTCTTGCTTTGGTCTTGCTCTGTTTATCACACACACACAAAAATTTAACAAAATTACCAAGTACTAACAATTCCCGTGCAGAACAAAATATGGAAGGTTCCAATAATACTTACCTGGGGATGTGTCTTATATACTCTTGGAAGAAATATTAATAATTTTGAAATTTCATGGTTATTTTCTAAAACAACTTGCTGGGTTTAAAACTTTGGGATGTCCATTTGGATTTGGATTACTATATTTTTAAACCCAGGAAAGTCTTGAGGAACAGACAAAAAAAAATTATGCATGATTAACTTTGAAGAAATCTGAAGTTGTTGGAAACCGGTTTTAACTAAACCCAGGACTGGAAATGGTTAGGCAGAGCCTGCTTGGAAGAAGTAGAAAAGAATTGTTAAGGCACAGGCTGCATTTGCCCACTTCCTCCAAGCAGCACATGGGACCGTGCTGGACTTCCAGGACTTCCAGGACTTTCCACCAAGCCGGCTTTCTGAGGATCAGCATCAGCCCTCCTTTCTGGAGGTCAGGATCAGGTCACCCTGTGAGGAATCTGCCTTGGAGGCGGTGTGCTGATTTGAGCAGATTTGGTCCCTAACCGTGCATTTCATTCTGCTAACCTTTCTTGAACCCAGTTCCCCAGGGAACCTGGCCTGTCCCAGGAACTAGAGCCAGGTTCCAATCTTCTTGCCTCATGGCCAACTTTCCTAATCCTGACTCCAGTTCTTCTCATCACAGACTCCTGCTTCTTTCTGTGTCCTGCCTGTCGCAAACTGGGAATTGAATGAATGTGACAAAATGAATGAATGGAGTTATTTGAACTGTGAGCTTAGGTAGCTGTAATCCTTGGACACTGTATCATAATGAACTGCCCGGGATAGAACCTCGTGCAGTCGATCTTGTCAGGCCTTAGCAGGCAAACTAGCATGACCTGCTCCTCTTCCTGCCCACCCTCATCCTGTTACCCTGACATTGTGTCCTGCCGACCCAGTCCTAAGACACGCCACGAGTAGTCCCCGTAGTCAGGTCAGAGTGCGAGGGTAAGTCATGTACTGACACAACGGCAGTCTTCGTAAGACCTGTCTGTTTCACAAAGTTGACAAACGTGGCCTGAGAACAAATAAAATTAAAATCTTTTGAATGTGATGCATCGGGGAGACACAAGTTATTTTTCTGCCATTTTACCAACGTTCCACCTTCCAAGTAGGGCACCAATCCCCCCGTGGATCAACCTGGCAGTGATGTATTCCTTATGGAGAGGAGAAGAGAACGGTTCTGGAATCCTCAGATAACCTTTCTTTTTCTATCCCTGCTGTGAAGAAGCTTAGAATCTGCAGTCCTCGAGTTGTAGTTAGTGGATTTGGCAGGCTCGCGTCCATCCCCACAGAAAGACGTATACTGAAATAAATACCTTGAGGACAATGACATGGCTCAGATGGCATTTCAGAGCCAACAACAGGCATCTGAGCAATCTGCCATCTCACTGACATTGCACCACATGGTTGAGTTCTCCAGGCAGGCCCAAGTAAAAAATCTTGCGAGGCGTGTGCTTTAGGTAAATCCTAACCATAAGCGAGGTGTGTTTGAGTGATTCCAGACCTACAGATATTAATCGCTTGGCTGGAAATAGAGTCCAAAACACATGGTGTGTGATGACTTTAAAAAGATTTAAGCATGAATGGTTTGAAAGGGTTCCCGTGAAATTGCTCTACCCTTACTTCATCTGGCTCTTGGTTTTTAAAATCAGTTGAACTGTACTGTATTTGGAGATTTCCCCTGTAAGTACTGTAGCAAAAAAGTAGCATGTAGCCTATGGCTCAACAAGGTCGATATTAAATAGAGCTTCCTACCTTCCCCAGGAGCGCGCTATTTTTCCCCCGAGTAATTGGTAACATCCTTTTCCTGATCCTGAAAGATGTCACTGACTGGAGCCAGTCCTCATGAAGCTGGACAAATGGATTCTTCCCTTGGATTCCCTGGGAATGAAAGGAAGCCTTAGCCAGTAGAATTCTCATTTGCTTGTGGTAAGCTCTACCCCTCGATGTGAAGAGTTAAAAGGGTGTTTAGCTTCCTCAGAATGAACTTCTGGAAATACATACAGAACAAACTCAAGATGTATCCAAACTCTGGGTCTGTGGATTTGTGTTAAAAGAAAGCCTAGAATCTTTTGGATGTGCTTCTGAGGAGACTTTTCATGAATTATGGCATTATTAGAACTACCTAAATGAAATGACTTTGAACTTTTAAAACCTTAGCTCTATCTATATGGCTTATAATTCAGTAAAAAGAGTATTTATGATGATTTGTAGATAGATGCCTAGGTTTGTAAAATCCTTGAAATAATTAAAGGCCCAGAGTAGTTCCTAATAATGAAGAAAGATTACAGTTCAAAAGAATCACAAGTATTTTGACCCCAAACCAATTCCATAATTTTTAAATCAGTATTTGTGGTTTTACAAAGATAAGGGAATGAGACTTTTCATACATGTGTATAATATGTATGTATAATATGTATGTATATATGTATGTATATATATGTGTGTGTGTGTATATATATATGCATGCATGTCCTTTGGACCAAGAAGTCGACTCTGTCAAATTTATTCTAGGGATATGGAGATATGCACAAAGATTTATATACAAGGATTGTTCACTGCAGCCTTATTCATAATGATAAAGAATTAAGAAAAAATATAAATGTCTAACAATTCAGTATTATTTGAACAGATTATTATAAATTCATAGAAAGGAACGCCAAGATGCTACTAATATCATGTTTGAAATATCTACTAAATGAAAAAAAAATCATGGGAAGAGCATATATTCATAATAAAACTAGCACAACACTGGAAACAAATACCCGTCAATAATGGACTGGGTAAAAAATCGTGGGGAACCTGCAATAGAAACTGTAATGTTAAAAAGAAAAAGGGAGGATATGGGCCCATCTCTGAGATACATTATAAGTAGGAAAAAGCAAATTACAGAATAGATTGTACAGTATACAACCAGTTTTGTGACTGAAAGATAAAGATGGATAGACATAATTTATCTACACATGTAGATATCTCTGGAAGTCTGTAAAAAAGCTAGTAACACTGGTTGCCTCTGGGGAGGTGAGACGTGATTCGGAGGTAGGAGGGAGACTGCCTGGTGTAAATTTTGTTCGATTTGGGCATTTCCTTCCATGCCTATACAACTTAAAAAATAAAGAAGCACCAGTATGTGAACTATAATTTAAATTTGTAAACAATTTCATATCTATCTAGCTGAATAGAAAAGACTCAAATCCAAACAAGAAAATGTAAATGAGAGTTATCTTTGTGCGGTAGGATTATGGGTAATACTCATTTTCTTCTGTGATTTCCTGTATTTTTTGAGGATTCTCCCTGCCCCCCCCACCCCCCACCCTGCCCCGCCCATGACAACACTGCTACAAATTTAAGAAAATAATGAGGGGAAAAAGGCAATGAATGAAAACTGTCTACAGGTCTAATAGGATAGTGAGTGGGGGAAAGGGGCCAGCTTGGTTCTCATGAGCACTGAGGCTGGTACCTCTCAGCTCCCTTAAGGCCGGACTGGGCTTCCCAGCTGAAGCAGGTAATTATGGCTGCGTTATCTTTCCACCGGCTGAGGCCTGCGTGTGAGTAATTAGTTTTATTGCTATAGTTTAGTTGTTAGCAATCTTGCCTGCATGTTGGAATACCTGGGGGCATAAAAGAATACTAAAAATATGCTAGGCCCCGCCCCAGACCGATCAAACCCAAATACCTGGGGTGAGAATCTGGCATCCAGTAATCTTCCCCAGGTGATCCAAATGTGCAGTCCGGGCTCAGAACCCTGCTTTAACCTGGGGCTTTGATCTGGTTGAAAATGCAAATACTCCTATGAGTGTGCTGTGATTTCTTATCAGTAGGTTTCGGGCCTTCCTGGGAATAGATAAAATAGTAAGTGAACCACTGATCTTTTCCAAAAAGATGAGGCCCAATTCTGAGGCCAGGAGAGCTGGAGACCAAATATAACTTCCCCCAGGACTCGTTCAGTTTAAAGGAGGAGGACCTCGGGAAAAGAAATTGAGAGTGAGAATGCCCAAGTGCTGGTTCGGCTTTTTGCCACTTCCTAGCTGCAGACCCTGGATCAATGCATAGACCGTCAAAGTAGGACCTTGCTGTAAAATGTGTGCAACTCAGCTCAGGGTCTTTGAAAATAGCCTGAGGGAAGAGGAAAGCAGAAGTGTGGGCATTCCGTGCCACCCCTCCCCTAATCAGAACATCTGTACATTTGCCCTTTTGTAGATTAGTTTTCTGGTAGCTTTAGTTTTAACAAATGATTCCCTAGGGGCACCTGGGTGGCTCAGTCGGTTAAGCATCCAACTTCGGCTCAAGTCATGATCTCTGGGTTCCTGGGTTCAAGCCCTGCCTGGGGCTCTGTGTTGACAGCTCAGAGCCTGGAGCCTGTTTCAGGTTCTATCTCCGTCTCTCTCCCTACCCCTCCCCGCCTGCACTCTCTCAAAAATGAACAAACGTTAAAAAAGAATTTTTTTTAAATAAATGAAATTCCCTAGACCACATGGGTTTTTAGAGGTCTTTATTGCTACTTAATGTAAGCCAGGGAGTGAGCCTAGAATATGTGATATTTTCTGCATTTTTCTCATATTTTGGGGGGTTTGATTTTCCCGGTACATGGGTACTTGAAGAGGCTGTGGAAACTTCTGCTGCTTTCGTTTGGACAATCAATGGCTTTCAACCCAGTTCTTTTGTTCTCGTTCCATAGGCAGAAATCATGTGTATTTTTTTTTTATTTTTTATTTAAAAAAAAATTTTTTTTAACATTTATTTATTTTTGAGACAGAGAGACAGAGCATGAACAGGGGAGGGACAGAGAGAGAGGGAGACACAGAATCTGAAACAGGCTCCAGGCTCTGAGCTGTCAGCAGAGAGCCCCACGTGGGGCTCGAACTCACGGACTGCGAGATCATGACCTGAGCCGAAGTCAGACGCTTAACCGACCAAGCCACCCAGGCGCCCCTCATGTGTATTTTTAAGATGTAAAAAGAATAGATAATCCTCCACAGCTCATTCCCTCCCTAGAGTGACAAATTTTCCATGTGTTTGCCAATGCATGTACCACCTTCACATCAGGGCCAGGATAGGATAAGACAAATTAGGCATTTGCCTTGGCTGCAAAATTTGAGAGCACCACAAATCTCAGTAATCAGGATAAATAATGTTTTGAGACAGTATTTTTAAAAATTAATGCAAAAATCCATGATGAGCAAATTATCAGAATTTTATTTTATTATCTAAATTTTTTTGGTTTATTTATTTGAGAGAGAGTGAGCAGGGGAGGGGCAGAGAGAGAGAGAGAGGGAGAGAATCCCAAGCAGGCTCAGAGCCTGATGTGGGGCTTGAACCCATGAACTGTGAAATCATGACCTGAGCTGAAACCAAGAGTCGGATGCTTAATTGACTGAGCTACCCGGGTGCCCCTTATCAGAATTTTAAATAAAGGGAGGATCACTAACACTTGCGTACCAAGACATATTAAAATCTAAGGCAAAAAAAAAAAAATTGTGCTCACTCACCTTACCTTATTCTAGGCTCTACTCCATATTGCCCAAAGTACTCACCCCAAGTCTGGGGCTTAAGAATTTGGAAGGGACCTTTGGAAATTTTTGCAGTTCAAATAGATCTGGGTTGGTATAAGAGTTAGGAAAGGAAAGAGGGGAAAAAAATGAGAGAGATAACCTTTATATCTTAATTTTGTGGTCAGGAAGAAATATTTTGTATTCCTATTCAAAATTGAAAAGCTGTTAGCTTTCTTATCTCTTGATAAAATCAGAATGGCAGCTTGAAAAATTGACAAGGATAGTAACTACGAGGTTAATATCAGGTCCATTTCAATCATTGAGAAGTCAGCACAACAGACACTTTAATGACTTGTGTATTTTTCATCAACATGTGCCGTATTTCATTAATGTATCACACACTGAGCAGTTAACAACTTTGACTATATATCGTGTCGTGGTATCCAATATATAACATACACAGTACTTGAATTCGTGTCAAGAATATCAGCTTTCCTACAAGGTTGATTTGAGTGAATTAATACATGTTTCCATCTGGGTTTTGAACAAGAGTGTTCCATCTCCAGCTTTCTTGATATCCGAGCGATGGCTAATTTTTCTTGGTGAACTCACTTGAGGCAAGATTTTGATGCACAGGGCCAAGGAACATTTTACAGAGGGAGCCAAGCTTTGGTGGGTACCATCTGGCTAAGAAAAAAATAAAGAAAAGAGGCAGGCTGCCATGTGGGCAGTATGTGGCCTCTTTGATTGGATGATCTCTTTTTCATTCACTGAATGAATGTTTATTAAGCATCTGGTAACAGCCCTGGCACTGCGTTGGGTGCTGGATTCAGGAGTGAGCAGGACAGACAAAAATCATTGCCCTTACTGAAACTTACACGAGAAATCGTCAAAGGAGATAAATGTAATAGAATAAATGATTATTTGATTTAGAAGCATAGAAACCAAGAGTGGAAAGAAACCAATTGCCTAGATCAACTACCTAATTAAGTTCTAAATCCAATATTCGTCCCACTAACTGCATTTGGGAGCCCACCTGGAATGCCCACGGATACAGCCTGTTACTAAATGGGGAGGAGAAACTGGTCCAGGTTATACGGCAATGGGGAGTAAATCAGGTGATGGGAATGGTTGTCATCTGGGAATAGAGGCCTGGGATTGCTGGCTCTTGACCAGGAACTGAAATCCAGATTTCTGCATGAGTCTCTTGATGTTTAAGTTCTGGAAGCTAATTCAAAATTTTCAATGGCACCATTATGTCAAAAGCAACACTTGGTCAGGTCAAAGACCGCCAGTGTGCTCTCTTCGTCTTAGCGGGGCATTCAGTCATTCGTTCATTCATTCATCAAACATTAGTAAACGGCTTCTCTGGTGTACCCAGCTTAAGAATAGCTGCCGTCTGGCCAGCCTTTCAGAGCCTTCCAGTCTCTTGGGACTTGATGGCCTTTCCACTGTGAGGTACAGGGCTTGCTTTGATGATGCTAACCTGGGATAAGCACAGAATGGATATGTTTGAGTACTAAGAGGAGATCACTTGGAAGCACTTATAAGGGTGGTGATGGAAGGAAGTACTTGGCTTCATCTAGAATATCTGTTTGGTGGCTCTGAAGTGTGGGTATTTTCTCTTTCAGAAGGAGATACTGTTTCATGCCTGGTTTTTCATCTTCAACATGTTGGCCCTGAAACCCTTTCTTTCAACAAAGAATCGTCATCTTTCTGCTGTTTTGAAAATTTCCCTCTAGGTGGAGCCATTTGCAGCTCTCTGAGTCTCCCTGGGCCTGCTTGCTGGCCTTCCCAGGAGCAAGGCTACTTTATTCCTTGGCTAGACAGCTGTGCCAGCAAGCTCTGCCCGGAACAGCTCTTTCCCAGCTCTTGTCGGATCTGCAATGGTTCAGGCCGACTTCTAATTGGTCTTTCAGGTGACCATCATCGTGTGTCTACCCATACTCTTTTGGGTTGGTTTGAACAACTGCTCCTTCTTCTGAACTCCCCTAGCAGTCCATTCTCTCTGCTGTAGGTTAGCAGTGAGAGCTTCTCATTTTGCATTGCTGTTTATTCTTTTGTGCATGTGGACTGTCTGCCCAAACAGATTATTAAGGCTTTAAGGGCTTTGTATGCCTCAGGCATCTGGCATAATGCACTGCCTGGGACAGGCAGTCTTGCAGTGTGTTTGTTGTTGACGTAGGTTCTCCTATTCTTTTGTTTATTCATCACTTAACTGAGTATCTCTTCCAGGCTGGGCACTCTTTAGGGTGCCCTGAAAGCAGTTGAGACTGAGAGATGACAGATAGAGACAGGGCACTGGGAGAGGAGGCTGAGGTAGAGAAACAGAGAATTACAGCGGTGCAGGGCGTGCTATGAAGCAGCCATGCTAAGTGACTCTGGGAACAGGAGCGATGCAGGCTTCTTCCTCCCCAGGAACTCCTTTTACATGAGTTCAGCCTTTCATTCTCTTATTCTGGGATCACTCCCGGAAACTGAACTATGCCTTGGACTGAAGTACGCCTTTGACTGTTTTCCTTTTCTAGTCCCTACGGAGGAGGGTAATAGGAACATGGTGCAGCTGTCCATCTCAGGATGCCATGGAAAAGGTGACAGTCTTCCCATTTCCCTCTGGCATTCTATGCTCTGAGGGCTGTGTGGTTTGCTTTTCAGTCATGTACTCATTGCTGTTCAATTCTCAGAATGGCTTATCATCTCATTGTCTGTTTGGGGGTGATTTGGAAATGCTGACTTAAGTGATGTAGACACGTATTTATTGAAAGCCTGTTCATTCTTTAAGATGCATCCAAATATCCCCTTTTGTATGAAGTCTCCTCTAGTTCCCCCTACCAGAATGAATTATTTCTGCCTTTTTCTGCCTTTATTATTGTTACGTCTATTCTGGTTTTAATACAAATTGATTTCACTTTCTTTTATTATGGCTGTTCAGAGCCTCATGCCTTAACACTCTAAGCCTAGGGTTGCCTGGGTGGCTTACTCAGTTAAACATCTGACTCTTGACTTTGGTTCAGGTCATGATCTTGTGGTTCATGGGTTGGAGCCCCATGTTGGGCTCTGTGCTGATAGTGTGGAGCCTTCTTGGGATTCTCTATCTCCTGTCTCCCTTGCTCTTGGCCCCTCCCCTGCTCTCTCCCATTCTCTCAAAAAATAAATAAACATTAAAAAAACAAAGACTCTAAGGCCTAATGAGGTCAAGACCATCTCTCACTTCCTGCACTCTCTCCTTATTGACACATAGCAGGCAATGAATACATGTTAACTCAATGAACTGGGGCTTTGGAATATGATACATGTTTAGTTGCATATTTTATTTACTTCTAAAATATGGTTAATAACGTTAAGAGTTTCTACATGGATTTTGTTTGCTTGACTTAGGTTGTATGAATGTTTGTTTGGCAAATGCTTTCCAGATACATATGTAAAGGTTTCTGGATAGATCTGGGGTCTAAATTTGAATTTTCTTTTCCTGTTTCCTTCTTGTCATCCATACATGGCTTCATCACTGTCAGAGAGTACTGGCTTACTTTCTGATTTCTTTGCAATACATGAAGAAACATCCTCCTATTGATTGATTTCATCCATTCAAATATCTACTGAGTGCCAAGGATTGTCCCTGATGCTTGGGATCCAGGGGTGAAAAAATGGATTTTGATAGTATCAAATGGTGTAATTCCTTTCGTCAAAGAGCATGTCAATTCAGTCAAAATGGATTATCTGATAGATGGATAGTACAGTTTGAGCGACATTTTCAAAAATTTCAGAGGCTCCTTGGCTAGGACCCCAGAGACTTAAAGCTTCCTGTCATTTGATTTTTTTGGTATTTAATCTCTCTCTGAAACTCATATATACGTATGTTAGAGGATACAAACTTACAATTAAAAATTTTCCTCTGAAGCCATTTAAAATTGCTGCATATTGAATTTCACTCTTTAATTTCATTAGTCACTTAACTTTAAGTTTTAATTTCACAGAAAGTCTAGTGGCTTTTTTTTTAAGTTTATATATTTACTTTGAGAGTGATTGTGTGCACAAGAGTGAGCAAGGGGCAGAGAGAGAGAGGGAGAGAGGGAATCCCAAGCAGGCTCTGCATGTCAGTGCACAGCCTGATGGGCAAGGCTCAGTCTTGGGAATGGTGAGATAAAGACTGGAGTCCAAATCAAGAGTCTGGTGCTTAACTAACTGAGCCACCCAGGCACCCCTCTAGTGACATAGGAGTCCACATAAAGGGGGTGAGATTTGTCTTTGCTTTCCTGGCCTATGTGAACTTTAATCATTTTGTAGCCCAGATATTTAGAAAGGGAGCCTACAGTATAGATCTTATGCCTCCATGACTTGTTTGATCTAAGTCCTGGGGTGTGTGTGTGTGTGTGTGTGTGTGCATGTGTGTGTCAAGGGGGTGGAAGTAATGGCACATAAAAGAAGGTAGTTACACACCTGTCACTCAGGAAGCCTATATGCATTCTTGACCTGTAGCAATGGTACGGTCACGACCTTCCTTTCCACTCTGGATAAGCACGTTGCTCCAGAGACATTTCAGAAAACATGAAATATGAAAAAGGGATTCCTGTCATAAAATACAATTGACTCTGGACACCACAGGTTCCATGAAAGCCGGAAGCAAAAGGAGTTCCCCTTTTGCAGCTGTTAGACAAAATAAAACCTGAATGAGCAAGATTTTTTTTTTTTTTTGCCATTTATCAGTCGACCATCACAACAAAATAAACAAACATTTTAAAGTAAACTGCCTCAATTGAAAGTGGAAAACCAAAATACTAGAATGGGATTCTGCTGGGGCAATCTTGTCCCCCCTCCCCCCTTTTTTTTCTATTTGATTCTTCCCTTTGCTTCCACATGATTCTGCATTTTCCTGTAAGTCGAGCATAATTCAATCTCGGTCTAGAAGGGCAAATTTGATCACTTGGCTGTTAAACATCGTGTGCCTTTTCCAGAAGAGTTTGTAACAAAACAAAACAGAAACAACCTCAATGGCATATAAACTGGAAGCCATCAGGAGGCTCTTGGAAACTTGGACAGCTTCGTTTGCAGGATTTAGATGTGTATCTCCCGTAACTTTGTGGACAGTTTCCCTCCCCCCCCCCCCCCCCCCCCCCCCCGGGAACCGGTGACAGTTCCTCCTTCCCCAGTCGCACTCCACGACCGAGTGTATCTAAGACCGAATTGGGGTCAGAGGTGACGCGAGATACTTTTGTAACCGAATGGCGTTTTGGAAATAGGAACGGGAAAGACCCCAGAAGTGGCCGGGAGGCGGCGCCGACCCGCGCGGCCCGGGAGTGGTGGGGCGCGAGCGCGGACGGTTCGCGGAGCCGGCCCGGGCTGGGGGGCTGGCGGGGCCGCCTCCCGCGAGTCCGCGTTCCTGGGCCGGGGGCCGAGCGGCAGGCAGAGGCCGCCATATTCCTGCTCCACCACGCCCGGGCGGGCAGCGGCAGGTTGGCGGCGGCCCCGACCCGCCCCTCCCCGGGGGGCGGCCGTGACCGCTGCGCCCGCCGGCCCCCACCGGCGCGCGGGAGCGGGAGGCGCCCGCAGAGCCCGAGGGGCCGGTGCAGCCTGGGGAGCGGCGGGCGAGGCGAGAGCCGCACTGGGAGGCGCGCCGCGGCGGCTGCGAGCCCAGGAAAGCCTTCCAGGAGGGGCCGGGCGGCGCCGCCTCCCCGCTCCCCTCCTCCCGCGCCCATCCCCTCCCTCCGCCTCCCCTCCTCCTCCCGCCGCCGCTGCCGCCGCCGCCTCCCTCCCGGATCTGTGCTCCAGTTCAGAGAAAGAAGAAAATGTGTGTGTGTGGCGAGGGGGAGGGCGAGCAGTGAGCAGTCGCTCCGCGCCTGGCAATCGGGGCCGGGGGTGGGCGTCTGGCGGAGGCGGAGCGGAGGCGGAGGCGGCTGAGCGCGCGGCGGGCGAGCCGGCGAGCGGGCTTTGCGCGCGAGCCGGGCGGTGGGCGCGGGCAGGGCCCAGGGCGCCCGGGAGCCGTGTCAAGCGGCAGCGAGGAGCGGGCGCGCCGGGCGCGGGGAGCCGTCGGCGGCCGCTCGCTGCGGGGACGCCCCGGTGGATGTGCTCTCGCCGCCGGGCGCAGGGCTTAGGGGAGCCTCGGCGGCGGCGGCGGCGGCGGCGCGGGGGGCTAGGCGGGCCGCCCGTTCCCGGGGAAGGAGGCGCGGGCGTCTGAGCGAGGCCGGGCGCGGCGGCCTTCCCTCGCGCGCCCCCCGAGCCAGCGCCCGCGGCCGCCTCCCGCGCCCGCCTCGCTCCTCCCCGCGGCCCGAGCCGCCCGCTCCCGCCGCGCCCCCGGCCCACCTGGTGGCCCCGGCCCTGGCCGCGGCCCCCGCGGCCGTTCCCCGAGCTCGTCCCGGACGCGCGCCCGGGCGGCGGGGGCTCGGCGGCCACCGCTGCCTCGGGGGAGCGAGGGCGGGAGGGTGTGTGTGCGCGCGTGTGAGCAGGGGGTGCCGGCGGGGCTGCAGCGGAGGCACTTTGGAAGAATGACTCTGGAGTCCATCATGGCGTGCTGCCTGAGCGAGGAGGCCAAGGAAGCCCGGCGGATCAACGACGAGATCGAGCGGCAGCTCCGCAGGGACAAGCGGGACGCCCGCCGGGAGCTCAAGCTGCTGCTGCTCGGTGAGTACAGCCCGGGGCCGGCTGCCTCGGGCCCTCCCGCCGGGCCTCCGCGGCCCCCGCTCGCCGCCCCCGGCCCCCCCGGGTCCGCTGCCCTCCGCGGCCCCCGCCCCCGGGCGCCCGCGGCTCGCCCGGACCCTCGGCGGGCGCGTCCCCGGCCACTACCTGCACCCGCGCGGGCGCGCGCGCAGCACATTCACACACACACACACACACACGCGCGCGCGCGCGCGCACACACACACACACACACACACACACGCACGCGCGCAAGCACACACGCGCAGAGGGGTCGGGGCTGCCCCGTCCCGGGCCTCGGCGTGTGCCCCTTGGTATTCCTGAGGGCTGTGCCTCCCGGGAGCGCGTTTCTATGCTGTGCATCTGCCAAATGGCAAATCCCTTCGGGGGAAGAGGTGCGGGGGTGGGAAGGTGGGCAGCGGGGTCGAACTTCCAGTGTCTTTGCTGTGGCGCCCCGTGCCGGAGAGGGGAACTGTGGTGTGTGTGCGTGCGTGCATGTGGCCCGAGGGTGGCGATCCGCGCCGGGGCACACTGGGGGACTGCCTGCGGTAGGGTTGCCTGTGTGCATCCATTTCCAGTGGTGGGGGTCTGGGGGGAATGGTGGTCAGACTCGCGACTGGATTGTCCATGGAGTGATGATGAGGGAGCCTAGTGGTTGGCTCTCTAAAGAAAGGGGGTTTATGTATTTCGGGGGGGGGGGGGCGGGCAGGCAAGCTCAAATGTGTCACACAAGTGCTGCTGCTCTCTAGCCACCAGACCACCGAAAGGAGGGATCCAGAAGAGTTTCTTGACCAGTGGATGGTGACAGGTTTGTTTCTCGTCAGCACCATTTTTTCCAGGAAAAAAGGAGGGATACGGAGGGTTGTGCTGTGTGGTTGTTGACAGCGACGGGTTTCTTTTGTTTAATGAGGCAACCCAGATGCAGGCCTGAATTCACAATAGTTACTACTGAAAACCAGTGCAGCCTCTCAGTTACTCTCCCGGAAACAAATAGAAACCTTTTGTTTAAAACGGACAGCATTTTAATATCTTTGGGATCTAGGCTAGAAGGAAAACGGGAAGTGTGGAGCAAAAATTTCCCTTCAGTCTCTAAAACAAACAAACAAACAAACCCAACAACAACCCAACGTTCTGTCTTCACACAAAGTTATAAAGAAAATGCCATTTCTCAAAGAGGAATTCTATTGATTATTATCTTTTAGAGACTGTTCAGAATCCAGGATCAGGGTGCACATAGGAGCCAGCGTGACCTAACCCTGAGCTATGGTGGTAGGAAGAATAAACAGCTTTGCAGTAACAGGCCTGAAAAATGCCTGCACTTGTGTTCAAGATATTTGCGCGTATAATAAATGTTCCTCAGACATGTCTGGAAGAAAGAAAGATTGTGCTGTCAATTCAGATTGAAGAAGCGTGCGTTTTCTTTCTTGAGCATTCCATCTCTTGGTTCAAGGAACCAGTTGCCTTTGGGACTGAACTGCTTGGGTACTGGATCACTTACAAGAGGGAACAAAATATAATCATTACAGACAGTTACAAATGGTTAATTTACATGTCATGCTTTATGTCTTGAAACCAGATGAGATAAATGTATACTTGTTTGTAAAGAACAGAAGGCAGAGCATTGGATAAAAGAGGTGGGCTTTAGGGAACGAAGCCAGGGGAGTGGAAAACTGCATTTGGAATATTAAGATTAAAAAAATGTTTTTTTTTTCTCATTTTGGGCTACTTCTAATGGCTGAATAATGTGTGATTGAATATGTTGCAAATTCTCAAGATTGGGAAAAATAGGGGAAGACAAATACGCATAGAGTGTACAAGTGCACGATTAAGGGAAAAAGCATGTGTTTTAGAGAGACTTCAGAAGGGATTTTCTTTTGCCCTGTTTACAGTCTTTGTTTATGTTTAGCTGTGAATACAGCATTTGAAATCTCTCAAGCCATCCCTATTTCCTGAAATGTGACAGCTCTAGGTGCCAGCAGCTGGAATTAGAACGCAGGGGGTTTGTCCGTTGGAAGGCCTAGGTTAGATTATCTAGGAGGAAGACTTTGAGGGAAATACACATATACGGACATAATTACATACTGTGTGTTGAAATAACATATGATGTTTTAAAAATGCACTTGGAGATAATTTTATGAGAAAAAAAATTAACAGTTTTCCTACTAAAGTGGTAGTAATGGGGAACTTGGTCTCTTTTTAGATATTTGAGTAGGATTTAATACAGCCTTGTGCCAGCCCCCAAGTATGGCCTATCAGGAGTGGAAAATCTGACATTAATTTAGCACCTACATTCATTAGTAACATTCAAAAATTGTACAACTTTTTGTTAGGAACATGATCCCTAGGCATCACATACTATTTCTTACAGCTTTGTGATCTAGATATGTTGCTTTTGTAGCGGAAGGAGTGTGATACCTACACTATTTCTACAGTAAATACTCTCTCCTAAATGTAGGGGTGTGTGTATGTGTGTGTGTTGTGTGTGTGGGCTTCTGATTTCACAGTTTTTTGAGTCCAGGAGGAAGATAATGGTTGACTTGAACCAGATATCTGGGAGGGCTTCTGTTTGAGGAGCTGCTCTTGGATCAGCTGCTTTGATGAGTTCACCGAAGCTTCCTTTTCCTACCTGTCCAAAGGAGGCTACGGGTTTTATCCTTACACAGTTTAAAGATTTACTGATGTTTTTAGCTACCTTATTTAAATCGAGGGCTCACTCTTGTATTTAAGTGACATTCAGTATAAGATTATTGTCAAAGTAAACTTTAAGACATGACACCATTTTAGTGGAAATGGATTTATTTGGCAGGTGATCTTTGCATTGTTCACATAATTATTTTATGTGTTAGCGTAAAGAATTAGAAAGGGAACTGCCTAGATGAAAGTGTAGCAGTAAAATGGGAATCGTTTTTGATACTTACACAGCAATTATGACAACGTATTTTCCAATTCTGTACTAATATGTTTTGATTGTTTATTCTTTTTTTAAATGAATCCAGAAACTTACCACCATAAAACACCATATTTAGTTCTGAATTGTTGTTTTCTTTACCATATTCTTTCTCTGAATTTATTTAAATAAGTATTTTCCTTGCCGGCTCAAAGAAAACTTGCATATATACGTATATATGCAAGAGAACATTTTAACTTGGTTGAAGTTTTATATGCTTTGTAGGTATAAAGTATATGGTATTTCCTCTAGTTGATCAATATTAATACTAACTAAATACTTATTTAAATAAATTTTTTTTAACATTTATTTATTTTTGAGAGACAGAGAACAAGCAGGGGAGGGGCAGAGAGAGAGGGAGACACAGAATCTGGAGCAGGCTCCAGGCTCTGAGCTGTCAGCATAGACCCTAATGAGAGGCTCGAACACGTGAACTGTGAGATCATGACCTGAGCCAAAGTTGGATGCTTAACTGACTGAGCCACCCAGGCTCCCCTAAATATTTCTATTTGTAGCACATAGGTCACACTATTGAATATTAATGTGTCTTTAAGTCTGTGTATAACAAATGGCTTTGAATCCCTGCATTCAGTCACAGATATTCATGCAGAAAATTTTTTTAGTTCCTTGAAAATATATCTTTTCCCTCTTAAATCTGTTCTTACTTTACATGTTTTTAGAATCTTTACTCTTTAGATCTTAATCATCAAATGGGAAGATTTAGCAAGCCTTTTTGATTGAATTCCACCTATTGAATATAGGCAGAGTTTAGGCCAGTCTTACATGGAAGAATGTATGTTCTTTATCTTCTAACTGAATTACATATATGATTGTAGATTTTCTTCCTCTTCTAGGCCAGTAGTTTATGAGGTTAGGGATTGTGTCTGTACTGCTCACTATGATAGTCCAACTTCTAGCACAATACCTAACTCATAGAATGCTCTCAATAAATGTTTGTTGAGTGAGTACATTTATTTATGACCCCCCCCCCGACAAATTAGGAGCATAAAGTAATGAATAAATTATGGAAACACAGGGATATGTAATGCTTTTAATCTGTGGCAGGTAAAATCATGATCTTTAAACAATTGAATGTAACTCTTTGAGCCTGTTGGATGTAAGTGCATTCCAGGATAGAAAGTGTTAATGTAAGTTGTTACATCACATATTGAACCAGTGTATTACAGTTCTGTGCTGGATGAATTTGGGAATGGTAACAGTCACGCTTAAAGTATGAAAGTTTAAAAGAAAAAGAAGTGGGGCGCCTGGGTGGCGCAGTCGGTTAAGCGTCCGACTTCAGCCAGGTCACGATCTTGCGGTCCGTGAGTTCGAGCCCCGCGTCGGGCTCTGGGCTGATGGCTCAGAGCCTGGAGCCTGTTTCCGATTCTGTGTCTCCCTCTCTCTCTGCCCCTCCCCCGTTCATTCTCTGTCTCTCTCTGTCCCAAAATTAAATAAACATTGAAAAAAAAAATTTTTTTTTTTTTTTTAAAAAGAAAAAGAAGAAACCATTCGATATCTTGCTTACTTTTTATCGTGTAGAAGCTAATTTAACCCTGTCATCTTCTGGTCATACACTTTCCCCATGACATACTCAACAGAGTGAATTTTAAATTCTCCAGCATACAGGTGACAGATTTTTGTGATTTATCTGTACAGTTAAATGAGAACCACAATGATCAAATACAGAGTTTTAAGAGTTGCAGATGGAGGGCGCCTGGGGGGCTCAGTGGGTTAAGCATCTGACTCTTGATTTCGGCTCAGGTCATAATCTTACAGTTTATGTGTTCAAGCCCCATGTCAGGCTCTGTGCTGACAGTGTGGAGCCTGCTAGGGACTTTCTCTCTCTCTCTCTCTCTCTCTCTCTCTCTCTCTCTGTCTCTCTGCGCCCCTCCCCCATGCACTTGTGCTCTCTCAGAAAATCAATAAAGTTAAAAAGATGGACAAACATGAAAAAAATTAAAAAAGAATGGCAGATGGAATATTTTTGATTGAGAGGTATATATTTGTACTGAAAACTGTACAGTTACAGAGCAAGAAGGCTGGGAATTGCCTGACAGATTTAGATTGTATGGAGAGTTCATTCGTGTGGGCGTGGATAAAAGCGCCTGCCCCACGACCCCTCTGTAGAGTTCACTGGAGAAGAATGGGGATGTTGATGGTCTGAGTTAACCTAGAAGTTAGTGGCTGTCTAGGACGGCCCTTCAGAACCAGGGAAGGCAAGGATCCCTGTACGCAGCCCTAATGACAGCATCTCCCTGGAAATACCAAACGATGGTGTTGATGAGGCTGCTTTAAAACCAACCAGTTTTATTTTTGTTACTCTTTTTGCTTCCAAGTGTTAAATATGTTTCTAAATGTCAGGATTTACTTGGATGCATTTCCTCTTTTTCTTTCTGGTTTTTTGTTTTTGTTGTTGTTGTTTGAAACACGGGACTTATAGTTTCTATCCGAAGGGTGGAGTGTTAGCATCCCTCATAAGAATCAGAATTGTAGCTCTGACTACAGCAGAGCCTTCAGAGTAAGATTTTTGCTTCGAGCCACGTAGATCCATTGTCTAGATCTGCCGTGGAACTCATCCTTTTGCTTACATGTGATTTCTTCCTGTGGGAGCTTTGGCACATGTTAAAACCATGCTGAACAGTGAAGTTATCCCCTATATATCGATTCAGATTTTTTAAGGTAAATTTAGAAAGGAGAACCAGAAGAATAATTTAGTGGCCATTTTGTTTATTACAAATAAATTTGATAGCCTCCTTCTCATTAAAAAACAACAACAGTAACAACAACAACACAGCTCCACTTTATAGGAGATGGTTTATATTCAATTTTGTAGGTGCCTATTCAATATAGTTATGATTTTTATTACAGATGAATTTTTAAGGACCTGACACAGCTTTCACAGTTGTGTGGCTGCGTGCTATGCTAAACTTAGCAGAAAAAAGGAACAGATTTTTCTTCATGATCCAGGCGAACTTACACTTGAGAAGAAATGAACTAGATTTTCCAAGGATGATTTTGATTCCAGCATTCATGTTAATTTTTCTTTAAGGGGAGGTGATTAGTTCTGTTGACATTAATGGAAATGTTGATTGGGTGTTGTAGAGGAAAAGCAGGGAACTCAAATGGTACATCTTGGGAGAGAGAAGCCATTTTAAGAAGGTTAGGATTGCTTTCTTCCTAAGGAGGTAGAGGGAGGGAGCCTGTTTGCTCCAGACACTGTTTTGGCTTGAGGGAAATACAAGTATTTGTAGCAACAAATTTAAAGTCTAATTTCGTTGTTTCAGCTGGGAGGGTGATGACATTTTTCAAAAGGAAACTGGTATCATGGCTTTTAAGCAATGTTAAGATCTTTGCAGAATTCATCCTAGGGAAGTGTGAAATAGCAATAGAAGGTAAAAAGTGTGATTGCTGGTAATTAAATCTGTGGCAATAACTGACTTCAGTAAACAGTGAATGTTTTCTCCTGTGCTGCCGAATGGAGTAACATTGAAGACAGAGCTGTTCTCAGACCCAAACACTGTTTTGCGTGAACAGCTGTTACTAATAAAATGATAGGAAGTTGTTCCACAATCACCTTTGATTTGTTATGTTACCGATATGTAAAAATCTGTCTGATTTCTCATCTATCATGCAGTAAAAAGAAAAAAAAAATGACCTAACCATGCTGTTGGAAATGAGTTCCTAAATTCTAGGTGGTTGGCCATGGATCTGGACTTGACAAAAATATCCGTATTTTGATGCTGAGAACCAAAATCTGAATTCACTGACTAGCTCTGGGGTTGACCTTTATACCTAGCAATAATTTCTGAGATCAGAGCAGAATATTTTGTTCAAAGACTTCATGGTTAAATATTAAGAACAAAATTCGTGTTAAAAATAAAGTTAAGAACATACTTCAAATTCATTTATTCCACAAACACTTGCCAGATATTGGAAAATAAACACTTCCTCCAATTTTTTTTTTTTTTTTAATCAGACATATCTTATGAAAGAACAGCTGCATAGAGAATGCTGGTCAAATGAGCAAGTATTAAGCCCCTCATTTATACAAAATAATGTGCTGTGTGAGACACTCCTTATTTTTTACTCGTCAGCAACGAAGACTACAAGTACTTTTCACAGTTTTGCTGTTTCCCAGTAGACGCCCTCGGACAGACATGTCCTTCTGAGTTTTATCCTTCCTGGCATTGGCTTTTCTATTGGCTCTTAATACAAAGAAAAAACCAAAATAATCTCAAGGCCATTGTACAAGCTTCCCGGGGATTACACAACTGGAGAAAGCAGATGACCTTGAGAATTACTTCCTAGGAGCCTATCGGCAAAAATGCCTTCAACCATGAGAAGTCATTACTGACCACTTGCCCTGAGCACTAATTGGGTTGGAAGCTCCTTGAGGCCAAAGATGGCGGCTTTGGTTTTGTTTTGTTTTGTTTTGTTTTGTTTTTTTGTATCCCAGCATAGACAAAGCCTTGCTCAGTTTACAGTGATTCTGTTGTCAGTAACTGGGGGCTTTGTGGGCACAGAAGGGTGGGCAGCTGGATTCTCCAAAGAAAGGGCAATCAGAGGACATGAACGTACACTTCTTGCTTCCGTCTAACGTGCATCATCCATATGTTCTCCATTTGCCACACTCCTCTTTGCCGTTTCGTGGGCCACCTGGGGCACAGTAAAAGCAGTTGGGTTTTAACAACGGAATAGTCTTTGTCTCCCGGTCCTGCTTCTCATTCATTGTCTAGCGGGAGTGATTCAGTTGAGCGTTCTCATATTGTTTCAGCCTGAAAAGCCAATAGAAGTGCATGCAGCAGTTTGAATGGAAAACTGTTACACAGGTCCTTTGAAATTTAAAAATTCCATGCACCTTTATTACAGGATTAATTTTGGATTGTGAGCAGTTTGACTACTTAAGAAACAAAGTAGTTGTTTCAAGGAAGTGCGGAATAGATTGTGGTGCGGTTGGGAACAGGAATGTCATTAATGCCATTGTATTCCTGAAACCTCACAGAAAGGAACAATAATTGATCCACAGAAAGAGCGAGAGTGAGACTTTTTGGCTCTGTTGCAGGAAGTGAATAGTGATGTTTAGAAACATAGTCATGCATAATTCTAAAATAGCCTTGAGTTTTTTCCCTTTAGAGAACTGAAATCATGTATTAATTGCCTCTTCCTGGAATTTGACTTTTTTTTTGATCACCACCAGTTGTTAAAAAATCAAGAGTTTTTCTTTTGCTTTTTTACATTTTCAAGACTCTGATGAAATCTTTATTTTTATTGTTTCTTCCCTACCTTTCTTTTTGCTGTTAGGGCAAGCAGGGTGATTGCTGGCATCTTCTGTATACTTCCTGGTGACTGCAACTAAAGATCAGCACTTTGGGGCACCTGGGTGGCTCAGTCGGCTAAGCGTTCTACTTCGGCTCAGGTCATGATCTCATGGTTGGTGGGTTCCAGCCCTGTGTCGGGCTCAGTGCTGACAGCTTGGAGCCTGGAGCCTGCTTAGGATTCTGTGTCTCCCTCTGTCTCTTCCCCTTGTTTGCTCACACTCTGTTTCTCTCTCTCTCTCTCTCTCTCTCTCTCTCTCAAAAGCACACATTTAAAAAAATGAGACAAGCATTTGAGTGGCTTACCCGCCCGTTATTCCAGCTGTTTGCTACAGCCCCCTTCTGTGCAAACACCGCCCATTCATTTACCCTTTCATCCCAGTGCCCTTTGGTGCCAGGAAGGGTTTCTTAGACTCCCTGGCACGCACATTTCTTTAAGATTTAGGGAACTTCCAAGTTGGTGCTTCCTTCAAACATGTGGCTGTGAGCTGGTGAGGGGAAGTTGGGTGCTTTACTACACTAAAAGGGCACTTGTGAATGTGCTTGTAGGAGATAATTAACTGTCTTTAGCAACACTTGAGTCCCCGGAACAAAATACATTGTTACTGAACAAAATGTAGAATTCTCCTTCCTTTTCCAGAGGGCAGGGACTGGAGACTGGTTCACGATTCCCAGCAGAGAGTGAGTGAGCCAGTGCTGGATAATCTATCACACCCCACTGGGTTTCAAAATAGGATGCAGTGCGTTTGCTAGAAAGGAGGACGGTGCGTGTAGGCCTGTGTGGAGTAAGAGCGAATCTTCCCCATTTTCATGATGTGAGCGTTCTCATCTCCGTACCTAGAGAGCCTTAAAGCCCCTCTAATTGTATTTCTGTACAGAATGGGGGGGGGGGGGTAGCATCAGCAGAGGCCTTTGCTTTTGTTGCACCCAGTCAGCCTGAGCATGTTTTGGGGTTTGTTTTTTTAAGGCAAAGGTACAGTGTTAGTTTCTGACCCTCAGAACGGATATTTTAGGACCTCCCCTTTCCAGAGCAGCTTCATTATACTACACGTTCTTTCTGCAGATGGTAAGTGCAGTTTTCCTCCTGTCCTAAAGAGCTGACCCATTTCCTGTGACTTGTTCTAATAATACAGGATGACTTTAATTCTTGTTCCTAGTTTGCCCTTAAAAGAATGCCAGGGTACTTGCTACGGGTTTAACTCTTGTCTTTCTAACACTCGTGATATTTTTTTGAGAATTGGTCAAGCACACAGAAGCAGTAGCAGGCGCTGTGGAAGTTTATTTGGGTAAATAAATACCTGCCCCCCCCCCCCCACACACACATTGGTTTAGTTTCGTGTGTTTTTTCTAAAACCTGTAACTAAAGGGAGGTCAAGCGGTCCTGCCCTATATCTCTTTGAACTATTGTGAAGGTGTTTCTTCAGGGAAAAAGATTTGTTCCTGGACTCTTTCTACAGAGACATGTAGAATGAAGACATTGGACCGAACCTCACGGCTGTCTGAACGTTGAAACTTGCTCCGCTTCCCCGTCTGCAGCTCTGGCCTCTTGGCCACCTTCTGCCCAGGCTCATCCCTGGATGAGGGGCCCCGAGCCCCAACCCTCTGCAGTGGTGACAGGCCCTCCGGGAGGCATCGGCAGGTCTGGTGGACTCCTGGCTGCCCTCACCGTCCTCTCCTTCCCTTCCGGAAGACACCCTGAGCACCCTGCGGGAGGCTCGGCAGCTCCGGGGAAGAGTGAGGAGGCATCAGCGAGTCTGGCCAGAGCGGCCCCCATGCCGCCTGGCACGCCGCTGATAGTTTCACTGCCTTCACAGGGAATGGTATCAAAAGCCTCCTGTCATATCAGCATGGGTCTCTTGCTTCCTGCAGGAAGGGCGATATCCTGGCAGGCACAGGGGTGGAGCCTGCGGACCAGGCAGTGTTCAAGTGCTGCCCTGCTCAGGCCCCTGCCCCGGAGCTTTCGTGGGTACCCTTAGACCGCTGTCTTTGACCCACTGCTACTAGTTTTTTCCCCTTCATTGGGCTTTAAGCAATGCTTTCCATTTGCTTGCAGAGAACCTGCTGCCCAAGCCCGTTTCTGCCATTTTCAGTGAGAGCGGGTCGGTCGTCTGAGTCTGGGCTCCAGGAGTGCCTCACACCTTGGTGGAGCACGTTTGGGGGACTGCTGTGTATTGGGAGCCAGTAGACTCCTTTTCTAGCACCTTCCAGGGGAGATTTAGAATCAACCCAGGAACGGAGCATTTGTGTCCATTTCCTCTTACATTCCTGTGCCCATCTTTTTTTTTACGCGGCCTTTATTGAAATCAGAAAAACAGGTAGTGGACTGTTTTTCTGAACTGCCCTTAGTTGTCATGACCATGTTCAGAGAAACTTCAAGGAGGCGACTTCCTGTGTCTCTTGTCTGCATTCTGGAGAACGGGCTCTGTGACCAAAGAAAGAACAGCTAGACTCACAGCCTAGGTCTGCAGAAGAGCCCAATTCCCCTGGAGGTGCCCGGCAGGGGTCTGGCACTCGTCGACCCCTGCTTTCCTCCCGGCCGCAGCCTCTTCCTCATTATCTTGTCAGCTTGATTTTGGATATGGAGTTGGACAGGTACAGGGGAAAAGGAGAGCAGTCACAGATGAAGGAGAGTAATGTGAGTCTGGCGGGGCTTGGCTGGACAGAGGCTGTTGTTCCCTGGAGGGGTGGTGCGGTCGTGTCTTCGCTAGACTCTGGAGGAAGGAAAGGAGAACAACAGAGAGGTGCTGTGTGAGTTGGCCTGTGGTTGGAAAGTGCCAGGCCAATGCAGCTTCTCTTACGAGCTCCACTGCCCCCCTGCATTTCCTCATCTGGTCACGTCTCCTGTGCCCTTGCTTCCCCGATCCCAGATTGGGAGAGGAGCAAGGGCAGCAGTCTGCTTGTGTGGGAGGTGCTCTTGTTGCATGCGTCCTCCCCTGACCTTTTACCCCCAGAGATGGTTAAATAGACCAGGCACAAAGCTCATGTCAAGCAGTGTCCTGAGAAAAACCATTCACACATTAAAAAGAAAATGTACACCATGATTCCTCTGTGTGTGTGTGTGTGTGTGTGTGTGTGTGTGTGTGTGTGTGTACTTAACCTGGCAGCTGCTTAAGGTGACAGAAATGCATCTCTTACTGTATTGAGAACTCTGCTAATCTGGCGATGGGTTATTCGAATGTCTCTTGAGAGATCCTTGTGCAGGAAGTCTGCTTTCACCTGGCTTGCTTCTCCTACAATAGAGCACCTGTCAGTTGCCCAAGGCAATAAGTAGATACATAGTAGCCTGAGATAGTCTTGCCAAAGTGGATTCACACTCACTGTGGAGGCATGTAATACATGTAATTTTAGCTGATCAAGGCACCTGTCAATTGATTGTGTTCTCTTCGGAGCTGTTCACATTCTGGGGCTATTACATCCAAGCCCAGGGAGTAGATTACTCAATAAGCCCTGAAGCCTGTTTCCATTTATGACCAGCATTTGAAATGGGGTGCTTTTGTTCATGATAGAATCGAGTTATGAGGATTTCTTGACTCGAAAATGTAGGCAAATATATTTTGAATAATTTGATTAATTTGAGAACAGAAGTAGGAAGAGCTGAAACAAAAGATACTTGAAATCAACCCGTATTTTCATGAACAATCGATTCCTAATGGGTCAAGAACTAACACTTTGCCAAGCTACCGGATCATCTTGGAGCCAACTCAGATAGGACACAGATTCTGGAGATGGACGGCCCTTGCTGTGGTCCAGACTAATAAATGGCATGTCCTCTGCACCTCCTATATTATGTGTTGGGTCACCACCTGAGATGTTATCCAGAGCACATTAGAAATGACTAAAACATTTGGGGCACATACTAGTCTCTTGTAACGTCGAGTCCCCAAAGTTTCCCATGTTCTGTGAGAGAATATACCTATATGTTGCTTGATTCGTTTCTGATAAGCAATTTGTATTTCCCTACGCATACAGTTCTTGACAAAAGGTTGCATTTTAATGGGGGAAATCATAGGACTTCGTTAATAGTATTGCTTAGGAAATCTTGATTCCAAATATATTTTCATGAAAATCGCCAGCTGTGTCCTTTGAGAAACACATTTGCTATAAGGGCTTTCCACTCCAGGCCATGCTTATGGTGGGAACAGAGATTCTTGTCTAAGGTTTTTCTAAATCCCTAGAGTCTATCTGTGAATTGCTACTCAAATTACAGTGTATCCGTCCCAGAATTAATTAATGCATATGCATCCCAGTGTATTGAAATCATGTGGCCACACAATGATTTTTTTTCTATTAAATACATTCTCTCTTTATATATCTTCAGACAGCATGCTATTGCCTGAGTTTATATTGTATTTTATTCTCTTTTTGGAGCAAAATAAGAGCACTTGAGATAGTTATCCTTTGGTGGTATGATTGTCTTCTAAAATAGTAAAGTTTAATAATGAGAAGAACTGTCGTATTTAATAGAGTTTGAGTCAAGAAGTGTTTATTTTCTTCCAGTTAAGAATTTTCTTACATTCTTAAGAAATACATTATTTTGGTTTCACATTGCCCTTCAAAAGAATGAGTCCCTTCTATGTGAATAACTTTTTTTTTAAAGGGTGTTAACCTTTTTTGAAGTATAGTTGATACACAATGTTACATTAGTTTCAGGTGTACATTGTTATTATGTTTCATTGTTCAGTGATTTTGAAATCTTATAAATAATGGAATCGTTTCTTTACACAAAGTTTGAAATTAAAAAAAATTAATTCATGAACTTATTCAGAGTGTACGAACTTAAGAAACATGATTTGTATGAGTGTGTGTTCCTTTCTAGTCTGTTTTATTTTTATATGTGTCTTGCTCAGGTGTAATCATACTGTATAATAATATAACATTGTGTTGTAAGCATTTTCTATATGATTGTATAGACTTCATATTAATATTTAGAATTTAGAATTGCTATATAATATTCTTTTAGAGGATACATATTAATTTGCTTGCTTACTCTCATTTTTTTGGACACCTAGATTTCTCTCAATGTTACTATTTTGAAAATAATGCTGTGATGGAGTTAGCATTTTTTAAACACACACATGCTTTTAGAATAGATTAATAGAAATGTTAATTCTAGGTCTGAGGTTATGAAAAATTTTATGACTTGATTGCACACACCTAAGACACATTTTGAAGTGATTGTATGCAATTTGCAATATCATGAGCAATATTATGAGAGTATTAATGAGTTAATAGGCAAAAAAAAAAGGTATGTGATTTTAAAATTTGCATTTATTTGATCACTAGTGAGAATGATCATTGCCCATGTGTTTGTTTCTAGTTGAACTTATTATTTTGTAAGTTGTCTCCTTATTTCCTTTGTCTGTTTATGAGTTCTGAACATGCATATGAAGTTTGCCATTTTCATATTTACTGTAAATAACTTAACCCCAGTGTTTTGTTTTTCTTTGTCTTTGTTTTGAACTATTTAATACAGAAGTTTTAAATTATTTTGAAGCCAAATATGCTGATCTTTTTCTATTCTGTTTTGAAATAAAGGTCTGATTCTGGTTTAGATACTCCATGAAAGTCAGATTTACTGTTGTTATAGGTGAAACTAGGTTGAATGTAGTGTTTCCATATCACTGTTGTATGATTCTTTTTCTTCCAAAATGGCAGTGAAATACATACACATGGAAGTTCATACTATTAGAGATGATATAACATAAGTTCTTCTGTATGTCTTTGGTTTTTTCATCCAGTAATATGGAATGGATATCTTGCCCTGTTAATATAAATCTTTTACATCACATTTATGCTTGTTAGTGCGACAGTGTATTTTTTTTTAATTGTAGTTACAGCATATTTTCAGTCTTCACAGTGGTGTGCTGCAGTTAGCTTGTATCTACTCATGAAAGTTTGACACATTTCCCGATTCTCTGTTCAGTGACTTCACTTGGATAGCTTGAAATCAGCCAAGATGTGGAGTATTTACATCACAGAAGTTGGCAGGTGCTACCAATCAGGGCTTTCCCCTCCCACTGGGAGAACTTGTTAAATATTAACCAGCACGTTTACTAGCACTTACACCTGACCTCTACCTACTGATGGAGAGTTAGTTTGATTCCATTTGAAAAAGTTACAGTTAATGCTGCAGTGAATATTGCAGGGGATCCATTTTGTACACTTGTACAATTGACCCTTTAGCAGATAAGTTCCTCAGAGTTAGGTCATCAGCCAAATGACAGACTTACTTTAAATTTTGATACACATCACCACTTTATCTTTCAGATAGGTTGTATTAATTTACTTCACCACCTCTAATGTGCGTTAGTGACTATTTTGACAATGTGATAGGTAAAAACAAACCCAAACATGTATTTTTTGCATTTTTATTGGATACATTTGTATTCATTTCTGTTTTTATAATTTTCATTTCTATACTGCCTATTTACAAAAATAACAAATACCTCGGTTTATGATTTAGTTAGGTTTTTGTCGCTTTTCACTTCCATTTTATTAACCGATATTTCTAGAAAATTGACCATTTTATCTGCAGAAGGATGGAGTGAGTGCTCTAGGATAAGTGTGTCCAAGGGGAAAAGAAAATAGAACGGATAAGATTATAGGACAGGTTTGGCCATGTGCAAAATTGTACTGACACAGATGTTTTTGATGGTGATTTTTTTTTCCCCCCGGTTTCTTGTGCTTTTACTTTTAAGAAACTTGCTAAATCCAAGGTCTCAAAGATTTACTTTCATGTTTTCTTCTAAGGGTTTTGTCGATTCAGGTCTTATATGTAAGTCTCTCATGCAGCTTGAGGTGATTTTTGTATATGGTGTGAGGTTGGGTTCTGACTTCATTTTTTTTTTTTTTTTTACAAGTGGATATCTAGTTGTCCAAGCACCATTTATTGAAAGGACATATTCTTTCCCCGTTGTGGGGTCTTAGCACCCTTGTTATTTATTCTTGCCTTATCTTTATTATTTTATTTCTTGAAATTTCTCTAGGTTTATTTAGTTTTACTTTTTGTGTTTTCTTGAGTTAAAATTGTTTGATTATTTTAGTATTTTCTAGGTTTGAATTAGAAGTGTTTAAAACTTTGAATTTTTCTACTTGTTTCTATGTAGTGTTGATATTATTCTTTTACAGACATTTTAAAATTATGGTTTTGATTTTTATCTTTGAACCAGGGTTGTTGAAGATAGTTTAAAATTTCTAAATGTTTATGATTTTTGTTATTTCTAGTCTTACATCATTTTGATAGGAGAATATGGTCTGTACTGTTTTTCCTTCCCTTTTTTTTTTTTTAAATTCTATTTATTTATTTTGAGAGAGACAGAGACAGTGCAAGTGGGGGAGGAGCAGAGAGAGAGGGAGACAAGGAATCAAAAGCAGGCTCCAGACTCTGAGCTGTCAGCACAGAGCTTGACACGGGGCTCAAACCCACGAACTGCAAGATCATGACCTGAGCCAAAGTTGGACGCTCAAATGACTGAGCCACCCAGGTGCCCCTGCTTTTTTTTTTTTTTTTTAAAGATTTTATTTTTAAGAAATCTCTACACCCAGCATGGGACTGGAACTCTTAACCCAAGATCAAGAGTCGTGTGCTTGACCAACTGAGACAGCGAGGCATCCATTTTTACTTTTTTGGAATGGTAGTCTGATATATAGTCAGTTTTTGTTTTATGAATACATAAAGTGTGTGTATGTGTGTGTGTGTGTGTGTATAATAAAACATAAGATTATGAGTGCTATTTAATTGTTGCTTGTATTTGTAGTGAATCTCCTTGTTTATGTTGTGAACCAACCAAGTACTGAGAATTGAGCTGAAGCCTTCCATTACTCTAATGTTTATGACAATTTCTTGTATTTCCAGAGATTTTTGTTTTGTATATGTAAGTATTCTGTTTTTAGGTGCCTTAAAAATGTCCTTGAGAATTAAGCTTGCATTGTATAACATTACTTTTTGAAATAAATCAATTCTTTTGCATCTTGAATTCAACTTTGTTGGGATTCGTATGGGTCTTTTGTTTTTATTTGCTTGGTCTGTTTCTCCAATTATTTTCAACTATTCTTTAAAAAAATTTTTTTTAATGTTTATTTGTTTTTGAGAGAGAGACGGAGTGCAAGTGGGGGAGGGACAGAGAGAGAGGGAGACACAGAATCCAAAGCTGGCTCCATGCTCTGAGCTGTCAGCACAGAGCCCAACGTCGGGCTTGAACTCATGAACTGCGAGATCATGACCTGAGCCCAAGTCGGACGCTTAACTGACTGAGCCACTCAGGTGCCCCCGTTTTCAACTACTCTTAATCTTTTTGTTGCTCCTCTGAGAGGTTTTGTTTGTTTTTGTTTTACCCCTAGTTTGAGACTCTTTTTGCTTCAGTAGATGAGTTCATTCAACTCACACATGTGGATATTATATAGATACAGTTGTTTTTTTTTTGCATCTGATTTCTGTCTTCTGACTCTTCGATTGATTTCTGGCAGTTCCCTTCCTCTTTCCATTTCCCCCTCCTTCCTGCTTTCCCTTCTTTGTTATTTGGTTTGTATTGGGTTTCTTGTTTTGTTTCCCACCTCAAATAATTTGAAAGGTACATAGTCTGCTTTTAATTTTACTTTGCCCTTCTCCCCCCAACTCTCCCCACCCTCCCGCCTCCATGTACAATGGAGCAGAATTTGTTCACCTATTAGCAGGGGTTGAGAAACGCTTAATGTAAAGTGTGAGATAGTAAATATTTTTGGCTCTGTAGGCCATATGATCTCTGTTGCAGCTACTCAACTCTGTCATAAACTTTGTTAGTGAATGGGTACAGCTGTGTTCAAATGAAACTTTTTTTTTTTTTTTTTACAAAAATAGGCAGCAAGCCAGATTTGGCACTGTGGTTATAATTTACCAGTCCCTCATCTGTATTGCATCCATTCTCGGCTTTACTGGTGTGTAATTTGCATGTTCTGAATTTTTCTTACTCCTATTATAGACAAGTTAATGACACCAGACTTAAGAGGGTTCTCTAAATCTTAATGGTTAGTAATACTCTTTACACATTTTATTTTATATGTGTATTTTACTTTTCTGTTTTCCCTGAGACAACACTGAATGTATCAAATGATAAAAGTCTTTTTAAAAAAAAACGTTTGTTTATTTTTGAGAGAAAGAGAGAAACAGAGCGTGAGCAGGGGAGGGGCAGAGAAAAAGAGGGAGACACAGAATCCGAAGCAGGCTCCAGGCTCCAAGCTGTCAGCAAAGAGCCTGACACGGGGCTCGAACCCACAAACCGTTGAGCTCATGACCTGAGCCAAAGTCCGACATTTAGCCGACTGAACCACCCAGGCACCCCATCAAATGATAAAAGTCTTCTAAGAACAACATAAAGTAATCTGTGGCTAAGGACATTTTTCTGAAGGTTCGTGTCTGTCCCTGTAATTTTATTGATGGTCACTGAAAGGCTAAACATCAATAGAGAAAACTGAAACTTTCTTAATTTGAGTGTAAAAAGGATATTTGTGTCAGTTGGAGTGAGAGGTGTACCTCGTATTCAAGATACATTCAGGATCGTTTCCATGCTCTTTTTTTTTTTTTTTTAATCCACATCTTGTGTATTTTGGTCTTCCCCTTGATCACAACTTCCTGACTTCAGATTCAGTAGATCTGCTCTTTTACCCTGAAGTGTTTTTTCTTCTGCTTTTACTCCTCCTCTCACTGCTTCTGTTCACTTCCACCGGCATAGAGTTAACGTTTGATCTTGCAGCCGATGGGAACATTAACATTTCACAAATTATTCTGTAATTCTGCAAAGTTCATACACAGAGTTAATTTATTTTTGCACTTTCTAAAACTCTTAATCCTTTGATTTCATATTCAGTGCCTGGGATGATCACAGGGAATCATTTCTAGCTAAGCCTAAAGAAACCCATCAAAGTATTTTGTTATGTATTGCTTATTTGTTATTCAGCATTCATTCACAAATTTTAGTATTTATATATGTTTGTGTCTGTAATTAAAACTACATATTTAGCATTAGTTCTGTGTTTATATAAATGCTCATCACCAGATATTTCTTCTTTCAATTTCTTTAATCATATGCTTTTATTTATTTTCATTCACTTATGAGTTGGCTGGATTTTGCTTTCAGATAGATGTTTTGTGAAGGGTCCATGGATAATGTGTTTATTTTTCCTGTGTATTTGAGAATGCCTTTCTGTGGGATTCACACGTTAATGACGGCTTGCATGGACATAGCATTCTTGGACTCTGCGTCTTTTCCGCCCACATTGCTTGCTACATGATAGATGTTGCTCCATTGTTTTCTGACATCTAAATTTGATGAGGAGTCTGTAGTCAGCCAGAATGGTTTTTTCTTTGTGATTTGCCTTTTCTATCTGGGTGTCTCTTTCTTTCTTCAACATGCAACTTTAATAACTTCACCAGGCTTTTGCTTCAGTGTTTTATATTCTTTATTATTTATCCTGAAGCACTGTGAACCCATTCCATCTGTATCTTAATCCTTTCATTTCGACGATTTTCCCCGATTTACCATTGGGTTATTTTCTGTGTTCCGCAGGAATTGTTTTCCTCTTTAGTCACACCACGTCTTCATGTGTTGGGCTTCTGTTTTTCCTCTACCAAAGTTGTCAACTTGCATCTGATTGCTTCATTTCTCCATTCTTTTCCTTGTGTGATTTGCTCCGATAGCTTTCCTGCAATGCTGACTTGCCCGTGGTTGGCACATAGCTGGAATGACGGGAGTGCTGCTATACGATTTTTTCTTCAATTTTTTTTTTTAACATTTATTTATTTTTGAGAGACACAGAGAGATAGAGCACAAGCAGGGGAGGAGCAGAGAGAGAGGGAGACACAGAATCCGAAGCAGGCTCCAGGCCCCGAGCTGCCAGCACAGAGCCTGACGCGGGGCTGGAACTCGAGGACCGCGAGACCACGAGACCTGAGCCGAAGTCGGCCGCTCAACCGACTGAGCCGCCCAGGTGCCCCTGCTATACGATTTTTATTCCTCGACTTCATTTTTGAGTTCTGCAGTATCCTGCTTTTCTCCTTATTTCCTCCCTTAGCTCTGACAGTTTTCTTTCGACCTTATTTTATGTTTTAATAACCTGTGTCAAACAGCTCACATTTTCTTAAGTATTCTTGATAGTACAGAACCGTTATACATTGTTTTTTTTCTTTCCTTCTGTTTCCTAGAGTAAATCTTCCAGAGCGTTGTCTGCATTTTCCTTTCTCGCGTGTTCTGCGCCTTGTCCTCTTGCGAGCGTTTCACATTTTGTCTGGCCCTACCGTTTGTCCAAAAATAGTGTGGGTGGAATCTCATTGACTTCCTTCCCTATTTGTCTTGGGTCGGTTCATGTCCTTCCCTTAGCACTTGAGCCGGAGGGCTGGCCGATGATGGTATATATTGTTTTTAGTGCCTCTCTGGCCAGAGTAGGGCAGTATGGGAGGCTCCGTGCCAGTGGACAGCCTCAGTCTGTGAGCTTTGCTGCTGCTCAGTTTCATTGTATTTTACGTCCGGGCCCACTTGTTCCTCCTCTTTTGGGCGAGCCAGCCTCTTTGGTGAGAAATCCTTCCGGAGAGTGCCTTGTCGTTGATGGCTTTCAGGTTCTGTGCGTCCCTGTGGGTGTATTTCCTTGAGGCCACTTCGTAAAGTAGGAGTGCTTTCCGCCCTCAACCCTGCCTGCTCAGAGGAAACACGGGGGTGGGCTGCTCAACACTCTCCCCTTAGCTCCTCCACAGCTCGGTGAGGCAGGAAGGCGAGTTTCAGTTAAGGACTTACTTACCCTTCCAAGTCAGGGGATGGCAGGAGTCTTTCCGAACCTTTGACACTTGCTTCCTTCAGCTCTGGGCTATTTCACAAGCGTAAGAGGCGTGCATATTCCCAGCAGGCTCTATTTGGTCCATTTGTATTGCTCCTGATGGATAAGTTCTTTGCTCTTTTAAAAAGACTTTTTTAATGTTTATTTTTGAGAGAGAGAGAGAGCACGAGCCAGAGTGGGGTAGAGAGAGAGAGAGAGAGAGAGAGGGAGACACAGAATCTGAAGCAGGCTCCAGGCTTTGAGCTGTCAGCATGGAAGCCAACGCAGGGCTCGAACTCGTGAACTGCGAGATCATGACCTGAGCTGAAGTCGGATGCTTAACTGACTCAGCCACCCAGGCGCCCCCAGTCCTTTACTATTATTAATGCAGATGAGGTTTTTCTCTGCTTTTCTTCTTTTCCTACATTTTGAGGGGTAGAAAGGAAGTTGCTGTTTTTTAGAGCCCTTTGCTTTTTTTCCAGGAAGTCGGCCTATGAGTCTTGATGACTGTAATGAACACATGTGAAGTTTTTCATGGAGAGTTACAATTATAGAATCTCAGTGAAGGATGTGTTTTAAAGTCCAAGCTTGTACCCCATATTTGAGTCACCTCTGTAATGTCCCCCAATTTCTCGTTAGCTTGTATTCAGTCGTGGCCACATCATTCCCCGAGAGGAATTAATTCTTGGGTGATTCTTGTTTGTGAGGAAATTTTCATCTATTGGACTTTAGTCTGTCCTGAAACTCATCCTGGGTTCGTTCTTTGGGGACATTGGGACTCTGGAACCCACTGGAACACATCTGCTCCTCCAAATACTTGAGGTTGGCCTCATGACACTCCTAGGCCTCGCTTTCTTCTTTATGCGAAATATGAGGCGTTCTTTCCATCGTTTCTCAGAAGGCAGGGATGAAATCTTGTCCTGTGTCATCCTAGGTGTTTTCTTTTTGGGAAAGTAAATAATGGAACCCAGCACTTGAGGTACAGTTATGAGGTCAGAGTATTTGGGTATCTTTTCGGAAACTGACGTATACGTGACTCTGGAAACCTTTGTCTAAGTCATCCGAAGAAATACAGCAATTTTGAGTGCAGAGGGCTTCTGTACCTTGTTTGTTCTTTATTATTTTTTTCAATACAGCCCCACCTTACCAGCCCCATTTTGACCTGTGGTCCTCTATGATCTGCATACAGTCCCTGCATTTTTTCATTTCTCTCTGTCATGCATTTGCACGGATTTTTTCCATCTCGATTACTGAGGGTACTTATTCCTATTGAGTTTCATTTTTATTCTGTGGGAACATCCTTTCAAGGTCGAGATCATTTAAACTCCCCCCCCCCCCCCCCCCCATCTAGCATTTGTAACCCAACCCAGTTCATTCTCAGGGGATAATAGATGAACCTATTAGAGACAGATTCATAAACAATTGCATCAGGAAAAAGAAGCGTTTTTGTTAATACTGTCAGTAAAGACATGGGATGTATTAGATTTCAGGACAGATCCCCACAGTCTGTCATTCAGTATGAATCTCCGATTGATTCCAAGTGTATAACTTCGCTGTCTACTTACCTAAAAGATACATAAAGCCAAAAACCCAGTACTTGAATTTGACCTCATATTTAGTTTGTGTCGGTATAAAAGAGAACAGGGAAATCAAGAGAAGATACAATACACCCGCTTTTCCTTCCTCATCTGTGGCCTGGTCTCCCGTCACAGAAGGAAATCAGGTTGCTTAAGTGGGCCTCTCACTAGCACCCCTAACATTGTACACAGTAGGTGGTCTGTGTTAATCACTCCTTATTACATCCTGAAGTTTGGGTTGCAACCCTATCGTAATGTCCCTTGTCATTAAGGAAGGAAGGAGCATTTTTTTTTTAATTTTTTTTTTCAACGTTTTTTGTTTATTTTTGGGACAGAGAGAGACAGAGCATGAACGGGGGAGGGGCAGAGAGAGAGGGAGACACAGAATCGGAAACAGGCTCCAGGCTCTGAGCCATCAGCCCAGAGCCCGACGCGGGGCTCGAACTAGGAAGGAGCATTTTTTGATTGCTTGTCCTGTGTGAGTTCAAATTTCCAAGTAGAAGAAAAGGAATATTTTTGGAGAAGTGAATTTTATTTGCTACCTATTCGCTTCCCAGCCAAATTGGCTTAGTCTCTCCTTTTTCTCTCTGTAAGGCAAGTGTTTCTTTGAGAGAGAAAGCCAACTTAGAATTCTGTAAACTTTATTTTACAGAGTTTAGCATTGTGCTCACATTCTTCACAATGACATTACATTTTTTTGTTTAGGAAATTGAATAATAGTTCAGTGGAGGGTTTTTTTTTTTTTAATCACCTGATTATTTAATGTAAATAAACTCTGTTCTTCCAGTTGGATGGTGGGGATCATGATGGGATGGCAGTTAGTAAATAATTCTGTTTCTTGGGCAAAGGATCGAGATGGGATCTTGTTCTCCCTTGCCCCTGCTGCTTGGTTGACTCTAGCTTATGCCCACGAGGCTGTCATCCGTGGGTAGAAGGCCCTTCTTCACCGTGGGTGCGTATTGAGTTCAGGACAGTGGTCAGCCCAGGATACTTCTTTTTTCTAGAACTTGTAACCACAGAGGTGGCTTTGTGAAGACTGGGGCATGTCAGCTTTAGAGGGCAGCGCATTCTCCCAGTCCTCGTGTATGTGTGCTGGGTCCTCAGGCGTCTCAAACACTTCAGCGTCATTGTTTTGAGCCTGACCTTGTTGGAAAGGTGGGCTTAACACTACTTGTAAGAGCCTGTCGGGAGTAAGTTAGTTTCCTCATTAATTTGGTAACGTACCACAATGGCTTCTATTCTAGCCCCAGTTATTACAGCTTGTCGAAACGCCCCAGGTCATTTTTGTTTCCTTCTGTCACCCATGCGAATTATTCTAAAACAATTTTTGGCCTTTACACCAGTGTTTTAAAAATGGTTCTCTATCTGGATTCGTAACAGGGCACAGTGTCCTAAATCCTAAATCGTGTTACAGGTAACACGATATTACATGCCTTTCTGGAAACTTCAGCCTTGGAAGCCAAACTGCGTTTTCAAAAATGCACTGGCTGCGTATGGATAAGTCATGGCCACGTTCCCAGTTGTGTGGAATCTCGCCAGGTAATGATTGCGTGTGGAAGTATCCCTGATTTACCAAAGTGCTGTTTCAGGAGCTGCCCTCATCGCAAGTGTGTGCCTTATGTAATCTCAGTGGTCAGGATTCGTTTTCAGGAAAAAATGTGGTTGTGCTGACATTTACTTGAAGCAAATGAAGTGTAGTTCATATCTGTTGAAATTGAAATTAATAATACATGAGTGCTTTTCCCGACCCTCATTGTGTGTTCTTGCATATAAATTTTTAGAACTCATGGTAAATCAGATGGTGCAGAGGCTGTTTGATTCCCCCCGTCTTCTCTGTTTTCCAGTGGGTGGCTTGCTTGAACAAGGGAGTGCAGTGAATAAATTTATCAGCAGCAGGATCTGTATTGACACAATTATATTTCTTGTATTAAAAATAAAACATTTTGGTCTAAAGGTTTCCATTTTCGTAAGTATCCTTTGTTTGCAAAAGAAAACCATCTTCTGGATGGCTCTTGACCATGCTCCCAAGTGTTCCTTTCCAGCTGAAAATGAGTTAAGGGACAAATGTTCATACTCGGTCTTTTTATATTGGCAAGTGTTTCCCCTTCTGATTGTTCCTTTCCTCATAGTCCCTGGATGATGAATAAGTTAGAAGAAAACTTCATTGATCTTGAAACCATAAAAACTTTGTGTACCAGTGCTTTTTAGGTACACAATGCAGTCTGGCCGGCCTCTGTGTGTAAAATCTCCGTACTGCTTAGCAGGGACAGTCTGCACGCACTGGCTGAGTGCTTTGGCAAAGCCAGACAGTCTAGGTTGCAAAGAACGCTCGGCCCCTCTCACATTTTCACGAGGAGTAACATCCTCGCACGCAGGGCCGCGCCTCAGTAGCAAAGGACTGAAATGTGCTCCTAGGCCAAGAAATGCAGCCAGTCACCTCGTGTAATCTTTACCCCATGCAGCCACGGCAGTATCTCTGACGTTAAGAAAATTGTGCGTTAGGTTGCAAAATCTTCTCCTGAGTTAGGAGGGAAGTCTCCAAGCTGACTTTGTTACTTTTAATAGTTTCCCATTCCCACACATAGGTAGCCACCACTACGTCCTTCATAACTTTGCAGTAAGCTTATTCCTTATTGTGTGGTAGGGTTTGTTTTTTCTTTTCTGATTTTTTTTGGTGTGTGTTTAAAAGCCAACTTTTTTTGTGTGTTTGAGGGGAAAGTTGGGGAGGAGGAGGAGGAGGAGGAAGGGGAAACAGGCAATTTTTTTTTTTTTCTGGTTGGTTCCATATCTCAGTGTAAAAGACACTCCTAATGAATTGGGATCTTGTGGGACAGGAGCTATATATTTCTTTTTTTATTGACATAATTGCAGCCAGATGGAAATGTGTAATTACATTTCTTATTATACATATATAATGGATTTGTTTTATGTCTTCCTACTTTCTGAAATTAGCCAACAGGTTAGAGCACATTTTTCCCAATAGAACTGGGATATGTACCTACATCCTTGTATTTAACTTGACCAACCTCCCTAGAATACCTCTTTATGGCAGTTTGCGTCTGGTTAAATAGGGCTTTAAGTCAGTAGTCTGATTAGAATTAGAATGTGTTGCAACCCTGAGCAGGGAGGAGTTAACACAGCAGGTCTGACCGCTCTTCTTAGAAAGGTCGGCTTGCAGGATTTGCCATTGGCGGGTGGCTGGGAACTTGGGTTTCTAGAGAGTTCCTACCACTGTCAGAACTGATGAGAGTGCCTCATGGCACCTAAACCTGCTTTCCTTTTGGGAGTCTGGAATTTCGGCAGGTGCTAGGCAGACTGCCTACTTGACTGACCCCCGATAAAAATCCCGGACTTGGAGACTCAGGTGGCTTCTTTGGAAGACAGCGTTTCGCATGTGTTGTCACAGCTTGTTGCTGGGAGAATTAAGTGCATCCTGTGGGACTCCACCGGGAAAGGTCCCTCGGAAGCCTATGCCTGGCTTCTTCCAGACTCTCCCCATCAGCCTCTTCCCGTTGCAGATTTTGCTTTGTTGTAATAATCACAGCCTTGAGGACAACTGTATGCTGAGTCCTAGGAGGCTACCAGGTGAACCATTGAACCTAGGAGTGGTCCCGGGATCCCTGACTCAGACCCCATCATCAGATTCTAAAGCTCTCAATCTGGTTCATGTGTAGTGCTCTGGGCCTGGGTATTCACACTGCAGCCTGGCCTGGCACCAGAGGCTGCCCTGGGTGCGAGAGGAGCCAGGATGGTGTTCAGGTGAGTTCCTTGAAAGCACCAAGTCACTATCCAGATAAATGCACAGTGACGGCATTAGCATTTTTCTTCTGTAATACGTCTTGGTCATTGCTGGGAGCCAGACGTTATTCTGTCTGCATAGAGTGCTCTGTTATTTATCCTTCAGCTGGTCATAGGCCTCTTCCTCCAGACAGGACCGCAAACCCCCGCTTCCCCAACATGCTGAGCTCACAGGAGTGATGGACAATGGGGGATAGTGGGGACACGAACTCCCCATGCTCCTTACACCTTTCACATTGCTCTCAGGTGACTTTTCTTACACTGTATTGATTATGACTGTCGTCTGTTCAGATCATTAATTTCTTCCCATTAGTTGTAAAATAAGGGCCAGATACCTTCATGTGTCAGTCAAGGTCATCTGATTCCACCCTTCCTTTCTAGCCTTATTTCTTACTGCTCACCTTCAAGCATATGACACCCTGGCTAAACCCAATTCTTGGGCATTAAACCTTTTCCTTCCTTTTTCCATCTTCACATCTTCATTGCTGTCCTCCCTTCCACCCCTCCCCCCAACCTTTATCCCCTCTACCTGCCAGCTGCTTCCCTGCCCGCCCCCCCCCCCCCCCCGCCCCGACCCAACATCTCTGCCTGTGCAAAGCTACCTCTTCCTGAACAGCTCTGATCTCTGTATTAGTTGGAATGTCTGAATGCCTGGGATGTTTTATATTTGTCACATGTCTGTTTATTAGGTCTGTGCAGGAAGCATTGATGGGAGAGTAGAGACGTGAGACAGGTCAGGGAAGGCAGCCGATAAATGTGCATTATGAAACCAGCTGCCATGGTGGACAGTCAGAGCTGAAGCCTGGGGAGAAGCTGTCGTTCATGGTGTCCTTTCTCACATTGAAAGGAAATGTGAGACTTTGTCTTGGCCCTCAATTAATCATTTAGGTGGGGATGAAAGATAGTCAATATGAAAATGATAGGAATCCATTTGTAAGTGTTCAGGGCTGTCCAGTGATACTTGGATAGCTGATCACCCCCCCCCCCCCCACTCAGTCTTGATTTCATATATTTCCTCTTGTTGCCAGATTGTACAAGTTAGGAGTGCAGATTCCTCATTGAAAAGGTATGATCTTGTAGATATTGGAATTTATATCTAAAGGCATGATTGTATGCTGGCACAATTACGGAATATCACAGAGAAAGTATAGTATCCTAGCTCAACCTTGAGAAGTAGGTCTGTGTCGAAAGGACTATAAGGAGATCAGGGACATCACAGCCATTGTTTGCCTCCATACCCAATGTCTGGTTTGGTGTTCAACTGGGTCCTAAAGTTACAGAAGATACCTCTGTCTTCCAGTAAAAGCAGCAACTAAATCAAGATTCTTGATTTTTTTTTTTTTTTTTTTTTTGGTATGTCTTTCTTGTGTTCCTCTGTTGAGTTCTTCTCTTTGGGTCCATAAACGTTTTAAATATTCATTTCATAATCCTGTCCACCTTGGTCCTTCCCTGGCTTTCCCAAACGGTGCAATCTCTTTCTGTAGATCCTTTCTGTGGGGTGGCTTAGAGCAAGGAATAAGTGATAAAGTTGTTTCTCAATTAGACTGTCATTTGGGGGGGGGGGGGAGGAAACATGTTTTCCTTGGATTCATTCTGATCACCTACTGAATAGTCTTGTGTGGAAGACTTGACTGCTCAAGTAAAAAGAATTCAAAGAAAAAAGTGAAAATCCCTGAAAAATAGTATCAGGTTCTCCCATATTGACGAATCCTTGCCTTCTGACTACCTATACAGCCCTTCTGCGTTGTGATGCCCTTCCACTTGTGTGATTTCATTTGAAACAGAAAAGATTGTGATGGGAGTAAACATACACAGCCCCCATCGTGAGTGGCCCGGAGAGGTTATGTGACCTGGTGGAGTAGAGTCCTCCAAGGTAGTCCTACAACTTACAAGTATTATAGCACCGGTGAAGTTTTTAGGCCTCACAGCCCCAGCTTCTTTATTTTTAATCTAAGGATCTTGTGGGACAGGACAGTCTGTGGGTTGTCCTGAAGAGTAGAGAAGATGGCGAAGACAAGCACATGAGCGCATCTTAGCGAATGTTTCTTTTTCTTCCCCTCTCAGTTTCCAGTTAATAGAAGCCGGTACTAGAGGAAAACGTGGGCCTTTCAACTCAATACATGGCTTCTTGAAAACAAACCAAAAAAAGTACAAATGGGCATGACAATTCAAAATAACACTTTTTATAATTTCACTGGCTGATACTGCCTCATGATTATCGATAGCTGTTCTGCTTACTGAGTGCATTCTAATAATCCACTGTGTGGGAATATTTGTTTCTTGACCAAACTCAAGACCCTTAGTGCCTTATTTTATAGAAATAATTGTAGAGAAATAAATGTCTTTGTTTAGTCTCTTTATTTCTTTACTGTATTCTGACAGAATTAGATGATTGCTACTCAGTTAATCACAACGTTAGGGGGGCATGATTTGTTTTTTTGTTTTTAACCCTGTGTTTATTCTGATTGGTTGGTGTATCTGTTTTGACCGGTTGGTACATTTGTTCTGATTGGTTACTGTGTCTGTTCTGATTGGTTGGTGCGTCTGATCCAGTTGTTAGGTGTATACTGTTTGGTTGTTAGATATTTTGAATCTCACTGGGGATTACATGCTCTTAAACGTTTTCTCTTTGTAGGGTTTTAGGATGTGTCTTTTAAGAGGGAAGGTTATTTTAGTAAATTCTACCAAATTAAAAGATGAATAGTTAAGAATAAGCTAGTTTCCTGTTTATGACTCTTTCTGAGCAAGCATTCATAGTTATTGTCTAAAATAATCTTAAGTGAATGCTAATGGGACTATGTATTATCAGTCCCACACTGGAAGGCTAATTATCCGTCTGTAATCTTAGCAAATTATTATGCTTGTTGGTGTAATCCATGTCAGCGAGGTGACACATTGTAATTATGTATTCATTTTCGCTTACTCTTTGTCTTCTACATGTATCATCAAACAGGCTTCTTTTATTACAGTTACGGTTATTCTAGTGGCAACCACCTTCACTTGAAATGACACAAAAACCTTCCCTTATCTCTGAGCCACATGGTCTTTCTTGAGACGTAAATGTGATAGAGCATCTGCTGCACAATCTTTTCTAATGATCTGTGTATAGAGACCTTAAAACTGCTTTGGTTTCTGTGTCTGAACTGTTGGAGCGTTAGATTTACCCGTGGACTGATGCCTTTCTGTGAATTCCACTGCCATAAATATGTGGGCCTATTTTTTATTGCTCTACATTAGATTTTTCCCTATGGATGATCCCATAGTGTTCAGTCGAGGAAAACAAATGAATTGTTAATGCTACTCCCTTTTGACCGCTCTCAATTGTAATTTAAGGTGGTATATCAGATTTTGGTTACTAATAGTTTCTGTTTTCTAATATTTGAACCTTTGTTAGACGTTTTTCTCAAATAAAAGTGTCTTGTTCTACTCGTAAGAGCAAATTTATTTGTTAATGTGTGCAGTGAGTACTTTGTAAGCATATTAATTTACTCTTAAGTTATAATCTAAAACTGATGAGGGATCAATCTGTTTTGGCTTCAGAAAGACTAGATGCTCATTTATTAAGTGTTACGTCCTACTAGGGCCTTAATAACATTATTTTGTTTTCCAAGTAGGGAACTAACTCACTCACGGGACCTTGTTCTTTCATTATTCATATTGACTTTAGATTTTCCATATTTGGTGATTTTTGGTAGGGTAGCATATGAAATTTGATTTTAGAGTTGGCTTGGAGCTTCAATAATAATAAATTGTTTCTTTGTTACTCCTTTTCATCTGTGTATCCTCAGCTCTTAGCATACACTAGGCCCAGAATAGACAAAAAATACTTGTTGAAATAAATAGCTCCCCAAAGTTTTGCTCATGTCTTTCTTTTGTTCAGTCACCTGGCAAGAAAATGAGGTCTGTACGCTGATTTTGTCTTCAGAAGCCTGATTCCTTCGTTCTTGTGCAGATTGGCATTATGTAATCTTTCTACTATTGGAGAACATTTTCTGTGACAGCAGACTCTTCTGGGTGAATGAATTTCTCTATCAGCTGTTGAAATACTGAGTTTGTGTTTAGAAAAATGCAGAAGGCTTTGTCTGCCAAGCCTAAAGAGGTTGTTTAGCAGAAGAGAGGGGAGGTATTGAAATCAGAAAAATTTGCTCTCTATTGATGACCCCCATGCTGGTCATAACTTCCCAGTTGGAGTAAATTCTTTTGTTAGATGATTGGAATTGAATCTGTAGGCCAAAATTATTTGCTTGCTGATTCTGTTTGCGTTTTAGGAGAAGGATAATTCTAAACTTCTGCAGTTACCCTACCTGTGCTGCAGATCGATGGCTCTCCATTGCAAATTCATCTTTCTCTTCAAGCCTTACTGCAGTGGTTCTTAAATACAGTTAGTAAGCACTTACGTTTTTGATTTCTTACAGCAGAAAGTAATACTGACACTTTTATTTGAGAGTGGTTCAACGAACCTTAAGACTTTATGTGGTGTTTTCTTTTTGTTTGTATATGTTGATGTAGCGGAGGGTGATTTCTAAGTAACTATGTAATCAGAGAATCTGAAGACATTTCCATAAAGGTAGTGGGGTGTGTGTGTGTGTGTGTGTGTGTGTGTGTGTGTGTGTGTGTGTGATAACTAGATTCAAATCCAGTGCTCCAGGCACTTGTGACAGGGAACTGGTTACAGTGACGGTCCAGATGTGGAAAGTAAAGGAAATGAGGAGAACAGGGATACTGTTGCCACTTTTTTCTTGGATAGGAAGCAGAGTATAGGTTTGCTGAGAATCACCAAGTGATACTCGGCGTCAGGCACTGGTTTAGGCAGTTGTTGTTGGGGGTATTTCATAGAAACCAGATCTTCACTTCAAATCTGTTTTGAAAGCAGATATGGTGTAAATCATTTTAAAAACGCTGCAGTCAGAAAAGGCAGCTTGAGCCACGCCGGTGCCGTTTTTCTTCATTTGGCGGCTGGTCCTGCGAGGGAACTGTGAGTGTGTTCTCGTTATCAGTTAGTGGGAACGCCTGAGGCGGCCTTCAACAGGAAGCCGAGTGGCTTGACCCTGCCCTTCCTGCTTAGTAAGTGGCCACTAGCTCTGCTTACACGGGCCTTGGAGGGAGGGCTGGGTGTTCCGGCTGCTGGCTGCGTGTGTGCGTGCGTGCGTGTGTGTGCGTGCGTGTGTCCAGTGTCCGTGTATACGAGCGAGAGAGGGAGACGCAGAGAGATGGACCGTTGGGTCCTGTAGGCCGTGGTGAATGCCTTCAGTTAAGGCAATGGTGCACGTCTTCCCCGCAGCTGCTTCCTGGGCACAGGTCCCTGCTGTGGCGCATCCTCTTCCTAAGGAAGTCACTGACCATATTGACTCGTAGTGCAGGGACAGTTTGACAGGAGCCTCTTTCAACTCCCCTTTTGAGAGCTCGGCCCTTGGGGAGGAGATGCGGGGACGCCCGGGGATCGCCCCTGCGCGCAGGGCGCTGGGCACAAATGGCGTGGCGCGCCTGCAGCGGGAATCTGGGGGCCCGGGTGAGGGAATCTGGGGCCCGGGTGAGGACGTGGGCCGCCGCAGCCTGCCTTGCACCCTTCTCAGTCAGCTCGTGCATCTGTTGCTTCGGCAGAGCTGTCTCCTGCCTGAGACCTTCACACGGGGAACCAGGCTGGCGCGGCTCTTGACCACGAGGCGGGGGGTGGGTGGGGGGTGGGTGGGGGGAGGTCTGTTACCTGGTGAGAGGAGGCCAGCCAGGCCTGGTGGGGACCGAGCACGCGGAGGGGGCTGCGAAGGCAAGGGGTGGCCCAGAGACAGATCAGTGCAGCAGGAAACTGGAGCTGGAGGAGCCCTCAGGAGTCTCTGGAGATGAGAGAGGCGGAAGTGGGCATCTCAGCTGAAAGTGGGAGGGGAGCCCACACCCTTTCAGGTGGCGTTTTAAGGAAGAGAGTAACTGCAAAATACGGGGCCCTGGTGGGGGAACCCAGACGGGTTCCCTCCATGTGACTCTTAGCTGGTGGCACGAAAGCTCACAAACCATCTGTTAGGATGGACGGAGCCCGGTGGCTACAGGTGTGGGCACCAGCATCACCTGGCCAGGACTCGAATACTGACTCCGGGTACTTGTTGTCTGCATGATAAAGGGCAAAAGTCACTTTATCTTTCCAAAGCTCTCACTTGGCTCGTCTGTGAAATGGATAATCACAGTGATTGTTGTCAAGAGTAAATGAGAGACTATGTGTTAAATATTTTGTATGGAGCCCAGTGGTAGTAAATAAATACTCACTAAAAGTTAGCTGGTGTCATTGTTGGATGTGTGTCTGACTTATGTCGGTGGAAGGAAAGAACAATTAATGATTGTAAAAAGAACACATCTTATTTCTTATTTAATGAGATCAGAACAAAGCATATCCTTCAGACTGGATTCTTTTTGTGAAATAAAGGGTTACAAAATTAAGTTTTATGCAAAGGAAAGGCATCTTTTTTTTTAAAAATTTTTTTTTTTTCTTCAACGTTTATTTATTTTTGGGACAGAGAGAGACAGAGCATGAACGGGGGAGGGGCAGAGAGAGAGGGAGACACAGAATCGGAAACAGGCTCCAGGCTCCGAGCCATCAGCCCAGAGCCTGACGCGGGGCTCGAACTCATGGACCGTGAGATCATGACCTGGCTGAAGTCGGACGCCCAACCGACTGCGCCACCCAGGCGCCCCAAGGAAAGGCATCTTAAAATCTGTTATTTTAGGGGCGCCCGGGTGGCTCAGTCGGTTGAGCGTCCGACTTTGGCTCAGGTCATGATCTCACGGTTTGTTAGTTCGAGCCCCACATTGGGCTCTGTGCTGACAGCTCAGAGCCTGGAGCCTGCTTCGAATTCTGTGTCTCGCTCTCTCTCTCACTGTCCCTCCCCTGCTTATGCTCTGTCTCAAAAATAAGTAAAACATTGAAAAAAATTTTTTTAAATCTGTTATTTTATTATTTTTATTTAAATGATCTCTACACCCAATGTGGGGCTTGAACCCATGACTCTGAGATCAAGAGTCGCATGGGCTACCAACTGAGCCAGCTAGGCACTCCTTAAAATTTTGATTAAAAAAAAAAAAAACTTTTTTAATGTTTATTTTTCGGAGAGAGAGAGAGAGAGAGAGAGAGAGAGAGAGATACAGAGAGATACAGAGACAGGGCATGAGTGGGGAGGGGCCAGAGAGAGAGACAGAGAGACAGATACAAAGACAGGGCATGAGTGGGGAGGGGCCAGAGAGAGCAGGCTCTGAAGCAGGCTCTAGGCTCTGAGCTGTCAGCACAGAGCCCGACATGGGGTTTGAACCCACAAACTACGAGATCATGACCTGAGCCAGAGTCAGACACTTAACCCACTGAGCCACTCAGGTGACCCTGATTTATTTTTTTTGACTGCTGTCTATGTCTGGGTACAAAGGATTTCAGTGACAATGTTTGTGCCTGTTGTCATGTTTGCAGTGAAAATCGGTACATTTTTCCATTATCAAAAAATAGAATAAAATAAAGCCCCAAACCAACATACGTTCAGGTTAATTCAAGAAACGTTGGTGGGAATTGGTCCTGGGAACAGCAGAGTATTTTTTAGTACGTGTTGAAGAGCTCTTGTGTCCTGACCCTGCCTGGGTCCTTACTGCACTCCTCCAAAGGGTGCCGTTTTATATGGCATTGTGACCGTGTGCCTGTGGACAGGGAAATGTTTAGATAGGGTGATGCTTCCTTTATAAATAAGGAATTCTTTAGTCTACCTTCTGTCTGCAAAGAGTACTCACATAGATTCCTTAGTTTTTTACTCCTAAGGAATTAAATTTATCAAACCACATATTTTACAAATGAAGACAAATTCTTGTCATCTTATGAAACCAAAGTCTAATGAAAATCAAGAAATGAAGATTCCGGGGGCACCTGATGACTCAGTCGGTTAAGCGACCGACTCTTGGTTTCAGCTCGGGTCATGATCTCTTGGTTCATGAGTTAGAGCCCCGCATGGGGTTGTGCACTGACAGTGCAATGAATGCTTGGGATCTCTCTCTCCCTTTCTCTCTCTCTGCCCCTCCCCTGCTTGCTCTCTCTGTCTCTCTCAAAATAAATAAATAAACTTAAAAAATTAAAAAGAAAAAGAAATGAAGATTCTGTATGGCTTGACAAGTTTCAGTCTTCATACAGAAGGTTGTGTCAATGATACTGTTAAGCTTCTACTCTCTGACTTTAACTTTAGACCCTGAACCTTCCCCCACCTTCATTTCCCACCTCAGTTGTGCTCTCCCTGGTCACATTAATATTGCTTTGAATGATGAAAGTGAGGAGAAGAAGAATAACACAGTGGTTAAGAGCGTGGCCTGTGGAGCCTGAGAACCAGAGTTTGCATCTGGATCTGCCACTTAATAGCTGGACCGTCTTGGAGAGGCTACACGTCTTCTCGATCTCACGTCCTACGTGTATTTCAGCTGTGAATGGGGTGTTAATAGTACTTTCTCATCTGTACTGCCTTTGCTGTGAGGATTAAGTCATGAGTTTGCAAGTGTAGGGTACTTAAATTTGTCACATGGCAAAGCACTATGTATCCATTAACTGTAATTTTAGAGCATTGTGATAGAGTCCTATGAGCTGCTGTGGCAAACATGCCTCATATCAGTGACTTAATTTAGTAGAAGATTGTTTCTCATTATTTGAAGTCTAACATGAGGTTTTTTGTTTTTTTTTTTTTTTTTTTGGACTGGTGGGGACCTATCAAACCAGGTGGCACTTGTTCTCAATAAAAATATTCACATGTTAGAATACGTACCCTAAAAGAGGAGATCTTTGAGCTGAACCCAGTGTTAGTCATATATGGTCCGTATTTAGACCCAGCCCCAAGAAGCTGCTGATAAAGATATGCCATGGGACTACTTTGGATTTTTCAGGTCAGAGTTTTTAAAAAGTCCTGCAGGAGGGAAGTTGATGATTTGGAAAGGGGCAGGGGGTAAAAGTAAGCTGAAATAGAGGAAAGCAAAGAAGTAGTTCAGTCTAGATGAAAGAAAATTGTGGTCCATGTTGAGGGCAGGGAGGAAGGGGACTTTGGGTTTGGAATGTTGTTAGTGATTGAGATGTGTCGTAAGCGGGTCTGGAAGCAGAAGCTTCTCACAGTGAAATCAGTACAGTTGCACATCACCAAATAGGTGAATCTGAAGTGATAGCAGCCCATTAGGAAGGGTGGATGAAATGTCCCACACAATTCTGAAGGGATAGTAACAGATTCATAGACATCTCATCATAAAGAGAAAGCAAGCAGAGTAATAAGGCTGATTAAGTCATTAGAGAGTATTAATGTGTTTCTGGCATCCAGAAATAACTACAGATATGCCTTGTCTACAACAAACTTCGCGTATTTGAAGTAACAGGACTTCGCTAGGGAAAATTAAAATATTTCCCCACTTCCTGAGGATTTTCCCCCAGTCTTTGTTTTCAGACCTCACTAGCTTAAAGTATGATTTTATGAACTACCTTGAATTTGACATAAATCATTGCAAAATGATACTTTACAGCTAAACTAGTCTTGAAATATTTTTTTTCCCGTTGACAATATTTCAAATAATACTATGAAAGGGAATACTTTATAATAAATTATAAATTTATCTGGACTTTTCCTCATTAGGTCAATACATACGTAAATCAAGTGTGTTGATATTCCTTTGTTATTTGCTTAGTTTTGCTTATAGAGAAGACAAATCTGGAATATCTGATATAGTCTACTTATATATCAGCCGTTAGATAGATTTTCTGACAACTAATTTAAAAAATTGGGTATCAAAGCATATTTCTCCATGAGAAGGCAAACCATAAATTTTGTGGTTTAGACTTGTAGGGCATATTTAGAGCTAAATTAAGTTGACTTGCATTGAATTTAAGAGCTTCCAATGCAAATGAAGTCACCATGCATTTTATATGAGGTTGCCATTAAGATAGTCAGATATTCAAACTAACAGTATTGGAATGTGCTTTATAGATTAGGGATGTTTTAATATTATAGTAGGGAAATAATAAAAATTAATTCCACCTAAAATCTACCTTTTCTCTTTTGTTTCAGATCTCCTAGCTTTTGAAAAGTTATAGAAACAAAATAAATTGTTTCCATACCTTCTGTTGGGGTTACACGGATTAAGAATTTTCCATCTTAGGGGCGCCTGGGTGGCTCAGTCGGTTAAGCATCCGACTTCGGCTCAGGTCATGTCTCACGGTTTGTGAGTTTGAGCCCTGCATGGGGCTCTGTGCTGACAGCTCGGAGCCTGGAGCATGCTTTGGATTCTGTGTCTCCTTCTATCTCTGCCCCTCCCCCACTTGTGCTCTGTCACTCTCTGTCTCTCAAAAATACATAAATGTAAAAAAAAATTAAAAAAAAAGAATTTTCCATCTTCATTTTTTAGGAATTGTTCTTCTACTTCTGGGCCTTTTGCCAGGTCATTGTCCTCTGTCACTCAAAAGTCCAAGAGGCTTAAAAAAAAAAAATCACAAAATATATTTCCGTGTTTCTAATTCTTTGTTTTCAGAATAAAACTCAGTCCTATAAAGCAAGATACATAGCATTTGGTGACCTTAGTCCTTCCAATCAATCATTGACTCAGGTGTGTGTGACGTAAATGCCAGAAGCCCAATGGCAAACATTCACGTTCTCGTGGAAATGAAAGCAATTGACTTGTCAGTTTTAAGTGTTTCTTGCATGGTTCAACTTTGCAGAGGACAACTTTGCAGAGTTATCAAAAGAGGAAAAAAATGAAGAGAGGCAAACCAAGAGGGAATGGAATTCTGAAAGGAGCTAAGAAGGTAATGGGTAGGATGGTGAAGACAAGAGGATGGAGTGTTGAAAAGTTGATTCTCACAGCAGTTCCGTCTTGTGCTGCTTGTTGCCCTGCTGGTCCCCATCAAGACTGTACTATTATTACAACATGTCTGACTTGAAGCCTTTGCTGGCGTTTGAGGCCGTTTCCATTCCACAGTGGTTTCCTACCTTGAATATATTCTTTCTGCTATGGTGAGAAATAGCACTGACAGAAAAAGGGTAAAACGGAAGCATGTATCTCTTGAAGTGATCGATTTACTGTGGTGAGCCTCCTAAGTCACCAGAGCATCCCAGCACCATTGGCAAGCACCTGCTTTACCGCGAAGGGTTCTCCGACTGAGCAAGGGCTATGCCAGCTGCAAGGGCTGGACAGCCATATGTCAACTATAAATGGCAAATATTCTCAAACGAGTGGAGAAGCAAAAAGTCTTTGTTTTACTTTGTGCAGACTCTATTGTGGAGATTGAAAGCAGTTTCTATCGCTTGAGTGTATAAGTTGCCTTGAAATCCGAAATTAACAGGACTCTATCAAATACATGTCGAAGGAAATTCATTTGGCATTGAGATAACTGACGCCAGTAGAGATTGGCTTTTGTACATATAAAAAAAGGTCAACATGGAGGTATGTGAGGAATGCTTTCTTAGGTCATGTGTGTCTAAGAAAGCAAGCAAATAAACATCTTCTCTTTGTGTGCCGAAAGGCCGGAAGCACCGTCTGTTGGCATACCACAACTACTCTCAACTTCTGTGAGTCCATTTTTCAGGACCTCTGTCATCTAGAAAACTGGCTAGGCAAAGGTTTTGGATTCCAACTCCTTTTTATACTTAGACTGCTGGCTCCAAAGACAGAACTTGTGATAACGTTAGGTTTACACACGTGTGTGCTTGTCTGTGTGTGCTCACAACCCCCCGTGAGTTTCTTCAGATGCTCAGGGAAAAGTGTGGAAAGCCTGATGCCTTTGGGAAGGACTCAGGAAAAAAGCTCAAAAGAAACTCATTTTCCACAGAAATCCTATAAACCCGTGAGGCCCTGAATACCTCCAGAATAAAAGCACAACTCAGAGTTTGCAGGAAATCTTTCCAACCTTCTAGTTATCAAAATACCATGAACATATGTGGGCACAGAGTTTTCATTAGCTTTTGTAAATAACCAAACCGGAATACGTGTAAGTTTCATATAACTAGAGGCATGGTTTAGGAAAAACTCAGACTTTACTCAAGTCATTTATGAGATTTAAAAAATGATTTTCAGAAGGGAATGTACATTACACTTACGATAAAAAGAAGTGAGGGGAAAAAGGGCATCTCTTTGTTTTTTTTCTTTGTACAAATGTGATGTCCTGTATCAAAACATTTTCAGCAGTAGTACTGGATGAAAAGAAAATTAGTAGTAATGTATTAAAACAATGTTTTAGCAAGCTGTCGGTAGCAGAAACACCCGATTCTAATTGGCTTCAGCAAGGAGGAAATTAATTCTTTCACGTAACCAGTGGTCCAGAGGTAGAGAAGGCTCCAGATGTCCCAGTGCAGTGCTCTGGTTCTCAGTGGCTCCTGCTTCTGTGAGATTCTTTTTGCTTTACGCTCGTAGCAGCACCAGCCACACTTTCCAACTCCTTATCCGGACGTAGCAAAAACAGAGACGGAAAGGTCTCTTTCTTCTGGCGTTTTCCTTTTTGGGAGCGAGGCACACTTCCCCAGTGTCCCTCCAACACATAGCCACCACCGGTATCAATATTCAATCCTGTTTTGAGTCTGAGAGTCAGACCTGCCTCCGGGGTCAGCTCACTTGACGGGGAACCAGACCTTGGACATAGTGATCGTCTCATTCAGGATTCACACGTGAACTGAGAGCAAGGTCACCCACCATCCCTTGAAGTATGTGACGGGACGGACACACTAGCTTTGCTAGCAAGGGTTAAGGGGGAGTGGGTGTTGAGTAGGCAACCAGAGGTATCTGGTACATGATGGAACATGATGGAAAAGACTGAATTCTTAAAAACACGATAAAATGTGTCTATCAAATGAAACCTTTGGTTTTCTAGGTTACTTTAAAAATTAATATTTTTGTAGGTAGTTATTTTTGTAAAGAGAAGATACGTTTTGCGAAAAAATAAGAATTTATCTTGAAAAATATCCTGAATAGAGCAATTACAGCATTTGGCACTGGGTTGGGGTTGAACATCATTTTATCTTTTTCACCAAGAGTGAGGGAGTTGGAAGTCCGTAGCTGAAACTCATCTTTGATCTGTTTGGGACAGCTGTTGGCTTCCTTGCTAAATCTCATGAAGTAATGTCCAGATGAAATACGAGTATTTAGACTTGAATCAGCTTTCAAAAAAGTCGCTCGTATTGTACTTGAAAGAGGGTTTGGCAGTGAGATTAGTGAGAAAGATACTGTTGTGTCTTCATAGAATCTTGCAAAGTGTGGATTTTTGACAAAACTTTGGGGTCTCCCATCATTGTCACTAGAATGATAATGGCAACACCTCTCCCTTATTCATTACCTGCATGTTCTGCCAGGCCCCATGCCCAATGAGTGGTATGCTCATCCTTTTTTAAAAAAATGTTTCCTTATTTTGAGAGACAGAGAGAGCAGGGGAGGGGCAGAGAGAGAAGGAGAGAGAGAATTCCAAGCAGAGCACAGACCCCAACGTTGGGCTCGATCCCCCGAACCGTGAGATCATGACCTGAGCTGAAATCAAGAGTTGGATGCTTAACTGACTGACGTGCACCCCCCACTTTTATTTTAATTAAAAAAATTTTTTTAATGTTTATTTTTTTATTATTATTTTTTTAAATAATACTCTTTTTTTTTAAATTTTTTTTTTCAACGTTTATTTATTTTTGGGACAGAGAGAGACAGAGCATGAACGGGGGAGGGGCAGAGAGAGAGGGAGACACAGAATCAGAAACAGGCTCCAGGCTCTGAGCCATCAGCCCAGAGCCCGACACGGGGCTCGAACTCACGGACTGCGAGATTGTGACCTGGCTGAAGTCGGACGCTTAACCGACTGCGCCACCCAGGCGCCCCTAATGTTTATTTTTGAGAGCGAGAGAGAGAGAGACAGAGTGCGAGCTGGGGAGGGGCATAGAGAGAGGGAGAAACAGAATCTGAAGCAGGCTCCAGGCTCTGAGCTGTCAGCACAGAGCCTGATGCAGGGCTGGAATTTACGAACCGCGAGATCATGACCTGAGCCAAGTCTGATGCTTAACCGACCTAGCCGCCCAGGTGCCCCCATTTTTCTAAAGGAGGAAACCTACCTGGCCCATGCTCCCATCCTACAAGGGTGGCAGGTGGGCATGGAAACCAGGACTGTCCAATCTTGACGCCCGTGTTTCCAATATATCATCTTCCTTCAAAAGAAGAAACATGAATAAGGAGTGATTCTGGCCTCTGTTGATGGAAAGGTGCTTAATCCAGTCCCTGGGCAGATGAATCACATGCTCCAGCATGCCTTTTGGTTGCAGTGTGGAACACAAGCTCTACTATTTGCAGTGTGGCAGGTGTTAAAGGAAGTTCCCTTTCCCTGTCTCCCTCCCTCCCAGTTAATTCTTCTCACTGCAGTTGGTTATCCTGTTCAAGCAAAATGCCGCTTTATTACTGCTCTGCTGAGAGCCATCTGGGGGCTTCCTATGGGAGTAGAAGCTAAACTTGTAGGGGATGTACTTGTCTACCTTCTCTGTCCCTGCCTCCCTCCCCTCCATTCCCTGACACTGTCACCTTTTACTCTTCTCTTTTTCCACTCTGCTCCCCGTTCCATCCCGCTTACTGTTCCTCGAACCCCTCAGTGCTTCCTTTCCATTTTCAGGACTTCGCCTTTGAGGTATGTCCATCCCCGACTGCTCCCCCAGCAGAACCAGCCTGGTGCGTTCCCTGTTCATTTACGGGCCTGGTGTTTGTCTCCACCTACTAGAAGCTCCGTGAGAGGTTTTATCTGGTTTTGTGTATTGCTAGACCCCATGTGCCGGAATGGGACCCAACACGATGGCTTAGTAAATACTGTTGGCCAGATGATTGAGTGAGTGATTCGTCCACAGACCACGGCCCTGGCTGTGGACCCCGAGGGAGTTTGACAGGAACACAGCATTGCTTACTTGGCAGACCTCCTAAATTTAGATGCCTCTGTCAGGTGAGGGCTGTTCAGCCCTTCCCTATCACCTGGGGTGAATCACAGTTTTGTGGTTTTGTTCGGCATCTTATAGTCTGACATTCCTCAAAACGTGGAAGCTAGATGTAATTCTTAACTGTGAGAAAACTTTTCCAGTCTGGCTTCAAGCATTGCAGAAGTCTTGAAGGCAGTCACCCAGAAGCTTCCATGTGTCGATGACCGTGCAGACCCAGAGAAACACTCCAGATAATATTGACCCTTATGTAGTTTTTGCATGGTGCTGCTCGTAGATGATAAGCCCAGTGAAGGCGGAGCTTCATATCGAATTGATACTGTTTCTGCTCCCCCAGCAGCATGATGGCCGACCAAGAAGAGAAAACTAAGTCAGACTAACCATCCACAAAGAACACGGGTAGAACAGGTGAGTCGCATTTCCAGATGAAAGATGCATAAGGCAATGGTAGTAACCAGCTTTGACAGATTGAACCTTCGCACCTTTGCACCCTGAGTGGCGTCTGTCGCTTAGACAATATTTCTGGGGTGCCTGGCCGGCTCGGTTCATAGAGCGTGCAACTCTTGATCTTTGGGTTGTAAGTTCGAGCCCCATGTTGGGTTCTGTGGAGTTTACTTAAAAGAATAAGTCAAATCTTAAAATTTCTTTGACCACGTGCCAGATACTGCGTTAAGAGCTAGGCATATAGTGATAGAAAACAGAGTATCCTCATGAATCTTGCAAGCAAGTAGGAGAAACGGACATTTAACCAGGACACACGTAACTAAATGAAAACCCATGATCAAAACTCTGAGGAGAAAGAAAAAAAAGTAGGCACTGGGTGAGGGAGTCATGCTGGAACAGGCCAGGGGGGACCTCTTATAGAAACTCAAGGCATGACCTTTGAGTAGGTGTGAGAGTCCTGCTTTAAGGAGATTGTTTCGTGGCTTTCATTAGCAGTAGTCACAGGGAGCCTCGAAGGTCAAATCTGGATCTCTGTAAGAGGGTCCACAACATTGGGAAGATTAATAAGATGCAGAGGTTCTAGAAAGAGAATGGCAGTTTATATCAGGCAAGCAGTGTTGCTTAGGGCAACAGGGTTCTGTTGCATGGAGTGTGTGTGTGTGTGTGTGTGTGTGTGTGTGTGCAAATAGCACGTGTGACCAGGATATTGAGGCAGCAGCTATGGGACGAGGGGAAGGAGTGGCGGCGGCTGTAATCCACACGGTGGAAGAATAAGCAAATACTGATGCGGGATGTACTGCAATGCTAGGAAATTCCGGGAGATAGCCACGGCAGTAGAGGTGGTTTATACTTTTTGGTCTCCGTGTTTCAAATCGTAAGGCTGTGTCAAGTCAGATTGTTAGAGGAAAACACAAAAATAGAAAAAAAAAAGTCTTCATGCTGTATCAACAAGATCAAAGTTGGTTTAAATTTGCATTGAATGATGGCGGTTTTTAAAAATTCGTTTGCGCTAATCTAGCAACACCCGCTTGCTTATAATGTTTTTGCACTGTTAATCCCTTGTACCTGTTAATAGCATGTAATGAGTGGCATACAGCTCGTCTTTAGTCTGTGGAATATGGGTTCTGCAAAGGTGACTGCTCACAATTAATTGCTTCAGCTTCTTCCATCGTCTCAAGTGATAACGGGTTTCTATAGGAGGAAAACCGAACAAACCCAAACCTCCGCAGACTCTTTTGAAAACCATTTTAGAGTAACTAGTTTATGTCCACACCATAGAATTGCCATTTCTTTGCCATGATGTCCGGGTGTCAGGACCCGCAAGTGGTAGCCGACTTGATGTCGAATTCTCCGCCTTCTCCCCTGAGCTCTCAGATGCCTGAATCCAGCCAGGCGTGAGGATCCTTCCATTATTGACTCAGAAGCTTGGTCCCTTTGTCGGCTTCCGTGGTCAGTCAGGCCGTTTTTCTCCCTGGCTCTGCTCAGGGTGTAGAAGGAAGCCCTGCATCATAGCCCCTGCATTCTTGAGATGCATCTGTTAAAACTGCAGTTCTCCCGAGAAGGCTGCCGCACGTAACACTCCAGGATCCGCATGGGGTTAGCGCTGCGGCTCAGTTCCTACAGGTCCTGGGGACGCCGTAATTATCATGACTTCATCCCACACATTTGAACGTTATTGTGATAAGTCTGTGATGGCAGAGAGCTTCAGAAGCTTAAACAAATCTACTTCAGGGCTCTAGCCTATACTTACAAATATTACCTAAAAGGTTACTCATAGCTAGCTTTTTTTTTTTTCTTCTTCAAATTTTGACCCAATTTCTTTTCAGAATAGACTGGCAATTTACCTGTCTGTTCTCCATGGGCCAACTTTTAGGGATGTGATGTTGTGTGAAGGGAGTTTTTTTCATGATGTTGAAAAAAAGATATTTTAAGACAGTAAAGCATATTAATTTGTAGATTCCTTTTTTTAATGTTTATTTTTGAGAGAGAGAGAGAGAGAGAGAGAGAGAGAGAGAGAGAGAATATGAGTGGGGGAGGGGCGGAGAGAGAGGGAGACACAGAATCCAAAGCAGACTCCAGGCTCAGAGCTGTCAGCACAGAGCCCGAGTCGGGGCTCAAACTCATGAACAGTGAGATCATGGCCTGAGCCAAAGTTGGAACCTTAACCGACTGAGCCACCCAGGCTCCCCGGTAGAAGTGTTCTAAAGAAAATAAAAATGTAATGAATTTATCCTTTTCAGAATCTTATATGTTCCAAGGACTTGGCTAACGATTTCATCAGTAAGGCTCTTCATAACAGTTATACGGGTAATTGACCTGAGGTTCGACAACTTCCTGGCCGTGCCCTGCTTGGATACCTGACCACTTGTTGTTTTTCTATTTGCATTAAGGCAGTGACCAAGATGATTTTTGAGGGGAGGGAGATATTCCTTGGAGGACAGGATAAAAGGTTAGTCTTTATTATTTCTTGTATCCCCCCCACTGCTGAGCACAGTGACCCATGTGCTGCGGATCCCAGTCAAGCCTGCTGTCCCCGACATTAAGTTCAGACTGTGACTTCCCAGGGAAGAATCTCCCTGACTAAGAGAGTGGGTCAGAGTGGAAGGTCCCTTGAGTCACCGAAATCTTCTGTTGATGATAGCAAAGCCAAGACCAGACGTGCCAGTGATGATTTTACGTGCATCGGTCAGTAACACATTTGCTGGGTTTCCATAAAATGCGAGAAAGTGATCACAGACCGACTGCTCATAAATCCGCCAAACCCCCTACAGGCAGAGGGCCTTGAGAGAAAGAAGCTAAGGGCACAGCTGCCAACTGAGGAGTGAGGCAAATAGCTCTTTGAAGAGGCCCAAGGCCACACCATTCTCCCAGGGTCCCCTGGAGAAGTGAGGGGTGAGGCTGGCTGGCTGTGTGAGGAGACGTCTCCCAGCAGGCTGAAAACGGAAGGGTTGTGGACATGCCCGAGGCTACCCACAGAGGAATTTGGAAGTGAATAAATAGTCACACCTGCACATTCCCTTAGAAGATTTTTCACAGCTTGAACTGGCTACTAAAAGGTAGGCACCCCCCTTTTAAAGAAAGTTTAAAAAAAACAAGGATGCAGTTGCTTTCGGTGAGAGTATGCTTGCTGTTGATGTTCAGCTCTCTATAAATGTATATTAAGTAAATGTTACTACCATATGTGAGTATGGTAGTGAGTATGTGAGTATTCTATTAGCTGTTAAGTTAAATTAGCTGTTAAGTTAAAACCAAAATGCCTGTCCCTATGTAGAAGGTGTGGAAAGAAACACAGTTTCTTTGGTATTTGGTCCTTCAGTATGGCAGAGTGCAGAGTTGAAATATTTGAAGAGTTCAGGCATTGGTATATTATGCAGGTACCAGTTGGAGGTCCACATACGTCTTTTCTTTATGACGCTTCTCCAAAAAACGTTTCTCTTGTTAACACTTAGATTTGGTTTTGGGTTTTGGTGTTTTAGACCAAACACTGGATTTAGGTAAAGGATTCATTAATGAGAATGCATTTTTCACTACTGCCCAATGAATATTTGATGGCATTTTTGTTGCCTTGAAATGGTAAGATGCTGTAAATACCTCTGAACAAGCTTTTCAAGAAGTTCATATTACTTCTCAGAAAAGCTGATGTTCGCTTAACCATGATGATAAGGCAGGGCTGTAGTCTCCCTCCTCCTCTTGGGTATATCGGTCTCTTATATTCAGCCAACTCCATGAAAAGGTGTAGAATTTCCCATGAGGTTTCTTTTTTTTTTTTTTTTAATTTTTTTTTTCAACGTTTATTTATTTTTGGGACAGAGAGAGACAGAGCATGAACGGGGGAGGGGCAGAGAGAGAGGGAGACACAGAATCGGAAACAGGCTCCAGGCTCCGAGCCATCAGCCCAGAGCCCGACGCGGGGCTCGAACTCACGGACCGCGAGATCGTGACCTGGCCGAAGTTGGACGCTTAACCGACTGCGCCACCCAGGCGCCCCTCCCATGAGGTTTCAGGAGCCCATAGTGTTATTACCATAATTGATCGGTCTTTAACCTACCCACTTCTCAAATAAGAAGATTCACTTTTTATTTTTTCTTTTTGCCAACACCTGCAGTCAGATGGTTCCCTGTTTTGTTTTTTTGTTTTTTTTTAATAGTGTGTGTCAGAAGTGGCTCCTTATAAAGACTAGGATCATTTCCTTTTCATAAAGCTTTCTGAGAATAGTGATACTGCTTTGCTAAAAATGTCTCTTCTGCAGAAGAAACTTTCCCTAAGCACGCAAACACGATGAGTGTGTGTGAAATGTGGCCAGTAACGGTAGCCATACTTGGCAGGGGCAAGTGACAGGAGTGAACAGCAGGTTTGTGCGTTGTCGGCCTGGGAGGGTTTAGATGTGGCCCAGCCTCCACGTGGGAACCTGAACCGCATCCCAAGAGACGTGCCTACCTCAGGAGGCTAAACACAGAAACACTCTTCTCAAACCTAGCGAGTCAGTTAATTAACTGGATTTATAATTCCATAATTGAGACTCACTCTTATGGATGGTTAGGCAGTTAACTAGCCGTATGGAAGTGATGTGGAATTCTAATCAAGGTGGAACTGAATAGCAGGGTAGAAACTCGGCAGGTCCGTGGCTTCTGTGCTGTGGGAAAAAGGGATCTGGACCAAGGATGAATACCTGGTTAATAAGGTCTTGAGAAGTGCCTGATAGCTCTTTCTTTAAGACTAGGGATGCAAGATAGAACTATGAAATATGAGAAAAATGAGATTTAAATTGAGATTGGCAAAAGGGGTATTTTATTTTTATTTAAAAAAATGTTTATTTCTTTATTTTGAGAGAGATGGAGAGAGTGCAAGTGGGAGAGGAGCAGACAGAGAGGGAGAGAGAGAATCCCCGGCAGCCTCCATGCTCAGCACGGAGCCTGATGCGGGGCTTGATCCCGTGACCCTGAGATCATGACCTGAGCTGAAATCAAGAGTCAGATACTTACCCGGGTGAGCCACCCAGGCACCCGGGGATAACACCACATCAGCCCACTGGACTTTTACTTGGTCTCTAAAACAGAACATATAAGCTGGGAGTGCATGAGCAGCTATGAACTGACTTGGGTCACGGTAAATGTGATTTTTGTCCCTCTACATTTACACCTGCCTCAGTCTGCTTTGGGGTCCTGTAGCTGTCCCTGCCCCCTGCCATCAAGGCTCCCCGGCTGTGCTGTTTGGCAGGATTGGATTTTGTCAGTTGCCTCCCACAAAGGAAATGCTCAGGAGGCATATGTTGCAGCGCCTTTCCGAAATAGTTGAAGATGTCACCTTCATAAACAAAAGGACTGGATTTATTTTCTTTCTCCCTTCCCTTCTTTTGATGATCAAAAGACAGAACATTTTAAGTACTCCCCATTCCCCCCCCCCACCCCCTTCTTGACTGATTGGAAGAAATACTGTTACATGGCAGAATATTGGCAGTGAGTAGAAATACAAAGCAGGTTTAACATTAACCTTATGGAGGAACAGTGCAAGACCAGTGGAATGATGAAAGAAAAGGCTTACTAATAATATTACATACTAGTATAATTAAATAAATATGGAAAATTTCGTGCATTTAGATGGTGGTCTAGATCCTAACACTTAACCACTCACTTTCAAACAGAAGCTATTTTTGTAAGCACGTAGGAGTCTAGTAATATTTTTTGGCTAGAAATCATTTAAAGTTTACATCACTGTATAGCATGGATTAAGCAGGTGCAAGGAAATTGAAGAAGAGAATGTTTAGATTTCAGAAAGTGAATTCCATGTAACTGTGAGAGGTGGAGCTTGGATTAGTGCCACAGTTTTGTGGAAGACGCTTTAGTGACACCGTGTTTCTGTGCCTGATTCTTAAACACACACACACACACACACACACACACACACACACACACACACAGGTACAACATGTGGGAGTATTCATTGTCCAGAATTCTAGAATTCATAATTTTGCAACCAGATATGAATTCTAGAATTCATAATTTTGCAAGTGATTCATGCAAAATCTTTTTCTTTTTTTTAAACCATATATTTGAATAAATTGTGAATTATGGATTTTTTTTCTTTTTTACTAGCAAAGTGGTATCTTTTGGAATGACTTCTTAATTGTCCACGGTAAGGTTTATATCTTGCTGGTCAAAACATCTTAACATACTAAGGTCAGGTTCAGAATTATAATCAAAGAAGGTACTTAAAAAATTTTTTTTTCCAGGGAGTCTGATTATAAAAGAATTTTGTAGTACCATTACCCGTAACCAAATTTTTGTCTAGTATTGTATGTCTTGTCTTCATTTTGTACATTTCTTTTAGTTTTATGATTAGATTCTTAGTAATATCTGCCTGCCACTCCCCCTTTCTTTCCCTTCCTAGGATCTGAATAAATACAGCTTGATGCATGGTCTTCATTTATTGTAGCTAATTAGAGAGATACTTGATCCTGGACATGTAAGGTCTGGTGTTATCAAGCACTGATTTATAAGCTACAGGGACTGTCCTTTGTTGATGTTATACACACCATCTCAGTACCCCTGCAAAAGAGGTGGTGTTACATCTGTTTACAGATCAGGAAATAGGTTCGGAGAGCTTCAGGGACTCCTCCAAAGTGTCAGGTCAGGCCGTAAGAAACATAGTTGGTCCAGGATTTAAACTCAGCTGTGTCATACCCCCACACCATGGCTCTTTTTACTGTGCTACATTGCTTTTCCTGTAACTTTTGCCTGTTTCAGAAATTAATTTATCTCCTGGAACAAGCAATTTTTTCTCTCTGCTAGGTGTTGTGACCTGTTTTCTGTTTCATAAGATTTGCCAAGGACATAATTTAAGACAGTCTATGTTTTTAATTTTTCAATATGTTGTTGGTGTTTTGTTTTGAGCAAATAAACAGTAACAACAATCAGATAGTCCAGAAGCTAAATCACTGAGCCAGACTTCACACAGGAGAAACAAAGAGCTGGTAGCCATGCCAAGTGAGTTATCTCTTGCGCCAGGTGCCAGTCCTTCCCTCGGGCATACGCCTTGGAGCCTTTGGGCCTCAGGAGTGTTTGTTATTGGCTTAATTATTTAGCTCAATAACTGTTCCCTTGTGCTTTCACAGTTGTACACTTCTGTATTGGAAAGGGATAAATATCTGATTGTGGTGAGGCCGTGCGAATGTAGTTTTGGTGAAAAAGAAAGTGGATAATAAAGTAATCGTTGCATATGTTTTTTTTAAATACGCGGAAATAAGGAGCGCCTGGGTGGCTCAGTCACTTAAGCCTCCGACTCTTGATTTCGCCTCAGGTCATGATCTTCCAGTTTGTGAGTTCCAGCCCCGAGTGGGGCTCTGTGCTGACTGCCCGGAGTCTTCTTGGGCTTCTCTTCCCCTCTCTATCTGTCCCTCCCCTGTTCACACACTACGTCTCTCTCAAAATTAAATAAATAAACTCAAAAAAAAAAAAAGTGAAAATAAAAGCAACCTAAGGTGTGATATTATATAATTTTGAGCATTTAATGGAATGTAAGAAAAGAGAACCCATTTAACCCTGAGGTTTAGCCAAGTTCACAGTCTTAGAATTGTATTTCCTTCTCCAGGAGTTGAGACCTGCTCTTGATCCTGCAGGAAGTCCAATTTACGTAATCATAATGTTGTAAATGTAGCTAAATAGTCTACTGGTTAATCTCCACATAAGACAAGACGTAATTATAACTACAGAGAAAACAAACCAAGGCCTAAAAACCTGGCAGTGCAGAAAGAGTCCCTTCTTTCCACTGACAGAAGTCCATGGCTAGACCGCAGGAAGAAAAGAGGCTGTAGAGGATGCTAATTTGTTTCGAGATGCTAATTTCTTTCTCTTACATGGTGGGATGTCAAGATACACTGTGCAAGGCTGCTGAAACAAGAAACAGAGCTGACCAATTGAAGAGCTAAAAATAGCATAATCAAGAAAACTAGGGGAGAATTAGAGGTGAAGGAAGTGTGAATGAGTTAGGTATGAGGGAGGTAGGCAGGCCGAGGTTGACAAATCAAGAAGAGAGACCAGCCTATTATTTGGTTAAGCTGGTAACTACAAAGAGTGTAAAAACAATAATAACGGAAAGGAGTGGAAATGGGGACCGTGGGCCCAGGGACACTTACTTACCACTTACTATCACCTGGTTCTGTTTGGAAAAACTTAACTGCCTATGCATTACTTTTAAGATGATTTAAGAGAGAAGATTTTAATAATTGTGGATGCAGAGTCTCAAGAATACCTTTCCACACTATTCCATTGCCACTATTAATTACCAAGCCACCAAGGACTGCTGTGGCTAATGACGGAAGGCTTTGGACAACGGTAGGTTGGGGTGGGGTGGCGAAGGACTTAGATCCACAGTCACATTCAAGTCTTGAGCTGGATTCATGTGGCAGAAAACTACCAGCCTTCCTCAAACGTGCAAGGTCAGAGGCGACCAGACCGTGCCTGCCAGGAAAGCTCAGGACCTGTTCTCTGTAACGTTCCTGCCGCCTTGGGATCCTGCTTCGTAATGTAGGATGCTACAGCCATTCTGGAGAATAGATGCCTGCATTGACTGCCTTTGTTTTCTCTGGTGTGAGGAGTGGCCCAGCTTCAGGGCACCGACTTCCTTCCAGGAACTTCCTGCAAGGGAAAATTTCGACTTTTCTGCATGAACACTCCAAATGCCTGTGGGTTGAACAATGGCCACAGCAGTTGTTTTTCAAGGGACTTGGTTTTGTTTTGACCTTGAGAAGTGTGGATTGTTGTGTTCATGGCGCCTCCAGGTGGGCAGTCAAGGAAGGGCGTCTTGGTGGGGTGGGAGCCGCTGGAGAATGAGGACCTGACGGGGCCATTTTCCCTTTTAGCCCTGGTCTGAGTGGTCCTGGGAATAGCAGTTCCGTGACAGGGTTTGGGATGGGAAATGGAGTCCAGGGAACAGCTGGGGAAGGAACTTACTGTGGAGTTCCTGCCGGTAGCTCAAGGATGCTTCCTGGTTGAGAAGGTAGTGGAAATAGATGCCTTTATCTGTTGTCCCTTTTTGCCTCTTTCCAGGCAAATTTGTAAGTAATCCCATGTTTTGAAGTAAAGGAAATACAAGGGAGTATTCTGAGGTTCCCTCAGCAGCTGGAAAACCTTGCCTAAAATTGTAGTCGCGCATTTTCCTGTCAGGAATTGAGTTACTGTGGCTTTAGTCCCGGGCTGCAAAGTGAGACGCTACCATGATTGGAGTGGATGGTTTTCAGTGAGTGGCACCCTCTGGGTGGGGACTTTGGCAAACTAAAATCTCACAGCTCATTGAAGTTGCTGTTCAGTTTCAGCTGTTGCCACGTATGGAGAGCAGGCTTGACAGAGCTTCCGGTTTTTCAAGAAAAACAAGGACTCTGGATTTATAAGTGAAATCTCTTGTATTTCAAACGTTACCAACTAATGAAAAGGAAATGAAATGACTGCCTAGACTTTAGAAGCCATTTATTGGGTGGTAAAGTCTGAGAACCTCCAGCTCTTTCCTCTGGTTAGGACTCTAACTCTTGTCTCCCCGTAGTTCTTCTGTCTGGATTGTTGAAAACGAGCTGTACCTCTGCTGGGCACTTTCTCTGTCTTGCATCTTGTCCCCAAAGCGTTTCAATGACACTCTCTCACCTACAAGACAATGTAAGTTAGAAGTAGGCGAGCAAGTCAAAACAACTGTATGAAGAAAAGTGGAACCAGAATGAACTTGTATATGCCTGTCTGTGAGCCTGTCAGTGGAGCTCACCTTGGGCATGGAACTTCGTAGCAACTTGCTCAACACGGAAGCCACAAACCTTATCACCTCAACAATTTGTGATGTCCTTTAAACAAACTGTTCAGCAGAGGTTGATGCCAAGATCAGAGGATACTTCCTAAAGGGCTTCAAAGGAATCGTATGAGAGGCAAAGCCCTCATGGCTGTGTGGGTTTTATAGGACTTGTTCTTTTTTGTTGTCCTTTATGAAAAGAATGATCCCAGGGGTGCCTGGGTGGCTCAGTCACTTAAGCGCCCGACCTTAGCTCAGGTCATGATCTCGTGGTTCATGAGTTTGAGCCCCGGGTCAGGCTCTGTGCTGACAGTGAGGAGCCTGGAGCCTGCTTTGGGTTCTGTGGCTCCCTCTCTCTCTGCCCCTCCCCTGCTCGCACTCTATTTCTCTCTCAGAAATAAATAAATATTTTAAAAAATTAAAAAAAGAAAAGAGTGAACCCAGTTAGCACTAATGTGTGGTTTAGGAAATGAGATAACGAGGAGGGCTGAGCTGTACGTAAAAGCCTCCTGGTGGCCTAACTTAAGCAGGTGGGGAGAGGGGTGGTGGTGGAAGATGGAATGGTTTGGGAGACAAGTACTGGCAGCGGAACCTTGGCTAAGTTGCTTTATTTTTCTACACCTCACTTTCCTCATCCATGAAATGGGCATGTTTATATAACGTGATCACTCTCGTAAGACAATTGTGTGGCTTAAATGATTTAGTTCAAATAAGGCACTCACTGCAATTCCTGGTATCCAGCAAGCATTCCTTGAATGTGATGAATTAGAGACATTGCTAGCAGTGAGAACTTAATTGTCAACATGATTAAATGTGGCTGTCGCGATTGTTTTACAGGACTTAAAATGTTTTTGTTTGCCATAAAATAGTTTTACTTAACACTCAATCCCTGGTCACCAAAAATATGTTTAGTACCTATGTACAAAGTGTTTTGCAAGGGTTGATGGGATGGCCCCTGGTCTCAAGGAACTTGTATTTTGATTGACATGATAAATACTCATGAAGAGTATGAGACAGGATGTACCAAGGGCCATCCCAGCACGGCTGTGGCCATTCAGAGAAGGCTTATCACGGTGATCTGACTGACACCAGAATAAGGTTTCACACACTGATGGTTGACTTTATTATTTTCAGACTAGACTTTTGTAGTTTGAATCATTCTAAACACTGTACAAGAACATTTCCAGCTATGGGGCGCCTGGATGGCTCAGTCAGTTGAGCATCTGACTTCAGCTCAGGTCGTGATCTCACGGTTCCTGGGTTGGAGCCCTGCATCTGGCTTGCTGCTGTCAGGCAAAGCCCGCTTCAGATCCTCTGTTCCCCCCCCCCCCCCCGCGCCCCTCCCCTCTCTTGTGCATTCTCTCTCTCTTTCTCTCTCTCAAAAATAAGAAACATTAAAAAAGAATATTTCCAGCTATGTAACAAAGTACAGTGGGGATTTACCTCAGTGCTTTTGTGTGAATCATTACAGGAGAGAGTGTAACAATAGCAATTAACCATGCTTTGCAATTTGTATTAATTTAACGTTATCATGGGTAATTTAGGTTGGGTCATCATATGCATATTGTAGCATTACAGAGAGGACTCTTAGCTGGCCTTGGGATACACAGAGAGATGGAGTTCTGGGTTACAGGCATGGCTAGGCACCCCCTTTGAAAATATAAACCCTGGAGTAGAACCCAGAACCCCTGGGCTCTCCCATTAGTGGCCCCTATGGCCTGGGGGAAGTTAGGTGGCCTCTCAGCGCCTCGGTTTTATCATCTAGGAGTTGGGATATGATTGTACTGGTGTCTGTTTCATAAGGCGTGCTGTAAAGATTACATGACTAAGTGTCTTTGAAGTCCTTGGAACAGTGTCTGGCAAAAGTAAGCACGGCATGTGTTAGTTATTATCATTGGTCTCTCTTGGAACAATCAATATTTAATTTTTAAAGACTGCTGTCTGGTCTGACTTGGGCATGCGGCCTGTAGTTTCAGAACAGAACACAGCTGACTGTGCACAAGGGGATAGAAGCTCGTAACTTTATGGCACTCTGGACCTCATTAGCTCTGTGACTGTGGACACTCGGGAGGGAATTGGGAGGGTTCCTGTTTCAGGCCCAGAAGCTGGAAGCTTAGCTCCAGCTCACTGGCTCTGTGATCCAAGGCCAGTTCTTCAGTCCCTTAAAACCCTTTGTCTGTATCTGTAAAACATGCCTCACCTCTCCTTCTTCACGTGTTGAATTTTCATCCTCTTGGAAAGCACTGGGGGCAGGTAATGGTTGAGAAATAGGTAGGTGAGTGGGTTATATTCTTAAAATGCTATTAAAAATTAAAGGAGGGGCGCCTGGGTGGCTCAGTTGGTTTAGCGTCCAACTTTGGCTCAGGTCATGATTTCCTGGTCCATGAGTTCCAGCTCTGCGTCGGGCTCTGTGCTAACAGCTCGGAGCCTGGAGCCTGCTTTGGATTCCGTGTCTCTGTGTGTCTGCCCCTCCCCTGTTTGTGCGTGTGCGTGCACGCGCGCTCTTTCTCTCTCTCTCTCTCTCTCTCTCTCTCTCTCTCTCTCTCCCCCTCTCTCTCAAAAATAAGTAAACATTAAAAAAATTATTTTAAACTTAAAGGAGATGTAAATGTAACTACTGAATATTATCGATTTGATTTCAGGTTTTCATAGGAATCCAAACATACAGTATTGATTGTGCGAGATAATGAAATTTTACCTTATTATCTTATAGGAACCCAGTAACAACTTTCATTGATTGCTCAGTTTTTGTGTTTCCTAGGTTCCCCACTTTTCCATCAAAGAAGTGGCTTGAGTTTCAATGTGCTTTTTGAACCCTTCCCAGTGAAGTTCTGTTCTTTGTGTCGACAGCCAGCCCTCCCACACATTAGCGTGGCTCTCATTCACATCTGGTGGCTTCTGAGGTCTCCTTTTTGGGGAGTTGCTCAGCCATGAGAGTTGTGGAGAGATGGAGACATACATAGGCTACATATATATTTGTGACTGAAAATGCGTGCATGACATCATGACTTCTCTTTATCTTCTAGTTTTTAATGTTTATTTATTTTTGAGGGAGGGAGAGAGGGAGAGAGAGAGAGAGAGAGAGAGAAAGCATGAGTGGGGGCAGGGCAGAGAGAGAGGGAGCCACAGGATCCGAAGCAGGCTCTAGGCTCAGAGCTGTCAGCACAGAGCCCGACGTGGGGCTCGAACTCATGAACCACGAGATCATGACCTGAGCCAAAGTCAGTGCTTAACTGTTGGAGCCACCGAGGCACCCCTCATAACTTCTCTTTTGGAGCAGTTCATTTCAGTTTTCCTTAAAAAAAAATTCCCGGCCATTTTCACACGATTATTCTTCAAGTGAAATTTATAATTCTTTTGTCAACTCCTTAAAAAACACTGGTATTTTGAATGTGAATGCACTAAATATATAGATTAATTTGGGGGAAATCCACACTTTTACAATCCAGGAACATGGTTTGCTTCCCCCGGTCTCCCCTTTTAAAACACCTCCTCTGATTTTTTTTTTTTTTTACCTCAGTAAGTGAAATCTTATACTTGTTATTTCTATGGGTCCTACACTTTTCCTGTTAAATTTATTTCTAGATATTTTATATTTTGTTTTTGATTGCTGTAGTGAACAGACTGTTCTTAAATTACATCTTGTAACTGGTGTTTGCCGATTATAGAAGAGCTGTTGATTTTTGTACATTTATAAGTGGGCTTAAAAGCTCGTTTACTAAATTGCCTAAAAATGGGAACTGATGTCGCCTGCATTTGTTCTGTTCATGAACACAGGAAAAAAAGAGTCTGAAGAACGTATAGTTTTGTTTTATTTTATCAAACTCTAAAATCCACCCTGGTCTCTATTTTTGTCACTGTTGTATCCCTAGCACCTAGCTCAGGATTTACCATGGTACATACTGTGTAAACATTTGTGGAATATTTCTTAATTTTCTTAATTGTGTAATAGTTTTTCAGTAGTTTGTCTTTTTCAAGAATAGCAATTATATCATCCCTGAATCATAACAATTTTGTCTTGTTTCTAGTATGTGTTTCTTTCATTCTTTCATTTTAATTTTTTTTCCAACCTTTTGGCTCCTTTTGCCCGGCTTACCCAGCTCCTACCCTCTGCCCCCCGCCTCTGGAAACCACCAATCTGTTGACTATATGAGTTTGTTGGGTTTGTTGTTGTTGTTTAAATTCCACCTGTGAGGTCAATACAGTATTTGTCTTTCTCTGACGTACTTTACTTAGCATAATGCCCTCAGATCTATCCATGTTGTTGCAAATGGCAAGATTTCATTCCTTTTTTTTAATGTTCATTTATTTATTTTGAGACAGAGGGAGACACAGACAGTGAGGGAGAGAGGGAATCCCAAGCAGACTCTGTGCTGTCAGCGCAGAGCCTGATGCAAGGCTTGATCTCATGAATTGTGAGATCATGACCTGAGCTGAAATCAAGCTGAAATCAAGATGCTGAAATCAGATGCTTAACTGACTGAGCCACCCAGGTGCCCTCATTCTTCTTTTTTTTTAATTTTTTAATTTTTTTTTAAATTAAAAAAAATTTTTTTTAACGTTTATTTATTTTTGAGACAGAGAGAGACAGAGCACGAACGGGGGAGGTTCAGAGAGAGGGAGACACAGAATCTGAAACAGGCTCCAGGCTCTGAGCTGTCAGCACAGAGCCCGACGCGGGGCTCGAACTCACGGACTGTGAGATCATGACCTGAGCCGAAGTCGGCCACTTAACTGAATGGGCCACCCAGGCGCCCCCCCCCCTTTTTTTTTTTTTTTTTAAATGAATGAGTACTGTTACAGTGTGTGTGTGTGTGTGTGTGTGTGTGTGTGTGTGTGTATCACATTGTCTTTAACCATTCACCCATTGATGAATACTTAGGTTGTTTCCATATCTTGGCTATTGTAAGTAATGCTGCAGTGAATATAGGGATATATATGTCGTTGTGAATTAGTGTTTTTGTTTTCTTTGGGTAATTACCCAGTAGTGGAATTACTGGGTTATATGGTAGTTCCATTTTTAATTTTTTAGGAACCTCCATACTGTTTTCCAGAGTAGCTGCCCTAATTTGCATTCCAGTGCACAAGGAGGTCCCTTTTGTCCACATCCTTGCCAACATTTGGTATTTCTTACCTTTTGGTAATAGCTGGGATGAACACAGGTATTTTACTTCCATTCTAATTCTTAGTATTTTGGCTAGAACTTGCAGTACACTGTTCAGTGATACTCACCATAGTAGGCATCCTTATTTTGGTCCTGAATTTCATGGAATATCTTTAGTGTTTTACTATTAGAATTTGAGAATGATTTTTTTTAATTCTAGTTAGTTGTACTCTCGGTTTACTAGAATTATTTTGCTTTAAAATCCGAAATAGAGTCAATACTTCTATATTGAGGTGATTATTTGTCCAACTTTGACATATGTGATAACTTATTTCTATATGTATGCTAATATTGCAGTATTCTTGAATTATTAGAATAACTCATCATGCTAGTAATACATTACCAAATCTAATTTGCTATCTTTTTATGATTCTATGTCTATATTCATAAACTAGAATTTCTTTAGTGTTTTTGTTTGTTATGCTAACCTGGTTAAAACTTTTTTCCATTTTTTTTCTGTGTGCTATGATAGAATTTATGTAGGAATTACTTGGTCCTCATTAAAGGTTTGGCAGAACTCACTTGTAAAACTGACACCAGCAGCAGCCTTAAATTTATTCTTTTCCTTTCTTATTATTTAATACAGGGCACATATTAAATAATTAAAAAACTTAGAATGTAACAGATGGCCAGTAAGTAGGCCAATCACCTGAATTCCTACTCTTCAGTGAAAAGCAGTTACGAACCTTTTGGTTTGTTTCTTTCTAAGCCTTTTTCCTATGTGTAAACACACACAAATATACATAAATTACATAGGTCATTTTAACCGATGTCATTCTACATGTTTAATATTTTGAACACTTTTCTACGTCAGAATTAACCTGCATCATTTTCATGGGTTATGTAATATTTCATGATCTAAATATTTATTAATTTATTTAGCTAGTTTTCGATTTGTGACTATTTAGCTTTGTCTCTATTCTTTAGTATATAAAATGCTGAGCAGTCCTTCCTATATAGACATCTTTGCTTAATTATCTGATTTTTTTCCCCCTTGTGGCAAAAGTCCTACAAATGTAATTACTGGATCAAAAGGTAATGAATATTTTTAAGTACACATTTTGTCAAATTGCCTTTCAGAAAAGTTCAATTTCCAGTGTGTGCGGGTGTCATTTGTCTTTATCACAGATACATTTATAAAAGAAAAGCACGTGATAATAATTTAGCATGTGACCACAGGAGGGCCCATCTCCCTGGAATGGACGAGGAGGAGCTCCAGCCTGGCAGGCGCTGATATTAACCTGGTTAATCTAATTAATTGCAGTGTACTTAGCAGCCTTGGGCATTCAGGCTACACATGGAACTGGCATCAAGCCAGGCGTCAGAGACTTCAAGACTGGCTGCCAGTTCCACATTACTGTCCCTTTCACCTGCTCAAGGGCTGGGAACCAACCTGTATTGCGTCTGCCTTGCTACCCTTCCTTCCTTGGGAGTACCAGAAGAAAACCCAAAACTTTGGAATGGCACTTTATATGTATGTATGTATGTATACATATATACATTATATATAATACACACACACACACACACACACACACATATATATATATATATATATATATATATATGTTTTATCAAAGTAAAATTTGTTACATTAGAAAAAAATTCAAGGAATATAAAAGTATATAAAACAGAGATGGGGGGGCGGGGTGCCTGGCTGGCTCAGTTGATGGAACATGTGACTCTTGATGTTGGGGTTGTCTGAATTTGAGCCTCATGTTGGGTTATAAGAGATTGCTTAAAAATAAAATCTGAAACACACACGACAGAGATGGGAAATTTTAACCCCACTTTGCAGAAACGGGGTGTCGTTTGCAGTTTGGCATCTGTTGTTCCAGGCTTTGGTTTGTCGGTTGTTTTCTTTGCAGGAGTGTAAATTGGAGGGCGACTGTCTTCTGACCATTGATAACAAGGAAACCGACATGCACTGAAATGGAGCTTTGGTTACTTTATCATATTTGATTTCATGACGTTCCTCCCACTAAGGGTATGCTACTTTATACTTGGGGAAATATTAATTCAAGGTTGTTAGGTAGTAAGTGGCAGAGCTTGGATTCGGGCCAAAGTCTGTTTCCATGATGCTCATTCCTATTTCAGACGCCCTGTCTAAACTTGAACTAATCACAGTAGCCATTAACCACATGTGACAGTTTAAATTTAATTAAAATTAGATAACAAATTTAAAATTCAGTCCCTCAATTGTACTACCATTCAAATGCTCAATAGGCACATGTGGGTAGTCACTAGTAAAGAACATAGATAAACACTGGATAGATGACATTTGCATCTTTGTACAAAGTTCTGATTGACAAAGACGGAATCACGGAAGTCTGAAAAACCATGAATGTAGAGCTTTTTAAAAACAGTTTTTATTTAAATTGCAGTCAGCGAACACAGTGTAATGTTAGTTTCCGATGTACAATATAGTAATTCACATTTCCATACATCACTTGGTGCTCATCAGAGCAAGCACTCTCTTGAATCCCCATCACCTGTTTCCCCTATCCGCCCCCCCTCCCTCCCCTCTGGTAACCCTCAGTTTGTTCTCTAGTAAAGAGTTTGTTTCTTGGTTTGCCTCCCTCTCTTTTTTCCCCTTTGCTCGTTTGTTTTGTTTCTTGGATTCCACATATGAGTGAAATCATAACGTTATTTGTCTTTTGCTGACCAAATTATTTCACTTAGCATGATCCTCTCTAGTTCCATCCATGTCGTTGCAAATGTCAAGATTTCATTCTTTTTTATGGCTGAATAATATTCCATTACATATTCCATATATATGTGTGTGTGTGTGTATATATGGCCCCTTGGGCTGTTTCCATAATTTGGCTATTGTAGATAATGCTGCTATAAACATTGGGGTGCGCGCATCTCTTTGAATTAGTATTTTTATATTCTTTGGGTAAAGGTAGTGTGATTGCTGGATCATAAGGTAGTTCTATTTTTAACTGTTTGAGGACCCTCCATACTGTTTCCCAGAATGGCTGCACCAGTTTGCATTCCTACCAACAGTGTAAATCCCGTTTGTTTTCATAATATCCTTGCCAACACATGTTGTTGCCTGTGTTGTTGAGTTTAGCCATTCTGACAGGTGTGAGGTGATAGCTCATTGTAGTTTTGATTTGCATTTCCCTGATGATTAGTGATGTTAGTATCTTTTTGTGTGTCTGTTGGCCATCTGTATATTTTCTTTGGAAAAATGTCTTGTCTCTTCATGTCTTCTGCCCACTTTTAATTGGATTATTCATTTTTTGGGTGTTGAATTTTATCTTTATATATTTTGGATACTAACCCTTTACTGGATATATGTCATTTGCAAATATCTTCCCCCATTCCATATGTTGCCTTTTAGTTTTGTTGATTGTTTCCTTCCCTGTGCCGAAGCTTTTTCTTTTGATGTAGTCCCAATAGTTTATTTTTTGCTTTCGTTTACATTGCCTCAGGAGCCATATCCAGAAAGAAGTTGCCATGGCCGATGTTAGAGACATTGCAGCCCTTGCTGTCTCCTAGGATTTTTAGGTTTCAGGCCTCACATTTAGGTCTTTCATCCATTTTGAATTTATTCCTGGGTGTGCTGTAAGAAAGTGGTCCACTTTCATTCTTTTGCATGTCGCTGTTCAGTTTTCCCAGCACCATTTGTTGAAGAGACTGTCTTGTTCCCATTGGATATTCTTTTCTGCTTTGTTGAAGACTAATTGACCATACAGTTGTGGGTTCATTTCTGGGCTTTTTAATTCTGTTCTATTGATCTATGTGTCTGTTTCTGTGCCAGTACCATACTGTTTTCATTACTACAGCTCTGCAGTACAGCTTAAAGTCTGGAATCATGATGCCTCCTGCTTTGCTTTTCTTTTTCAAGATTGCTTTGGCTATTCGGGTTCTTTTGTGGCTCCGTACAAACTTTAGGATTGATTGTTCGAGCTCTGTGAAAAATATTGTTGGCGTTTTGATAGGGATTGCATTAAAGGTGTAGCTAGGACTTTTTGTTTGTTTGTTTGTTTTTTAAGCTCTGTTCTAGCACGTTTAGTAGATTCTCAGATTCTAGATTTGGAAAGATAGCACTGGAAACTTTCTTGTTGAGAATAGGACAAACCGGGTAGGTCCAAAATTTACAAATGAATTAGTGATCACTGGTTATGTTTTTAACCCTCTGCTGGGGCTGGGATACAGATGTTCTGAGAAATACATTCTCTGCAAATTCGAATGTATCTGAGAGTGGAACATCCAGAACATGTACACACCTCCCCTTTTCCCTTTTTTCCTTTTCCCCCCAAACAGTGAAGGTGATGTGATTCTTTTCTTACAGCGTATGTGTAAAACCAGCAGAATGGGAGATGAATCCATGCCACCACCCCAAGTTTTCTCTGTGGGCTACAGGTGCTGCCTTAGAAAGGCTCCAAATGCTTCTTTTGCTGGCCTGTGCACTGGGCCTGTTGCTGCATAGTAAAACTGGGAAAGAAAGCCCATGTTGGGGCAGAGGCAATGCAGGTTGGTCCAGTGTAACACCTGCTTGAGAAAACACTCCTTTGTTTGCCTCAGATCTCAATACATGAATATAACGCCTTCACATCTTTACACTAAGAACTGCCTCAGATTTCCTGGAAAATGCATTGGATTGAACTGTTGGTATGGCTAGAAAGTAAGGTAGGATGTTCTCCAGAGCTGTTGAAACTATTGAAAAACATTTTGTTGTATAATATTTAGTATACTAGTAAAACTCTTGGTGTATATTATGTGTGTGTGTGTGCACATATCTGCTATCAGTTTTCTCCTTCACTGAATGACTGACTACTGGGCATCTCAGTGATTTATTACCTCCCACGACATTTATATTTTATGACTTTTCTGTTTACAAGTTGGCCTTGATTTTATTCTTCAACATCAGGCAGTGTTAAACCAGTGTATCAGACTAATTGTATAGGGAGGCAAGATCTTGGGCAGTAAACAAGTTAATTCCTGAGTTTAAATTGGAAACTTTGATGGTTGCATTAACTTTCAGGCCAGCAGAAATTCTTAAATTGCTGCTTTAGGGCCCTGGATGGCAATTCGGGTGTGTTAGGAAATTACAGGGAATCACAGGAGTGTGAAATCATTTAGAGCGCCACGGTTGTATTTCCCACCTGTGGGTGGCAAGGCCAACGGGAACATTTGGGGGGTTGAGTGAGACAGAATGGGCTGCTTGACTGCCTTACGAAGGCATTACTGTGTTCCCCAGCCCTTAGAAGGAACAGACCTGGGCAGGAGATAACACTCCAGGGCGAGCCTCAGAAAGGACATTTCTTCAAGGAGAAGTGCTGTCCTATCATGATGTGTCCAAAATATTTCATTATTAATTATTAATATTTTATTTTATCTTGTGCCCTGCGACCATGCATCACTGGAGAGAAGCATGTGGTTCTTCCACAGAGGCACTTTCTGGTGGCATTACTTCCCCCCAAGGCTCTGTGAGAGCGGAATAATCTTGCCTGTAGGAGGTGATCTCCCAGAAGGTCCCTGCACTGAAGAATTACGCAGCCAACTCTGACTCCGGTTTTTTCCGAGTCCTCTTTAAGAGGGCCGGCATAGTAGTGTCTCTGCTTTGGCAAACAGCATTCTTTCCTTTGGTTTGGTACACTTATGAAGATTAATTTGGAATGAAATGTAATTGAAGGCCAATTACATCTGATGGTCAGATCTATTAGAACAGAGTCATGTCGTTGATTGGGAAATGGAAAGCATTGGAAATAGTGTCTGGGAAATATGTTAAAGGCATCAAATGTCACTGCCTCCTTGTGTAATAGCCTAATTTAAATGACTTTTTCTTTTGTTGTCGCGTTAGGTAGATTCAGGTAGACTTCACAGAGTCTAAGCGGAAGGAAACATGGTAAATGAACACTTGGGCATTTTGATACATTTATTATCATTGGTAGAAGAATTAGGAAAAGCTTAAAGGAAATCTTTCCTTTTTGATTTTTCTGCAGAGAAAAGAGGGAAATGATACCCCCCTTTTGAATTTAGTGGTTCATGTAGTCCATAGGGACTTGATTTTGTCTGAAGTGGTCCTCAAATACTTAATACTAAGCAAACGGCATCCTTGGTGTCTTTGTTTCTGCCTTTCTACGGAAACAAAGTATATCCACTAAGTCACCGCACCTGGGACAGGGACAGCTTCCAGCTCGGTAGCTCCTTTGTTGGGTCTTCTTCCCAAGAGGCGCTGAGGGTTCACCTCGTCTTCACTCCAGATGTCCCAAGAAGGCAAAATTTTTGAAGAGTAGATGGGAAAAAAAAAAAAAAAACAAAACCAAAAAACCAAAAAGCGGAAAAAAACAAAACCAAAACAAAAATCCCTGTGGGAGAAAGGCCTCCTAGGGAGAATGATAAAGAATGAGTAGCTGACAGAGGAAAGAATGGACTGATCACACTCAGGCCAAAGAAGGCCATGGCCCAGGGAACTGTACTCACCTGAGCAGAGGCACCCAGGCCAGTCCGGGAGCACAGGGCGAGGGCAAGGCCTTGGACCTCTGTTGAGGAAGTTTGTCGAGACACGGATGAAGAGCATGGAGTTGGGGATGACGCTGGGGTCTGCGGTTCATGGCTGGTGCCAAGGTTTAGGACTGGAAGACTCACGTTTCATGAGGCGGTTTTACAGCCACAGACTGAATATCATTATTTTCCACAAATGGATTACTTCTTCCCCTTCATGGGTATCTTAGCGTTGAATTTCCTGACTGTATGATGAATAAATTTTGTTTTAATGTTTATTAATGCTCTATTTACTTTCCCCAGGGTGAAGTTTTGGCTAGTAATAAGATTCAGTGTCTCTGCTGTAGTGAGGCATTGCTGTAGTGAACCAGACCCAAGGAAGATGAATTTCATTCTTTTGTGGAGCCAGAATTACCTTAAAAAAATTTAAAGTGTGCTTTGCCACTTAGTAAAATCCTATTATAAAGAACAACATATAGATAGCAAAATATTCTGCTTGTATATAACAAGAGCCCCATACACTATAACTTAGATAAGCCTTTATCATGTGTTACAATAACATTTGTAACAGGTTTTTTGACTTATAATTGATATATAGTAAGCTGCATGTGTTTAACCTGTAAAATTCGATAAATTTTGTCCTTTTACATCATTGCCATAATGAACATACTCCTCAAACCCCAAGGTTGCCTGCCTCTCCGCTCTTAGTCCTCCAGAGCAACAAATGACCTGGTTCACGTCACTGCAGAAGAGAGTGTTAAAAAGAAGGGACCCATTCAGTATGTGCACTTCTGTCTTTTCTTTCACCCAGTAAAATTATTTGGAGATTCATCCATATTGTTGCATATATCACTAGTTTTCTTTTTTTTTTTTTTTTTCCTGAGGCCTGTTCCATTGTGTGGATATACCACCATTCACCTACAGATGGATATTTGGATTATTTTCAGTTTAGGGCTACTGCAAGCAAAGGTGCTCTGAATGTTCACACCTGGGTCTTTGTATGGACTTAGGCCTTCTTTATCCTCTTGGTCAAATACCTGTGGCTCGAATGTCTGGAACACATGGCAGGTGTATGTTGAGCTTTTTAAGAAACTACCAGACTGTTTTCCAGAGTGATTGTCACATTTTACATCCCCATTAGGAGTGTAATTAGAGTCCCCATTGCTCTACATCCCTGCCAGCCCTCCGGACCCTCCCTACGGTCAGTCCTTTTAAAAGTGTTGTCATTTCAGTAGGTGTGAAGTGTTACTTTATTGTGGTTTTGCTTTGTATTTCCCTAATGACTAATGTTATCCAGTAGTTTTCCATGTGCTTATTAGCCATCTGTATAACTTCTTTAGTGAAGTATGAAATGTCTTTTGCATATTTTTCTTTTTGGATTATTTCTTACTGAGTTTAGAGAGCTCTTAATATTTTCTGGGTACAAATTAAGGTATATCTTCGTAAATATTTTCTCTTTGTGGCTTGCAATTTTATTCTAACAGTGTCTTTTGAAAAGCAGTTTTTAATTTTCTTTTTAAGTTTATTTATTTTGAGGGAGAGAGCGGGCAAGCGTGGGGGAGAGACAGAGACAATCCCAGGCAGGCTCCGCCCTGCCAGTGAGGAGCTCAATGCAGGGCTCAAACTCACGAACAGCGAGATCATGACCCGAGTAGACATCAAGAGTCGGACGTCCAATGGACTGAGCCGCTCAGGTGCCCCAAGCAGTTTTTAATTTTGATGAAATCTATCAGGTTTTTTTCTTCTTTTTTCTTTTAGGGACTCTGCAATTGGACTCATATGTAAGAAATCTTTGTCTAACCCGAGGTCACAAATTTTCTCACATGCATCCTTCTAATGCAAAATGTATTAACTATAAAACTTCTAAAAAAAAAATAGGAGAAAGTCTTTTGAGTTATTTTTTATAGATGGTGTGCAGTATGAGTCACAGTTTATTTTTTATGCATGTCCAGTGGTTCCAGCACCATTTGTTGTAAAGGTTATTATTATTATTTTCTTGCCTTTGCACTATTGTCAGTAATTGGTTGTGTGTGTGTGTGTGTGTGTGTGTGTGTGTGTGTGTGTGTGTGTGTCTGTTTCTGGCTTCTCTGCTTCTTTCAGCTGTTTATCTTGATGCCAATATCATAGTCTTGGTTAGCGTAATTTTTAAAATGAGTCTTAAAATCAGATATCAGCCTTCCAATTTTGTCCTTTGTAAAGTTTGTTTTGGCTTTTCCACATCCTTGTATTTTCATACGAATTTTATATCAGCTTGTCATTTTCTACAAAAGAGCCCTCTAGGATTTTGATGAGGATTGAATTAACTCTCTGAAATATAGGGAGAACTGACACCTTAACGGTTTTTTGTCCTTCAACCTGAGCACACTATATTTTTCCATTTACGAAGGTTTTATTTTTTATTTTTACCTTTATTTAAGATTTTATTTTTTTTTAACTAATCCCTACACCCAGTATGGGGCTCAAACCCACAACCCTGAGACCAGGAATCACCCAGGAGCCCCTTATGAAGGTTTTAAAAATTTCCTATAATAATGTTTTGTACAGGTCTTGCACATCTATTGTTATATTTATCCCTAACTATTTCATAGGTTTGATGCTATTGGAAATGATATTTTTGAAAATTTGATATTCATTTGTTTGTTGCCAGTATAGAGAAGTAGAATTGATTTTTGAATATTGATCTTAGACCATGTTATCTGTGAATAAAGCCTTTCCAGTCCAGATGCCTTTTATGTCTGTTTCTTGCGTTATTTCATTGACTAGAATTTTCAGTACATTGTGAGTAGGAGTGGTAAGAGAGGGTATCTTTTTCTTGTTCTTGATCTTAGGGCAAAACCAGTCGGTCTTCCCCAGTAAGTGTGATGTTAGCTGTAGGTTTTTCATAGGTTCTCATTATCAGGTGGAGGACTTTCCCTTTGATTCCTAGTTTGCTAAGAGTTTTTATAAGGTATAGATGTGGGACCTTTTCAATACTTCTGTGTTTATTGGAATGATTATATTTTTTATCTTTATTAGCTTGTTAAGGGGCAAACTACTGATATCTGCTGTGAGCTTTAAATTTCCTTTCTTCTATGCATTTGGGTTTTAATTTGCTCCTTATTTTCTAAAGGTTGAAAATGAGAATTTTGATTTGAAACCTTTTTTTTTCTTATTATAGGTGTTTGGTAATATTAATTTCTCTCTGAGTACTGCTTTCATGGCATTCCACATTTAAGATGTGTTTTCATTATCATTCTGTTCCTAATACTTTCTAATTTTCCTTTTGATTTTTTTTTACATGTTATTATTTTTTTAATTTTATTTTTTTAAATGTACATCCAAATTAGTTAGCATATAGTGCAGCAGTGATTTCAGGGGTAGATTCCTTAATGCCCCTTATCGATGTAGCCCATCCTCCCTCCCACAGCCCCTCCAGTAACCCTCCGTTTGTTCTCCATATTTAAAGAGTCTGTTATGTTTTGTCCCCCTCCCTGTTTTTTTTTTCTTTCTTTTTTTTTTTTAATTTTTTTTCTTTCAACGTTTATTTATTTTCGGGACAGAGAGAGACAGAGCATGAACGGGGGAGGGGCAGAGAGAGAGGGAGACACAGAATCAGAAACAGGCTCCAGGCTCTGAGCCATCAGCCCAGAGCCCTACGCGGGGCTCGAACTCACGGACCGCGAGATCGTGACCTGGCTGAAGTCGGACGCTTAACCGACTGCGCCACCCAGGCGCCCCCCCCCCCCCCCCGTTTTTATATTATTTTTGCTTCCTTTCCCTTATGTTCATCTGTTTTGTCTCTTAAAGTCCTCATATGAGTGAAGTCATATGATATTTGTCTTTTTCTGACTAATTTCGCTTAGCATAATACCCTCCATTTCCATCCACATAGTTGCAAATGGCAAGATTTCATTCTTTTTGATTGCCGAGTAATACTGCATTGTATATATATACACCACATCTTCTTTATCCATTTGTCCATCGATGGACATTTGGGCTTTTTCCATACTTTGGCTATTGTCGACAGTGCTGCTGTAAACATTGGGGTACATGTGTCCCTTCTAAACAGCACACCTGCATCCTTTGGATAAATACCTAGTCATGCAGTTGCTGGGTTGTAGGGTAGTTCTATTTTTAATTTTTTGAGGAACCTCCATACTGTTTTCCGGAGTGGTTGCTCTAGCTTGCATTCCCATACGTGTTATTTAGAAATGTACTTTTTAGTTGCAAATTTTGGAGGGAGTTTTCTAGTTATCTTTTGCTGTTGTTTTTAAATTCCATTTTAGTCAGAGAACATATTTTGTATGAATCTTGTAAGATTTATCCAGACTGACTTTGTAGCCCAGAATATGTCCTAGGTTGATAAATGTTTTGTGTGGACTTGAAAATACTGTTTATTTCATTGTTGTTGGGAGAAGTGCTGTGTAAATGTAAATTAGGTGAATTGGATACTGGTGTTGCTCACCTATTCTTTATTTTTCCTGTTTTCTACTTGTATTAACTTTTGAGAAAGGGATATTGAAATCTCTGAATATGATTGTCGACTTGTCTGTTTCTCTTTGAAGTTCTGTTCTTCTTAAATTTTGAAGATTTGTCATTAGGTACATAAACATTTAGGGTCATTAGTTCCTTTTGATAAATCAACATTTTTATCATTATGAAATAGGCTTTTTTATTCTTGATAATATTATTTCAATGTTAAGTAATCCCTAAAATCTATTTTGTCTCGTATTAATATACCCACTGTAGTTTTCTTTGATTAGAATTAGCATGTTGTCTTTTCCCATCCTTTTACTTGTAAACTATTTTTACCTTTATATGTGAAGTGTTTTTTAATTTTTTTTTTTTTTCAACGTTTATTTATTTTTGGGACAGAGAGAGACAGAGCATGAACGGGGGAGGGACAGAGAGAGAGGGAGACACAGAATCGGAAACAGGCTCCAGGCTCCGAGCCATCAGCCCAGAGCCCGACGCGGGGCTCGAACTCACGGACCGCGAGATCGTGACCGGGCTGAAGTCGGACGCTTAACCGACTGCGCCACCCAGGCGCCCCTGTGAAGTGTTTTTTAAAAGCAACAAAAAGTTGGTCTCTCTGTGTAATGTGTCTTTCTCCTCCTTTTCTTCAAATATGTGTGTTTTTTTTCTGTCTGCACTTTTGTCTCCTCTCCTTCTAGGAGTCATATTCTAAGTAGGTTAGATAACTTGATATTGTCCCACACATCATTGAGACTGTTTATTTTTTTCCAGTCTTTTTTTCTTTCTGTGCTTTGTTTTTCATAATTTCTATTGCTGTATCTTCAGATTTACTTGTGTTTTCTTTTCAGTTTCTCATCTGCTGTTTTTTCCCCATCTGTTGCATTTTTCCTTTTAGATATTGTACTTTTAATCACTAGAAGTTCCATTTGGATCCTTTTTCTATATTCCTTTCTCTCTCCATCAAGTTTATGTTTTCTTCTATATTCTTAAGCTTGCCGAACATAATACAGTTTTTAAAAATATCCCTGTTTACTAACCTCAATATCCTTATCTTTTTTGGATCTAATTTTAATGTTTTATTCCCCAACTTCTTAGGTCATCTTTTTCTGCTGCTTTATTTGCCTACTAGTTTTGGAGAAGATGCCAGACATTGTGAATCTTCCCAGTATTGGTTGCTAGATTTTTCGGGTTTCTTTGTAATGGTGGTGGTGGTTCTGTCCTGCAGCTGACTCACTTGGAATTAGTTTGATAACTTGTGGACTTCCTTTTAAGCTGAGTTGGGGCAAGCCTCTACTCTTTGTTAGAGCAGCCTTTATTCTCTGGTTACTTAAACTTCACTTCTGATGACTCAGTGGCCCATGTATTATCCTTCCTGGCTGGTGGGAACATGAACATATGTGAACTATGGGAATTGCTCAGACTTTGCTTTCCAGTGTCTCTTTCCCAAGATTCGTGGAGTGACACTCTACTCATTTGTAGACTATTACTGAGTCCAAGATTCAAGGATGCCCCTCTTAACACCTCCAGAGCTTTTTCTTTCTGTGCAGCTCTCTCCTTCCAGCATTCGGTTATGCAAATGTTAGCCTTCTCGGCCTCCCCGAACACCCATCTCTGCCCTTGCCATGTCGTTGTGTAGAAAGTGCTTTCAGGCGGTTATCTAGAGGTACTCATAGGATTTACCTTATCCTGTGTTGCCTATTATCCTAGATCTTTGTTTTTTTAAATTAAAAAAATTTTTTTTAGTGTTTATTTATTTTTGAGAGAGAGCAAGAGAGAGCGTGCATGAGCAGGAGAGGGGCAAAGAGAGAGGGAGATGCAGAATCCAAAGCAGGCTCCAGGCTCTGAGCTGTCAGCACAGAGTCCAACGCGGGGCTCAAACCCATGAACTGCGAGATCATGACCTGAGCCAAAGTCGGAAGCTTAACTGACTGAGCCATCCGGTGTCTCTATTATCCTAGATCTTAAAACAATTTTTTTTATGTGTATTTTATTTACTTTTTGAATTGTTGCCTCTTGTTTGTTTTTAGTGGCGAGTATACATTCAAACTTTGGTAGAATCAATTAGGTTCTGAAAGCATTTGCTTGTGTTCTTTTAATCTCATATATAAAAATGTTACCAGAAATTACTTTTTAAAGGAAACAGTGTTTTATCTTCTTTTGTTAGGTGTACATGGAAGAGAAAGAGTATTTAAATTGTTTTATTCAGTGGATCCTGAACTGTGTGTTTCAAATAATGGAATATGTTAAAGATAGCTCATACAAAAAATGATCTCATAGCTAGTTTATGAAATGGTTGCTTGTACAAAATGATTTCCAGGCTTTCCATACTCATTAGTACTGCATTAAAGAAGTAGGCATGAAAATGAAAGGAAGAAGGAGAACTCTTAGGTTTCTTGTTTTTCTTCTTGTCCTAGTGTTAGTGAAGGGAAAGGCTAAGATGTAAAAGGCTAAAATGATACTTGAGATTTTCTGTAGACTTAGTTTAGCTTGGCTGTCCCATCTTGTACACATCATATTTTGTGTTAACTGCATTTTCTTGATGTTCTGGCACCTAGGGCCTTGCTGATCCTGGAGAGGTTGCTCCTCCCACAGCTGGCTAATTTCTCGAGACAGAAAATGACTCTCCTGGGAGTATGCTTTTCATATGCAAACCAACCAATCCAAAGCCCACACCTGCTGACTACCTCCTTTGCGCCCACTGCTGGTCGTGCCACTATTTCCTTATCCTAATAGTACTCCAGGACCAGGTACAAGGTCACTAGATGTAGTCCCTACACCCCAGAGTGCCCTGAGATCCTTGCCACTAACCAGTTCTGCCTACCTGTCCAGTCTTGCCCATCCCTTCCTGTGAAAACCATGACAGAGGCCCCAGCCTCTACTGTCCCCTTACGCCTTGTGCCTCCTGGCCGACCCTGGTGCTTCCCCGTGTGGCCCTGCATGGCGTCATGCCTCTTCTTGGGAACTGGGAGTAACAAACTGTCTTCCCGATGGTAATTACTCATCTTCTGATCTCTCAGTCTCCTCATACCTATATGGAAACAAAATCCCAGGTACATTTTAAAACCTACTTGAAAGTTACATTCCAAAGTATTAGTGCTCATTTTTAGAGTAACCAAGCCAAATGTCCTAAGCAGAGGACTTGAAGTGGGAAAAGGAAGATGCCTACCGACCAGTATCAACAACTTCCCCAGTCTCTTCCTTTCCAGTGGGTTGGAAGAGAAGGAACTATAGGGAGGAGAGCAAATGAAGGAAAAGAAAGATTTGGAAAGAAAGGGCAGGATGGTTCGATAGAGCATTTTAAGTAGAATTAAAGCTTCCTTACCCCTAATAATAAACAAAACCAACGCTCCTCCCATTCTCTCCTCTAATACCCAGAAGGCTAAAGATAATTACCACATTTAGGTCAGTGGTATTCCTACAAGAGTAAAAGAGAAAATAGGTGGTATTGAGTGAAGAGGCGAGGAAGCTGTTTCTCTACCTCTGCCCTGCTTTTGATGGTGGGGGCCTTAGAGCAGATCCCACTTAGCGTCCACGCTGCTGCCAGACTCTACACACCCAGGTGTGAGGCCTGAGCCGAACTTACTGGATTCCTGGAATTGTGGTGCCACCTTTTGTTTGGGTCTGAATTTTGACCTCTGTAGTGTCCAAGAATTTTGCTGTAGAAATAGAAAAATTGATAGGAATATCATTAGATTTGTCAGCAGTCGTTTGGAAAGGAGAGATCTCTCTGACTCCTTCTTTATATTTGCATTTTTATAATTGTGAATTACTGAATATTGTAGGCAGTAGAGTGATAGAAAAAGCAAGTCTTGGTAATTATAGGCGCAAGTAAGGGAGGGGATAAAGCAGCGAGTGAGGGATGCTCACTGGATTCTCATTATATGTTCTGCTCTAACGTTTTTCGTAAACATTCATAACGGACTTGTACCGTTTCCTCAAATGCATGCTTTCAGGTGGATTAAGATGTGTAAGTGGTGGTATAAAAATGTATCTGCAGAACTATTTCTGTGAAATCCTGACTTGTGGTGACAGCCTGTTTTAAAGATTTATTTGTATTTTATGGAGATTTTTAATATCACACCTTTAACACTTAAAAGTTACACATTATCTCTAAGTATAAAGTATGTAATACGACCTATAAAAATGAAAATAGTGTATAGAAAGTGAGATAAAATAGATGATTCTTTGCATTAGGATACCCCAGAAGACAATATTTTATTATACAAAGTTGGGAAACTTAAATAAGAGACTTAAGAATGACAGAGCCCAACTAACAATGTGACTAGAACGGAAACATTTTACGCAGTAAATTTATTACCGTAGAGAGAAGAGGCTTCTCTTTCATGTCTTAAGAATCACTTGGGACTCTCTGGAACCCTCTCCATGTGTGGTTGTGATGCAGGTGTTCCTAAACCACACCTTTGAAAAACAGTGACCCTGACCTTATGTTGCATGCATAACAAAGGGACCATTTGGTTCTTTATTGTTTTTTAGTGACTCTACTTGGAGTACCTTTGAGTTGGGAAAAGGGAAACCATCAAAGAACTCAGGAGTTAATCGGGGATTGCAAACCAATGGTTTCTGGGTTCAAATTGGTCTGTAGGTGTATTTTGTTTTGCTTACTGGGTGGATCCTCTCCCACCCTCTTTTGCGTTTGATTGCTTGCCTTTAGACAGCAATTTGTCCCCTTGGCCACAGTCACTACTGCTCCCTGTTGCCCCATGGCTTCCTGTGTTTCCCTCACCTTGTAATAGCATTAGATTGCCAGTGACCCCTAGAGTAACTTACTAACAGACATCCTAGCCAAAAAATAATGGCCCAGTTAAAAAACATAATCCCTAACCTCAGCAAATAATTTAACCTATGTCGGGTCCTTAAAAAGATTTATCAGTCTTCCATATAATCTTTCTTGCATTGTATCAGTTCCGTAACCTCCAGAGGAAGTTCTAAATTTTTCCACATTAGTGAATAGGCCAAAGTCAACCACAGTTTTGCAAATGTATTGTTTTAGCAGGGTATTTAGCAGGCTTGGGGCTATAGCTACACTTTTATAGTTACATTTTCTTTGGTCAGCTATTATTAAAAAAATTTTTTTTAATGTTTATTTTTGAGAGAGAGAGAGAGAGAGAGCAGGGGAGGGGCAGAGAGAGAGGGGGAGACACAGAATCTGAAGCAGGCTCCAGGCTCTGAGCTGTCAGCACAAAGCCTGATGCAGGGCTCGAACTCATGGACTGCGAGATCATGACCTCAGCTGAAGTCAGACACTTAACTGACTGAGCCACCCAGGCTCCCCTTTGGTCAGCTATTATTAATCAACGTTTTTGTAAAGATTAATGCTAATCTTTATTCTCTTTGTGTTGGCAGTAGGATACAATGGAGACAGAAGCCATAACTGATCTTGGAAAAGGCAGATCAATATATAGAGTTGTAAATTCTGGCCCTCAGAGGAATTTGAGGAAAAATGAAAATTAAGTCGCAACAGCCAGCATTTACTGGAAATTTTCTAGGCTCCAGAGAGTAAGCTAAATACAGTTATTTGCACTTTTAACTTTCCCAAGAAGTGTATCAGTTGATAGCTACGCTACTGTTCTGTTACAAATAGGAAGAAATAGATGCTCAGAAATATTAAGTAATGCGTCCATATTGCCTTTATAAAGGGAAAGTTTGTCATTTAAAAGACACATTTGTAAAGTTAACCATAGACTAATAATGTAGTGTTCAATCTTGTAAGAACATGCTTGCCATTTACAGAGTAAATTGCGCTGTGTAAGATGCCATGTGATTGACCTGTCACATAGGCAGTGTGGCCAGCAGGAATGTTTCAGTGGCAGTGAGAACATGCCTCAGGAAATGCTGCTCGCTCTCTCTCTCTCTCTCTCTCTCTCTCTCTCTCTCTCTCTCTGAGTGGACTTTGTTCCTGGCCTCTCGGGGTTTGCTCCCTCCAGCAGGAGCTGGACGAACACATTCCTCCTTGATCCTATTTGAGGGGCCAGCCTAACACCATGTTAAGTAAGCTGGTCGCCCTGACGCCCGCAGCCTCCTCCTTCCTTACCTCTTCCGCTTGCAGCTATCTGACCTCTCTTTCATTCAACTTACTTGTGAAATCCCTTTGCATCCGTGAATCTGACCTAGTTGGAAAAGAACAAGCAAATTCCCCATGCTCTCCCCTGCCATCTGAGCATTCACTTCTCATTAATTGCTTCCCGTGCAAGAGTGACCCTGCCCCTTCCTGTGTGTGGTGCAAATGGTTACATGATGCATGCCTCCAGGGACAGGGACAGGGACAGGGACAAGGGCCTTATCTGCCATGGATATTATTATTATTATTATTATTATTATTGTTGTTATTATTTTTACATCCCACTAGCATTTGTTTCTATCATCCTGTCCCCAGCTATCCTCTCAAATGAGGTTGCTTTATTAGCTGCCATGTCATCCTCATTCACAATGCTGCGTCATAATGTTACCAGGCCTGGGGCTGAGTGACACCCATGCTGTTCCCTTCGCCTGACCACCGAGGCCACTTGGGAAATGTCTACTCCCGTTTCAAAATCCAGAATACATGATGCCTCCCTGTGTGACTCCTTGTAGTATTCTCTTTCATCCAGCTTCTGGTGTGAGTCAGTTGCCCCATAACCCTCTCACCTGCTGAGGGAGTTGTCCCTGTGTCCCTGGTGCTCAGCAGTGTGCCTGGAGGGGCTTTCAGTAAATGTTGAATACAGTTGAATGCAAACTGCTTTTTTTTTAAAAAAAAATATTTATTTATCTGTTTATTTATTTTTTTTTATATATATTTTTTTAATTTTTTTTTTCAACGTTTATTTATTTTTGGGACAGAGAGAGACAGAGCATGAACGGGGGAGGGGCAGAGAGAGAGGGAGACACAGAATCGGAAACAGGCTCCAGGCTCTGAGCCATCAGCCCAGAGCCCGATGCGGGGCTCGAACTCACGGACCGCAAGATCGTGACCTGGCTGAAGTTGGACGCTTAACCGACTGCGCCACCCAGGCGCCCCTATCTGTTTATTTATTGAGAGAGGGAGAGAGAGAGAGAGAGAGAACACAAGTGTGAGTGGGGGAAGGGCAGAGAGGGAGGGAGTGAGAGAATCCCAAGCAGGCTCCACGCTGTCAGCGCAGAGCCTGACTTGGGTCCTGAACTCATGAACCTGAGATCGTGATCTGAGCCAAAAATCAAAAGTCGGACACTTAACCAACTCAGTCACCCCAGCATGCTGCAAATTGCATCGCAGAGAGATGACCACCTCAGTTTCCATGTACCCATGTTAGGTCACACACGTTCTCTTCCTTTGGCTGGGAGTCGAGAGGGGGTTCTCCTTCCTCACCCTCCGTGGGGGTCTCTTCTCATGGATTGGGAGAGGTTGAAAACTAGAACTTTAAGTGCTGAAGAGACTCTGTAACTGGGCAGTGCTAATCCAAGAGGGTTACCATGCCTGCCCTAGAAAGTGATCTCCTCTTAGGATGTAAGGCTTTGAATGTAAAGAATCCTCATCCTAAAAGGAAAACATTAATCTTCTCGAGTTTGAAACCGTTTTCTCAGCTCTTCCTGCATTCCAAGGATGTGAGAGAGGAAACTGGGCGTTTGTAGTCTGTAATAGGATCACGACGGGGTCATAGCAGGACGGTAGGGATGTAAGTTTGCACAAGCAATCAACAACTTTCTAGTGGTTACCTTCAAATTCCCTGTCTTTGGGGGATTATATACATCTTCAGCTTTGGTCTCGTAAGTTTAAGATGGAGGAAGGATGCTGGTTTTCAGTGTCAAATGGTAATATTACCTAACTTGTATGAGATTGCTGGGAGGGTGGAAAAAGTTAACATAGGGAAAGCACTTTGGAACAAGGTCTGGTGAATAGATTGTGTTCCATAACAAGTATTATTGTTATTAGCACTTATGTGTATTTTTTTAAGTTTATTTGTTTATTTTGAAAGAACTGGCGGTGGGGGGGGGGGAGGTGAGGGAGGGGAGGAGAGAGAGCATCCCAAGCAGGCTCCACATTGCCGGTGTGGAGCCTGATGTGACGCGGGGCTCAAACTCTCGAATCGGGAGATCATGTCCTGAGCCTAAACCAAGAGTTGTACCGTTAACCGAGTAAGCCACCCAGGCGCCCCAACTTTAAAAGTTGTTATTTTATTTTTCTTGAAGTACAGTTGACATACAGTCTTATCAAAGTTTCAGGTGTACCACATAGTGTCGACACTTTACATACATTACAAAGCAGTGGCCACTGAAAATCTAGTTACCATCTGTCACCATACGAAGTTATTATGGTGTTCTTGCCTGCTGCTGTTGTTAGTATTTAAGAATGAAAAGTGACAGCCTTTGGTTAAAAAAAAAAGGGGGGGGATTAAAACCATTTCACGTGAAGGACTTTATTTATCATGGATGTGGCTTATTCATGGACCCATTGAAGGTGGCTTAGGAATCGTCATCAGAAGAGAAACATCACCTCTTGGTTTTGAGTGGAAACAGCAAACTCGAATCAAAAAGCCTACTGAATATTTTAGGCAAAGTTATTACTGGAGAGTACTTCCTTTATGTCCTATAACTCTGAATGATTAGATTTAATGACCCTGTAAATCTAAAGCTTTATAATTCCCACAAAAAGAATTTAATCCATGAAGCTCTTCTAAGTGACTTGAACTAGGCTAATAAAATACCTGTTTTTATTGTTTCATATTTACACTAGTCAAACTAAAAAAATTTGGGGGGGAATTTTTCTTTACGAGAAATATCCAGCAAAATTCTTATGGTTTACCGAACTATGCATTAAGAGATTTTACCACTCACAATGGCACGTTTGCTTTCAACGTGAATAGAAACAAAGCGTAACAAGGACTTTTCTTTGAGGACTTCAGGAAGGAGTAAAGATGCCAGAAAAATCTCCCTATCCCCTGGGCACTTATCTTGCAGCCGTCGCTGGGAATTTTAAACATTTTCAGTGTTCCTAGTGTAAAGCGTGTCATGCCTGCATCTGAAGCTGTTTCAGCCTTGCTCTCTGGCCAGCTCTTCCTCCGTGGTTACGCAGGACAGACCTGATGCTTTGGCAGAAATCGTGCCTTGGTCAGGACAAATGTAATGAAAATAGAGCATGGTACCCAGAGTGCTAATAGGCCATTTTCTCTGGACACCACTGTTGTCTTCCTTAGAAAGGCTTTGTTACCGTGTTGGTAGTTAGCCCAGGAATGACTGAGGGTGTTTTGTCGGCTTCATACTACTGTGGCAAGAATTGGGGCCTTGTTGCCTGGCCCGGTTTTGCCATCAGCCAGCTCTGGATTTAGTCTGGCCTCTTGATAGCTCTGTGTTTCGCTTTAGATGTCTGCAGTAAATGAGGGGTTTGAGGTAGAGGGTGTTGAAGGCCTTTTGGAGCCCCTGGGTCCCAAATTTTGCCCTGTTAGCTCTGACATTGTTTGGAATGCGACAAGCTTTCTTGAGCACTGATGTGAGTTTATTGGGGTTTGATGTGAGACCGTCCAGGAAATTCTGAGACATCGCGAAAGTCACACAGCCAGTATGCTCCACATTGTTCGTGCGCCTGACCCTTGGTATCGTTCCCCTGTTTCACCAAGCATCAGGATGCTTCAGACACACGGTGGCAAAAGTCTAGTGCTCTCAGTTCTGTTCCGTAAACCCTACTAGGGTGGGATGGTGGCCACGCTGACACTGCATTAGAGACACCTTCCTTTCCTCTGACACTTAGCACACAAAAGTAAGATGACTTCCCATTAACGGGAATTCTCTAAAACCATCTGCCACGTGGCTGGGCTGAATGAATTAGGAAAAAAAAATTCTAAAGCGGATGGAAATGTTACAGTGGGTCTTTCAGCAAGAGCCTGCTGAACTCTGTCTCCATGATATCACCATTTGCTGGTATGTAATGCAGGCAAAGGAGAAAAGTGGACTTTGAAAATCCTACGATCAACTAAGGTGACAAGGAAATGAAACCGGTTTCATTATGGAGTTGCAAAGACATCTTGAACCCGTTCTGGAAGAAAGCGTAACATTTCGTGCCACTCAATTAAGTAGGACACAGAAGACTCGGGACCAGATTTTTTAGTCTGATGAGAATAGAGAACTAAATGTTTGTGACATTGAGGGACAGTAACAGTTTAATAGGTGGTTTACCAGTGGGTATGTGCTGGGGGCAGATCCATTCCAAGGGCCAAGTTGGGTTTTAGGGAAGGGCCTGTGCCCTTGCGGCTATTGAGCTGGGTCGCTGGCATTGTAATCGTTGCTTGTTTCTGTCTGCTTGCCAGCCAGCTGTATTCGATTTACTTCTTTAGTTTTGATAGCCACAACATTTATTATCTGTTCAAACACGGGCAGATTAAATACCGAAAGAGGATTACTTAACAAAGCAGTCACACATGAACTCTCTGCCCATATTTTGTTTTTGTTTTTGCTTCAAGAAAAGAAGGCCTGCCACCGGGTTTAGGTGTGCAGGGCTGTACCGCGTGGTAGGGCCTGTTGGGAGACTGGCCCTCTCAAATGGGCATATGGCAAGGCTAGCCCGTGTTAGATTTCACTCTGAGAAGGAATAGAGGGGACACGCGCCTCTCCACCACGTGGTTTTCTAGTCTAATTTACACCAACTTTTGGATGTTGCCTTAAAACACACTGAACTATTTTCAAAGCATACAGGTTTTTTTTTTTTTCCATATCATAAACATGGAAATAGCAGTAAACACCCAGAGGTGATTTTTGTTGAGAGACAGCAGGGAAGAATTGGGGGTTCTTGCACTTTGATGCACATCAGAAGCATCTCGAGAACTTGTCAAAATACACCTGGCCCCACACCTCCAGGGATGGGCCCCCCTGAACGCACGCTTCCACAAGCTGGTAAGCGCCCCGGAGCAGCAGTGGGGAAGCCGTCCTTCTCACCTGACTTCCCCTCCGTGTTGTTAGCAATTATCTCCATCTGGTAGGATGCGCAGAAATGATGTACTTGGGAACGCGACATGATGCAGCTGTTGTTGGATTATGTGATTTTCTCCATTATCTACCTTCAAAATGGTTTTTTTCATATTTATTAAAACTCCTCTGTAGTGAATTACAGAGAATTGCTCACTTTGATAGGGCCCTTAAGAATATACTTAATATTTCTCTGCTTTCCCCATTGGTAGTGTTTTCCATGGTTTCCCACCCTCAATGTTGTCTGTTGGTTTGAGTCACTAGCATGACATTTGATATTTTGGTTATTTTTGTTCATTATTTATTAATAGGCAATTCTTAGACATTTGACTATGAATTATTAATGAGTAATAGATGGAAAAACAAATCTTGAATTTAGTACCAGTCCAGTGACACATTTCTGACTTAGCATGGTAAATTGAATTGGAGGATATTATATAAATTAAACGGGTATTTTGTTGAAATTTGGTAAATACTTAATAACTATGAAAAAAGTTAATTTAATTTTTTCCTTTAATCTTAATATTTCATTTCGTCACTGTTCTAAGTCAATCATTTGAAAATAAAATGTAATAAACTTAAGAGTCCTTTGGAATAGAGGCACATTTGTATATTGCTAATATATACCTGTTTTCTTTTTTACTGCGTGTTTGCCATGAGCATTTTTGCCAGCTATAAGTTGGGAGGAGAGACTCTTGCAAAACAGATCTCCTCTGTGCTGACTTCATTTTTATTTTGAACTTGACATATGCAGGAAAAGATCTTTGAAAGTGCAGTTTAGGAGGTTTCTTTATTTTATGCTCTGTTTTCCAGAACTATTAGGTCCTATTCTACCCTAGAGTAACTTTGAAACAACAACCACAAAAACCTCTTCTTAAATATAAAAATGAATATATTTCCTGTTTAGCTGCAACCCACCTTTAGGCATATTGTTTCACTTTATTAAGTGGGCTAGAGGAACACAAAATACCGACACTACCTAATTTCAGCTTCCCCAGGAGACTTTTTAACAAACAGGGAATTGGACGTATTTGACTTTTGTCTTACTCCTCACTCGGGATTATCCTAACAATCATCAGAAAGCCTATGGACAGGTAGCTAGGAAGAGTGGAGGTGAGGAGGAGAGCTTCTCTGTAATATGAAGGCCAGAGATTAGCCTGTGATGAATGCCATCCACCTTGGCCTGGATCAGTAGACCCGCTTTGTGTCATATTGATCTTTGGGGCAGAGTAAATGCTGAAAGAGCTTATTTAGGAAACTATGAAATATAAACTTTCTTTGAGATCATTCAGAACTCTTGGATCTGGTGACTCACTGAGACCATTCAATTCACGGTCTTTCCCAGGAATTGAATGTGGGGAGAATCATGAGGGCGGGCAGTGGAAAGATTCTTGGAGTTCATTTTTGCAGCCCACCCTCCTTAAGGAGCCCTTGCTCTAGTGGGGCACCTGGCTGGCTCAGTGGGAGGACCATGTGACTCTTAATCTTGGGGTTGTGAGTTTGAGCCCCACGTTGGGTGTAGAGATTACTAAAAAATAAAAAAAAATTTTTTTTTTTTTAAAGAGGAGTCCTTTCTTTGGTATCCAAATGAGGGATTGAGAACAGATTGAGCTTTACATAGAGAGGTTGACCATCTGCATGAAAACATTTTACATAAACGTATAGCAAGAGACACTTTGTCATGTATAACTTGTAAAATGACTGTGAAGGTTATTTGTGAGAGAGTAAGCACATTGTCAACAATGGCCAGTTGATTAAAATAAGTGAATGAAGGGGCACCTAGGTGGCTCTGTCGGTTGAGCCTCTGACTTTGGCTCAGGTCATGATCTCATGGTCCGGGGTTCGGTTCAGGAGTTCGAGCTCTGCATCGGGCTCACTGCTGTCAGCTCACAGCCTACTTCTGATCCCTTGTCCCTTGCTCTCTCTGCCCCTCCCCTGCTCACTCTCTGTCAAAAATGAATAAACATTTAAAGAAATAAAGATGATTCTGGTAAAAGTTGACTATGTTCAGCTATATGTTTTATACATGTTCCTTAAATAAAGTATCCTGGAGTGAGGATAGAGGTTATGAACGAATCTTACCCTCAACGGTGCTTTTAATCGTACCCAAAGAATGCAGATTGTTTTCAAGTGAAAAGAGTTGTTTTTATAGCCCGTTTTTAATATATTATAGATGCTTCCAGTGACAATATAGCATTTTTAGTAGCTGCCCAATATTCTGTTTTCTGGAGGGAATCTGATATATTGCATCAAGATCCTATGTATTGACTGACTTAGGTATTTCCCTAAGGTTAGGTATTTTTTTCCACCTTTGCTATTTTTCCTCAGCCTACAGAACATTGCATTGACTGTCCCTGTACATACATCTTTTGACACTAGTTAACTGGTTCTTTTATAAAAAGTATTCGTGACAAGAAATGTAGTGCCTGCACTTGGTAAAACATTTCAAATAGTACAGATGTATAAAATGCGAAAAAGAGCCTGCCTTCCCCCCCCCCCATTTCCTCCCTAGAGATAACCACTTGTAAACATTTTCTCATGTATCTGTACAGACGTTTTTAGTTATTAATGCATGAGAAGGAAGACATTGAAATAAGACGTGGAATGGAGGGACAGTGGGGTGGAGAACCAGCCTGGGAGTAGAGCCGCATGCCTCATGGGGCATGCCGGAGCAAATGGCTGCTGGTGTGGACTTCAAAGACAGAGTTTGAACATGTTGTAACGTCTTCCTGGGTCATGCGGAGACAGCCATTGAGTTGGAGGCAGAGACCCAAATCAGAAGCGCAGCAGCGCAGAGAAAGTGTGAGCAAGTTTACCCCATTGCACACAGGGAGCCATGTAGTCCCCTGAAATGGGAAGTTCCCCTTGTAGGGAATTGGGACTGTGGTGACGACTTTAGAGCTGACCAACACATGGATGTGAGCTTAATGGAATCATTTATAATTGTCCACAGAGGAGCATTGTTTCAGGCCGGGAACCTGGTGAGAACATTACAGGATGTCGTTTGCACCAGATATGATGAGATTTTTTAATGCGGGAGGAGTCAGAGCGTAGGGAAAGGCGCGTCTGTAAGAAATAAAGCACGGGAAGAAACAGTGGTGAGGAGAGGGGTTGTTTGACACCAGATGGGGTAGGCCTCGGCCACACGAAGCTGGATTCTTTTCTGAGGGTAGCTTCTTCTGAGGGTTCAAGACGAAAACCAGATTACAAGGATCTCAAGAGGGAATTGGCCAACAGGATTCGGAACCAAGGCGGAGCTTTCTGTGAGTTTGAATATGCATAAAGATCTAGGAAATACGGAAAAGTTTTCTGGCCACAAGGAGAATTGGCATGTGAGTCTGTTCACGTTTTTCTTTAAAAATAAAGCACAGCTCCGGCTCTCTTGGACCTTATATTAGCCCCTCACACTCCCCCTCCTGTGGCTTACCTCAGCCTCCTTCCCCGAGGCTGTGAGCTGGGCTGAGGGGTGGGTGGGGGCCCCCGCCCCAGCTCCCCGTCATCCCCCCTTCCTTCCAATAGTGGCTTTTAGACTCCAGGGGCCCTCATTGCTGCTAACCTGGGGTGTGGTCCATGCTGACCTTGGGCTCCCGTCTTGCTTCTTGCCTCAAAGCTTGCATCCTGCTGGAAATCCCCTTGTTATCCCTGGCCCAGGAGCACCTAAGCCCGAGTCTGTCTCTCGAGTTTCAGAAATGGAATTCTGTGTGGTTCCCACTGGGGGACACTGCCACGAACGCCTGCCTCATCCCCTGTAGCCTCTGAGCCCCGTAGCTCTGTCTCTTTCTCGCTCATTTCTGTCTCACCCTTAAACCTCCCCCTGGTGCCTGGGTGAAGCTATCCCTGACCTCGTCTCTTCAGCTCTTCACTGCCAGACTCCTGGCTTTACGGCCATTGCTCTGTGGCCCGGGGGTGTCCTTGCCTGTGCCCAGGGTCTTGCAGAACTGGAGTCCAGCACCAGCTTTGCCATTTAGTACTTCTGTGGGCTCGGGCGTCGGCGTCCTCATTTTCCATTTCAACAGTGAGAGTTTCTGTCTGCATGTCTGTCATCTCGTCCCGGAGGATGACTGCTAAGTCAATTTGGAAGGATTGATGTAAAACACAGGCTTGCAGGCATACGGGAGGTGTGCCTGGGGACGCCCTGGCGCCCCTTAAAGAGGTCATAGCTTTTGGGATTTGCGTGCCGTCTGTATCAGGGCACGTGGGCAGAGGAACAAACACCCACTTCCAATGTGACTTCCGGATTGAAAGTGTTGGGGCAGCTCTCTCTGAAGGCACGTTGGTTTGGGATCAGACTCAGCCCGGCCTTTCTCTGTCCTGAGGCTCCAGGGTCAGTTGCTGTGGTGTTTTTTCATTTCAAGGTCGGGTCATGAGTCTCCCAAATAATGTACCCGAGGGATAATGATAATAACACTCACCCTCCCAGGGTCACCGTAAGGATGAATGGCATGATTGGGGCCTGACACGTAACGGCTGCTCAGGAATATGTAGTAGGAGCCATTCTTTTGCTGTGTTCAGCCCACTTAGTAGGACCCGGTGCTAATAATAACATGCGTGGGGCCTGAGCCATAGCTTAGAGATTGCAGTAGCTAGCTGGGCCAGGCTGCGGCCCTGGCTGGACCCATGTCAGGTGCTCTGTCTCCAGACCTTTACTTCTCTGTCCTCCTTAATTCCCACCTCTCTGGGCCTCGCCTTCTTGGGGAGCCCCATGTCAGCCCACAGCTTCTTTCTAGCTGGAAAAGGGTAAAAGGCCACCCCTGACCAATGAGTACCATCGGTGTATGTCCTGGGGTCGGAGCAGTGAGCTGAAGCGGAATCTGAGATTTTGGGAGACGGAAGATATGGATGCAACTCCTTATCGGTTTAAAATGACTACTTTTAACTCTTGTTCATGTTTGATGATAATGCCTTCTGGGGAGTTAACGTCCTTACTGTTTTGTTTATTGTTCATACTATCGGATCAATGTGTTAGCTTATTAAAAAGTAACATTTCAGGGGCACCTGGGTGGCTCAGTCGGTTAAGCGTCTGACTTCGGCTCAGGTCATGATCTCGTGGTTCGTGAATTCAAGCCCCGTGTTGGACTCTGTGCTGACGGCTCGGAGCCTGGAGCCTGTTTCAGATTGTGTGTCTCCCTCTCTCTGCCCCTCTTCCACTCATGCCCTGTCTCTCTTTCTCTCCCAAAAATAAAATAAACATTAAAAAAATTTTTTTTTAAATAACCTTTCATTCCAAAACATGAATATCTGCCTTTTTGAATTGCTGCTGTTAATGATAGGTGCAGAAGTATTCAGGAATGAATGTTAACAAGAACATTAGCTGACCTATATCTAGCATTTTCTCTGTGCCGGATGCTCTCCTAGGCATATTCACCTGTGTTCACTTGCCAATCCTCAGTAACTACTCCATGAAGTAGGTACTCTCAGGTACAAATGAGGGGAAAAAGAGGCCCAGAGAGCTTAAGTAACTTGCTCAGGGTCACACAGCTATTAAGTAGGAGTCAGACAGTTAACACAGGCAGTCTGGCTCTGGCATCTGTGTTCTGAATTCTTTTTCTTTTTAAGATAAAAAAAAAAAAGTTTGCTTGTTTATTTAGGGAGAACACACATGCATGTAAGTCAGGGAGGGGCAGAGAGAGGGAGACAGAGAATCCTAAGCAGGGTCCGAGCTGTCAGCTCAGAGCCCCATGCAGGCCTTGATCTCGCAAACCGTGAAACCATGACCTGAGCCAAAATCAAGAGTCGGACACTTACTGACTGAGCCACTCAGGCCCCCCTGTGCTCTGAATTCTTGTTCCTTATGTGGTCCTGCAATATCAGCATCACCCAGGAGCTGGTTAGACCAGCAGAATTTTGGGCTCCACCCTAGCACTGTGGAATCGGAACGTGCATTTTAATAATATTCCCAGGTGATTCAGATGCACAGTCAACTTTGAGAAGCACTGCTCCAAACCACTCTGCCTTACTGTTTTCCCGGGCATGAGACCTTTGTAGTGGGCGAAATAAATGGGCATTTAAACATTGGTAACTCATATGGTCCATGCCAACCTTCTGCTTTTCTGCCATTTAGGTAAAACTTAGCTTGAGCCCAAATATGAATCGAGCGCTTTTGGCTTTTCAGAACGCTTTCCAGATATCCTCACGATACACACTTGTGTCTCCTGTCTTTCTCTTTCACACATACCTCCACTCACATTTAACTTACTGTGAAGTTTAGTAACTTTGGAGAAGATACGGAGACGTCACTAGCACAGGGCAGAGTCCCATCTCATGCTTATGGCTTTTTGCACGTTGTTTCTTCCTTCATGGTGAGAGATCCTCTCCAAAGCCTGTCCTCCTTGGGAAGTACAGCCTGGCCCTTGTGCAGGGCCCACTGCCACACAGAGATAGTCACGACAGGCTGGTCTTCTCCCTTCCCCCCGATTCCGGTAAATAAATTTCTTTTCTCGTTACATAAGTAATTATAATCCAAATGTAATCACATAATAGACATAGAGGGAGCAGCCAACCGGCCTCAGGGGAGTTGGCCAACTTCAAGGACAAGAATGAGGGAGATTTTGCCAGGCAGAGGACCGGAGTATTCGGGAAGGTCTGGAGTGGGGGACCGCTGATGTTCCGGTTCAGCCAGGAGGGCATATGGGGAAAGGGAGTAGGGAGTGAAAAGTTTGGAGGTCTAAAAGGACGTTGCTGTTTCTGGCAGGGATCTGCGGGGAGCCCGGAGCATGGCCAGGGTCTGGGCAGAGATGGGAGATGAGGCTACATAGCGAAAGGCTTTAGTTACTGTTTGTTGTTAAATAGAATTTCACCGGGAGGCAGCCAGTCTGCTAAGGGCTTCATATACATTTCACCTGCAGAAACACCCTTTGAGATAGGCATCATCATCTTCATTTTGCAGATGATGAAAGTGTCAGCACAGGTTAACTTGCCCCAAGGCGTACGGCTAGTTGTAGTGCCTGGATGGGTCTGGCCTGAGAACCTGGGCTTTGCGCACCCTGCTTCCCAGGGTGGGACCAGAAATCTGTTCAGCCAGGAGTTTAAAGGCCATCGTTAGTATACTGCTGATGTGTAAGATGAATGCAGTTCACATCAGTGCAGAGCCTATTTTATGTTCTTGTTTGACTCAGTCACTTCAAGTGGCTGGATTTCCAGCAGTCCCTTGGCGGAGCGCATGGCTTCGTGTGCTCGGAGTGGGTACACAAGGCTTTGGGTGCAGGCGTGCAGTCACCGACGAGTGCTGCAGCGTGACCTGTTTTTGGTGGGGTTTCCTTTGCCTGCATAATTTGGGGGCCTCCTCAAAATGTGGAGTCCTCAGAAGAAGAAAACACATGCTTCCTAGGGCTGGAAGACAGGTCTGTTGTGCTTCTTCTGGATCCTTTACCAACATTGTGATGGTTCTTAGTGATGGCTCATTTGGTTGCTGACATGATACTATCTTGTTTCAATTAAAAAATTTCTGCTGTCGGTAGGTAGACTAGTAATAAGGACGTTTGATTCACCCTGAAATTTCTAAGAACACTGCCTTTGTGGACACAGACTGAGTAAAGATTTTCTGTTTTCTTGAGTTTCTGTTGCTTCTCCCTTTGGCCAGGTGGCAGCATGGTTGATACTGGTTCTCTCTTCTCTGCGTCAATTAACCTCCCTTCTAATACATATATTTTTAAGATTTTATTTTTAAGCAACCTCTGTGCCCACCATGGGGCTCGAACTCACAACCCCGAGATCAAGAGTCGCACCGTCCCCCGACTGAGCTAGCCACAGGCGCCCCTCTAATATTTGGTTCGGCGTACTGTTCCAGGATTTCGAACGCTCCTCTGCACCGACTGTAGCAAGATGTGCTAGCCGTTTTCTGTCTGGAACCAAGCTACATGTGCAATTCAGGAAGTGTGGCAACCATATAAGTGGTGGGAAAATTAGTTAGAGGATGTCACTTGGGCAATTCACTGAGCTTCAGTCGACCCCAGTTTCCTCATTTATAAATGAGGAGGTGGGTCTAGAGCCTGTAGAAGAGGTCTGTAAGGATCCCTAAGTGAGGTCTAAAGTTCATGTACTTAGGAAATTTCACTACCAGTTCTTGGTTGCCTTTGTATTTAATAGGTTTTAACACTCCCATAAATTTAACAGTAATGCCCATTTTTCCCCATTTACAATTTATTAATAGCTTTAATGAATTGTGAATGATAGTTTAATTAGATCATCCATGTATAATTAGGACAACCATTTTTTTTTTCCCCTAAGAGGATGTATTTTTCATCTCTGAGCATGCAGCTTACCTCTAACCTAGGTAATTAAGCATTTTCTAAAATAGGAAAGCCTTTTCTGTCTTCTTAATAAACATAAAGATCGTTTTATACTTTCTTGAAAAGCCACAAGAATAAAATATGGAGAACAGTTTTGGCTGAGGTTTGGCATGTAATCATAACCCAGACAAACATGACCCACAGCAGTAAATTTAGTGTAGTGGCAACAAAATAGGGTGGAATGTAATAGAATCTGTTTTCTGTTTACTACTTATTTCCTAGTTTTTGTGTAAAGCAACCTTACAGTCTCTTCGTAGCTGTTTTGAGTGCTAACTTTTCAAAGCTGGCAAGCAGATTTTTCATTAGTGTTCTTATCTCTTTTGTGAAGGGGCCACATTAAGCATATAAAAGAAAATCCACCTTATCTGATGGGTGGCTTTCAATTAAGAGGAGGAACCATTTGTATTTGGCTTTGCAGTGTGTTTTTGTACTTACATTTGAGTATGGGTGTGCCTGATATTCTGGGAATTTATAATACTTCAAACAAATAAGGAAGTCCCACTGTGAGGACAGACTTAGAAGGAACTGGAAAGCTGACAGACAGACCTTTATCTTTCCCCGGCTGCTTTGCTTAATTCTGCTCTGTGGTGGGCCAAGACTCTTAGTGTTCTGGGCTGGAACATCCCTTCCAAGCTGAAAGGCTCTCTTTATTTTCCCGTGTCATCTTTTTATTTATGTCCTCCCAGAAACTGGAGCATAATGGAGTGTGGATATATGTATGTATGTATTTATCTTCCTTTTCAAATTTTTGTTTAAATTCGAGTTAACATACAGTGCTGTATTGGTTTCAGGAGCAGAATTCAGTAATTCATCACTTACATGTAACGCCCAGTGCGCATCACAACCAATGCCCTCCTTAATGCCCATCTCCCACCCACCTCTCTCTGTCAACCCACAGTTTTTCTCTATCATTAAGAATCTCTTGTGGATTGTTTCCCTCTTTTCTCCACTCCCCATTGTATATTCATCTGTTTTGTTTCTTAAATTTCACATATGAGTGAAATTACACGGTATTTGTCTTTTTCTGACTTATTTTGCTTAGCCTAATACACTCTAGTTCCAGCCACATTATTGCAGATGGCAAGATTTCATTCTTTTTGCTGGCCGAGTAATATTCCATTCCACACACACACACACACACACACATACACACACACCACATCTTTATCCATTCATCAGTCAGTAGACATTTGGGCCACTCTATAATTTGGCTATTGTTGATAGTGTTCCTCTAAACATTGTGGTGCATGTGCCCCTTTGAATCTGTATTTTTGTATCCTTTGTGTAAACACCTAGTAGTGCAATTGCTGGATTGTAGGGTAGCTCTATTTTTAACATTTTGAGGACCTTCCATACTGTTCTCCAGAGTGGCTGCACCAGTTTGCATTCCCACCAACAGGGCACGAGGGTTCCCTTTTCTCCACATCCTCGCCAACACCTGTTGTTTCTTGTGTTGTCAGTTTTAGCCATTCTGGCAGGTGTGAGGTGGCATCATAATGGAGTATTTAGATGTTGAATTATTCAGGTGTTCTTGTCACTCCAATCCTGAGTAGCGATTACAGAATCACACCTACTTTAAAGAAGCACCGTGTCATATTATGTTCACTGATGATTTGACTCCACTTCATATGGCTAATCCTGCTCTGGATAAGCTAAGTGGGTGTCAAAATAGCAGACTAGATCTGTCCTTGCCTTCCAATGAGTGGCAGAGATTAGAGAAGAACACCTCAGCGGAAGAGATGGCACTTGACAAGGGTTAATATGAGGGCCCCATGAAACGCCACTTGCTGCGAAGTCTTCCCCAGTGTCCCGAGCAGAAGGGGCCTTAAAGAATGGGTTGCTGAATGGTTAAGTTTAATGGGGGGAAGGGAAAGGATCATTTGGTGTATGATCTAAAGAGGGTAGATGGGTGAGGTGGCTTGATGACACAGAGATGACTGGGTGCCTGACGACCTGCATTCTATGTAGAGCTTTATCAAATAGCCTTTGTCACTGATAGATTCAGCTTCTGAAATGAATTTGAAAAGAAGAGGAATGGAGCCAGAATACCTTGTACAACTGAAGATTTACAAGCCCTATTAGAATAGGTCTAAAATGCAGATATTTGTTTGGGACAGGGAAGAATAAGAAAAAAAAAATCACTAGCATTGCCACCAAGCAGATGTTATATTGTGAATATATGTCTATTCTCTGTGCATCAATAGATTTCGAATGGGTATCATGTTCATATTGTCTGCTTTCTGGCTAATATATCATGAGCACATTTGCTCACTATTAACCATTTTTCTAAAGCGTTCCTTTGATAGTAGTTGCCTAAAGTGATGTAGGACAATCTTAAAACAGTCTCTCTTATGACGGAGGTACTTGGTTTTTTTACCCCAGTTTGCATTGTGGGGAAAACTGAGCTTTGATAATTAGGGGTAGCCTTGTTTGAATGTAGGTGCTCGGGTTTTATGCCATGATAGATCTAGAAGGCACCTTTGAGTTTATCTAGTCTACTGTCCTGTTGAGTCTAGAAGGGAATTATGGCCCATGTTATTTATGTGACCGGTCAGAGTTAGACATTTTAATGACAGTAAAAGGGGCTGGCATTCTTGGTGGCATTCTTTGCCCACTCTGTTGTATCATGCTTGACAAACATGAGATACCTGTATTTTCTTCTTCTCAAGACATACTAAACGTGTTTCAGCATATACTGTAGTTAACATCTCTGGGTTTCTTTTGCGGTTTGTAGGATGGCTTTAAAGTGATCTTGAGGCTCAAATTTGGCCCATGAACCAAAACCCCTGAGGGGAGCCCTATCATTTTCTTTGGTTCTGTAAGATTAGAATAGTCTTCAAATCTACGTTGGCTTGAGAGCGTTAGAGGTTAGAAATGGGTTGTACAATGCCACATATAGAGTTTGAGGTCATTAGCCTTGTGCGCTAATGGGAATGAGTGGAACTCTACAAATAATGTTTTATTCATAGATGTTATTCCTGTCCACTAAAAAGCCATCACTTTTGAAGCATTTTCAACTCTTGTGCTAGACACTTTACATGTCTTTAATCAGCAATCGCATGTATTCCCCCTCTGTCCTTGATAGACTTGAAGAGCCAAGAAACCCAGATAGGCAAATTGACTTGTTCACAGTGACATAACCAGTTGGTTAGTGATGGGGTCCAAGTGCAATAGATTCCTGGGATTTGCAAAGACTGATTAAAGACTAAGAACTACTCATTAGAAATTTATAAAATAGAAAAAAAATAGCAACACTTGTATTTTCAAAACCTGAACTCAGCTATTGGTAACATTTTGGTAAATTTCAACATTTGTTTATTCTTGAAAGAGTCATATGCATGGATTCTTTCTTTCTTTCTTTCTTTCTTTCTTTCTTTCTTTCTTTCTTTCTAAATAACTATTGGTCAACCTTTTTCTTTGTTCAAGGTGCCGAGATCAGGGGCTGTTAAGTAATGTTATTTAGTGGAGATTGGTTCAATTCTTATTTTTTGGTGAGTTGCCCAGGAAACCAGTTGGCAACGTCCTATTATTCTTCTCTTCCTTTGATTAGGATAGGGGCTAATGAAGTGAGGGGTTACGGTTTTAATCCAGCATCCCGCTTCGCCGTCTGCTCTGTCCAGTGTGTCATAGTACACACATAAAGCAGAGCGATGCATCCCTGTAGGGTGAAGAAAAACAAGCCACCCCAGAGTACATGTTCTGCTAATAGCAGGCCAGCAGGCCATCTAGAAGAATCACTTCTTCCTACATTGTACTTGACCATGCTTAAAGATTCTCTTGTGTGTTTCATCTCATTTTTATCCTTACAGGACTGGTTCTTGAGAGGCGTCCAAATAGGCCTCGACACCATCTCACTTTTTGCTTTCTCTCTCAGCTCTGTCACAGATTCCGTTGCATCTGGAAGACGGAAGAATATACTTTTTTCAGTTTCTTCGTAACTTTCCTCTTTTTACGAAGCGATACCTGTTCATTTTGTGAAACTGAGAAGATAAGTTAGCAAGTTAGCAACAAGAAAAGAAGAAAAGTTGTTCATCCTACCACCCAGGGCTAACCACTTTTTTTTTTAAGTTTATTTATTTATTTGGAGGTAGGGTAGAGGAGTGCACGAGTGGGGGAGGGGCAGAGAGAGAGAGAGAGACAGAGAGAGAGAGAATCCCAAGCAGGCTCCACACTGTCGGTGCAGAGCCCAGCACGGGGCTCGACTGCACACACCATGAGATCATGACCTGAGCCGAAATCAAGAGACTGATGCTTAACCAATTGAGCCACCGAGGCGCCCCAGAGTTAATCACTTTTACACTTCATCGTAAATGTTCCCACCTTACCTTTTAATCACTTTTCCCATTTCCATGTGTATTTATCATGAACGTTTTTCTGTATAAGGTAACAAAATATCATTTTTCATGTCTGCACGATCTCATAATTTATTTTACCCACCCCCTGTTGTTGCATGTTTATATTTTAATTTTTTGAGGTTTTTAACCAGTTGTAAGTTGTATATCTTATAGCGAATATGTATTTATAAAATTCATAATTATTTCCCTGGGCAAGGTTTCTGAGAATGGAGTCATTGGTGCAGGAAGCCATGCAACTTTGGAAGGCATGATAGTTACTGCAGAGTTTCCCTGAGAAGCTGTAACTGTTGTATTTCCCCGTAGTTGCGTGGGATGCCAGTTTTTCCCGAGATTTCTGAGTCCCGAATATGATCATTTAAAAACAGTCTTTGCCAGTTTAATTTACAAAATGACTTGATCTGTCATCCAGCCTGGAGTTAGTCTTCTCATGTTCTTTTGTGATCACCTAAAAAAGACACAGGCTATCCTGACTTTGTCTCTGGCGTAAGACCCTGAAGTCCCCAGTCTGTGATGGGGGTAATGTCTGTAGCTCTTGACTCCGTAACATGCACCCTGAGGGGTATCACAACTGTGCGCTACCTCTGATACTCATTTTTATTCTACGTCCTGTATTCTTCCCCTTTTAGCCTCTTTTCAGTTTTCGTAATGCTGGGTTATAACCCTCTTTCATTCCAGGGTACCTTTCATGGGACAGCCATGTATCTCCATTCACCTAGGACTAGCATGGTTCACACATTTTTATTTATTTATTTATTTTTCTTAAATTTTTTTTTTTTTTAATTTTTTTTTTTTCAACGTTTATTTATTTTTGGGACAGAGAGAGACAGAGCATGAACGGGGGAGGGGCAGAGGGAGAGGGAGACACAGAGTCGGAAACAGGCTCCAGGCTCTGAGCCATCAGCCCAGAGCCCGACGCGGGGCTCGAACTCACAGACGGCGAGATCGTGACCTGGCTGAAGTCGGACGCTTAACCGACTGCGCCACCCAGGCGCCCCTTAAATTTTTTTTTAATGTTTATTTATTTTTGAGAGAGAGAGACAGAGCATGAACAGGGGAGGGGCAGAGAGAGAGGGAGACACAGAATTGGAAGCAGGCTCCAGGCTCCGAGCCATCAGCCCAGAGCCCGACGCGGGGCTCAAACTCACGGACCGCGAGATCGTGACCTGAGCTGAAGTCGGACACTCAACTGACTGAGCCACCCAGGCGCCCCGGTTCACACATTTTTAAATCGTACCCCTTTCACTCTCAAAAGTTACCCGTTTGGGATGATAAATTATATGGCTACTCTTAATTTTTAAGTATCAGGATATCATTTAGAACATAAAATCGAGGTAATTCAACCAGTCATTTCTTTGATTTGGTTAAAGAAAGTAATTAGCCTTGCCCTGTGGTCTTGTGTTCTTTTTTTTTTTTTCTTTTTAAGAGGGAGAGAGAATGTGTGGTAGCAGGGGAGGGGCAGAGAGAGAGGGAGACGGGATCCGAAGTGGGCTCTGTGCTGATAGTGAGCCACATTTGGGGCTCGAACTCAGAGGAGCCATGAGGTCGTGACCTGAGCCACCCAGGCGTCCCGGTCTTGTGTTCTTAATATGCAAAAGAGTGCAATGGCCATGTTTTGAAATACCCAGCCTATTACGGTTATAAAATATTCTCTTTGTGCCAACCATAGATTCTGAAGACTTACTAATTCTAGTGGTACAGAATAACTCTTCATGTTGAAATTAAAGTTCCAGAATCATTTTTTCCTTCTAGTTGAGTGTGATGGCTAATCATTTGTGATTTGGATTTTTAAATTTTACTTCTGTGCTTTCTCTCAGTGGTTTGGGTTATTGGTTTCGGGGGATGAGCTGAGAGAGAAAAGGGGGATCTAACATTTTGGAATTTCTTGTGCTTTATGTTGTCGCAAGTGGTAAAATTGATCAGACATGACAATGAGCAACAGTTTGGCACATCTGTTTCCTCTTAAAGTTCGTTAATTTTAGTAAAAATAAATTAAATATTATTTTCACTAAGGTGACCGAAATATTCCTGGGGAGATTTGAAGAAGTGTGATTAAGATCTTTATGTTCATGATGCAGGATCACCATTTTTTGATCAAACTGAAGATACATGGCTTAGGCTTACCAATCACATGCATTAATAGAATTTGGAGATTTAATTTTGGCCCAGTGAAGCTTCTTAGGTGGCCTACCATGGTCATCATCATAAAAAGTCCTAAATGTCTGTATTTATTCAGCATTTCTAGAACCTTTCTCACCTTTCATTCCTTATGCTGCCTTAGGAAGGCATAGGGACCTGATGCTGGAGCGACAGTGGGAACGATGGGACACTATAAGACGTGAGGGGCTCTCTTTGCTCCTGTCTCTCCAGAGTGACCTAGGCAGGATCTCACACTTGGACCTCCTCTAGACTGTCCTTTTTTCATGTAGCCATTCATACAGAAGGAGAGTAGGCCATCTCAGTCCATCTTCCTGGTTCCCACTGCTCTTTCCAGTGTGTCAGAAGCCTTCTTGCATCAAGTGTCAGCGATGCTTTTGACCCTTGTCTACACACTTGGCATCATTTGTCTTCCATCAACCCAGCAGGATGATTTCTGGAACCACACCTCTAGCCTCTACACACCCTGAAAATGCAGTGGCCAACATAACGCATCTAAAGTTGCCCCTCAGCTTCACCGTGAAGTCAGTTTTCCCTTCTGGATCTTTGTGCTAAAGGCATCACCATTTCCCCAGTCTCACTGTATGAGCCATGGTATCTTCTCTGACTCCTCTTTTCTGCCACCCCACCACGGACCAGAGCCACACCTGCCCATGCTGCCTTTTCAGTATCGTTCAAGTCCTTCCTTGCCCATTCTCACCTCAAAATTTAGGCTTGTGTCTCCTGCCTGGACCTTGGTAGTTGTTTGCTTTGGTCCCCTTTCTTTGATGAGCTTTTTATCCGTGAAATCTGAACTGTCAACTCATGCCATGCTTCTGTCCTCTTAATGGATTCCTGTGATGGAGTTCATACCTCCTCAAAAATTCTCAATAGTTCCTCATAGGCTTTTGAATCAAATCCAAACTCTGTAGCATGTGTTAAGTGGAAAAAAGAACAAAGCAAGTACAATGAAGCCCAAGTATAAATGTATACTTTAAAGGTGGGGGAATGTATTTAGCAGCAAGATTTTTCTCTGTAGTCTGATACTTTGGCTGGTTAGATGCTTGGCAACTCATTAAAGTTTCAGTACCCGAGATGGAAATGTTCTAGAATTGATTGTGGTGATGGTTGCATGCATGTGTGAATATACCAAAAACCATTGGATTGTATACTCTAATTGAGTGAATTATAGGATATGTGAGTTATGTCTCCATAAAGCTGTTATTTATTATAGAGTTCCTGACCCATAGTTTAGGAAATTCCTATGGCACCTGTTACGGTACAATACAAGCAATAAGTAGTGACCTAATTACCTTAATGGGAATATTTATTGAGAAGAATACATGATCAGGAGAAGTTTCCCCACTTACACTCTAAACTTGTGTGTGTGGAATATCTAAAACATTGTAATAGTCATTCCACTTACTATGTAGTCTGTTAACAGGCTTAAAAAAAAAGTCAGTGATGGGTATATTCAGGGAAGCCATAGGTAGAACAACAGGATAAACAAGTCATTACCCTAGTGTCACCATTAGGCTAAAGCATTTGGTTTTTAAAGCCCTCCCCAACTTGGTGTGTGTGTGTGTGTGTGTGTGTGTGTGTGTAGTGGGGGAGTTTGCGAATGCCTGAAAATATCACTCCACTTAGCAAGGCCTTAGTGATTCAGTGTTTCCTTTTTTTTTTTTATTTTTTATTAATTCGTCTTACTATTTTGCTTTTTGGTTGATTTGGTTTCTGCCAGCTTCTTTATTGGTTCAAGTAAGCAATCACTGCCTAGGTGATAGGAGCTTTCATTAGATGCCTTAATGACTTTTCTACCTTTTCTGTGATGAAATATTTCAGGGGAAAGGTTGCATGTTAAATGGTTGGTTTCTGGTTGCTTTGATTTTACTTAAATTACTTCACAGTGTCAAATGGTATTATTAATGTATTATTAGGTCAGTTTATGAGAAATCACACCTGAATATATACTGATATAATTTGGACAGCATTTGTTGGGTCCTGTGGCCTAATACCAAGACTCATTTGGAGAGCCAAACATTATCTTGGATTCTGTATCTCTTCCCCTTTAACTGTGGTTTTTGTTTTGGGGAACAGTTCCGTGGATCGTGTACTAAGAGCACAGGCTCAGTTTAAGTTAGAAGAGAGCAATTAGTTTCCCTTCCTTTTCTATCAGTCGAACGGCGGCAAGCCATCACATGTGCAAGCCTTACTAAACATGAGTGAAGTGCCCCAATGTGCTTTCCCTAATTGTACTTCCTCAAGATGCAAATCTGGTTGTAAGACTGTCCTTTCTTACTTCCTGCCCAAGGCTTTTATATTTGTAGGTGTGATCCTTCTGAACATGAAGTGTGCTATAATTCTCTTCGGGAGAGGGCATATTTACAAGCGCAGCTTACTTACGAATAAGGCAAAAGGGGGACACTTGGGTGGTTCAGTCAGTTAAGCATCCGACTTTGGTTTGGGTCATGATCCATGAGTTGGAGCCCTGTGCGAGCTGCATTGACAGCTCAGAGCCTGGAGCCTGCTTCAGATTCGGTGTCTCCCTCTCTCTCTTGTACTCTGACTTTGTCTCTCTCAAAAATAAATAAATGTTTTAAAAAATGTTTTTTTTAAAGAATAAGGAAAAAGGCACTTCTTGTTCATTTGAGACTGAGATTGACCATTGCTATTCCTGAAAAACACTGCAGTGGAGGGAAAAGCAGATGAGGGGAGCCCTGCTCTATGACCATTCTCTCGCGTTTCTCTTACTGTCCCTGGCTTGAATACTGGAGAAACATATGGCCATTAGGCAAAGTAAATTATAGGACAGAATGTAAATATGCCACAAATCATAGGGCAGCTCTTTACTGGTGATTTCTGGGGAGGTCGTCTGGACATCAATCCGTGGTGCCAGCTGTTGCCCCTGTCTCTTTGAGCAGCACACATGATGCCCAAGGTGCATCACTGGATTGCTTCGGAATGATTCAAACGTGAAAGAGCAGGGGCAGTTCATGTCTTTATCTTCAAAGTTCCCTGAGCGTTGTTGAATGCAAAGGGGCATTCAGTAGTTAATATCTCAACTTTTTTAAAAAGCTGAATCTTAAGAATTCTCTTTTGTGTCTGTGCTTCTAGGGGAAGTGAGAGCCCATGAGATTTCTTAATGCATCTCTCCATGGTGTTTTGGTGGTAGCCTCCCATATTAGCCTTTTGGAAATGATTACTGTTAAGAGTCCTTATTGGGTGGTTTTCATGCTAATTATGATCCCTCCAACAGGTACTATCTTTTTTGGTTAATATCAACATTTCCCCCCAAGAGAGAATTTTTTAAAAAATGTGAACAGTGCATAGGTTTGGCTTGCTTGCTTGCGTGTGTTGTGTGTGTGTGTTTTAACTATGTTCTTTCTCTTCCTTTAAGAAAAGGGAAACATTTCTGTCAGTTCGGGTTTTGTTTTAGTTAAATCTCAGATGCTACAGCAACAGGGGACTCCTGAAAGTACCCTTCTAGCTCAAGAACGGCTCCACACGAGCCGATTCACTAACTCTTGTTTTCCATGAAACGTTCTCTCTTGAAGATCCTTTCATACTTTTATGCTTACCAGGCAGATTTGGAACATACTCAAGTCCTTCTTCCTATTCCTGGTGTTGTTATTTGAAATATTGGGGTGATATTAACTCGGAAGCATGCGGCGCTCTGCAGTCGAAATAGCCACGCGTTTTGTGAGGCAGCCAGACCCTTACTGCCCTTAATTGGGGCACTGCTTGCTGCCTCCAGCACCTTTAATTCCCCAACCTCAAAAGATAATTATTTTTAGAGGCTCCAAGTGAAGAGCCCGCATGAGCAAAAGGAAAAAAAAATATTGACATATTAACCTTGAAAGAAGACTACTACAGTTTTTAGCCAACTCGTTTGAATTAATTCTTGAATACACAGTAAATAACAGGTCAGGTTTTTTCCCCCTGCCTTGTGAGAAATGCAGTGAATGGTTTTTCAGGCTGTACGACATACAGAGAAGACCACGAATCATAAAATCTGAAAGCTGGAGGGGACTCTTGTGGTTTTCCAGGCCAGTTTCCCTCATCTTCAGCTCTCGGGGGCCAAGTGACCGTGTGTGGATGGCTGTCCCTGGTGTCCCTGGCGCGGCCAGCTTCACGGGGCCCCTGACTTCCGATGATGCTCTTTCCACACACCCCTCCCACCCCCCCCCCCCCCCCCGCCTGTAGGTGATCTCCTGATGAGAATGAAATGAGGTAGAAAATGGCATTTCTGATCCATCCTGTGTGCTTTCCTCCCCGACACATTTAATTTGTTGTTCTCCTTCATGGAGGGCCACGCGAGCCATTCTGTCCTGAGGCCTTCCGAGTGCATCCCAAGTGCACCCTGTGATTTCCTACCCCACACGTTGTTGAAGTGTGCCATTCATTTCATGGTTGTGTGTAACCTAAAAACCCGGAGTGCTTACCTTTGCGTTTTTTAGTATCTGAAATAATTGTTAAAAATCTGTGGGTGGCTATTTATTCTGAAGGGTTCCCGCTTCTTAAAATATTATTATTATGACTTGGCATTTTTATGGTGTCTTCATGTGTTCCAAAGAATGTTCAGCGATGTCCCCATTTTCTGTAAAGAAACGTGTTTCTAGCGATGTTGCCACTTTATAAATATAAATAAATAGGGGTGTGTGTGTGTGTGTGTGTGTGTGTGTGTGTGTGTGTGTAAGTAGGAAGCTAAAAAGTTTCCTGTCTCTTTACATAAGGAGCTTTTGTCTCATAGGAAATGAAATTATGACCCTGGTTTTGCAGTCTGCTCTGACTCATCCACTAGCATCAGGACCTCAGTCATGACTGTGTCCTTGCCTTTGTCAGAGGCCCAGAGAATGTAGGACAAACCCCCTCTTCATGGGTATCGTCTACATCAGTGCAGTGCACCTTGTAGGTTTACACAGGGTGATTCTGTTGGAGTGAATAAGCATTTCAAACTGAACATTGCGTTCTGTACCCAAACCTCTTCCTCTTCAGGCCTCTCTAAGACTCTAGAACCTCTATCCATCTAGGTTACCCAAGCCCAACGTCTAGGGGTTATCTCCATTCCATCTCTTCCTCTTTCTACCCACTTCCCATCCATCTCCATCCAGACTGGATCCGGAATCCTTCCTCTTCCCTCCATCAGGTCTCCTGCCATCGTCTTTGGCTTGGATTACTGAAACACCCGACTGGCTCACCCTTACAGTCCACTCTTCACTTAGCGTTAATCAAACGATATCACGTCCCTAGTTAAAATTCTCCAAAGCTGGCCAACGCGCTTAACAGAAAACTGAAACTTGTTTGCTGAAATACAGTACCCCAGGACCCCGTGTGCCTTCGCCTCTGCCTCTGTAGCCAGCAGAGCAGTCTCTGTGTTGTCTCCTACCTCTTTCCCCACCACCCTCTGTGCCTCAGCCACACTGGCTCTCTGGTCACACCCCCAGTGTGCCGGCCACACCTGTTGCCACCTTGACCTCTAGGGCAGCTGGTTCACTGCTTGGGATGTTGTTTCTTTCTAATTTGATTGTGGCTGAACTCTGGATATTGAGATATCAGCTTAAACGCACCTTCTTAGAAAGGCTTTCCTCAGTCTCCCAAATTAAAGTAGCTGCTAGGTCGGTCTGTATTTCATTATCCTTAATTCTTTAATGCAGAGCGTCCATCTCCATTTGATATGTTACTATTCATCTACCTACCTATATGTCATCTTCCACTCATGCTTGCATGTTGCCTATATGAAAACAAGGACTCTGTCTTGTATCCTTGATGCCTAGAATAGTATCTGGCATGGAGTATACACACAATAAAAAAAAAAATCCGTACTAAAAATGTGCATACATATGGCTTAAAAATTTTTTTTTTAACGTTTATTGTTAGAGAGAGAGGGAGAGACAGAATGTGAGCAGGGGAGGGGCAGAGAGAGGGACACACAGAGTCTGAAGCAGGCTGCAGGCTCCGAGCTGTCAGCACAGAGCCCAAGCTATCAGAACAGAGCCCGACATGGGGCTCAAACTCACAAACCGTGAGATCATGACCTGAGCTGAAGTCAGAGGCTCAACCGACTGAGCCACCCAGGTGCCCACCCATGGTACTAGTTTTGATTTTTAAAAAAACACTCCATTGAAATATTTCTCTTGATTACTCAGTTTTTGCCTCTCCCCATCTAGCCCTGGATCAGACTATTTTCCAGTTTTCTCACTGGATTTTGCATTATAAATTAATCTTCGTATTTGTTGAGTACTTACTCTGTACAAGACACTGGTAGATGAACTCACTGGAAATTCACAGCATAGCTGTAACATAGGTATGGTAGAGGCCAGGTAACTTACCCAGGTCACAAAGCTATAGGGAGGTGGGAACACAATAGACAGCAAATGCAGAATGTGCCATATGGGTAGAAATAGACTCATAAAGTAGAAGCGAGATTAAGACCTTTAACATCCCGGCATATTTACCCCGCTGCTTTTGAGAGGCCTTTATTATTTTTTTTTTTTAAATTATTTTTTTTTTCAACGTTTATTTATTTTTGGGACAGAGAGAGACAGAGCATGAACGGGGGAGGGGCAGAGAGAGAGGGAGACACAGAATCGGAAACAGGCTCCAGGCTCCGAGCCATCAGCCCAGAGCCCGACGCGGGGCTCGAACTCCCGGACCGCGAGATCGTGACCTGGCTGAAGTCGGACGCTTAACCGACTGCGCCACCCAGGCGCCCCGAGAGGCCTTTAAACAAACGTAATGAACAAGAATTTAAGGCTTAGGGAGGGAAAGGTTGATGGGCTACCTGGGTGGGGAAGGAGAGGAAGAGGGAACAGAAGGGACTCATCATTGAGATGCTTTAGGAGACTCACTGTGTTCTGTATGTCTTATTGATTGCACTCGGAGTACATTAGGGGACATGAGAAGACTCATCTGTTTGAATCAAATACTCGATTATACTGAGAAGTACTTCTGTGACAATGTGGCTTTAAAGTGCAGAATGATTTGGGAGAAACGTCTTCCAGTTATAGAAAAAAATTATGGTACACCACACATCAGAATAAAGTATAGACAGATTAGTTAAGTGGAAAACATAAAACCATAAAAGCCAAAATAAATATAAGTGTTTGGAACTTTTAAAAAGCATAAACTTGGGGCGCCTGGGTGGCTCAGCCAGTTAATTGTCCAACTTCGGCTCAGGTCATGATCTCACGGTCTGTGAGTTTGAGCCCCATGTCAGGCTCTGTGCCAACAGCTCAGAGCCTGGAGCCTGCTTCAGATTCCGTGTCTCCCTCTCTCTGTGCCCCTCCCCCACTTGCACTCTAGCTCTCTCTCTCTCTCTCTCTCTCTCTCTCAAAATAAAAACATAAAAAATTCTTTTAAAGCATAAACTTTTATAAAAGAAATGACAGAGGAAACCAGATGAATTCATTAAGTACAGATTTTAAGTTGATACATCGAATTTTGTCATCAAATGAAAAGAAAATGACTGGTTGAGGAAAATATTTGTATAACCAAAGTTTATTTTTGTTTTAAACACCAAATTGTTATTTAAAAAAACAAACAAAAACCGTAGGTTCTCAAATTAAAAGGCAAGTTCATAGAAGGGATACAAATGACAAAATATGAAAAATGTTTTCATAAGTGAAGATTAAATTCAGGTAAAGATTTAACTTTCTCAAATTGTAGCTTTAAAAAAAGGTGGTGTTGGTAAATGAAGAGTGGGGTAAAGAAGGGTCTGATGAGGGGCGCCTGGGTGGCGCAGTCGGTTAAGCGTCCGACTTCAGCCCGGTCACGATCTCGCGGTCCGGGAGTTTGAGCCCCGCGTCGGGCTCTGGGCTGATGGCTCGGAGCCTGGAGCGTGTTTCCGATTCTGTGTCTCCCTCTCTCTCTGCCCCTCCCCCGTTCATGCTCTGTCTCTCTCTGTCCCAAAAATAAATAAAAACGTTGAAAAAAAAATTAAGAAAAAAGAAAGCAATGTGATGGAAAGGGATTATGAGTTCCATTTTAAAATTACGGATACTGGGGCGCCTGGGTGGCGCAGTCGGTTAAGCGTCCGACTTCAGCCAGGTCACGATCTCGCGGTCTGTGAGTTCGAGCCCCGCATCAGGCTCTGGGCTGATGGCTCGGAGCCTGGAGCCTGTTTCCGATTCTGTGTCTCCCTCTCTCTCTGCCCCTCCCCCGTTCATGCTCTGTCTCTCTCTGTCCCAAAAATAAATAAACGTTGAAAAAAAAAAAAAAAAAAAAGAAGGGTCTGATGGGTGTGCTGGTTGGTGTAACTGTAATTTTCAGGCAGCCCTTCTACCCAACTGCGTTTCAGAAATAGAGATTCGGGAGATTTTTCTTCAGGGATGTTTATCACAACATTATTTATAAAAGTGAAAAAAAATTAGAAATATTCAATGTGTTACAACAGGGGATATGTTAAATTATCACACGTCCTTACAGTGGCCTTTCGGACGATCATTAATAGCTGTTTCTGAGGAATAATAATTGGTATCTTGGAATAATCACCACAGTATTTTATGTGAAAAACAGTAATACAGTACTGTTTCAGTTTTAGAACCAGGACAGAAAAAGTACATTTGCCTGGAAGAGGAGACTGGAAAGAAATTAACCAAAATGTTAACATTTTGGCAATTTTGAAAATGCTTCTGTTTTTCTAAATTTTCTTTAGCATATATTTACAACTTTAATAAATTTGGATAAAAGTGTTTTATGGAAAGACAGTTTGTGAGGACGTAAGATCAAGAGCCCCGGGCAGACAAGAGTCCTCTGTAGGTTCTAGTCCATTTCCTTCTGTCTAGTTTTCAACCAGCAGAATCCTTGAACGAGTCACTTCCCCTCCTTTGTGAACTGTGTGAGATCAGGGCTTCTCAGATTTTTCTTTTGAAATGCACTCAGAGGCAGGAGGGAGTGAACACCCACACCCAGAGGAGAAAAGGTTGGGGGATATAATATCAAAGTAACCTCTTGGGGGCGCCTGGCTGGCTCTGTTAGTAGAGCACGTGATTCTTGATCTTGGGGTTGTGAATTCAAGGCCCACACTGGGTGCAGATTTTGCTTAAAACCAACAAAGTAACCTCCTGAACAAGATTTAGTGTGGAAGTTCACGTAAACTTCCCATTCATCTCCAAACTATACTGTTGTTAGTTTTTAAATTTTTTTAAGAATTGAGATATAATTTGTGTACCTCGAAATCCACCATTTAAAAGTATACATTCTAGGGGTGCCTGGGTGGCTCAGTCAATTAAACATCCAAGTCTTGGTCTCTGCTCAGGTCATGATCTCACAGTTCATGAGATGGAGCCCCGAGTCGGACTCGTTGCCGACACCATGGAGCCTGTTTGGAATTGTCGCTCTCTGCCCCTCCCCCACTCATGGGTGTGCAACTCTCTCTCTCTCTTTTCTCAAACTAAATAAATAAACACATGAAAGAAGTGTATACTCTAATAGTTTTTACTGTATTCAGAAGCTCGTGTAAGCAACCGGTGCTAGTTTTTCACACACAGATGTTTACCATGGACACTCTGTGGTAAAATTGACTCTCCCAAGAAATCGTACCTGGTGAGTAACCTTAGCAGCATTGGAGGTCCTTTTCCGGGAGGATTTCACCACTCTGAGGAACCCAGAACTAGATGAGATTCCACATGTGTTCCACACGTTGCATTTTCAGTGTGTTTTGCCTGTCTTTCCTTTAAACCCAACTTACCTGGATGAGTTGTTATTAATAGTCTTGGTTACCACTGATTTACCCATCTGTTCACTTACCATTCATAGTGGGCGATACTAAATTCAGTTCATTTTCTGTACTATGTATTTTTTAAACTGTCTAGTAGTACCTTCTGCCAGACTTTGCTGGGGATAAAGAGTGAAGTCATTCCCAACCCTTGGCCTCAAAGACAGTCTTTTAAGGAGAGGAAGTTATGGGGACTTTGGTATTAGAGCTGCTTGGTGACCAGTGCAGGTTCCCAATTTAAGTGGAGGAAGATGTGCAGATGGCAGAATACGTGGATCTTAAAGTGGATAGACCGAGATGTGGACAGCACATGGATTGAGTTTTGACTAGGTGTGTTTAAATCACTTTTATCTCAGTGCTATTAATTCCTTGCACGTGTGGCTTGATGCTGTGCTTATGGGTAGCGAATTCCTCCCTGAAATTTCTGGTTCTACTTTATCCAAGATTAGGTGGAAGTAGTCCAAGTTCAGCTGTGGGGGGGGGGGGGGGGTGCTGAGATTCTATATTTTAAACTCTTGGCCTAAACCAGCAGTCCTTATTAAGTACAGTTACTTGAGTTATAATTGAGCTCCATGAGACTTGGGTTTGTTCTTAGCCTTTCTCTATCTGGGTGCTGGCCAATCAAGAGGGCAGGGCAGGGGCATTTGGCTCCAGCCTTCACATTAATTAAAGGCTTCAGATGTAGATTTCTGATGGTTTGACAATGTCTCCAAATACAGTCATGAAAGGCACTGGCAGGACAAAACGAATATATTTATTGTACAACTTTAAATACCACAGTTTTTATAACTCAGTGTTGGCATTTCTTCTTTTTCCTGGGGGCAGTGATGGGTCTCCTACAGCCTGTAAGAGGCCCGGAGGTGTGTTTTCTGCCTTTCTTTCCGGATGAAGGGAATGAAGCATCAGGAGCCTTCAAGTTCCTGATAGTGTAGTGTTGGATGATTGTTTTCCAGGGCCATTGTCCAGCAGTCAGGGATACCACCGCCTTTCGGAGCAGTGACAGTAGTAACTGACGTTTTTAGGGCATGAGCAAGTCCTGTGCAGACGTGGATTGTGCTTTGCAGCTCTTTTGATGAAAGTATAATCCGAGAAGCCAACTTAAGTGTGAGAGAAGGAACCAGTGAATCCGTGATTGCTTTTCAACAGTAAATGATAATCCATTGCCATTAAGAAGTTAATGTATTACTGGATTTAAAACCGCCATCTCAGGAGGATAGGGGGTGTGGGATAAGAAAAACTGTCCTGCCTTTAGAGATTAATTGGACAGAACTGTTTACAGATTTCATTGTGCAAATGGGCAGGATAATCAGTTTCGTCATATAGATGCTTAGCCTGAGTGGGACACAGAGAGTAAATGTGGATTTGTGGCAGAAGCTGTGTGTGGAAATCCTCTTGTGTTGCAGAGATCTTGTCAAGTCCTAAAATGGAAGCATCAGATTGTGTGTGTGTGTGACTGCGTATATGTCTGGTGTGCTGTATTCTAACAGCTTACAAAGTGATGCCCTCCACAATGGGATATTAAATTCGTATTTGATTTTGTTCTGATGGAAAGAGTAGGGAAGAAAAAACCCTAAGTATCCCTCAAAGCCAATCATGCGTGCTGGTTGATGTGTGCTTCTTTGTCTTTTTAATTAAGGTTTTATTTTTAAGGAATCTCTACATCCAATGTGGGGCTCAGACTCACACCCCAAGATTAAGAGTCGCACGTTCTACCAACCGAGCCAGCCGGCTGTCGCTATGTATGCCCTTTTTAATAGCATGATTCTCATGTAGTCTCATTTTTGGGTGTGTTGATGAGGTAGAATAAGAAAAGTTAAGAGTACCCACCCAAAGGTGAAACAGCTTTTCCAGGGAAAATTTTTAGCTGTATTTATGTAGACCATTCCAAGAAAACAGTTTTGTGGGATGAGCACCCTTGTATGTGTTGACGTGCTTATCATGGTTACTCCGTGACTTGATTGGAGTTATAGTTAAATCAGCAAAAATGAGAGCCTTTCCCACCTGCACTTTCATGTAAGGGCTCATTGTAGATTTTATCAATGGCTTTGGAAACAGTAGATTTGTATTTCTTGAGATAGGTCAAGAGTTACTTATGCCCTGTGCTATGCAAAGAGATTAGCCATCCCTGGATTCCCAGAGAATCTACTTCCTTTCATTCTTTGAAAAGTCTAATTTCTTTCATTCAGACGTAAAGAATTACAAAGTCATCGAACTTTTCATGTGGCTTTAGGAAACACCACCATTTTATATAATTAAGGAATAGCTGTTTTTTTAATTGTACCAAATATTGTTTTTTGATATTAATCATGACTAGATTGCCAAAATGCCCATTTCAAATCCTGAGAATGTTGTTTAAGTCTATAAAAATAGGAGAACAACATGATATTTGGCTTGCACATTTGTTAAGAATAGTATTTCATTTGTCTCCATGATAGAACTCTTGGAACAAAGAAGCTAAATTGCTTGGTTGAGGTGTCAGTCCATATACCTTTTTTGGGCTAAATCCATTGTTAGAAAAGAATGATGTGTCAGTTGACTACTTTTATCTTCAACCTACAGCGTTTGAAAATCACTCAGACTTCCTCTTACATGAAGCTTTGCCTTCGCCTTGAATTTGCTGCATTTATATAGTAACATCAAAGGATGAGCATTAAGTTCATGAGTGGCCAGTCAATTGGAAGATGGCACCAGATTCGAAATGGATCCCTGCTAATTGAAGTAGTATTCAGAAACTCAGAATTAGATTAGATGGATAAAAGTTGGGTGAAGTCAAAGCCATCATAAGATATTTTTATACAGTGGGCAGTGGAAACTAATTATCCTGGATTTAGGGCAGGCGTGACTATTAAAATAGTGACAAACCCAGGGGTGCCTGGGTGGCTCAGTCGGTTAAGCGTCCGACTTCAGCTCAGGTCACGATCTCACGGTCCGTGAGTTCGAGCCCCGCGTCGGCTCTGGGCTGATGGCTCGGAGCCTGGAGCCTGCTTCCGATTCTGTGTCTCCCTCTCTCTCTGCCCCTCCCCCGTTCATGCTCTGTCTCTCTCTGTCTCAAAAATAAATAAACGTTAAAAAAATTAAAAAAAAAATAGTGACAAACCCAAACTGGGCAGCTAAGGGCTGGGTTGAACCTGCCCGTTGCCCATTAGTAGCCGGGTCGTCTCTGCCCAATGCCTCGCCTCTCCAAGGCCTTTTCTTTCCTGTGAAATGAGGAGAAGGATGTCTGTCGCACAGATTTTTGAGAAGATGAAATGACAGTGTATTTCAAAGTGCTTGGCAAAGTATTAAGGGTTGAACACAAATTTCTTTTGATTTCCTTTATGAGAGAGGGTATTCAGGAGGTAGAGGCCATGATTTCCCCTCTCTGTATTGGAGGCTGGTCTTGGAGTGTGTTTGTTTTGCACGTGTACACACTGTGGGGGTGGGTGGCCAGTACTGTGTTTATTAGGACTTCGGGGTAGAATTGGGCTGTAGCATTTCTTCATCATGGTTGGCCTCTGGGAGAATGCTGTCAGAGTGAAATAGTGACTAGCAAGCTTTTTATGGACTAGAGACTGCCTTATGAGTAAAATTTATAGAGAAGCGGCCATCTTTCATCTTACCAAGCTTCCCCTGCTTCCCTGTGGCATTTGTACCAGTCAGGGTCCCAGTAGGAAACCTGTGGCGCACTCCAGCTGGGTGGCTGAGGGGAGTTCTATAAAGGGACTAGGTCATAGGGGCAAGTAGCAGCCCGGCAAGGGGAGAGAGCAGTCACAAGAACCAAGAGAGGGTAGCTGTATGGAAGCAGACACCCAGCAGGACCTGTGGCCTTTTGAAGGAGACACAACATGCCTCTGGTGCCCTTGTAGGGAGTGAGCTGTAGGAAATTCCCCTTCCTCATTTTCCTACTCTCTGGTCTTCTCGTGTCTTCCATGAACTAAACCCAAGAAAAAGACAGAGGGTAAGGGAACTGTTGATGTGAAATCCTTTTGGGTCAGCCTCCTGGGGCGTGGAGCGAGACACGCAAATGGCGGGAGAGGATCCCTGGACATATCTGGGGCATTAGGAATCTTAATATCTTAATATCTTAATGTGGAGTTGGTTTTTGGATGCTTTTTTCTTTCCTGTTTACGTGCCCCCCATTCATTCACTGGTCCCGCGCTCTGCCTCTGTTTGATCTCATTAGTGTGATCTCATTAGTTTGATCTCATTGAGTTCATTAGTGTGATGCCCAGGTGACTAGATCCAAAGAGGTGCCAAGCATTGACTGCTCCTGCCCAGCATGACTTTGTTGAAACACAAGCCAGTGCAGTTTATTGTCTGCTGCTTTCGTATTTTTATATCTTTTTACATTTATTTTTATAGTTTGTATTTCCTACTCACCAAATGAATATATGAAAGCTGCACAGAAAGCCAGGAGGAAGGGGACCTGTTGCCTGATTCTCTTTCCTTCTCGTGTCATTAACCTCACAGATTAAGATTTCTTCTTGTTTTTGTTGTGGAAAAAACTAGCGGGGATTCTGATTTGATGATTACGCCTATGGTTGGGCCCTCAGAGCAAGCCATTGTCCCGTGGATAAGGATAATAAACAGAGGCAAGCTGGATTTTTTTCTTGTGTACTTTGAATTGCTTGGGAGAGTAAAGATATCAGGTTTTTTTTTTAATAACTTGTTAATTGGTAATGAGAAACAATTCTGTAGTTCTTTTTCTACCAAGAGGTGCTACTTTTTAGATGCTTTGGGGTTTTTTTCCCCCAGTATTCAAGGTTGGAATTGTAAAATAGTCCTTTTAAACTCTTCCGGTGAAGCTCCTTAAAACGGGCTGAGGCATTCACATTGTAGTGTTAACTTTGGAGTTGGAGGAGTCCAGAGTGCTGATTAAGAGTCATCTGAAAATGATAAAGGAATTGTTGACCCAGAACCTTGGGGCTAGAAATCATCTTCCGTCGTAACCGTGCGAGGCTTCTGTGTTTACGCGGACATCTGCAGTCATTTAAGAGTGCTTCTATGAAAACCGTAATACTCATTTGAATTTTTCTTGATTGTTTATATAAAGATAATAATGAAATCCAACCACCAGAAAAACAAAATGAAATTGGGACAGCTGCTGTATTCCTAGTTTTAGTTTTCCTTTTCTCTTTTCTTGTTTTTGTAAGTACCTTGTAGGTAGGAAGTGGCAATGAGGATGCCCCTGTCATCCTGTGTTTTAATATTATATTCTTCCAAATGTAATGTGCAAGTAGGTACTTTCAGTGTTTTTCTACACTGTTAGGGGAAGACAGAGACATTTGTTTTTTGGAAATCTCAAGGAAGCCTGAAAGTGAGTGAGAAATATTCAGAAATGGAGTGACGTACGAAAGAAGCCACCCACATTTGGAGAAAGGAAGTTTTTAGAGTCGTAGTGTTGGATAAGTTGTGGAAGAAATAGAGTGTCATTCAGTGACATGATCTCATCTTTCTGTCTTCTTCCTTCCATGGTCATTGGTAGCTTTGAAAGGATTGCCCGCAGGCTTACACTAACAGAAAATAGATGTTGAAAAAGAGAAAAATAAGAGCACAGAAGAGAAAAATCCAGTAACGGTAAATTTCTATATCATGTTATTTATTAGTCAAGAATGAGCAGACAGGAGTGTCACTGTGACTTCTCGGAATTAGGTGATTCCTTGGGATAACTGCCACTGATACAGTTGATGCTTATATATATAGATACGTATATATATCTATATATCACATATGTGGTATATATGTGATATATATATCATATATATGTGATATATATCAAAAATATAGGATATATATACACACACACATATATATATACAGCACACACACACATATATATATATATACACACACACTCACACACTTCATTTTAAAATGAAAGAAAATGTGTAGAACTTTCTAGGCGTTTTTCCTTCCTACGAACGGCATTTATGTAAGCGCATTGTCATTTCCAGATCCAGATCCTGCCTAGCAGCCCAGCCTCCTGGCAGTCTTGCAGATATTCTCCAGGGAAGAGAGCTTTATCAAGTGTTTATTCTCTTCAAAAGATGCTGATTTCGTTGTGTTTGCCATAAGATATGTGGTTACAAATACACTATCAAAATTCCACGCTGGGTGGCTTACAAAAAGGTGACAGGGTTTTTTTTTGTTTGTTGGTTGGTTGGTTTTGTTTTGTTTAAGCTCATCTGCCCCTGAAATGGACCCTCATCCCTGCAGTTTTGCTGAGTGTTCTCTACAGGTAGCCTTTCTACCCCTAGTGATGTGCCCTCCTGGGATGCCCCTCCAGCAGGCTGTTTGGGGAGGCCACGTCCAAGCCGCCCTGTCTGGTTTCGTTGTCTGGGAAACTGAGAAGGTGTCATGGTCTGACGACGTCTTTTGCTGTTGTCCATCTTTCAGGGACAGGAGAGAGCGGCAAGAGTACGTTTATCAAGCAGATGAGAATCATCCACGGGTCAGGCTACTCTGATGAAGACAAAAGGGGCTTCACCAAGCTGGTGTATCAGAACATCTTCACGGCCATGCAGGCTATGATCAGAGCCATGGACACGCTCAAGATCCCCTACAAGTACGAGCACAATAAGGTAGGCGTGGCCGCACGGGATCGCTGGCGTAGCCATCCACGGTGCGCAGGCACCCTTCACAGGTCTGGGATGCGCAGTGGGTGGGTTTTGAAGTGCGTGTTTTTCATCTCATCTTAAATGGGACTTTTAATGGTTCAATACGTTCCTTATAGTTTTTTTTTTTCCCTTAAATCTTTAAAGTCACATCTATGCACAATTAGAGTTGTGTTAGTGATACCGATGAAAGACATTATTTGGATGTTCAATGGTATAAAACTTAGGGGACGCCACACTACATTAAGAAGACAGTTTGTGAGTTCTAGACAAATTGACCAAGGTGAGTGAATTCAGAGAAGAGGCAGCAGCCTTGTTTCAACCTCCCACTCTTTGTGCTTCCTTGGCAAAAAAAAAAAAAAAAAAAAAGAACAAAAACAGCTTAAGAGCATTCTGTCCGGTTTAATTTTGGATTTCGTGACTTCCTTTCAGTAGTGCCACAGGCTTAATTTTATTTCAAAATAGGCCCATCTGTCACTTCCAATAACCTTTCAAACACGTTTCCCTGCAATTGTGTTCAAGTAATGCAAACTTCTAACGTCACTGGAGAAGGGGTTAGGAAAAAAAAAAAACCAACACATTTTTTCAGGGCTTGGAGGTGTTGATTTTATCGTAAGCTGGTAAAGCCTCGCCTTGTGTTGACAGAGCACTAAATGTGTACCTACACTTGCTTTAGGGCTTCATCAGAACTTCCACTCTCCCTCAGTACTCTGGAGAATCTACTCTTAGAAATGGTTCCATACACCCGGATCAATATGTAACAGCAAGAAGCTGGCATGCCTGCTGTGACTCACACACTAGGATTTAACCCAAAGTGAATCATAGGTAAAACAAAGCAGTGCTGTGTACCTTTACTTCTGTTACCATTGAGAAGCTTCTAGCTATACACATCGTCTGAAAATCAGGCATTTATTTTTCTTGGATGTTTCCTTGAAATCGACTGGCTGTTTCTGATGTAACTGATGCTCTCGCCCTTAGTTTGCCGAGGGCAACAAGAGCGTGTGTCCACAAATAGCAGAGAGGCCCTCCACAAAGAACCCTCGAGAGTGAAAAAGATCTGGGCAGCTTTATGAGCCTGGGAACGTGTTTGCTTGAACCACATGAGGCTGCCTGGATATCTAACCAGTCTACATGTAGAAGGATCAAGGCTGTGTTTCCCCACTAAGAAATCTCAGTGTAGTGAATTTCTGAAATAGTGGCACACTGGTTTTGTTGCAGCGGGAGGAGAGTCTGTTGAAGGAACTGCCTTTAATACCAGTGACTTTCCCAATCCACAATTAGTTGATAATATCATGATCTGACGAATTCTGGCTGCGTTACCACACGTGTGCTATGATGTACGGTTGACCCTCGAACAATGTGGGCATTAGGGGTGCTGATCCCCATGTGGTCAAAAATCCACGTATAGCTTTTGGTTCCTCCAAAACTTACTAGCTTACTGTTGACTAGAAGCCTTACTGATAACATAAACAGTTGATTAACACCTATTTTGTGTGTTATACGTATTATACACCGTATTGTTACAAAAAAGCAAGCTAGAGAAAAGAAAATGTTATTCAGAAAATCACAAGGAAGAGAAAATACACTTATAGTACTGTACTATATCAGAAAAACCCATGTATAAATGCACCTGCAGGGTTCAAACCTGTGTCGTTTTTTTTAATGTTTTTTAAATTTTTATTTATTTATTTATTTATTTATTTATTTATTTATTTATTTGAGAGAGAAAGAGTGCAAGTTGGGGAGGGGCAGCGAGGGGGTGGAGACAGAATCTGAAGCAGGCTCCAGGCTCTGAGCTGTCAGCACAGAGCTCTACGTGGGGCTTGAACTCACGGACTGCAAAATCATGACCTGGGCTGAAGTGGGATGCCCAACCAGCTGAGCTACCCAGGTGCCCCAAACCTGTATTTTTTAAGGGTCAGATGTGTCTATGTGTATAACTGGCAATATGTGTTATATATATAACGTATTGCCAGTTTACACTGTATAATATAACGCAGTCTCTCTTACTGATGCAGAAAAATCATCTTTCTTGGATATTCCAGAAGAATGTTTCAGGATCTTGCTTTGATGGTAGCTTTTCATTTGAAGATCATTTATTGTACCATCATGTAGAGACATAGAAGACAGAGTGGGATGTCTGCTTTATTCGTATAACACAATAAAGAATATTTAAGAGCATGTGAATTCTTTGTATCAGTTCTAGTTAAGTAGAATTTACTGTGATGAACACCATTCGGTTGAAAAGCAATATCATAAAAAGTTAAAATGTTACGATTTTTCTCAGCTATCATAATTACCCTGCGGAATCTTCCGCCCTCTCTTGGTTATTTCACATACTGCCTGATACAATGACACGAGTGTGTGCTGACCTCTGAATTTCTCAGTATGTTGAATCCCCTTTAATTTGTAATATAAATTACTTACCCACTCGTTCCATTTTCTCTACAACATACACATTCTGAAGCATCACTCCTTACTTCCAAGCTCTGCCCACTCCTTGCCTTTGTCAATGCTTACTAAGGACCTAAAGTCTTCTTTCTGTTGCATCCAGCTGCTACATCCTCCTAGAGTCCTTCTCTGCACACCTGCCCCCTTCCATTGGGTAAGTAATCCCACCCTCCTTTAGCAGAAGCCGTAGAGGAGTGTTTATAATTGTCTAGTTTGTATTCTTATGATGACTTGTGTGTTGATCTTATTTTCCCCACTAGACTCCAAGCTCCTTGAAGGTAGAGGATGTATCCATTGCACCTCAGCATTCTTCATTGACCCTGGTGTTGTACCTTGTGTGTAATAAAGGCTCAAAACAACCCTGTTTTATGAACAGGCAAATCATTATAACATTAGACCCCTGAAAGCTTCCTCTTCTGCCCCCGAGTTGTAAAAATGGTTATTCAGATCAGCACATAGCTGTTGAAATGGTTTTATGTGCAAAAGTGAATAAAAACTGTGCTTTCAGGGGTGCAGAGAAGTTTCATTAGGGCTGGGCAGAAATTTACAATTCAGAAAGAGTCAAGGGGGTAGCTGAAGGAGAGGCACTTTGGGGCGGAGGGATGGCAGGGATAAGTGTTGAGAAAAAGGAATGTGACTGTGTTGGCCAATTTAACTTGAACAGCATTTTTAGGAGAACTGGAAAGTAAAATCAAACTGGTTTAGAATGTGTTTCTGAAAGGTTTTGAATCTAGGCTTAGAAGTTTGAATTTTATTTTCTTGTGTTTATGACACCCAGTTAATAATAATATGTTTTGCTTAGAATTTTCTACAGAGGTTTCTGGTTACAATATGCTCTCTGTTTAATAAATAGTTGAGGGATTTGGTGTGCAGGTTATTAGCAACTACTTGGAAGAAATACGCTGTGACTTATATTATTTTGTGACACTAAAGACTTAAAAAACTTAAAAAACATAGTTTTTATAAAGGCTTCTTTGCATCTATGTCCATGTTGGCCACAGTGTTTGGTAGTAGCATAAATAGATACAAAAATTTGCTAACTGTGTACTTGCCTGACTCTGTACTTGCCTCTGAGTTCATGTATTTTATAAAGCAAAATGTAGCTTACAAATAGTATGGCGTGTTCTTAACTGGGAAATTGTCACAGTTTTGTTTGCTGTGAAATTGGTTCCAGCAATGAGAATACCACAGCAGAATACTGGAATTTCTCTGGCTCCTGCATAAGTGTTACTACACTGAATTGAGAGTCCCTCCAGTTAGCTGGGGGCTGGTGCAGTGGTCGTGGGGAGTCCAGGCCATGGTCTCTGCCCTAGATGGTGGTGTAGCAACCCACGCCTTTTTGTAGAACTTACAATCCAGGGATTCGCTAGCTCTGGAGTAGTTTGTAATAAGTTGCAAACTTTTACCAAAAATAAAGATCAATTCTTCTCTGAGTATCTGCTATCCCATTCTTGAATTTTCTCTGCCAAGTGAGTAATGTTTACAGGTGAGCCGCTTGGGCTCCGCCCAAGTGAGAGAACAGGTCCGAAGACGACTTCTCACTATACTGTGAGCTAGGGTTTGTTTTATTCCTAAATATTACTTTGCCATATCCCTAAACACAACTGTTGATAGCTGATGTTAAAAGGGATTAAATATTTGTTGCTCAGTCAAATCAAAAGATACATTTAAGCCTCCACTAGGTGCAAGGCATTCTATGAGGTTCCTCTGTCATTTTTAAATTGATATTTATTTTATTTTTTATTTTCGAGAGAGAGCCAGCATGTCCATGAGCAGGGGCAGGACAGAGGGAAAGATAGAGGCAGGGCAGAGAGAGAGAAAGAGGGAGGGAGAGAGAGAGAAAATCTTAAGCAGGCTCCATGCTCAGCTTGGAGCCTGACACAGGGCTCGATCCCATGACCCTGGGATCATGACCTGAGGGGAAACCAAGAGTCTGATGCTCAACCAGTTGAACCACCCAGGTGCGCCATCCTCCATCGTTTTTTACTGTCCAAAAGGGAAAATGTCCATCAGTATTATCTTACAGTTTCCTCTCTTAAACAGACATATTCTGATTATTCGTTGTTTGGGTGCTGAAATCAGCTCTTTGTAAAAAAGGAGAGATTAAAAAAAAAAAAGTTTCTGTGCTCACATGGCTAAGAACTCCCTTGAATTACAGTGTGGGAAATAGGTCAGGTATTGACCCGTGATTTTTATGTATTTATTATCTTTATCTGGCAGTTCCTGCATCGCCTTGTTGATATTTTGTATGCACGTGCTTTATTTTCTCGGATTGCAAATGATGTCACAGTAAACAGACCTCTTGTTTTGTAATTCGTTGTCTCTGCGTCATGTGCCGAATGTTGTGAGAGCTTTTTTTTTTTTTCATGGAGTAAATGACCCCAGGTTAGCAGATCCTGGTATCCTTTTTATCCTTGTTTCTGGTAGTTTCTGAGAATTTTGAAATCAAGCTATTCTTAGGGCAGTTTCAGAGGACTCATAGACTTTGCTCTTTTGTCTGGTCCCTGGAGGAGAATAGAATGTAATGCAATGCTTCTTCATGCGATGAATTCAAGACTGTTGAGTCAAAGTCAGACACTGTCACCTTTTCTTTTAGTTTCTGCTTTTAGACTTGGAAGTCCCAGATGACTGGGCCTCCCTCGGCACCAAATTGACTAGCCAGGAGTTTGCAGGCCTGACACCCGTTTCCCTTTTTCCTGGCCAATGAGTGCCACTGAGAATACATGTTACTACGGCATCTCTGTCCTCCCTCTAAGAAAGGACTTTTCACCAGGAGAGTGCCTCATTAAACACTTGCACAGCTTTCTGAATTTTCTGCACTTCCTGAGAAATCTAAGATCCCAGAAGCCACGTTTCAGAAGAAAAACGTAGCCAGAATTCTGGAGGACTTGCTAACTTACTGCTACTTTTGATCAGCTGAACAGAAATTCCCAGACTCCCTTTTTCAACATGAAGGAATTTTCTTAGTTTACCAAATGCTCAGAGACTGATTTCATTTTCGTATTTGTCACCAGAATAAGCACATAATTAAAGCAGAACGTACTAAGTAAGTATTTTCATGTTTCTCGAAAGAGTTGTATCAGGCAGTGTTCTGTGCTTATAAGCGACAGAGAACCCTGGCTAAGTTAAGAAGGGCTTAACGAGAACAGGAGGTGACCCCGAGAAGCGTGGAGAAGTGGAAAGGCTAGTTCCTGGAAACCAGGGCAGGTCTAGGGAACTCCTCTGTGACGCGGATGAACTGTGACCATTTTCATTCTTCTTTTACTCCACTCGAGGATCGGAAATCTGGGGAAACTTGCCTGAGAGGTCTGGCCTGGATTCTGTGCTAGCTTTTTGGACAAGGCTGGGCAATTTGATTGACAGTTCCTGAGGGAAGTCAGGGTACAGTTACTAAGAGAAGAGAATGATGTTGGCACAAATCACAATTACCCACTGCAACATCACCCTGCCAGTTTAGAAAATAAAATGACACGTGGATTCTCTGTGCAAGAAAACCCTCCAGTTTTGCTCGGCATTCGCTAAGCCTGTTTTAAAGGACAGCTTTTTACTCTGGGCTTGTTCAGAATGGGGGCATGGAGGGGTTGAGGGGTTCGTGTCTTAGTAACAGTTATATATGATGCAAGTAGCTGAGTTTGAACCCAAGCCCTGAAGAGCTGAGTAACCTTGGGATTGTCACATTTTTTCCCTAAGCCTAAATTTCTTTACTCTCTAAGCCTGGATGTCCCCATCTGTAAAGTGCAGCAGCTAATAATAGGATTGTTGCAAGGGTTAGATAGGTAATGTATATGAAAACATAGATGATAAATCAAAAGAGTTTGCAAGTTGTTAGAAGATGAATTAGCATGAGGGGTGGGGACGGACACTGTTAATCTTCTATATTAAGAATCAAACAAGCAAAGATCGCCTGGGTGGCTCAGTCGGTTGAGCGTCTGACTTCGGCTCAGGTCGTGATCTCATGATTCATGAGTTCGAACTCCACATTGGCTGTCTGCTGTCAGCATGGAGCCCGCTTCGGACCCTCTGTCCTCTTCTCCCTCTCTGTCTCTCCCCTGCTCACTCTCTTTCTTTCAAAAGAAGGAGAAGGAGAAGAAAACAAGCAGAAAATAACTTAAACAGCATGGCCGGATTTAGGATGTATTTGAAGGGAACTTTCCTTAGAGTGACAGTCATTGAAATGGGACAGCAAGGAAGGTAGAGAAATCCCCTTATCTGGATGTGTTCAAAACAGAATGTATTTTTAACATGTGAAATTCTTTAAGGCAGTTTTGCTGAAATAAGACCGGATGGACTGGACACCCTCTGAGATCCTTTCCAAGTTGGTTTTTCCTTGTGTTGATTCTCTGATTCCAAAACGCTGAGAAAGAAATGATGCTGTTGTTAACTTGTTATAATTTATTTATTTATTTATTTATTTTTTAATTTACTTTTGAGACAGAGAGAGACAGAGCATGAACGGGGGAGGGGCAGAGAGAGAGGGAGACGCAGAATCAGAAGCAGGCTCCAGGCTCTGAGCCATCAGCCCAGAGCCTGACGTGGGGCTCGAACTCACGGACCACGAGATCGTGACCTGAGCTGAAGTCGGACGCTCAACAGACTGAGCCACCCAGGCGCCCCAACTTGTTACAATTTAAATCTCCCACCTTTCTTGAACTTTGTGCATTCCAGAGCACTTACAAAAACAAACAAATAAATAAAATAAATGAAGCCAATAAACAAGAGATTCAAAGTGACAGTGATCTCTAGCCTATGGAGATTTTGCTTTCTTTACATCTAAATCTCATAAGTAATTACAACATCTACATCTATGTAGGTTTTTTTTTTTTTCTTTTTAAATGGTGTTTAAAGATGAAAATCAGATGCAAGTATTGGGGATATTGTCAGTGGTAGTATTTCTCCCTCCCTTCCTCCCTCCTTCCCTTTCTCTCTCTCTCTCTTTCTTTCTTTCTTTCTTTCTTTCTTTCTTTTTTCTTTTCTTTTCTTTTCTTTTTTTCTTTTTCTTTTTCTTTTTCTTTTTCTTTTTCTTTTTCTTTTTCTTTTTCTTTTTCTTTTCTTTCATGTTTATTTCTGAGAAAGAGACAGAGTGTGACCAGGGGAGAGGCAGGAAGAGAGGGAGACACAGAATCCAAAGCAGGCTTCAGGCTCTGACCTGTCAGCACAGAGCCCGCCGCAGGGCTTGAACCCACGAACTGCGAAATTGTGACCTGAGCCGAAGTTGTACGCCCAACTAACTGAGCCACCCAGGCGCCCCAATTTCAATTGGGTTGTTGGCTGCTGGCCACCAAAGACAGTCTGCAACTTCTCCTAGGAAAACTTTCTACTCCTGTGTCTACAAATCTGAGAGTTTTCTTTCTAATAAAGAGCCTAGAGGAATATGGACACCTTTTGCTACCAACTTGATCTGAGGTTGGTTTACAGCTGTCTCATTTCTCTGTAGGACTCTTGTTGGGAGTTGAATCACCACTGATTCTCTAGTACTCAGCTTTTAGAATCTCTTTGCATATGGTCTTCTCTCTTTTTTTTTCTTAAAGATGTTTTTAACTGATATTTATTGGGGGGCGGGAGGGGCAGAGAGAAGGGGAGACAAGATCCAAAGTGGGCTCTGTGCTAACAGCAGAGAGACTGACACAGGGCCTGAACCTGCATACTGTGAGATCATGACCTGAGCCAAAGTTGGACACTTAACTGACTGAGCCAGCCAGGCGCCCCTGGTCTTTTCTCTTTTAATATCTGGCAAATACTTTCCAGCCACATTTTTTGTCTCCTTACTCTGTTCTTGTTTCTTTATTCATTTTATATCCATGACAGCCATGTAAAAATACAAGATGAATGTAAGATTTGTTAAAAATCCCTATTTCTTGGCTACAGTTATTCTGTAATCCTAAGGCATGCCGTAGCATTTATCCAGGATGAGTGTCTTGAGTTCCGTTTTATCAGAGGAGGACTGAAACAAAGGAGTTTAGCAAGTAGATTGAGGCTGAGCATTTTTTTCTCTCTTTCTTTCTTTCCTTTTTTTTTGTTGTTGTAATTTTTACACTCAGAAAAGTACACGCATCATCAGTATTGAGCCATGTGTATTTTTCCATTGTGAGCACGCTTGCGTCCACGTCTGCTGATCTAGATCAGTATGACCAAAGCTCAGACACTTCCTTATGCTTCCTTCCAGTCAGTGTCCCCAGCTCCTAAAGGGTGACCCCCGCCTTGACTCCTGATACCGTAGATTAGTTGTGTTAGTGATTGAACTTTGTGTGTATGAGTGTAAGCATGTGGTATATGCTCCTGTGTATCTGTTTTCTTCTGTTCCACATTTGTGGCATTCACCCATGTTTTTACTTGTCACTGTGATTCATTTATTCTCATTTCCGCATGTATAATAGCAATGCCCCATAGAGCTTCATGAAAATGTTTTACGTCCGTGCTGTACAATATGGTAGCCACCAACCCCCACATGTGGCCACAGAGCCTATGAAATGTGGGTACTGTGACTGAGGAACTGAATCTTTACTTTTATTTAATCTTATTAATTTATATTTAATTTTTTTTTTGTTTACTGTTTTTATTCATTTATTTTTGAGAGAGAGAGAAACCACGAGCGGGCGAGGGGCAGAGAGGAGACACAGAATCCGAAGCAGTCTCCAGGCGCTGAGCTGTCAGTGCTGAGCCTGACGCGGGGCACGGACTCACGAACCGTGAGATCATGACCTGAGCCGAAGTTGGTAGGTTAAGCAACTGAGCCACCCAGGTGCCCCGTAATTTATGTTAAAATTTACATGTGACTAGTGGCTCTGTTTTGGATAGCACTCTTGTGTTATATTCCATATGCCACAGTTTGCTTATATTTCTTATTGTTAATATAAGTTTGGGTGTTTCTGGCTCTTGCAAATAATTCCAGTATAAACATTCTTGTACCTGTCTTTGGATAAACAAAGGTGTGCATTTCTTCAGGCTAAGTACCTAGGATTTGGAATCACTGAGTCAGAAGATATCCATCTGGTCATTTTCAGGATGTAGACACTACCAAAGATTGTCCAGAACGATTATATCAGTTTACATTCCCACTAGCCATCCATGAGAGTTCTAGTTGTTCCATATCCTTGACAGTTCTTGGTATTGTTAGTCCTTTTATTTTAGTTAATCCGTTAGCTAGATAGTGGCATCATGTTGTTGTTTCAGTTTGTATCTCTTTGATAACTAGGGATGCTCAGCACCTTTTCATATGTTCATTGGCCATTTGGTTATTTAAAAAATTTTTTAATGTTTATTTTTGAGTGAGAGAGACAGCACAAGCAGGGGAGGGGTAGAGAGAGAGGGAGACACAATCTGAAGCAGGCTCCAGGCTGCGAGCTGTCAGCACAGAGCCCTGTGTGGGGATTGAAACTCACAAACTGTGAGATCATGACCTGAGCTGAAGTTGGACGCTTAGCCCACTGAGCCACCCAGGCGCCCTGCTCTTTGGTTATTTAAAAAAAATGCTTGGGGCGCCTGGGTGGCTCAGTCGGTTAAGTGGTTGACTTCGGCTCAGGTCATGATCTCACGGTCTGTGAGTTCGAGCCCCGCATCGGGCTCTGTGCTGACAGCTCAGAGCCTGGAGCCTGTTTTGGATTCTGTGTCTCCCTCTCTCTGACCCTCCCCCGTTCATGCTCTGTCTCTCTCTGTCTCAAAAATAAATAAACGTTAAAATTTTTTTTTTAAAAAAATGCTTTTTACTTTTTTTATCTGCTGAGTTGTCTGATTCCTTATATTTCGTAGGAGCCTTTTATATATTAAGGAAATATATTTTTCTTTCTTTTTTTTTTTTTTTTGAGAGAGAGGGAGAGTGCAAATGGGAGAGAGGAGCAGAAGAAGAGACAGAGACAGAGAATCTTAAGCAGGCTCCATGCCCTGTGCAGAGCCCAACACAGGATTCGATCTCAGGACCATGAGATCATGACCTGAACTGAAATCAGGCGTGGGAAGCTTAACTGACTGAACCACCCAGGTGCCCCAGGGATATACATTTCTGTTGAGTAAATGTGTTGCAAGTTATCTTCTCCACTTCTTGGCTTGCTTTTTATTTTCTCTTGGTTCCTTCACTGGACAGAAGTTCTTATCATTCCACCCTCCCCCGCCCCAACCCCTTCTGATTAGTGCTTTTTGAATCCTTTTTAAGAAACTTCTGGCTACTTTAAAGTCTTGTAGATAATCTCCTGGTTTGTCTTCTAAATTGTTTGGTGTTTTTCGCTGTTTACATTCAGCTCTAAACTGCGTTCAGTTGGACTGTAGAGTATGATGTGAGGCAGGGGTAAGTTTTCTTTTTTTTTTTTTAATGTTTGTTTATTTGTTTATTTATTTTTATTTTTTGAGAGAAAGAGAGAGCAAGCCAGGGAGAGGCAGAGAGAGAGAGGGAGAGAGAAATCCTATGCAGGCTCCATGTTATCAGCACACAGCTATGGGGCTTGAACTCACAAACTGAGTTCATGACCTGAGTTGAAACCAAGAGTTGGAAGCTTAACTGACCGAGCCACCTAGGTGCCCCAAATTTTATTTTCTTTATATGGATATTTAGTTAACCCAACTCACTTATTGAAAAGACCATCCTTTACCAAGTGCAATATAGTTTCTATCACTCAGTTACAGATCAAGTGAATGTGTATATGAGTTTGTTTCTGAATTGTCCATTCTGATTCATTAGTTTATTTGTGTCAATACTGTCTAAAGACTAATGTTAGCATTGAGTTTAATATCAGAGAGATTAAGTCATTCAGCTTTGGTTTTCTTCTGGAGGTTGTACAAGTGCTGAATGTATTTGCTTGTAATTAAAGTTACCTTTAAGAACATTTCTTTAACTAATGGTAGGTTTCCCAGGATGAATCCGAATATTATGATTATTCTCTGTAATACAAGTGACTTCCCCTTCCTCGAAACCTCAGTTCATTTTCTCATTTAACCTGCAGTTGACTGCATAGCTCAGTAGGAGGACATCTATTTTTTCAGATTAATGTGACATTTTTATTATCAATCAGTCCATTTACAAAGGGTGATGGAGCTGCTGTGTGGTTTTGTCCCTCTTCACTTGGGTCTTGTTCTTTCTCACTTCAGCATTTCCTTCAACCAGAGTGGGGACTGGCATGTGAAGGCGGGGAGGGGGGGGGTTCTACCAATTTCCCCTCTCACAAACCCCTTTTCAGGCAGCACTGCTCCCGACCACGTAGATTTGGAAGATTTGGCACTAATCCCTTATGTCTTATCTTCACTCTCCAGGGCCTATTGGAAGGCTTGACTAGGCTTACCTGGACTTTCTTTTTGTTGTTGTTGTGTAGTCTCCAGCTGTTGTGGAAATTGACCATCTTTTGTGGCTCAATGTGAGAGCTGTAGGTAGGTTAGAGGGTAATAATGCAAACTGGTTTTGCCCTTTTGTTAACTGCAGTACTTTAATCCTATTATGTAAAAGTTTTATTCATTTATGTCTTAATGAAGACACTGGGAAGCAACTCATTTTGGTGAAGCAGAGTATTAAGCACGGGCAGAGCTGTAGACGTTCGTATCCACACACACATACGTGTACACACACTGGTGTGTAATTGATAGCTGGTGCATTAGAGATGACCTTTGCAGGGAGCTTGGGTGGCTTAGTCGGTTAAGCGTCCAACTTCAGCTGAGGTCATGGTCTCGCAGTTTGTGAGTTCGAGCCCCCCGTCGGGCTCTGTGCTGACAGCTCAGAGCCTGGAGCCTGCTTCGGATTCTGTGTTTCTGTCTCTGCCCCTCCTCCCCCCCGCCCCCCTCTCTCTCTCTCTCTCTCTCAAAAATAAATAAATATTAAAACATTTAAAACAAAATGAGCTTTGGACACTATTTATATATGTGGGTAAAACTGATGGAATAGCAGTGCCCTCTCCGTATTGTCTGCCTGTAATGACTGTCTGTAGATAACGCTTCCTCGGCTTAGTAATGCCCAGTCCGCTTTGCGTGGCCCACCTCATCTGGAAGTAGCTGATCTCATGTGTCTGTCTTCAGCTAATCCATATTGTTTAAAATTGGATGGGGGCTCCTGGGTGGCTCAGTCGGTTGAGCGGCCAACTTCGGCTCAGGTCATTGATCTTGCGGTCTGTGAGTTCGAGCCCTGCGTCGGGCTCTGTGCTGACAGCTCAGAGCCTGGAGCCTGCTTCCTATTCTGTGTCTTCCTCTCTCAGACCCTCCCCTGTTCATGCTCTGTCTCTCCCTGTCTCAAAAATAAATAAAAGGTTAAAAAAAAATTAAAATTGGATGAAAGGAAGAAAATTGACACTTGAGGTTGGAGATAGGGCTTTAATCATTCACATGTAGCACAGTATTTGGCATGAGGTTCTACTCTGTTGAACGAATGAACAAGTGATTGTTTACTGTATGATGATGGGTTTTTATGTGCAGGGTGGTACGCCGTCGTATTGCTGGGGCCTCACACCACGAGGCTTGAAATCCAGCTCTGTAACACCATTGCCGTATGATTGAGTAAATTAATCTCTCTGAATTCCAGTTTCCTTATTTGTAAAATTACGGTGATGATGATGCTTACTATGCTTACTTCACAATGTATTGCAAGAATTATAATAGTCTATGAAAAGCCGAAAAGTTGTCCATTGTTTTATTTTTTTTATGTTTATTTATTTAATTTTTGAGAGAGAGAGAGAGAGAGTGAGTGAGGGAGGGGCTCAGAGAGAGGGAGAGAGAATCTGAAGCAGGTTCCATGCTGTCAGCACACAGCTGGATGTGGGACTTAGTCTCATGAACTGTGAGATCATGACCCGAGCTGAAATCAAGAGTCAGACGCTTAATTGACTGAGCCACCCAGGCCCCCGGAAAAGTTGTCCGTTGTTAAATGGAGATGTTGTTCTTTAATTTAGTCATTCAACATATATTTACTAAGTACCTCCTATGTACTAGTCAACAGAAACCACTTTGGCTGTTTTTGAAAAAGAAAATAAACAGTGAGTGCTCTAAGGAATATTACCAATCTGTCTAAACTGGAGAGAACTCTGGGTAAGCAATCTTCCTCTAAAACCCCTTTCATCTGCTCAGACCTTGGACGTCCAGGGACTGACAGCCACCATATAAAATACATGTGGCATAGTTTAACACATTTTAGTAGGAAGTTGTGAATCTGGTCATTTGGCTGTTCCTACTTAACTCCTGGCAGAGCATCACATAAATACTTTCCTTGTTCTTTTAAACCAAGTAATGCATGATTTTCCCCTTTAATTTTAAAATAATGCATCTATTTTTCAATTAGAGAGGCAGAGTGTGTTTGTTGGGACCAAGGAAAGTGAATGCCTAATGAAGTCTGAAGTGATCTAGGGAGTGAGTGAGAAATGCTAGCACTTTTCTTTGGCATTTTCACCTCACTGAAGAAGTAATTTCAGTTCTGGCTTTACTTTTCAGTATTATAGAAATGTAGGGTAGAGCTTGCTGAGTGTTTTGCAAAGCAACAGTTTTGCTTATCAAAGCCATGTGTATCAAAGCCTAAACACTTGCTTCTGAGAAGCTATACTCTGTCCTTCTCTACGATACTGTTTTACTCTACATCACTTAGCACCTGCTACATAACTGGGCTTTTTGTTGTTGTTGTTTGTTGTTTATGTTGTTAATATCCATAAGATTTTCATGAGTTCGTGAGTGTATTTCCAAATAAGGAATGTACTTGAAAAGATAATGTCATGTTATATTAGGATACTTTCCTCTCAAGGGATTAAAAAAAAAAAGTCATTCATTAAAAGCTCTGATGACTAGTTTTGGCTTGATACATTGTAAACTTATATTTGGAACACACTTATTTTCCTGATTTTCTGTTTCTTAAGGTAAATTTGCGAAGAAGATATCCTTAAGTTGTTGCCCCCGCTGTTTTGTAAGACGACTGTGCAATTCGCTTGCAATGCCGTGTTGTTAGTTTAAAATGAAAAATGGCCTAAGGGGAGCGGCATTCCCGGAATATATCAAGGAGGTGGTATCACTGCAGAGTCACGAGAGTATTAGATTGGTTTGGCAGGCTGTCTGCTTTTTTCAGCGTTCTTGCATCCTCTGTGGTAGAAAGTATAATGGTATGGAGCTGATTGTGGTACACGCTAGCGTGTCTGGGAGGGAGAGTGGCTGTGCAGGTGATTGTTTTCTTTGTGCAGTCTTGATGGTACTGGGCCCTCGTTTTTACTCTTTTTTTTTTCTTCAAGGTTTATTTGTTTTTGAGAAAGAGAGAAAGCAAGAGAGCAGGGGAGGGGCAGAGAGAGAGAGGGCGACAGAGGATCCAAAACATGCTCTGTGCTGACAACAGAGAGCCCGATGAAGGGCTCGAACTAACGAACGGTGAGATCACGACCTGAGCTGAAGTCGGACGCTTAACTGAGCCATCCAGGTGCTCCTCATTTGACCTTTTGTCGCTATTTTGCTGTCTGTTCACAGACTGTGTCCATGGCAAAGGGATGAGAATGTGTAGCTGTTTGGTTATAGTACACTGCAGTCAAAGGCTCACTGAAGTGGGGTTTGTTAAAACACTTTTGGATTCATGGGGCATCTGGGTGGCTCAGTCAGTTAAGCGTCTGACTTCAGCTCTGGTCATGATCTCGCTGTCCGTGGCTTCGAGCCCCGCATCAGGCTCTGTGCTGACAGCTGAAAGTCTGGAGCCTGCTTTGGATTCTTGTCTCCATCTCTCTCTGTCTCTCCCCCTTTAATGCTCTGTCTCTGTCTCTCAAAAATAAATAAATGTTAAAAAAAAAATTAAAGAAAATTTTTTTGGATTCATTTATTCTTCCTTGGTCTTTGGTCCTGTATTCCATATCACAGTAGAAACTTTAGTGTTAGCAATGTTGTGAAAAGTTTTAGGAATTTTGGTCTTAGGCAGGCCAAGTGCAATGTCAGTACAAAGATACTTTTTCATTTTAGAGAATATGATAATGGCATCAAAATGGCCAGTGCCATATACTTTGTGGATAGGCTGTATAATGTTGTGCATTTGTGCCTGGCCATGGGTCAAATGGTGGCCCCAGGGGAGACTTGCCTTTTTCCTTGTACAACAAACAGCATGTTTTTGCCAAATATTCCACTCAGTTGGGATGCCTTTTCCTAATTTGCTCAAAAGGTTCCATGTAGTCCCGTGGTAGCTTTGGATCATCCTACCTAAACTTGAGGTTGGAAACTGAGATTTTATATCCTAGAGCAGTGTCTCTCAAACTTTACTGTCTGTACAGATCACATGGGGTCTTGGTAACATGCACATTGTGTTTCAGTGGATCTGAGGTAGACCTGGGTATCTGCTTTCCCAGCAAACTCCCGGGTGATGTGGAAGTTGCCCGAAATAGAGCCATCTTTGAAATAACTGACTCTCCACCGCCAGGGCAGATATGAATTCATGAATGGACTAAGTAACCTCTGGAGAGAAGGTTCCAGAACTGATGCTTTAGTAGGATTTCAGCCAAAGGACATTCAGCAGTTGCTTATACTATCTCAGGTCTGCCTTCCTCCCCTGAAGAGTGAGGTTGATAATGGTACACACCTTGTGTAGCCAGTGTGGGCATTCACGAGAGAATGCAGGTGCGGAACTTGTGTAGGACAGGAACTTCAGCTTAGTTAACATCCCCTAAAGGGTTGTTGTCAAATTCGTCCCAGAATGTGCTGGGGCAGGAGAAAATGGAGGGAGCTTCAAGTAAAGTGCAGAATGCATGAGGAGAAATTGCTGATTGTGTAAAGATAGGGAGGAGGCCATGACCCAAGAATGAGACACAGGTGCCTGTTATCAGGTGCACTAGTGGTTTCCAGGAAACAGTGGCCTGGCCTGTGATAGTACCTAAGACAGCTGGTCTAGAATGTAAATGACAGGGATGGGGGGCCCCTGAAGGGGTTCCTGGATCATTGTGACTACTGAGATCAAGGAGCATGACAAGGCATCTTATTATCTTGACCCCAGGGTGTTTTAAGTAAGAGGACAGCCAGTGCAGTGAGGGAAAAGGAAGGAGCAGGGAAGGAAAGAGAAAGAAGAGGAATAACCTTTACCCAGTACTTGTGCATGAGGTAATGTCAGGTATTGTAGTTAATGTGCTCCAAAGTGTGAGGCAGAGGTGGGATTATTCTAACTAATTAATTAACTATATTTTAAATAAAACAATTTTTAAAGTTTATTATTTTTGAGAGACAGAGTACGAGTGGGGGAGAGGCAGAGAGAAAGGGAGACACAGAATCAGAGGCAGGCTCCAGGCTCCGAGCTGTCAGCACAGAGTCGGACGAGGGGCTCAAATTCGCGAACCTCGAGATCGTGACCTGAGCGGAAGTCGGACACTTAACCGACTGAGCCACCCAGGTGCCCCTGGAGTATTCTCATTTTTAAATTGAGGGTCCCAAATCACTCAGTTTGTAAGTTTATAGGGCTAGACTTTAAAACCAGATTTAGGCTTAATGATTCCTAAAAGCCAACTCATGTAATCGACACAGTAAACACCTTTGACCCCAGGACACATAATCAATTTCCTTATGAGTAAGAGCAGGTGGAGTTCTCCAGGGCCACTTCAGCCAGGGCCTGTGAGACCGCTCTGCTCACTGTTGTGTCCCCAGCGCCTAGCCTAGTGCCTGGTCCACAGTCAGGTGCGGTCAGTCTTCTAGAATGAATGAATCAACATTTAATCAAAGAGAGTTGACTGTGTGATATTGCTACTATTATGGGCCTTTTAAACTCTTTATTCTTACAACCATCCATTTGACTTCTTCCTGACTATACATTCCTTATTTCTTCTTTATATTTTTGATTAATAACATGGCTCTTTGTTTAGTGTCGAGTTAAATAAAAATCTGAGCTAGCTTGCTTTTCCTTCCTTCCTTCCTTCCTTCCTTCCTTCCTTCCTTCCTTCCAGAGGAAGTATATGATGTGCTTTGCTTGTGGGGTCTCATAAGCTCATTGGTGAGGCAAAATACTCAACAAAATTACTCGGTTCTTCTATTTGCAGGCCAAGCAAATATTTCTGCTTGAAAGCATATACGTTCTTGGTTCCTTTTGTGATTTCCCTTTTTTTGTCCTCCTTCCTGCCGTTCTGAGTGGTACAGGTTAGCGATCCATCTGGCACTGCTGGGTGTCTGTTTTCTGGCACTTGTCCATGGAGAGATCTTTGCTGGGAGCCAGGAGGGTATCTGAGCTCCTGCCGCACTCCTGAGCTGCCCTGGGTCGTGATCTGGATTTCTGAACCTTCTGTAACGATGGAACTCCATGGTATAAACTGAGCCACACATCAGAAAAGTGATTGGAAAGTGTATTCAGCAAGAAATTATACTTGTCTGTTAATTGTAAAATACATAGCTGTAATATGTGGATAGAGCTATTTGTGAAATTAAGAAATCTGGTTGGGTGTTGTCCTAAGGACTAGATTCTTTCTTATTTTTTTCCCCCATATGGAAATACATTGATTTTTATAAATATAAAGATAAATGTGCTCATTATAAAAAGAAAATCCAGAAAACATGTAAGCAAAGGAAGAAGGTAAAAATCATTTGCAGTTTTACTGTGCGAGAAAGCTACCATGAACATCATGATGTATGAACATACTGCTATATAACTGTGTGCACGTTCAGGATCTCCTACCCAAAGCTCCCTAGGCCAGATTGTTTTGGAATCCAGAGTTTTTTCTTTCTAGATTTTAGAAACATAAGAAATATACTGTATGTCTTACAAAATCCCCACTTAGGTATGGAGTAGTTCCCTATGATCAAATATGTTAACTTGTCAGCGGTAAAATGTATTATATTTGCAACGATTACAATTACTACTCCTTGCAGTGGAGTTAAGGACTGTAAATAGCCTTGCAACAGGTCACATTTTCCCATAAATGAATTACAAAAACATGTTTCAGTTCTTGGAACTTTTAAGATTTCAGATTATAGATAAGGGAACATGGCCCTGTATATAAATAGTGATGGTTTTTATTGGATATGTACTGCAAGTCCTTTTTTTCTGACTTGCTTTCTCACTTTTTCCCTAATGTCTTTGAACGATAAATTACTAGAACTATTGGGTAAACATATATACAGACTTCAAGATCTTTTGGTAAAGATCGCTAAATTGCCATCCTGAAAGACCACACCACACTTCCTTCCTTCCTTCCTTCCTTCTTTCTTTCTTTCTTTCTTTCTTTCTTTCTTTCTTTCTTTTTTTAAGTTTATTTATTTTGAGAGAGAGAGAGAGATTGAGCAAGCAAGCAGGAGAGGGGCAGAAAGAGAGGGAAAGAGAGAGATCCCAAGCAGGCTCTGCACCATCAGCATAGAGCCCAATGCAGGGCCTGGACCCACAAACCATGACATCATGCCCTCAACTGAAACCAAGAGTCAGGTGTTTAGCTGACTGAGCCACCCAGGCACCCCCACACCAGATTCCATTGTAAAGTCTCAGTATTCTTGTTTTTACCACATACTTGCCAATCCTAAGCTTTTTTAATAGCTTAAGTCTTTCCAGTTTAATAGGTGAAGAGGGATACTACAATTTACAGTTTTTAATACTAATGATGGAGTTCTTTTCGTAAGTGTCCCATACTTTCTTCTAGATTCATTTCAGAAATCGTATGATTTTCAAATCATTAAATTCAGGTTATTATCTTACGGTGTTTTTGGAGATAGTAATTATGTCAGGTATGATAAGTTGCATTGGTTATTTTATTTCAAGAGTGAGTTGCAAAGAAATACAAATGCCTCTGTAGGTGTCCGCAGACTTTAGGCCAGATGTGTGTTTAATCCCTAGCTGGCCTCTTGTGCTCATGTCAGATGTGGGTCATCGTAGTGTCCCCTTGGTTCTTACAGCATGGACAAATCTAGTAGTGCATACTGTGAGGACTCCTTTAAGGATCATTTGGACAGAAATTTCCTGAGTACGAAAGGGGATACTGAATGGCATTCACATCTGAAGGGTTCGGCTTGAAATGTCTGTGATTGCATCATCAGTCTGTAGGTGAGAGCAAGCAAGTCAGTCCCCAGTGGTCTTGTGCAGTGACCTCATATGGTTTTCTGACGACAAAATAGTGTGGCCACAACTGCTTTTTCTAAAAGAGGAATTTTAATGTTTCATCCTTTCGTACTGTGATGCCTACAAAGATTTCCTCTAAGCCTGAGGCGGTGATCCTCAGACCTTGGTAAGGTCTGGAATCACCCAGGGAGCTTAATTACCATGCAGATACTGGGGCCCAGCTATCAGACAATCCAATCCCGCAGGTTGTGGACTGCCTCGAGAAAGGTAGCCCAGCTGTGATGTAATGAGATTATTATAACAATAGTAAAAATTATAGAAGTGATTTTATATGTGTAAATGTAGGCATTATTACAATAGCAATACAGATAATCATAGAATTCTTATTAACAGTACTGTTATGAATGTTTTAAATATATCTGATAACTCAATGTTCATGTTTCCCATTAAATGAATGAGGAACTTTTGGATTCATCATCTCTAACAGCTGATCAAATTTTATCTCTCGGTAATAAAGAATGAGTACTTGAAATAAGGGACATTCTTAACTTGTAAGGAAGTTAGGAAGACACATGTATGCAGCGTTTTTTTATGATAAAGAAATCATTTGGGGGAAGGAGATGAGTTTTCTTTAGTTGAGCAGTAGAATAATACTACTGGCAAACTAGAAAATTTCCTACTGACACTATCTCACTATTCTGTATTTTATTACAGTTTGCATTTCATTTCCTTACAGCTTGTATGCACGTCTTTCTTTGTGTGTCTTTTCTGAAATGAGTCTGTATAGAATCTAGCTGCTTCCTTGGAGATCCTATCATAAACATTGTTCTGAACCGTTGATATAAGGAAGCCGAACACACGTGCATCATTTTCAAATATACTAATATTCAACGTTCTGGAGTCACACATAAAAGAATGTTAGCCTACACCAATGTTAATTTGGGTCAGCCCCAAAACCTGCTAATTATTTGACCTAAGCATTAATTATTTTGTGAGCCTTGTTCTTAAAACGTAAGCAAGTGTGAACTTCCATCAAGTTTCTTCCACCAGATCCCTTCCTGCTCTGGAAATTGATTACTTACGGTCTTCGCAGCCAGCTGTTTACTGAACTGAAGGCAAAGGTATGCCAAAATGGGACACAAGAGACTAGGCTCTTCGTCCCCGATGGACGCAAGATCTATATCAGTCTTCTGTGAACTTGCTTCAGCAAGCGTTCAAGCTAGCAGGGAATGGGGCTTGGCTTTGTATTAGATGCAGAAGCCTGCTTTGGCTTGCTAAATTACCCACATAGATAGGGAAAGTCAAAAAGTCTTCCCCTCTCTGTCCTTATAAGTAGCACTTTGCCTTTGACTTGAACATGACTTGACAGGATTTTTTGTTTTGTTTTAATGTTTCCTTAAACACAGAATATATATATATATACATATATATATATACACACACACACACATATACACATACATATACATACATACATATATGTATGTATATGTACATATATGTATGTAAATGTGCATATATATGTATGTATATGTACATATATACATATATATGTGTATATATATATGTATTATGTATGTATACACACACACACACACACACACACACACACACAGCCTGGCTATCAGGGGACAGCAAACAGACACAGATTTTGAGGTACTTTCCAGAAGGCATACCAACCTGGAGCTGCATTTAGAAGGACAGTTCACCTTTGGACAATTTTTGCCTCTCTCCTTTATGATGAGGTATATTGACTTGTGCTTTAATGATACATTGGTGCTGGAAAGGCCCCTGCCAGAGTTCTTTTGCTTTCTACCCTGTTTGTTCCCAGCTACTCCTAGGGTTTTCCCAGCATGAAGCACTTGCCTACCTATCAACCAGATAGAACCTGAGCGTAGAGTCACCTTTAGTCCCTTAGGAAGGGGAAAGGAATCACCAGTTAAGGAGAGCTTCCCTCTTACTGAGCTGTTTGTCCCAATGAGGTATCACATGTCCTAGGAACTTCTGCTAAGTGTCCCCATTTTATTCGCACACTCCCTGCCCTGCACTGTGCTTCTCCTTCTGTAAATAAGGAAACTGAGGCTTTGCGAGGTGAGATAAAGTTCAGGGCTGCCAGCGGGTATATGACGTCTCTCTAACCCTCAGGATGCCTGGCTCTACAGCACAGCCTTCTGTCTGGCATCCTTGGCTATCTGTCCAGCTCCAGGCATGCTGCCCAAGTCCTGTGTCTGTGGCCAGGCCTGCTTGGATGGCACTGGAACAGGAGTTCCTCAGACCTTCATCTTTCGTGTCTCGTCTGCTTCCCATCTCTATATGTTGATCCTGCCACCCTGCATTGACCTCTCTCCTTGTGACCTCTGACCCGCATTGCCCACAGGCCCTTACAGCCCTCTTCTGTCCAGCTGAGATACAGGCCACTCCCTCTGGCCTTGCTCATGTCTCCACCTAACAAACCGTGGTGCTTGCCTGGAATTTGGTGACAGCTACAAATTTTACTTTCTGCTGTGGTCTCAGCTGTGCATGATGCTAAGTTCTGGGCCAAATTGCAAAACTATGAAAGCAGAATCTCCCAAGTTTGCATGTTGAGGTGGTAAGTGAAGCAAAAGAGTTTATGTGAGTTCCATGGTTGGTTACCATGGCTCATGGTTCATTCGGGAAGCCAGGCTGGCTAATGGGGAAACATTTGTACACCACCCAGGGCCCCTGCGGGCAAACCTGGGTGCAATGCTGTAGTCTCCATTCAAGTATGTCCTGTTACATCCTGACACAAATGGGTATTCATTTTTCTACTCCAATTTAGATTTTGTAAACTCCATTCTTAAATCTGAGATCAGAACACATCACCTTTGCGGGTAACTGATTTTTTAAAATACAAAGCAATTGAGATCTCCTTTATTATTTTTACCCTTCTCGCTTTCCTTTTTCTCCTCCTTGCAATTTAAAAGTAAACATTGAGTTGATCTGCCCTGTCAGATGAAGTATCTCATCTGTTAATACCGTAACCTATTAAGGAATTCTGCTCAACGCTGTTTGCACAGAAGAGTTTTTTTTTTTTTTTAATTTTAATTTGAATTTTTGAGAGCGAGAGTGTACATGCGTGGGGCAGGGGCAGAGGGGGAGAGAAGAGAGAGAATCTTAGGCAGGCGCGATCCTCCGATCCTGAGATCATGACCTAAGCTGAAATCAAAAGATGGCTGCTCAACTGAGCCACCCAGGATGAGTTTCTATCATGAAAGGATGCAACAAAGAAGAGGTTTTCTTTAAAGAGGATTCTGATGCCAGTAGCCAAAGTAATATTACTGAAATGCATGCTTGATGAAACTTAGACATGTACCATAAGTACAAAAAAGGGATAGTTTTCATCAGGGGAAGTATGTTATTTGGACATTAATTGCAATGACAAGTAGAAAGCAAATAGTCCTTAAAGGTATTTTCTCTGTATTTGGATCTTGCTTTATAAGCATATAAGAAAATTCTGAGTTTCACTTTGCTTCACCCAATGAGTTGTAATCTCTCTAACCCTAAAAGGTGGCATCATCAGCCCAACTTAGTGATAAATACACTGTGTTAAGAAAAGCTAGGTATCTAGGCTTAAATTATAAGAGTCCAGGGAAGATGTATTCCAAGCCAGGGTTTCTTTTTAAAAAAAATTTTTTTTAAATGTTTATTTATTTTTGAGACAGAGAGAGAGAGAACATGAACAGGGTGGGTTAGAGAGAGAGGGAGACACAGAATCTGAAACAGGCTCCAGGCTCTGAGCTGTCAGCACAGAGCCCGACGCGGGGCTCGAACCCACGAACTGTGAGATCGTGACCTGAGCTGAAGTCGGATGCTTAGCCAACTAAGCCACCCAGGCGCCCCTAAGCCAGGGTTTCTAGACCAGCTGTGTGAGGAGTGCAGGGGTGAATAAGGGATAGTCTCTGCCTCCAGCAGGTGCCATTTGGGGAGGGACACAGATGTTTTTACCAGATAGTGAGGGAGTGAGGAGGAAGGGCAGCTCCCCCAGGGAGGAGGAGAGCAGAAAGGCTCTGCCAGCTGAGGTCTGCCCTGGATCCTGAACTGGAAGGTTCTGACCCGTGAGTGGAAGCAGGTAGGGGAAGGGGGTGGGCAACGTAAAAAAGCTCTAGCCCCAGGCTGTTCTGAGGAAAGTTGAGTACTTTGAGGCAGCAAGGAGAGCAGGTTTCATGGTGGGAGGTCAGGCAGAAAGGCACAGGGAGATCAGATTGTGAGGTGCCTCAAATTCCACATTCTCACGATTGAGTCCCGCCACCTTGGGGGTGCCCAGAGCCAAGGGCAGGAGAAGAAGGCGATGCGAGTCTGTTTTCAGAGTCCAGGTGAGGCCAGGGTGCGACAGATGGTGCGTCCAGAGGCAGGAGGGCCACCTGGGAAATGAGGTGATGAGAATCACAGCCAGGGCTGAGGGAATAGATGTGGGGAGAAACGGCAGCTGGAGGGGGAAGCCAGCAGCAGGATTCAAACGAGTTTCTTGCCTTGTTTGGTTTTGTTAGCTTAGGAAGAGACCTGAATATGTGTGTGGGTCAGTGGACATTAGCTGGTGAAGCAAACACCTGTGGACAGTGGGGAGCACACAAGACAAAACGCAGTTCTGGAGAAGCAGGATGCCCGTTGCTCTGACACCGTTGGGAGCAGAGGGGGAATGGGCAACGTTCCAGGTTTCAAAGTAGGGAAGAAGTCAGCTTCTAACAGAGAGGCTTAATCGGTTTCCTCTGAGCTGGTCCACAAGCTCATCTGAGGAAGAGGGGAGTGAGGGAAGCGAAGGGTCAGGACTGTGGGAGAAAATGAAGGGCGGATTGCTTGGGGTGCCGATAATGGGGAATTAGCGAAGGAGGGAGTCTCAGATGCATTGCTCCGAATTGCTGGGCGGGGCTGTGCACCCCGTATCTAACCACAGACGGATGTTACCGGGTAGCCAGATTCCACACAGCCATCGCTCAATTTTCCACGAGAAGCGAGAACAAGCGTAACATGAATAATTTACATCTCCAGAGAGGGCTCAGATCTCATTTAGCAATAAGCAGCTTTTGCAGGAAAATATCTTTGTGTCCCCTGATGGCGGGTCAGCAGCGACCTTCTTGACCATGATATTTGTACCTGTGGTTCTGTCAGAGTGTGGCACACCTCTGGCCCGAGACAGCTCTACGACCCCAGAATCACTGCTTGACTTAGTAAAGAACGATATTGAGGCGAGGAGCCTGATTCGGGCAAGAAAGCTTTGAGGAGTCTGCTAGCCCAGTGCACAAGCCGTTCCTGGAAGGGCTGAACAAACCCCAAAGTGGGCAGTCCGGCAGCAGGTAACAAAGTTGAAACTGTAGAGTCTAGTTCAGCTAGCGGTTCCTCTCTGCAGAATTTGCTCCAGTGAAAGCTTTGGGAGAGCAGAGATAGTATCTGTTTTGTGCCTGTTAGATCTGTAGCGCCTGGCGTAGTTTCCGTGCATGTACCCTGTGCCCAGTACACATCTGTGAGATGTGTGACTGGAAGGCTCATAAGTGCAAGCACGCTGTTCTGCACTGGTGATCTCTGAGGTCCAGCCAGATAGTCCCTCACTTGTGCACTTCTGCTGTTGTCCCTCCTGCCCTGGGCCTTTGCTCGTGCGGCCTACCTCCACATTCTTCCAGATGCTTTTATGAGATGCTTTCTTATGATCGTGTTACTCTTTTCTGAGCATTTATCCCCTTTTGCGATTATATATTTGTTAGTGTGAGAGCAGGATAGCAACTGCTTACTGTGATATCCCTGGGGCCTAGCTAGTACAGATATGTATCATGTGTGACACATTTATCATTTTTTTTTTAGTTCATTTATTTATTTTTGAGAGAGAGAGACAGAGAGAGAAAAAATCCCAAGCTGGCTCTGTACGGTCAACGCAGAACCTGACATGGGGCTCTATCTCACGAACCATGAGATCGTGACCTGAGCTGAAATCAGAAGTCACAGTCTCAACCGACTGAGCCACCCGAGGCGCCGCAATAATCCCATCTTAAATGGGGAAGATCGGTATATCACTAACAGAGGAGATGCTCTCGAGCTGCTGTATACTGCTAGCTGGGCCCCAGCTCACAATGCAGTACAGTAAGTGTTAGAGTGGGGAAAACTGCAGTGCACCCTGGGTAGGCAGTAGCCTGGATGACATGAGGGACGGGGGCAGAGAGGCTCCTTAGGGCTTCTCTGCTAACGCTGTCATTTATTGAGCGCCTACTATGTGTAAACCTCTGGGCTGATTTAAGCACGTTCCCTGCCGTCCAGGAGCCCAGAAGCTGTTGGGGGGTGGGGTGGGGGGGGGTGATAGCAAGTGCGTAATGTATTGTGCCTGTCTTTACCGCTATATGACAAAATGCACAGCATGCCAGATAATAGCCTCCAGTTGGAGAGAAAGAGGGACAGTGGCCTGGATTATCCAGTGATGGAACAGTTAGCCTCTAGGTAATTAAGAGTAAGCTGCATTTTATTCCCTCCAAAGATGTCACTTTCCCATAGATTTAAGGTACTTGATAATTTTGAATAATTTTTCCCATCTCACTTTATTGGCCCTTCTTAGCATTCACTCACTTTATTATTTATTTATTTTGAGAGAGGGAGAGCGAGCAAGCGCACGCACAAGTAGAGGAAGAACAGAGAGAGAGGGAGGGAGAGAGAATCCCAAGCAGGCTCTGCACTGTCAGCACAGAGCCCGATATGGGGCTCGAACTCAGCAAACTGTGAGATCATGACTTGAGCCAAAATCAAGAGTTGGCCGCTTAACCAAATGAGCCACCCAAGCCCCCCCTCACTTGCTTTATTCTAAATGGAGCAGGTCTTTATTTTTTTGTCCCCCCCAGAGGAAGTCTTTTAAATTGTTCACTATTTTTTTCTTTAAATCATGGTAGTCTTTAAAATAAAATAATGGGTTTGAATGAGTCACTCTGGAGTGCCAGAGAGCCAGAGGAGGGAGGCCCCAGTACCTTGTGGCCTCATATGGTGTGCCCAGTAGTCGTGGGCACTGATATCTGTGGCCTAGATTCTGAGTGGCCTCACTTCATTCACATATACAATTTTTGGTGTTTCCGTTCATGGAGTATAAACCAGGAGTGTAAAAAGGCGATCTTAATGAGACTCTCAAGGGACATACCCACAGGAAGCTTTGCCCGGCGCCACGGCTGGGGCTCATCAACCCTTGGCAAAAGCCCAGTGCTGAAGGGCAAGCCAAGTGAAGGCAGAGCAGGAAGAGCTGTGGCCGAGGAGAACAGAAGGTCCAGCCTCAGAGCTGTCTTCCCACTGGTGGCTTTCCTGACAGAATTGGATTTGCCATTCAGAGTTGGCCAGTTCTCCCTTTTTTTTTTTTTTTTTTTTTTTTTTTTGTCCGTCTGTAGACCTGACCATCATTACTGGTTCGATGCCCTGTCTCCCTTGCCCTGCTCTCAGCAAAGATTTAATAGCTGTGCCCTGCTGCACTCAGGTTTCACGTTACTAAGACTTCATTATTATTACAAAACATGCAACAGCGCTTCATCATAAATAATTAAAAACCCCTGACAAAGAGAATGAGTTGAGCACATTCTGTGATACAGCAAACTGATTTTCCCCTGCATCACAGCCGTCTGTTAGCCTCCTAATTCCCCCAGCTCCATAATTAACAATGGGTGGCTCTGTTCTTGAGCGAATTACCCAGGTTGGGCGCTGGTGCCTCCTTTGTGATGGTACAAAGGGGGGGGGGTGGGTAGGGTTGGCTCGGTTCCTACCAGTCTCTCAAATAGGGCTTCCGTGTGCTTCCCATTATAATGAAGTATCATTGTGATGACAGACATGTTTGGTCCTCAGTAATGTCGATAACTTCTGGAAGACAAAACACAGCTGCCTGTATATAGTTGTTTTCCTTTTCGAGGATGTAAAAGTAGGGGAACAGAGAAACGGACGGGGAGGTTAGCAGATATCAGTGGGCTCCAGGATGATATGCACAGTAAACAGTTGGGGCATGAAATTAATAAAAATGGTTCTACTTGAGCTGGTTTCTTACTTAAGTTGATGGCACAATAAAAAGGGGAAGTTGAGGAGGGGCTGAATCAGATTAAAAGGAACTAAAGAGACAAACTGCAATGTGTGTTGATTGTTTGGAGCCTGTTTCAAACAAAACAAGCAAAAAAAGAAAGGGGCGTCTGGGTGCCTCACTCCATTGAGCTTCTGACTCTTGATTTCGGCTCAGGTCGTGATCTCATGGTTGTGAGATTGAGCCCGGAGTCGGTCTCCACACTGAGCCTGGAGCCTGCTTGGAATTCTCTTTCTCTCTCCCTCTGCCCCTCCCTGCATCCCCAAATAAGTAAACTTTAAAAAAAAAAAGAGAGAAAAGAAAGAAAAATTTTAGATAATTTGTGAAATCTCAATATGGACCAGGTACGATACCAAGAAATTATTTTTAGTTTTGTCACGTTTGATACTAACATTGTAGTTTGCTAGAAAATGTCCATTTTTTAGAGATGCATATTAAAGCTTGTAAGGATGAATGGCAGCTTTAGGACATACGGGATTTGCCCTGACCATGCTGGACCAGAAAAGTTTTAAAGGGAACATAAATGAAGCATACAGTATGGCAACATCATCATTTGCCTTTAACAGAGGAGAAAACTAAAGCACAGACAAGGTAACTTCTTTGCCGAAGATCATAGCCGGTACAGGTTAGTGCCGATGTGCCAGTCTGTGATGATTGTTGAAGATTTATGAGAGTACGTTTTGCCATTCTCCAGACTTTTATGTGTGTTTGAAATTTTTCATAGTGGTTATTTTAAGCTGACCGAGCTCTAAGTTCTTTGAAGGAGATAGCTCCCAAGTTTTGCTCAGTAATTTACAAACGTTTCAAAATCTGCTTCTTTGGTTGTAATTTCTTATGTTTTAAAATGGGGATGACGGTGCTCGCTTTGGTAGCACATATTCTAAAATTGTAACGATAAAATAGGGATAATGGATTAACTAAATAAACGCTAAGTAGCTCGTACCCCCACTCCCACCCCCAATCCTTTTTTTTTTTTTTTTTTTTGTATATAAAGCTGTACGCAGGTTTCTCTTCAGGTTGCCACACTGCCTCATCATACCTCCTGTGATCCTGTGATGAGTTGTACATGGTGAGGTCTTGTCGAACCTACGAGTTTTCTGTATATGCTCCTTGCCCAGTCCTCTCTGTTCCTTGCCCTCTCTCACAAGGAGGAAGAGAGGGTATCGAGCTCTCCTCTTGACAAATGGCTGTGCTGGCCTGTCCCCACGCTTCTGAGGGCATAGGACTCAGAGCCCAAGGGACAGGTCTCTTTTGGCCAGGGGGGAGGGGGGGGGTGTCTTCATCTCTCCTCTCAACTCTGACACATTTCTCCCTGTGGTCCGTGTAATCAGGGTCACTTCCCTGCGTCAGGTCCTGGCAGGACGTCCCAGTGGTTAGATTCCTTATCACCAGGGTTTGCATATCAGCACTGCCCCGTACCGGCTGTGATCTTGGGCAAAAATTTACCTTCGCTGTGCTTTAGTTTTCTCCTCTGTTAAAGGCAAATGATGATAATAAATAGCTAACACACAGAACGAAGATTAAACGAAATAATACACGTGAGGCATTCACCAGAGTGCCTTGTCCAGAGTAAGCAGTCATAAATGTTTGCTAAAATTCTTAAGTTTATTATCTAAATAAACATTTCTGGAAAATAATGCTTACGACCGATGAAAAAGTAATTATTATGTTTTCTTCCCATCTTGTCACAAAATACAGATCCATTCAGAATGATTCCATTTAATCAATGTGTTACTAGCAAAACTTGCTTTGTACGGTTTGTTTTTAAATGAAACCTTTAGAGTTTCGCTGATATTTTAAGGGTGTGGTAACCCCCTCAGCTGGGTGGTACAGTTAACATAGAGAACTGGCAGGAATGGTGCGGCACTCTGGAAGCAACGAGAGTGAAGAAACTGGACACACCCGGATTGGAATGCTAGCTTTGTTCCTTGCTGTTGGATGATTTCTCTGGGCCACGTTGTCCTCCCCTCTGAGATGGGAAAAGACACCCCCCTCAGCCGGGCTGTGACGAGGATGAGGAGCGCCGCGAGGCCCTCACTCGGTCCCTGTATGTGGGAGGCGCCCCGTGGATGTGTCTGAGTTTAGCACAGTGCAGTGTGGTGAGAGGGAGCAGCGGAAGGTGCCAGACAGGCGCAGAGCCCCTGTGGGGAGACCATGCTTCACAAACTCTGCCGAACGCTGGCCAGGGCTGTGAAACCCAGTGACTCAAATGCCGAGACCTGATTTCCTTGAATTTTCCTCAAGGTACCGAGTAGACAGGAACCTATACGTTATTTACTTAAAGTTCGTGCTCTGAAGTGGTTGTGTGGCCTCGGAGTTCGCCTCTCGCCTCATGACCCAGCGGGGGGGGGGGGGGGGGGGGGGCAGACCGAAGTTGCCAGGCCTCACAGGTTATCTATAGAGCCGGCAGCTTACCCTCCGATGATTAAGAGTTGGATGCAACAAAAAGACTAGCATTTCAGTGGAATTTCCTTGTAATTACATAAAATATGCCTATATGGTAGCCACGTCTCCATAATGTTTCTCCTAGTTGGGAGGTTATGTTTTTTTAACGTTAATTTGTTCATTTTGAGAGAGAGAGAGAGAGAGAGAGAGAGAGAGAGCGCGCGCGCGCGAGCATGAGCAGGGGAGGGACAGAGAGAGCGAGAGCCTCTCAAGCAGGCTTCACTCTGTCAGCACAGAGCCTGATGCAGGGCTCAGTCTCACAGACTGTGAGATCACGACCTGAGCCGAAATAAAAAGTTTGTTACTTAACCGACTGAGCTACCCAGGTGCCCCTCAAAATTTGTATTATTAACTAAATAACTGTGTCATTTCCAAGAGGGATCATTCAGTGTTTTTAATCCCCTCGTATATTATCCGTGCCCCATAAATGAAGCGTTATTCAAGTAAGAATGGCTAGCATATGTCTGATTTCCACACCAGTAATGCTATAGAATGAAACCCAGGTCATGTTGATATTCAGTAATGGTTTTGAGCTTTGGTTTTTCACAAAATGTTCATGACCATTGTTCAAAAGCACTCTTTGCAACACTGAGGGACTTCCTATCACTGAATGGGCTGTGATTACAAAATTCGCTCTTGTAAGATAAAACATAGTATCACTCTGCACGCTGCCCATGAAAAGGCGCATTGACCTAGAAGAAACCAGCGTGGACGTAATAGAAACCAGCATTGTGCCTGTGACTCTAAGATTTCTTTCTGTTCCTTTTGCCTTTGATGAGTAGTTGTAAGTGGGTGTGAGAAGAGCCTTGAGCTTGCTTAAAATATTTACGGGACAGACAGAGAGGTGGAAGGTTTGTGTGCTGGGCAGAGGGTGGCAGGAGGCTGGGGGGAGAGAGGAGGGTGGGGGGCTGACCATAGGCTAGAAGACCTGACGGTAAAAATGAGGTGAGGACAGAGGCCTCACTTGTGATGGCACATCTTAGAGAGCTCTGGCCTTGGAATCTGTTTACAAGGCTGGATTTAAGATTCTCTAGATGCCAAAGAAGGACAAGTGAAACCAGAATCCAGTAAGTTTTGAAATTCCAAATTCGATGCTCCAGACCTATTAGAAAGCAAACAAAAGGGCGGGGAGGTTTTTAGGGTACAGAATCCTGGCTTCTGAGAAAAGGCAGAGTTTGGTGACATTAGCAAGGAACGGCTGGCTTATTTCTCCTCTATTTTCATGCCTGCGGTGATGACCTGGCTTCAAACTGTAGATCAGAGGTGTTTGTCCACGAGGACCAGTTGCTCTTATTCCAAAATGTGCTTGAAGGGAAAAAACAAAAAGCCGAGAAATGAGAGGTAAGGGACTTTTTGGAAGAGGCTCTAACCAGATCATGCTAGAAGAGCTGCGGACGTCGGCTTGGGCTCCATTGCTGCAGCCCCCGTTGGAAGAACTGGGCTTTTCCACGCTGCGACCCCATGACCTCACATATCCAGGAGGGCAAGCAAAGTGGAAGGAGAAGGGCCGTTTTTTCCTTTCCTTGGGGGCAGCGAGTGGCCCCGCAGAAATGGCCAAGGCAGGGCCCCGAGGCTGTAGCCCTGATGAAGGCACACAGGCTCCATTCACATAAAAAGAGCCACGAGCAGAGTAAGCTTCAGCACCGGCTTTGCTCTGAATGTGTGTTCTGGGCAAGGTGAGTACGGGGCTAGACTGTTTACGATTGAAAGTTAAAAGGACCACTCCCCTATCTCCTTGCTCTCCTACTGCCCCCAGGGCAAAACAAAACCAAAAACCTATTTTGGGCAAGGGAAGGAATCCCACAAAAATACACAGAAACTATTTAAACTTTCAGAGAAAAGATAAGAATTACTGGTACAAAGGATAGCAGGGAATAGAGAGAGAGGGACAGAGTGTGATGGGGTGAGCCAAGGAGGTTGGGCAAGATGAGTGCTTAGTGAGGAATATGTACGAGGATTTAAAAAAATGGCAAATGGTTACTGTAAAAAAATCAAAATAAGGAGAAGTGAAGCTGCTCGTTTTTGCTCAAGTGCTGCCTTCTGTATAGTTTTTATCTTTTATTTAAAAAATGTGGATTTATTTTGAGAGACAGAGAGCATGAGTGGGTAAGAGGGGCGGAGGGAGAGAGAAAAATTCCCAAGCAGTCTCCACTCTGTCTGTGAAGAGCCTGATGTGGGGCTTGAACTCACGAACCACGAGATCATGGCCTAAGCTGAAATCAGGAGTCACATGCTTAACTAACTGAGCCACCCAGGGCTCCTGTGCAGTTTACCTTTGAACATCATGTTAATGCATTAGAAAGTTAGAGAATCTGAAACAAGGACAAATAAAGACAACAGACGATGGAAATTAAAGCATTCTCTTCTTTTGTCATGACTGCTGAAGGAGATATTCTCATTTGCCCAGCCTCTGGGTAGATGAGTTCAGCACAGAGATATTGGCTGTTTCGAAAATGGAGTACACCGTTCCTGGTCACCTTTCCTCAATGCATTCTTGTCATCGTTAAAATTTTTATTTCTATTACAGTGCTGTTTTATGATGCTTTTCTAATTTGCGTACTTCTCTGCCCCCCTCCATTTTCAGGATGTTCTAAGAGCGGTTAGGAAATGATTGGTACTAAAGCTTTCTGAGGCACAGCACATAGGTGATGCTGGATGGCTTGGCCAATGGGATGAAGTTGTCCCCATCATACCACAAGTTTCCCCAGGGGTCTGGCAGAGGGACTGTGGGGGCACTCTACTAGGAGAATGGTGATCGGCCCACCCACCCAAATAACCAGTGCAAAGATAAGAACAAATAACAGAATTAAGATACGGTATCTCCATGAGAGTATTGTATGCATTGGAAAGAAACCTTTTGGATAAAAATTTTAGCAAAAAACTCAAGAGTAAAGTATAAACCGTGTCAAGCAAACGCGCCAGCATCTGTGTGGAGGATTCGCGTTAATGTGTTTTATAAGTAAGCCGAGAAAAGGAATAACTGATTTGTAGGTTTGCTTGTTTTAGTTCCGAACGTATGATTTGTTGTGTTATGGGATTTCTGCACGTAAAATTAATACGAATGGATTTTGACGGAAACATTATCTCATGAATAGAAAGTTATCTTTAAAGATCGAGACAGAAGTTCCAAAATGGGATGAGATGGCAATTTGTTAAAAATTTCTAGGCTATGGTTAACTTAAGATACTGGGGGAAAAAAATAAAGAATAGATATGCAGATAGTAGTGCACTGGGTAAGAAGTAAATGGATTTTGAGAAAGAAAAGCAAACTGATTTAATGCCGCAAACAGAACTCATTAGAGACTCTGATAATAAAGGGAAGAGAGAAAAAAAAGCAAGAAACATTTCTGCCTGTCAGGGGTCTAATGTATGGAAATGATCTTGGAGCAGGGCATGGGACCTGGTCAGAAAGACCAACATTCTGTTCATAAGCATGGGGCAGTGATCCATCTTTGAAAATATCTTGCAGATGCCCAGAGTGCCATATTTGCAGACAAAGGCAAGATGGTAGAAACAGATCAGAAATGAGTAAACAGCCTCATACAAGCTTTCCTAGGATTAAGTACATTCTTGAAATGTATAATTTAGGTCTACTTTGACTGAGTCAAGTGGGGAATCAGAAGTTGTTTTGAGGCGTTTAGTTGAAGAGTTGCTGCTATGTGGTGTTTTAAAGGAAACTGAGCAGAAAGGACACAGAGTGGCAAAGGAGAGTTGAGGTTAGGGGCAGAATATCCAGTTTTTCTTGTTTTCTCATTTGATGTTGGAAACAATTCTTCTACATACTCTTCGCTCTGAGGGAGCGAATGGCCTCAGTGCTCTGATGCATCAGCCTCTTCAGGGACTTTGCTGGGCTAACTGTTAGCGAATAATCTGGAGGCTCCCACCTCTGTTCTGATTTACAGGAATATTTGCCTTGTCTTTCTCATAAACCCACGCCAAAGACTTCTTTCCAAAAGCTGGCATTCTTCTCAACCAGGCTCTATGTCAATTTTTTAAGATTCAGGTACTCTTTTTCTCTAAGGCAGGCAGAACCCCAACCACAAAATAACCCTAAGTAAGTATTTTTAGGTTTAAATGATAAAGAGTCATCTTATACTGAGGCATTAGGGGACTGGTGACATTTAATAGACATTTAAACTGTTTCCACTCTCGGAGCTAACCATGTGTCTCCTTCCTGCCTCTGCCTACCGCACCCAGCACGGTCGTTTTAGCTGAGCTATCTATTATTGCCCTACGGTCTTAATGAGGTATCTTCTCCGAGAACACTAATTGTGAAGAATAGGAGGAGTTCCAGACGTCACCCAAGAATTAGCATTTTGAAATCTGTATTCAGCGGGAGGATTTATTGCTAGCTAGCTAGCTAGAGTGGATATTCTCAAACTTTGCAGTCTCACTGCCTCTTTACATTCTTAAAAGTTTTGTGGACTCCAGTGTGGGCTTTTGTTTATATGGGCCGGGTCCACTGATGTGGCTCAATTGAAATTGAGCCACTCACTGTCAGAACGGAAGCGTATACAAGCCTGTGTCCCCTCAGCTGGCAGAGCAATGGCACCAGGCACGTGCCTTGTAGCCTCTGGGAACCTCCATTGCACAGTCATGAGCGCACGTGAGCAATATGGACCCAACGTGCCCTAGCGTCACCGCGCATGGCATTCGGTCTCCCCCCACCTTCTTCAAGGATCGGCAATTCCCGGAGGGGGCGGGGGCCCAGATCAGACTTTGAAAACTACTGATCTGGAGTACAGTTGATCCTTAAACAGCACGACTATGAACTGCACACATCTGCTTATACACAGGTTTTTTTTTTTTCGGTAAATACAGCACAGCGCTGTAAGTGGGTTTTCTCTTCCTTACGATTTTCTTAATAACATTTTCTTCTCTCTAGTTTACTTTATTATAAGAATACAGTATGTAATACATATACAAAATATGTGCTAATCAACTGTTTCGTTTTCAGTAAGGCTCCTGGTCACTAGTAGGCTATTAGTAATTAAGTTTTGGGGAGTCAAAAATTATAGGCAGATTTTCTACTGCGCTAGGTTGCGGCACCCCTAATCCTGTAATTGATTATATGTAGTATATTCTAATAACTCTGTTTTATACTAATATAACGTGTATCATTTATATCATATATTAATGTCATATATATTATTACAAACATATATAATATTGAGAAGAATAAGAAGAACATTCTACTTCATCTGGTAGGATTATATATATTTAGAGCTACTCTGCATCTCTAGCTCTGATGGCTAGAAAGAAGAGAGAGCAGTGCACCCCAGCACGTGCCCCCAGTGTAGCTGGCGTTCCTGATCTGTGTGCATGAGCACAGAACTACAAGGGAAGCTGCAGAACTCATCTTTGGAGCAGATAGAAGTTTAGAGAGTGAAGCAAGTAACCAACAAACAATCTGATGATATATTTCTTTTTTTTTTTTTAATGTTTTTTAACGTTTATTTTATTTATTTTTGAGACAGAGAGAGACAGAGCATGAACGGGGGAGGGGCAGAGAGAGAGGGAGACACAGAATCCGAAGCAGGCTCCAGGCTGTGAGCCGTCAGCCCAGAGCCCGACGCGGGGCTCGAACTCACGGACCGTGAGATCGTGACCTGAGCCGAAGTCGGACGCTTAACCGACTGAGCCACCCAGGCGCCCCTCTGATGATATATTTCTAGCCTTTTAATCAATCTGTGACTGAGCCCTAAAAACGACTTATTTTCTTTGATAAAGGCAAAAAAAAAAAGATATTAAGTCCATATGGGTTTAAAATTATAGACTGCAAGAAGAAGTAAATTTGCTTTAAGATCTTTCCATTGGAATGTAGGAAATGCGTCTTCAGTTTTTAGTAACACTGCATTTAACTGCTGGTACTCAGGAATTGGGATTTATTTATTTGTTGTATCATCAGTCAAAGCAAGCTTTAGGCTCTTTTCCAAACGTGGGAGATGCCACTCAGTTTTTCTGCGCAACTGCCTCTTTATTTTTTGGGGTGGTTTAAGTGGTGGCTTTGCTAAAGCTTCATCCATAGCTTCAGTTAGGCAGATACTCATCAGGAAGTAACTTCTCTACGACACCTTCTTTGTTGTGATTGACTGTGTAGCTACAGACAATATTCGTTTCTCGGTAAAGCTTATTTTATATCATTTGCTCTCTCATTTGTCTTGTAAACACCCTAGTATCAGACGATAAAAATCTGAGTGTCCCACCAACCAAAATCTTTCCTCTTAACCAGCCAGACCCCTTTGCTTTAAGCCAACAGAATCCATTTTTAAAAAGATCTCAGAATTCATTCTATGAATGAATTCTATGGGACCTTTTCTCTGCCCCAACTGATAATGCTTTGACTTGCTGAGAGAAATGGTTGGAATATTAGAAGTTAGCTACTAAGGTGCTTCCTTTTTCCTGAAAAACATAAGTCACTGCTAAAAAATTCAATTTAATTAAGTTGTGTAAATATGTTTTCTGACAGGTTTATCCAGATTTATTTAATTTTAAAAATAAAAAAAAAGGCACTGCCTTTCTTTTTAAGTGTTGAGGATGGTATATTAGAGCATTTTAGTAGGTCAGTAAATCATATTAAAAGTTTAAACCTTAAGGGGAAGATTTTTATGTTCTTTTAATATCCACGTTTATTGAATGTGAGTCTAGTTTCAACAAAAGACATATTGTCAAGATAATAACACTTTTTTTCTTTATCCTTAAAGGAAAAACTCCTATTTTTCTTCTTTATATTCTGCTTGGTACCTCTCACCACCAAATAGGAGGGGTTCCCCCCACCCCTCGTACTGAGCAATTCTGTGGCACCAGCTGGATGTCCTACAGTCCAGTCTAATTATGACACTGTTGGGGTGCCGGGGTGGTTCAGTCGGTTGAGCATCTGACTCTTGATTTTGGCTCAGGTGATGATCCCAAGGTCGTGGGATCGAGTCCTGCATCAGTCTCCATGCTGAGCTTGGAGCCTGCTTAACATTCTCTCCCTCCGTCTACCTGCACGTACGTGCTCTCTTTTTCTAAAATAAAAAATGGGGGAGAAAAAAAAGAAATATTTTTTAAAAAAGTTGTGACACGATCTACCTGTAGTTAATGTCAGGCCCGTGCAGGTTAAGGTTCAGTCTCACAAGACCGCCCTTCCACACCCCACTTCAGATACCAGTCACAAATCTGGGTGGTTCTTTGGGCTTCTGCCCCACTGGCTATAAAGCAGAGGTTTTCACAACCCCTTCCTCTGGTTTGATATATTGCTAGAGTGGCTCAAAGAACACAGAGAAAAGTTTGCTTATGAGATTACCGGCTTATTTTAAAAGGATGTAAGTCAGGAAGAGCCAGATCGAAGGGATGCATATGGCAGGGATGTGGAAGGACACAGTGTTCCCATGCTCTGTCCGGGGATGCTGCTCCCCTGGCACCTCCATGTGCTCCTCGGTCTGGAAGCTCCTTAAAGCCTCTACTCGAGAGATTTTTGTGGAGGCTTCATTTTGTAGGCACAGTGGATTAAATTATTGGCCATTGATGATTGATTAAGTTGGGGGGCTGGAAGTTCCAGTCCTTTAAACATACGGTTGGTTTCCTTAGCAACCAGCCCCCATCCTGTGATTATCTGGGGGTTTTCCAAAAATCACTCATTAACATAAACTCTGGTGTGCTTGAAAGGGGCTTGTTATGAGTAACAAAAGACTCTCACCTTTACTGTTCTTATCGTTTAGGAAATTCCAAGAGTTTTAAGAGCTGTATGCCAGGAATCGAGAAGGCCAAATATATATTATAAATCACAGTATTACAATCCTCAACTTTTCTTTTTCTCTCCCTTCCTAGATGGTGTCTTTTCCCTCTCTTTTTAAAAAATCAGTTTTAGGGAAATGTAAGTTGTCCAAAATCATGAATGATTTTAGTGAGTCTGAAAACAAGGCATCTCTTTTCTATCCCTAGTGAGACAATAACCTTACATTTGAGGACTAGTATTTTCAGTATCCTAAAGGCAAAGGGTAGTGTGTGTGGGCTATAAATGTAGAATATCATAGTTCCTAGGAAAATTAAAAAATCTAATTTTCACTTTTTGTGTTTTTTCTGTCTTTCCAAACTCAGTTACTAAAACACAGCTTAACCCTCAAGGAAGTTATGTGGAGGAGGGGAGACCCTGTTGCTTGTTTCTTTTCTCTTCTTTCCTCTAAAATGAGAAAAATAATTTATTAAAATTAAGAAAATAATTTATTAAACGTACCAAGAATCCTTTTCAGCAGTGCTCCCTTGGAATTCCAGTTGGTTCTTGGGATTTTGTTTTCTTCTCTATCTTAATTTTGCCATGTGCCTGGCTTATTTGGCGTTCCCGCTTCTGTGAGCATGCTGCCTTCCTGAGAATGAGCAGAACTGGAGTTGTGTCAATGTGCTCATGGGTATGAGCTCTGGCAGGTTCGAAAAGGCCAAGACCATGGGCACATCCATTCATTTCCCTGAGCTCCAGTTTTCTTAGTTGTAAAAAGATGTGGGACTAAAAATACCTCTAAAGTCCACGCCAACCCTTCCATTATCGTAACAGTAATAACCCTTAACTTGTAATGGGCCAGGAGTCTCTGTAGTCTGATTTAGTCTTTAGAAATCCAACAGGTAGGTACCACTATTTTCTTCATCTTACAGTTCAGGCTTTGAGAAATTCATAGGTTTTCCCAAGATCAGATAACTCATGAGTACTGGAGCTCTACTTCCATTTCAGTCCAGGATTGTCTGGTATCCCTGCTTTTCTCCATGATGCCTGCTGCTTCCACAAAAAGGAAAAGTCAAATGGCCTCCATCATCACTGCAGGCTTGACATATGCCAAGACAAGTGCTAGGTACTTTGCACAGAGTCCCAGGATATAAATATCATTAGCTCAATGTTGTAGATATGGAAATCGAGGCTCAGAGGTAATAAACTTGTCCAAGAATTAACCACTGATAATGGTAAGGAAAGATTTGAATCAAAATCTGTTAAAAAGCTTTGACTTTTTTCTTAATAGTTTCTTTTTTTAATGTTTATTTACATTGGAGTGAGAAGACAGTGCGTGAGTTGGGGAGGGTCAGAAAGAGACGGAGAGAGAATCTGATGGAAGTTCCAGGCTCTGAGCTGTCAGCACAGAGTCCAATGCAGGGCTCGAACCCATGAGCTGTTAGATCGTGACCTGTGCTGAAGTCTGATGCTCAACTGACTGAGCTACCCAGGCGCCCCAAGCTTTTACCTTATGTGTCCTGAGGGATCTAAAGCTATGAAGGCTTGGTTGAGGAAAGAGGATGAGGAATGGGAGGGACGTACTCCTCCCATCAGCTTTTGTGATTCCAGGCTGTATCTCCCCCTAAAACATCGGTGTGCTTCTGGCTCAGAGGTTGCATGTAGGAAGGAAGTGGTGAACAATAATGAAACTTTACTTAATGTCAGGTACTGGAATTCAGGGACCAAATGTATCTCTGGGCGGAGTGAGGAGCAGGTGCTTGAGTGTATTTCTTGCCAAGACCACTTGGATGGCACATGGGTAAGTTAGATGGACCCAACGTTTTTTAAAATTGCACCAGAGTAGGGGCGCCTGGGTGGCTCAGTCGGTTAGGTGTCTGACTTCGGCTCAAGTCATAATTTCACAGCTTGTGGGTTCGAGCCCTGCGTCGGGCTCTGTGCTGACAGCTCAGAGCCTGGAGCCTGCTTCAGATTTTGTGTTTGCCTCTCTCTCTGCCCCTCCCCTGCTCACTTGTTTCTCTCTCTCTCTCTCTCTCTCTCTCTCTCTCTCTCAAAAATAAATAAACATTAAATTTTTTTTTTTAATTGTACCAGAGTAGTGGTTCTGCAATCAGGGTCCCAGGACCATAAGCATCAGCATCACTTTGTTAGGAATGCAAATTCCCAGGCCCCATTGAGGATGGAACTGGGTCAGGAACATTGGGAGTGGGGCCCAGGAGTCTTTTTTCACAAGCCCTTCAGGTGATTCTGATGTAAGCAGGCTCAGAGTCCAGAGACACTGTACCCAGAGAACAGGGACTCTCTCCTGTCAGCAGTGTGGTTAGCTACATGACAAGAAGATGGGGAGAGGGCCAAATCTTCAAAATTAGGGTTTTGGAAATGTTGCTTTTATCTTTCACTGTGGAACACAACAGCATCTCATTGTTGTCAATAAACACCCTGATTGTAAAACGCCTGCCACTCCTCCGTGGCAAGGTCCACCTCAGTGTGGTATTAAAGTGTACATCCTTCAGAGGGCTGAGTCAAGAGTAAGAAACCTTGACAGATGGGTGTATTGAATTCCTCCCATTTAAAAAACTTTCTCCCTTCCTGGGAGCGGCTGCCATGTTTTTTGTTCTCTGAACAGCTTAGAAAATCGAAATGAACTGCATCTTCTGCCTTTAAAGAAAACAGAACCAGGGTTAGAGCATAAATGGTAGCCAGTGTTACAGTGACCATTCCTGGCTTCCTTTTTGAAGATGTTGTTCGGTTCATTCAAGAACTGTAGTGCAAAGGTTCAAGAGAATAGTACTTCCTCCTCAAAATTTCCCTCTCTGAACCCTGACCCCTGCTAGGGATTGCTGATTTCTGACAAGTTTCTTAACTCATAGTGCCCTCAGGGCAGTGGCCCTTCCCTAGTTACAGGAGACTTTGACAGTTCAGGGAATGCTGACAGAAATTTGGGGTGTATTAGCGGGAGACCAGTGTGCCCGCCAACCTGCCCTAACTGGGAAAGGATGAGCTTCCCTAAGAGCACCAATTGACAGCAGGAGGTATAGGCTAGAGTTTTGGCCACAGTTTGGGGGTTCACAGTAGGGTTAGGGCAGAGAACATATCCTCCAGACAGTTCTAGGCTTTGCAACCAGGCAGAACTGAGATTCCTACCTCCTTATTCAGCATTCTGGAGAGCTTCACTTTTGTTGGAGCTTGCTTCATTCATTGTTTCCTTTCGTGCTTTATGCCTCCCCCTGCTTCAAATAAGCCCCCTTTTGGTTGCATAATTGCTTGCCTTTTCTCTTCCTCTGAAATAACAGCAGAATGGAGACACTGAGCAAAATGGCCAGCACATTGATTAGAGGCTGCTAGCTCTCCAGGCAGATGGAGGAGAAGAAGGCTTCACACCCCCATAGGAACTTGCCAGAAGCAAGTGCAAGAGGAATCACCTACACAACTTAACAGAGAGGGAAAAGAAATATATATATATATATATATTTTTTTTTTCTCCCGCAGTTCTACCCAGAGAGTGTTTCTGAAGCTACAGAAGTGTTAGTAGCTTGGAGCATGTTCTTGGGCTGCTGTCTCTGTGGCCATTTGGTGCATGGATTCATTTCTCATCAAGAACAGCCGTCCATTCAGAGATTTTTATCTGTCTTCCGGGAAGTCTTCCTCCACGTTTGAAAGCATGTTGGTAGATCAAAGACATCATGTTATCTTCAGCTAAACCCATTTTCCTGAGACACCAGAGTCTTGAGAATTTGAGAGCCCGTGACGGTGTTAAGCTTCGTCATTTCTAGTCAGAAATGATCATAATTATTACGGTGGGGAGTAGTCAGGGAACAGGAATTTGAGCAGTTTGGGACTGGTGTAAGTTGAGGTGGCAGAGGTATGGGTATGACAGCATGGAAGGGAGTGACTTTTCCTCAGAGACTAAAGACTCTTCATAACCAGGTTCACGGGTGATCCAGAAACGCTAGGCAGAATCAAGTGTATTAAAACCCAAACATGGGGAAGAACCAGCACTTTCTTTGTCTCTGTGGCAAGGAGCCACCCTTCCTCCGCCTATCCGGAGGAGCTTCGCTTCTTCTCTGTGAAGCAGGCAATGAGAGAGAAGTCAGGTGAATGGAATGTCCTGGATGTTTTAGATGCTGCTGAAATGGCCCTGAGGCTCCCTTATATAGCACGGTTTCACTTCCGGCCAGTGGCAGAGACTGGAGACACACTGTGGAGACAGGGTAAAGACTGCATTGTTTATACTGAGAGGTGGGTGGATGGGGGTATTAAGTACATTTCCGTTAACTGATGGGATTCAGATGGGAAAACCATGTCCCCTTCTGTTTCCCGTTGCTATGTTTTCCCAGTCACCTAAACCTCTGAATTGATTTTACTAATCACTTCTGTTCTCAGAAGATAGTTTCTTGGGTTAATAAGCTATGAACTGAAATGTTTACGTTTGGATTTCAAGAATTTGCTTTTTCCTCACAAGGGTGCTAACCCTGTTAAGTGTCCCTTTGATGCATATGTACGAGAGGAACAGCAGACTTACTGGAGTGAACATGGTGAGTTAAATGCTTAGTTTCACTCTGAATCAGTATCCTGTTCTTATGCATTTCATCTGCTCATGGGCACTTTAAAAATAGTTGTTCTTTAGTACGAAAATACTTAGACAATACAAACGGGGGGAAGAAAAGAAAAATTTCAATCAGGTGTCACTTCCCATTGGGCTTATCATGCATCTCTGTGGAATATATCGCTCCGAGTCTTTTTCTCTTATGTTTTTCCCTTTCCTTTCTCTTACAAAGAGATCTCAGTACATTATTGGATCTCAGTACATTATTTTCAGTAACCTCGTTGTGAATGCCTGTCCATGTCATTTGACCATCTTTTGTAGCCCTTTATTAGTGGCTGTGCAGTTTCCCATTGTATAGCTATAAACAGCTTGTGTAATCAATTCAGACTGCTAGACATTTGACTGTTTTTTTAGTCGTTCACTAATACAAGCAACGCGGTGATGAATTTTTTGAAAACCTTTCACTCTTGCTTGATTGTAGCCTTTAGATAAAGTCCAAGGAATGATTTTTATTTGCTAGGTCGGAATTTTGTCATTTTGCTCTCCAGGATGGCTTACTTCTTTTAGGATGCTGGGTTCAGTTTAGATCACTTAAATACGTAGATCTGGAACAGCATTTTTCCTTCCCCATTTTGTGTATCACTTTTCCGTTTTGTGTAGCACTTGGGGAAAGGGAAAACGACCTCAGATCGACACATGTCTCAGCAAGTTCTTTTTGGCATGAAAGTATGTGTAAAGACATGGCGATGCGTTCCTAACTGTTTACAATAATTTTGGTAGCTGATCGACTCAGCAGCCATTCTCAGAGTATGAATTCTCTGTACATCCTTGGTTAGTGTCCATAAAAACTCGATGGAAGGCGATAAATTGGCAGAAAACAGGCTGTGACTGAAAGGGTCAGCCAACTGTTCCATCTGTTAAAAAATAATCAGCTGAAGGGACACAGGTTATTCACCGAAGAGATTTTGAGCCCCTCCCATGTGGCATGTAGTGTTCTGGGTGCTTGGGCTACCTCAGGGAACAAACCAGATAGCCCTTCCTGCCCTTCCTTGCACAGCTGATACGGGAGCGTGAGTAGGTGTAGGTGTGTGGCAGGGGCAGAAAATAAACACTGTAATAATTTATAGCATGTTCGAAGATGACCAGCGTTATGGGAACAGAATGGTGTAAGGGGGATGGGACATGCTGTACGGAATCAAGGAAGGCGTTGGCCTCACTGGGATGCTGACGTACAGGCGAAGACCTTTGCAGGAGGGAGGGATCCGGCACAGGCTGACCCAGGCCTGGTGGGGAGCTGTTCTTACACCCAAATATACAAACCCCGCATGCGTTTAGCCTCCCGTTCCTACCTTGTTTGTGGTCCTCTAGAGCACCGTCTTGAGCTGCGGACCTGTCATGCGGACTCTGGGAAGCGTGTGCTTTTCATGCAATGAAAACTATAAAGCACTTTCAGTGCATACCTGGGTCCATAGGGGTCAGTGAATGGAAAATGCATTGATTCCAGAAGGCACAAAAAACTCTCCGTGATGAATGCCAATTCTTTTTCACAGTCCGCGAAATAGAATTTAGGGTACCATGAAATTAATGGTGTAGATTTTCTAAAGTGAAAATATGGCACAGTGAAATGTCTAGGCCTGACGGTGGCAATCAAAACGATGTGAGAAACCATAGAAATGGGTCCGTTTGGAGTTCAGTGGGACATGAAAACGAGTATGAATCCCTGTGTACAAAAGGAGCAGCCAGGACATCTTTCTCAACTCTCCCATTTTACAGTGGAGGCAACTGAGGCACAGGCCGTTCCAGGACAAGCTGGTGTGAAGTAGCCACCGGTGTTGCTGTGAGCCCGGTCCATGGAGGTGTGGTCTGTCTTTCCCACGGCAGGCCTCTTCCAGGGCCCCTGTGCTTCCATCCAGCTTCCTTGTTCATTAGAAGGACTGACTGATAAACACACTTCCAAATACCATCAATTACGAGATAATTTCTTCTCACCTTTCCTTGAGGTGCCAGTCAATTTTCTGCTCGTTAATGTGCTGGGGGGCATGCTTGGGCGCTACTCGAATTACAAAACCGTGTATTGTCCTTGGAAGAAAATGCAGTGCATGCATCACAACAACCAGATGAGGCCAGGAATACACATCTCACTGGAATCTTTGAAGCCCAGCAGGATTCAGCTGAAACCAAAGTGCAGAATTTGAGCTCAGCCTCAGTGAACTGGTCAGATGAGATTTTTCAGATCTGGCCTGATTTGTTTATAGACACAACCTGAATCTTTCTGTTAAATCACCCTATCAGATTTGCCTTTCTGTGGCTACTTTGCAAGAAGACTTTTTCTTTTTTTTTTTTAATCAATGAAGGCATTATGTATAATTTAAAAAAATATTTGAGGCCTTGTCCACAAATAGATACTGAGTGGTTGTCAAGAAAATAATCGTCAGTGCTAGAATTTGCCCGTCCACTCAGTCATACCCAGAGACATATGTCCAGTAAACACAATCCAACATTCTTACTGTTCCAGTAAGAACAGTGTAAGGGTAACTTGCCACAGAAAAAAGGAAAAGTACGCATTTTAGAATTTCAGTTAAAACTGTGATCTTGTCCTCATTTTTCAGATGCTCTTCATTTGTCATTACTTTTCAGACTCATCACTTTGTTCATCTCGAAAAGATTATTCAAATTCTCTTATAAACTGTATAATTTCCGTCTTTCAAATGTTTTGCTTAATAGCACCGTAATAGATTTTAGTTTTTATATACCCTCTCCTTCCACACCGCCGCCCCCCCCCCCCCCCCCCCGAACTGCCCTGGGAGCTTGTTTATCACGATTTCTCTAACTCAGATAATTAGAGGTTGAAAAGTGGCCCTAGGAAGGCCAAGGAAGCCAACATATTCGGTGCATTTTATGGCCTGGTATGTGTGCCATACATTTAAATCCCCCAAATCGTCTGTAGTAGATACTATGATCCCCATTCTAGAGACAAAGAGCCCAGCCCATGAAGATTGCATTGGCCGAGCCACATAGCCTTGTAAGGCACAAGGGTGACATCCAGACCTCGCCTGTCCTGAGTGAAAAGGTTGCAGCTTTCCCAGCCTCTCTTTCTCCCCCACTTTCGGCTATTACCCTGCCATCTTCCCTAGATCGAATTTAAACATTTTGAGTTGAATTGTGTTTTTTTTATATTTGGAAGGGTTTCTAAAAAAAGTAATGATAATTCCTCCACTGCTTCCTGTAATTCCCACCAGAGAGTCAGAACTGGGTTCACGTAATACTCCTGGGAACTGGCAAACAAGGTAGGGACCAAACAAAAGCAGTCATTCGTTCAACAAATACTCATTGATCATAGCACCATGTTCTGAAAATGGGCGAGGTACTGAGGTGAGAGGGAAAAATGAGACCTCTGCTTATGTCTTGATGGGGCACCCAGGCTCGTGGCAAAGAAGGACACGTCCATTAAATGGATGATTACAGGTCAAGTGGGGAAGCACTAGTAAGTGGGAGAGGGTTTGAAAGTTCCGTTTTCCTTGGTAGAATGGACTGAAAATGCCGCAGACCTTCAGGGAGGGGAGTGCTCAGAACACGATATTGGAGGTCATAGACGGGGAACTACAGCACAGTAAATAAGAATTGTTATGACAGCAAGAAGTCGCAGCCCAGAGGGGGCTGCATTGTTTGCAGGGTGGTGTGAGCCCGTTTTCCGCCCCGTCTCAAGGAAAATGTGTACTCCTGTTTGATTGTTTTAAGTACAAAATGGATCCTAATAGTTTTATATGAAAATGTTTCATTAAAGCACGTTACTTTAATCGTATCACCCCTCTCCTCAAATCACAAGCTTCATTTGAGGAGGACAAACGTGTATTATCCACCTGTGATTCTTTCCACTTGGCCGAGTCCCATAACTGAAAAAACAATACCAGGGTCCCAACAAACGTACAGAATCTAGACTCGAACATATATTCATTTGTCAGCTAGCAGTTCAGCTCCAAATCTCAGGTGTCCCTTGAAAAGAACCGATGGGCCTGTACGAACACTCATTGTCACACGGGATGCTGGAGGAGCTTTTTCTGTTACTGAGATTGTCATACTTGGTATTCATCATGCTAAAACATATTTCATGAAAAAATGGTGACAATAATAATGCTCATAACGGCAGTCTCTGTGAAATGGAATAGGGAATATAAACCAATTATATGACAGTACAGAATATTTGAATAGCTACCACATAATATTCTTTGGAGAGAGCTGGCCTGCAAGACCAAAATTAGAAGCAGTATTAGAAAAACGTTACGGGGTCATTGCATCTACCTGTCCATTTATAGGACTTTCTCATCATTCTTGGGAGCGTCACTATTGAAAGTGGTTAGTTGCAAGTGCTTCCCAAGTGTGAGTTTCTTGGCTAGTATCTCGAAAACACATTTTGTTCAAAGGATTTATTACACTTAATTTAATCATGCAATAGACATAAAAATCTACTGTGATTGATTTTTCCTCAGTAACTCTACTTGGCCTTTTAAGGTTCTCTTTTGTGGTTAAGAGGTCGTGAAAGTCAAGCTGAGGGTATTGCTGTTGTAGTGTCTTCCAGTTTTTAGTGCTTTCACGGAGGTTAGAGTGGAAGCTAGCGCACTGATTTATTACTGAATGACCTAGGGCAAGTCCCACTTTCTTCTGTAAAATAGGGATTCTAATAATACTTACCTTACAGAGTTACTGGAAGACTCAAAAGAGATGAGGATCAGGTGAGAATTAACGTTCAGTGCTTAGAATAATGCCTGGCACCTAGTAAGCAAATCCCTTAATAATCATTAGCTGAAGGGGCGCCTGCGTGGCTCAGACAGTTAAGCATCCAACTTCGGCTCAGGTCAGGATCTCTCGGTTCGTGGGTTTGAGCTTCTCTTCGGGCTCTGTGCTGACAGCCCAGAGCCTGGAGCCTGCTTTTGATGTCTGTCTCTCTCTCTGTCTGTCTGTCTGTCTGTCTCTCTCTCTCTGCCCCTCCCATACTCACACTCTGTCTCTCTCTCAAAAATAAAATAAACATTAAAAATTTTTTTAAAAAACATCATTAGCAGGGAGCAGTGGGTTTCAGGCAATCCTTACTAGGAGCTGTGTTTGCTTATCCTCATTTCAGAGTTAAAACAGCAGCAACAACTACAGCAGGTACCTTTTATTGAGCCGAAGAACTAAGTGCTCTAGTATTTTATTTGCTCACTACAACCACTGTGAAAGAGAGGTTTGTGGCCCCTCTGGGACATAGTGATGAAGTAACTCACCTAAGGTCACCCGGATGGTCCTGAGGTTGATGCTTCGAAGTTAACCACTGGCCTGCCTGAGAAGCCCACCTCTGCGGTGGGTGGTTCCTGTGGCTGCCCTTAGGAACACCAGCTCTGTCTGCATCCGTCCTGGCATTTGCTGGGGGCGGGGGGGGGGGCACTCTGACCGCTGTGCCTGTGCTCTCCAGGGTCCCCCTGGGGTCCCGTGTCCGTCCTCTTTACGTTTCGGGGGCTATGAAAAAAATCACTAGGGGCGCCTGGGTGGCTCAGTCGGTCGAGCGGCCGACTTCGGCTCAGGTCACGATCTCGCGGTCCGTGAGTTCGAGCCCTGCGTCGGGCTCTGTGCTGACAGCTCGGAGCCGGGAGCCTGTTTCGGATTCTGTGTCCCCCTCTCTCTGACCCTCCCCTGTTCATGCTCTGTCTCTCCCTGTCTCAAAAATAAATGAAAAACGTTAAAAAAATAATAATAAAAATTAAAAAATCACTAGTTCTACTTTATGTTTATTGAAAGGTGTATATGGCCTGTGGGATTTGATTTTCATGGGCAAGGTGTCTTAAAAATAAGTGAATAATAATCCTGGTGGTATGTGGGTATGGTGGGAAATCGTTTGGATGGTATGTAGTGGCTGTTTTGGGAAATTCTGCATACCTGCCACCTGTTTGTGCGTAGGTTTCTTTCTCTCTTCTCTTTCTCTCTCTTTTCAGCCACTCCCTCCTTCCCCTCTTCCCTACCCCCACCCCCCTGCCCAAACTACACATGAAAAATAGCGATGGCAAGCTAAACTAGTTGGTCTGATTATGGTGGGGACAGCGGGTGGGTAGATGGGGGGTGGGGTTCTTATTTTATTTTCTTGGGCTTCCATGAGCTCCGCTGTCTAGCGTGGCCTTCCTGTTCTGTCACTCACCCTGAGAGGTTCCCGTTGTCTGCGTGATTGAAGTGTAAAGTGATGCCTTCAGCATTGTGGCTTCTGTGATTCTCCTTCTAATTACCAAGGAAAGGGTCACTGGTTTATGAGCTCATCTTCTGAGGCTCTTTATTGGCATTAAACTTGGCTCTGATCTGTGAAAGTGGCCATTTTCCAAGGCATTTCCCCATCCCCGAGAGCTCCGTGGAGATCCTGTTTGCGGGAAGCATATCCATAAAGTAATTAGTAGATGAGTAGATGGACTGGCCTCCAGCGAATGCTCAGCCTCTCAACCCAATAGCTTGTCTGCCTGGCTGTCGGCTCCTGCCTTGTTTGGGGATAGTTAGCATAGCTGAGTGTTTCTGAGCCTGGTAAAAAGTTAAATTATATTTGCATTTATACTTATTCTAACAGCAAGATGTGGGCTAACATAACCCCTTGCCCTTTTGACTGAAGACGTTCACGGAGACCGTGCAGAGGATTTAATTTCCAACACAAATGGAGGTGGGTCTAGGATATTAGGTAACCAGCTGACCTTTTTCAAATTTGAGCGGTATGACTGGCATTAGTTATCGGAAGCAACGATAACACTTTCTTGGTTTTTTTCCCCCCTTTGCTGTTTACTCGAGCCTAAGCAGAGAATTTGGTTTTCAGTAAGCTTGGGTCAAATGAATCACACTGAACTTTAAACTTCAGATGGGTTGCTTCGTCTAGCCACCCTTGCATGTAAAGTAGAAATGGTGGTTACCAAAGTTCATGGGCTTGGGGGACGTGGCGAAATTCCCCGCCCCAGAGACTATCTCGACTCCTTAAAATGACCATTTCCTTTCTTTTGAAGGTCCTGGTATCTAGTTTTATCTGCACATCCCTGGGCTAGTGGGTTAAGGTTGGAAGAGATTGAGATGGGATTGGTGATAGGAGGGGGGATGGAAGATAGAGTACCTTGGATCCAGGGTAACTTCCCTGAGTTCAAGCCCAGGCCAGAAGCAGTAGAAGGTTCCAGAGAAGGGAAGTAGGTCCAGGAAGACAGACTCATTTAATCTTTATAGACATACCCAAGGCAAGTCTGAGCCCAGTACACTGTGTGAGGTACCTGTTGCAGCCTGGCTGTTGCCTGTGAACTGCAGGAAGATGAATGATCGAAGGCTTTAGTCCATACATTAATGAGAACCACCTCTGGTCATGAAATCTGAACACAAACATAGTAGATGTTTTATGTCCTTAATTTGTTGAACACCTCGGCACACAGCTGCTTTGGGACACATCGCGTCTTCCTTAACCACCTGAGCTCAGAAACAGTATTTGTCGCTGCCTCTCATTGTCTTCCTCCAGACATCATTTCATCTTCCCCGGCTCCGTCCTCCTGGCCCTTCTCACCCCTTCCTTATTGTTATGGCTCAGGAAATGCCACCGACACAAAACCACCGGCCAATAAATGGCTAAATGCATTATGTGCAGCGAGAGAAGAGCAGCTCAGTGATTTGGTTCCTGCATATGCTTTCATTTGGGGGGAAATTTTCAAGTCACGAGAGCACTGCAAATACATATAAAATAAATAGACCTCTCTGCCATTAGCCCCGTTAGAGAATACATAAGCATTTATTTCCCTTGGAGGTAAAGTCAAGTCTCAAAAAAAGGATAATAAATACAATAAGGTTCATTTCCTTTTAGTACCCAAGCACAAGTAGGTGTCAGCTGTTGTATCTTGCATGTGAAATACACAGATACTGCATTGTGCTGCAAATATCTGCTTACCACTGTTACTGCCCTTCTGTTTCTCTTCTTCAGCTACCTTCAGCTATGTGGGTGTTTGAGTGTTGTAACATCCTCAGGCTTAGACCCCAAGAGAGGAATACAAAGCCATATTCTACTATGCTCTCCAGTACGTGCCTCCTTCCAGCGAGGCAAATTTGCTTGCTGTTCCTTCCCTCTGGTACCTTTGTGGGAACATTCTCATGACCTGGAATTATCCTCTTACTTTCCTCTAAGCCAGATCTTTCTTCTGCCAGATTCCACCTTGGATTTTCTGTTCTTCTTTTCTCATTAGTCCTTACCCCTGGGAGAGAGAGCTGTCAGGTTGTGCAACCTTTGGGTGGATTGTGTTGTTTTCTGTGTACACATAAGCCCCTTTTCTGTGTCTGGGTGGTACATATATAAAGACTGGTATACTATAGAAAGCACAGGACCAGGATCAGAAATGCTGACAGCCTTGATGTGTGTGACCTTGGATTTTGTCTCCATTTCTCTGGGCTTCGGTGTCCCCATCGGTGAAATGGAGGGTAATTTCTTCCACGCCCTTCACACAACTTTGTGGTCAAGAACTTAATTTGCTAAAGTGTGTTAAAATGTGCTTTGTAATCTGTACCACATGTGAAATACATGTTTGTAGTATGAGCCGTTTCTTACACAACAGAGCTGTGTCGCGTGCACATTTAGCCTGTGGGGAATTGAGCTCACACCTAGTGCCTCCTCTGAAGCTAAACCTTGCCTTCCATTGCTCTAGGGAAGGGAAAGACACAGCTGATGTGGTAAGAGAAACAAAAGAAATTACTGTTTTGGCTTTTTAAAAAAAAACGATTTTTTATTTTAGAGCACAAGAAGGGGGGAGAGGGAGAGAGTGAGAGAGAAAAAACTTAAGCAGGCTCCACGTTCGGTGCAGAGCTCAGCGCGAGGCTCGATCGCACAGCCCTGGGATTGTGACCTGGGCCGAAATCAAGAGTCGGATGCTCATCCAGCTGAGCCACCCATGCGCCCCTATTGTTTCGGCTTTTAAAAGCTTCTGAGAACTCAGAGCATAGTAGTTTAAGGGTAACGGGATGGTGACTTTAGGAATTTTCACAAGTAATTTTAATCACATGATCGTTATCGTCAGTACGGACTTCATAACCAAACCATGGTGCATTTGCACTATATTTCATGTAGTTCTGCTTTGCCTAGCTCAGTGTTGAGTGGATGCTCAAGAAATACTGAATAATATATAATATAGTAGGAAGTTATAAGAATTTGATAAATGAGTAATAATTTGGCCTTCAGAAAATTTTGGGATGCTCATGATGTCTATTTGCTTTAGAGGAACCTACTAAAATGCATTCCTTATCAGCCCTGGAACAAAATAAAACTTAAAATTCAGCACATATGAGATAATAATGTAGAGCACACATCATTTTATCCACACTTTTGTTCATCTCTCTGGCCCCTTGCATGTGCCCCCTGCACATACACAAACACACACACACACACACATCCTGGAGAAATTCACCGTTGGCGCAGATCATCAGAAAATCTCATACTGTCTTATCAGAGTACTTTTTCTCTTGTGGCTTCTGGTTTCTGATGTTAAAGAATCCTAGGTTTCACTTTTGTCCACTCAGGTAGTAAAACTCTGCAGTTCTGTTACAGATCAGAAAAGAGCGATATTTTTATACTACACTTTAAACAAGTGACACATCTTTATCACTCCATCTGGGGACTTGAGAGCGATGCAGGGTGAGGATCAGAGAGGCGACACCACCAAGAAGCATCATTTCTCTACCTTGCCTTTGAAGAAAGCAGAAGGGATCAGAATAACCCACCATAGGAAGACTTGTCTGATTTCAGAACACATCCCCTTCCCCATATATACCCCTCCACCACCAGAGGAAACCCCAAAAGCCCCATTTATGCTTTAGAGAAGCAAGGAGAAATTTAGGCCACTCTGGGGGTTTTGAGAGTAACTTTTCTGATCTCTACATTTAACCCATGTCATCTGAACATCAGGTCACTGGGCTGGCTTCTCTCATCTCTAAGCATAATCCCGGGAGTGAGTCATGGTTGCAATTTAGGAAGAGGCCAGCTCTGGGTAAAAGGTTGTAATTCTTTTCTGGAGAACCTACAGGGCATATCTTAAGAAAATAGAAGGGTATCACAAGGAAAAAGAAAACTGAATTGTCAGACTACTTGTTGTTTTTTTAAGTACCATATAGAACATATAGTGTAGTGTATGTTGTAGGGAGTGAAAACTAAGCTTTAAGAGATTCTGTTAAAACTTGACTTTGAGTCATAATTTACATTTAATAAAATGTGCCCATTTGAGGGGCAACTGGGTGGCTCAGTTAAGCAGCCAACTTCAGCTCAGAGCCTAGATCCTGCTTCGGATTCTGTGTCTCCTTCTTGCCGTCTCTGCCCCTCCCCCACTTGCACTCGCGTGCTTTCTCTCTCTCTCTCTCTCTCTCTCTCTCTCTCTCTCTCTCTCTCTCAAAAATAGACATTAAGGGGCGCCTGGGTGGCTCAGTCGGTTAAGCGTCCGACTTCAGCCAGGTCACGATCTCGCGGTCCGTGAGTTCGAGCCCCGCGTCGGGCTCTGGCCTGATGGCTCAGAGCCTGGAGCCTGTTTCCGATTCTGTGTCTCCCTCTCTCTCTGCCCCTCCCCCGTTCATGCTCTGTCTCTCTCTGTCCCAAAAATAAAAATAAACGTTGAAAAAAAAATTAAAAAAAAAAAATAGACATTAAAAAGTATTTTAAAAAATGTGCCCATTTGAAGTGTACAGCTTGAGGTGTTAAGGTTGGGTAAAGCCTATGCCTTTGGTAGGTAGAAAGGTAGCGATTAAAACAGGCATCAGATTTTCTCTGATGTTCTAAATATACGTTTCAGACTGCTGCCTCTAACCCTATCTGTATGTAACATATGTGTTTGTCAATATCACATACCTATACTATCCCCAAAGGAAACTGTGCAGAAATTCTCCATTAGCTGATTAAGCTCTCCATTAGCCTTCTTGACCCAGAAGATCATTTTTTACCCTAGTCTTAAAAGCTGTCATATCAGCATGCTACCTTCAAAAGTTACTGAAAAGACCCAAGTGATGAATGGGAGCAATTATTTATCCTGTCCTAGCTGTGACTGCAGGGGATTCAGAGATCTCAAAGTCAAAGTCTCTACTATCAGGACCCTACTTAGAACAGGATCTGTCTTTATATACATAGAAATAATAAAATTATATATTTTTTTGCTCTCTATCTAACTAGAAGGTCAATTAGGAGTAAATAAAGCCTTTCAAACATCCCATCGCCATTAAGCCCCTGCAGAAGGATTCAAGTAGGTGATGGGTACATGTCACTATCAACTGGGACCGATAATTTAGTTTTGTGATGCCAATCTACGTAAAATCTACCAGCCCTGGTGGCAGAGGGGGACTTTGTGTCAGCCCTTGAGTGGTGGGGAATGGAGAGGGCATCCCAGGAAGGGGGTAGGTGTGAGCACAGGCAGGGCAGTAAGACCCCTCAGAGGAGGGTGAATGGCGGCTCTGGTGAGGGGTAGTGGTTCATAAAATTATATAGGTAGGAAGTAGCCAAATTAAGGAGCATTTTATAGGCTGTCCGGTGAAGTTTGGGTCTTATCCTAGAAGCATTTGAGAGCAGATAGGAATTTTCCAGCAAGGTAATGATGTCCATATTTAACAGGTATTTAACAAGACTTAATTCCTGCCCCATTCTCTACATTTATATGTAACAGATACAGTTGTTTAACAATTCCGGTAACTAAATTATTCCAAGAGGGGGTAATGCAAAATTCCTCATAAGTTGATTACACTTATTTAGGCTTCTTGACCCAAGTAATTAGGCTTCTATACATCCAGTCGTCTTTCACACATATTTTATATGTCCCCGAAATGCTGTGATAAACCCTGGTGACTATGATCTGTTAATTTTATCATTCTTCCTCTGATGTTTTTTCCTGAAGCACTTACGGTTGGAACTCGTTCTTTCCACTGTGACGGAAAATGGCTTAACATTGAAGAGTAGAAAATATAATATTCTGACTTCATTAAATCAGGCTTGTCCTACAAATTATACAACTGAATTTCCTCTCCTGAATGTCAATTCTTTGTGTTGTTTTTCCACCAGAATGATGATAGAATGACTACTTACATGATTAGTTTATTTAAAAATAAAATTTTATGTCAGTAAATACTTACAAGGACAGTGGGGAGACAGTTGGAAACAATATTGTTTATAATGTGAAATATATAGACTAGGTCAGTAAATACAGCTTGTCTCCTGGTATTTAGCGTTCATGTTTCTCATAGTTAAATTGTATATTTAAAGCTGATTATGGGAGATATCATTTAAGAAGAAACTTAATAAACTGCTTCCTTATTAAAGGTAGGTCTGTTAATCAAACTGGGCCACGAATCATTAAGTAGCCTCAGATTCATAATTCATAAAGTTTGGTTTATTCCAATGAGGGTTGACTATTTGCAAAGCATTATTGCAGGTGTAAAAAAATAGGTGACCCATGAACATCATAAATATTTGGTTTGGATGGAGTTTGGAGTTATTTTGAAAACTATAACCATAGAACTGTCCTGATATTGAATTGGTTTAGTAATATAATTTGCTGCTGTTTTTATTATTAAGTGATATTCATAGATATTGTATATTCATATATTATGTACTATGATATATAATTAAAAGAAGTACATAATAAGATACGCTAATGATTCTCCTTGTTGCATCCCTGACAAGAGAATAGGTCAGGGCATGGTAACCCATGAGACTTGACTTCCCTCAAGCAAAATTGCCTGTATCAAGATCTGAGAGCACTGATACTTATGTTTGAGGGTTGGTAGATCTTACGTAGATTGGCATCACAAAACTAAATTATCGGTCCCAGTTGATAGTGACATGTACCCATCGCCTACTTGAATCCTTCTGCAGGGGCTTAATGGCGATGGGATGTTTGAAAGGCTTTATTTACTCCTGCATGTTCCTGTAGACCTGTGTCTGGTCATCTTGTCATCTTCCGTAATACGATGTTTAGGAATAAGATGGACTGGATGAGCCAGTTCTCACAGGGATGCAACTGTAATTCGTAGAAAAGACTGCAGTTTAGAATCAGGATTAGTTACCTCAATGCATATTCTTGTATGTGCTGCTTCCATACCCAGTTACTGTCACTTTCCCTCACTTTCACAAAGGAAAACTGCTTCTGTCCTCAGGAGGGCCACCTGGAGATGGACTCACACCATGGGTTTGAGCCCAAAGATGCCCTTCTGCTGCTTGACTTCACTCTGCTCACACACTTTGGGGTTTGTTTCAGATGAGTATACAATTTCAACATATGTTGACTTGATTGCAGTATATTTTTAAGTTTACTTATTTATTTTGAGAGTGGGGGGTGCGGGGAGAGGCAGTGAGAGGGGGAGAGGGAGAGAGAATCCGAAGCAGGCGCCACACTGTTAGCGCAGAGCCTGATGTGGGGCTGGAACTCACGAACCATGCGATCATAACCATGCGAGCCAAAATCCAGAGTTGGACGCTTAACTGACCCACCCAGGTGCCCCTGATTGCAACATTTTAAATCAGTCATTTACTTAATAATGTTTTATTAAGACCTTGTGTCCTTATCAGGGATTCTTTATTTCTTTATACTTGGCCTTGATCCAAGGAGGATTTTAATTCTTTCTGTCTTGTTTTATGTTTATTTATTTATTTTGAGAGAGCAAGCACAAGCAGAGTAGGGGCAGAGAGAGAGAGGGAGAGAGCGAGAATCCCAAGCAGGCCCCTCACTGTCAGTGCAGAGCCTGACATGGGGCTCGGTCCCAGGAAACAGGAGATCATGACCTGAGTCAAAATCAAAAGTCAGATGCTCAACCAACTGAGCCACTCAGGCACACCCCCAAGGAGGATTTTAAACGGTTTACAAGGAGCAAAATAACATACATTGGAAGTAGTTTAGACAAGCACAACAGGTGTTTGTGATGCAAGGAATTTTGGAATCTCGTGTTTTGGCATCTCTGAGATTTTCAGTTGAGTTGAGAGAATACAAATGTGTAGTTTAACCAGCAACCAGAAAAAGCCATTGCTTGTTGAGAGGGCCCTCTGAGTGACAGAGACCATCACTGTTGAGTGTATGGCTCCTAGTCACCTGGGATGCTCAGACAAGGTTTTACAGAAAAGGTCCGTTTTGAGCTGGGTCTTGAAATGGGGTCTGCGGACAGTGATAAAGGCTGATGTCTAGACAGCTGAGGGGTTAAGAAAGGTTTTCAGAGGACACTGTGTCTTCCCAGGGGAGCTTTGTTTTCAACTGGGAGGTGTTTTCGAGCTCAGTAGCTATCTGTTTCAAAATCCAATGTGGAGACATCTTTTAATTTGCATCTTTGAGATGCAAAGCATGAATATATTTTGTCGAGGCCTGTGTATTCATTAACTTCAGACGATAATAAATTCTGGACTGCCCATCTTTTAATAAAAAGAGATAACCTTATACGCCTCTATTTAAAAAGTTTTTGTTTTAATATAGGCAAACTCTGGACCCAATTTTGTATTCTCAAATTTCTGAGCTTATATTCCTAACTCAAAAAAGGGATGCTTAATTTCCATTTTAGAACACTCACTTTTCGTTTGTATACTCCTTTTATACTTCATTTGCTGTGTACAACCAAGAAGCCACTGTGTAAAATTTCTTTTTTTTTTAATTTCTAGAGAAGTACTGTGGATTGGATTATTTTGTTCATGGATACAGTTAGTATATACAACTGATCATTTGACAGTTTGCTCATCCATGGCAACCAGTAAAGATGGATAAAATATCACAGCTAACCATTTTGTCTGTGATGATCTGGTTTTATTGTATTTTTGTTTCTAACCACCATACTTTGTTTCGCTGGCTACTGGCAAATAATTATTAAGAAAGCAGAATTGATCAAGCCTCTCTGTCCAGGAATATTAGAATCAAAAGCCCTGATCTGTGACCCCGTCAAACCCCATGTAAACTTCTAATATAGCAACTTTAATAATTTAATAAATATTGCCCTTCAAAATAATTAAGTTCTTCAGGGGTAAGGGTAGGTATCTTATGTGTCCTTTTATTCCTGGCACCTAAAATAGTACCTGACACAGAGCTCTCTGCAGTACTGTTGTCTGAAGGAATTAATGGATGAGCGTTGCTAAGGTTGGTTACAATCATCTTACCTAACTTTGGAATAGCATCTTGTAGCACTTTCAAACCCTGTATTTCATAGACTCCTAGAACATGAGGGCTGGAGTGTTATTAAAAGTTATCCAGTTTTATTATGGATGGGAGAAAGCTGATGTCCAGAGAAAAAGCTGATTTGCCAAGAGAACACGGAGCCAGTGACTGGCAGAGCTTAGCTTAGAACTCTGGGTACCTTGTGGTTGGGCTTTGTTCCCAGGATACCCCTTGCGCCTGCCCATTGACCACCCAGCCATCTGTCAACCTCCACCTTCCATGTTTTACGTGGTTGGCAATGCTGCCTTTTACACATAGAGCTCCAAGGACTTAGCTGCTTGGTATTTACAATGTCTAATTGGGCTATCCTGAAATAACAATTTCCTAACCAAGGCTGACATCTGATGTAGTCAGAAAGTGCCTGAAGTTTGAGCCACAGATTATATGAAGCAAATAGCTTTCTTATATATAAGTTTAGTAGCTTCACAAAAAAATGCACGGGTAAGAAAAGGAGAAGGACCCTTTGATTCTTGTAATATTTTAAACTATAGGCAGTTTCTTGAAATGATATGTTTTAAAAAGTGTGTGCCAGACGTCATCATTTTGGACCGACTTGATACTGACTTGTGACCTGCTGGTTGGCCCAGTGACCCTTTAGGCAGAGGAGGAATTACAGCACAGCAAAGTGAGCCGTTTGCCAAGAGAAATAAATTCATAGATGACTGAAAAGGGAGAAGAGTTCTGGGTTTTAATAAATTTGGCTCCATTTGGAGCTAAGAGTGAAAAGGGACGGATTTTCTTTTAGCAGGAGAAAAGGCAGGAATAGAGGCCTCCGGGTTCCAACAAGGGCACAGTCAAAATGGGTGGAGTTGGGTGTATTCACGAAAAGGCTGTCTACAAAGGTGTGGATAGGAACCACCCAGGAGATTCAGTGATCTCTGCCTGAGCGGAGAATGCATGGTTACCAGAACCCGAAAGGAGGGCATTAGTTTCCAGTTGCTGCTAAAACAAAGAACCACTAAGCCAGTGGCTTCAAACAACACAAGGCTTCTGGAGGTGAGAAGTCTGAAATGGGTTTTATGGGCCAAAGTCAAGGTGCCAGCAGGGCTGCTCTCCTTTCTGGCAGTTCTAGGGGAAATCTTTTCTCGCCTTTCCCAGCTTCAGAAGCTCCTGCATTCCTTGGCTTGTGGCCCCTTCCTCCACCTCCAGAGCCAGCAGCAATGAGTTAGGTCCTTCTCACATGACATCATTGTGATGTCTTCTTTCTCCCTCTTTCACTTTTAAGGACCCTTATAATTCCGTTAGGCCCACCTAGATAATCCAGGATAATCTCCGTATTTTAAGGTCAACTGCTTAGCAACCTTAATCATTTCATTTGCAAGCTTACTTTCCTTTTGCCTTGTGTGGTAACATAGTCACAGGTTCTGGGGAGTAGGACATCGATATCTTTGTGTGTCGGTGGGGGGCGGGCATCCTTCTGCCTGGTACACAAGAGTAAATCATGCGATTCGTTACCTTCAGCAGAGCCATGAACATCAGTTTGAAGCACACTAGGTAGAGGTAACCACACATGGAAGTCTCCTGCCAGGGTCCCCCATTGACTGAACCTGCTGAAAGCCAGAGGGCACAGGGACGCTGTTGACATGGTGTGATGTGTACGGGGAGCAGGGGAGAAGGGACGAGAGGGGGCCAAGAGGGGCACGCTGAAGCCATCCCACATAAGAACTGCAGGTTTCCTAGGCCCTGACTTCCTGAAGATTGTCTTGGTGTGGTTTTTTGAGCCACAGTGATGGAGATGAGAAGCTGGGTTTGCAGAAGCTGTACAGTTTGGTTTCAGGTTTCAACCGCTCTCTATTTCCCTTTTATCCTCAAGTATTTAGTTAAGTCTTTAAACGGGTCCATCTTTTGTCAGCGACATGGTGTTTATTAAGAAAAGGCTCGTGGACGTTCACTTAGACACCAGTGTTCCTGGAAGTTTTGGCCTCAGGCTGACACTCATGGGTGAGAAACCGTCTCGAGGCGGTTTCTGTCTTCAAAGTCCAGTGGCGTCATGGTGCAGCATTCTTGGTGGGGCACTCTTGCACATGGGCCAGGACGATGCTTCCTTAGGTGAGGACTGTCCAGTGTGTTACAGAACATTAAACAGTTCTGGTCCCCCCTCCCCTCCCCCGACTCAGTTACAGTAGCACCCATAATCAATGGAGCAGCCAGAGTACCTCCTGGGGGAGCCGTCGCATTGTCTCTCCATTGAGAACCCTGGCCATGACAAGGCAGTCTTTATTCCCTGGTCTTGGGCGCATTGCTTACCTTCTCCCAGACTTTGTTTCCCTGTCTGTAGATCGGGGAGAGTAACACCTGCTTTTCCAGGTCGTTGGCCGTATTAGTGATAACACCTATGAGCCACCTCCCTCGCCCACTGCCTGCCGGGAAACCAGTCAGAGAGGTGGGCTATCTGAACACGACGATTGAGGGAGTGCTTAGAGACCAGATAACCAGCAAAGTTCCCTTCGCTCCCAAACCAGCTGTGAGGCCGGGCTAACCCTCCCACAGCCGGCTGGCAGGTGCCTGCGGGCCACGGGCTGTGCTGCTGACGAATGCCGATTCCGCTCCCAGGCCACCTAGATATGAAATCACTGTCTAGGAATATGTTACGGCTCCTTTTAAACTGTGGAACAACAGCAAGTCAGCCTCCTTTGAAATTTCTTGCATGCGACCACACTTAACTGAATCATTCCTCTTGCAGTCCTCCTAATATAGAGGATAAAGTATAGCTTTGATTTTGGTAGGGGTTTTTTTTTCTTTGCTCAAGCAGATTTGTTTTGTTTTGTTTTGTTTTTTTACCACTACATACTTCAATACATGCAGCATAGAAAGTTATAATTTTGGGGTGCCTGGGTGGCTCAGTTGGTTAAGCGTCCGGCTTCAGCTCAGGTCATGATCTCGCGGCTTGTGAGTTGGAGCTCCACGTCGGGCTCTATGCTGACAGCTCGGAGCCTGGAGCCTGCTTCTGATTCTGTCTCCCTGTCTCTCTGCTCCTCCCCTGTTCATGCTCTGTCTCTCCCTCTCTCTCAAAAACAAACAAGCATTAAAACAAAATTTTTAAGAAAGTTATAATGTTGCTAGCTCACAAGTGGTTTTGTCGAGGCTCCGTGAGAGCCTCACTCTTTAAAGACCCAGAATAGCTGCAAGGTAGGTTCATGTGGTTACTCTTCATCCTACACAGAAGGTCTCATACTTCATTGCATTCTGTATGGCCACTGCCTGCCTGATGGTCCCCTCAAATAACTCTTAAAAATCTTGCCTCCCATTGAAAAAGTGCCCAAATCTACAAACACATGAACATCCTGAATGGAGCTAATTTTCTTGACCTTCAAATGTTATTATAACTCTAGAACTTACAGTTGCTGAGGTTTCAAGTTGATATCTTTTTTATTTTAATTTTTTAAATGTTTACTTATATTTGAGAGAGAGAGAGAGAGAGAGAGACAGTGTGCGAGCAGGGCAGAGAGGGAGACACCGAATCTGAAGCAGGCTCCTGGCTCCAAGCTGTCAGCCCAGAGCCCGACACAGGGCTTGAACCCATGAACTGCGAGATCATGACCTGAGCCCAAGTCGGATGCTCAACCAACTGAGCCACCCAGGTGCCCCTTGAGTTGGTATCTTTAAGTTGAAGGGCAACTATTGCTTCCTTAAGACAAAGATTTCAAATCACTCAAATGGAGGTGATTTTTGAAACCATGTTTTCAAGTTGCATACTAATGACTTAGTGAGCTCGATTTGTTTTTGTTTTTTATTAAACACAATGTAGCCAAACAGATAAATGGATTGAAGTGTGGATTGATTTAATGAAATTATTACATTTATTATTGATTCACACCCACCTTCTTCTATAGGGAAAGCAAAGCGACCAGATCTATGAAGGGAATGATTAGGATAATTCTCCTGCATATACTATAAGTTTTTACCTTCTTTAGCTCTTAGTTTCTGAATTTCATTTTGTTGGTGTTCACAAGGAATATGTCAAATGTCACAGTTGTGTTACAGAATACTAATGGCAAGAAGAGAGGCCTTGTGTTCAAAGAGGACTGGCGAAGACGTCTTCTGAGAGCTGGTATTTTAGCAGGGGTGGGCACTTACACAGGTGCCATGAAACTACGGATGTCCACACAGGGAGACTTTTGGAAGAAACAGGCAGAACTCTGCTACTGTGGTTGGCATTCAGGGCAAAGGAGCAAGAGCAGTCCAAGAAGCTGAGATTTATAGCTGGAATGGTGATGCCCAAAGTGGAATGGAAGTCACAGAAACAGGAAAGTCAGGAGGCCAGTTCATTGACTTGAGGTCCTCACAGCCCTTACGGGGTTGGAGGAGTAAAAATGCTCCGTGGGTCATTATAGGGTAGGCTCAGGAGCTTTGCAGAGGGTGTGGGCTGGAGAAGTGAGATGCCTGCCTTACCTACATGCACGTGATAGCCACAGCTCCCGTGGTCGCGATGGTGAAGGGTGAAGAGAAGAATAGTGGGCTAGGCATAGAGTTCTGGGGGAATGATTGTCCACAGGGCTCAGCCAAAGGAGAGGGTGTGGTCAAGGAGGTATGGGTAGACGGTGTGGCAGAGAACCAGTCAGCAGTTTTGAGAAGGAAGAGGTGACTGATGGTGTCAGAGACTAGACAGGAGGATGAACAGAGATAAGGCCCACAAGTAGGCCTCGGAGGTCTCTCAGATAGCCATGGCGGCTGCCCACTGAGAGGAGACGATTGAGAGAGGGGGATTAGGGAGCGGTGAGAAGTGAGGACACCTACCTTTGGTTTAGTGGTGAAAAGAAGGCAGAGGCAGTCCATCCACGTGGCCAAGGGGGACTGATTTGGAATAGCCCGACAGCCTAGCTGCTTTTATTTCTTCATTCCTGTGGACTTCAGCCATGGTCCTCAAGTGGAGCAGGCTGTGTTACAGTGTGGAAAAGGCCTCCCAGGTCGCACGGCCCAGGTTATGTGTCTCTGGAATGAGAATCCCAGTGCTGGAGAATGAAACACAGAGTCCACGTGACTCTTGGGCCTGGGGCCTAAGTTCCATGATTGGACCAGAGCTGAAAACCATCCCTCCTCCCAAATCTCAGTTGACCCCGTGTGCCACTCGCCAGAATTGGGGCGGGGGGGAAGGAGAGAGAAATTCTGGAAAACAGGAAGGGCAGGTTCCTACTCATGGGTTCAGAAGGATTGCAGTGGAAATGCTGCAGCAACTTTTCAGACGCGGTACTTGTTCTCATCCATGGGCTCTTTGTAAATCAGACACTGGAACAAACAGAGCTGACAGCTCTGTTTAAAAAAGCTTTGGGGGAGTTTGTAAGGAAATCAAAAGAAGTCTAATACTATGTGAAACGTGTAACCTAAATTCAAAATTGGAAAAAAGAAAAACTCTTTATTGCCTTCTCAACATGCTTTACCTATAAATTGCTTTTTTTTTTAATGAAGTGAAACATCAGAAAATAATATGGCCTTAAAAAAAAAAAAAGTATGAAGTTCTTTCCTTGTGTTATTACCAGACATTAGCTTTCAGGACAGGAATTTAGGTAGGTCCCTCCCGCCACCTCCCTTCCTCCCTCCCTCCCTCCCTCCCTTCCAGTCCTTGGGTTGGAATATAGTGTGTGCTACACAGGATCTGGATCCCTGCAGGTTAAACAAAGATCTGGATAAGGAGTGTGATATGGTTAAAAATGGTATTTCGGGGACCTGTACACCACTAATCTCACAAAGCTACAAGATGTAGGTCAAGTTCTAGATGCCTGTGGGAAGGGATTGGATTTCACAACACAGACTTCCATGTTTGGTAAAGAAAGTGCCAACAGTGATGAAGAGAACCCAGCCAATTCCGTGTTTGGGTTTCCACCCCCCTTGAACCTGGAAGGGTCTGAATTTCACTTTACTGCCTTGCTGAGCTGCCCTGCTTAAGTCCTCGGCTTTTCTGTGGTTTTAGAAGTGGAGGTGATCACATTACTAGGAAGACGGGCTCTGGTTTTCCATGATGCTGGAGGAGAAAGCTTAGAACCATAGGGAATTTGGAAGAGGGGTGGACCACCGAGATGGTACTATCACCTCTTGATTGCAAGATTATTTCCACCCTCTTCACAAAGTCCCCTCTCAACATGAACAAATATGTACAAGAACTGCTGGCTAAGAGGCCATGTTTCAATCCCTTGTTTATTTCATGTTATTGGTTTTGAAGGTAAAAGCATGAAAAAGTAACAAAGGCTTAAACGTGACACAGCCTGACTATTCCAGGAATAATTTTTAATTGCCTGCTGAGCAGACCCACTTAGAAAGTACTGAGTATATATCATAAAAGTAATTTTAAAGTGGTTATATAAAGAAGTCCTCTTAATTTTGACAATCTTTCTTTGCCCTTTCCATTCCTTGCCATAATCATATTGAAAGTTTAATTCGTGTTTCCGATCTTCACCTATCATCTCAGTGGAGGTCCAGGGTAAAGTCCAGCTTCCTTAAGGTGTTCTCTATCAGAAAATAATCACTTAGATGTGATGTGTTGCCAACTGTAAATTATTTGTGTACGGACTACTGACAGTATTCACTCACTCCAGAGAAAATCCTAGTTTCCAGTTTGTTAAAAGATTGTGCTAATCCAGTTAATTACTTGTTAGTAGTAGTTCACACACACACACACACACACACACACACACACACATACTTCTTCTTACAGAAATATATGTATTTCTAAATTCCCCAGTTTTTTTGGTTTTGTTTTGTTTTGTTTTGTTTTGTTTTTTGAGAGAGAGTGCATGAGCAAGGCAGAGGGGCAGAGGGAGAGGGAAGGGGAGAAAAATCTTAAGCAGGTTCCACACTGAGCATGGAGCCTAATGCAGCACTTGATCTCAAGACCTCGAGATCATGACCTGAGCCAAAATCAAGAGTCAGACGCATAACCACTGAGCCCCGCAGGTGCCCCTCCCCAAGTTCCCCAATTCTTTGTGTGCAGCACCGATCATTTGTATATGAAAGGTTCATCTCCCCTCCTCTGTGTGTGGCACTTGGTTGGCTTTCTTAGGGAGAGGCTGAGTCTGAAGTCCCAAAGCTAAGACTCTAGACACCCCTTTGATTTCTCCAGAGGTGGAGGTTTCACTCTAGGGTAAACCCTATTTGTAAATCCTAGCTTTGGCCCACACGAGACAGAAAACGAAAATACTTGAGTGGGCCCAGAAATGCCTTTTGCTGAGAAGCTGACATTACACACATGCCAAAATACAAAGCGAATTCAAATCACATTTAGATTGTTTATTCATTCAACAGCTATTCAGTGAGCAAAGCCCATGAGCCAGGACCTTTGCCAGAATTTAGTGACAGCTTGTGTTACGTTCTCATTCCTTTGACTAGAAGGTTTACCTATGTGTATTTGGGCCAAAGCAGGTGTTAAATATAAGAATTGAAGTAAATGTTTTCCTGTGTTTAATGCATTCATCAAATGTCAGTAGAGGCATCTGATCGGTTCACGTTTTTTTCTTTTCTTTTTTTTTTTTTTTTTTTTTAGTTCTTGTATCATAGCCAGTCATGACATTTACAGCAAGTGACACAAGACTTCTCGTTAGAGTTCATTTCATTGCGTTTTTATTGATAGGTAGTGGAACTGACTTTGATTAGGAAATTAAATCTCAGTATCTTTGCCCTTAAAGTGTTTTAATAGATTAACATTACCAGTGATGACATTTGTTTGCCTGCTGTGGGTAATCTTATTTTTTTCTGCATATTTAACTGTGGGCTTTTTATTCTAATGATGGATATATTCTATGTTTGCATACAAAATAAGCTTCATTTCAGCCAACAAAGAGGAAACAAAGGTAAGATATTGAGCTAGCTTTGTAGGTACACCAGTATCCTCACAATATAAACCTAGAAAATCATTCTTTGGGGACTTTGATTTAAATTTTTGTAAGTTTATTTATTTTGAGAGACACAGAGAGCTGAGGAGGGGCAGAGAGAGAGAGAGGGAGAGAGAGTATCCCAGGCAGGCTCCATGCTGTCAGCGCGGAGCCTGATGTGGGGCCTGAACTCAGGAACCATGAGATCATGACCTGAGCCGAAACCAAGAGTCAGATGCTTAACCGACTGAGCCACTCAGGTGCCCCTTTGGGGACTTTGATTTAAAACATAGCTTATTGGGGCGCCTGGGTGGCTCAGTTGGTTGAGCGACTGACTTCAGCTCAGGTCATGATCTCGCGGTTTGTGAGTTCGAGCCCCGCGTCGGGCTCTGTGCTGACAGCTCGGAGCCTGAAGCCTGTTTCGGATTCTGTGTCTCCCTCTCTCTCTAACCCTCCCCCGTTCATGCTCTGTCTCTCTCTGTCTCAAAAATAAATAAGACATTTAAAAAAATAAATAAATAAAACATAGCGTATTACATCTCAGCCAAGAAGATACGGATGCTTTAGTTCACTTTTATTGATTTTTATTTCTCATGAAAGGGAAATTTTTACAAAAAAAAAAGCACCTATTCATTAAACTTTAACAAGGTTCCCTATGCTTTAATCCTCTAATTACTTTTGCTTTCTTGAGCCTAATTTTTCCTGCCCCTCCCATTGTATCCATTTTCATATCTCTTCTTGTTTTCCTTCTACATTTCCATTTATGTTTTCAGATAAATTTCAGGTAAATCACTAAGATGCCGTCTGGCCATTCTTAGGATACAAGTCTGTGTAATTTCTTTTGGGCTGGGATAGGTTCACAATGGTCCTTTCATATCATGTCACTGAAGCAATTTCTGGGACAGAGACAGTAACCAGTAAACTTGTTTGCCGAGCTTTATCAAACACTCTCTTTTCCTGTTTTTTTTCAAGCATCTATTTCCAAGAAAGACTGGTTATTTGCTCTTTGAAAATATAAGTTGTTTTTTTTTTAAATAAACTAAACTGTTCCACACAGAATACTGAACTTCTAAGTGAACAACTCTTACCCATTATAATTAATAGTCTCCTAACAGAAAAGCAGGATCAATACCATTACCTGCATACTGTGCTAACCTGTAAATTAGCCCCTACGGATTGTATTACGTGCACTGCTCCAAAAGAACTCTGATCATATGATTGCATGAATTCTTGCCTTGGTCTTGTCTCCTTAAAAGGCATTCAGATATTTGTTCATGAATGAATAGGACAGTCCAGGGCAGAGAAAAACAGGACATTTTCCTGTCTTGCTGATTTGTTTCTGGCTTCAGGGGCCATTTAAAAAGAAAGAGTAAGCATGAGCAAACCAAACCTGAAGCACTGAATGAACAGATAACTCCTCGAGCATGCACATCACTGACACTTAACCTGTGTTTAGTCTGGCCACATGATGGATCCTCCCTGATTTCATTTCTTTTGAACATTTCCTGACAGTTTCCATAGCACACATCAAAGCTGATGTGACTTACCTTTCCTAAGAGGTAAGTGAGGGTGGTCAGTTGTATTATATCTAACCTTGAACTTGATCAGTTCTTACTTCGCCCGAGACCGTGTTCTTTGGCCATTGCCTCTTTAATAGTCTTTTAAGTTCATTAATCTGTGGGCTAAAAAAACAAACTGAAAACTTTTGCAAATGCTAACTCAACCGTCCCCTATACTGTGTACTTATGGGTCCACATTTTAGAGTTATAAAAATATACAGGATGCAAGGGAAACATGTGACCCATATGAAATAGTTGCTCTATATTTGGGTTGCAGGATAAAAGTCAGAAAGAGATTTTTCTAATTTAGGTCCAAAAATAGTTTGAACCCCCTACCTCATTTTTTTCCTATAGCAATGACCTGTCATTATCATATCAACAGATTTTATCAAGCTCTGTCCTTTTGCCTGAAGGCATTCTGAAATTCATTAAGGTGGTTTACGTAATAGTGGAAAGAGTCTTAGAAATGGGACAGGGTGGATATAAGGTAATTGCTTTTTTTCTAATGAAAGAGAGCCTTTGGTTTTTTGGTCGTAATTTCATGAAGATCTTAAATTGAAATTTAATGGAATAATAGGACACTCAGGAGTAGCCTCTGTGTGCTGTTCCGTATTATAGCCAGCATGTCTCTGTCTGTGACTCATGGTTGTGTGTATGATAGGTTTGTTTTTCAAACTGCCAGTTGATTAAGACTTCTTAGGGCTTGATGCAAAATCTAGGATTACTGTGTCTCTTTGGGTCCATCTGTACTGCCAGAACGACCGTCAAGGTCTTGGTCAAGAGAGTGGTGTCCTGGGTAGCTCTCATGGTAAATGGTTTTGTAAATAAAATGTCATGCCCACAGTCGCTGAAGACAGGATCTGGTATTCGTCCAGTGGGGTAAACAACAGCAACAACAATGGCTAACCTTGCTAACCATGTGCCTTGCGCTCTGTTATTACCGTTTATGCCCATTTTCCACACACAATTCTCATAGCGTCCCTTTGAGGTAACCACCCCCGGCCTCATTTTCACATAAGGAACGAAAAAGTTTAAAATACGCTCAGAGTCACACTGTAGGATAACTCCAGCTCACATCTGACTTCTGACTGCTACGACGAATGTTCTGTGTTTCTCCACTGAAGCAGAGAAGTGATACGCAGTATAGCCTCCTAAAGACTTTCTTCCTGTTGGCAGAGTTCAGTTGTTAACAATTCTTACACACGTTCATCTCTCTCTTTTCCTTCTCTAAAACATCATTAGTGCTTATAGAAAGACAAAAGGGAAAATACACGGCCTGCCGGCAAGTCGTCTTTACATCTGTGCATGCTGAAAGGTGGGGGCGGCAGGAGCCACGGTTTTGAGAGCATGACCGCTGACTGCCACTATATAAATTCTTCAACCTTTCGTGTCACTTTCCCCACTCTGCCTTGCCATCAAAGCACTGACAAGTGATTGAGGCAAGCTCTTTCCGCTCCTTAGAGAAAGAATAATTTGTAAATACAAGGCCAGGGGTGTGATTGCAAACGTAAAACTGTGAGTTTTCCTCATCAGATATTGAGCTACCTGAGCAGCAATGCTGTGTTTGGAGGGACAGAGTGAAAGAACCCCGGGCAGGGAGCCGCGTCACAACCCCCTGGAGATGACACGCTCGCACAGGAGGGAAGGTGCAAATTCCCATCTCAGGGAAGGGCCGGAAGAGGCAGCTGTTTGACTCCTGCTACTGGCGTTGGGTGTGAGGGCTGGGGGTAGCGCGCCCTGTTCCATGAGCACGGGGTTCCCGGGCCTCCCCGGGCAGCATGGGGTGGCAAATCACACTTGCCAGCGTTCTTCTAGCCCTGGCACATTTCACTTCGTCCCCTCTCCTTCCCGCTCTGCCAAAGCACTTGTGCCAAGGCTGAGCCCGGGGAAGGGAGGCACTGCCTAAAGTGGGCAAAGCGGTGGGTGGCCCAGTGGACGCTGGGAATCCCTGGAAATCCAGGCGGGACTGAGTGGAACGTTTTCTTCTCGGTGCATCCAGACCGGGGCATTCTTCCCTTGAGCGGAGGAAGCAGCCCCGTTAACCAAGAACGCAGACCTTACCTGACCACCTTGGAGCCGGCAAACCAGCCCTGCCCCCCCTTGTGAAGTTCTGGCCCCTGCCCCTTTCGCAGTGTGAATTCCTGATTCTCTGTCAGCAGTAGAGCCCCATTGCAAATAATCTTCAGCAAAATTTCATTTTCCATATCCTATTGACTCTGGCACCTACTCTGTTTACTTAAGCACTCGGTTGATAAGAACAGGAATCTTTGCTGATTTGCACCCAGAGCTGGAAGAGAAAGGCTCCTAAGCCAAAAAAAATAACGTTCCTCTGCAACAATACATTGAGGGGGAGATGTCGGTTCGGTTTACAGGGGTAGACGTTGCATGGAGCTGAAAAGTCATGGAGTGGAGAGTGAGTGTAGCAGGCAGAAGGAGGGGCACAATTAAAGTGGGCAGAGCAAGCTTCCCACCATATGTGTCTACCAGCATTTGTACTAACCTCCTGGGTGGGACAGGACTGCAGAGGGTGGGGGTTACCAAGTTGGAGACTGACAGGAGGGGACCACACAGGAACACGGCTATTAGGGCAAGAGGTACATAATAAACTTCGGAGAATGAAACAAAAGCAGAATAATGAGAACAGTAATGTTAAGACTGGCTTGATGTTCTCTACCTGTCCCTCTGAATTTGGGTCCCTTTTAATGACCTCTGTAAGGGTAAGAATGACCTAAGTCCAGTACACTTTCTTAGGGAATCACAGATGTTGGCTCTGCGTACAAAAAGACCGACCATACCCAAGTAATGATACAATCAGAAGACTTATCATTGAGCATTTAAAATTACGGAGGGGGAGGAGGAAACATGACCTATACCATATGCATCCTGTTTTGAGGGAGGTTTCATTATAGAGACTTTTTGTTAATTAGCTGAGGGAAAAACAAGTCTATTACCTAAAAACCCGAACCTCTGAATCTTTGCCTCTTAGATTTTAGGCAAGCTGTACAACTGTGCTCCTCGTTCCCCACCTTAGAAATGCCCTTGTTGGGTGAAATAAATACATAATGTGTGTGTGTCCCAAGCGAAGGTTTGCGTGGAATGAAAGGATTTCCCGTCAAGGTCTAGGAAAGAGTGACTTCTTGTGTCGTTTTCCAGTAAGCATTCATTGATCGTTTCTAAGGCACTGAGCCCTTTGGTTGGGAGCTTTGGAGGAGGAGAAAAAGGAAAGGTGGTGGTCTCTGTTGCCAGGATACACTTAGACGCTGTGTGTGACAGACGGGGATGGAGACCCACATTTGCTCAGAGGGGAAAGAGACAAGACTGACTGCCTGAAAGTGGCCACGGAGAGCGTCAGGAGAGGCCTCAGAGCAAAGGAGGCGTTTAAGTTATATCGTGAAGGACAAATCACAGCTTTTAAGAATGGATCCATGGCATGCAAGGCAAGGAGAACCCAGAGAAGGAGAGAGGGAGAAGGAGAGAGAGGTGGGGGGTGGGGAGAAGGCATGGCAATATTAAGCTGTCTAGGCTTGGGGAGCTGAAAGGAGACCCCCTCGGCCAAGATTTAAGGTGTAGAACGGGAGGTGAGGAGACCAGGAAGTTCTACGGGATTCACTTTGCAAATGCTCTGTCCTGTAGAACGTGGAGAGCCACTGGGGAATTTTAAGCAGGTGAGTAATATGACTGGATTCGTGTTCAGGAGGGATCGTCTGATAGCAGTGTAGGGAACGGATTCAAAAGAGAGCTTTCCCGAATACAGGAGGATGGGTTTAAAAGCTGTTGCTGTGGTCCAGGTAGGAGAGAATGAGGCCCAGACCCAAGGCAGTGAAAGTGGAGATTGGAGAGGAGAGAGACACTTTGAGAGATGGGTAAGAGTAGGCTGAATAATACTAATAATACTGATTAGATGTGGGGGATTCAGGAGGCAGGGAGAAGCCGAGGTTGTCCAGTTTCTGGCTTAGGTGACTTGGTAAATGGAGTGCCATTAACTGACAGAGAAACAGGAGGAAGACCGGCTTTGGAAGTTTGGGGAAGCAGATGAGGTGTTGTCTGGAACATTTGGGGATAGAACATGCCTGTAGACATCAGGTGAAGTGTCCAGCAGACATATTTGGAAGTACTGACCCGGGACTCAGGTGACCAGCTTAGCGGCAAGGTTGGGCACTACTGCTATTATAAAAAAGGAGAGAGTAGTATCAGAAAATCAGAGAAGAGCACAATTTTGGACAGAGTGGTTAAGTATGAGCAAATACTGAGAAAGGCCCATTGGATTTGATATCTTGACCAGCACACTTTCATTGGAGCCGTGGAGGTAGCAGGTAAATCCTGACAGGCTGAGAACTCAGAGGCCAGGGGAATAGGTGGAAAGGCCAGCATGGATGACTATTGTAGTTCAGTCTGGCTGGGAAAGGAAACTGGAAGAACCGGCAGGTAGGGAATCCCTGGGGTCGAAGTTAAACCAGGGTTTGTTTTAGACTACGTGGCCACTGACAGAAACCCCACCACAGGGTCAAGGCTTCACCTGTAGCTTAGGAACCGTGGAACACTTAGAAGCGTACATTTACATCTTCTGTAAATGATTATGCATTATTTCTAAATAATTCTTTACAACTAGTTTTAGGATGCTTGTTTTGGGAGTCCTGTTTTAATTCACCCATCCCTGCAATGAGATCTTATGCTCCTTTCTGGGAAGCCCTGGAGAGTCATCCGTGGTCCTCTCCTACAGCTAAATAAATGATGTCCTTTGCTGTCAGCTCGAGTCAGAGGGGTGCTATCCTGTGACTCATGCGTTCTCACTCACAGCATGTTGAGCAATGCGCTTGGGACGAGTGCCTAATAAAGCCTGCTGAGGATGTTGTCACTAAGCTCAGATTTTCCTCAATGGGGCTGGATTCCTTGTCACCACACATTCTTCTTCATGCCACACTCTGAGGCACTTCTCAATGAAACACTTGTCCTTTTTGCCTTTATTTTGTCTAGAATGCTGTGTCCTCTAACACATCATTGCGTTTCCCTGCTGGATATTTATCTCCGGTTCTGAGTTGGATGTTTAATGTTACCAGTATTCTTTCCTTTTCCTTTTTCCCCCCACCAAAGACGTCCTCACAACGCCTTCCATCCCTGGGTCCCCGCTCGACGGTCTTCAGGGGGTGAGGGGTGGTGAGAGCCATCCCCAGTGGAACGTATGATGCAGACGCTGGCTCTGCTCAGAAGGGCAAAGGCTCAGCTCCCTGGATAGGCCGCCCCTTGTTCCCACCGCGCTAATTAATTGTCATCTCAGAAGGCAACAGGACCAATTGTTCCGGCGTCGCCCTGGCCAAGCCGACGCTGGAAGAGGTATCGGGCCGCCAGCTCTTCTGCTCTTGGCCGGGAATCCGTACCCCAGCAGTCTGGCAGGGGAAGTGAGCCAATGTGGGGTTTGATTCGCTGCCTCAGAGAAGCCAGCAATGGAGCTGCTTAACGGAGGGGAGGCGCACCACGAGACACTGGGGCAGTGACCAGAAGGTGCGTGAGGGCGGTCGGAACCGAGGCGCACGAAAGCGTGCGATCTGCCTGGGAAATGGAAGCCGTCCCATTAAAGTGGACCCGTGGTCCTTCGTCACTTAGCACATCATTGAACTTGGATTCTTTACGCCTTCCTTTACCTTGAACCTAAAAGAAGAGGAAGACTGTGACGTTGACAGAAGGGTTGCTCTGGGGAAGACGTTCTTGGACACGTTGAAGAAAGAAACATGATGAGATTCTGGCTGGGGCTTCATAGCAGCGATAAGGAGACAGGGGCAGGCGTGGCTGTTCTCATTGTCCCCACTGGAGAAAGTAAAGCAACAAATCACTTAGAAGCTTGTGTAAGGCTCTACCCAGCAGGTACTCAAATCCAGGACATCCAACATAACTACGTTGCCTGATGTGTAAAATGGCGTGGATCTGAAGGGCAAAGGTGAACCGGGCAAACCTTTGTCTCGGCACAGGGCAGCCGCTAGCACCTGGAATAGCTCCGTGCAACTGAAACCGGGCATCCAGTTGCAAAAAGGTGCTTCCTCCTCGCTGAATAAGGCACAGAGCTTGGTGAGCAGAGTGCCGACTGGCTTGCCGGCCCCGGGTGGACCCTGCTGGGTGCACCTTTGCACAGGGCATCAGATGCACGACCAAGAAGGACCTCGACGGGCCTCTGACTTGACGAAGGGCTAGTTGTTCACAAGTCGTTGGCAACCAGTGGAGCAAACTCTTTGTCTCCCACTCACTTCATTCCCAACCTGGAAACTAGAAAGTTCATCCATTACAGAGTTGTTAAGTGCCCTACCCTAACAACTTTCTTAAGGAACTCCGTTTTTGAAAAGCATTTTTTTTTCCTCCTCCCTGAAAATTCTGCTGCCCGCCCTTCCTTTCTGATATCTGCTATAGCAAACGGTAGGGCCGCAGTCTGCCCACAGGACGTGGTCTTTAAAGGAGTCATTTCCTTTTTCATCTCCTCCAGGCCATTCCAGGCGTGTTTTTCGTGGCACGGGCAACAGGAAGGCGTATTGAATAGCTGCGCTGAAAAGGCACTTTGTTGTTGATGTTATTACTCTGGGTTTGTCTCTGCCTAATAATTAGCGTTTCCGGCTTTCTGAATTTATTTGCCAAAATATTTGCAGGACTTTCATGAACAAATAAGGGATGTTTCTAGACATGACTGACCACTGCCTTGCAGGCTGAGCTAACTCCTGGCTGTCTGAGCTTTAGGGGATGGATTCATTCAGGGAAAGATGATCCGAGTAAGGGAAAAGCCTCCTAAACCCTAGCCAGCCTTGGTGGCGTCTGAGCCACCGCAGTCCCAGGCAGCTTGAAGTAGCCCAGTGTTCCCTGCGATAGAGGGCGGGCCATTGCCAAGGAGTGGTGAGCCCGTGGGTTGTAGTAACAGAAGTCGTGTCCGAATCCCATCCCGGCCAAGTTCCTGAGCCTTGGTTTCCTCATCTGGAGTATGCATTCGTACCCTTTGCCCAGCGTAGTTCACAAAATTGTGGTTGAGGAATATATGAAAGAAAATGTATGTAAAATGGATTTGCTAATAACTCTAGAGCATTATAAAAATGTTATTTATATTAGGCTCTAAGGATCCCATCGTCCACGGGAGAATTAACCAAGGAGAGAGCCTTATTCCTCGTATTTAGGTTAAAAGGGACACGTGCTCTACTCTGCCACATTTCTCCTCATATAAAGGAGAACGTAGTAAGATGATAAATATCCAGCCATCTCTCTGCTCCTTAGATATGTTACCTTGCCCTTCAAGCGAGGTCTCTGACTGCCTCATACTTTGGAAGAGGTCTTCTTGGTCCACCCAGGGTTGCCCTTTGGAGCCATTGCACCCCTACAAGGACCCCACTCCCAACCGTTTTCTCTCTGTCTGTCATGGTCTGCCTCTCTCCACCACCTTGTTATTCCAGCTGGGTGAAAACAACTCGAATCCCTGCACATCTGCAGGTGAATTAAGTGGATGGAGTACTGGCGGAGGCCGGGTAGGGGGTGACAGTATGGCAGCAGGTTGGCGAGCACACATCCACGTCCATTGGAAGTACCTCAGCTTGAGGGAGCTCTTTCTTTGCGGGATCGCAGGCCCTGATTTCTCATGTCAAGGTAGTGATTATGATTTTTATGTGAAACTTCCCATGTTTTTAAAAGTTTATTTATTCTGATAGAGACAGAGTACACATTGGGGAGGAGCAGAGAGGGAAGGTGAGAGAGAATCCCAGGCAGGCTCCAGGCTCTGAGCTGTCAGCACAGAGCCCAGCACGGGGCTCGAACCCACAAACCATGAGATCATGAACTGAACCGAAACCAAGAGTCGGACACTTAACCGGCTGTGCCCGTCAGACCACCCCGAAATTTGCCAATTTTTAATATTGGGGGGTACTCCATTATGTTTTTAGTAATAACATGCAAATCAACGGAGCATAGACACATAGCAGCACACTTGTGACCTGTGCTTCCCCGAAGAACTCCTGGTCTCTGAGCCCATGTGATGTGTACCTCACTTCCTAAAAGGTAACATCTCTCGACACAGTGTTCTGCTGGAGCATGGGCCTCCCCTTTCCTGCCTCTGCCCGTCCATAGTTTCACGTAGCCATGCTTCTCTGATCTGCTCTAACGTGGCTCACACTGCAGACAAGCAGCTCATTCTCTAGTGGACGGCGGGTGACATTCTTTTAGGAACTTCTTGTCTACAGTAGCCTAGACCCTTCTGCTCCCAGATCTCCCTGTGCTAGGACCTCATAAGATACTACGTTTTCAAGTAGGGTGACTTCTCACGTCTTTCACTGTTGGTCTACTACAGATGGCTTCTGACTTGTGTGTGGTAAGCTTATTTGCTTCTTTCAGTGTTTCTGGATGAGGAGATGATCTTTATGATTATAAAGAAATGGAGGGAAGGACTGACATAAGCCCTAATTATGTGGTGATCTTGGAATCGTTTTCCTTTAGTAACTTTGGGGGGGGTTCATGTGAGGACACATAGGAGCCCTGCTCCGATGAAACTACTTTTTGCAATCCTGTCCACAAAGAAACTCAGTAGGTTTTCTAATGTGTTCTGTGTACTTACCATCTCTTCCTGATGCCAGGTGGATTATAAGGAATTGCCATGATTCCCTCTCAAGTTTATAATGAAATAATACACCGACAAAGCTCACCAGCAGAGGATTTTGTTTATAAAAGGAAGGCTCTGGGGTGCCTGGGTGGCTCATTCAGCCCAACTCTTGATTTTTGGCTCAGGTCATGATCCCAGGGTCGTGGGATGGAGCCCCGCATTGGGCTCTATGTGTGGAGTCTGCTTAAGATTCTCTCTCTCTCTCTCTCTCTCTCTCTCTCTCTGCCCCTCTCTCCTGTTCGCAGTCTGTCTGTCTGTCTCTCAAATTAAAAAAAAAAAAGGAAGGCCCACTTCAACTTAGATTTTACAGTTGCTTCTGACACTCACCACTGGCTTCTTACAGGAAGAGGTAGATGTTAACAAGGGAAAAGTGAAATGCAATGCCATTTTGGATTTTCTGACAAGAAGCAGAACCAAGAACTAATGCAAAAATGGATTAGTTAAAAATCTTTAGGGTTTTGAGTTATGGTTCCCAACCATCAGTCCTGAAATGCTAGAAGATAATTGCAAGTTAGAGTAACACTTTAAGTTTAGAAACTCCTCCATATATAGTTGTCTCACTTAATCCCCATAGTTTCATGATGAGGTAGGTAAGAGAGTATTAAAAACATTTCCAATTTTATTTTGTATATTAAATATACGCAGATTCACAGGTGTTACATGGCTTGCCCAAGGACACACAGAGACCAAGTGGTATAGTGAAATTCAAACTCTCATCTTCCGTTTTTTTTTTTTTAATGTTTATTTATTTCCGAGACAGAGACAGAGCATGAGTGGGGGAGGGGCAGAGAGAGAGGGGGACACAGAATCCGAAGCAGGCTCCAGGCTCTGAGCTGTCAGCACAGAGCCCGACGCGGGGCTCGAACTCACAGACTGCGAGATCATGACCTGAGCTGAAGTCGGACACTCCACCGACTGAGCCACCCAGGCGCCCCTCATCTTCCGTTTTTAATGTCTTCCTACAATTTGTGATTTTCAGAATATTAGGGATTCATCCTACACTTTAGCAGCTGAGACCTGAAATCTTCCAATTAGAATCCATTCTCCTAACGTGTTTCTGGCTTCAACACATAGGTCCCTGGGAAAATAATATAAGGAATAATGTAAACATCCATTCAGTCAGTTGAATGGATTTGGGGGGGGGGGCCGAGATTTTATTTTCATGGGAGAAGGGTGGATGAGGTGGTTGAGGAAGAAAATGAGGAGCCCCTTCGTTACCTCTGCCAGTTTGCCTTGGTCTTATCCTCTTGCCCAGGAATGAAATTATTATGTTAGAGGCGAAGCCCTTGGTACTTTTCATTGTTTTCTGCCAGGTAAAGGCTTCAGGGGGCCATGTGTACACCATTACCCACTGGAGAACAAGGTGTCCTGAGAATCTGAGATTGGTGTCCTTTAGGCATTGCCACGATAGGAGTCGTGGGCCAGTGCGGTGCCTCTAACTGTGGCTCTCTTAGCATTGAGATTCTATGTAGAATTGTAGGAGCCTCGCAGAATGTGCACATGCCCGTAGGAGCCTTGCAAAAGATGCATGTGCTCATCTGAGTATCCCAGGAGCACAAAAGCCAGCTCCCCTTGGTTGGGCCTTACACCTACAGGTCCCCGAGGCAGCACAGGGACTGTCCTGCCAAGACTGAGAGAATCCCAAGCCTTAAGAGTCAGCAGCATGTGGAGAACCAGGCAAATATCTCCGTGCCTCGGCATCCCCAGCCTGAGAAAGCCCACCCTAAGCATGATGACATACACCTTTCAACTTCCCTGTCCCTATAGGCAGTCTTCAACAAAACAGCTCCAGGACGTGGCAAAGAGGAGTCACAATGAAGAAAAATCTCTTTTCTCAGAACAAGGTTGTGTTCCATCCCCAAATATTCATCGAACTTCTTCCTACATTCCACCCAATAGCATGTCTAAACTGGTTTTGATGAAAAGCGGATTCATTTGCTTGGCTGAGGAATGTTGTTTGTTGGGTCTGTGCCATTGTGCTCATACTGTACTGTCAGGATTGATCAGGCCGTAAAGAAGGAAGTCATTTGGTGGTTTCAGTCCAGCTTTCCTTGCCACATGGAGAGCACAAGAGTCTGGTTTGTAGCTCCCGTCCTAGTTCAAGGTCAGCAGAAGATACTACCAGCCTCCCTAAGTATAGTCGAGGTTTGAGCTGCGGGAAGCCAGGACGGGGCGCAGAGGTTTTAAAGCTGCTTGTTGAATTGCAGGGACATCTGTCTGTGGGGGGAAGATAGTCAAGGAATTCAACTTAATACCATTTTTTTGTGGCATAGAAGTCCCCGTAAGGGGATTTGACTGACTGAAAATGAAACTCCCGGGTCAAATAGTCATTAAATGATTTCTAAGCTATACACCTGCTGATGAGTAAAAAGGCAATCCTCATTTTTAAGGATTTTGCATAGATCTCACAGAGCTTCCTGAATAACATAACTCAAGCCATGGTTTTGGGCAATAGTGGGCACTAACCAACCATAAGACAGGAGAGAATTCCTTGACTCAGCTTCTTCTTGTTTTTTAAAAGTAAAATGTGATTGTTAAGGGTGGTGCCTCATCACTCATTCATGCAATGAAGGTCATGTGTCAGAGGACTTCTACCAATGCCAAACTGTGCCTTTTAAAAAGCTGGCATCGTTCATATGTGGTTTGTTTCACTTATTTTATGTATTGATTAATTATTAATAGCGGGGTGCAACCCCTGACAAATCTAAAACAAACAACAAATAATGATTATCATAAATTCCTTTTAAATAAAAATTCTAGAATGCAACTAAGTCAGAGGCAAGGAGGGAAAAAGAACATTAAAATAAAACGTAATGTCTGCCTAAGAAATCTACCTGCAAGGAACATTTATACCAAATTGCAGTGATTTTGCCCAATTTATTATGTGAAAATTGCAGAACGATGATTGTTCCATTGCCAATCATTTCTCTGTGGCCATGCTGTTTTAAATATATGCTGAAAGCTTTGGGCTTTTTTCCTCCCATTTACCCTTGTAGGAAATGTCAATGCAAAATTTGACTCCAGTGTGAGATGCTGGATAGTTTTTTATTTAAATGCTTCCAACGACTCTTTTTAATGCCATTCCCTCACAAAGCAGTTAAGAAAGGTTCTCTAATATATGTGTTATGTGTACAAGGATTTTTTTCTTCTGTGGGTCAGCATAAACTCCCATAGCGGGGGCAGAAAATATTGAAATGTGTGCGTGTGTATGTATGTGTGTGTGTCTGTGTGTTTCTGTGCTCCAATCCATTTTGGTAAGGCTGAGTTTTTAATATTCATTTATTTTTTTAGTGCTTATTTATTTTTGAGAGCGACAGCATGCACGTGGGGGAGGGGCAGAGAGAGTGGGAGACAGAATCCCAAGCAGCCTCCGTGTTGTCAGCACAGAGCCCGGCGCGGTGGCTTGAACTCACAAACTGAGGTCATGACCGGAACCAAAATGAAGAGTCAGACGCTCAACCGACTGAGCCACCCAGGCGCCCCAAGGCCGAGTTTTTAAAAAACGTGAATGCATGAGGCATAATACCATGTCTGGGAGTGCAAGCGGAACAGGATGGAGCTCAGCGGCCACTGCAGACGGAATGATAACTCCTTCCATCCATGTCCTATCACCAGAGTGCTGCAGATTCTCCTTCTATAGGGCTGAGAAGTAGCCACACCTGCCCTGCTTTGCCTGCCTGCTACCTCGTTCCCTTCTCTCTCTCCAGTGCGATCCCTGAAGGGAAAGGAAGACTCTGAATTGTGACCTCAGGGTCAGAGATACAGAAACTGCCAGTGCCAAGTGAAGGTTCCAGAGCAAAGCATCTCCCTCTCACCACCCCCATCACTGGCACATTGACGTGACCTAGACTCTGACGTTAACAGTGGAAGGCTGATCATTCACCCCTTCGTTTTTTGTTTGTTTTGAAATAATTCAATTCAGGGGCACCTGGGTGGCTCAGTTGTTTGAGCCCCCAAGTCTTGGTGTCGGCTCAGGTCACGATCTCAAGGCTTCGTGGGTTCAAACCCCACGTCGGGCTCTGCACCGGTGGTCCAGAGTCTGCTGGAGATTCTGCCTCTCTCTCCTCTTGCTCTGCCTCTCCCCAACTCATGCTGTCTCCGTCTCTCTCAGAATAAATAAACTTGAAAAGATAAATATAATATTCAATGCAGACATAAGACTCTACCTACATAACGTGTATGTTATAAAATGTGATTGAACATGCACCTGTGCATCGAGCAGCCAGTCCAAGAAGGAGAGCAGAGATGGTAACTTGCACTTAGGTACATGCCAGTCCATTCACTTTGTTAAAGGAGAAAGGAAATGCTCTATTTAGAAGTACATGGGTTCTCTCATATTCAGCAGACGAGGTTTTTTTCCAAATCATTATTCAGTCAACTGTTTACTGAGTGTACCATGCATCCAAAACGGCAGAGGAAGAACTGTAACATTTTCTTTAAAAAATGAAACATGTGCTTCTTGAGCATTTGCCGAGAAAAACTTCCAGGTTCCCAGACAGGAAAAATGAATTGAAGATGAATCACTGAGTCATTTGGAAAGGTTATACTCTCCAGTCACTGGTGAAGAAAATAAAACAGACAGTCAAAAGTTGAATTTGGCCCTCTCAGAGATCCCAGCAGTGCTAAAAAACGAAGTTCTCTGTCATCATGAGCTGAGCACAGGGATGCTAATGTATCAGAGAAGGCATCTTTTGGTTCGTGTTCTAATTAAATACATAGTTCTTGTGTATTTGTTAGCGCTCGTACCTTATCACAAAGGGGAGGATACGGTTCAGGTTTTTAACCCACTGCGTGGCATGGAGGGAGGTCATTGTTTTAAATAAGAGAACTATACCATACCTAAATCTTAATCAGATGTTTCTTCCAAGTGGAGTAGAGGCAGCTCTTGCCACCAAAATGATACCTCCCCACCCTCCTCGTTCTCTTCAGTCCAGGGAGCTTCGTCGAGGTTGGGGCTCAGATGATATTTCAGCGCGGAAGGCCCCCGGTGGTCCCAGGATGATTTCTACAACTATATGGCAGCACGTGCTGGAAAGTGTGACATGACCTTTTTCGGGAAACCTGTATTTCAAATAAAATCCAATGAGAAGTCCTAACCAAGAGTTTGGCCTGCCTCATGTGAAGGCTATAATTTACAACTGTCAGATTCTTCATTCTTTCTTCAGTATGCTCTGTCAGGACTCTGGATACCTTGTAACTCCTAGTCCTTATGGTTAAAGTTGAGGTGTGATGATTTACAAAGGGCAGATTTCATCCATTCAGAAATTATCCTATTAATCCTTCTTTCTTGCTTTATTTTTTTTTAAGTAGGCTTCACGCCCAGTGTGGAGCCCAGTGTGGGGCTCGAACTCACAACTGTGAGTACAAATCAAGCTGAGATCGAGACTCAGACGCTTAACCGACTGAGCTACCCTGTTGCCCCCTATTAATCCGTCTTTAATTATTTTAATCCCAAAAGGGGATTGCCTGAAGTAAATCAATGTCTGAATGACCTTCTCATTTTACTGTAAAAATTGAGGCTCTTGAGGTCTTACGGTCTTGATCAATCAGGTCAGACTTCTAGATTGGGTTCACCCAGGGTCCAGAAAGAACTTTGAGTATTCACCTGTTAATAACAGAGTGCTGTCCATCAGGAGGCCTGGGGAGGGACGGTGTAAGAAGAGCCTGAGAACCACAAGTGGAAGTTTTAGAGCAACAAGGGAAGGAAAAGGGGCAGTTTCCAACCCAGCCAGTATGAACCCCAAAGACGGTTGTAAAGAAGGGGCCGTGGAAGTTCAGCCTACATCTCTTAAAAAGAGCTCTCAGGAAAGCTTTTGTTCACAATAGGTTTTTTTTTTTCTTCTCATTAGCGTCACAAATGTTGTCCAGAAATCTTCTCTTCAGCATTTCCATTAAAAATCTCAGCTGTGCCCCAGTAAAAATTGTCAGGGTTTTATTTTGAATGTGTACATTTATTTATATTAAATATACATAAGCAAAGCTGTTCTTTGAAGACAAATCAGAAAATACTGCTAAACATCAATTTAAAAATTAAACTCGGGATTACACTGGGTATAATCATCCTCTAATATGTTGTATTTCTTCTGGAGATTTATTTTATATATAAAGATTAAAAAAAAATAAAAATGGCATTTTACTATTTTCCAGTCTTCCTTTTGATGCCAGTATATATTTTTAGCATTGTTTCATGCCAATTAGTGGATTTGAAATCATTTTGATGCTTCTTCTTTTATAATGACAATATTATTTGTTTTTTGAAAAAGTGATACACTGCCTTTCAAGTCGGTTGTTATGAAGAAACAACTTCAAAAAGTCCCTCAGTATCCCACCCCTGAGAAACAGCTGTTGTCAGCATCTGGTGAACACCATGCCCAGTGGATATGGAGAAACACTGATGAACTTACTATGTTCTTATATACAAATATTATATATATATATACATATATATATATGATTATTTAACTTAATTTTACTTGAACTAAGAACTAGTAGAAAGACTTTAAGACACTGAAAAGAAGTAACTGAATTTCAGATCCTATTTCTTCACTAAGGACATTAATTATTTTTTTTAAATGTTTGTTTATTTTGGGAGAGAATGAAAACAAGAGCAGGCGAGGGGCAGAGGAGAGAGAGAATCCCAAGCAGGCTCCACGCTATCAGCACAGAGCCTGACCTGGGGCTCAATCTCACGACTATGAGATCATGACCTGAGCTGAAATCAAGAGTTGGACGCTTAACTGATTGAGCCACCCAGGTGCCCCAAGCCCCAGGAAATTAGTTGCTGATAGTTCCTCCTACAACTAAAAGTAGAAGATCAAAGGAAACATAATTTCGAAAGCATTCGAGTTTTAAGAACTGGCCACTTAAGGTAGGCCTCATCTGTGTACTCACTGCCATGAAAGATTTAGGAATTAGAAAATGAGGTGCCCAGCTGACTCAGTAGGGCATGCGACTCTCGACCTCACAGTCATGAATTCAGGCCCCACATTGGATGTAAAGGTTATTTAAAAAATAAAATAAAATAAACTCACAAAAAATGGGGATTACAGAAAACATTTATCTGCTACTTCTTCACCTGCCTTTCAATAGGTGATAGTTTAGCATTATTTTTACATTGTCAAGGTGAATACTGTTCATACTCTGTTCTGTAAACATCAAGTTCACAATTCATTTTTAGTTGTCGGCTTAATAGATACAGGGTTTCCTGCTAGTTCTTTCCTCAAGTTGACTGAATTTAAACCTCTTAGAGTTCATTGGTTTTGTTATTTCAAGATTGGTCGATGAGTACTGTATTCCCTAGTATTCCCTGCCGTCTGGTGTGTTGAGAAGCTTTGTTGAGTTCTTGCCTTACTTTAGAGACACCACTCTAGTACTTTCTGGCATTGCTGATTATTATGGAGAAGACTAAGAACAAAAAGACTTTGCCCCCTTGAACCTGGCTTGAGGTTCAAACCTGTCTACAGGTTTGGCGTACAATTTAAAAGAAGAAATAGAACTGATTATTTCAAACAGACCAACATTGCCTAAACAGTGGTGGCTGCTCTAAGGAACCTATCTGAGCATATCCATGTTTTTAGACACGGAAGCTCACTGTTAAAAAAAAAAAAAAAGAGTCCTGCTACTTTCTTATCCCCTCTAATTTCAAGAATTTAACAAAGTAGCTTAGTCATGGAACATCTGAAAAGGCATTGGATTTTCTTGGAGTCAGCTTTGACAGCTCCAGGGGACCTCTGATCAGTCATGGGGGTCGTAAAATGAGGCTAACTAAAGGGAAAATATAGGAGGAGATTTGCACGCCTAATTCTTACTCTACCTGATGGAGTAAGGTTCCATCCAATCCCTCATCTTCAATCACAGTTCTTCAAACGTAGCTGCTTAGGTTGGTTATTTGTTTGGGTGGGCCGTGAGTTTACGATACTGAATATTCAGATCTCAGGGTGTTTTTTCCTTTATTTCATTTTATTATTTTTTAATTTTTTTTAGTGTTTATTTTTTGAGAGAAGGGGAGACAGGGAGACAGAGAGACAGAGGATCCGAATCAGGCTGTGTGTGCAGAGAGCCCGATGTGGGTCTCGAACCCAGGATCCCAGGAACCGTGAGATCATGACCTGAACCAAAGTCGGGCACTTAACTGAGCCACCGAGGTGCCCCTCTTTTATTTCTTAATACCTTAAAATCATGTTATCAGGAAGCCTATTTTGCAGTCACTTTTGGAACATTCCCACTCTACCAGTAACCTAGAATTACTATCTTCAGCTTCTTTATCTAAATTATATAGACAAGTAACTTTCACTCATGTTTCCATTATTAGTGTATCTATCATTAGGACACAGCCATTCTGGAGCCAGCCTTACTGGGTTGAATCTTAACTTTGCCATTTATAAGCTTGAGTGACTTTGGGCAAGTTAATGACCATTCCCCTCAACACCTCCCAATAAATGTGGCTAAGAATAGTACCTACCTTCTGTGGTTGTAAAGATTAAATGCATACTCTGTATAAACCGTGGAGAACTGTGCCTCCCTAGCACGATAAGTGCTCAGAGATAGCCATTTTTCCATTCTTTATGTGGTTTTATGTAATTTTAGACTACATAAAATTTTTCTCTACTTTAGTTCAGAATGTCCTATACCAGTATTGTAAATCATTACAGTTTAAAGCATTAGATTTTATTTCCTCACTCGTCGCTTCTAGTCTGAAGAGTTAGTAAGGAGTATGTAAATATGTTGTTTATTTTTGTTTTTAGTGGAGTTTAATCTTAACGACTGAGAAAGAATTACATCACCGAATAATGTGTTATCTTGGTACTCAAATAAGCAATACCATGACAGAACTTGCCTGTCTAGGTCTGTTAAAGCCCATTCAAGGGGCACCTGGGTGGCTGAGTCAGTTAAGCATCCAACGTCAGCTCAGGTCATGATCTCACGGTTTGTGGGTTTGAGCCCCATGTGGGGCTCTGTGCTGACTGCATGGAGCCTGTTTCAGATTGTCTCCCTCTCTCTCTGCCCCTCCTCTGCTCATGCTGTCTCTCTCAAAAAGAAAGAAATGTTAAAAAAAAACAAAAAAACCTCGATTCAAGGACCTGAAAATAGACCTTCATTATTCCCATCCCCCTACTTGATTAAAAAAAAAAAAAAAAGCAGATTGGAGATTGGGCATAAATTCTTGGCCATTGCAACCCTGTTCCTAGTACCAAATCTCAAAAGTCACTACCTTTCCAAGACCTGCAGAAGTTTCCTTGTCCTGCCGGCATCACTGCCAGGAATCCAGTTGCTTCAGGACATTTTAAACAAATTCGGGCCAGGCTTTGTTCTCAAAGGAAGGCTTGCAATTCTTCCTAAAATCAACCGGGGTTGCAGAATGTGGTGCATTAGATTCGGCTAACAATGTAGATCTCCACAGTGTTCTGTTAAAAAAAAAAAAAAATGGGGTGGAGTCACAGTGTATTTGAAAGGACAGTTCTTAATTTAGAAAATTCTTTGCCCCAAATCCTCCAAGCTCTGGGATCTTAACTGTATTTGGCCTAAAGGTATAAAATCATTTCTGCTAAAAATCACAAACCTTAAACAAATGGATAAAAAAGCCACATCCCACTTTTATTTAGCAGTTCATAAGGTATGTCATAACATCTCAATGGCCAGGGTGTCCCGAAATGGTTGTAAACTACGGGGGCGCAAAGATGAAAAAGTGGGAAATACTGTAACCAAGCTCTGCTCTGCATCGAAGGACAAAGACGAAAATCTCAAACTGCTCTCGCTAGTTCAGCCGCTGAAGAGTACAATAACTGTAGTTACTGGGTGACACTAAGTCAGCCTCGTGCGAGTAGTAGTATTACTGATGAATCCTGACGCTCACTTTCAAAACAGTTAATACTCACTGATACCTCACTGATACCCAGTACCTAAGTTCTAAATGTATTATTGCATAGTTTAAAATCTTTTTCCCTATGTGAAAAGAAACACCACGATATTCAACGCCATTGGCCATGTGGTTTTAATTTTCTCTGACTCTAGGAATTTTGGAAACCGTCTTTGCCTAGATGTTGGAAGAAAATATTTTTTCTAGAACAGCCAAGTCTTTCATACTTTAACTATTGGATCAGCTTCTCCTTGCGTAGAGCCTATTTCTATAAAAGAAGGAGTGGCAACTGTAGGATTTACATAAAAAGTTTGCGATTTGCCTTATTGAGCAAATTGCCTGCTTAGCAATAAAATGCAGGATTAAAAATAGGTCTGACCAGACTCGCTGCCTAAAGAGGAAGTGGAGCTTCCTTGGGATTCCTGCTGTCCAGAACCATTGCTAATGTCCCATGAAAGACATTCTCACAAACACTTCTCAATTTCCAGTTTTTCTTCAGGAGCATCTGAGGAAGTGGACACTAATCTTGAAGCCCAGGATATACATTTGTCTTTTCAGGAATGGTTTCATGTCTGTTCATGGCCAAGCCCAGAGGTACGAACCAGAAAACCCTAGAAAGCCATGAGCAGTTTTTAACCACATGGCCTGGGGAGTTGTCAACCTGAAGTGGCTGGGTACCACTGCACTAGCTGTTTACTTTGTACTTCTGATCCAGTTGGGCATGTGAAACACAGACATTTCCATCCAACTAAGGAAGGCCCGTTAGGGAATTGAACCGCCCAAGGGAGAGACATACTGCTACTCCTCAGGGAAAGTCTAGCTAGGGCGATGATATTTAAAATATAAAATAAAGCAAGAATGGCACGAGACCGTATATAATTAGCTGTTAAATCATGTAGCTAAATTGTGCTGTAAACGCTACTCAGAAGCAAAGAGAAATATCTGTGGGCTGGTACAGTTAGTGCCTTTCCTGCAGGCGTGTGCTATCTGAGCAGGAAGCCTTCCTATGAGGGGACATTGTGCCTGGCCAGTAGCATGTGGGCGGGCTTTTGGTTCCCACTGCTCCCTCGGCTTAGGGTCTTGTGCAGTGAATAACCTGACCAACTGTCCAAGGTGACCGTGCTCACTCAGCTTCCTTTCCTGGTGCGTCACAGACTTCAGTGTGGGGATGGACATGCTGAACAGCTCCAGAGGATCTGCATGTATTCCCGGCATGTTCATTTGGGAGATGCCTTTCACTGAACCCTTCTTGGTCCCCCTTCTCGGCCCCCAGGTTCTTACCTTTTCTTACTTGTCTTCATAATGATCTCTGTAACCATTAGCCTCTATGTGTCTCCTAAAGCGCCTGTCACAGTGCTGTGCACAGAGTAGGTAATTAGATTTTAAACAGAGTAATTCATACATCATACCATAGGAATGGTGGGAGGAATTAAATGGGAGGAAAAATAGTAGAGAAAGACTGGGAAATAGGATTTCTGTTAACCTGAATAAGGAGGGGGAAACGTGATACCCTTTATCACAGACTGGAGTACTCCCAGGATTATGTTTCCAGGGATTTCCTTGGTGCTTTTCTAAATACGTATTTCAGTATTAACTTTGTGGATATTGTGGTTTCTCACCTACCCAGAGAGCATATTTTGTTACCTTAGCCTCGGATTCCAGGTGCCACCTGCTGAATCCTCTTCCAGGTGAGCCATATGCGTTTCTTTGCACCCCTTGTGCAGCACCCAAGGGAGGCATGGATGGCTCTGCAGAGCTGGATAGCTAGTCTCTATCATAACGTTCAAAACAAATAACTTGGGAACAAGTGAGCCTTGGACACCTGAGTTTAAGGAGAGACGTTTTGGTCGGTGAAGCCTAGCCTGGATTTACTTCATTCCTTTTATAGTCCTCTCCGTTACGAACTAACAAGCAGGGCACAAAAGACACTTCAATAAAATGAGTAGAACGGTTGTATGTGACGGGCACTGTGTGGAGAACATTAAGAAGCAGGGGATTGATTTTGTCTTACTGCAATTCAAGGTTTTGTATCCCATATTGAAAAATAATCAGTGGAAGGGGTGGGGGGAAGTGGTCTAAATGCTGCCTGTGGGGGGGGGGGGGGCGGGGCGGTGGGATGGGTTTAAATCTCTGCAAAGGATGTCTTTGACCTACATGTGCTGTATCCTCAGTTAGCCAGGGCGGGGGCACCTCAGGTGAGAGAAGCACGTGATCCTGAGCCAGGGGAAGATTCTTCTGCGAGTTAATGCATTCTGAGAGGCGAGTGAGTGAGAGCGGTTGCATACAAGTAGTTTAGGTCACATGAGACCCTGAGGCTGTGAGGAAACCAAAGGGGAGGTACATGAATACATCAAAATGTTTATGAAGAAGGATCGCCAATAGCTAATCCATTCTTTAAAGATTAGCTTTTAAGAGTAAGATTTCACAAAAGCATAGACAATGTTTCTAGGATCGTATATGATATGCTTTCTATATACCAGTTTCCCTTACATCACCTGAGCATTTTTACTGTCACCATAATATTAAGATCAGGATATTTAGTGATTCTACCAACTAAACCAAATATTAATACATGGAGTGTCAAACAGGATTCTAACACATTGAAAGTGGGTGTCTTCTGGGCTTAGAACACGGTCTCGTAGTTTTCCACTGCACTATATTTAGCAGAGGCTTTTTATAATTCACTGATCCTAATTAATAATTTTTCCACTTCCCACTGGCTGACCATTGTAGATATCAGAACACATTATCAATTATAATGATTTTATGTTGCCTTAGTGGAAGCAGATCTTACTGATAAACTGCAGACCAGTTACAGTTTTTTAACCAAAAAATAATTGGCTTTTGTTCACAGCATCTCTTAAGCATCCCCATATAAAATTATCATATGAGACATTGGGGCAATAAAAATATGAAGCTCCCCAGGTTCCCTGAACTGGTGAAATACGCACTTGCCTACTTGGGCTCCAAACCAATCTCTAGCAGAGTTCCAGAAGTTTCTTCACAGCTCACTCTTGAGGGACAGAATTCCTCATCTTTTCCCTCACTTTTGTCTTGCACATGACCAACCCACGATAACCACGGTGTGCAGGGCAAGCTTCTTCTCCCCTCACTACACATCTCTGATTTTGGAATGGCCAATTGAATGCACGGGGTAGTCTGTCAGACAAGAGTATGGTCCAGACTTTCTTGTTCATGCTCCCCATCGATAAAAATTATTTTACTTTGCATGACATTATACTTGATAAAATTGTTGAATCCTCTGTGATATAAAACATTTAATGATTTTTTTAAATTTGATTGGTTCTGTGTGACAGTGATTGGGTAGTCTGGTTCTAGATACAGTTTCATTCATTACTTAATTTTAATATCTCACACGAGCTATGTGGCTGTAAATGGAACTGTGTCATTGGTTGTATCTGCTAAATCATCATGCTCATTTCGATCCCACAGACCACCTATACAGAAGTTTCTTATTGAAACTTTGCTAGTAAATTTCCATCTTTGCTGGTATCAGTCAGCTGTTCTTTCAAACTAATCCAAAGGTGTTAAGTTTACATGATTCATTTTTAGCAAATGAGTTCAGAACCTCACCTAAACTCTTATCTCTGATATATTTTTTCCCAACTTTTCAAGCTTATACATAACGGTCTTTTTCTAGTGTCACATCTTACATTGGTGCTGACAGCACAATCCCATCACGATGAAAACATTTCCAAATACCCATTTTCGAAATGCACTTCCCACAGCACACATTTCCTGGCAATTTCTCTCTCATTCGTTGTTAAAATGCTCTTTGGCCTTGAAGAGAGAGATTAAATATATTTATTTTTATAAAAGTGTCAGCCAAATAGGCTGCTGCTTCAGCCCCTGGTCCTGACAAAAGAAAGGTCAGCGTATTTGGAACGCTTGTCATTCTGTAAAAGAAAAATGTGCAGCTCATCTTTAAGTTTGACAATTTTCTAAGTAGTTTGCCATCACATAATTAGGAAACCTCTCGTGGCTCAAAATGTTTCTGATTATCCCCCGTCTCATTATAAAGTGTTGTCAGGATTCTAATCTTTAAGGTAATAGAATCTGTAAGTTACCTATCTGGAGACACATTAATGGAGATATTTTGCAACACCTAACAGAGTGGGGGCCCCTCAGGACTCCTGGTCACCACATGTGGCTATCTATCTGATAGGTGCAGGTGCCATTGTTATTCCATACATTAAATACAGTAAAAGTCTCTCTCTCTCTCTTTTTTTTTTTTTAAGATGTAACACATGAGCTTTCAAAGTTCCTTTCTGCCCCCCTCCATGGATGGTTATGTGCCCCTACCTTGGAGAGCATCATTTCCACCATTCTCAACTCTGGCTATGCATTCAACAACGTACGGAGAATTTAAAAACCTTGGCCACGTCCCAGGCCAATTAAATCAGAATCTCCAAGGGTGGGACGTAGACTTGAGAGTTTTTTTAAGCTCCACAGGTGATTCTAATGTTCAGCCAAGTGTTAAGTAGAAGGATTATGTCAGCCCTCCCCACCGGTCTCTTTTTCATCCTCCTGGGCTCTAGAGGCTGCTGGCATGCCACAAGCTGCATCTGAGTCCAGAGGGGCCGCAAGCTTCTCGATGGGAGTGTCATTGCTGCGCATGTCACAGGGAATTTTACTGTGAACAAAAAAGAGCACTTTCCTAATCCCGTAAAACCAAGGCCGTAGTCAGGTCTGTTCTTGGCCTTTATGCTTTATTTATTGAACAAAGCAAGGAATGTAATATGGTTTGACCCTTCACTGCAAAATGAACTAATGTTATTGTGGAGAAGCCAGGAGTTACATAGAATAGTTACTTCAAAAAAGGTTGAGTTGGAAGTATGGGCGGGAGTGGAATAAAAAAAATACGTTACTGATAGAATTGGTGGTAATTTCTGTGTTTGTGTCTTTTTTGTCAGTTCTGTAAGCCATCCTGCACTATCAGATGAGAATAACTTTTGGAGTAAAATTAATATATTTACGACTCAAAGCTCTTATAGGCTGAGCTGGTATTCAGCCCTTACCCATTGCTAACATTGTACCAGTGTTAAAATCTTTTAAATTATGTTATAGCTGCTGCCCTGAGTTCTCTGAGTGACCCCAGCAGCCCTGGTCCTACTCTGGGACACTTTTGGCCCCTTTGTGGTCCATCAGCCAAAAGGATGTTATGAGACATGCCAAGGGAAGTTCAGAGTCCAGCTCTTTTCTGTTTGACCAGTGACCCAGGCCATACCACTGGGTAAATATTTTAATTTCACCCAGCTTAGGTCTGAATGTGTAATCATAAGAGCAAGGCATCTCTACCATTCTCGAATCCAAGAGCTTAGTTACAGAAGTCAACACTTCTGTACAGGCTAAGAGTCCAAGATCATACCAGAGGCCCAGCCAGACCTCCCAATGTCCTGGGCAGGACTGCTTTCTCTGTCCAGTACTGGTCATTATTTCTTCTTATCCTCAGTCTTATCAGATTGTATTTCTGGACAGATATATCAGAATGAAGACAGTGCCGTTCCACTGGCGGAATACATACTGACTGGCCCTAGGATCATGCTAGAATGTGGGAAATAGTAGACAGTTCCTGTCCTAAAGTCCTTTGCAGCATTTCTGGAAATTCTGTGTGCACAAACGTGGAACCGTTCAAAAGAAGTGCCAGGCAGGTAGAGAGCTTGGTGTCCCATGAATGTTTTATGAAATCTGTAAATGCCCCGAGAAGATAATCGTTAGGAAAGGCTTAAATGAGAAGACGAATAGGGCTTGTGGAAGACTGAGACCCCACAACATATCCTTTCTTCACCAGATCTGTACGTTAGCTTTTTACTTAAGGGCTGCTGCTAGGGGTGACTAATGATTTCCTCCTAAACATCAAGACTCCAGCACTACATTCACTGGCTGTACACTTCAGGATGTTTCTCTTTGAAATGTTGAATATATTGCTTGAAGTTTCCCCTTCACACCCAATTTTTTTTTAATTTCTGTATAATCTCATCTGTCCTTCTTAAATCTGATAGTAATGAGTGGAAAATAAAAAGATCAATTACCTGATCATTAACCCAGATAAATGATTTTGATTGATTGATAAATGAGTCTGTCTGTATGTGCACCACTGTTTAAACTTCTTTCGCCATGCCAACCCCTTTTACTGCTCCTCCTTTTTGTTTTCTCTCCCAGCCGTCTTCTGCCTTAGGCTAAAAGAAGTGAACCTCTTCCTTGAACTCCTTTTCCTAGCAAGAGACTTTTTTAACCAAAGATGTTGAAACTCTAGAAAGGTTGCTTGTTCCTACCACCAAGTAAAGGGGATTTTAAAATACTTAAAATCTACGTGGGTGGAGCCCCAGAGGCTGTAGACTGGAGGAGGGTGGTCATCTTCTACCCTCCACAAGGACAGAAGAGGTTCGGGGAAGGTTATCTTCCTTGTGAGAGTCCGTCTAAATAGGTTCTTTGGAGTGAGGATCCAAACGTTACCAGAGACGGACGCTAGCTCAGACGGCACAGTAAAAGAGGAAGTAGGTCCTAAACTTAGAAATTACATGAGAGCTTTTCAAAACTAGACATATAGCTAAGAACACATAAGAGAAGCAATATGCATTTTTATCTTCCTGAGAAAGCAATGCAAATCGTAGAGACCTTTTGAGTTACATTAAGATAGATGGATTTGATTTGGTTCTATTTAATGACCCGTGCTACATCACGGACCACTTTAGCTTTTCATGGGAAGCTTACAAGAATTTAATGGGAAGAGTGCATCTGGATATATCGTATTTGGTAAAGTCTTCATGCGCGTCTGTTTGGGTGTCTGTCTTCGAAAAGGTTTTTTTGTCAGGTTGTGGTCTTTGCTTGTTTTGAAAACTCACACTGAGGTGAATGCAGTATGAGTTTTAGGCTCATACTAAAAACAAATTGTTTATGTTAACTAAAGGCAACATGCTTTAGTTGGAAAAAAATTGTAACTGTATAATAATCACCAGTGGTCACTATAGTTATTGTATATAATCCATTATTTAAGTGAGAGTACAAAACAGCACGTCCTTAAGATTTAAAGCTGACAGTGCTATATAGCATGTTGGTAGGAACCATAGAAGCTATTTTGAATTTTTGGAGCAGATTCCTAAATTTTGAAACCTCCTAAAGACTTCACTGAGTGCAAAAAAAAAGGACTGAGGATACGGTGCCATCATTCCCCTTGGATTGTACCGGAAGTACAAACTAAAGGTTGCTTCTGTTTCCTGAACCATTAGTGTGTGCGTGTTACTTTGCTGTTTTATGAAGAGTATTACACTTAAGCTTATGACAGCATCGTGATGACGTTATGACATCCTCACTTTAGGGCTAAGGAAATTGAGCCTTGGACAGGCCCGAAAGCAAGTCACTGGGAACAGGGGAGAAGCTCAGTGTTTGCCCCCAAAGCCACAGGCTCTTGGCCACTGCACATTATACCTTGAGATGGTCATGACTGCCCTAATAACCCAAACCTTGTACTACCATTCCTTTCCTAACACATGCCCTGGTCCCCTCCGTTAGACCTGGGTGGATTGGAACTCAGAACAAGAGCATTCCAAGTTCAGCTCTAGGAAATAAATTAAGGGGCGGGTAAGAGGAAACACGGAAAGAGCCCAGGTGCACAACATTTTTAATGGGTCCTGATGAGGACTCTGGGTAAATGCCCACTGGTGGGAGTTGGATTCAGTGTAATTCTTGTTTCCTCTTATGCAGAATGCACAAGCCTCCTGATCATATGCAGAAGAAGCATCACACAGTTTCTACAGGGGGTAAGGGGATGGGACCGAAGTCAGATGACTTCAGGGTCACACAGGTAATGTGAAGACAGCCAGGTCTGTTCTTTGTCACAACATAATTAACTTCAGCATTATCGGACATAAACTATTCTTCACTCTTCTGAAGAATTATGCGCTCTCCTATTATCGTTGGCAGTAGTGAGTAGTAGATGGTAGCCTACCTGTTTATAGCTTCTTGTCCTCTTGGAAGATGGGCTCAGTGTCGTTCAGTCTCTTCCAGTTTATCAAGAGAAGTAGGAAATCCGTTTGTTTGTTTGTTTAATGGAAGCTTCTCAATTTTAGATGTTGAGCCCTTTACAAAAATTGTGCTAGACAAGTACGTCTGCATTCCATCAGCTTACCTCTCATCTTCTTGACTCCCCTGGCCTCCGTCTTCTCCATGCATAGCCTGATCCAGAGTCCTGGTTTGCTTGAGATACTTGCAGGTTACACCTGTTGGCCCAGCATCCCTGCAGTTTAGGATTTTTAAGTAAGCATTCTTATTATTAAAATAAACCAGGATGGATTTGATAGATTTTCATTTTGTATTTCCAGATTCTGTTCATGCAGTTGAACAGATTTCTCACTTTAACACTTGGTTAAATCCGAAAGATGTTCCAACTTTGTTCCAAATCCTTCCAGATGCAATGTAACTGCATCTCCCTTTCAAAGACAGCCTGTGGGCACTCGGCGCTAATATGGAGTAAGCTTGGACAAGAATGAGTGGGGACAGCCAACTCCTTCCAGTCTGGAGGGTGCTGTTGCCTTTACCATCTGTTGGTTGTTATTAGCTAATCATGCCGTGTACTGGTCTATCTGCCATGAGGACACCAGACCTCCAGTGAGCAGGGTCATTGGGAAATTATATTCCATATAATTGAACTATGTGGAAAGTTAAGGCCAAGCATTCTTGCCATGGTGGTCTGAAAGCTTTTGCTTCAATGTTTGTTTGTTTTTTTCTTTCTCATTTATAGTTTGGTGTAAATCTGTTACTCTTAGTTTTATTTTTGGATAATCCTTTTATTTTTAGAATAAATCTTTTTGGCCGTAATCTTAAAAAAAACCGAAAGTGTATGTTTAACACAAAATTAAATACTGAATTTTTGTTTCTCAAGAGGGTTAACAATAATTTGTAACTTGTACAAAATTGTTTATCCGTATTTAGCATCTACCATGGTGGCCATCATGATGTCATCAACCACACAAAATTCAAAACACACGTTTCTGCTGAAAAAGTATCAACATCTACTTCTAAAATCAGCTGTTATTTTCAAAGTATTGCACCCAAAATGACATTTTAGCATGGGCAGCTGCAGAAAATGCATTTTTATGTTACTCTGGGAAACATGACTTTTCACTTAGATCAAGTGATCCATGTTAATTTAGCTCATTTTTTTATTCCAAGTTTTCTTATGGATGTACAAAAAAATTGAAAAAAGGAACTATTCTGTGAAACTCAGCAGAAAAAAATCTTTGCAAATAATTAATGGTTTGATTTTTTTTTCTCCCTTTAATTCAGGGAGGCAACGTGAAGTTTTTGAACATTCATTCTGATAAAGTGAAATATCTTGGCATTATTTGGGATAATATCGTGAATGCTTTTGCCTCTTTAAAAATTGTTGAAAGTAAAAGTATTTAGTGATAAGGAGATGAATATAGGTCTTGATGGAGCACAGTATCATGGTAAAACATTTATTAAATTAAGAAGCCTACGGAGCAGAATGTGTTTGGAATTAGTTATGACTCACAAATAAGTCAATTATGTCCAAACAAGTTGTGATAATCTATTAAGAATGACTTTTGTCTCCCAAAGTATTTGTGATAGGATAATATTCTACACTAATACAAAAAGATAGCTCTATGGAAATATTGGAACTGAAATACTTATGTATTTCGAGTTGAAAAATAAAAGAGTTAACAGGACCTTCCATGTAGCAGAATTTGTTCCGGGCTTACCAGATATTTCAGCCCCGCAAAAAGAGAATATTTCCAAAATAAAAAACGGTCCCTAGAGAAGGACCCGTTGAAAATGTTAACAATTTCAAATTTATTAACCTGAAACAGCTAGTGCGATTTTGGAAAATATTGTGGGTAATGATATGAAATAGCTTATTATATAATATATCCATATTGAAAAAATATAATCTTCTGAAAAAATGTCAGGGACATGATGTCAGAACAAATATGGCCAAGAACATGACTGAAATACATGAATGTACCAAGAAAATTCCTTCTCACTTTTTTTTTACTTTAATCTACATGGAAACTTGAAAGTTTTATTTTTTAGAAAGAATTTTATATTTGAAAACATTTTGATAATACTAATGTTAGTCAAACTGATTTGTTGGTCAATAAAAAAATATTTGAAAGCTATATAGCATTACTTTCAGTAGCCCTTTTCATAGTTGAAAGTGTCAGTGCGTAGGCTGTGAACTCTAGCATTATTTCCCACTGGAAGATGACCAGTTTCTCACTACTTGTCCGAGTACCTTTTTACAATTCTTATCCATAATCTTCCTGAAATTTGTGGTTTTTTTAGTTTATTTATTTCTTTTTGAGAGAGACAGAGAGACCATGAGTGGGGGAAGGGTCGAGAGAGAGAGAGGGAGAATCCCAAACAGGCTCTGTGCTTAGCGCGCAGCTTGACCCTACAACCGCGAGATCATGAACTGAGCCAAAATCAAGAGTTGGATGCTCAACCGACTGAGCCACCCTGGCGCCCCTGAAATTTGGGTTCTTAATCAAAGTGACAAATTATAGAACTTAATGTTTAACACCTGCCCCCGTCACCCCCCCCACACACACACACACACAAATACCTAATGAGATGTGACTTCTCTTATTTCTTCCTAATCAGGTTATAATGTGTCATTACTGTCTTTCATTGGAGGCAATGCTGCTGTCCGTTCATTTTTCCATTCCGAGTGTTGGCACAGTTTCTTGCTGAGTTGAAGAGGTATTGAAACAAGTGTTCTAAAAGACTCCCTCCTTTGCCCAAGATCCTGGGACTGGGAGCCTTTCGCTTTCGGTTCTGAGCACACTTTCTGAAGCCATAAAGGGCAGGTTTCACAGGGAATGTCCCAGAAAGATTACACCCACTGGGAAGGACTCTGGCATCGCCGGGAACATCTGGGAATGCTTCATTAAGGAGCTTGTTCTTTTAATTTTTTGCAGCTTTGTTCGAAATTCTACCAAGCCAAGCAGGGGAAGCTTCTTTATCTGTTCCTCCTGTTGTGAAACAAAATAAAATCCCAAGCCAGCAGCAGCTTAGTCCTCTGGCTAATAAGATTGTAGGAGCACAGACATTGCAAAGAGCTAAAATGATTAGGTTTCTTCTGAGACATTATATGAGGAAATGAGCCACAGACATAATGTGATCTCAAAAATGAAGATGCTATGAATCCCTAAAGCAAGCATTTACCTATTATGCCAGAATAGGGGAGAATCCATCTGTTGGTTGTTTTGCTTGTATAAAATCAACCCCTGTCTGTTGGAAGTCACAGTCTCTACGCAGTTCCTCAGAAGGTGATCCCTGAGAACAGCGTCCTATCAACTGACCTGAGAAGGGAGAAGCCACCGTGACCAGGCAGGTCTGGGAGGTGCAGTAGTGTCTCCAACCCTGGCCTGTGCTCGTGGGTTTCTGGCACCATGACCTTATTAACAGTTCTGAGTTCTGCAGTACCGACATCCGTTTAACTTTTTGTAACCCTCATTCTCCACGGTTATCTGCCTTTGATCTTAGAACCCATTTTTTTCAAATAGCCATTAAAACCCAAAGTACCTAATGCTCCTTGAATATTCTTTGAAAGCAGCCTGAAAAGTTTACCTCATTATTTTTTATAAATATGCACATCTTAAGAATCTCCCTTTCTAATTTCTTCTTTATCACTATTACTTTATGCAAACTCTTGGAAAATAAGCCGGCTTTCACAGTATTTGTGACGTGTAGGTGTGTCACATTCATACTGTGACATTACCATCATAATCATGAAGTGACATTTCAGCTGTGCACAATTTTAATATCGCATCCTAAGATTTTACAGACCCGAGAGCAAAATTCTTTGTAATGGAACCATGTAATTAATCAGTCAACACTCTCTTTGGACTGATTCATATATATTATGTCATGCTGCATCAAGCATCTGACCTACAGTGTCATTGATAATGGTAATTAGGACATGGCAGACAGACATGAAAAAGGAAACTGATAAGCAGAGAACTCAACAGAAGAATATTTATACGGAATTTATGGTGGTAGAGCCAAGAAAGAGATTGAGTCCTTTAAAAGAAAAAAGAATATTTTAAACAAGAAGTATTTCCTCCACCAAGAAGGAATTCATTGTATTTCAGAATAGGCAGATACAGCCATTAGTGAAGCAAAATCAAAGGGAGAAATACACTTCCAGCAAATGTGTTTTAGGAAAGGCAGCATGCCTTATAGTCATTGATTGCCTTGGTGAACACGGTAATAGAGACTAAAAATAAAAATCTGTGATAAAAGAACAAGTTCAATAATGGGATAATAGGGGGGTCAGGGGGGCCCAGTCGGCTAAGCATCGGACTTCGGCTCAGGTCGTGATCTCACGGTTTGTGAGTTCGAGCCCCACATCCTGCTCTTTGCTGGCAGCACAGAGCCTGCTTCAGATTCTCTCTCGCTCTCTCACTCTGTCTCTCTGCCCCTCTCCCTTTCTCAAAAATAAATAAACATTAAATAATAATAATAATGGGATAATCAATTTGTAAAGTCTTAATGAAAGTAGAATAATATGTGACAGTCTAATAAACTTTCTTGTCTAGTATTTTATTATTTGGAACATTTTATTTCACACAGATTCTCTGCTTTGTCAGTGTCCAGTGCATTGCCTGACACATGATAGGTAAATGTTTGTTGAAATAATTACAGATGGCAATAATTTATTTATGGTAATTTTGAGATACCACAATACTTCACAGTAATTATATATATATATATATATATATATATATATATTTTTTTTTTTTTTTTTAGACATTTGACATTTCCTAACAGTCCTACGATGAGTTATTTTCCCATCTTCTGGATGGGAATACTGAGATTCAGGAAGCGTGAGTGACTGGCCTAAAGACACAGGGCTGGTGTGTGAGAATTAAGACTGAAGTCTGGTTTGGTCTCACAATTAAAATTCTTCCTCCTTCCACTCTGGTTCTCTGGATTACTCAGTGAAAAATTCAGTAGTCTCCATATGATACTGGTGTGAAGAGGAACGTGGGTGCTTAGCAAAGGAAAATCAGTAGATTCTTAGCTCTGAAGGATTCTGCACACAGGATGTATAATCTTCGTCAGGGACCTCAAAAGGCTGTGTCACAGGGGCACCTGGGTGGCCCAGTCAGTTGAGCGTCCGACTCTTGATTTCAGCTCAGGTCACGATCCCATGGTTTGTGGGATCAAACCCCACGTTGGGCTCCATGCTGACAGCTCAGGGCCTGCGTGAGATTCTCTCTTGCTCTCTCTGCCTCTCCCCCACTCAAGCTTGCTCTTTCTCTCAAAAAAAAAAAAAAAGTTTGCATCATGTAGTAATTTGTAATTTTGTTGAGCAACCAGTTGAATCCTAAGTGTGGGGAGGCTCTTCTGTGGGAGTGAGTCATTTGCCACGTGAACCCGGCCGGCAGGAGCTCGGTGTGACTTTGCTGTCCTTTGTCATTTATGCGGTAATGGCCATAAAAAGATTGATCCCCCACAACTGTGGCCTGTGTGTAATGCACCTTAATGAAGGTCAGCTCTTTAAGTTGTGATGAAGTCAGAGAAGGTGAAGTGGTCTAAGAAATGATAGCTGTCATCCAAGTTTTCTGTAGGAAATGTTATGCTGAGAGGTGTTTACCAATTTGAGGACTCAGAGATCCAGGATTCAGTATGACCTCCAGAATACTATTATGACCTCAATATTATTATGAGCAAAGTAAGGCTTGGGTGACTTGCCCAACGTCACAGAAGCTAGTAGGTGCGTGCAGCGTGGTTTATGTGTTCTGTGCTATTTTTCCTTTTCTTTTGCTGTAACTGGTAGCTTTAGGTGTTAGGCTCTGCCTTTACGTATTTTAGGTGCATTCTGCCTCTTAAGCCTTCTAAGGTAAGTTCTATTTCTACCCTCATTTGACAGATTGGGAACCAGAGGTTTAAAAGTGTTAAATAGCGTGCCCAGGGTCCCATCTGTTCACGCAGGGTGAAGGTGGGCTCACAACACAGCAATCTCATCCCAGAGTCCCTTATTTTACTCTGTGCTTCCTTAGAACAAAAGAAAATAAAACACAAAGCATGGGATGTTTTCCCCCCACACTTTATTTAGGAGTCTGCAGGTTTTTGTTTTGTTTTGTTTTGTTTTGTTTTGTTTTGTTTTTTAGAGTCAAATGTGAAAATGGAAATATGCACCAAGGAAAAACAAAAATGAGATGATTTGAGCCTTGGTTCAGAATTAAAACAGACTCTGACAGTGTTTCAGACTCTAATTCAGAGGTCTTTTGCTTGTGTTGGGCGCCCTCTCAAACAGAGCAGCCCTAATGAGCTGCTGAATGTTGTGTCTGAGAGCTTCCACAAACGTGGAAGTTACCATTTGGTTTTCTACTTCTGGGTTGTAGGAACCGGAATAAGTGCGACATTCTAGCCTAAAGCCACCCCCGAGCTGTTAATGGGTTTTTGAAAATCCTTCCAAAGTGATTATAAGGTCCTTTTTATGTCATCCGAAGGCTTGGCCTTTTGTGGGCAGGGCAAGACCCACGTTGGTGGGGACTCAGTTCCTCCTTCCCTTTGCCGAAGCCACCATGGAAATACCAACACGTCCAAGATTTACCTGAATTTTATGACCACCGAGTCGTGAAAACAAGACATTACCACATTGGCACATCTTGTGGTTTCCATGTGGTCTTTCCCTAGAATTCTGCCAGAGTTCCTAAGAGGAGCTACTTCGTCTTCACAGAGTTCCGCTAAGGCTGGCCACCAGCTGGCTAAGAACACTGAAAGCGAGCATTCATCATTAAATATTTCCAGTGTGTTCCACTGTAACTTGAAATGAAATAGAATTGTATTTTACATTCTGTTTGATGAACTCATACCTGTTTACTGTGTACAGAGTTCCAAACGAGCGCAGTAGTCCTCTGTAATTGTTATTTATATTATTAGAAATGAATTCTTTCCTTTTCATCATAGTTAGGCTTTTTCATTTATAATTATTTAATTTTGCATGATTGCTTGTGGTTTTCACTATTATTCACATTGGACATTTGGATGAATAGAAGAAAACAAATAGAGTTCCTATTATCACATAGCAAAAGAATATTATTAACGCATCCAGAATATTTTTTACAAAGGAAATTGAGAGGATTTACTTTCATTGGGGACATTTATAGAAGCAGTTTTAAGATTCTATGTGTATTTTGTAAAATGCTGTCATACTTTTAAATAACTTACGGAACTTCAGAGAACGTTCTTACATAAATGCAAATTACGGTTGATTATATTTGGATGTCATTTTCCCAAACAGCAAGGGTGGAATTAAACAATGAAGTCTAAGAGACAGTAAAGGTGACTTCGAGATTCTGATATGGGTCAAAGCCAAGTGGTGACCTGTGTTTTTTGAGAGTGATATTCTTTCATAGATGGTACACGTTGACTTCTGAGTTAGGGTTCATAGTTGAGACTAGTATTGGAACTTTCTCAGAGGGGGAGGTTAGTTTGAATTAAGAGTCAGCATGAAACTTCCTCACTAGACTGGTGTTTTCACAGTTAAGAGAGAGTGCCATGTTGATTTTGTCCTCTGAGCCTTTGTTCATTTCTTCCTCCTCCCTGGAAGCATCGTGTGTCTTTATCTCCACCTGACAGCTAAATCCTGTCTTCTCTCTGACATGGCGTTTGATCTCCTCTGTCAGTGGTGAGTTCTATTTGCTCAGTCCTTATGTAGCATTACTCGTGTACAGACTTACTGTGTTCTGTTCCTGAGGTGCTGGTTGGAAATAGTGAAATGTTGTTTCGGTACATGGTATGACATGCTCCTGGGTGCTGTATGCATCCTAGATGCATGTCCTCTATGTTTGTAATCATATTACTTGTGGCCAGATGAGTCCTTGATTTGGTCTAATGGCATCATGTTATAGACAAGGAAAATGAAGTTCTAAAACAAAGAACTGGGCTTTCTCCTAAGGGTCATGGCCGGTTAGCGTTATGGGTAAAGCCAGGACTGGAAGGTAGATGTCCCGGTTGCAAGATGGTGCAGTTTTTACTCTTCCTTCCTTGTATACTTCATTCAGTAAATTTGTATTGAGCATCTCCCATGTGACAGGCCCTCTGCCAGGACCTGAGCAGTGTTGTGCGTGTCTCGCAACTTCTTCTGTGAACGGAGAGGAAGATACTAACAAATATCACACAAATGGATGTGCACCAGCCACCCCGATAAGTGTTGCTGAGGATTGTGCCCTTGTATGAGAGTAGTAACGGGTAATAGATTTCCTTGAGAAACTGACTTTGACCTGTAGGACCTGGCATTGTGTTTCTGTGTATTTTTTAAGCGCACTTAAATTAGACACATATTTGTTGTATGGGCCCCCAAAGAAATTAGAACCAATAAGCTACAGCCTGTTCCCTCATTGTATAATCTAGAAGGGGGATAAGTCAAGACGTAACTATTGACATAAAGCAAAGTATAGAAGTTCTGTGGTGCAAAGGATGCAAAGATAACTTTTTTGGAGGCGAAGCAAATGGAAATAACTTCCAGGGGGAGAGGCAGCATAGGATACAGCCCTGGAACAAGAGCTAAAGAGAGGAAGAGGGAAGGCATTCCAATGGTGAGTGGAAGCAAGCAGAGGTAGCCTGAGATAAGAAATGACAGGTCTGGCAATAGAAAACGGTGTCATTTTACAGCAGCAGGCTCTTGTGGAAAGTCACAACTATACACTGTTGAGAATGTTGTCTTTTTTTTTTAATGCCCTGGCAGTCAGCTGAAATTAAGGATGGACATGTAAATATTCCCTCTCGTTCCTACTCCTGGAGCACATAACCCTGTGCTTTGTTGGGCTGCCATCTGTATGAACCATTTCCCCCCACCCCCTGAAAGAATTACATCTGGTTCTCTAATTGCTCTATTACCTAGCTTTCCATTGGGGTCCAGTAAACATTTAATCATAATAGTGAAAAGTGGCTGGTGTGTTGAAGTTCTTTTCTCTGGCAGAAGCTAACTTCTCTAGATGCTGAAACAGAACTTCTTCCAAATGACAAGACTGGCCCAGTATAGTGAGTATCAAGGGCATTGAAGAAATAGTACGTATGCTAACTTGTGTTACCATGTAGCTTTTACCCCATTCAGAGTTTGGTCCCAACCATTTCTCCCTATGGATATATAAATGTTTGTCTAAATATTATTGTAGAAAAATACTGAAAATTACCTACTCATTAGCATGTGTTAACCAGTAACCAGCTACTGTGTTTTAGATTCTGTGCAGGACAGTGTTAGTGGTCAAGCTTATCAGGGAAGCCAATGAAAAAGCATCTTTTTTTTTTAATGCTTATTTATTTTTGAGAGAGAGAGGAGAGAGAGAGAGAGAGAGAGAGAGAGGGAGAGCGAGTCAGAGAGCGTGCAAGTGGGGGAGGGGCATAGAGAGAGGGAGGCACAGAATCCGAAGCACGTTCCAGGCTCTGAGCTGTCAGCACAGAGCCCAATGTGGGGCTCGAACTGGTGAACCGTGAGATCATGACCTGAGCTCAAGTCGGAATGCTTAACCAACTGAGCCACCCAGAAGAGCATCTCTTGGAACATATGTTGCAGTTGAATGGCCCCTGATGTAGCTCAGTCACAGATATGTTTTATTTATCTTGTATAGTGTTGCCAAGACCTAAAATTAGGGCTATTTCACAGAAAAGCCTAGATTTTTTTTTTTTTTTTTGGCTTCCTTGAAAAATTGAAAGATCAGGCAACAATGGGCCAACCTTGCCAATGGCAACAATTCGTTGGAGTTAAGGAGCAGCTGCCTTCTTTAATTAGGGAATATATTTGTGCCGCAGTTCCCATTACTCCCTATTGCCCGTATCCGGCCCATTGAGTCATTTCCCTGGCTTTCTGGCCCTTAAGAACATCTGTCAGTGACATCTGCTTTGGAATGATTGTTGCCTCTGTGAGCCTCTTCTCTTGAGCTTCCCATAACAATTCCTGGCCAGCAAGACAATTAATTATGATCAGAACAACTAGCATCTGCGAGCTTTGTAATCTGCAGTGGCCCTCAAACTTTTGCATGCATCAGAATCTTAAGACAGATTGTTGAGCCTCATATCCAGAGTTTCAGATTCACAAGGTTTGAGGATCAGAGGATTTGGATTTCTGTCAAATTCCCACGGAACGCTGATGGTGTGCGGACCAGCTTCTGAGAATCACTGAGCTATAGTACTAGAACACAACACAAAACAACATGAGGCTGGTGGGACAGTATATGTTCCCCACCAGAAATAAAATGTGGAAAGGTTAAGTAACTTACCCAGGGTCATAAGAAGAAGTAGAGTCAGATTGAAAACCCTGTCTTTAGAGTATATCCAGCAGGAAACCATGTTGTAGATCCCTGCTTCTGCACCCAGCTGCCCCACAAGATCCCCAGAATCCTCTAGAGAACCCTGTAATGCAGATGTAGCTGTAGGGGTTCTAATTTAAGATTATACCAAGGATGTGATCATTGTCCTATCTCCGAACACTGACTTTGAACTTGCAGTGAGCACAGGCAGAGGCAAGGGTTGAAACCTGACTGTAGATCTCCCTGCAGAGGTATGAGACATACTTGCTGGGCAGGACCTGTGACTAAGGAAGGCTGGCCGGGAGTAGAACTGAGGAACAGGACTCCAGGCTGGCAAGATCGCTCGCTGCTGGGATAACAGAACAGATCGCCTGGACAGGGACTAGGTACAAAAGCAACTACAGGGATCTCTTTTCCAAGACTGGGGTCCAGAGCAGAGCTAGAACTTCTCAGTTACTAGATCTGTCAAGGTCAGAACAGAACTAACAAGAAAGGTGATTTCTTCAGTCTCGTCATTTTAGGCTTCTTAAAACCTTACTTAAGTCCAGATTAATCTAATGATACGGGGCCCTTCCCACTTGCAAGGGAAGGTAGGTAAAGTTGGGGAACCAGACAGGGTCTCACATGGATTAAACTGATTTTTTTTGAAATGTATTAAAACTCCATCTGCTTAAAACCCTTTGAAATGAATAATTAGGTCACCATGTGATCATGATAAGCCATCTACTAACCTAATTTGTAAGTTTGTATATCTGCAAGTAAGAGTGTAAATGTATTATCAGCTACCTACCTCCAGTCTCCAAGGCAGTTATATTTATATGTATGTATAATTTGCATACATATATTGATATAATGTAATTAAATGAATATACTATATATATATAGTATATATGGATGGATGTGAGCAGCAGGGTTTTTATTTTGACAGGGATTTTAGGCAGTGGTATATTCTGGGTTGACTGTACCACATTTTGATTTCACTCTTATTGAAAACATTTTTTGTTTTATTTTTGTTAAGATTTTATTATTTATTTTTGAGAGAGAGAAGAGAGAGAGCGTGAGCAGGGAGGGACAGAGAGAGGGAGACGCAGAATCCAAAGCAGGCCCCCAGGCTCTGGGCTGTGCACAGAGCCTGATGCGGGGCTTGAACTCACGGACCATGAGATCATGACCTGAGCTGAAGTTGGAAGCCCAATCGACTAAGCCAGTAGTCATTTTTGACTGAAAACATTTTTTTTTTAATTTAAATGCTTTTATTTGTTTTTGGGAGAGAGAGAGAGAGAGAGAGAATGGAGGAGGGACTGGCAGCAGGGGTGGGGGACAGGGGACAGAGGATCCGAGCCGGCTCTATGCTGACAGCTGGAGCTTACGAATAGCAAGATCATGACCTGAGCTGAAGTCAGGATGCCTAACCGACTGAGCCACCCAGGCGCCCCTCAAAAACCTTTTTAAAATCTCCTTACCTTTTTCCTACTAAATGTTGTAATGAAAATAACAAAGTCCTTTTTCCTTGTTAAAAAGTTGAATAGAATTCTCAATCTGATAATGTTGATAAGGCATGTATGAAATAAAGATTCTGGAAGTCAAGGTGTGTTGGAATGGAGGGGGAATGGTTACTGTGTTTCACATTAAATCATTGATAATAATTGTTCTTCTGCGGGTTTTATATCCTATCTTGAAAGGGAATGATAGGAATTAAACCTGATTATTTTAAGAGTCTGATTAAGTTTATGCTAAGACGTAAACTCAAGGGCTGAGTGTATTATGTGTTGGATTATAATGAACTATAAATACAGAGGGCATAATTATTCCTGTTCTTTGCTTTAGGATTATGATAATCACCAGAAATGGTCATAGGTGTAGCATGACATCCTCATTGTTCTGATGGGAAGCTGAACACTGTTTTCCTCTAATCAACATTACATAGCCTCCAGGTTTACTGTAGAGGGAAAGATTTGGGACTGGATTCTCTGTAAGGAAAAAAGAAATGAAGCATTGCTTTTTGATACACCAGGTTGAAAATGAGCACATGAAGGAAAACCTCAGTTGTGCCCAGTGTGACATGCAAACCAAAGGCAGTTTTCAGTGACAGAGAGATTAAAACTGCTGTATTTGTTTGTTTTCAACAGGCTCATGCACAATTAGTTCGAGAAGTCGATGTGGAGAAGGTGTCTGCTTTCGAGAATCCATACGTAGATGCAATAAAGAGTTTATGGAATGATCCTGGAATCCAGGAATGCTATGATAGACGACGAGAATATCAGTTGTCTGACTCTACCAAATAGTGAGTATTCATCAATGAGGCCCCTTGGATCTTTCTCTTTAGTTTCGTGTGCTCTGCAGTGATAACTTCTGTATTCTTGCACTTGTATTCAGTATCTGCCTCAAACTCCAGTTAGGAAGTACAGATGTTAAACCTGTGCCAACTTCATACATTTAGACTCTTCTAAGGGACAGACTGGCATCGTGAGTCAGAGAGAGTATTTCTTGTACTGTTTTCCATTTGAAAACCAAACTGAAAACTCAAGGAATCTGAATTTACCCACCCATTGCTTCCCCCAAATTGCAGACCAGCAATACTCAAACGCATACTCCATTGTGATTTGAAATCCTGTAATGATAACTTTTCATACAAATTTCTGATCCTTTTGTCATGTGCCAGAAAACACGTACACACATTAAAAACCCCAAACAAATACTCTCGATTATACCTTCTCACACATCACACTTCCTAGTTTCTAGTTTCCAGACACAGAACCTTGACTGCTCTCGGGGAACCACTGTTATGTTGATGGACAGGTTTGCCTTTGCATGAAAATTGCATGTGGGTCTAATTTTGCATGCATTCCAAAATTATTTGGTGAGCTGTCAATCAAAATCACGTGTCCAGGGAGAGATTTGCATCCTAGAGAGACTTGTTAGTTCTCTAGATTAAATCTCGCCCAACAGAAAGAAAGTGAAGATCTCGCAATTGTTGGATTAATGTAATCAATGTAGTCAGCAATCTAGATAATCAGGCGCCTGAAAAATGGACTTTTTGTACTATTTAGCCAGATTTCTGTCTACATTAATTATGTTAACCCAGGCTTCGCTTCTTGCTGTTGGTTCCGGGCGGACAGAAGAATGGATGGAAAAAAGTCCACAGCCTCAGGCCAGTTCATATGAAGTGACCCACTGGATGAGAGCAGGACCCTGGGGAAAATGAGGAGCCCCAGAGGCTGGTTGGCATCACACATGGTGCCTGGAAGATCCAAGAGCTGATCAGTTCTGTTTTCTCAATATAGTAGATCGCGTTTCGACTTTGATTCTAGGCATTTGCGTAAGATCAGTTACGATTCAGGTCAGCCACAGAAATGTGGCCTGGTCACAGCAGTGCTTGTATTCCTATGGTAAATTTGCATTACGTAATTCTAGAACGTGGCATAGAAGGCTCATGATCCCCATGTCTGTCGTGTTTTAACTAGTGTTAATCCCCTGGTGTGCCTGTGGAATGTGTGCTTTCCTCGTTCCTTATTTTCTCTTTCCTTCTTCCACACCTTCATCTCACTGCCCTTCTGTCGCTTCTCTTCCACTCGCTGCCTGCCTGCCTGCCTTCGCCCCTCGTCCCTCCCTCCCGCCCTCCCTCCGGAACCTTTACTGTGTAAGTTTCTGTGAGTGCAGAGATGAGAGATGCAGTCAGCTCTTGTCTCTTCCAAATTCTGCCCCCTCAACCTTTGACCAGCTGTCTTTCTCTTACTTCCTGCCCCCTCTGTCCTTATGTTTGCTTTGCCATTTCAGATTTCATCTATCTCCCCATGGTGCTGTTGTGTTTTATCCCTTGTTCCCTGTTCCTGCTCAGTATGTCTCCTCCTATCTGCTTGCTTCCCCTCCACCCTCATCTGTCATTCTCGAGTTCTCCCGTCACTCCTCTCCACTTCTCACTGTGCTGCCGTGATGCCTCTCCTGACCCTTAGTAAGGAATGAATCCCCCGTCACCAAGTTCTTTTTACTAATAAATCCTCCAGTCTCTCATTGCATCTAACCCCGATCTGTTAACTTTTATCATAAATCCCGTCTCTCCCCCTTCTCACCTGTTCTAGTCTTTACCCATGTGTAACTTTTCTCCCTACAGAGAGGTCTTGCCATTAGGGCATCAGAGAAGCAGTGTCGAATGATTCTGTGCTACCAAGGTCAGGGTTCCCCCTTAGGAAATGATTTTGCCTCTGCTCTCGGAATAGACCCTGTGAGTGATTCCTGTGTGCACCGAAGACACCTGTATCAACTGCTGAGCATATATTCTTGAGACAAGGCTCTACACCTTGTCTGGTGACATTCCTTAGCTTAGATTTGTGGATTTCTAGACAGGTGCCCGTTAGTTAGTACAATAAGAGGACATGGCAACATCTACTATTTTAAGGAAAGAGCTATTTAAGACCATTTCTTGAACCTCCTGTTAGCACTGTGATTTGGGGAAAGCCGCTGTCTGAGAATCCTGTTGTATAGGCTGCGTGAACCATAGAAACATGCCTTTGGACACATCCCTTATGCTGGAGTCAGACAGACATGTGGGGGCAGCTGGGGCAGGCTGATCTAAATTCCTTCAAATGATTATTCTTTAAACAGTTCTATTTTCCCCTAATGGCGATGTGCAGAAGCTGATTTTCTGAACTAGATAGATAGATAGATAGATAGATAGATGTGGGTTTATGTGTATGCACATACACCTAATTCTTTTTTAACCATATTTGTGTGCAGAAGTAAGAAAGTAAATTATCACAGATCATTACATACCCACATTTCAGGATCTATCTCTTTAAAAAAAAAAAAATAGGACTTTTCCCCACATAGTAAATAATACTGTATTACACCTAAAATTAATCGTCAGTCCTTTTTGTCATTATACCCAGTTCACAGTCCCACTTCCCAAATTCTTCCAAGATGTCCTATAGAGTAGGTCGGTTTTAGGACTACACGTTGCGTTGGTTTATATGTCCCTTAGGCTCTCGTGATCTAGTAGAGGCCTGTATGCATTTCACTGGCATGTTGAAGAAATTAGCCTGATTGCCTTATGTAGTATGAATTAACTTGCTCCGTTGTCTCTTGAATTTACTGTAAGCTGGAAATTACATTTAAAGACTTGATTCGATTCAAGCTAATTGTGAGTAAATTGCATTTTAAGAGATGTTGTTTGCCCATCATGGGCGCAGCTAAGGCTCCCCACGGTATTAGGGCGCTGACGCCCTCCCTTATAAAGTTCTATTTTTCCTTTTGCCACCAAAAGCAATCTGTGTGGTATTATTTTGTCACTGGGTGATCTCTCGTTCCCCATCAACTCTTGACTTAATGGCTTCCATTCCATTTGATAAGTCTTGTGTGATTTAATGCTTCCCTTAGGATTTGGAAAAGAGTACATTTTCTACTTTTATCATTTGGTCCACATTGGTATTCTTCTGTGAAATACAAGGCTGTTTCCTTGGCTGGTGCTATTTGATTATCTTTTAACAAATTTTCTACTAAAAAGTATATGTTTCCATCTTTTTGTTACAGTATCTTGTTCTATAGACTAAATAGATGGTGACCATAAAACTTACCATTCCAGTGAGGACATTTTGAGAAGGAAGGGGTTGCTATTAATAGGCTGAAATAAAAGGCATAACCTGGGAATCCTGGTTAAGCAGGAACATTTGGTCAGTTTAGCTACATGAAACCTAGGGAGGCGTTTTGTATTTTGTTTGGGGTTTCCCCTCCGCTCTTTATTTTCGCTAGAAGACTGTTTACTTCAAGGGAAGTAGAACCAGGGTATTCCTACCAGTTATGTAAGGAGTTGTATGTGGAAACCTGAGTTAGCTGGCCCCGTGTTTCTGGTCTCTTCCCAAGACGAGTTAGTCCTCTTTATAGATTGGTGGCCAACAGCTTGGCTGGCCGGCCTTTAATCCCACCGTGTCAGGAGCCCTGAGTATTAGAGACCCCTTTTTCTTCCCCAGTTAGGCTCGGGCACTTTTCCTTTCCCTCAGCTAGGAAAGCCCTCCCACCACAAAGATAGGACCTGTGGCTTTCGGGATTCACCCACCTGCTGCTTCATTTCACATGTGTGTAGCCCGAGCAGATGCTCTGGGAACCGCAGGAAGAACACTCAAAACCTTGGGGGCCCCATATCTTGAGCACCGTTGATTCCCAGTACTGACTTCATTTTCACAGAATAACTATGAAATAGAAATAATTCAAAATAATTCTTGACTCTGTATTCCAGATAGCTGTTACCTCTTTTCTGACATTTTTGTGCGCCCCCGACTGGTGTATTTTTAGTATTTGTATCTCCCTCCTATACTTCTTAAAGATTTTTCTGCATTGTTCTATCTTTACAATTAAACAACACCTCACTGGTGTTCTGGACGTGATTTCTTAAACAATATCATCACCTTCCGGAACTCTTCCAGAGCTCAGGACCACCTCTCGCGAGCAGTGTCTCCACTTGTGGTTCTTCAGTTTAGATTCAGGTGACACGTACAGATGTCATCTCTAGCAGTGTGAGAATCAGGGCCACGCACATCTGCTCAGAGTCGGCAGCATGACAGCTGTTGTCTCCAGGACCCTGCTGATGGCGAGGGTCTTGCCGGCCACATGCCAGGAGTACTGAGAGCAGAGGCCAAGCATGTCCTTATTCTTTCCTATGTGGTGAGCTCCTTTTCATCCTTCCAGACCCTGGTCAGTGGTCTGTTCTCTGAAAGTGTTGCCCAACACCAAAGATAGTGAGTCACTGTGTCCTGTGGGTTAGTACTTTGCACATCTCTTTCGTACCTGTTACCGTGTTTACTAAAGTGTCTCTCTCCTCAGAGCCTGATGGTGACTGCTTATGTTTGACCTTCACAGATGATCGTCCCATGAAATAATAGATGGGTAATTTTCCACTATTTCATTGACCATGATGTAGGTGCGGTCATGATGTAGGTGCCATTGTAGATGAACTGTGAAGTCAGAGCCGTGAAAGCATTCAAAGTTGTTTTTTCTTTCTCTTCTGCTATTTTTGAAGGTCTGAGTTCTGGAAAGTTCTGTTATCATCGTAACTCCCGTTTGCTGAACACTTACTCTATGTTAGATTGTGTACTTCTGTACTGTATGTAGTTAGATTCTTACTATATGTTAGATTCCACATGCATTATTTCATTTAATCCTCAAAGCCGCCTAAAGTGGCAGATATTTCCTATCATCCCCATCAAACAGTAGAGGAAACCGGCTGTCAGAGAGGTTGAGTAACTTGGTTAAAGTCATACAGTTAGTAAGAGTAGGAGTAGGAGTCAAAATCACTTTTCTTCTTCTAAAGCCCCAGATCTTAATCACTGTGAAATGCAGCTTTACAGAGGATGGATGGTTGAGAGAGAGGTAGAAAATTGACTATAGTTAGATGAATAGATGATAGATTAATAGATAAATGTCTATGATGAGAGAAATCACTCACCATAGAAGATGCGAATTGTTCATTAATCTTTATAAATGTTGCCTATAGGTAGTTCCGTACATATGAGGTCAAGAAGGAAAATTATGTAGAGTTTACTGGAGAATAAACCCAGCAGGGTTTTGATTATCATCCAGAAAATCTACCCAGTTTAACAACATGTCAATTATTCATACACCGTGGAAGATGTTCTAAGTCACGGATAATTCAGAATTATTTCTTTATTTTAGCCTCTAGTCTTTTTTTTAAATATTTTTTTTGTGTGTTTATTTATTTTTGAGAGACGGGGGTTGGGGGGAGGTGAGAGAGGGGAAGAGAGAGAAGGAGACCGAGGATCTGAAGCAGGCCCTCTGACAGCAGAAAGCCCAGTGCAGGGCTCAAACCCACAAACTGTGAGATCACGACCTGAGCCAAAGTCAGACACCTAACCGACTGAGCCACCCAGGCGCCTCGTATTATAGCCTCACGTCTTAACCCTTTCCCCCCATACTCTATCCATTAATTTTTTATTGGAGTTAAACTAGAGCCAGTAAGAAAGCTACAACAAAGTCATTTGAGCTTCCCTCTTTCTGCTTTGGTTAGCCAACTTACTGATCATAATAAACAGTGGGCAGGCAGCCCAGGAGCAAGGAAATGGGAAAGTCTAGGAGATGGATAAGCAGTTTTGGATAAGTTTGCAATTGACTTTCATTTGGTATATCCTTCTAATTTTATTGACCAAAAGAATAAATAGCACTCTAAGATGCTGGAGAGTTTTGTGAATTTTCTTATTAACTTTTTTGTTATTGATTAAAAAAAAAAGCCTGAGGGCTTTGAATATCTTTAGATAAAGAGCACAATAAACAGATGGCTGTAGGTTTACTCTTTTTTTTTTTTTTTTTCTGGGGTTAACCATCTTTTTTTAATATACTGAAGCATCAGGTCAAATGAGTTCACTGCCTACAGTACTAAATCTCCATCACATTGGCACGTAGTGAGAGAAGTCCTCACACTGCAGGCTTTGGGCAAAGACTGGTCTGTGTTCACCTCAAGAGACCAAATAATCCCTAATCTCGCCTTTCCTGAAGTTCCCTCCAAGGAGCTCAGCAGATCAGACACCTTCTTGAAATTTTCTGTAAATCCAAAACACATATGTAAATTGGCTTTGGGGCGTAAGTCACTGTTGGAGCTTACTTTTAACCTCATGCCTAAATTTTTAACTTAATTTAAAAATGTGTAAGGAGGGGCACCTGGGTGGCTCAGTCTGTTAAGCGTCCGACTCCGGCTCAGGTCATGATCTCGCGGTCCGTGAGTTTGAGCCCCGCGTTGGGCTCTGTGCTGACAGCTCAGAGCCTGGAGCCTGTTTCAGATTCTGTGTCTCCCTCTCTCTCTGCCCCTCCCCTGTTCATGCTCTGTCTCTCTCTGTTTCAAAAATAAATAAACGTTAAAATAAAACAAAATTTAAAAAAATGTGCAAGGAATTTGAATGTTGAGCTCAAAATGCAATAGGAATTTCAGAGGTAGACTCAGTATATCCACCTGATTTAGGGCTCAATTCTTTTGAAGAGATACCTTGCTAAAAAGTTCCTGACTGATGAGCAAAATAGTTAACTCTAGGGTGTGTTGCCTTTGACACTTGGAGCCATCCTGACTTTACTCTTCATCTGCTGATAAAAAGGAAGTGTAAACCTACTGCAGGCTTTTGGAGACAGACAAGATTATCGTCTTGTCGAGAGAACATTGGGTCAAGGTCTAGTCTTTGATGGAGTTCCCTCTGCCACTCATCACCTCTGGGGTTTTGACGAAGTAAACCCCACTTGCTCCAGACTCTGGTGTGTGATCTATAATCTCTAAATTGCCTTCTAAATTCTGAAATCCTGTGATCTATTACAGTAGACTGCCTTTATCTGAGAAACCACTATCCTATGCAGTCAAGTGAAAACCTGGCACCCCCAAATTTACCTGAGAATGGAATGAACAAAGATTATTCTCTACATGGTTAAATTACTAAAAATGCCATCTTGAGCCCAGAAGAGGGCATGGAGATTGAATATGTTTGCTCTTTTTGAAAAGACCAACAATAGTATGTCATTTTTTTTCACTTGAGTGACATATTTACTTCTATTTTTGTTCTGTTTTGTCATCTAATGAGCCGTATCTCCTAATAACCCTTTGCAAGAATAAAACAAACAAAACAAACAAAATTTTTGTCTTGCACAGTGAACTGTTGAATCTAAGATGCGGGTCTTTATTATTCCTTTTTTAGAACCCTTGGCACTTCAGAGATGCTAAGATAAGACTTGGGTATGCTTTACACTCTAACCTTCATTACTGCGATGTAATAGGGAAAGGGCACCTGTCTGCCATTCATTCACCCTGCCTGAAGGGCATAGCGGGTGCGAGTGACATGCTTCATATTGTCAGCTTGCTGCCTGCTCACGCTTTGGCACAGCATCTTCAGCTTCTGTAGTTCGGCCTCTTCTCCACAGTCTCCCATGACGGCACTGTCCCCAGTTGAAACCAGGAATGTTGTTACTCCTGAACAGGGATTGGCAAACCCACGGGCCAAATTCAGCCTGCTGCCTGTTTTTGTTTTTTTTTTTTTATAAATAAAGTTTTATTGGAACACAACCACGCTCATTTGCTTATGTATTACCTATAGCTGGTTTTGCACCCATTGGCAGAGTTTAATAGCTGCAACAGAGACTGTATGGCCCACAAAGCCTAGAATATTTACTGTCTGATTTTTACCTCCCCGCCTGCCCCCCTCTCCCCCCACAACTCAAATGGCAAATATCTCTTGGAGAAGACTGAATGTTTACAGGCAACTGGTATTCTGCGTCCGCTTGCGTTCAGATAGAACTTACCTTAGGGCCCCTGTCCTCTGAATTAACCCAAAGCTAAATTTCAGAATACTGAGAGAATGGATGGCTTGTATTCCTTCCGCAGTACTCAGTAAGTGCTGCTTTGCACAACAAAACCTGATAGGAAGTGGGCATCGGAGAACCCTATGTCATATTCCCTGTCAGTACCTCTACAATGCCATGTAAACAGCGTCTAGTACCAAAAATGGTATGAGTGACCAGAAATGTCCATTGAGTTGATTTGACTCTGAGAGCCAGGGTTGTGTCTTACACGTCTTGCCTTTTGCCCATTGTTGTACCTGGAACAGCTGGTTAAGGAGAGTGTGATAGGTTTAACCATCAGTGGATCCAAGGGTAGAATTGACAGCCTTTTGTAATAGAACAGGTACCTGAGCGGAAGACAACTCTAGCTTCAGTCACAAGTGAGCTCTGGAACCTTGCTCTCTCCATGTAACCCTTTAGGTCATTTGGGTCCCTTTTTTTTGACTCCTGCCTGCCAAGCAGTCTTTTAACTCTGACTGGATGACCCTGATGCTTCATTATCACTATGGCATCTTGATTTAAAGTAATGAGTTGAATTTTGATCTGTAATTAGTGCAGTTAGTTGACTATGACCAGCTCCTCAGACCTGATCATCCTTATCAAAATGGAAGTTCTGATCTTACAGAACCAACATCCAACCAAGTTAAGGGGACATGACACTGAGATACCTACTTTAATCAGTAGTGTTTTTTCTCATGGCTGATGCTTGCCTACAACCACTGGAGCCTCTAGTTATTTAAATTTTTTTTAATGTTTATTTATTTATTTTTGAGACAGAGAAAAACAGAGCATGAGCAGGGGAGGAGCAGAGAGACAGGGAGACACAGAATCCGAAGCAGGCTCCAGGTTTTGAGCTGTCAGCACAGAGCCCAACGCGGGGCTCGAACTCACAGACTGTGAGGTCATGACCTGAGCTGAAGTCGGACGCCCAGCTGACTGAGCCACCCAGGCGCCCCTGCCTTGTAGTGTAGTTATTTAAAGCACATTCATTTCCATTGCCAGAATACAAGCTCCTTGAGGACAGGACTCACATCTTTTTTTTTTTTTTTTTTAATTTTATGGTTGGCACTCCATGTTTGCACAGTACCTAGCTTTCAGTGTAGACTTGCGGAGAAAGTAATTGGATGAATGACTGAATAGTAAGAAAGTAAGTAACTTCTGGGTTTTCCTAATTTCTTCCCATCTTTCTTTTCTCTTCGTTTCTGCCTACCCAAATCTCATTTTGTCTGCTCAGTGTAACTCATCCCCCACATCTCCTCCACACTATTCTCTAGTGACTACAGTTCATAATCATCTCTCCTTCCTTATTGCCTTCATAGTTAGCAGCTCACAATTTGGCACTTAATTATTTCTTAATTGATTCATCTGTGCTATCTTAGCTTCCCAGGTAGCCTCCTATCCCTCAAGGCAAAGGATATATATATCTTAAGTATTTTGTACCAGCTCCCTGTGCCAGCCCCCCTCCCTCTGACACACAGAGAGTGCATTAGCTTTAACATATAACAGATTTTCAATAAGTTTGTGTAAATTAACCGAATTAAGCACTATCGTTACATTTCAGGACAAACAGGCAAGGATAAAAAGCAGTTTTCTGATGTTTCTTGAGTTGCTTTGTTTTACTTTTTTTCATATTTATTTATTTATCTTGAGAGAGACGGGGAGAAGGAGAGACTCCCAAGCAGGCTCTGCGCTGTCAGCACAGGGCCTGATGCGGGGCTTGATCCCACGAATGGTGAGATCATGACCTGAGCCAAAAGCAGGAGTCCGATGCTTAACTGAACCTCCCAGGCGCCCCTCTTGATATGTTTTAGAAGTGTAAATATTTTGTCAGAATTAGTCAGCAGCTTTGAAAGTTACCACATAAAAGGCAAATAAATTAACAAAGCAGAAAGCCAGACCAGCAAATTGAAAAAGGCCTCTTCCTTCCCTTTTCTCTTTCTCTTCTTCTCTCTTTTCTCATTTTGCTTTTGCTTTTAATTATAAGATCGATTTATTTGTTTGAGCAACAGACTGAAAAATCTATCTCCATGACCCAAGCAGACGCACAAGTTGCCTGGCCCATTTTCCATTTGACATCGATGGGCTGTTTATTTGAAGCATTCGTATCAACTAACCATATGTAAGATTCCTAAGAACCTGAAACTATTTAACAGATGCAGTGTCTCTTTTTATGAGACACTTAATTTACTTTTACAAGTCTGCTTTCCTGAGTCGGTTTAGTTCTTTGGCCAAGGATAATTGAAACGCATGATTTCTTAGACTTCTCTTTTATCCCCCAGAATATTCTCCCTTGAGTTGTTTTCATAAACCATAAGGATATCACCTACTTGCTACCACTGGGTGATCTTTGTTTGAAATCTGTAATTTTGTACTGAAAACAAATAACTTCTTAGGACCCAACTCCCTGTGATACATGCTGCCCTTCCTTGAACGCTGATCATGGTGTGCTAGGTGTTAAAAATGAAGGAGGAAAGTTGGTTTGCCCCCCACAAAATGAGCTCTTCCCGGGATGGGAGCATTTGTGTAATGAGTAATCCTGTGCAGCTAACCAGCCTAACCAGATGACCAGGCAGGTTCATTTCTGCAACAAGACCTGCCAGATGCAGGAGGTTGGGCACCAGACCCTGTACTTGACTGCCCCCAGCGACTGGCAGTTTCGAAGAACTGTTACTTCCCTCCATGTTGTTCTTTGAACATTTGCTTTGACTGTCTTTTTTTATTTTTTGCCTTCAAGCCCCTGTGGTCACATGGTGCCTGTACGGGAATCACGTGTTCCTGGTTTTCTCCTTAGCTTCAGCTGCTTTGGACAGTGTCAAAGAAGATCTCCTGGCGTGATCTAGCTTTGAACTCCCCTCAGACTGTTCCTCTTACAATGAGGCCTTCTTAGGTTTTTTGATGAAGTCGACCTAGTTTTTCTAACCTTCTTTTCAATAATTAAAAATGTGAAATTCTACCCAGAGCCATTTTCTGTGCCAGAACTTCCTTTTAATGTCTGACTTGAGCTGCAAATCTGTCATAAATGCAGCCTGTTGAGAGCAGGCCCTTCCACGGGAATTGAAGGATGCGGGCACATATGCGCAGCACCAGCCCATAGCAGGTTAACTACTCCGAGGAGCTATTCATCTATCTTACTATGTTTGGTTGGATTTATACCAAATGTCAGAGATTTCTTTTTTCACTTACCACCCACAGGTATTCCCCCTTTTGGTGTAATTGCTGAGGGTTGCATGCCTGTAACTTACTACATTTTTTTTTTTAACCACAGCTGTAATGTGATATAGTTTACCTGCTGAGTCATCTCTGAATTTTATTCATGTTTCTTGCCTTTAAAAAAAGCCACTTAATTTCTAATTTCTTTTCAATTACCCTTCCAGTCATAGGTGGGGGGTTTTTTTCTCTTCGATTTTAAAAAGATGTTTCTGTCAAAAACAGGCTCTCGTTACATGTCAGATTGGAGCATAAATTAAATGGGAAGGTGAACTCAAAACTGTTATTGACAACCTATTGTCAAAAAGGAGGAATAATTGGCATTTTTTTTAAAAAAAAACATTCAAGAGAGAAAATGCCATAATTATTTTGGTTGGAGCTTTTATTTTAGGGACACTTAAGCTTTTCTCCTATATGTTTAATCATTTAAAGTAATTACATCCTATTTCTGAATTTCTTGGTTTTTTTTTTGTAGCCAGAGGTGACCCTGACGTTAAATATATAAAGAATTGAGCAGCTACAAGGTGTGATGATAAACTAATGGGCATGATTTCCTTAATCAAATCACTCATACTACAGAAGGGTGCTTTGTGGATAATCACCAAGGATTAGAGACAGTTCAGAAAGTTCCCAGAAAATGACTCTGTCCAAAATATGTGAATGTTCATTCTATCCCTAATAAACTTCACCATTTTGCCTCTTCGTGTAACCCTTTTCTTGCCACAAGTCGGTAAACTTCTTGAAGGCAGGGATTATGTCCTGGGAGTCTCCTGGCCTTAGCACCTATGAGAATGTCATGGTCAAAATGTATCAGTGATTTCTAGATGACCCTGCATTTTTCTCATGGTAGGAAAGAAACTATTGAAATTTTGCTACATGCGTTTTCTTATTGCTTTGTTTTTCACTGAAAACCATCAGAAACCCGTTTCTTCCATTAAGGAGAGTGTATGAGAATTTTCTGTCTGTAAAGTACCACTCCCTCCATTTGCCCAGGTTTAGAGGGAATTCCAAGGCCTGAAAGCTTGATACGGACAAGCATAAAGCAGATATACGAATTATATCATTCTCTGGCCAGGACCTAGAGAGGAGCAGGAAGTACAGCTGCTAAATGAAATTAAATAGATGATGCCTTTCCTTTCTGTCTTGTCTCTACATTCGTCAGAGGCATTTAAATTCAAAATTTAGTTCTTACATAATGCAGGCGAGTAATATCCCAGCCAGGTAATTACATAGGTAGCTAACAACCCCCTTACTCCTGTGTTTTCTCCTAAAAGGTGTAACTTGCTGTTCTAACCACTACAGCATTTTCCACCAAATTGTTTCAGTTTGTCACCTGTTGAGCACCTGCTGCTGTGTCTAGTCCTTTGGCTAAGTGTTGGTGACCAGACACGAACAAAGGTAGTCACGGTCCCTGATCGCACTGAGTGTGAGAACCCTGACGGGACAAACACACGTGGAAAAATAGTGAGGACTTTTTTTTCTTAATCACTTACCAAGTTATCAATTAGAAATATCTCAAAGCGATGACAAGTTATTGGATGGATGGATGGATGGGAGTAAGGTGAGTTTTATCAACTAAACCTCCCATTTTCTAGCACTCTTGCATATGTCTTGTCTCCTAGACAGTTAAAGAAGTCCCATGTATACCATGGGAGATCTGTCTCCCTGACATCAGGAGAGAGCTCCTGCCAGCCACTTGTTACACATACATTGCCTTGGAAATGTACCTTGTGCCTGTTACCATAGCAACACCCTGAGAATGACCTCAGCAGCCGCTCAGAATCATTCCTACAAAACAAATTATAGCTATAATTAACTTTCTGAATTTACTCTGCAATATAAATTTGTTCAGACCTCAGTGTTTCTTTGTAAAAGGTTAAATGAATGGAATAATCCACCATGAACCTCTTCCCCCGCACCCCCCTCCCCCTGCCCAACCGGCATATTCCATCCAAGTGTTTCTTCAGAATATGAGATGCTTCAATGTAAAGCACAGTTCAGTTCAGAGACTCTTCTATTACCTTCCCTCACAATGTGTCAAGAATCAACACATGAGGATGTGCTGGTCCCTTCTGCTCTGTAACCCCATTTCTAAAGGAACAGAGTGGCTTTTTCCCCTAAGCAGACGTGAAATGCAGAAAGTGCTGTGAGCCCAGAGCCAAGGGGGCACATGGGTGGGGCTTACACAGGAGCAAGCTCTCCTCATTGGCCCACTCCTGGCAGTGAAAACTGCGGGTCTTTTTTTTTTTTTTATGTTCACTTATTTTGAGAGAGAGAGCAGGGGAGGCACACAGAGAGAGGGAGACAGAGAATCCCAAGAGAGATCATGACCTGAGCTGAAATCAAGAGTCGGACATTTGGGGGCGCCTGGGTGGCTCAGTCGGTTAAGTGTCCAGCTTCAGCTCAGGTCATGATCTCACAGTCTGTGAGTTCGAGCCCCGCGTCGGGCTCTGTGCTGACAGCTCAGAGCCTGGAGCCCGTTTCGGATTCTGTGTCTCCCTCTCTCTCTGCCCCTCCCCCACTCATGCTGTGTCTCTCTCTGTCTCAGAAATAAATAAACATTAAAAACAATTTTTTTAATTAAAAAAATAGAAAAAAAAGAGTCAGACATTTAACCGACTGAGCCATCCAGGCGCCCTGGAAACTGCAGGTCTTGGTTGCATACATATTTTGCCTGTTTCACTGTCCACAACGCATCTTCAATCCTTCTCCACCACCCAACGGAGGCAAAGCCAAAAGAATGTCAAGCGAGAAGTGCAGTTCATTTAGTCAGAAATGTATGGAGCATCTTCAGTAGTTATTTCCTTGCTCTTGCCACCTGGGCAGTGAACAGACGGAACCCAGTGTGGCAAGCAGCAAGTAAGTGCTCAGTCTAAGTTTGTTATGAGGTGGTTGTTACTTTCTGTGAACTATACTGACAGTGAAAAGGAGCAAAAGAGGGGCGCCTGGGTGGCTCAGTCGGTTGAGTGTCAGACTTTGGCTCAGGTCATGATCTCGGGTTCATGCGTTCAAGCCCCCGCATTGGGCTCTCGCTGCCGTCAGCACAGAGCCTGCCTCGGATCCTCTGTCCCCCCCTCTCTCTATGCCTCTCCCCAGCTCGCGGGTCCTCTCTCAAAAATAAATAAACCTTTATAAAAAAAGAGAAAAGGAGCAAAAGAAAGATAAAGAAGGAAAAGTACTCTTGCAAGTATGAATGCTTTAGATACTCAGCTAGTGTTTTAGTAGTGCCCTTGGTTCACAGAGACACCCCGTGGGCAATATTTTTAGGGCAGTCAGTAAGTCCTTTTACATGCCTTTTTTGGTTGCGGAATCAGTACCCTGATTCTGTCTTTGCCCCATGATGTGCAGTGTGATAGATAATTTCCCACTTCATGTGATGATACTTTAAATTCTCCTGTGCAAATACACATTTGTGTTTAAAAGTGGAGTGGCAACGAGTAGCCCGTTTAGTACTTTGAGAATCAGAAAGCCATGATTTCTCTTTACTGCGGGGACACGACAGTACCTTATGTACAAGAATTAGCCACCCTCCATTTGACCTCTGTGAATTGTATTAAGTGAGTAGAAATAGTTTATTGGGTAGCATATTTCTGAGCCAGCTTGCCAATGTAAATTAGAAGTTCTCTGATTTCTCTGAATTGATTTTTATAGACGGTAGTTAAATAAATGATGGTCTTGTGGGTTTCAGAATGTACATTCAAGTTTTTCAAGTCATGTGGTTGGTAAATCAGAAAACTCCATCTCTACTGACTAGCCAACTGATTTTGCATTTATAGTGTGATGAGCTGGTTTATCTGTAGAATGAGATATAAACCAGCTTCCAAAACATGGCTTGTTAACCCCATCAGATACCTCCAAGGCCATGCCAAGATACTGACTAAAATTCTGGATCCTGTCCATTTTTCTTCCTGTCCCCCACACCAGTATTGTCTCAGCCTTCCTGTCTTCATCCTCCGGCCATTTTTATAATAATTGAAGATATGAGGCTGGTTTCTATCAGTCAGTAGAGAGCTAATTGCCAGCTAGAGAATCATTGATGTGTTTTGGGTAAGGCCACTAGAATACTAATTACTTAGTTGCTTTGCATTAGGAATTTCCAAGATGATCCTTTTTTGTCTCAAACCATTGATATGCCTCCAAAAAAGCAGTTATTTTATTTCCTTCTTGAAGTCTCTTAGCTCTACTATTTTTAATGATGCACCGATCTTGGCGAATTAATGGAATATTTCTTGTCAACAAGCAGTTTCAAATTCAATAATATAATTAATATGGAAACACCACTGGTAACAGTGGTATTTAAATAATGGTAAAACTAAATACCAGCAGAGGAAAACCGTCTATCCATCCCAAAAATATTCATATAAGACTATCTGCCAGGCACTCTTTTAGGTACTAAGGCAGGTATATATAGGGATGTGTGAGACAGAATCCTTCCCCTACATAGGACATGTCAACTGAGTGTGCACTTGGTGATTTATAACACACTCTGCACCAGACATCTCATGTTGTGTATATCAAAACTTACTGTCTTGTTTGTGGGCGTAAAGGTGTTATGATTGTAATCCCTTCTCATTCAGTGAATGGGGCCATCTGTTCTTTAAATCTTGTTTACTTGTGAGTTACTGTGCGTCTACACTTGTGTAGTTACGTGCTTGAAACCGTGTCTGTGCCCACCCATCCCTTCCAGGGCCAAGGAGAGTAGCAAGTCTTTGAAATCATTAGGGTGCCATGCAGACCAGTCCTTTTCACCAGTTGGCTGTTAATTATATCAAATCATGTCATTCTCAGAGTTGCAAAATATTTTTTTTTGCAACTTGAGAGAACGAAAAGTAAATGGAACATAAAATTTTTCAAGTGACAAAATTACTCTGATGGGGAACATATGTGTGGTTGCCAGACTTAGGAGAGGTAGCACACAGGACACTTTCTTTCAACGTTTATTTTTTTTTATTTTTGGGACAGAGAGAGACAGAGCATGAACGGGGGAGGGACAGAGCGAGAGGGAGACACAGAATCGGAAACAGGCTCCAGGCTCTGAGCCATCAGCCCAGAGCCCGACGCGGGGCTCGAACTCACAGACCGCGAGATCGTGACCTGGCTGAAGTCGGACGCTTAACCGACTGCGCCACCCAGGCGCCCCAGGACACTTTCTTTGCAGTTGGCAGAACAATTCTGTATCCTGATTGTGTTGGGGATTCTACGAATCTCTACATGTGATAAAATGTCATAGAACTATACACTTCCCCCCCAAAATGTGTGTGTTTAAGAACTGGTGAAATCTAGGGGTTGCCTGGGTGGCTCATTCAGTTAAGCGTCTGACTCTTGATCTCAGCTCATGTCTTGATCACAGTGTCATGAGTTCAAACCCCGCGTTGGGCTCTACCCTGGGTGTGGAGCCTACTTAAAAGAAAGAAAAAAAGAAAGAATTGGTGAAATCTAAATAAGGTCTGTAGTTAAGTTAATAGTATTGGATGGATATCAGTTTTCTGGCTCTGATAGTATGTTGTCATTATGTAAGTTGTTGTTATTGGGGAAAGCTGGGTGAAGGGTACAGGGGGAATTTTCTGTGATAATTTTGTGACTTCTTGTAAGTCTAAAATTATTTCAAAATGAAAAGCTTTTTTTTTTTTTTTTAAGGAATGGAGAAGTATCATATAAGCAGATAAATTTAAAGCTTAGGTGTGATGACTCTGAACACTGGAAATATCTGACCTTAGACATTGTTACCTCAGTCACCAGAAATCTCAAATCTTGTGGCTTCACATTAATTACATATGACTTCAGCTTTGGACAGAATTTAAGACATGGTATGCTGCTGTCCTCTCTTAGGGGAATGAGGAAATACATTCCAGGAAAAGACTGATGTTCTGCAAAAAGGCCAAAAAATATATAAATATAAATATAAACATAAATATAAACATAAATATAAACATAAATATAAACATAAATATAAATATAAATGTAAATGTAAATGTAAATATAAATATATATGCTTGAAACCATATCTGTGCCCATCCTCTCCAGGGCCAAGCAAGTCTTACATATGAATATATCCTGCCCTCATATGTAACTGTTACCTGTTTATTTATACAAATAGACAAACAAAATTTATGTAAGTAATTCAAAAACTATTCGCTTTAACCTCCTGCTTTACCCATCAGACCTGCTAAACAAGTAGAAGGTAGAAGGCTCATTGAATTTCTTTTCTTTTCCCCCTCCACTTTTTGTATGGGTTCTGATAGAGAAGGCATCAGAAAGCCTGTGAAGCAAGTAATCCATAGATGGGTAACCTTGCTGTGACTAATGGAAGGTTGACTTTACCTTTCAACTTTCCAGATTTCTCTGTCACTTGATGAAATTTTTCTTTCTCTTCTCTACCTGTTAGGATTTATTTTTGCCCTTCCATTTCCATAGGCAGATTTGGCCTGATGGTGTCCTAACCTTCTCATTGTCTTCCCTTCTCCAGCTATCTTAATGACTTGGACCGTGTTGCCGACCCCGCCTACCTGCCTACGCAACAAGATGTGCTTAGAGTTCGAGTCCCCACCACAGGGATCATCGAATACCCCTTTGACTTACAAAGTGTCATTTTCAGGTAGTAAATGAGTCCATAAAACCCACCTTCCAGCTCCTATGCCTTGAGTACATTTGGTGAACTCTACAAATACTGAAATCCGTTGTAGACTTTGAAACAGTATCACCTTTATACCAATTATTATCATTAGACACACAAATAAAATAACGTGTTCCAGAAAGAGGAAGTAGAGGAAAGGTGTGTGGGCAGGTTTCTCATTTCAAATTCGATCACAAAGAAATCAATGAAATCTTAGTTTGCTGGGGGTTGAACAAAATCAGTCAAACATTGATCCTATTACTCTTTGAGAATCATTTTAACTGTGAGGATAGATTTTTACATTTGTATAATATATGAATGATCTTATGACCCTACTGATAATAGAAACTATATGCTATCACAAGCTTTCGTGTTGTTTCCCAAGCATGCTGGTACCAATGCAAAATTCTTCAGTTGCAATAACAATACGGGGTGTTTCATATTCCTAAAATAACTTGCTTGAAAAATTTCAGAATATGTCATTTTGAAAATGGATTGGTTAGCCCAGTCTAAATGTATGTAGGAAAAAAGAATGAAAAATTCTGTTACTCTTCTGTGTGGGTAATACTTCAGAAGTGTTCTAATTTTTTTTTTTAAGAAGAGAAAAATAATATGCTTTCATTTAATCACTCGGTTGTACTTTTAGTTAGAATACAAACCACATTGTGCTTTGAGAAATGAAACCGTGTGAATATGTCTTTGAGCACAGAGAGTTGAGTTCTTTGGGGAAGCCTATGCCATTGAAGACAACTACATACACTACAGGGGTGTGAAATAGGAGTTAATGTGACCTGAGTGACTCCACAGTGGTTCAGATGAGCAGGCTATCTGTCATTCTGACAAAGTACTCTGGACTTAAGTCGAATCAGTCTCTGCCCTACAGTTATGCCTGACCGCATAACTCATAGACATATCCATAAAGGGGGTGATGTTTTGGAAATATTTCTGAACCTCCTTTTTTTCATCTCTAAAATGGTTGCATTAGATGATCGCCAGCGTTCCTTATAGTTCCAGCATTCTGGATCACTTAAGCTTTGAGTTCCTGGCATTTAAAGATCTTTCATTGGGAACACCCAAATTTCTTTCCTCTTATAACTGTATGACAGAATACTTTCAGAAAATGTAGGGCATTTCGTAGAGATTTTCATCTCCTCATTGTTTGATAATTATTAATGAAATCCGAAGCATCTCGTTTTTATTACACCACATACACTAGCTGTAGAGGACTTTTTTGCCACCACAGTAAAAGTAATGGCCAAGAAGAGTAATTCCCTGCCACCATCAGAAGCATCTTACAGGGCTCAGAGTGACAGGGTTTTATAGAATGAGGATTTCATGTGAGTGAGTAGCGAATTGTTTGTTTGGCATGGGGAAAGAGCTAGAATTTAATATTTCTAAAAACTTAAGAATTTTAGTTTTGATGTCCATAGTTTATAGGTCTCCCTGAATCCATTGCTTTGCCCCTTAAATATCTCTTCTTTGCCTTAGAGAACTTTTAGAAGCAGTCCCTAGACGATCCTCGATTTCTTAGTTTATGTTTAATGCTTGGAGGCAGAGAGACACCAGGAATAACTGCAGTTTTTAAGAAATGCTCAAAGCGCCCTACTCTCAAACTTGTGTACCTACAGCTTTCATTCTCTGATAGCATTTTATCCCACAAATGTGGTGCACGTGTTAGTTGAGATACGGATGGAACAGTTTGAAGCAACTTGGATTCGGTACCAAGTATTGCTTGATATTTTCATATGAACATTAAAACTCAAATTAATTGATGTCGTTGGTGGTTCCTAACTAGTAACTAGCACACAGTTGTGTTAAAAACACATCCTTGAAAGAGCTCGAATGATGCCTCTTACAGCATCGTGACATTTTACACACCTGACTTGTAGCAGGTTAACAAGTTGGTTTGTGCATAAGGCCAGTTGAGGCAGGTTACCCAACATGACTGGACTTGTCCCAAATTATTGCCAATATGGGAAGGAGAAAGCAAGTCACAATACCCTTTGGATAAAGTGTCAGTGGAGTCCTGTTTGCACTTAGTTGAAGCATCACACACACCCATATTGAAATACATAGCATCTTGTATCTTTTAAATGTATTTACAGTCCTTTCACGTGTCCTTGAGAAATACACAGGATCTTCATTCTCACTTCACAGAAAAAGAAACTGAAGTCAGTACTTGCCCTTATAGCTTACCACAAACCATATTTTGTCCCTGACTCTTCTGTGCACGATTAGGTAAAACACCATTTTGCTTGACTTCAGTCCCGGATTTTTTGCAAAGTTATCATTTTCATACACATCAGATAACTTTCTTGTAGCCACAGCGGCTTATTACCCGGAATGTCTTGACTTTGACTGTTAGGTAACAGAAAATTAGTAGATGTTTAATAAGTAATTGAATTGACTTGGATGACCATTCTCTTTAGAGAGTGTTTTTTTCCTAAGAGTATAAGTAAAGCTATATTTATGTTGAATTTTTTTCTTTATATGCTATTAATATAAATATTGTTAACCTTACAGAATGGTCGATGTAGGGGGCCAGAGGTCAGAGAGAAGAAAATGGATACACTGCTTTGAAAATGTCACCTCTATCATGTTTCTAGTAGCGCTTAGTGAATATGATCAAGTTCTCGTGGAGTCGGACAACGAGGTGAGTGCTCTTTGGACAGGCAATGGATTATCATTTTACTATCTGATACAAATAAGAGGATGCAGGGTGTGGAGCATGGGGTAAACTTATTTCACTGCATTTTGACTACTGTGTTGGGGATTTTTTAAATAATAAAAATAACCCTGTGGTAGCACATGGTGTAATGAGAACGGTAAACTCTTTTGTCAGATGTGTGAGCAGGCCCGTGTGTTCAGGCTTAATTTGACCCTATTTTATACTTTTAACCCTCAGAAAATGAAAATAACATGGAAATCCCTAGGCTAACCCTCACATCTTTTTCTAGCCCTTTTCCTACTCTTCCTACAGGATGGAGCTGGGAGTGTTGGAGCCAGTCAGCCTGTTTTGTTTTGTTTTCGTTTTGTTTAAATCATTGTTTGGGTGTTGGGTGGGTCCCAAAGAGTACTCAAAACCTCTCTTGGCACATGTGAGTGACTTTGCAGCTGGGTTCTGAATCAGTTCATTGTGGCGCCAAGAAGTGTCTCAGTGACGTGGCCCTTCGGCTCTTACAGAATTCTATAGAGTGTGGCATAATTCTATCTCTGCTAAGCAGTGAATGATTGGAAAAATACCCTTGATATGCTTGTGTGGAGAACTGATTCAGTATTTATAATCTTCTCCCCATTACATGAAATCCTAACAGGTATAAATACGGATTTTGAGGATGATAAAGTCTTGAGTCAGAATTGACTATGGAGAATAATGCAGGGGCATAGAAAACTCACTTCGAGCGGGAGTTCAGCGCGTGTGTGTTGGGGGAATGGAAAAGATTCCTGACATCCTGTTAGAGGCAGACCTTGCAGACCTGCCAACAGTAAATATTAAATATCCTTCCGATAGGATAAAAAACAAAGAGAAGGAAGTGAGATATCTCCACTAGCTGATTAAAACACAACCTGACATATTAAAATACACTTTCCATACTATACATTTTTTGGTAAAGAAGAATGTTGGCTTCTGGTCCTTTTAAATATTTTATTTTTCTAGAAGCATTAATATCTGTATCAAAATAAATATGCAGTCCTTTATAGCATTTCTTTTGCATGTAGGATTGATAAAGAGTTCAGGAGGGACGCCTGGGTGGCTTAGTCAGTTGAGCGTCCGACTCTTGATTTCCGCTCAGGTCATGATCCCAGGGTCATGGTATCCAGCCCTGTGTCAGGCTCCATGCTGCGTGTGGAGCCCGCTTAAGATCCTCCCCCCCCCCCCCCCCCCCACCGCCCAACCTCCCTCCCTCACTTCCTCCACAAAAAATAAAAAACAAAAAAGTTCAGGAACCAGTATCCCATATAGAGCTGAGTTACCTATTCACCTATTCATGCATTTCAGAATCTTTTCAGGGTTACAAGTTTATGGGCTTTTGAATCAAGTAACTTTTTAAGAATGTTTTATCAGCCACTTGCCCTCTGTAGCTACCATAAAAGTGCCTGACAAGCAAGCTAAAATACAAGGCAGTCAGTTCCCAAGATTTAAGGTAAGCAATTACCATCAGAATTTCAGCTATAATCTCTCTATATGTATTTCTGTCTTCATATCTGTGTTCAGTTGTTGTTCCTTAATCTTTGGATATAGTATTTTGAATGTAGTGCATATCATAGTTGGGAACAGAATAAGACAGTTTTTCTGATTTCTTTGAATGTTGAATCAAGATAGAAAATGTTTTGAGGGCTTATCTACTATATGCTAGGTACTGGGCATCTAAAGAGACACAAAAAATGAAAAACAAAATGAACTTTGCCCAGAAGGGCCTCATAAAAGAGATGTGCTTTTGTTGGGTAGAGAGTAAGGGGAGAGGAAGGCCTTCGTTATATGGGATGTGATCTCTCTAGTTTGCTGTCCAGTAAAATAAAATTTATCAACTACACAGAAGATGTAAGAAGCACACATAGTTTTATTTCTTATGTCACTGTTTGCATTTTAGCTAGAGAAATGGAAATGTTTATCAGTACACATTTTTTTAATCCATATTTTATACAAGGCAAGTACATTGTATCTGTAAAGACATATATATATATATATATATATATATATATATATATATATATATATAGTGATTTAATGCTTTTCAGTTTACCTCAGTTCCTTAGGTAGGTCATCACCTGATTCTACCACATAAATTCAGTTCTTCAATTATTTGGACATTACAGATTATTTATCCTAGTTATTACCTGACATTGCTCATGGATATCTAGTTTTTGTGTAAAAGTATATTATATTAATTTTAGCATAAGATGACATTGTTTTGATGATCAGATACCATAACTAAAGTCTCCACAGTAACTTGCCATTCAATGTACAGGCATTACATGCATCTAAAAATATTTTGTCAGTTTCATTTATTCCTTGGTGATGCATTATGCTACAAATTAAGATAATAAATCTATTATTTTTTCTTTAGGACTCCCTGATCACTTGTGACTATTAAAATAAATTTTTTAACATGTTTATTTATTTTTGAGAGAGAGACAGACCGAGCATGAAAGGTGGGGGGTGGGGGGCGCAGAGAGAGACGGAGACACCAATTCCGAAGCAGGCTCCAGGCTTGGAGCTGTCAGTACAGAGCCGGACGTGGGGCTTGAACTCACAAACCGTGAGACCATGACCTGAGCCGAAGTCAGAAGCCTAACCCACTCAGGCACGCAGGCGCCCCACTTGGGAATATTCTTAAAGCCTACCTTGTAATTCTATGAGATCAAAGCCATTTCATGGTGCTCTTTTCTCAGACCTTAAGTCTGTTGGTAATACTGCAGATGATCTTAAGCATAGTAAGAGCAATGCCGCTCATTAATTACTTCCTGCTTGCCACAGCCATCACTGTTGGTAATTAGGGAACACTGTCAAAAATATTTTTTAATGTCAGGATGTAGTCACAGTCTTTTTTCGTGGCGGGGGGGGGACTAATATATGAAAATGCCTTTGGCTCTCCACTTCCTTAAATCATTAAGGGAATTCAGGACTATAGCATTCTCCTTTCCCCAAATTCTCTGGCTTTGGTGAGACAAAACTGAAATGAACTCCTGAAACATTTTGTTCTTGGTTTTGAAATCTGGTGTCCATAACTTTAATCCAAAGCAGACCTTGTGGTACCTCCTTTGGTATATATGTGCGAGAAACACCTGGAAATGGGTACTGTCAGCCTCCCCTCTGGTCCTGGAGAACTCTGGAAAAGGCAGTGCGGGCCGCAGGCAAAACCAGCCGAAAGTACTTTGGATTATTGCTGTTGCTTTTCATGTTTCTAAGATTTTTGGTATCAATCTTCAAGTTTTTATGCAGATGTGCTTTCGTCTTTCCAGATTCTCAGCCTTCCTCGAGCTTGGGGAATTAATTTTGTTATTATTATTTTTTTCCTCCAGAGAGGGACACACATCACCCAATAGTGAGTGAGATCGAGGAGGGTTGCAGTGTCACGTAGATTTGCATATTGTCTTTACTGTCTTCTTTTCCCTGTGATAACACACCAGCACGAGCCAGCTGCTCTACTGTAATCCTTCGGTGCCTACATTATTTAAGCGCCCGTGAGAGCCCGCAGCCCACAGGAAGCATTCCCATAACACACTTAAGCTTATCAACATGTATCCACACTCTCTCTTTTAGTCTTTATTTTTCTGGTTTTCTGTTACATGAATATCTGAGCACAAATACGATGATAATTTCTCAGACTTTGACTCGGGGGCCGTCTTACAGACCATGGTTCCTAGACTGTCCAGCTTTTTTCTCCTCCACTTTTCTTTTTGAATGTGCCATTCTAACTTAAGTTAAATTTTGAAGTGGTCACAACCCATTAAGCTTTAGTTTTGATACAATACCAAGGTAGATCCCACACCCCAAGCGCTCCTTTGAACCAAGATACATTCCCCAGCATTGCTTTCCCTAAACATTTATTCTCGAACCCGGAAATATTTCTCTTCTCTTAGGTTTTAAAATGAAGCCCCTTTGAAGTCATTCAGCTACAACCCACGGTCTGAACATTTTCTTTAACGGTGCGAAACCTGGACTTTGTTCTGTTCCAAAAACTCCAAGTGAGTTTTGGGGATTTTCTTCGTATAAAATTTCAGCATTGGCAGGGAAAATGACTAAAACTTGAGAAAAGAAATTGCACCTCAAAGGGAAGACCTATAGGAAACTTAGAAGTAGTTAAAAGTAAGAGCTGAGTTATGATACCCGCTCTCAGTTGGGTTGGCTCTCACATCCTGTATTGATCTTAAATTATGAAATCAGAAACTTGATCTTGCTCCTCAGACTTTGGTATACTTGGCTCAGATTCATGGCCTGATTAACAAGGCTCTTCCTGAAAGATGTCCTACTTTTTTTTTTTTTTATATTTAACTCTTCTTCCCTTTTCCACATTCCTTTGTTCATTTTTAGCCACTTGTTCCTTTTTGAAACCCCTTCCCTCACCCCTTTCATCCTTCAGGCTTTCTGTTTCCATATTATTATACTCCTCAACTTCTTTGCTCGTACGACTTGAAGGAAGCTTGGAGGAAGTTTTCTGATCACCATTTATGAGTTTGAACCAGAGACATGTACTTCCTCCTGGTAAGCGTGTGGCAAACCAGCCACATGTGGACACTACTCGTGTGTCTGTATATTGGAAATCTTTCAAATTCTTCATTGAAGCCATACTGGTATAATCAATGCAATATTTTTTATAGGATGAATTATATGAAAAAGGCAGATTGCTGACGAGTGTATTTAGTATAATCTGATCTCTAGAATGATATACATACAATTATTACAGGGAAGGTTATTAACCCCGCCCTCAAAAAAGAAAATAATTTGGAAGATTTTCTACCATGACCCTGGGGTAAACAGTGATTGATGATTGGCTCGGGAGAGTGTTAACAAATAATAAGCGAAACAATAATTGTTTTAAAATAAAGTAAGATCAGGTTGGAATTTTAGCTCTGTCATTTATAATATCTCCGTCCATTTTTCGTTTGGATTATCTGTCATTTTCCTGCTGCTTTTTAGGAGTTCCTTACATTCTGTGGATGTGAGCCTTTTGTTGTACGTACTGCCAACATCTGCTTTGCAGCTTGCCATCTATTCTCTTAATTGTGTCTTTTGATGAAGTCATAAATTTTAATACAATAAAATTTATGACAGTTTCCCCTTATGGCTGTCCATTAGCATGCATGTGTCTACAAATACGCACACACAGGAAGAGAAAGTAAGTCACCTGAAAAGTCTGTATGAAAGGACAGTAAGGATTGGAGGGTGAGATTAGGAATTGAAATACCAATCGCAGAACCAGGTACCTCTCTTAGCAGCAATTCACAAATGTAGTTAAGCATCTCTTAGCAACCAAGAAAAGGAGGTAATTGTGGCCTGCTAGAAGATTCATTTATCTTTAAAACCAGTTAGCTGCTTCTGGTACTGGGCTACTCCTGTACCTTCACAAAGAGATGCTGTGGGAGGGAGGAAGTTATATCCACAATAACGTGCCCCCAGGAAAGCAAATATGAAGCATTCCTAGGGCTGTCCCTTAAGCTTCTGTCCGTGTAAAGTGGTGCCTTAACATCAAAGGCTGTGTGCCGTGTGTCATGGGCCAGTGCCACGTGGTCTAAACTCATAGCTCGATATAAGAATAAAAGCGAGAAGAGCTAAGGAAGTGGAGTTTGTTTGTTTTTAGAAACGATTTCAGTGATCCGGGAGAGCGTGAAATTCTAGAGAACTTACTTGCTTTAAATCTTTATCTTCACAGAAATAAAATGATACAGATGCATTTAAAGACTTTGTATAACCTTCTCGGATTGATTTCTCTCGCTCCCCAGAAGTTACTGGCCTCAAGTTGGCATATATCATTCCTGTGCATATTTTTTTCACATTTTTACTACATATGTATATGTCAATAAGCAATATGTAATATTGGATGCTTAATATTCATGATTAATTTTATTTAGATGATTTTACATTGTGGGTTTTATTCCATCAGCATTGTTCTTGAGATTTATTTTTTTTTTACGTTGCTACATGTGGCTTTAATTCACTTATTTAGACCGCCATCTAGTTCCGTTGCATGCACAGGCCCTACTGTGTTTCACACACTTCTCAGCCAGCAGGTGGCTTTCAGGGTGGGTTACCTTTTCCCACCCTCATCTTGTCTCCCCCTCATTCCAACCCTCAGTGGAGTTGTCTTTATTTATTTTTATTATTTTAGAGAGCGAAAGAGAGGGCATGGGAGAGGGGGAGAGAGAAGAGAGAATCTTAAGCAGTCTCCATGCTCAGCGTGGAGCCCAATGTGGGGCTCAGTCCCACTGTCCTGGGATCGTGACCTGAGCCAAAATCAAGAGTTGGATGCTCAGGCACACTAATATATACACCTTTTAAACTCATTCTGGTTATTGTTTGCCAGTTAAAATTTACCTCTCAGTGCATGGGTTGCCTTTTTTGCTTGTTGCTTATGGAAGAGTTTTCATCTTAATGTAGTCAGCTCACTCATTTCCTTTATTGGTTGTATTACTGTATTTTCTTCAGGAATTCTTTGTCTTCCCCTAGAATATGAAGACCTATCCCTTAGTACCTATTAAAAGTTACAAGGTTTTGCTTTTTCATAGGTTTTCTATATACCTATAATTGATTTTTGGGTATGACAGATAAGGATTTCATATTTTCTTGCTATATATCTGTTCAATTGACCCAATACCGTTTGTTGAATAGTAAATCCATCATCCATCTTACCTTTTTATTTTTTATTAATGTTTCTTTATTTAGTTTTGAAAGAGAGAGAGACTCGGTGTGAGCAGGGGAGGGGCAGAGGGAGAGACACAGGCTCTGAAGCAGCCTCCGTGCTCTGAGCTGTCAGCACAGCCTTGAGATCATGACCTGACCCGAGGTCAGATGCTTAACCAACTGAGCCACCCAAGCGCCCCTACCGTTTTCTTTTTAACTGCGAAATATATACATACATATAAAGAAGAGTCCACAAATTCAAAATACACAGCACAGAGTTACCACAAAGTATCTGTGTGTCCAGCACCCTTGTCAAGAAACAGAACATTGCCAAGACTACTGAAGCTCTTCTGGTGCCCCTCCCCAAGCAGTTGGCCACTGTTCTTTAAGGGAACCCCTTCCTGGCTGTTCTCTTTAGTTTTAATACTTAAACATGTATCCTTGAATCCTGTAGTTTCGTTTTTCCTTGTGTTTTAACTTTTATTCAAAGGGAATCAAACGGTATGTTTTTGAACTTTGATATAAACTTTTGTGCCTAGCTTCTTTTGCTCAAGATTATGCTTATAAGGTGCATACATTTTATATGATTTGTTCACTTGTAATTCATTCATTGCCATATATATTTATTGCATGAAAATACCACCATTTGTTTCTCCATTCTACTGTTTATAGATTTGTGTGTGTGTTTCCAGTATGCGGTTATTACAAATAATGTTACTGTGAATATTCAGACACGTATCTCTGGATGTACATGGGCACACATTTCTATTGGCTATATACCTAGCAAAAGAATTGCAGGCACATAGGCAATACATATCTTTAACTTCAGTAGATAAGGTAAAAGTATTTTCCAAAGTGAATGCACGATTTCACACTCCCATCAGCAGTGTCTGAAGCTTCTGTTATTTGCCGGTGTTTTTGCTTTAGGTCTTCTGGTGGCCAAAGAGCTGGGCTGTAGTCCCTGCATACACAGGTTTCTGTGGGCACACCTTCACTTTGGGTGCAAAGCGGTGGTGATTCACTACAACCCATTTCCCTCGGGCTCTCAGCTGCTACCTCCAGATTCAGCGGTTACCCCCGGGGAAAGAGGCCCCAAATCCTGTGCTCACTTGTCTAGACCTTTCCTTCCCCAGATATTGCCCTGGTAATTCTTCCCTGCTTTTCAGCTCTCTGAGGCCTTTAAGTGGGTATGCTTATTATTTTGTTAACCTTTCTGGTTGTCTTCCTTCCCATTGATATCAATGGTACCTGGGACACATGTCAAGTTTTACTACATATGTGTCTTTCTCTGGGTTCTCTGCTTGGTTGATCTGTTTACTGCTCCTGCACCAACATAAAATGTATCAAGTCAGTACTTTTACCATAATCTAGATATCAAGTGCATCAAATTCGCCTACCTTCTTGTTCTTCAGAATTTTCTTGGCTAGTCTTGATCCTTTACTCTCCCTTGTAAATTTTAACTTCAGGTCATCAAATTCCAGAAAACAAAGCTGATTTGAATTTGAATAAATACATAGATAAATTTGAGGTTGGTCTTTCAACTTTACAGTATTAAATTTTACCATCCATAAACATGACATGGTTTGTATAGCTCACCATTTATCATTGAAAACACTGCTTGTGTTGTTGTATGTGGTCAGTTTCTATAAATGTTCCACATGTGCTTGAAATTGTGATTTCATATTTTTGGGGACAAGGTTCTACGTTACGCCTATTAGAACAAACTTGTTAATTGAGTTATTCAGATCTTCTAAATTCTTAGTAATTTCTTGTACGTTTCATTAATTACTGAGTTATTTTTTAAATTGTTTTTAATATTATTTTGATGATGTATACATATATATAACAAGCTATAAATTATAAGTGTTCAGTTTGAGGAATTATCACAGAGTGAACACATCCATGTAATTACCATCCACCACAAGAGACGGATATTATTAGTACCCCAGAAGCTCCCTTGTGCCCCTTTCCAATCACAACCTCACCCCCTCTCCCCCAAGGGTAACTATTATCTTGACTTGTAATACCATCGTTTTGCCTCTGTTGAACTTAATATAAATTGAAATTAAATGCATCCTTTTGTGTCAACTTGTGTTCAAAATAGTGTTTATTAGGTAAATTCGTGTTGTGTGTCACTGTAGTTTTTCATTTTTATTACTTTATATCATTCATTTAAATTCAATTAAGTGACTATCCATCCTAAATTTTAAACAATTTATCCATCCTATTTTTGATGGATATCTGAATGGTTTTCTCTTTGCAAGTGTTGTGAATAATGCTGCTATGAATATTATTTTAACGTTTTTTGACTGAATACATGTGCCTGGTTTTCTGTGGAGTAGAAATAGGATTGATGATTCACAGTGAACGTGTATATTCGACTGTGGTGAATACTGCCTGTGTCCAATCCCAGACTTGGTGGGTTACAACAATAGAAATTTGTTCCTACAGTTCCGGAGCCCCAGAGTCTGAAATCAAGGTATCAGCAGCGCCATGCTCCATCTGAATGCTATTGAAGAGAATCTCCCCTTTTTCCTCCTATTCCTACTTCTGTTAGCATTCCTTGTAGTTACATAGCCCCGGTCTCTTCCTCTGTCTTCCCATAGTCTCCTCCTCTGTGTCCGGGTCTTCTTGTCTGCTGTCTCTTATGAGGGAGGACACTTGTTGGATTTAGGGTAAACCCAGGTGATCCAGGAGGATCTCATCTCAAGCTCCTTAACTAAATTACATTTGGAGGACATTTTTTCCAAATCGCGTCACATTCACAGGTTCTGGAGGATAGCGTATGGACATGCCTTTTTGGGGCTCACCCTTCAACCCACTACACTGCCAGTCTGAACTCTGGAAACAGTTCACACTTCCACCACCAGTGTATATGTGTTCTCTTTGGTCCATATTCTTACCAACTTCGATATGGTCAGCTTTTAAGTTTCAGCCATTCTATTGGGTATGTAGTAGCATCTCTTTGTGGTGGGAGTTTGCATTTCTCTGATTATGATGAGATTGAGTACTTTTTTTTTTTAGTTTATTTATTATGAGAGAGGGAGAGAGAGAGAGTGCAAGCACAAGTAGGGGAGGGGCAGAGAGAAGGAGAGAAAGAATCTCAAGCAGGCTCCACGCCATCAGTGCGGAGCCTGATATGGGGTTCAAACTCATGAACTGTGAGATCATGACCTAAGCCGAGACTGAGAGTAGGACACTTAACTGACTGTGCCCAGACACCCCAAGATTGAGTACTTCGTATATTTCTTTACCATTGGATATCCTCTATCTTAAAGTGCTGATTTAATTCCATGATCAGTTTTTGTTGGTCTGTGTTTAAGAAAAAGAATCATTAGTTTAGATGTCTTTGCATATTCTTGATAGAAACTCTGCAAAAAACTTCTGCCAGTCCATGACTTGCTTTTTTTTACCACCTTAAATGATATCTTTTGATGTGGCCAATTAAGTGGTCTTTTAAACTCTGACCTTTATATGTCTTTCTTAAGGAATCCTTCCTCCAATTGTAGTGCATAGCATTTATATTTTGAAGATGGATATTTTAGTATGAGATTTGCTATAAATTTATTGGTTTTGAATTATATTACTTATATAATTTTACCTTTTTTGTTCATTCTAATTACATTTACAAATAGAATATGAATATGAACACCAGCATTTTAACATTATAAGCATAAAAAAACCACTAGTATGCAATTTTTGCTTGATAGTAAAATCAGTTGGGTAGAATTACCCCTTTATGTACTTTGGGAACATTGGAGAAAACTGAAATATACTAAACTTTTATTTTAAGGTGTATGTTTCTTTTAGATTAGCATAATAAAAATATATAATATATGTAAAATAAAAATGATATTATATACTGTATATCGAGATACACTGCCAATTCTTCATCATAAAAATGTTTGTATGGCATGGTTGGCTCATAAAAGTGTATAGAAATGAATCCCTAAAAAGAATAAAAAAAGGAAAAAAAATGTCCTCTCTCCTTTTTGGGGAAAAAAAAAATAACGCCATCTGAAAAGCAGCATGTGGAGTTTTCCCCCCTCACTGACGGAGTTATTTTTAAACCTCCTACTTTGGTTGTAAACTTGTCTATTTTCTTAATTCCACACTTCTGTTTTTGATGTTTTGAGATTTCAGTATCCTGTCCTTTATAAGTTTGTAATTTGTATAGATTCCTGACGTATTGTTCTTTTTGTCATCAAGAAGGTTTTGGGTTTTTTTCTCCTTAAAGTCAGAAGTGCTTTTTGCTGAAATAAAGCAGTTATGCAAGAAGCAAACCGGAAGTGCCAATGTCCTGCCTTTCGGTCTGGTGAGTCACAGAAAAGGCTGTGTTTTCATAAGAGGTGGGGACGGAGCAGGAGGAAGGCAGGCAGGCGGTGGCAGCAGCAGATCAGGGACCGCACTGGGCAGACTGTATATGCAGGAAGTGAGCTGAACAGGTTGTTACTAACTTGGGAATGAAAGAGTATTTCAGGAGCAGTGTCGGTAGTGACCGAAGATTTAGCCATATAGGAGGTAGAAAAGCTTAGATGGAAGTTTTTTTTTATTAACAGCTTATTGAGATGTAATTCATACACCATCACATTCACCCTTTTAAAGTTTATGCTTCAGTGGACTTTAGCATATTCATAGAACTGTACAAATAGCACCACTATCCAATTGGTTTTTTTTTATCTGAATAGACTGTATTTTTTAGAGCAGTTTTAGGTTCACCCCAAAATTGAGTGGCAGATTTCCCATGGGACCCCTTCCCTCATGCATGCATAGCCTGCTCCATTTATCAACATCCCCTACCAGGGAATTTGTTCTACTTATTTGTCACATTTGGTACCTTTGTTACAACCCGTGATCCTGTATTGACATGTGATTGTCACTCAGAGTCACAGTTTACTTCAGGCTTCACTCTTTCTGTGGATTGTTGTACATTCTATGGATTTTGACAAATGTATAATGAATGACATGTATTTACCATTATAGTATCATACAGAATGGCTTCACTACCCTGAGATCTTCTGTGCTCTGTCTATTCATCCCTCCTCCATCCCTCTCTCCTCCACTCTGGCAATCACTGATTTTGTTACTGCCTCCAGAGTTTTGCCTTTTCCAGAATGTCATAGAGTTGGAATCAGACAGTATGTAGCCGTTTCAGATTGGCTTCTTTCACTTAGTGATATGCATTTAAGATTTATCTATGCCTTTTACGGCTTGATAGCTCGTTTCTTTTTAGTACTAAATAATACTTCGTTGTCTGGATGGACCACAGTTTGTTAATCTGTGCACCTACTGAAGGACATCTTGGTTGCTTCCAGGTTTGGCCAACTTTGAATAAAAGTGTTGTTATTACCCATATGCAGTTTTTTATGTGGACGTAACTTTTCATCTCCTCTGGGTGAATGCCAACGAGTGTGATGGCTGGATCGTACGAGAGTATGTTAAGTTTCGTAGGAAACTGTTAAATTGTCCTCCAAAGCTCCTGTGCCATTTTGCATCCCCACCAGCAGTGAACGAAAACTCCCATTGCCCCGCACCCTCATCAGCATTTGGTGTTGTCAGTGTTCCAGATTTGGGCCATTCTTACAGGCATATAGTGATACCTCTTTGTGGTTTTTATTTGCATGTCTCTAATGTCATGTTGCAAGCATTTTTTTTTCGTATGTTTGTTATTTGCATATCTTCTTTGGTGAGTTGTCTGTTCAAGTATTTGGCCCATTTTTAAATCCAGTTCTCAGTTTCCTTATCGTTGAATTTTAAGAGTTCTTATGTATTTTGGATAACAATCCTTTATCAGTTATATCATTTGCAAATACTTTTTCCCAGTCTGGAGCTTGTCCTTGTATTCTGAGTCTTATTTTCTTGTAATGTATTTGTCTGCTTTTGATACTAGGAAAATGGTGTCTCATAGAATAGGTTACCATGGATCCCTCTGCTTCTGTCTCCTGGAAGAGACGAGACTATAGATAACTGGTATAATTTCTTCCTTAAGTGTTTGGTAGAATTCACAAGTGAACCCTTCCGGGCCTGCTTTCTGATTGGGAGGTCATTAATTATTGATTCAATTTCTTTACTAGATATAGGCCTGTTCAGTTTTTGTATTTCTTTTTGTGTGAGCTTTGGACAGATTGTATCCTTCAAGGAATTGGTCCATTTCGTGTAGGTAATCAAATTTGTGGGCATAGAATTATTAAGAGTATTCCTTTATTATCCTTTTAATGTCCATGAGCTCTGTGGTGACCTCTTCTTTTGTTTCTGATACTAGTAATTGGGGTTCTCTCTTTTGTTCTGTGTTATCCCAGCCAGAAGTTAGGCTCTGATAAAACCCCGATAGTTTATACTCTGGTAAAATAATTTCTCTTAAGACCAGCCCTCATTAGGAAGAACGGAATGCTCAGGTGTATTTCATAATGGTTCCTTTTCCATTCTCTTATGACCATGTGGCCCCAGAGTTTTGAGTTTTCAGACTTGCCCATGCTGAGCCTCCAGCAATTTGTCAGATACAATTTAGGTTTTCTTACCACAGCATTGGTTCCTTTGGAAGTTTTTTCTCATGGTTTCTGTTCCAGTATGTTGTGATTCTCTGTATTCACATGTCTGTCTCTCCAATTTGGGGGACAACACTTTGCCCTATGTCTTCACATCTCTGATGGATCTAAGAGTTACTAATTTTTCATTTTGTTCACCTTTTTACCAGTTAGGACAGAGTGATGACTTCTAAGCTCCCTACAAGACAGACTGGAAACAGAAAGTCACTCCTCTCTAATTTAGGACACCTTCCCTCCCCACCCTCAGCAGCTGCTAATTTACTTTACATCTCTATGGATTTGCCTCTTTTGAACAATTCATATACATGAAATCATATAATATGTAGGCGCTTATGTGCATCCATGTGGTAGCACATTTTAGTGCTTCCTTTTTATTGACACATAATATTTCATTTATCTGTTAATCAGTTGATGGATACTTGGGATGATCAGACAAATAATGCTGCTGTGAACATTCACAGACAGTTTTTTCTGTGGACGTGTATTTTGCCTTCTCTTGGCTATTCCTGGAAGTAAAATTTCTCAATCATTTGGTAAGTCGATGATTACATTTTGAGGAACCGCAAAACCGTTTTCAACGTGGCTGCACCATCTAGCAACCCAACCAGTAATATATTAGGGTCCCACTTTCTCCATATCTAACCAACACTTGTTATTGTCTGCTCTTTTTGTTTTAGCCTCCCTAGTGGTTGGCGAATGGTATCTCGTTGTGGTTTTGATTGCTCCAATGACTAATGATGTTTGCATTTGCTTACCGCCGCTTGTATATCTTCTTTTGAGAAATGTCTATTAAAATCTTTTCTTATATTAATAGGCTTATTTCCCTTTGTATTGGTGATGGCAAACATTCTTTATAAAAATCGACACTAGGCTCTTGGGAAATATGATTCACAAATAGTAGTCTCCTATTCCGTGGGTTGTCTTTTCACTTTCTTGAAAGTATCCTTTGATACACAAAGGTTTTTAATTTTGATGAAGTCCAATCCATCTACTTTTTCTTTGGCTGCTTATGCTGTAGATGTTGTACCTAAGAAATGCGCCTAATGTAGGGCTCTGGCTATTTACACCTATGTTTTCTTCTAGGAGTTTTGTGGTTTTTAGCTCTTGCGTTTTGGTTAGTGACTTATTTTGAGTTAGGTTCTGTATACAATATAAGGTAAAGGCCCAACTTTATTTATGTATTTTTTAAATTTTTTTGCATGTGGATGTTCTGTTGTCCCAACATCACTTACTGAAAGATTATTCTTTCCCCTTGAATTTTCTTGGCACCCTCATCAGAAATCAGTTGACCATAAACATAAGGATTTATTTCTAGAGTCTTAATTCTGTTTCATTGATGTGTATGTCTGTCATGAAGCCAGTATCACAATGTCTTGATTATTGTAGCTCTGTAGTAAGTTTTGAAATTGGAAAGTGTGAGTCCTTCACCTTCGTGCTTCTCTTGCAAGATCGTTTTGACTTCTCTGGACCCCTTGCATTTCTGTGTGAATTTTAGGATCACCTTGTCCATTCTTGCAAACCCCAGCAAAAAATAAATAAATAAAAATCACTGGGATTTAGCAGGGATGCTGTTTAATATGTATATCAATTTGAAGAGTATTGCTGTCTGAACACATGAGAAGAATGTGACTTCTGCTAGTTTTGGGTCAAGTAGCTATTAATATGCATTAGGTCTAGTTGGTTTATAGTGTTTTTCAAATCTTTTTATTTGTTGTTCTAGCTGGTTGTTCCATCCAGTATTGAAAATCTTGAGCTGTTCATTTGTTTACTTCTCCCTTGGATTTTGTTAGGTTTTTGCTTCACGTATTTTGGGTCTCTATTTTTCAGTGCATATGTTTGTAATTATTAGACTTTCTTGATGGATTTAACCTTCTTCATTATAAAATACCTCTGTCTCCAGTAACAAATTTGTCGGAAGGTTTATTTTGTCTAATATTAGTATAGTCACCCAGCTCTTCTTTTGGTTACTCTTGCACATGTGTTTTCTCTTTTTTTTCTTTTCTTTTCTTTTTTTTTTTTTAGTTTTATTTATTTAAATAATCTCTACACCAAACGTGGGGCTCGAACTCACAACCCCGAGATCAAGAGTCTCAAGCTCTGCGCACCGAGCCTGCCAGGCGCCCCTTGTGTCTTTTTCTATCTTTGGACGTTCAATCCATTTTGTCTTTGAGTCTCAAGTGGGTCTCTTGTAGCCAGCATGTAGTTAGATCATAATTTGTTTTCTTCTTTCAATCCATTCTGCTGATCTCTGCCTATTGAATATTGAATATTGAATATTTTTACTGCTGATTTTCACACCCGCCAGGGCTGGAAGACAATTGGTTGTCAAGGCTGTTGCAGAGCTGGGAAAGGGGGATGGAAATAGTGCAAGTTAAATGCCCCAAAACTCACTGTTCTCACCCACATGAGCTATTTCTCTTGAACAAGTGTTCTTCAGATTGTTGCAAGTCTTCGGTTAATTTCTGGAGTTCTGAAAAAGCTGACGTTGACCATTTTTTGCCAGTTTCGTCATTACTTTTGTGGAAGGGTGGATTTGGGGAGGTCTCGCTGCATCGTCCATCTATACTTCTCTAAATTGAATTTTAAAGATAAATCTGACCATTCTATAATCATAGAAACACAGTTGATGTCTGAAAGTGCTTTTTCACCTCTTAGAATAGCAAAGATTCAAAAGGAAGAGGGTGTAAAAAAAAAACAGATACGCATACACTGCAGGAATGAGGATAAATTGCACAATGTGCCACTATTATGGTAATTTGTAAAATCAAAGGTTATATACCCTTTGATCCAGTAACTCTACTTCTAGGGATTTGTTCTAATTGTTTAATTGTTATGAGTCCCAGTGATATGTAGAGAATAGCCCATCACAACATTGTGTATAGTTGTGAATAATTGAAAGCAACCAATTTTTTTAAGGTTCTTTATTTATTTTGAGAGAGCAAGAGAAAGAGTGCGAGGGAGAAGCAGAAAGAGGTAGAGACAGAATCCCAAGCACTAACAGCGCAGAGCCTTATGCGGGGCTCAAACCCACCAACTGTGAGATCATGACCTGAGCTGAAATCAGGAGTCCCACACTTAACTGACTGAGCCATCCAGGCGCCCTTGAGTGGTGTTCTTAAAATTATGTAGCCAGCAGGCTACCTAATTAGAGAATGTTAGCCCTTTGTTCCCCCTCTCCAGAAACATCATTGTAGAAACAATGAGATATATTTGCAGTCACACATACTCCCCCCGGTTCAGCCACTGAGTAGCGTAAGGCTAATCGGTGATCTAAGAGCGCAGAAGCCAGAGAGTCTAATAAGCTTCCACTGGTTGACCTCAGGGGCCAAAATTTTAGAGTCATCAGTAAGCCATTGTGACTCATTGAAAGAATACCCTTGCCTTTTCCAAAACCTTTCATAAGCCAGGATGGCATAAAGCAAAGAAACGACTGTAATTTCATAAAAGCAAAAGCCCTCTTCTGATTTCTTTTGGTTAGCAAAAACAGGTACAAACATAGCCCGTCATAAAAACAAAGTGGCATAAAGTGAACTTGTGGATAGTGGGGGAACTTGTATGTCTAGAAAATAAAATGCTATTTATAAACTAAAAATGATAATGGGGGTGTATAATTAATATTAGGTAGAAAGTGCCTCCTTATATATTGATGTAAATAAATGATTTCAAAATAGAGAGCACGTGTCTAATTTTTAAAGACCTGTAATAGGGATATTTATTACTGGCACATACAAAAATGGAAGGTTAGTTAAACTGCAGCCATTAGGGATTATCTCTGAATGGCGACTTTGTTTTTATGTTTCATTTGTCTTATGTGCATTTGTAATGTTTTTCATAAACATATATGCCATATAAGTTAAAGAAATGATACATTTTTTAAAATCAAATTAAGAAATCTTTTTAGAATGTTTATCAATTAAAGTCTGCTTAAATAAAAATAAACCTTTCTTTTTTCCTTTTTCCTAATTTTTTCTCTTTTCCTAATTGGGCATCTTTCTCTTTTCCTAATTGCTTTCAGCAGGATAAGACGAGGATACCAGTAAATAAAGAAATCGGTACAAATGACTAGTCAAAGCAGCTTAGCCGTATTAGAAAACATCCATTTTCTGTCCATTTGCTGAAACTATCTTGAAAAGTGAGACAGCCATTGGAAATAATACAAATTAAGTAGTTCATTGAAATAAGGGAGACAGTTTTATGAGGCCAGGATTTATTTCAACACTTGTTTGTTCATCTTGGATGGAGCAAATGCAGAGGGTTAAAAGCTCAAAATAAATGAAAGCTCTACATTGTTGAGAGTCAAACGGTGTGGGCTCAAAGCCAGAGGAGTCTGGACCACTCTGGTGGCCAAATTTAACCAGCTGGGGTCTTTCTTCAGTACCATCTGATTCTCCCTTTTTTTAAAAAAGAGAAGAGTTTGTCTTTTGGTAGAAAATCTGCATTTTATAAAGCCTAAGTTCCTCATCAGTGGCGTTGTTACTCTGTAGAAAATTAGCACATGTGATGAAACACCAGGCTCCCATAGCTCATAGCTCATAGGACGTCCAGATCACATGAAGTTTTCTTCCGAGAGAACAGAGCAAGATTCGAGGGCATCAATAACCACCCTTCTCTTTGTATCCTCTGCTGCCTCAGTTAAATCTGCTGTAGTGCCGTTTCCAACATGTTTTCGCACATGAATCTATGAAGAAATGAATACATGCTATATGTTTTTTGAATTGCCAATCCATGTAACGGGAATCGTCACTTTAAAAAAGGAATAAGAGAACAGGGATTGCTTTTAAGGGACATGGGCAACTGTGTGATGTACAGCTCCAAGGCAATGCCTAAACAAGCATTAGGGAAGTAGAGTCAGATTGTCCTGGTTTGAATCCAGCTCTACCCAGTTTCAAACTGAATAATCTGGAAGAAGTTAATAGCCCTGTGTCTCCCTTTCACTATACACAATAAGAATATTATTTGTCTCAGAGTGTCATGAGGATTATTAAAATAGGTAGTGTCTACAGGGTGCCTGGGTGGCTCAGTCAGTTAAGCGTCCAACTTCGGCTCAGGTCATGATCTGACGCTTAGAAGTTCGAGCCCCGCATCAGGCTCTGTGCTGACAGCTCAGAGCCTGGAGCCTGCTTCTGATCCTGTGTCTCCCTCTCTCTGACCCTCCCCTGCTCTCTCTCATTCTCTGAAAAATGAATAAACGTTAAAAAAAAATTGAAATAGGTAATGTCTAAACTTGCTGGGGTACATTGACATTCAGTAAGTGATAGTTCATGTTATCAATTATTTTAATGGTGAAGGAAATGCTTTGGTAACTTTCATTTCTAAACAATATCATCTGTGGCTAATTCAGTCTTCTTCAAGAGAACCCTTTGATGTGACATTTATGCCTTATAGCCTTACTAGTATTTGTTCAATAGGATAAAATAGGGGGAAAACTATTATTTGTGCAAATGCTAAAAAACAAGGAAGCCTTTTGTTTAAGAAAATTCCTTTCAACAAACCATAAGAGACTCTTAAATACAGAGAACAAATTGAGGGTTACTGGAGGGAGGTGGGTGGGGATGGGCTAGATGGGCAATGGGTATTGAGGGCACTTGTTATGATGAGCACTGGGTGTTATATGTAAGTGATAAATCACTAAATTCTAGTCCTGAAACAAATGTTACACTATACGTTAACTAACTAGAATTTAAATAAAAATTTGGGGGAAAAATCCTTTCAGAATAATAGAAGGAAAAGGTTTCAAGTGCAAAAAAGGGAACTGAAATCAATATGGCTTTTAAAATGTAGCTACTCCTGGGGTGCCTGGGTGGCTCAGTCAGTTAAACATCCTACTTTGGCTCAGGTCATGATCTCATGGTTGGTGAGTTCCAGCCCCATGTCTGGCTCTGTGCTGATAGCTCAGAGCCTGGAGCCTGCTTTGAATTCTATGTCTCCCTCTCTCTCTCTCTCAAAAATAAATAAAACATTAAAACAAATACTGCCACTCCTATTCATAACACATTTGTGACCTGTTTACATGTTTTGTTTATCATAGTGTTTGTATTAGTCATGACTTTGTGCTGGAAAAAGACAAAAATGCTTGCAAACTAACTCAAGCACATAGTAGGTCATGCACCCCGGAAAGTGTCTTAGAGGCGTCTTGAACCAGGGATTTGGTTGGGCATCTCCTTCTGTGGTCAAACAGACCTGAACCCCTTCTTCCCATCTTAGCAACCCAAGAGAAAAAGGAGTTTCCGCTTCTTACGCAAATTGAAGATTTCAGGGGAGAAGGATAGATAGCGCGTTGGCTGTCTCAGTATAAGTTAACATTGACCCAGTGGTCAGGGGCAGATGGTGTTTCCAGAAGACTGGAGGGCAGGAAGGAGAACATGCCTCACAGAGAAAAACACTAGCTGGTATAATGGTGATTTCAAATTGTGGGTTTCAACATATCACTAAGTTAGAACCATTATTGGGTTGTGAATTCCAGGTGGTGCGTCATGAGCTGCATCTTCAAAAAAGTAAATAAAATAGATTTAAATGACACTGAATAGAAGATATTGAAGGGCATCACAGTCAGGGGAATTACCGTTTCATGAAACTCTTGTTTCCATTGTTTGCATGCATGCACTGCACATGTGCATTTGGACTAAGTACAATATGAAATATATTTGTATGTGTGTATTGCATTTTTAAAAGGCTCTAAGTTGGAGCGCCTGGTTGGCTCAGCCACTTGAGCATCTGACTTGGGCTCAGGTCATGATCTCATGGTTCATGGGTTCGAGCCTCCCTCCTCCACCCCGACCCGCCGTCAGGCTCCATGCTGATAGTGTGGAGCCTGCTTGGGATTCTCCCTCTCCCTCTGCCCCTTCCCCACTCGCACTCTCTCTCAACAATAAATAAACATTTTTTTTTAAAAGCCTTCAAGTGTGCACTACACAATGCTTTCACCAGTAAATGACTGTTATTAATGGGCAGGTAGTCCCTGGGTACTGCACTCTTATTCTCCATTCCATCCTAGGCATTGGGAGGAACAGTGAGTGTGAAATAGCACCCAGCTGCAGACCGGAAATAGTTAGTCCCCAGCCTCCCCGTCATCAGGGTTGGGTTTTTGTTCTGGTTTTGTTTGGGGAGCCTAGGGACAGTTTCCCCCCTCTTCTGTGACTGAATTTAAGATAGAAGTAATTATCAGAAATGGCTGCTGCAGCCATAAACTCCACCCAATTTGTATGGTCTGACATACGAAGTCTCTTTCGTCAGCAGGCCTGGCTTCACAGGTGTGCCAGGTGCACACAGGTGCAGTCACACGGGACGCCGCACTTGGTTTAATGCCCATCTTAAGTTTTGAACTGTGGCCTTGCATTTTCATTTTGTGCCGTGTCCTGTAAATTACGTAGCCAGTCCTTTCCGCTAAACTGAGGAATGAGTGGTTAGAATCATTTTGCCTGCTCCTAGAGACTTGTGGACACCCTTCGATCTCACCTGTGCTTGTGGGACACATGATGCTTCCAGGAGATTCGAATATATATCTTAAATTCTCTGTTAAACTTCATTTCACCTGCTGCCTCTTTGCTTTAAGTCTCTTAAAAAAAAAATGACACTGAACGTGCTCTTCCTGATTAATTTGCAGCATGTTAAATACATACTGTAATTAGCAGCTGATTTCCTGCCTCACTTCCTCAACAGTGCCAGGCTGACATGCCCAATGAGGACGGTCAAATACTAATTATTGAAGTCGTGGCACCACAAACTTATGTTTAATGTATGCCCCATTTCTCCCCATCCCTGCACTGCCCCCGCATCCCTTAAATAGGCTGTCAGCTTACTAAAAGGGAAGAGACAGCATCGAATTTAAAAGCGCTTCCACTTAGGTTATGTATTCATTAAACTGAGTTTCTAACATACAGTGTTCATTCGCCAGCACTTTCTTCCCGTCTCAGAGTTGTCCTTTGAACTGAGTTAATGGCTAGACTCACGTGCATTCCCCCGCACCCCCGCCCCCCGCAAATACCCAACTAATTAAAACCTATGGATGAACTGGGTGAAATAATGTTTTATTTTTCATCCCCTGGAAAATAGAAGTTTTCAAGCAGGTCTTTCTTTGTGATTTATGCTTTTGTGATCCCATTTCCAAATGGCCCGGTGCTCAGGAAGAGTTCCTTTGGTACAGGTACAAAACATATATAATCTTTTGTTTTGTTGTGTCTTAATTTAGATTCACTAAAACCATCAGCAGCTCGACACTGTTCTGTTCCTCTCCCAGTGGGTAGGGAGGTCTTGCTGTGGGACTTGTCAGACCAAGAGAAAAAGTTGCTAAGATGTTGGAGCTGAGCTGGGTTTTCAGGCGGTCTGAGCCATCCGGCTGATTCACAGGGGAAGACAGTAATGAAAAAACAAGGCCTTTTGACAAAGGCCTGTTGTTGACACTGATGCTAAGCTCCCTGTTTTGTGTGTGTGTGTGTGTGTGTGTGTGTGTGTGTGTGTGTGTGTGTTGAGTCTGGCAGGCCCAGGTCTCTTGTTTCAGTTGAGACTGTGGGGTTTTTTTGTTGTTTTGTTTGAGTCTTGGGATGAGAAGTGAATCATTTACCTGCCTTTCCAACAGACCCTCCAGGCACTGAGCACACAAATGAGCCAATGTCTAACTGGATAAAAATCATTCTGTGCATTATCAGACAGTGAATGAGCGTTCATCTGTAGACATCCTCCTCTTTTTTTCTCATCCACAGAGTGTCTTTTAAAAAAAAACTACAGATAAATAGTAAGCCTGCTCTGATATGATCTATATCACTTTAAACATTGAAATTGACCCAGAATACTTCATGTCCCAAGCCACATGCTAAATTCCAAAACTAACTGAAATTTCTCAAATGGTGCCCGTCACTTTGCTACTCAGTCAGTCCCATGAAGAGGTACGCACCGCCATGAGGAGAAACAGTGGTTGTTGCTGTTTGATTACCCAAGTACACAGTCTCCGTTAAGATTGTTTCTTTATCTTTAATGCTGAGAGAGAAGGGCAATTCTTGTTGGAATTACTATAATCTGTGTTGTTCTTTTGAATGAGTATCACAGTCCCAGTAGATAAGAAACCCATGCATTCTTATCAAACCTCCTGCCTGCCTGGGATGCAAAGCTACGTGAGTGTTGAGGGAGGTTTATAATTCCTGCTTCCCTTCTCCAGCAGCCATGCCCCCTTCTACGTCGTTTAGCAGATTTGTGTTGAACAACTGCCTTGCTGTTTCATACAGGGTGCTACTCCCGTGAAGTTCAAGGAGCAAAGGCTTAACTTCACTCTCTGTGCTCCAGGGAGACACAGGTCCTTGTTTCCTCGGTGCCTGCACATCACTGTCAGGGGTAAGGGATTCTCCGGGTTAGCTCTCCCATTCGACCTTGCTGTCACCACGGTGGGTTCCTCAGAATTTTACTGTTGAACCAGACTCTCCACTCAGCGTGTTACCAGACCATCGCTAAGGTTATAACAGAAGAAGTCTCGGTGATGCCGATACCAGGGGCTTTGGAGTGACCTGTCATGCCTTCAGTAGCCAGTCAGAGACTGCTGCTAACTGAAGTCCCCGTGGGTTTCAGAATCCACGGGTTGATGTAGACTCCTGAGTGGTGTAGCTGTGCTCAACGTAGAATCTGTAGAACGGACTCCTTAACCACAAGTCCCGAGGGATATCTTAAAGACAAACTTCTTGAAATAAAGGAAAGCCTCAAAGAAAAAATTTTTACTGCTCTTCTGCTGGCCATTAGTGTTAACCAGTCTGTTGTCTTAGGGGGAGGCTGAAGAGGAAATGCATCTCGTATGGGGAGGGGAAAGCCTGTGACCTCCCGTCTTTTAAGTTCCAAGCTCGGTGTTTGTTCTGCAACACCTTGCTTCAAATATCAAGCTAAGGTGGGGACATCCTTGTTCCTGAGTGGAATCTCACGGCAGAAATTTCCAGGGCTAAATATTTATTGAGCACCTCTCATGAGCTAGGCACTGGAAGGATCTCTGTGAACCATCTAGTTCGGTATCTTGTACAATCGAGGCTAAAGAGATTTGAGTATCCAGGATTATTCAGAGTTAACTTTCCATTAGCAATTTTAGCCAAAAGAGCTTGGCTTAGAATTGTAAAGAGGATTGAGATCCCAGATCTACTACTTTCTCGTTGTTTGACCATGGGGCTCTCAAGGCCTCCGTCTGCTTAGCTGTTAAGTAGGGATAAGAACAATGCATTCTTCAGCAGTATTAGAGCTATTATAAGGATTCAGTGACTTCCCATATATAAAGTATTTAGGACAGTCTCTGACACACAGTAAATGTTATAAAAGTGAGTATTATAATGATGATGATGATGATGATGATGATGATGATGATGATTCCTTATCCAGGATTCTGAAAATATTCCATCTTGGAAATTTGCTCCTTACCTGAGGCTTACAGTATAAAAGCTACAACCTTAAAGCACTAAAACTCTACAAATTCCCCACATTTGGAAGATATTTTAGGACTTATTTCTTTGCAGAAGGAGCAAGTGGGGAGGGGAAACCCTGACTTCAAGATGCAACAGTCTTGATTAGATGTCAGGATAGGCTGAGGAGAGAGAGAGAGATGGTAAAAGGTTTCACACAGGAAATCCTGTGAAAATGCACCCATCTGAGATCTCTTAGTGTTCCTTCTCTTTCCAGCAGTCATCTTAAAGAAGAAGAGGGACTTCCCTTTAGATATTAATATTCTTATTCCATTTTATCAAATTGCACTGGAAGCTTCTTACGGAAATCTGACAAGAGCTCCTGTCACTGTTTGCACTTTCGAGCACTTAGTCTCGTATCCTGGCTTGTACCATTTGCTAACAGTTTCAGTGTAGATCTGAATTCCTTAGTGAGATTATAAGCTCCTTGGCAAGAAGAGCTGGTGATGCGTGTTGAGAGAGCAGCTGACCACCTACATGGTTGTGTTTAGAGCAGTGGTTCTTAACAAGGCTGGCGAGAAACTTCCCCCACCCCCGCCCCCGGGAAACATTTGCCAATGTTTGGAGCCATTTGGAGGTCTCACAACTGGAGGGGTGTTACTGGCATCCCGTGAGAGAGGTTAGGGACTCTGTATGCACGGGACAGCCTCCCCCCACCTCCAGTGAAGAATCAGCCTGCCCCAAAGGGCTTTAGTACCAAGGTTGAAATACCTTGCTTTAGACAAGCACAGAGGATCACCATACCTTCCGCCCATTTTCCCCCTCGCCAGCTCGTTGACCGCCAGGAATTCTGAAGCTAGAGGTTCTTAGGTATGCCTTGGGTCACACCCTGTTAAAATGCCAATGCACATTAGGCTTCCCCTGACACTTCTTTATTAGGGTAATTTCGTTTGCCCGCTCTCTCTTTTCCAAAGGTAGATTTTGTAGGGTCGGCTTTAGCTCAAGCGGTTACTTCGCGTGTGGTTACCAAAGGTAGATTTTGTAAAGGTAGATGAAATACGGGAGCACAGAGAGTATTTCTGAAGGGAAAGGCTCTGGAAAGGGCTTACTAAAACCTAAAAGCAACTTAATTCATTGTTGCCAGGGACAGTCATACCTTTTGTAGCCCCCCCCCAGGGGCCCCCGCACAACTACCTCATTGAAAACAAGAGCAAAGGGCGATTGCTCAGAGCCAGTCATTCCTAACAGAGTGACGGTCCCCTCCAGCACAGGCAGCTCCAGCTGTCACTAGCTTACACCCGCTCTTGGGCTACAGACTGTGGCAGCAAAATTGCATGGCCAGCGCTCCAGGCGTCTGAACACCGCTGTCTGATCTCCCCAGGCGCTGAGCCCAGTCTGGAATGGAGTGAACATTTTCAAGTTTAGCACCTCTCCCTTCTGGATCAAGCTCAAAGAAAACCAGAAACACCCAGAAGTCTCATCAAATGTGCATTATTTATTAGTCAAATATCACAAGAGACAATGGTGTTTATTTTCTTACTCCTGGATTCCCCTTTTGAAAGTACACATTCCCCTTTTGAAAACGTTTCAACAGTTATCAAGAACAATTCACTCTTCCCGGGATGTCATTGGACTTGTTGCATTATTTATCATATGTGAGCTCTTAATCAGAACCAAGAACTTTTTTTTTTAAGTTTTAAGGAAATGAAGAGTTTTTCTCCAAAAAGAGAGTTATTTTCCACTTCACACTGATATCAGTTCTCTTTTACTCCAGTGAGATGTACATGAAACTCACTGTTTCTAAGCACACAGTTCAGCGGTATTAAGAACATCCATGTTCCCGTGCAGCCATCACCGCCATCCATCTCCAGAATTTTTTCACCTTTGCAAGCTGAACTCTGAACCCATCTTCGCAACTCTGAACCCATTAAGCATTAACTCCTCACTCTGCCCTTCCCCTCCCCAAACAACCATCCTTCAACTTTCCGTCTCTGTGAACTGGACTGCTCTAGGTTCCTCGTGTAAGTGGAATCATAGAGTATTTGTCCTTTTATGACTGGTTTATTTTATTTAGCATGTCTTCAGTGTTCATCCGTGTTAGATTATGTGTCATAATCTCCTTTCTCTTTGAGACTGAATGATATTCCTTGTAGGCGGATACCACATTTTGTTTCCTCGTTCATCCATCAATGGACACTTGGGTTGCTTCTGCCTTCTGGCTCTTTAAATAACACTGCTTGTGAAAATGGGTGCATAAATTCTGGTTCAAATTCCTGCTTTCAGTTCTTTTGGGTTCCTGCTTTCAGTTCTTTCTTTCACTCAGAAATAGGTTTGCTGGATTATTTGGTAATTCTGTTTTTAATTGTTTGGAGGAACTGCTTACTGTTTTTCATAGTGGCTGTACCATTTTACATCCTCACCAGCAAACAAGGGTTTGAATCTCTCCACATACTTGCCCAAAACTTTTAGTATGTTCTGGTTTTTCACACGTGTTTTATAATAGCCATCCTAATGGATATGAAGTGATATCTCATCGCAGTTTTGATTTCCCTGATGATTAGTGACGTGGAACATGTTTTCTTGTATTCATTACCCATTTGTATATCTTTTACGGAGAAATGTCTTCAATTCCTTTACCCCTTTTTGAATTAAGTTCTTTGTTGTTACTAAGTTGTAAGCATCATTTATGAGGTCTGGGTATGAAGCCCTTATAAGATAAATATTTACAAATATTTTCTCCCAATCTGTAGATGATTTCAATTGCTTGAAGTCATTGCTTTTCTAGTAATACCAAATAACGGCATTCAATCACGTTAGTGGTAAAAAGATTCTCAAAAAGTCGACGATAGTTATTATGTATGACCTTTGGACGTCCTCTGTTTGTTTGTTTGTTTCAATAGATAAACAATTCTAACACTTTGTAAACTGACGTTTTTATTACTCACGGTTAGTCAAGTCAGCAAAATGTCCACTAGGTGGTACTCTAACTTCGGAATAAAGCTGAAGGTAAATTCCGAAGTTGTCCTGACAAAAGACTTGTTGCTTCACAAAAACAATGGTATTTATGTGAACTTGGACACACGTATCAGATTTATAAAATGTTAGCAGTGAAGGTTAGAGCTGATCTGTTTCAACCTTCTCCCTTTAAAATTAGAAAATTGGGATCCAGTGAGTTTAAGTGACTTGCTCAAGGTCATATTGCTAGTTACTGATCGAGCCAGGCTTCCCTGCAGGTACTTAATCTAAGTCCCCATGCTGCTTCTACTTACTATTAAGGAGTCTTCCCAGAATGTCCTGGTATGCTAACGCCCCAGTTAGTGCCACTTTCTCCACGAGTAAAGAAAACTGCAGATGTGAGCAAGATTGCTTCTGTGGAAGCAAAATTCCACTAATTTACCTATTAATCTTGGGGAAATCATTTAATATCCAAGTCTTGGTTCCCTTACCGTTTCATTAAGAGATTGTGTTAAATGTATGCAGATGAACTTCAAACCCTGTATTGTGTAAAAATGTAGTCTGAGACAGGAACTCTGAGACTGGAAGCCTGATAGTTCTGCAACTTAAACTTTTTTTCTTTTAAGTTTTTACTTAAATTCCAGTTCGTTAACATACAGTGGAATATTAGTCTCAGGTGGACAATATGGTGATTCATCAGTTCCATATAACGCCCAGTGCTCATCACAAGTGCTCTCCTTAGTCCCCATCGCCTGTTTCAGCCATCCCCCAGCCCGGCCCCTCTGCTGACCATCAGTTTGTTCTGTACAGTTAAGAGCCTGATTTTGGTTTGTCTCTCTGTCCCCACCCCACTGTTTTTCCCTTTGCTCGTCAAACGTGCCTTCTTGGTTGGCAGCCTAACTTTGTATTTCTTTTTTGACCATACAATGTGGAAGTTCCTCTTTACCATTTCTCGTGGCATTGGGTGAAATCTGGGCACCAGCTAACCATTTTTAAACTTTTTGTTAACTTTCACTTTGACTGCTGTTGGTTCTAGACGTTACCAATGATATAGGAGCCTGTGATTTAAATGGAACCACTAACGAAATAAGGCTATTTGATAGCAATGTATTGCAGAAAGCACATAAATAGCATTTATGTGGAACATTTATGTAGGCTTCCCAGAGCTGCTTGAGGCGCTCAAGGCTGCTAATCATTTACAGATTTTCACACACAGTTTCTCACCTGCCTCTTCCCTAAGTCAGTTGCTGCTGCATTACCAGCATGCTTTGCTTTTCACTCTCTGTCTGTTTACAGAATCATCCCACCAGACAGGACGTTTTCGACATTATGTTTGTACAGCTCAATAATATTCAGAGTAACAGTTTTTATTTACCCATGTAATGAATATAAATGATATCTTCACCTTTGATCTATCACAATACCGTAATCCCTCACCAAAGTCAGAATTACCTTCCTGAAAAATACAAGTAGCAAAATCACAAAAGGCAAGATCATTGCCTCATCGAAAACAAGGGTGGGGCCAAACAATTTAAAAGGCTTTACACATAGAATATTATTATCACAGCACATAATAGTTCTAGAAAGCAAAGTGAGGCAAAAAGCCTGCACCCTTGTGCAGAATAAGGATGCCCTTATTCTGTACACACGTTGCAGTCTTGAGCTTTGTTTTGCATTTTTTGTTTTGCAGTTAAAATTTTTTCCAGCCAGCTCCTGTGGCTCTGTTGCCAGCCTTTTCCTTTGTTTCATTGTTCCAGGTGTTAAAAAATATCTGTGTCATTGTCTGGCCTTGCCGCAAGTTGTCCTGGGGTTAAGGGAGTGGTTTTCTGGGTTACACATTGAAGCAGGGACCATCAGTTGTGCAGCCTCTGCACTCTTCCGTAGACCCGTCTCATGGTCTGGAGTAGAGAGAGCAGTAATTATAGCCACGTCCTGCAGCTGTTGATTAGGAAACTGGGCTGAACACAGCTTTTTAAATATTTGACATACAGGTAGAAAAACATATTATCTCAGAACCTATTGGCTAGGGACTATCCCATTTTTGTTTTTTTGAAAAATGCCTAAGAGAGTTTACTTTTGCTAGGATTGAACAGAAATATTTTAAAAAAGATTTTGGATTGTCGTGTTCACTCCACATCCAGATGTTTTCCAACGATGAATTGAAAAGCCAAAAAATAAAGACTCACTAAATTTTTTAAAGATATTAGAGAGCTATAAAATTACGTTTTTTTTTTTTGTTGTTGTTCTGTTCCTAATAGCATTAGGTTCAGCTCAATCTTGATAAAATTTGGGGACACCTCGGTGGCTCCATGGGTTAAGTGTCCGACTCTTGATTTTAACTCAGGTCAGGATCTCACAGTTTATGAGTTTGAGCCCCACATCGGGCTCTGCGCTGACAGTATGGAGCCTGCTTGGGATTCTCTCTCTCTGCCCCTCCCCTGCTCACACTCAAGCTCTCTCTCAAAATAAACTTCAAAAAAAATGATAACATTTGCATGATATTGTTTTGAATGCTAAGTTTATGTTGCTAACATTGATCTACAAAGTCTGAAGTGTGTATTTTCATACTTCTGTGAATTCCACAGAATTCTGCCAACAAAGTATGTCTTAAAGGTTTTGGACATATCCAAATTGTTATATATCCTAAGGACACTCTGTCAAGTCCATTTATTTTTATCTGTATTTTTATTTTAATGGGCTGTTTGTAGCTTTACAAACAAGATGATTTGTTTTTAAATTAATTACACATCAGTCCTCTGAAAGCAATTTTAGGTGTCTTTCAACGTTTAAAATATACATGTCCTTTGCTGCAACAGTTTATTTGTGCACATTTGCACAAAAACTAAAGTGCAGAGATGAGAAACGACTGTGGAAAAACTAAATGCATGTCAAGATGACTAATTCAGAAAATTATCCAAGCCCTTTATGTTTCATTTATTTATTTTTTAACATTCTTATTCATATTTGAGAGACAGAGAGAGACAGCATGTGAGCAATGGAGGGATAGTGGAGAGGGAGACACAGAATCCAAAGCAGGCTCCAGGCTCTAAGCTGTCAGCACAGAGCCCGACACGGGGCTCGAACCCACGAACCATGAGATCATGACCTGAGCTGAAGTCAGACGCTTAACCAGCTGAGCCACCCAGGTGCCCAGAAAATTATCCAAGCGCTTTACAAAACATATGAACTAGATTTACCTGTGCCGACATAGCATTGTCTCAAAAGCATATTATTAAGTGAAAAAAAAAGGGAAAAGCATAGACAATGCATAAAGTATATTTCCATTTATCTAAACCTTATTTATACATACATTCAAATTATACATATGTGCATAACATTTTTCTGAAATAATACAGGAGTATTATACAGGAGTATGGGGCAGTATTATACAGGAGTATGGGGCAGCAACATGGATCTCAGGTGGAAGGAACTTCTATTTTTCTTTGCATATTTTTTGGTGTTAAAATTTTGTTATGTACATGTAATTTTCACTTCATAAATTAGCGGTTTAGTTGAGGAATTAGCACTTTGAAATATAGGAGCCATTAAAACACAGATATGTCATATGGAACATTTGTCTAAATATATATCTATACTTTCTTATTATGTTTCTTGAATATACCCCTCGACGTTGTGGTCTAGAGCATTTATAATGCTGTTGGGGGCTTTTAATTCAGTTATCGCTTTAACTCATATGTTAATCCTATGCTGAGTAACTTTAAGGAAAATGGCATCAACAATGTATGCAACCTGTATTAGAGGAAAGGGTCATTTGAGGAAAGGATACGTTGAAAATGGGTAAAAATTAAATTCTGAAAACAAATGTAGGGCAAATGTCTTTGCATGGCCATGCACTCAAATACTTAAAAATGCCCCACACCATCACCCTGCACCTGCTGGAGGGAAATACTCCTTTGTACTTAAGGCTTCCAGATAAACTTTTCTTTGACTTGGCTTAAATTTATATACGTTTAGACAGACCCCTTAATCAAGAAGTATTACAGTTGGGATGATTGATATTTGTATCTTTTAGAATTTTGCTTTTAGCTTTCAGTGACATAGTTGGGTTTGGCAGGCTTAGAAAATTTCAAAGGACTTCCAATGTGCATGATTTTCTATGTTGGGGAGCTACGTGTTGATTGCTAGAAACCAAATAAGGGTTTTCTTTCTTTTTTTTAATATAAAATTTATTGTCAGATTGGTTTCCATACAACACCCAGTGCTCATCCCAACAGGTGCCATCCTCAGTGCCCATCTCCCACTTCCCCCTCCCTCCCATCAATCCTCAGTTTATTCTCAGTTTTTAAGAGTCTGTTATGGTTTGCCTCCCTCCCTCTCTAACTTTTTTTATCCCCTTTCCCTCCCTATGGTCTTCTGTTAAGTTTCTCAGGATCCACATAAGAGTGAAAACATATGGTATCTGTCTTTCTCTGTATGACTTATTTCACTTAGCATCACACTCTCCAGTTCCATCCATGTTGCTACAAAAGGCCAGATTTCCTTCTTTCTCATTGCCACGTAGTATTCCATTGTGTATATAAACGACAATTTCTTTATCCATTCATCAGTTGATGGACATTTAGGCTCATTCCATAATTTGGCTGTTGTTGAAAATGCTGCTGTAAACATTGGGGTACAAGTGCCCCTATGCATCAGCACTCCTGTATCCCTTGAGTAAATTCCTAGCAGTGCTATTGCTGGGTCATAGGGTAGATCTATTTTTAATTTTTTGAGGAACCTCCACACCGTTTTCCAGAGCGGCTGCACCAGTTTGCATTCCCACCAACAGTGCAAGAGGGTTCCTGTTTCTCCACATCCTCGACAGCATCTACAGTCTCCTGATTTGTTCATTTTAGCCACTCTGACTGGCATGAGGTGGTATCTCAGTGTGGTTTTGATTTGTATTTCCCTGATGAGGAGTGACATTGAGCATCTTTTCATGTGCCTGTTGGCCATCTGGATGTCTTCTTTAGAGAAGTCTATTCATGTTTTCTGCCCATTTCTTCACTGGATTGTTTGTTTCTCAGGTGTGGAGTTTGGTGAGTTCTTTATAGCTTTTGGATACTAGCCTTTTATCTGATACGTCATTTGCAAATACTTTTCCCATTCCGTTGGCTGCCTTTTAGTTTTGTTGATTGTGTCCTTTGCAGTGCAGAAGCTTTTTATCTTCATGAGGTCCCAATAGTTCATCGTTGCTTTTAATTCCCTTGCCTTTGGAGATGTGTCAAGTAAGAAATTGCTGCGGCTGAGGTCAGAGAGGTTTTTTCCTACTTTCTCCTCTAGGGTTTTGATGGTTTCCTGTCTCACATTCAGGTCCTTTATCCATTTTGAGTTTATTTTTGTGAATGGTGTAAGAAAGGGGTCTAGTTTCATTCTTCTGCATGTTGCTGTCCAGTTCTCCCAGCACCATTTGTTAAAGAGACTGTCTTTTTTCCATTGGATATTCTTTCCTTCTTTGTCAAAGATTAGTTGGCCATACTTTTGTGGATCCCATTCTGGAGTCTCTGTTCTATTCCATTGGTCTCTGTGTCTGTTTTTGTGGCAATACCATGCTGTCTTGATGATTACAGCTTTGTAGTAGAGGCTAAAGCGTGGGATTGTGATGCCTCCCACTTTGGTCTTCTTCGAAATTCCTTTGGCTCTTCGGGGTCTTTTGTGGTTCCATACAAATTTTAGGATTGCTCGTTCTAGCTTCGAGAAGAATGCTGGTGCAATTTTGATTGGGATTGCATTGAATGTGTAGATTGCTTTGGGTAATATCGACATTTTAATATTTATTCTCCCAATCCAGGAGCACGGAATGTTTTTCCATTTTTTTTTTTATCTTCTTCAATTTCCACATAAGGGTTTTCAAATGTTCCCGGAGCTCGATAGTGGACTGTCGAAGTTGAAAAAACAGCTGATCTGCCAGTGGGCAGTTTGTGTGCAGATAGTGACATTGTGTGCAGATAGCAACATTTATGTTGCTAGTGGAATCACTCAGCTATTGGAAACCGGAAGTGCAGCTATGGTTCATATGGTCCTGAAGCAAGTTGCTACTCAAGACCCAATGAGAGCTTGACGGTGATAGCTCCTGGCTTAGTAGGAGTGGTAGAAAATATCATAGTGAGTCATTTCTCTGCTGGGAAGAACTGGGGACCTGAGCCATTAGAGCAGATACCAGGCTCTAAGTGATACAAATGTGAAAGTCAGTTTAGCGGTTCTTTTTTCTCACAGAAAGTATTAATGAGCTGGAGAGGAGGCAGAAAGGGAGAGAAAAATGGCAGTGGATGTCAGAGAAATTGTGGAAAAGGGAGGAAGAGATTTTTTAACGTGGCAGAAAGTTGGTAATTATTTGCCGGTCTGGCGAAGGGTAAATATTGAGGCAGCCAGAAGTGGGAGCAATTATTGTGTGATCAGAGGTCCTTGAGGATGGTTCTTTTGCTGGTTTTAAAAAGATAAATGAGGTGTCGTTTGTAGTACTTGTGGGGACAGATTGCCTTCCGTTGGAAGACAGTTACAACAAATTTCCAGCATGTTTATGTTCTGATACAAGCAGAGCTTAACTTGAAGGTTCCATTTCACAGGAATAATTTCATGGAAGGTCTTTGCCTTTCCAAAATGTCATCAACCCCGATCGGCACCTGAACTGTCACACATGAGCTCAATCCTTTAATTTAAGGTTCGATCCTCAGTAAATGGCACAGGCTCCAAGTGGAGATAATGAGCTGTTATCAGGGTAAACGAAAGCTGTGGAGCAGGCTTTGACAAGGCACAGTGAAAGCAAACTTGAGGGAACAGAGTGCTTCTGTTAGGATGGGACGGGATAGGTCTCACGGGAATGAGAATGCCAATGAATCATAGAACTTCAGGGCCAGAAAGGATTTTAGTTACCCTTCTCGTTTTACAGATAAGGAAAGTCGAAGCTCAGAAATGTGCAGGGGAAAGGAGGCCACCACCATTTATCTGCTCCTAATTCCCATTCCTCCTTAGAGAATTGAGTTGGCTCAGCTGGCTCTTGACAAAGAGCCCTGAAATGCAGCAGCTCAAAGCATAGACACGTTCGTTCATTCCTCTCGTAAGGAAGCAATCCAGTGCTGCAGAGCAGACCTGCTCCTCCTGACGAGTCGGGAGCCCAGGCTCCTTCAAGTCCTCGCATCTGCATTCCCGAGGGCACGGTTCTCAGGCGGGCAGTTGAGCTGGGTCACTGCCATATCCGGTTTCAGTGAGCAGAAAGTGGAGGGCGACGTGGTGGCGTCACGCCTGCTCTTTTGAGGCCCAGACGTGGAGCAGAACACATCATTTTGTTCGTGTTTTATTTGGAAGGACTCAGTCACATGGTCACGTACAACTTCAAGATGCACTTGGACATGGAGTCTAGCAGGGAAGTCGTTGCTGTGGCTACAACTGTACTGTTTTTGGAAAAGGGAGAAACCCATTCGGATGGACACTGAATAGCCGCTGCCCCAGGGGCACACCAGGCTCCTGGTCAGATTACTGTCTGCAGTTATAGCTTCTCAGAATCCTGTGACCATACCACTTGGTTTCATCCCGGTTGCAGTATGCCCTTGACGTAAGTTTCCTGATTTTTGGCATACGTGGCAGGTCTTGGAATTGTCTTTCCTGTTAAGGGCTCCTGCAGTCCCCATGTCCTGTGCTGGACACACGTATAGCAAAAAGTATCTCTTACCTGGTTGTGACATACCCACTGCCCAGGACCATGTTGTATTTGCCATCGAGGTCCTATGACTGTATCCAGGGCCGGGACTCGGGAATATAGTATGGCAGAACAAAGGGAATTCTGAAACACAGTCAGTGCTCTTCCCCCCGCCCCCACTGGGGTCATTAAAATAAAATTGTGAGGATTTGGGAATGTGTTATGAATGTTAAATGAGTTAATACATATAAAATGGCAATTTATTTTGCCAAGAGGTATTTTTAGAGTGACCCAGGAACTGTGGTAGATCCTTAGGATGCTCCACTTCCCCTTGTCCTTACGAAGCTCCCAGCCCAGTGGAGGAGACCCCGAAGGAAGCAGGCAGCGATGGTGCAGAGTGAGAGTAAAGCATTTCCATGGCAGTAAGTACATGCTTACTGCTAAGGGAGCAGGGTGCTAAGGGAGCTAAGGGAGCAGGAACCAAAGACATCTAACCCTGTCGGGAGGCACACAGTACTGAGGAAGCACACCCGGGCTGACCCCTGATGACAGGTAGGGACAAGACTCTAGGCCACTGTCCCCACAAAAACCGGTTCAGAGGGACTCTGAATGCTTTTGACTATTTCTCCGAAGATTTCATCTGGCCTCCACCTCCTCCAGTGTTATTTCCCAGCACTCTACTCATCAAGGCTTATGGGGAGAAGACTGAGATTTTGCTTTCAAGAGAAATTGTTTTCCTTGACTTTGGCCTTGTGAAATCAGTCCCAACACACAAAGAAAGGAAAGTGATTTGATAAGGATACCATTATGACAGGAGAGTTCTGGGAGATTTGGCTCTTACTGTTTGAGAGTAGGAAATTGTTGTTGCATTTGCTAAGTACACAGAGTAATTTAACATTGTTAAATATCCCACTGGCTCATGAACTTTTTAATTAATTCATGTGCATTGGTTTTTCAGGGGACAATACCCATTGCCTTTCCTATTATTTATATTCTACAATAGTCCTAGGAAGCATGCTATAGAATAATAAACGTGATCATCAGATACACACCAAATTGGTATTTGTAGACAATTCTAGGGAAAAAAAGGTCGTTTTACCTACATCATGAGTATTGTTTAAATTCTCAGACGATACTTCCTCTCCCTGTACCTTCCCACTCCTGTCACCACGTTCCCAAGAATCGTCCCAAACAGTTTTATATTTATAATAGAGTCTGATTTCAGGCATCTTTTCATCTGTGAAAACTTATTTGCTCTCTCTAATTAAAAACAAACTTTTAATCATAGCCCTTCTCATTCTGAAAGCAATGGTATCCCCAGAACCATCCATAGGCAATGCAAGCATGACTGTTTGACAAGGGGACTGCTTATCATCTTAAAGCCAGGAGCACATGTTAGACTCTGGTAAAAGTGAATACCAAGATGTGCCTTCTGCAGCTGTCTCCTTTCTTACTCTGAAAACCTTTCTCAGATATCTTTTGTGTGTGTGTATGTGTATATATATGATATATATATATATATCATATATATAATATGTATATATAATATATTATATATATTATAATATATATTTATATTTATGTTTTATTTATATTTCATATATATTTACATATTTGTATAAAATATATAAAATGTATACCTCCTCCCAGCGATCACACTGAAGAACGTCTCTCAAATATGTGTCTGAGCATTGCGACTTCAAAACTGGGCTTAAATTCTCTACTACCTATTTTTGAAAAAAATCTTCAGTGACAACAACTCCATTCCCATCTCTAAGAATGCTAATTTTGAAATCACCCTCAATTTAAAATCACTTGGGAGAAAGGAAGACAAAATTCGTAAGCAGGATACCTTCTGTAGAAACCCAGAAAGTTTGCACAAATACTTCCGGATTACGAGGTTGTAACAGCAGACACAGTTCCTTATAGCTGAACAAGGAAGCAAAGAGCCTTGGACTGGATGCGAAAGGGTGAGAAAACTCCATCTACCCTTGGCGTCACCAGAAGCGCCTTGTGGGTTTTGGAGCAAGTTCTTTAACCTCTGCAGGTTGCGGTTGGGTCTCCTATAACCAGGAGATCGGGTCTGGGTGAAGTCAGTGTTGGCTTGCTGCTTATTCCTTAATGCTTGAGTGGGAGCGTAAAGCACCCATCAGATCAGTCCTGCGGAAGCTTCTCTCAGCTTGGAAGTTCCATTTAGTGAACATCTATTGAGTGTCGACTCCACCTGCCCTGTGCAATGTACTGCAACCCACCAGTGAGACACTCCTTGATATCATACAGGGCCACTCGGTGTTAAGTCTCCAAATAAATGAGCCAGTGCCACTCTTGCTTCATGCTAAATTTGTTCCAGATTTCTTTAGTATTTTTGAATGTTCCTGCCATGTTTGCTGAGGGATAGTAATCGAAATTTTGCCTGCACCATGTTTGTTTTATTCTCTGTTGGCAATTTAACTACAAAGGGAAATACTTGCCAAAGTGATTAATTTGCCAATGACTACAGACTTTTTTAAATGAGGTTTTCCTCCCCACTGTGTGCTCGATAAGACTTAGACAAAGTGATTTTGTTACCCACGGCCAAGGGAAGCATTGGCACCTTTTTGATGTAGGAGTTTCTCCCATGGCCTGAACACGGGCACGGTGTACCTGCAGCCATCGTATTTCAGGACGGTGGCACTTTGCTTCAGATTCATTTTTACATTCCCCGGCCACAGTTTCTGTTAGAATTAATGTAATAGATCACTTTGGTGACCCAGTTTCTCTCTCTCTCTCTCTCTGGAGGTCTCTGTTCCTTGCCTCATTTCCTAGTTATCCTGGCAACAGTCATCAAACTGAAATTACAGAAAGTGGAAGGTCTTCCTTGTTTATCACTAAGGAGAAGGGGGAGCCGTGGACTCGGATACAGATTCTGACTCTGGGTATCCACAGGGTACCCAGCATTGCTTCGAGTGAGGTCACTGCTCTCCACACCCCTGTATCCCCCACCCCCCCCCCCCACCCACCCCCATTATAAAATTTCTCCTTACTTGTAGGCCAACCACAGTTACTCATGTCTTGTCTTTTCTGGGCTTTATGAAACGCATTCAACCATCATAAAGTGCCCATCTTAAAATCCAGGCTCACCTAGAGTTAGTTTTCAGTATGGGACTAGTTCAGGCCTACTCTACCACCAGGGAAGCCAATCAGCCCACTCTGGAATATTTCTGTTCTTTTGGCAGTATCTCCAGAGAACATGTGGAATCATTGCCAACCTGAGCAAGTCAAGGCCACAAAGAAAGCTGGACAAACTCTTCCAAAGTCAGGGGTATTGGGGGAAAAGACTGGCTATTACTGATTGCCTTGCCTAACATGATATGGAAAACAGATGCTTAATAGCTCCCTTAATCACCTCTGATTGCTGAATTGGATTCCACTGACTCCACATGTCACATGCTATTCAGACTATGAAGGGAGAAAGGATTTGTAAAGGAATAAGAGCTTGGAAAGGCAAAGCAGTACTGGTCTCCCTTTATTAGACTCACAATTTGGTATGTATTTAAATCACTTTAGGGAGTAGCATTACCTCTACCATTTTAGATATATGCCTGTGTTCGTCCTTGTTCAAAATGTTCACTCACCCAACAAATATTTCCTGATCACTTGCCGTGACAGAGTGATGTTTGGGTGTTGAGAGATTATAGGTATAAGTAAGACAGAGCCTTTATCCTCCAAGAAGTTCACAATCAGGGTTTGTATCTGTCATAGTATCTACAGTGTAGATCATACAGTATATATTGTATACAATATACAGCTCCACAGTCTGTAGATCATACGGTCTATAACATTTACATGAATAAATGTAAACTCAAGGGGGGATCCATTTTCAATGGAGATGACATTAAAAAAATTTTTTTTAATGTTTATTTTTGAGAGAGAGAGAGAAACAGAACATGAGGTGAAGAGGGAGAGAGACAGATGGAGACACAGAATCCAAACCAGGATATCATTATGTCATAGATGATTGTTAACCATGCATGATTTCAGAGATTTTTTTTTTCCCATCTCAGTGACTGGGGAGGCTTCACCAAAGAGGCGACTCTTGGGGCACCTGGGTGGTTCAGTCAGTTAAGAGTCTGACATCAGTTCAGGTCATGATCTCACTGTTCGTGGGTTCGAGTCCCACGTTGGGCTGTCTGCTGTCAGTCTGGAGCCCACTTTGGATCCTCTGTCTCCCTCTCTCTCTGCTCCTCCCCTGTTCTCTCTCTCCCCCAATCTCTCTCTCTAAAAAATAAACATTAAAAAAATTTTTTTAATTAAAAAAAACAAAGAAGAGGTGGCTTTTAAGTTGAGACTTGAAATAGGCCAATTTTCCAAAGAAGAACATAAGGATTAAAAATGCTCCAATCAGAGAATGGTGGAAATAAAGGAAAGCATTAAACCAAAAAATATAGGCGTCTTCAGGGAAGGTTGAGCCACTCCATTTGGCTGGAGGAAAGATAAAGTGCGTGGGGTCAGCCTCTATACTTGGAAATGACCCTGACTGATTCATTTTCTTTCTTTTTCTTAGTTCCGTGCTGATGATAACCTGGTAATTACTAATGGGATTACATTGTCACAAGAATCTTCTTATATTTAAAATGTTCTTAATAAGGCCCCATCTATATATTTGCTCATTAAGGAAAACTGCATTAGGATTACAACCACTGGGAAGAGGCAAGTTTGTTTGCTTGCTTACTTGTTTTTCATATTTTGCATTTAAGAAAAATTGTCCATAACATCTGTTCTTGATAATCCTGTGACAAATACAAGGGTCAGTATAATGGAATGTTGGCCCCTGCATTAGAAATCTTTCCATATTGATGCAAAGGAATAGTGGTATTTCTTCTTTAATATTAACTTCCAATTATAGAAGGAAAATACGTGTCGGGGTGATTTTCAATGAAGATAACTTTAAAAAATTTTTTTGAATGTTTGTTTATTTTTGAGAGCAGGGGGTACAGAGCGCAAGGTGGGAAGAGACCGGGGTGGGGGGGAGGGAAGCACAGAATCCAAAGTAGGCTCCAGGCTCTGAGCTGTCAGCACAGAGCCCGACGCAGGGTTCAAACTCACAATCCACGAGATCATGACCTGAGCTGAAGTCGGACACTTAACCAACTGAGCCACCCAGGCGCCCCCGGAGATAACATTTTTTAAAGATGCACTAGATGTGACTAATCAGATATCCTTTTGGCTACAGAGGCTTTTGGGCCCAATCTTGTAAAATATTTGTTCGATTTGCTATATATGATTAAGGAGAAAATGGTGTACATTTATGAAGAAATACAAACTATCCACAGTATTTTTCTTTAGCACATCAAGACCTATTACTGGGTCATAGTATCAATTTAATCGGCCTTGTTCAGTATATTTTTTTAAAAATATGAGTGGCTGGAGCAGCATAGGGAAGATACAGGGAGTAGAATAGAGTACATTGCACATAATAAGGAAAGACAATGTTTCAGAAACTTTAATTTCGGCTCTGTGTGTTACTGGATCGCTGTGTGTGGGTTGTGATTAGTAGTTTTTTATTTTATAGAAATGCCAATTTATTTCTTTGAGCTGTGTATATGACGTAAATGGAATTATATCAACAGCATTAGTGATTAGAGAAAAATGATCCACATTTAGCATGTCATTTATGTACATAAATACTTGTAAGGTGCCTTTGTTCTCACCAGAAACTTCTTCCTATCCATACACATTCCTGAAACTCTTAGATAAAAGGAAAAGGAAGGATGAGAAGGACCTGCTAATATATTTAAAGCTTTCAGCCTGTTTTCTTTGCAAATGCTCTGTTGCTTGCCGAGGGGAGTTATAAGAAAGGGTACTTTGGGGTGAATGTCCAAGAGCCCTTACTTTAGGAGGGCTTATTGGCATTAGCTCATTGCTTCTGCACGGTCCAGCCTCTTCCCCAGAAGGGGCTGGCATTTCTCTCATGATACCGTAACTGGGCTCCAAGTAGGAAGGCACCCTAGCCTGGGGGTGGGAGAGAAAATGTCAAAGTCACGTGAGTATTGAGAGCCCAGGGACAGAGTGGAAGTGAAGACCCCATTTCCTTCCCAAATGCTGAGGCTGTGACATACAGAACAGAGAAGCTAGAGTGTTGGAGACAGTCACCCTTGGGAAAAGTCAGAAGCCAGGGTCCAAACAGGAGACATGCTCTTCTCAGATCTCTTCCTAACCCTACCCCCGGCCTATCCTCAAGAGTCACTCGATCCCTGGGCTCAACTTTTTTCAACTGGTGGAATCTGACTGTAATAACAGGAGCAGTCCTGATACAGCACCTTGGACTGGCTCGGGTTGGGGGGGAGGGGTACCTGGGAGGACTTCCACCCCAATGAGCCAAAATCCACTTTAATTAAACACTTGTCATTTACGTTTACTTTGGAACTTACTAATTTGTCATGTGTGTGCTGTGCCACTGATTTCTGTATTCTTTTAAGAGTTAAAAAAAATTTTTTTAACGTGTATATATTTATTTTGAGAGACAGTGTGTGCGCGCGTGTGCATGGGGAGGGGCAGAGAGAGAGGGAGAGACAGAATCCCAAGCAGGCTCCACGCTGTGAGCACAGAGCCTGACAAAGGGCTTTAACACACAAACCATAAGAACATGACTTGAACCAAAATGAAAAGTCGGACGCCCCAGTGACTGAGCCACCCAGGTGCCCCATTTCCATATTCTTTTTGACAAGACCAGTTGACATTTCCTCTCTAGAACTAGGGAGGGTTGGGAATTTCAACAAAGAAGTGTCAAGTAACTTTTCCCATTACCCAGTGCTTTCAAAGCTGCCCCAGGCCTAGAGTTAATGGATTTTACTACTGAGCTGGACCGTTGTTTGAGACTGACCCACTCCTGTCACCCTCCATGGTTGTTCAATGGGAGGCAATTTATGCCTCACATTTACGGCCATGCCTACTTAAAGCATTAGGCTCTACAAAGCATTTTATGCTTGTCCTTAAAAGTTAATTGGGAGTGTCGGAGGAGCATGTGCTAGGAACATCTACTTCCTTTTCCCAGAACTGGAATGAATCCTTTGATCTTTCCAGGGCATTTTAGGTGAGGCTCAGTCATTAAGTGTACTTTCACTGCCTAGGGCTCAGCTTTTCCACACCTTGAAACGACAGCTTTTTACAAAAGATGCTATTTGAAGTGCCACCGGATGTAGATTTTTAAACAGGTGAATAGCTAAGTAAGCCTTTAAAAAACAATACCTGAAAATATTGACTCTGTTAGTCAGAGTCAATAAAATGTCCGATTTCCTTTGGGTGAGGAATTTGGAGCCTAGAGAGGCAGAAAGTCTTCCCAGGAAGTGGCCTTGGGGACGAGGCTGAGAATGAAGCCTTCCTCACCACCCGTCTCCCTCCCACATTGTCTTGCGTGGTGGAAACGTGAGGGATGTGAACAGATACCTTAAACGTGTTGCTTACTTTGAATGAGGATACTTAAAAAAAAAAAAGTCCTGACCAGTGGCTATCATCCAACATGGCTCAGTAGAAAAAGTAGGGGCGGGGCGCCTGGGTGGCGCAGTCGGTTAAGCGTCCGACTTCAGCCAGGTCACGATCTCACGGTCCGTGAGTTCGAGCCCCGCGTCGGGCTCTGGGCTGATGGCTCAGAGCCTGGAGCCTGTTTCCGATTCTGTGTCTCCCTCTCTCTCTGCCCCTCCCCCGTTCACGCTCTGCCTCTCTCTGTCCCAAAAATAAATAAATAAACGTTGAAAAAAAAAAAAAGAAAGAAAGAAAGAAAAAGTAGGGCCTTGGTAGGCCGGGAAGTTCAAAATAGAGCCTCAGATCTCTTCATCTGCACTCTGGGAAAAATGAATGCTTCATGCCACAAGGCTTTGTGAATTGATCAAGGTAACACGTGGGCTGGCTGGTGCAGAGCTCATGCTCAGTAAATAAGTTCCATTGCACAAGTTAGGAGCTCCATTCCTAGAGCCAAGGAAGCTGCTCCCCTGTTCCTTCTCACCTCCCATGCGGTTGTCTGGGAGGTGCTGTGGACGGGTGCATGGAGCCTTCGTGTTGCCCTGAGAATACCGAAGGTTACCTGAAAATCCAGTGTGCAACAGTGTGCAACAACCTCCCTGCCACACACCGTCCCATTCCCATCCCCGTTCTCCATCAGAATTAAGGGTCCTTGGACCCATTCCCTTCTGGCCTTGCTCATTGTGTAATGTTCACCAAAAAGGTGGTAACTAAAACCAGATTGATGTATTGCCTTAGCATGTCACGTCTCCAGCTAAAGAGACTTGATCTCAGAGCAGTGCAGTAGGGTGGTCTCTTACAATCATCTCCATACCAGTCTTAGTTTCTTCTTAGTGATCTTCTCTTGCCTTCTTCAATATGGAGTTCTTCTCCCTGACAGAATCTTCAGGAACAGAGTAGGAGTTAAAAGGTTCTGGCTTTCTGTGTGACATCCGACGTAGCACCCTGTGTCATTCCCAGCAATGGACTTCCCTTTTCCTTGGATGTCTTGCCTTTTGATTATATTATAAAATTATATTTTAATAAATTATAAAATATAATTATATCTGATATAGTATAATTATAATATATGACTATAATTATCTTTTATATATTATACCATATTACTTTTTTAATATGAAATATATTGTCAATTTTTAAAAATAGTCAAATTTTAGTATTTTAATAGCCAAGGTAATACATATATATTATTAAAAATGTTAAATATTAGAAGACTCCAGAAGGGAGTAAAAATTCTTTTAGTGTTCACTCTGCCTTCTCCATCCCCCAAATTTAGGTAACTCCTGCCAACAGTTTTTTGTGTATCTTCCCAGATCTTTATTTTTTGCACATGAAACTAGTAAATTTTTTAAGTTACTTTGTATTTTTTAAATCAAATAATGGTCTAGAAAGCTGAATAACCAAAGACTTGTAATAGTTGCCCCTTACCCCCATCTGCGGTTTCACCTTCTGTGGTTTCAGTTCCCTGCAGTCAACTGCGGTCCAGAAGCAGATGATCCTCCTTCTGACACATGGTCAGAAGGTCAGTAGTGGCCTGACGCTATGTCACAGTGCCTATGTCATTCACCTCCTTCCTCTCATCACATAGGCATTTTATTGCTCACATCGTCACAAGAACAGTGCATACAGTACAGTGGAATATTTTGAGAGAGAGAAAGACCACATTCACAGAACTCTTTTGTAGTATATTGTTAGAATTGTTCTATTTTATTATTAGTTATTGTTATTGTTAGTTATTGTTAGTTATTATTAGTTACTAGACAGTACAAGGCTCAGTACTGTCTGTGGTTTCAGACATTCACTGTGGGTCTTGGAACATATCCCCCATGAATAAGGTGTTGGGGGGAACTACTATATAATTTTTTAAATAGCACTTTCTCAACTGCCACTTCTCCACAGCCCTATTACCAGAGATACCGCCCTCAACTTTTATCTCTTGGTCTCCATTATTTTCTTCATATCTCTAAACCTTGTATTTATACTACCATATCTTGTTCTTTTATGGTGAATAAAGATTATATGTTTTTAACACTCCCACCCACTTCTTCTCCTATACTTTCAACATGGTTATATCACAATTTTTTTATACTTCAGTGTTTACAATATGAGACAATATAAATGTAGTTCATTGATGAGCTAAGTACTAAATTGAGATTTCAGTCATTTTTTGGTCAACTCCCTCCCCCACCCCCCGCCCCAGAATTCATAATTGCCTTCTTTTTCTTTCTCTTTTTCTTTTCCTTCTCCTTTTTCTCTTCTCTTCTCTTCTCTTCTTTTCTTGTGTGTGTATGTGTATCACTAGCTGATTCTTTTCTAAGTCATCAACAGATCTGTGAAATTTTATAAGATACAGTCAGCATATCAGATAATATATCAATTCCTTTTTTCTTTTCTTTTTTTTTTTTTTAATTGAAGCTCTCCTCCTAGAATCCCTTTGTCTTCCTTTTCTAACCAGGACTGGTGGTTCTCTTGCATCTTACATATTTGGCATCCTGGGAGCTCACTTAACTTCTTTCCTATGTTGAATTGCCTGTTTCTGGATCCAATAGTCTTCTTTCTTGGCTTTCTTCATTATGTTACTGGAGCATAACCTCCTATAGCTTTCTGAGTAAAGGTCAAAGGGACATAGTTTTTAAATTCTATCCATGTCTAAAAATGCACATATTCTGCCCTTGAAGTTGATTGATACTTTGGCTGGGTATAGAATTCTTAGATTATAAACCATTCTGAAAACAGAATGTCTGCCATTATTTCCTTTCAAAATCCGTGGCTCCTTCAAAAATCCATGCGATCTGTTTTCAATAGAAAGTTTTAGAATCTTTATTTATCCTGCATAGTCTCAAATTTAAGGAAGGATCTATTTTGATGATCTCTACCCCTGCCCTTGGAGCTGCTTAACCTAAAGATTTAGTTACAGGAAGTTTTATTATTCATTTGAAAATTTGCTGCTTTCATTTTATTTGTTTTCTCTTACTATAGTTTCTTTTCTAGAAGAGAAATGGAGAAATGGAAATCATGACTGATATTTTTTTCACTTTACTGAACTTTTCTCTAATCTTCCATTCTCTTTATTTCCCGACACATTTCCTAGAGCTGCCCTCCAAACTTATCTTTTTGTTTATTTGGTTTTTGGTTTTCATAAATTTTCTTTTTTGAAATTCCTAAGAGCTCTTTCTCGTCTCCAAATGTTCCCCTTTTTTTAGGTCAGTATCCTGTTTTTGTTTCAGGGATATATTTCTGAGGATTTGTTTTTGTTTTTGAAGTATTTTTAGTTTTCTGCATTGATCTCTTTCCTTGGATTTGTTTTCCTTCTCTCTCCCCACCCTACCCCTTTCCTGTTTGTTTGCTTAGGTTTGTTTTTCATGCAGGAATTTTCTTGAAAGGTTTGGTATTCCTAGGTACTTTACAGAAGTGAGGCACTAAACTGCCTCCTCTCTCTGCCTCCTCTCCAGGCAGTTCTCTGGGTTAGAGTTGGGTTTTGGAGAGCATAGAGATGGCATAATCCAGCTGTTCCGCTCATCATGACTGCTTCCCATCCAACCATGAGTTATGTGACTAGACTTTCACTGGACTCTTCCTATTCCTCTCCCAGGGCGAGTTCATAGGTCCAGTCCTCCATGTGCAGAGTGAAAGGTTATCACCTGAACATCTCCGGATCGTACATTTACACACACACACCTGAGCCTGGTTGAAATAATGCTTCCAGCTCCCTTTCAGAGAAGTGCACTTATCACGTATTTGGCAGATATTCTTCCACATCTGTGGAGTTGTTTCCCAGTTTCTTCATTAGATTTTGTTATTGTGGCTTCATTCTTTTGGGGTCTCAGGGACCAGAATGTAGAAGATGGGTCTTTTCCTCGAAGTTTCTGAAAATTTCTCTCACAGCCAGGTTGGTCTCGGCATTTTTCAGAAGTCCTGAGTCATTTCTAGTTTTTACCCTCATTTATTTAAAATAACAACTTTTGGGGTGCCTGGGTGGCTCAGTCGGTTAAGCATCCTACTTCAGCTCAGGTCATGATCTCCTGGTTCGTGGGTTCGAGCCCCACGTCAGGCTCTGTGCTGGCAGCTTGGAGCCTGGAGCCTGCTTTGGATTCTGTGTCTCCCTCTCTGTTTTCCCCTCCCCTGCTCGTGCTCTGTCTCTCTCTCTCAAAAATAAACATTTAAAAAATAAAATAACAACTTTTGAGGGGCACCTGGGTAACTCAGTTGGTTAAGCATTTGACTCTCAGTTTCAGCTCAGGTCATGATCTCATGGTTTTGTGAGTTCAAGCCCTGCATCAGGCTCTGCACTGGCCATGTGGAGCCTGCTTGGGATTCTCTCTCTCTCTCTCTCTCTCTCTCTCTCTCTTTCTGCCCTCCCCTACGCACGCTGTCTCTCTCTCAAAATAAATAAACTTAAAAAGAAATTTTTTTAAATAACAACTTTTGACACCTACTAAGCATAGAACATGATGGTAATTCTTACAAGTGCTTATATTACCTGGCTGTCCTTGATTATGTGATTTTCTTCACATTTTCCCCCCTCCCTGCCCCTGTTTTTCTCTCTTCAAAAGTTTAAACCATGGGAAAGCTTCCTTTGCAGCCCCAAGCATTTTGAATTTTTTTTTTTTTACTTTCCTCAACATTAGAATTATTGGTCCAAATCATATCTTTGAGACTGTATCAATCTTTTACAGTCTGTGTCACCTGTACGGATAGGTGCTATGAAATTACATAGTAAAGCCACGTGAGAAGTGGATTTATGAAAACGCGCTCCTAGATGCCCAGCCAAAAAAAGGAGAAAAAGTATGAAGAGAGAAAAGAAAGAGGAGATAAGTGATGCAGAAGGCTCTGGGGTGCCTTTTCTCTAGTGGACAGCATGCAGTGAAATAACATTGAGTCAGAGAAAGTTAATCAGCCTCAGTTCCTGCGTGTCTCAGCTAGTGTGAGTGCTTACAGTGCCGAGTGTGAACCTGGTTGTTGAGGGATACTAATTCTTTGTTCACCTAGGCCCCTCTTGCAAACCCAAACCCAAACCCAGCTTCATCCGGTACTCACCAAATGAACTATGACCTTTCCTACCACCAAGGAAAAGGCGGTCTGGATCAGACATATGGCGGGGCAAAATGTTGGCCACCAGTGGATATCTTCAAAATACGCTTTTAAGGGTAATTTAGACTATATGTGATTTCCACCTTGCACCCTGATCCTAATTGTTACGAAATTACATTTCCAAAGTCAGTGGAAATACATATTTATAAGACCTGCACTCCTTTCTGTTATCACGGTTATCAGGAGCACATCGTCACTGTCACCCTAAATTCCTTCCCCTCTTAGTTTCTGAACCTCCACTGGGTAGTTCAGGGTTAGACCAGGAGCAGCAGTTCTTTAATCTGGTATTCAGTTTTCAAGATGAAAATGGTGGCAGGGTGGAGGGGACGGACTGGCCAATTCCAGATGCTCTTCTCAGAGGTTATAAACTTACAAGACTTAAGAAAGGTGCTAGCACCTTCTTAAGGGTGATAGCACAGCTTCTTAATATCCCTTCTTAAAGGGATAGCACAGCTTCTAATCAGTTGGAAAAGATGATGAGCCCCAGCAGACATCGGCCATAAACCTGCAGCTCACATCCCTCCCTAATGGTGGAACTCTTACTGCCTCACTCTGCTTCTGGAACTTTCCAGATCTGTGGTATCCTTTCACCTTATCCAGTCCAATTCAACAATAGAAGTAGTCCTGATCCCGTTTCCTTTTACCTGTACTCAAATATTGTTGTTTCCAGCACACTCGTACCTGGGAGTTTATAAATTTTCTAACACATTTATATTGTCTGGATACCTGAAGAGTTACTTCACCTCGGAGGTTTGAAATCAGATGCATGCTTTCAAGGCTGTGTGCCAAGCGTAAGGCCTCTCCGGCTGAGTCTCCATGGTAACACAGTGAGAGAGTCTAGTGATTGTGTGTCTGTGACCACAGGCATGGATTTTCCCATGTGAATGACTGGTGTTTGCTCATGTGCTGCTCTTTCCAGGTCTTTCCTCGGGTCTTTCAAAGTTGTCTGCTTTCTTCGTGATACTAATTTAGCCTTTCATCCCATCCCAAACACCTCCTTTCTTTCACTGTAGAATAACCTGGTTTTGTGTGAGTTTAATGTTTCAGTACTATCTAAAGGTGTTTGTGTTGGACATGTCTCTGATCTCACTTGGTTATTAGCTTCAGAAGAGTTATTTGACTTACTTCATGATACCTGGAATGTATTTTTCTGTACAAAGTGGGACATTGATACTCTATTGTTATTTTTTGTCTGCCTGCCCAATTTAGCAATGAGGCCATATTGCAAGTGTTTCATAAAAACATTTCATCAAAAATATTTTAAAATCATTCAGCAAGTTTTTTATCAGGATAAAGAGCAAAAGAGAAGAAAAGTCTCCTTTAGAGTAAAATATTGAAGCTTTCTATCCTGACACTTTACAACCCATCCTCAGGTTTTCATTGGTGTAGTGAACGCTTTTTTTGTTGAAAAGATAATTTGTAATACTCTGTGCACCTTCCCTATTACTGGCACTGCACATGATACAAAGTGCTGGGGGTTTAAAAAACGGGGTATGGTGGACACCTATTGTTTTTCAAAGCTTGTTATTATAAAGCATAATTGAGCACTTTATGGTTTTCCAAGGACGGATCTTTTGAGCCACCCCACATGTCTTAGGGTGAATTTCTTGTACCCACCAGTAAATCGTTCAGGATGTGAATACTGATTTTTTTTTTTTTAAGCAGAAGTAAACGTTGCTTTTAAAAAGTGCCAGGACCTTGTTCGAGTATGCACTGTAAATTGAACCACTGGCAATAGAACTAGGATCAAATAAACATTGAAGACTACAGTTCATGCAAACAACAGAATTTTACCCCCAAATCCCATAATCATACCTTTCAGTAATACATAAACCACCGCCAAGTTGTTTGAGTGTTTCATGTTCATTTTCTCTGCCCTCCCTCTACGTTGTCAGTCATCTGGAGGAATACATAATAAGAGCAAGGACACAGTAATCTACACACAGGTTATTATTGGCATCTTATTAACGAAGAATATTTGTAGAACTATTTTGTAAGCAACTTAAAGTAGCATGAAAACCAGATCTTCATCTACAAATGAGGACTATTTCACAAGAATGTTATTGGTTTAAAATACCAGCTGTATGGTATTTAAACATCTGGAAAAGCATTTTTACATGTGTGCAACATCTGGGTAAATAGATCTGCTAAAAATTAAGTAGCCCTCACACGAGAAATTAAGCAAGCGAATAAAGACGTCCTTTTTCTTATGTTTCATTCTCTGTGTTTCATTCTCTGTGCTGAGAAAGGATGATGTTCTGTCCTTAAATAAGGAAAATGAATTGAGAAATGCAGTATCTAAGAAACAGAGAAACAAGTTAGGTGGGGGAGGGGGAGAAATTAGTCTCAAAGATAGTAACAGATTTATAGGGAGAAACCTTAGTTTTGCTTTTATTTCCACATACGTGTGCTTTACATCATACATGATCAATTCCTTGAACATAAATTGTAAGTAAATATACTCAAACTTACATATTTGGAATGTTACTAATAATTCCCATAGCTGTGATAGTTTTTAAAAAAATTTTTTTTAACGTTTATTTATTTTTGGGACAGAGACATACAGAGCATGAACGGGGGAGGGGCAGAGAGAGAGGGAGACATAGAATCGGAAGCAGGCTCCAGGCTCTGAGCCATCAGCCCAGAGCCCGACGCGGGGCTCGAACTCACGGACCGTGAGATCGTGACCTGAGCTGAAGTCGGATGCTTAACCGACTGAGCCACCCAGGCGCCCCATGTGATAGTTCTTTAAGTACGTACTAGCTGTGTTAACTTCCTTTTTATCAGCCTCCTCACCTAGGAAATAGGAATCGCAACAGTATCTGCTGCTCAGATTTGGTTTAAGAATTAAGTGCTGTTTGGGGCGCCTGGGTGGCTCAGTTGGTTGGGTGACCCACTTGGGTTCAGGTCATGATCTCGCGGTCCGTGAGTTCGAGCCCCACGTCGGGCTCTGTGTTGATGGCTCAGAGCCTGGAGCCTATTTCAGATTCTGTGTCTCCGCCTCTCTCTACCCCTTCCCCGTTCATGCTCTGTGTCCCTCTGTCTCTCAATAATAAATAAACGGTAAAAAAAGGTTTTTTTAATAAAAATTGAAAAAAAGAATTAAATGCTGTTCTACACTAAAGATCAGCAGACGACAGCCCACAGGCCAAATTGAGCTCCCTGTCTGTACTGTACCACTTGTACACTTGTGGTGTACAAAAGCAAAGATTGGCTTTTATATTTTTTAAGCGATCGAAAAAAAAATCAAGAATGATGTTTCTTGACACTTGAAAATTTTGTGAAATTCACATTTTCGCGTCCAAGACAAAGTTTTGTCGGAACCCGGCCACACTCCTGCATTTACGTATTGTCTATAAACGCTTTCCTGCCACGTTGGCAGAGTTGAACGGTTGCATCTGCGACCCTGTGGCCTGCAAAGCCTAAAATATTTACTATCCAGCCCTGTACTGAAAAGCTTGCCCACCCTTCTCTATGCTAATGTGCTTTGAAAATGGCTGACATATATTTGTACTAAACAAATGTTATTTTCATGAAAAGTATTAAATGTTAAGTAAAATAAACAATATCACTCATAACCGAAAACCCATGTCAGAGTCTGAAAACAGTCATCATATATTATCCCTCAAAATCATACTAAAAAAAAACTATTAATTGCATGACAAATCATTTATGGCTTGAAAATGTAAAATGACCTTAGGAATATAATGTACCGAACTCATTTCACAAGGGGCTTATTTTCAGAATGGTTTTTAAAAATAATTTGATATTTATTTGTTTGTTTGTTTGTTTGTTTTTGAGAGGGGGAGAGAGAATCCCAAGCAGGCCCCGCACTGTTAGTGCATAGCCCGACACAGGGCTCAAACCCATGAACCATGAGATCATGACCTGAGCCAAAGTCAAGAGTCAGATGTTCAACCGACTGAGCTACCCAGGTGCCCCTCAGAATGTTTTATACATTCCTTGTGGAAAACTGTTATGCCATCAGCTTACACATCCTCTCTCCTTAATTTTGTCATATGACGAATTCTTCTGTTTACTGTTGTCCTTCAGTTCCAAACTTACTCTGATTCCCTATCTTAATTCTCCATTTTTACCCACTGTCTAATCCCTCTCAGTGGAAATTCTAGCCATCGTCCTGCATTCTCTGAAGGGTAGAAGGAGAATCTGAAGGGTGGGGACCAAGAGTTGTGACACAAACTTCGGAGTGTACGTGATCACAAAGAGGCCAGGTCAAGCGGTACCCCATTGAGAAGGGCTCAAAAATGCAGTCCGCACAAGTCCTTCGAGCTTATCTCTTAGGTCACACGACAAACCAAATTCTTCTCTTAGCATCAATGTCACCCTGTTGTATTTGCCAAAGAATCAGGCAACAACATGTTTCTGGGCCAAACTGACCCATCTATAAAAACATTTTGAGGCACTAAAGAAAATATTTTACCAAATTGGTTTAGATTCTTTTATTTTATCCCTGTTTGCTCTAGACAGACTTTCCTGGCATGACTGATACACCAGGAATTTTGCCCAGATTCAGTCTGATGTACGGATGTGTATGTAATTGATTTGTGTAGATGGGTCAAATCTCCCTCAGACCTTTTTAGGCTATTCAGGGTTTCCAAGCTGAGTTGTATCATCTGAGCCGGTTTCCTTTTCGGTCTCTTACCCCTGCATCCCCGTAGCCTGTTTCTGTTTCTCTTTATCCACCGTCTCCAGCAGTTTGGCCAAGTTACCGTTCACATCAACTGTAGAATCAGAAAGTGGACAAGCGCAAAAAAAGCTGACATTCAGACACACTTTGCTCTTTGTGACACCTCTAGAACAGTTGGCAAAAGACGAGTTCGGGTTGAGCTATGACTTAAGTTCGCCAAGCTGGCTAGCACAGAAAACCGAGTTGGCCTTAAGGAAAAGAGACCCGGTGGGAATTTGTAATAAAGTAGAACTGTTTTATTAAGTTAGAAATATCAAAGCATTTTAATCGGATTTCAAACATGCTCCAGAAAACCTCTTTGAGACCCTCAACATTCAAAGTGACAAAAATTGGGAAAAATTCAAATGGTTAATAACTTCATTATGTAAAGGGTTTATACAAACCCATAACTAAACATTCAGAGCAAAAAACGAGCAGTTTTCATTAGCAAAGACGTGAGCAGACAATTCACCAAAAGGGAAAATACTTCCAGTGAGTAAATCTACTGGAAAATGTTCTACCTCACTGATATTCAAAGAAATTCAAAGCCAGACATTGAGTTGTCATTTTTTTCACCCTGTCATTTGATGTGTCCTTTCATGCCATGTGGAATTTGACACAAAAAAGATTTTGAAAGGATAGAACTCTCTTCTTGAGAGGGAATAGTAAAATGAATTCACACCCTACGACAGGGTGCCTAAGTTCATTCACCCTCTCTAGAAAGCTATTTGACCATCTGTCACCAAGAACCTCAAATTTTATAATGTACTTTGATATGCTGTTAATAAAGAAAATTATCACTGTGAAAATCTGTATACAAAGTTGTAAATTATAATGTTATTTATAATAGTGCAAACAGAGTGTTTTACAGTAGGGATTTGGTAAAGCTCACTGTAACTTTATGAAGCCATTTAAATACGAATTTTAAAACACAGAAAAATGTGTAGGATATAATGTTGAAAGCAAAATATAGGATATATTTTATATACAAAATAATCACAGTTATTTGTTTTTTTCTTTTTAATGTTTATTTTTGAGACAGAGAGAGACAGAGCATGAACGGGGGAGGGTCAGAGAGAGGGAGACACAGAATCCGAAACAGGCTCCAGGCTCTGAGCTGTCAGCACAGAGCCCGACGCCGGACTCGAACTCACGGACCGTGAGATCGTGACCTGAGCCACCCAGGCGCCCCTTGTTTGTTTGTTAAGTAGGCTCCACACTCAGGCTCCAGGCCATGAGTTCAACACGGGGCTTGAACTCATGACCCTGAGATCAGGACCTGAGCTAAGAGCAAGAGTAGGATGCTTAACTGAGAGAGAGAGAGAGAGAGAGAGAGAGAGGAGAGGGACTGAGCCCCCAGGTGTCCCTAATCATAGTCTTTTAAAATTACACTGTGTAAGGGACGCCTGGGTGGCTCAGTTGGTTAAGCGGCCGACTTCGGCTTCAGGTCATGATCTCACGGTCCGTGAGTTCGAGCCCCGTGTCGGGCTCTGTGCTGACAGCTCAGAGCCTGGAGCCTGTTTCAGATTCTGTGTCTCCCTCTCTCTGACCCTCCCCCGTTCATGCTCTGTCTCTCTCTGTCTCAAAAATAAATAAACATTAAAAAATAAATAAATAAATAAAATTTAAAAAAATTTTGTCCTCCATCGCATCAGCCACCCTTCAAGTGCTCAGTGGCAACATGTCAGTGGTGGCTTCTAAATCGCATAGTGCAGGTCCAAAAATGACCTTCCATTATCTCAGAAAGTTTGTTTAGACAGCGCTGATACAAAATAACCCCTAAAGCTGCATAGTTCAAAGACTGGAAAAAGTTAAAATTAGAAGAAAAAAAAAAGTTTTCGGTGGGCATTTCAACCATGGAATTTCTTCCTTTTTCCTGTTCTTTTAGTTTTTTTAATTTTCTGCCATGACCATATTAATTTTATAATGGAAAATAAGTCACTGGGCCTTATTTTAAATACTTTTTTTTAAGTATTGAAAATGGGGGCACCTGGGGGGCTTGGTCGGTTAAGCATCCAACTTTGGCTCAGGTCATGATCTTACAGTTCATGGGTTCAAGCCCTGCTTCAGGCTCTGACACCTCAGAGCCCGTAGCCTGCTTCGGATTCTGTGTCTCCCTCTCTCTCTTCGCCTCCCCCACTCACACTCTGTCTCTCGAAAATGAATAAACATTTAAAAAAAATTTTTTTAAGTGTGGCAAATAAGTACAAGGATAGCTTGGGGAAAGCCAACTAAAATTTTCTTTCTAGAGTTATTTCTGTTGCTGCTGTTAACATTCAGGTCAGATCAGAATTTCAGAAACTTAGGTCCTTAGGGAATGGGGCACCGTGGAATTGGTATTCAGTCTTGGAAAAGTTTGCACACACCCATAATTCAGAATTCCCTTACCAGCATTTCCTCTGCCATGCTTCACAGTTCCACACAAGTGGGTTATAAATGGAGTCTTTTGGTCTTAACCTGTGCTCTGGAGCCAACATGAAACACTCACTGTGTCTTATCAGTGATGCACAAAGAAAAGAAGAATCATTAGTGTCTCTGGAAATCATCTGTATTTTCTTCTTGGTTTCCATTTTCAGTTTGTATCTGGTTCCAGCTAAATCTAGCAAAGAAGTACCAAGTGGACCTTCAGTAAATGAGCTGTTTCTACACACACAATGACCTTGATGAAGTGTGAACATAGGCGCATTCAGTCGGGTTGTGCCTCTGGATTCTTGACACATGCTGATGGATCCACGAGGGTGCAGGGTTAGAGTCCAGCCCCTCAGTGTCAGCCACATTCTGTAGGTCTGTCTGGTTGTTGCCTGGGCTCTTTCGATGGCTGCCCCAGTGCATGGCCACCAAGTTGGTTGTTGCTGAAATATTTTATGTGAATGGGGACATAACCCAAGGAGTTAATGATAAGTTGGAATGCTGAATAAGTTATTGTTCTGTCTATACTCTGCAAGTAAATCTGTATCTTAATTATGCAAAAATTTGTAAGTCTTTTCCAGTTAGCTCTAGTGAAAACAAAGAAATGACAGTCATCAGCTTAAGCAAGTTTGAAACGTGGGAGTTACTTATCTTCATGAGATTTAAGCCAGAAGAAATGCCCAACGAACCAGCTAAGGGAGATTATCTGGTGCCTCGATACTTAGGGGGCAAGGAGTCACAATGAAAGTGACAGCCTATGTGATGTAAGTTTGTGGTATAATAGAGCAATTTTTAAGAAGCATGGGAGGACAGCTGCTTTTGGCCATGAGATATCATGTCAGAGAGCAAGGAGTTGGTGATCTCTCCTGACCTGCTCGTGGAACCACCCCAAGACAGTGACACAGGCTATTGCGTGTGGATGGAGTACAAGAAAGATAGGAGGAAGGTCAATGAATTGAAAAGTCAATGACGTGAATACTCAAGGCATTAAATATTGAAATCGTCAGTCAGTGGGGGGTATTACAAGAGAAGGGATTTATGTGTATAAATCAAGGATAGACATTGGCTCACTGGCACGTAAGCATAACATTAGTAGGGTAGTGGAACATAGTGTAGTTATAAGTAGAAAGATCAACGTGCTGTAAAATATTCTTTGCAAGGAATAGTCTTTGCTACTTGGTCACTAGATGAACTTTCTTATCTTCTCTCAGTGTCTAGGACCATGGCCTTCCACATCAGAGGGGTTAAACATTTGTCGTGTTGGCTTTTGCCCACGTTGAGGCCCTGCGTTCTCTTTAGTCTGAGAGTGTGACTGCCTCTTGACCGTTCCCTCCAGAGTCTCTTTCTGCCCTCTCTTTCACCCACTCTGGTTTCCATCACTTCACTTCATTCACAAGCTCCGTCTAATCACCTGGAAACCTCAGCCCAGGAGGTGCCAAGCAAATGCACTCTCTCTCTTTGTTTCTCTAAACATCCTGTGCGGTAGACTACTTTGACTCACAGGCACAAATTACAATATTAAAACCTTCAGGATCTGTCTTCCAGCCCAGAGAGTATGCCAGAAGTGGATCTCAAATAATCACTTGCAAAGATTTGCAAAGACTAAGAAAATTATGGAGGAAGTTACATCTGTCCGGCTGTGCTTAGTATCCTTATTATTTCTATTCCTGTCATCTGATTTAGATAGCAGAAGTAGGAAGGCCAGGCGCTGACTTTAATTATTTGTCATTCCAACTGTTCTGTTTATATGTTGTATCCATTTTCTTGGTTTGCGGTGGGGTTGAGGGTATTGAACATTTTTCAACATTTTGAAGATACTCCCCCTTTAACGTATGGACAATGTTAGGAAGAAACATTCTCTAAGTGAGCAGTTGGCAGAAACCTGAATGATTTTTCAGTTTCTTATAAACCACATTTTTCTGGATTTGAAAGCATGGTTAGAATAACTTCGTGCAATTCCAGGGAATAGAAAGATTTCAGTGGATTTACAGTTTGACCAAGGATTTGAGGTAAGCGCATCACCTTCCCAAGAGGTTCCTATGTAGCAATTTTGCCGTCTCTGATAGTGGCCGTCATTGCAAGCTGTTGTGTGCCGGGGTCACGGCTAAGCACTTGGCACGCATTGTCTCCTTCTGTCCTCTCAAATGTTGAGAGATAATAAGGAAACTGAGGTCCAGTCAGTTGTCCAAGGTCATACCAGTATTGGAGGCAGAGCCATGTTTCAAACTGAGGTCTCCAGCCCACAGCTCTGGCCCTTCCCTCCTCGCCCCCCAGCCCACAACAGGAGCTTGGCACAGAATGTGTTTTGAATTCTCGTGGCACCGACATCAGATAGGACACCTAACAACATGATCCTGCTGCAGGTACAAAGTCAAACTACCAGGCTTTTTCCTCAGTCATCAAGGGAGGAAAGAAATATGCAGAGGACCAGCTTGCAGATGTTTTTTCATAAGGCTTTGGAGTCCCTGTCTTTTGAGTTGTTGCATGTATACACCCAGTTGACACGTATCAATGAAATACCTGACAGAACATTTCCTAATTCCTTGTTAAAGACGTTAATCTTTCAGAGTATTCATTGTTTAAAAAAAGGGGGGGGGGGTGCAATATTTGATAAGCTCCAAATGATTGTTTTAATTCACATTTTACATTATCATGGATCGTGTTAAAACTAGTTTTGTTTAAAATAGTGACCTTTAATAAGGCTAATTTACTCTCAAATGAGTTACATCTGAGAAGAAACAGTGACGCTCGTCAGAGCAATTCAAAGTGAAGAACCATATTTAAAACGTAGTGTTGTATGAATTCCTGAAGCATAAAGTCCTACATTGTGACAATCTCCTTTCCAGATCAATTTCAGAAGCAGAAACGGTGCCAGTCAGAAGGTCCCCAGGGTAGGGTCCCTGGGCTCCACATGTCCCAACATGTGCCAGTAGACGGAAAGAAGCCCCATGAGCTCCTGGGCGTGACAGTGGAGTGTAGGTGTGTGGCCAGCAGATGTCTGAACCTGTAACTCTGCACATCCGGGTTTAAAAATATTGTAAAGCACAATAAATGTGTGGCCCCCGCCCCCGCCTTAGCTGAACAATCAGTTACATTGCAGACATCTTCATGCTCTGTAGATCTGTGCCTCACTCCTGTAAGCCGAGTGTCTGGCTTTGGCCTTTTTCACAGAAAGCTCAAGGACCACAGAAGTGGGCACACAAGTTATGAACACAGAATCATAGTCACCTGACCAGTTTCTGGCGTTTATTAGTGTGTTTGTGGATCACTCAGATCGTCTGTATCTCTGATACCAAAGGGCTCCTCTGGGCCCTGGAGAGTTCATCCCCATTTCTGCAGGGTACACGGAACCTCGGGGGCCAGGTGAGAGAACTGATGGGTGACTAGCATCCCTCAGTGGCAGTTTGACAGTCTGCAGGTTTACATCTTCAGTGATTTAGTTTTGCATTTAAAATCTGTGTTCTAGATTGTATGGGGAATATAAATCAATGTGGTTTATCAACCCATTGGTAAGAGGGAAAACTACCAGCAGGGAGAGGCAGGCGGGTGGATGGCTTGTATCATGGGCAAGAGTTAAGGGTCTTAAACATAAGTGAATCTTGTGGGAAGAAGATGGATGTGTTGGCCAAGTAATCAGGAGTTGCAGACGTTCTAGAAATGGGCGTTCAGACCTCTGGTGTGATGCTGACTTTTGCCAAAGGGCGATGCCAGCTGGGCAGAGGGGAAGCGAGGAGAGCAATAGCCCACTGAGAGAACATCCGCTCTCCATGGGCAACAGGACCGCAAAGGCTACAGATGTGAAATCGTGTCCCTTCAGGCCCACTGGTAGTTGTTCATGCAGAGATTTGGGCCAGGTCATAGCCCGAAGAAAGCCAGCTTCCAGTTGGGTTCTTGGGCCGCATCCCCTGGACCCGGCCTTTTCCTCAGTGGGAGGGAGGTTTGTCCTTGAGCCAGAAGGAAATCAGTGACTCCTACCTCCAGGCAAATAACTGCATCTCGGTAAGCTGCACTTAAGTTGTCTGCTGGGGTTTCCCGTTGGACTTTACTACCTGCCAACACAGAAAACAAGCAGGACTGCAGACCCAGCAGCTTGTTTTAGGAGCGACAGAGGCTCAGGCACACGTGTCCTTCACAGAACTTGGCGTGTTTGGAACGTCCCAGCCCCCACCCTAAGATACAAACAAGGAGGACACATTTTTCACATTCTCAAGGAGGAGAATCTTCTTCATGCCCAAGTAACAGAGATCGGAAGCTCTGGTGAAGTATTCCCTACAGAAATCCCACAAATCTCTTCTCCAAGGGTGGTGGGTTCAAATTCTCCTGGGCTTTGCTTTTGTTCCCCTTTCCTCCTAGTAATCTCTCCTTCATCTAGATTCCACTCAAAACTGCCTTTGCTTTTAAGTCTTGCTCCTCCAGACCTTTCCTTCTCGTGTGACCCTAACCTCTTGCGTTTACCACTCTTCCGGGCCCATCCCGTGGACCTGTAAGCACGTGCGCACCATCCCTCCTCTCTTTGTACACCCTCCAACACCCCTTCATTCCCAGCTTCTAGCAAATGCTGTGTGTGTCCAGGAATTGTGTGTGCAGGGGTGAGGGTGGCAGGCCAATCCAAGGGGGCAGGGGAGCTCAGGAAGGATTTCTTGGGGGAAGTCCTGTTGATCTGGGCCTTGAAGGATTACCGGTGAGGACTGCTACAGGTCAGCCACCCTTGTGTGACCGCTGTGACATGGAGCCCATTTTTGTGGAGAAGAGGACTCGCGTAGCAGTTCAGACAGAAGATGAGCGGCAGGGTCAGGCTGTGCTAAGTGGTGAATGCCGGAATGAGGACCTCAGGGCCTTTCCCTGGAGGCAGCGTTAGTCCTGTGTTAACAGGGGGGTTGCGTAAAACAGCAGCATTTTCTGGAGATTGGGGTTCTCGAGGATCAGTTGGAAGTACTGAAGATTGGGCGTGTAAGACCCCTGGCTGGTGGTTTGGACAGGGATTTTTCGGATGATCTTGCAGAGAAGACACTCAGCGGTCACATTTTTCTGCCTGTGATTACAAAGCGGGGATCCGGTAGCCTGTCCTCCCAGGGCCCCAGGTAGGGGTGAGTGCTTTTCAGTTTAAGACTCCGCCCCTGGATGGGTGCCAGCCCGGAGGGGGCAGGGAGGGGGGAAATAGTAACTCACCCAATCGGCATTGTCTTAGCTCTTTTAGGCTCCTGTAACAAAACACCACAGGTGGATGGCTTATAAACAACCACCGTTTATATCAGTCCCGGAGGCCGGGAGGTCCAAGATCAAAGCGAGAGCAGTTGTGGTGTTTGGTGAGGGCCTGCTCCCTGGTTAACAGAGGACTGTCTTCTCCCTGTGTCCTCATAGGGCAAGAGGGGTGAGGGAGCTCCCCAGCATCTCTCTTATAGGGGCACTGATCCCACTCGCCTCCTGTTGGCCCCATATCCTAACATCATCACATTAGGGGTGAGGATTTTACTTTTCCGAGGGCATTGATTGCATTCTTGAGAGTTCAGTTCTCGTGACCTAATCAGCTCCAAAAGGCTCCACCTCCTAAAACCGTCACATCAGGGGTTAGGGTTCCGATATCTGAATTTTGGAGAAACGCTTTGACGCTATATCAAGTGTGGTCTGGGCCACACTTACTTTGGTCAGGGTGACTGCACAGAGACCAACCGGCCACCGAGCGCACTCATTGCCTGTCCCCAGGTGTCTCTTCCCATCCCCGTGGGGCTGCAGAGACCAGGCAGGACCTGGCAGGCCCATCGCTCTTTGCTCCCTGCATTCCAGCTTTGTCGCCTGCATCAGGTTACACTTCACTGGGAAGGACACTTGCTTTCAGCTTTGGAGTAGTGGGTGGGGGTGACCAGAAGTCCAGAGTCTTTTTCGGTCTTAGGCCTAGGTCAGGCCCACCCCGTTAGCAAGGAGCCCCGTGTTTGGAACAGTAAAACCTTTACTAGTGTCCCTTTTGACTCAGCTGGTTAAGACCCCAAGAGCAGGGGAGTGTGACGTGTACCTCCCCCAAGACTGCCTTTGAACCCGTCTTTAGAGGTGAACAAAACCGCACTGTTTTTCCCCGTCGGCCTTGCCCAGGCCTCCCACGTTGCCGTTTTGTTCTCCTCCTTGGAACCCCAGGCCCGGGCAAATCACTAAAAAGTTAGTGCCACCGAGCCTCCTGGCCCACACTGTCCCCTCCCAGGTTGCAGTTCACAGAACGAAGTGGATGAGGCCTCATCTTCTGCAGGTTCCACTGCCTTGTGAAGCATGGATGTATGCAAATCTCGTTTAGTTCATTTAGGATTTAGTCCAGGGGCTTTGATGTATAGATTTGTAGATATCCACCCCCGCCCCACCCCCCCCCATGGCACGGAGGAGGGGGGAAAATAAGGAATTTTCACCATGGAACGAAAAGCAACTTACTGCGTGAAGTCCGGATCTTAACTGGGAAGAATAAAAAGAATGAAGGTGGCGTGGTTAGGTTTTCATCACAGGACTTGCCCTTCTCGCTGCAAGAACGGAATCTGGTGCTGTCCTGCCTCTGTAAGCCCTCTGCACCTTGCAGCTCCGGCAGCGTGCTGTGCATATCCCAGCAGCCTCCCCTGGCAGCTTGCTGCAAACGCAAAACCTCAGGCCTCACCCTGTGCTGAATCAGAATCTACGTTTGTTTGTTTTTAAGTTTATTTATTTTGAGAGAGAGAAAGTGCCAGTGGGGGAGGAGCAGAGAGCGAGAATCCCAAGCAGGCTCAGCGTTGTCAGCGCAGAGCCCAACATGGGGCTCGATCTCACGAACCGTGAGATCAGGACCTGAGCCGACGTCCAGTGCTTAATGGACTGAGCCACAAAGGCGCCCCCAGAATCCACGTTTGAACAGGGTCCCCTGTTTGTTAGTAACATACATCAAGGTGAAGGCGCTTTCTGCAGCCCCATGCTTCGCAAAGCTCAGCCTGCACACAGAGGCTGAGTTAACACAGATTCCCGGGGCCCATGCTGAGATGGAGTTTGTAGACCCGAGTCAAAGGTACAGTGTTACGCTGCTGGTCAGCTGCCCACTTGGTTGGTCTGCAGCTTTTCCCTGAATCCGAAGCTCCAGCCAAGTAGCAAAGAGCAGCCCCCAGCTGCACGCACAGGCAAAGCTTCAGGGAAGCAGCCCGATCAGTGGCCCTGCTTCCAGAGTGGCCCTGAGTGCGGCTGCACCGGACACAGGAACGACCGTCTAGGCAAGGCATCTCTGGAACACGGCGCTGGGCTGGGTCCACTATCCTGGCCGCTATCCTGCAGGCTGGTGCAGGGTCCCCTCCCAGCAGACTCCGCCCAGAGCCTGGGAGCTCCAGCCAGTTCAGTCTTGAAACTCTTAGATCCCTGGACCACTCCTCCCTTTTCCTGTCTTCTCAAAGCATCTAGCCCCTTGCCTTTGAAGGATTCCAACCAGAAAGGCCCAAAGAGAGCCTGTCCCTGGGGATTCCATCCCCTCCCTCCTAGAGAATGCTAACTATAAGATCTATTTCTAATGGAAACTCACTGGTTGATGCCAGTGTGCACATGCCCACCTTGTAAACAGGGCTTCTGTAAGGACCACAGTATACCTTTCTAGATTTTCTCTAGCTCTAAGGGAAAAAAAAGGTAACTCTCGCATCACAGATGTCACTATTTAATTAATCTTCTTTAGGTTTTTAAAAAATTCTTTTAGTTCTTATTAGGGCCTTTGCTATTCATCAGTCCTGAAATTTTCAGCCTATAAAATCCCAGGCTCTGAGATACCATTTCTCAGTAAATACTGTTCCCAGGGTTTTAAATTTTACCACTGGTGATGGTAATCAGTAAAAGGCATATAGATAGAAAAATACTATTTTTAGAAAACATGTATGTAATTTATATAAAAGGGAAATGTATGTACTGAAATAAACATTGCCCCTTGAGCCATGAAGTCATCTTTCATTGTATCAGACCCATGGTGCATCAGTATTTAAATATTTCAATAGGCATGAAGTTTAAAGGTTGAAGAAATTGGCGATCGTGGGGTTTACAAGAGTTGGTAAAGATCTGTTTTGGCAAAGCATGTCTTTCCAACTTGATTTGAATTGGTGCACTTGACAGAAGGAAAGAGCAAGACATATTCAGGATCTAGAAAATTTTCCTTGGTGAGCCGGGTTTCCTGGAGATTTCCTGGAACTACAGTCAAAGGGTTATGCAGAAGAGTGTGCTTGGCCTTTGTAACCCTGCACTCGGAAACTTAGGGAACCTTCTACATCAGGAAGGCAGACTCTGAGGAGAAAATACTAACAGCTTGAACTCCTAGTCTTCATGGTCAGCCCTGAAATATTTGTTCATTCATCTCCTTTTAGAAATTTGGGAGGGTGGTATATCCAGATATATCAACTGGAAGTATTTTATATACCAAAAAAACACAGCTCGAACTAGCTTAAAAACCAAAGGATACTAATTGGCTGATATTACTGAAAATCCAGAGGCAGAACCAAGTTCAGGCATGGTTTGACCAAGGAGTTAAAACCAGGTGAGCAGGACCTGGTTTCTTTCTCTGTTTCAAGACGGTTGCTCGAAATTCCTGAGGCTACCTGAGTCATCATCCATGAAATCAAGGCGCTCTCTTCCAGAGCTCCCAGAAAAAGTCCTGGGGTTGATGGGACCCGTTGAACTGCTTAGGTAAATTCATGACCGTAAAGCAGAGACAAGTAGTTCCAAGTGATGTGGGCCTGAACCAAGCTGGCTGCCATGGGAATAGGATGCTTTGGCTTAAACCACCAGGCACCCATAGGTCGCTGGGTGACTTAGAGGGCATTTTCACCCCCCGTGAGCAGTGGAGGGAGGCTCAACCCCAGGCAGGTGTCTTCATTGCCAGAAACTCGGTCATCACACGTAGCACTAAATCAGGGGGCTGGAAAGAATCACCTGTGTGTCCAGGAAGACGTGTTCTCATACACCAAGGCTTTTATATCCCCAGAGAAAGGAGGACCTCCCGTATCTGCCTTTGTCTGTGACCTGGGGGGGGAATGACTTAGAGGTGAGTGTGTCTATGGGAGGAAGAGCTGGTCACCTGCTGGTCAACCTGAGAGTTTACTTAATAAAGGAGCCAACGCAAGGCATGAACCTTTTGCATGTAAATCCTGATAACAGCAACTACAGTCCAGCCCTAGGCTACAAGAGTTGAATGTGTACAGAAGATGTGTTGGACTTCCAAAACAAACACTTCACAGATTGAGTAATCACATAATTCATGCCTTGTTTTTCTGATGGTTTTTTTTTTTTCAGAACCGAATGGAGGAAAGCAAAGCACTCTTTAGAACAATTATCACATATCCCTGGTTCCAGAACTCCTCGGTTATTCTATTCTTAAACAAGAAAGATCTTCTAGAGGAGAAAATTATGTATTCCCACCTAGTTGACTACTTCCCAGAATATGATGGTAAGTCAGTGCTCTTCAGCCAGCCCAGTAGCTGGGGATCCATCTTGCCCCCCAAGCAATGCAAGAGCTGATGCAGCAGCTTACTGTTGCTGCCTTGTGCATGCGTGATTGATGAAGTACAAATTATTGTTGGCCTTGCCCCGTAACCACCTGAAATGTTTCAATTCCCTGACAATGCTGAAAGTTATAGCCAAAGAAAGCAACTTACATGTTTTGAAATAAGTGTATCAGAAGAGGGAACAGCCCCACAGTTTTGACCAATCATGTATCAATCATTACAGTTGGCTCTTTCTTTCGGCAACAGCTGGCTCTTGCCTCTCTATGGAAAGAGAACACAGTTTTGTGACAAGAACCCATGCTCTGAAATCACTCTACCCAGGTTGGCATCCAAGTTTTGACACCTCGTATTGCTAGAACCATGATGAAGTCACTTAATTTCCCTGAACGGTAGGACCAAACTCATGCAGTCGTCTTACAGGCTCTAACAGAGATAACATATGTACAACATTTTTAGCATGATACCTGACACATGGCGAGTGTTGGAAAATATTTATTTGGGGGAAGGTGCTGCATGGCCTGATGCAATCCTATCATCCTTCGGGATGGCACCGACCCCTTGAACTCTTCCTGTAGTGCTTAGAATCCATAACACCCACATCAGTACCCCAATGGCTTTGCATTATTTCCTTACTTATAAGCACTCCTTATAAACAGATCTTGCCTACCCAGCTAGAGTGTGAAATCGTCAATGACTAGATAGGACACCCAGCCATTCCGAGAAATAGTTGTTGACCGGTAACAAAATGCATCCACACCAAGCCACTCTGAAACAAGTCAGAGTCACAGCCACCACCCAGAAGAGCTTTTATGACAGGATACACACACATCTCCCCATACATACTGCAGTCTAGATGAAGAGTGGCAAACTGTGGCCTGCCACCTGTTTTTATAAAGAAAGTTTTATTGAAACAGCCACACCCTGTTCATTTACACACAGTTTTTATGCTTTTAACAGCAGAATTGAGTAGCTGTGACAGACTCGTCCACAAAACCTAAAATATTTACTCTCTGGCCCTCTTTTAATTGAAGTATAGTTGACACGTAATGTTACATTAGTTTCAGGTGTACAACGTAGTGATTGGACAAGTCTGTATGTTGTGCTGTGCTCACAAGTGTGGCTGCCATCTGTCCCCATACAGCATTGGTGACTATATTTCCCTACCATTGACTGTGTTCCCTTTGCTGCGCCTGTGATCCCTGGACCTCATTCCACAGCTAGAAGCCTGAATCTCCCTCCCCCCTTTTGTCATTTTCCCCACCTCCCCCATCTGCCTGCTCTCTGGCAGCCATCAGTTGTTAGTATTTATGGGTCTGTTTCTCCCTTTTGTTTATTCATTTGTTTTGTTTTTTAGATTCCATACAAGTTAAATCATATACTATTTGTCTCTCTCTGACTTACATCACTTAGCATTATACTCTCTAGGTCCGTCCATGTTGTCTCAATGGCACTGTCTCATCTTTTATTATGGCTGCATAATATTCCTCTGTGTGTGTATGTGTGTGTGTGTATCCATTTGTCTTTTATTATGTCTCATCTTTTATTATGGCTGCATAGTATTCCTCTGTATACACACACACACACACACACACACACACACACACACATACACACATACACACACATACACATCTCCCTTATCCATTTGTCTATTGATAGTCACTTACATTCCTTCTGTATCTTGGCTATTGTAAACAATACTGCTATAAACATAGGTGTGCATGTGTGTCTTCACATTGTTTTCACTTTTGCCAGGATTACGGATCATATGGTAATTCTGTTTTTAATTTTTTTGAGGAGTTTCCATACTGTTTTCCACAGTGGTTACACCAGTCTGTATTCCCACCAACAGAGCACAAGGGTTCCTTTTTCTCCACATCTTCGCCAACACTTGTTCCTTGGGTTTTTATTTTACCCATTGTGACTAGTGTGAGGTGATATCTCGGTGTGGTTTTAATTTTTATGTACCTGTTGGAAAAATGTCTATTCGGGTCCTCTGTCCATTTTTAATCAGATTAACTGTGTTGTTAGTGTTGAGTTGTGTAAGTTCTTTATATATTTTGGATATTCAACTCTTATCAAACGTATCATTTGTTTTATGGTTTTAGGTCTCACATTTAGGTCTTCAATCCATTTTGAGTTTATTTTTGTATGTGATGGAAGAAAGTGGTCCAGTTTCATTATTTTTCATGTAGCTGTCCAGTTTTCCCAGCACCGTTCATTAAAGAGACTGTCTTCTCCACATTGTGTATTCTTGCCCCCTCCACCATAGAATAATTGATCATATAAGCATGGGTTTATTTCTGGGCTCTCCATTCCATTGATCTATGTATATGATTTTGTGCTAGTACCATAGTGTTGTGATTACTAGTTTTTTTTTTAATTTTTTTTTTTAGGGTTTTATTTTATTTTTGAGACAGAGAGAGACAGAGCATGAGTGGGGGAGGGTTAGAGAGAGAGGGAGACACAGAATCCAAAGCAGGCTCCAGTCTCTGAGCTGTCAGCACAGAGCCTGACGCGGGGCTCAAACTCACAGATGGCGAGATCGTGACCTGAGCCGAAGTCGGAAGCTCAACTGACTGAGCCACCCAGGCGCCCCATGATTACTACAGTTTTGTAGTAGATCTTGAAATTTGGGATTGTGATACCTCCAGGTTTGTTCTTGTTCCTCACAATTGCTTTGGCTATTCAGGGTCTTTTGTGGTTCCATACAAATTTTAGGATTGGTTGTACTATTTCTGTGAAAAATGCTCTTGGTATTATGATAGGGATTTTCTGGAATCTGTCGATTGCTCTGGGTAGTATGGACGTTTTAATGATACTAATTTTTCCAATCCATAGGCATGGAAAATTTTTCATTTGTTTGTGTTATCTTCAGTTTGTTTCATCAGTTTTATAGTTTTCAGAGTACAGATCTTTCACCTTCTTGGTTCATTTTATTCCTGGGTATTTTCTTATTTGGGGCTCAACTGTCAATAGGATTGTTTTCTTCATTTCACTTTCTGCTACTACGTCATTAGTGTATAGAAACGCAACTAACTTTTGTGTATTAATTTCGTATCCTGAAACTTTACTTATGACTTCTAGTAGTTTTTTGTAAAGTCTTTGGGGTTTTCCCTGTAAAGAAATACAGTGTATAGGAGCACCTGGTTGAGCGACTGACTCTTGTTTTAGCACAAATCATGATCCCAGGGTCGTGGGATCGAGCCCTGAGTCCTGAGAATCCGAGCTTGGGACTCTCTCTCTCCCTCTGCCCCTCTCCCATGCATATACTCTTGCTGTTTCTAAAAATTAAAACAATAAAGGTTTTATTAAAAAATACAGTGTACACATAGTGACAGTTTAACTTCTTCCTTACCAGTTTGCATGCCTTTTATTCTTTTTTCTTGTCTGATTACTGTGTCTAGTACTTGGAGTACTGTATTGAATGAAAGTAGTGAGAGTGAACATCCTGATCTTCGGGAAAATGTTTTTCCCTATTGAGTGTGACACTAGCTGTGGGTTTTTCTTATGTGGCCTTTATTATCTCGAGGTATGTTCCCTCTAAGGTAACTTTGTTGAGGATTTTCATCATGAACAAATGTTGAATTTTGTCAAATGCTTTTGATGCATCTCGAGATGATCATATAGTTTTTATCTTTCATTTTGTTAATGGGTTGTATCACATTGATTGTGAATATTGAACCACCTTTGGATCCCTGGAATGAATCCCATGTGACCATGGTGAATGATCCTTTTAGTGTATTATTCAAAGTGGTTTGCTAATATTTTGCTGATTAGCATTTAAGTTCATCAGAGAGATTGGCCTGTAGGGTTTTTTGGGTTTGTTTTTTGTTTTTGTAGTGTAACTGGTTTGGGTAGGAGGGTAATGCTGACCTTGTAGAATGTATCTGGAAGCTTTCCTTCCTCTCTGATTTTTGTAATAGATGGATATAGCCAATTCAGAATAGATACTAATTCTTTTTTAAATGTTTGGTGGAATTCACCTGTGAAACCACCTGGACTTTTGTTTGTTGGGACTTATTTGATTACCAGTTCCATTCTGTTACTAGCAATTGATCTGTTCAGATTTTCTATTTCATCCTGATTCAGTTTTGGAAGATTGTATGTTTTTAAAAATTTATCTATTCTAGATTGTCCAGTTTATTGATATATAATTTTTTGTAGTAGTCTCTTACATTCCTTTGTATTTCTGTGGTTGGTTGTTACTTCTCTTTATTTCTAGATGAGTTTGACTAAAGGTTTATCAATTTTGTTTATTTTTTTAGTCTCTATTTCATTTATTTCTGATCTGATGTTTATTATGTCCTTCCTTCTAATCTCAGGCTTTTTTGTTCTTTTTCTAGTTCCTATAGGTATAATGTCAGATTGGTTGAGATTCTTGTTTCTTGAGGTATGTCTGTATCATTACAAATTTCACTCTTAGAACTGCTGCATATCAAAGATTTTGGAACTTTGTGTTTTCATTTTCATTTGTCTCCATGTATTTTTTAATTTGCTCTTGGATTTCTTTGTTGGCCCATGGGTTGTTTAGTACCATGTTGTTTAGCCTCTGTGTGTTTATGTTTTTTCCAGTTTTTTTCTTACTATTGATTTCTAGTTTCATACCATTCTGGTCAGAAAAGATGCATGATATGATTCTAATCTTCTTAAATTTATTGAGACTTGTCTCCTGAAGAATGTCCCATGTGCATTTTGTTGGTTTTGGATAGAATTTCTATATCTGCTCTAATATGTCATTCAAAGACAAGGTCTCCTTATTGATTTTCTGCCTAGATTGTGTATTCATTGATGTACATGGGTTTCAGAGTCCCTTAGTATCATTTTATTACTGTCAGTTTCTCTCTTTATGTCATTAATATTTGCTTTCTGTATTTAGGTGCTCCAGTGTTGGGTGCATAAATATTTACAATTTTTTTTGTCCTCTTGATGGGTTAACCCCTTTACCATTATATAATGCTCTCTTTGTCTCTTGTTACAGCCTTTGTTTTAAAATGTATTTTTTATCTGGTATATGTATTGGTACTCTAGCTTTTTTTTTTTTTTTTTTAACTTTCATTTGTATGGAGTATCTTTATCCAGCTGTTCACATTCAGTCTGTATGTGTCTTTAGGTCTGATGTGAGTCTCTTCTAGGTAGCATTTAGAGGGGTCGTGTTTTTTTTTTTTCTCCGTTCTGCCACCCTATGTCTTTTGATGGAGAATTTAGACCATTTATATTTAAAATAATTGTTGATAGGTAGGTACTTATTGCCATTTTGTTAATTGTTTTGTTTGGTTGTTTTTGTAATTCTTCTCCATTCCTTTCTTCTGCTCTTGCTCTCTTGTGATGACTCTCTGTAGTGTTATGCTTGGCTTTCTTTTTATTTTTTGTGTATCTATATTATAGGCTTTGGGCATGCAGTTACAGAATTCATATAACACCCTAAGTGTATAGCAGTCTGTGTCAAGGTGACGGTCGTTGAAGTTTGATCACATTGTAAGAGAACTTTTTTACTTCCCCCTCCACATTTTATGTAAATATTCTCTCATTTTATCTTTTTATTCATAATTTTCTTCTAATTATAGCCTTTTCCACCTAAATCTCTTTAACATTTCTTGTAAGGCCATTTTAGTAGTGATGAATTCCTTTACCTTTTGCTCGTCTGGGAAACTCAGTATCTCTCCTTCAATTCTGCATGATAACTTCACTGGTTATAGTATTCTTGGTTGTAGGGTTTTTTTTATTCCTTTTAGCACTCTGACTATATCATGCCCCTTACTTCCAGCCTGCCATGTTTCTGCTGAAAAATCATGTGATAGACTTATGGGGTTTACCTTGTATATTGCTTTTTGCTTCTCTCTTGCTGCTTTTAAAATTCTCTTTAACCATTGACATTTAACTACTGTGTTTGTGGGCCTCCTTGTATTCATCTTATTTGGGACTCTCTGTGCTTTCTGACCCTAAGTATCTGTTTCTTTTCTCAGGTTGGGGAAGTGTTCAACTTTTACTTCTTCACATAAGCTGCCCACTCCTTTCTTTTCCCCTTCTGGTGCCCTATAATGCAAATGTATGTTTGCTTGATGTTGTCCAAGAGATCCTTTAACCTATCCTCATTTAAAAATTTTTTTCTTTTTACTGTTCAGTATATGTGCTTACCATCACCGTGTCTTCCTCATCACTAATTTGCTTTTCTGCATACACGTATTTACTATCGATTCCCTCTAGTGTATTTTTCACTTTTGTTATTGTATTCTCCAATTCTGGTTGATTTTTTTAAAATAGTTCTTCTTGTTAAAGCTCTGAGTTCTTCCAGTCTTCTAAGGCAGTGAGCATGTTTATGATGCTTACTTTATTTTTTTTCATTTTTAATATGAAATTTATTGTCAACTTAGTTTCCATACAACACCCAGTGCCCATCACCCACTTCCCCCTCCCTTCCACCCCCCCCCCATCAACCCTCAGTTTATTCTCAGTTTTTAAGAATCTCTTATGGTTTGCCTCCCTCCCTCTCTAACTTTTTTTTCCCCCTTCCCCTCCCCATGGTCTTAAGTTTCTCAGGATCCACATAAGAGTGAAAACATATGGTAGCTGTCTGTCTCTGTATGACTTATTTCACTTAGCATTACACTCTCCAGTCCCATCCACGTTGCTACAGAAGGCCAGATTTCCTTCTTTCTCCTTGCCACGTAGTATTCCATTGTGTATATAAACCACAATTTCTTTATCCATTCGTCAGTTGATGGACATTTATGCTCTTTCCATAATTTGGCTGTTGTTGAAAGTGCTGCTATAAACGTTGGGGTACAAGTGCCCCTATGTATCAGCACTCCTGTATCCCTTGGATTAGTTTCTAGCAGTGCTACTGCTGGGTCATAGGGTAGATCTATTTTTAATTTTTTAAGGAACCTCCACACTGTTTTCCAGAATGGCTGCACCAGTTTGCATTCCCACCAACAGTGCAAGAGGGTTCCCGTTTCTGCACATCCTCTGCAGCATCTATGACACTTACTTTAGTATATGTGCTGCCAAAGCGAGCACTATGACCGTTACTTTAAACTCTTCATCAGGCCTAGTGTTCATCTTGATTTCACTTTAGGTCTTTTCCTTAGCTTTTGTCTTCTTCTTTTGTTTGGAGCATATTCTTCTGTCTCCTCTTTGTGTTTGACTTTCTTTGTCTGTTTCCATGAAGTAGGCGGAACAGCTACAGTAGATGGAATAGTCTTGTACGTGGTCGTCCCCTGTGTAGACTGTGTGTGCCTGCTGACTTTGGAAGGAGCTCTGGGTGGCATGAGCTGGGGATTCCAGAGCACCTCATGCTGGGGTTGCCCTGGTGGTATAGCCGGCCTCTCCATACAGGCAGCACCGTAGCAGAACAAAGCTGAAATGAGTGTAAGCTGGGGGATCCCGGGGCTTTCCACACAAAGGGTGCCTTGGCAGGACAGTTAAATCTGAAAGCAAGACAACGGAAGAGGAAATAGGTTCAAGCCAGGGGTCCTGGGGCTGTCAGCACAGGGGTGGTTCCAGGGCTCTCCACTCAGAGGGTGCCCTGGGAGGACGGTTGACGTTCAAGTCGGTACAAGCCAGAGTGTCCCAGTGTAGTCAGCACAGAGGGCCCAATGGCCGGAGCCAAGACAGGGTACAGGTCTCCAGGCATTCCAGGGTACTTCCCAGAGGGCTCCAGAGCGTGGTGCCCTGGCAGGGCTGCTATAGCCAAGTGGTTGGAACCTGGAGTGTTCTGATGTGCTTTGTTCTTGTGTCCTCTTGGTGTGCTGGCTAAAACTCTAGTGAGCATTGACCAGGGATGTGCCCATGTGCTTGGTGCTGGGGCCACCCAGGTGGGACAGTTGGGGCTGGTATGGGCTAGGGGCCCAGGCCTCCCTGAGGCAGCAGGCCAGCCATGGTAGCCACACACTACTCCTGTCATGGTGGAGGCCACATCAACTGTGGTACTCCCCAGCCCCTGTGACCAGGAGAGAGTGCCAGCAGCACCCCCGTCTTTTGGCAGGTTCTAGGGCTGGTCCCTTTACATTCTAGTTACCCTTTTGGCCCACGGCTTGTTTTCTGGGCCCATAGACAGGTCTGCCCACAGCCCCTCAGTACTATCCCCTCCCCCCTGCAGTTGGTAGCGTTGTGGGGGGACATCCCCCTCATTACCGTGTCTCCATCTCTCTTGCCATTCTCTGTGTGGTCTCTCCATCTTTGGTTGTGCAGAAGCTGTTCAGTCAATCCTCAGTTCATCAAGAAGATTTGCTCTATCAGTAGGTGTAGATAACACGTGTCCCAGAGGAGGTGAGTTTAGGGCCTTCCTATGTCACCATATTGGACCAGAACCAAACTCTCTGGTGCATTACAGAGAAAGTGTGACAAACCCAGATCTACATGAATACTAGTTAAGAGGACAGCTTTGAGTGTCACAGAGTTCCAGCTCTGCCACTTGCATTGTAGGTTTGGACATGTGTATTCAACGACTCAATTTCTTTTTCATAGTAAATAATTGAATAGAACCATATATAAGTCACTTAGTGGGATACGGAAGACAGTGGATCCGAAGTGGACTCTGCACTGCCAGCAGAGAGCCCCAGTGTGGGGTTCAAACTCATAAACTGTGCGATGATGCCCTGAGCCAAAGTCGGGCACTTAACCAACTGAGCCACCCAGGCGCCCAGCCCCTCCACCCCCCGCCATTTTTAAAATTCTGTTATCGACATAGGATCTACAGGGGATATCAGTTCAACATTGTTTCTATGCTTCTAAAAGCTCCCTCAGAAAGGTGATTTCTTCAAAACACGAATAATTCAGTTTGGCTTTATAGCTTTCTGAGAAGATACAAGCACATCAAGGATGGAGTTTTACTCATGTTTTCATCCCACATGCATCGGGTACGGTGCTGGCTCACAGAGTGGGCAAGGTTGCGTCTTTGGTGAACTGAATTTCCCTTCTCAAATGTGTGTAAGATTCTAAAGGTTGGTGCATTGAAATAGAAACTTTGGGGGTGTTACCAGGTATTAGATACAGTCCTCTGTCTAGTTTGTTAGCAGTGTGTTCCTGTCCCCTATCCAAGTACTTTACTGTGCTTTATTGTGCCTTTAAAAACAAATACTTGGGGCGCCTGGGTGGCGCAGTCGGTTAAGCGTCCGACTTCAGCCAGGTCACGATCTCACGGTCCGTGAGTTCGAGCCCCACGTCGGGCTCTGGGCTGATGGCTCAGAGCCTGGAGCCTGTTTCCGATTCTGTGTCTCCCTCTCTCTCTGCCCCTCCCCCGTTCATGCTCTGTCTCTCTCTGTCCCCAAAATAAATAAATGTTGAAAAAAATTTTTAAAAAAAAAAAAAAAAAAAAAAAAAAAAAAAAAAAAAAAAACAAATACTTTGCTAGCCTTTAACAGTGTTTTCATTTTTACTCCTTTTCATTTGCCACTAGTTGGCACTGTTAAAATTTCATCAACCCTATCTATCCCTCACTGTTCCTGAGGAAACTATGGAAGGAAGGAAACTTGAGCTGCCTGGGTGGCTCAGGTCACGATCTCACCATTCGTGAGTTGGAGCCCCGCATCAGGTTTTGTGCCTGACGGCCTGCTTCAGATTCTGTGTCTCCGTCTGTCTGTCGCTCTCAAAAATAAACCAACATTTAAAAAAGAAGAAGAAAGGAAGGAAACTTAACACGTAGCTAACCTGGTCTCCAACAACAACAGACTAGTCTTTAACCACTAGATCTACCTGAATCAGATGGGCACGAAGCATCTGGTTACACTTTAACACACGTTTGCCTGACACCCCTAGAAGAGACTCTCAATTTTTCTCGTAATCCAATGAGAATCAGCAGGTAAGAAATGACACCCCACCCCATACATGGCCACCTGCAAACCTGATGTGCTTGCATACAGGACGGCAGGGGATAAACACAGCACAGCCTACCCCACAGAGCAAAGCCACCAACACTTAAGTGCTCAGCACAGCGCCCACAGCATGCCACATGTGGGTTTGATTTTTCTGCAGCACAAGACTTTTTTTCTGCAACAGCTGTTTGGGATAATTTTTTTTTTCCTCTTTGCCACATCATCCTCCTCTCTTTACCTATCTCCTCCATCCAGTAAATTTCCCTGGGTTCCCCCATCACTGTAAGCATTTGCCTTCCCATGTGCCTGCCTTGCGAAGGTTTTAAACCGTGAACACGGTTTTTACTGTTAACCTCCCCAACGTGCACGTAAGGCACACAGGCGACTTAGCCATGGAAAAAGAAAAGAAAAAAAAAAAAAGACACTTATTCACAAAGCAAACACAGCTGTCATTGCATACAAAGCCCTTGTAAGATGAGCTACAACTGAAAAAAATTCTAGGCCTACTCTGCAGTGCTGTTTTTATAACAAACATGTTTATAGTATTATGAACTTCACACTTCCACATTTCTGCACTTCCAAGGTCTTAATCATAATGAGTGCCATTTCTGTATTTCTCTTCAGAAAGAGAAATTACCGTTTCCACATGGACGTGAATTGCAGAATTGTTCAGAGAGACTCTGGTACTCTGTGCATGCTAGGATGTCTGTAAGGATTTCTTTGTAGTTTGTGTTTATTCAAATAATTTAATTTATGCTTAAAAACTTAACACACTGCAAGTGATCTTCACTGAACTTGAGTCTAGTTCTGAGGGCTTAAATAGCCCCTTTTTTCTCAAATAGGATAGATATACAAAACCAAAGGGAACTTCCTTCACAAACCAGAAAGCTGGGGTTCCTTTATATGGGAACCTTCTCCAACCCCAACAGTCTATTAGTCCTAGTTCTAAATATTTTCTATTACTGCTGTGGAATTAATAACTTAATAGTACATTGAGAAAAACAGGACATTATAATCCTAGTATTATTATAGCACTTTGATTATGATGCCGGCCTTCTTAATTGCTGACAAAAATTTCAATTCTGGTCACTGAAGTCAAAAATGCAAACATTACTTTTGTGGTCATGGTTCAAGTGGGAATAACCCATTTGTCTTCATGGCTCTTTCTCTCCTCCTTCTGGCAGGGTTAGATATAAACTCATAGGGGTAATCCCCAATTTGCAATCAGGCCATTTTGAAGAGTCTTTTTAAGTTGGCCATCTAAAATTCACGATGCATTTGGTTGGAAGCAGTAGTCAGGCCCTCAGTATAGTGTTCCAAGATTTCTTTATCCCAACCGGTAGATAACAAGAATCTTGACAGAAAAAATGGAGGCTGTGGATCTTGAGATGGTCCTGTCAGAAGGAAGTGGAGGAGGAGAAGGCTATGGCAGGACCTCCTTCTTTCTTAGGATGGAAAAGACGGGGGAAATGTACATATATGGGCCTCAAAGACTAAGATGGATACTCGGTACTCGAGAGTAACGTTAAGACACCACACCTAGTTAATAAATTTTAAATTAATACATTTGTCAGGATCTATTAAATAAGTTTTTAAAACCGCTTTATTGACCTATAATTCACATACCATGTAATTTACCCATTTAAAGCTACAATTCAGGGCTTTTTGAAGTACGTTTTACCATAACTTACACATTAAAATGTGTCATCTTCATCATCTTAAAGCATGTAGTTGAGTGACAATTACGTTCACAATGCTGTGCACCATCACTATTCCCAAAACTTTTTCCTCACCCCAAATTCTGTGACCATGAAACACTAACTCACTTCCCCCTCACCCCAGCCAACCTCTAATCTACTTTGTCTCTATAAATTTGCCTATTCTGGGTACCCCCTATAGGTGCAGTCATACAAGATGTGTTCTTTGGTCTGGCTTATTTTACTTAACATCATGTTTTCAAGGTTCATGGGTGTTGTGGCAGCCATCATAACTTGTCCATGGATGAGTAACATCCCCTTGTGTGTCTACCTCTGGTTTATCCATTCCTTTCTGTTCCTCAGTTGATGGACACTTGGGTCCTTTCCACCTTTTGGTTCTTATGAATAATACAACAGTGAAATTCATTGTTTAAGTAACTAGTAGAATCCCCCCCCCCTTTTTTTTTAAGTTTATTTAGAGAGCACAAGCAGGGGAGGGGCAGGGAAAGAGAAGCTGAGGCAGGCTGTATGCACTGTAGCACAGTGACACTATGGGCTCGATCTCCCAAACTGTAAGATCACGACCTAAGCCAAAATCAAGAGTCGGAGGCCCAACCGACTGAGCCACCCAGGCGCCCCAGAGTCCTTGCTTTGGATATATATACCTAGGAATACAATTGCCGGCCATTTGGTCATCTATGTTTAGCTTTGGGAGGAACTATCCACCTGTTTTCGACAGCAGCTACACCGTTGCACGTTCCCACCACCAATGCACAAGCGTTCAGATTTTTCAACATCCTTGCCCATACTGTATCCTTTTTTTCTTTTTATCATCGCCATTCTGGCAGATGTGAAATAATAGCTCACAGTGGTTTTGATTTGCATTTCCCTGATGATTAAGAATGTTGAGCCTCTCTGTGCTCATTGGCCAGCTATATATCTTTGGAGAAATGTCTATTCAGGCCCTTTTGCCCATTTTTTATTCAGATTGTCTTTTTGTTGCTGAGTTATAGGAGTTCTATTTTCTGGAAGTTAACCTCTTATGAGCTATGTGTTTGGCCAGTATTTTCACCCATTCTGTAGGTGGTCTCTTCCCTGTCTTGATGGTGTCCTTGGATGCCCAAAACTTTTAAATTTTGATGAGGTCCAATTTTTCTTTTGTTGCCTATGATGTTGGCACCCTATCTAAGAATGCATTGCAAAATTTTACTTTTTTTTTTTTTTTTAAGATTTTAATATTTGGGGCTCCTGAGTGGCTCAGTCGGTTGAGCAGACCGACTCTTGGTTTCTGCTCGGGTCATGATCTCACGGTTTCGTGGGTTCGAGCCCCGCATCAGGCTCTGTGCTGCCAGTGTGGAGCCTGCTTGGAATTCTCTCTCTCTCCTTCCCCCATTCTCACTGGGTCTGTCTCTCTCAAAATAAATGAATAAACTTAAAAAAATTAAAGACTTTAATGTTTATTTTTGAGAGAGAACGAGCAGGGAAGGGTCAGAGAGAGACACACAGAATATGAAGCAGGCCCCCGGTTCCAAGCTAACAGCACAGAGCCTGACGTGGGGCTCGAACTCACAAACCACGAGATCGTGACCTGAGCCAAAATCGAACACTTAACTGACTAAGCCACGCAGGCACCCCTCATTGCAAAATTTTAAGCTAAACTTTTACTATACCCTCGTAAATACATTGCAGTCCTGTTTTAAGGCATCTAGAAGAGTGTTCAGCCTGGAAGACACCCCAAATAAAGCTAAGGAAACATACACCAGTCTTTCTCTTATCACACATAGTGAATTGAATACTACGTAAATGGAGTGTGCCCAGAAACACCAGCAATCCAGAAGCTAGGTAGCAGAGCACAATCGAAGGTGGACCTGACATAAGATTTTTTTTTTTTTTCAAATTTATTTTGAGAGAGCGAGCGAGCTAGTGAGCATGAACAGGGATGGGGCAGAGAATCCCAAGTAGGCCCCCCACTGTCAGCTTGGAGCTCATGACCTGAAACCAAGAGTCCGCTGCTCAACCAACTGAGCCACCCAGGTGCCCCAGGAACTATTCTGAAACAGATTTCAGTCTGGAGAATGTAAAAAGATCCACAGCAGGGGCGAGGGGCCCCTGGGAGGCAGATTGACAGGAGAGCCTAAGGCAGCTCCATCCATATGCCTCTTTTCACCTAACCACACCTTGTGGGTGGGTGGGTGGGTGGGTGGACGGACAGGCAGACGAATGGATGGTCAGATAACATGCCAAAGAGGAACAGTTGCACATACTCGAGTTGGGGAAGATGGTTTTAACGGATCAAATCTGCAGCGCAAGCGTCCTCTCCATGGCATTGTTACCGACCCAGTGAACACTTACTGCTTATAGGCACCCACAGATCCACTGACAAATCGTCCCTTTCTTCCCTTGACCAACAGGACCCCAGAGAGATGCCCAGGCAGCTCGAGAATTCATCCTGAAGATGTTCGTGGACCTGAACCCTGACAGTGACAAAATTATCTACTCCCACTTCACATGCGCCACAGATACCGAGAACATCCGCTTTGTCTTTGCCGCCGTCAAGGACACCATCCTCCAGTTGAACCTGAAGGAGTACAATCTGGTCTAATTGTGCCTCCTCAGTACCGCCCGTCCCTTCCCCGGTGGGCTGTTGAAGCTGTACAAGAGGGGCTGGATTTCTGTGGAAAACCATTTGCATAATACTAATTTATTGCCGTCCCGGACTCTGTGTGAATGTGTCCACAGGGTTTGTAGTAAATATTATGATTTTATTTAAACTATTCAGAGGAAAAACAGGATGCTGAAGTACGGTCCCAGCACACTTCCTCGCTGTCTTTTTTTTAGGCAAAAACCTTGTGACTCAATGTATTTTCAATTCTCAGTCATGCACTCACCAAGATAAGAGTGGTTTCTTTCTCTTTTTCTTTTCTATTGAGGAAAACAAAGCTGATTGCCCTTTTCCTCACCCCCTGCCCTCATCCTGATTTTCCCTGGGTCACAACGGCCTTTATCCTAGTTCATTCGTGGTCAAGTTTTTCTCTCCAACGACAGGACAGCGCCATTTGATTTAAGCCATCGGCATCAGCTTAAGTTAAACGGTTTGTAGTGTTGCTGAAGGATTCTAAGTATTAATACTGTGGTTTTCAATGTATTGCTCTGGATACACATATAGAGTTGTTTTTATATCAGTACATGATCTTGCCTCACTTTGGGCTAGGAGGGTGGATGCCCGTCTTACAGTGAAGGGTCGTTTCTTTTGGATTCCTACCTTCAGCCATAGCTTGGTTGCTGAGAGAAATATGCACAGACAGTAAGGCAAGAACAGAGACCACAGTTGTGTGTTTTTTTTTAACGCCATGTGCCATGGTCCTTCCACCCTTACTTTTTTTTAACCTCTCTTTAAATTGCAGATGCCAAAAAAAAAAAAACAAAAAAAACCCATTTTTTATACATATGTATATGCCCAACAGACACTACATTGCCCCAATGGCTGCTATCCAGAACCTGTTTCTTAGGTTGTTCATTTTTCCCCACCTTGGTTCAAATTTTCGTCCTTTTTTCTTCCCCCCTTAGTGTTTGGGCCATAATTTATTATGGGTATGTGTTGCCAAAGCTGGCTTTTTTGTAAAAGTAAAGTAGTAAAAATTTCAGGAGGTAAAAGCCAATATCTCACAAATGGAAGAGAGTAAGAGTGTGAGGCCTAAATAATTGGCTGAGAATCCACCTGAAACACCAGTTGCCCAAGAATAGGTAACTGCCAATTTGACTGGCATGGTCCATTCTTTTCTCTGCCCTCGAGATCACATTTAGTGTGCGTTTCGTGTCGAGTGTCCAAATCAGCAATGTAAAATAGTGTCTTCTGTGATAGAACATGAAATCTGCTTCTGCCTCTTCCTTTAAAGCCGGTCTTACCCTTCGTGTTTTCTTTAAGGTCAAGTAGGTCTGCCAAGGACGTTATTCAAGTATTCGGACACCTTTAGTTTGCAAAATCCGATGTTACTGCTGGTTTACCAACTTTGTGAACTTTTTAAACCCGTGACCAATTAAGTTGAATTTGAGTTAGGTCCACAAGACTTCCTTAAGAGTTAACCCCTCGGTGTTTTATAGAACATGCATTTGTGTAACTAAACCTCTTAGGAGAGATCATTGGAGTTCTCAATGTGCAATTTTTCAACAAATGCAAAAAAAAGAAAAACCCAAAAAAACAAAACACCTGTATTGATGAGCTTCAGTCCAGCAGCTTGAGTTGACATACGATTTAAGGAAATAAAGATTATTTTAAACCTGCTGGGGAATAAGAATTAGGCCACAACACTGGTCTTATTTTAAGTATCGTACTCTCTGGCACAAGTCCAAACTTTCCTATCCGTCAACTCTTGGGGAAACAATGAAGGCAAGAGAAAATGAATGGCTTACTAGAGGAGAACCAGGGTTACTAAGCAGTAGTGGGATGTTCTCCTTCCTTTCCCAGCCACAAACACCACAAGTTACTTTTTCACTTTGCTTGGAAAGCAGCTCTAATTTAATTGAGAACCAGACTGCCTGTAGGTCTAGTGCAATTCTGAACGCTCTAGTCATTGTACATACACCTCTTGCTATTGCCGCATCCATACGGGCTTTGTAATCGTTCATTTTTTTTTTGGCAGATTGAATGTGCTGTATCGATATGTATCTATGTAAGTGTATGTCTTATAGCTAATTCACATTTTGAATAATGTTATTTTATTTACTTTTTTAAGAGAGGAGAATGTAAATTTGTCAGTTTATTTCTGACTAGGGATATTTTTTTTTCCATTTAGAAAAAAAAAAAAACCTTACTATCGTACAGAGCGGTACTAGCATCGTGCTGTATAAAATCATTTGCACATTCCTGAGTAGAGGTGTACTGATAAGACCCAAAGGTAATTTCATAGCAAAATACATAAAAATCAGTCGGAGCTTTTATACAAACATGGAAACCAACTTTGTAGAACTTTTGCCATTTGACCTAGGATTGGAATATGAGCTTTTATACGATTCATATTCTTATTTGGCAAATGCACAGTTTAGTATTACCTCTCTGATGGCCTTTATTAGAAAGGCAGTTTTAGAAGCTATTGTGATCCACTAAGGAAATGTTTTAACAGCTAGAGACCACTGCTTGCCTGAAAGGGCAATCTTAAATTTGGTGCAGCAAAAAAAAAACAAAAAAACAAAAAAACAAAAAAAAAACAAAAAAAACGAAAAAAAAAAGAAAAAAAAAAGGAAAAAGAAAAAAAGAAAAAAGTAAAAAAGAAAAGAAAGAAGAAAAAAGTCAACAATAACATTTGAAGGCCTACAGTGTGTATAGAGAAAACCTCATCACAAGATCCTAAGTGTTACAGTTTTAGGGAATCAAGATATTCTATTTAATAGAGCTATAGTAGATGTAGTCAATTAAACATGATCTCAAAGCTCGAAGAAGTTGAGCAAACAGGGAAAGATTGTTCTATTTGTCTTTATGAAATTGGAATGGAATTGCTATGCAGAATTGAGGTTGGTGGCTTCGCTGTTTGCCGGAGGGTGCATGACAAGATCCCTTTCTCTTGAGAAAGGAAGAAATTGATCACCCTCGCTGCAGTGATGCATGGAAACCTAATTGTATCCACACTAGTCAATCGAAGCTAAAGGATTTTTTTTTTCTGTTTCTTTGGGGTTTTATTGAAGGGGCTAGGGGTGGGAAGGGATTCTTTTCAGTTTTGTATAAAAAAAAAAAAGTTTACTCATGCTTTCTATTATATTGTGATTGCAAGCGTTAGAAGCGTGTGCCACTTGTCTCCTGCCATTGATGCTCCAGGTAATGGAGGCCTGTGGCCAGTTTTTGGTGACTTGGGCATGTCTTATTCAAAAACAAAAACACAAACCACAAAAACCTTTCTTCAGCATACCAAGGCAAGCAGCCATTTCATGACTCACCACATTGCAGTGTACCAGTTTACAGATAATTTTTCCCTTTTTTTGCGTGACATGGCAGTTCCAAACCCACAGAGAATTCCTCATTTGTAAATTGGAGGTTTGTACTATGCCTTACAGAGCTTAAATCCAGAAGTTTGTGCCTCATCTCTTGAAACAAAGGGAAATAACACACCCATTCAGAAGTCAATAAATCCCCTGGAAGGTTTTGTTTTTTTAAAAAAACATTTTCATACAAAGAGCTCTGTTGAATGTCATGAATAGACTTGGGGGAAAAAAAATCTTAGGAACCTGCATTTGTTGTTTACTAGCATATGACATCTACAAAAGGTATTCAAAGAACACCTGAAACTTGTATTTTTTTTTTTTTTGTGGATTAACTAGCAAGCCTATTACAAAAAGGTAATTCAGCTAAAGGACAATTTACTTTTTGTACTTTAGACTATCTTGATTGTCAAGGTGTATGAACTGTAATTTTAAAATTTATACTGCCACATGATTGTAAATGTTAGTTGTCTTAAGTTAGGAATTGGTAAGAAGCTATTTATGCTGGATTTGGGTCAAACGACTTATTTGCAAAAAAAATAATGGGAAGAAAGGGCTGTATAATGAGATACTGCAAGACTCAGATATTGGTTGGAAATAACCTTCAAATTACCCTCAATTTCCCTTTGTTTTCAGTTTTTCAAAAAAAATGAATGAAATGAAATATAGAAGAATGTTAACCCATATAAAAATAAAGTGTACCCAAGTATTGTAATGTATATTGCTCCTCTTCTTAAAATTAAATAAGGGTTTAAAACCACTTAATTGGTAATTGACAACATCTCAATTGATACAAACAAGGTGTGCTTGGTATTCATTACTATCTTCTCCCAAAGAGCTGTCTTTGGTTAGAAACACACAAAAATTAAAACTTACAATAGTGTCTGTTTATCTGTCTCCACATATTTCCAGCATATGTAGCGTTAATAGGTCTGTCCTGGTAACTACGTGTTTGGGGTTTCATTTTGGTTCCACCAAATTAGGACAAGAAATGGCTTAGTTGTACGTGATTAGTTAGAAATTCTTCGAGCCAGACACCTGCTGTTTAGTAAATACTTAGTACAGAGTCTAAACTTGTCATTTGTTTTTCCTCACAGAGTAACAACCCATTCATTGCTGTCTTCCCAACTTCCAGTGACCTTTCAATAATACTCTTGCCTCTAGAATCATCTGTTCAAAGTATGCATACACACCCAGCACATAGTAGGTGCTCAAACATTAATTTCCTTCTTACCTCCCTTATCACGTATCTTCCATTTCTCCATAGGATTCCAACCCAATAGTAAATGACATTTACACATTTCAAAACCACCTATTGGGCAAAATTGGATCTTACTTCGATAAAACAATTCTGACTTTCATATAAGCTTTGATAGGTAGGAAAAAAAAAAAACAGGGAAGAAAATATTCTTCACTAGAATATTGTCCAGTTTAGAAAGAGATGGAAATTGCTGTGTAACGTTCAGGTTACTTTGACTTAAACACATGTTTTTGGTAGATTTCTTTTCCTCAAAGTACTCTAAATACAACTTCTTGCTGGATTCCTCACCTGTCATCATGTTGGAAACCCTTACTAGACCTATGTATTTAGGGAGTTTTGTCAGAAAACATTTTTAACTTGCAGTATTTAAAAGAATCCTATTTACTGTTCTTAAAATGTCATTCAAATGCATGTATTGTCTATTGTTTGGGGATGGGAACTAGTTTTGCAAAAAACACCTAATGTTGTATAATAATGCCCCAATGATCTTGCTGGTTAAAAATACAGTATTTTTGGCCATAATTTTGTACTACAGTATTCATTCTTGAGTTTTGCTTCTCTTGAAGTTGCCTAAGCCTCTTCTAGAATGTTTTGTATTCTAGGGAGTTTTGGACTAAGTTTTTCCTTTCCTAAAACACTTTATACTACATATGCCTTGTCCAGGTTTAATAATTTCTATGCAAACACACAGAAAGTGTTTTCCCTTCTGTATATAGTCAGATTTTATTCTCCTTCAGTGGAAATAGTCCTACTGACAGCATTTTTCATTTTTTTTTTTAAACTTGACCTAATTTAGGTGGCAAAAACCTTGTAGATACACAATTTAATGGCTGCTCAGTCAAGACTTACAAAGAGCTGCCTGCGTTCAACCCGAGGCAGTCTTCGAATTAGGAAAGATGGACTGGCTGAAAGAGGCAAATGCTTGGTCAGAGCTTCCCTGTTTGAGCAGCCAGAGTGAACAGGTCCACTCCACATGGGAAAAAGGACCTGGTGTAGGTGTCCTTTAGGGCTGTGACTCTTAGAAAAAAAACCCTGAGGCTTTTTGGAGATCAGCTAAAGCCAAGTTTTTCTTTCTTTAACTTTGTGAAGTTAAAATGATGGTGAGGATAGCAAAGGGTTTTCTAGAAAATCGGTGCATATGCAGGGATGTAGAACCCTAACCAAATCAAAACTTGTTTCTGCTACTTACAACCAGGTCTTTCCCAACTAGCAGCCCAGCCTTTACGGAATTTTCTGGGCTTTTTTCGACATACTCGTCCTTTCAAATACTTTAGAAAGTATAACTTCCACTTAAAAGCCTTTGGGTGAGGCTCTCCTGTTCTTGCATGCTTTAGAGACCATTTCTGGTAGTCGGTGTCCGCTCCCTGGGTCTTTTTTTTTTTTTTTTTAATTTGGGCATCCTTTTTTTTTTTTTTAATTTAATCTTTGTTTTTGAGACAAGGAGAGACTGAGTATGAGTGGGAGAGGGGCAGAGAGGGAGACACAGAATCTGAAGCAACTCCAGGCTCAGGTGCCATCACAAAGCCGGATGCGGGATTTGACCCCACAAACTGCGAGATCATGACCTGAGCCGAAGTTGGATGCTTAACTGACTGAGCCACCCGGGCGCCCCTGGATCTTACTAGTAAAGGATGGTGTGACTGAGGACTCTCAGTGAGTACAGGCCTGGAGTGATCAGTCCCTACAACTCCCCCCCCACACACACACACCCGCCACCGCCCCTAGGAAGTGAGGTGTCAGGCAGCCTCCATCATCCCCCCCACTCTGTGGCCTCTGGGACCTATGTCCGTCTGCACCATCCTCTTGAAAACCCATAACCCACAGAAAAAATGAACTCTCTCAACCTTATTTGAGCCAACTATTTTAACTTGACCTTTGACTCTAGACGCAGCCTACTTAGAGGTTTTCGGTCCTAGCCTTCTAGAAACGATAGCAAAGTTGTTGGTCTGAAAGGGTCTCTGTCTTGTTCCTCATCTCCCCTGCCATTTTACTCTTCAATTCGTATAGATTACTGCCTCTTAAGAAACCAATTAAACCACAGCAAAAAAGTGGAGCGTGGAAACTAATGCTACACAACAGCCCTGGTTCATTTGACCATAAACGAGAGCAATTTCTGATGGTAAATGAGTCAGGATCTTGCTTTCTTTTGGTGTCTAATTTTGGGTTCTTACCACGTTCCTAAGTTATGCTGTATTTAAGCCCTTACTGAAATGTGGATCGCGGTCAGAAAGAAGGCTACTGTTAAGGGTAGGTTTCTGGCTGTTAAGTTATCTAGGCATTACCACTCCTCCTTTGTTTCACTGTCAAGGCTAAATTAAAAATGGACGAGGAACTCCATGCAGTCTACTTAAGGGAGCACCTTAAATCCCTGTAAAACAAGGCCTTGGGTTATAAAATGTAGGTCTCTTTAAAATCTAAGATGCACACGGAGTTCTGAAAAGATTCTGTTTTCTCTGAATTCTTACGCCTCCGGACTTGAAAGCTGGTCTGTGTCGCTTTTCTCTCTCCCTGTTTTCTTCAAGGAGGCAAAGGCCAGAGCATTTTCCTGTCCCATAGGCTTATGGGTAAAGTAAGGCAACCTACCCTCTTTAATTAAGACGGTAATTCAACCAAACCCTGGTAACAAAAAGCTGATGGTGGGATCTCCTCAGTGCTGGCCTTCCACAGCCCAGTTTGGGCCCTCCCGCCCTGGAGAAGGTGGCATCACAGCTTAGTGGAGGCTATCCCATGGAGGTGGACTACGGAAAGGGACCTGGGGACTGTCCCTGTTCCCAGGTTAGCCAACACACTTCTACGGTGAATATTTCAAGGCTCTTTGGAAATAAGAGGACGGATAAAAGACATACTGACAAACGAAGCTTGGCCAACACTACGTGTCTGCAAATGGCAATTCCAGCCTGTAGACCCAGCTGCTGAGAGGCTAACGTTGCTGACGAGGCCATGTTTGCGTCTACCCTGGGGCGTGCCTTAACTGGGACACCGTGCCGGCCGGGAGTCCCACACTGCCTGCCACAGACTGTCCGGTCAAGGCACCAGCTGGGGCACACCTGAGGGGCAGGGCCCACATCAAGGACTATGTAGCAGCAATGATTATACAGAAGGGGTCTGCTGCTTCCTGTGCAACAGTAAAGGGCCCACTCCAGTCATATCCTGGTAAATGGTTAACAACGGGGACAGAGGAGGCAGAAGTGTGGGACGCCTCTGCGGGGTCTGCTCATCTCCGTGGTGTGAATAAATGCCCGCCACAGCCAGTTTTAAGCCACTGATTTGTGAGGGCAGCTGAATTCGGGTGGGGAGAGATCCTAACAGTGGCCTCTCTCAGGCTGTTCCTGCAAACCACCCTCAGGCCCCTGAGGAGACCACCTTTCTTTCCACCTGGAGAGAAGGGCAGGGGTATAGACCTAGCTGGCTTATGGCACCCGCAGCATATGAATGCCCTCCTCTTGGGACCTGGAGCTAATTACTAAAGAGCACGGTGCTCACGATGGGCTCACAAATGGCAACTTGGCCAGAGATATCAAGTGCTGTCAATTCAAAAGGAATTGGGACATCAGATTCACCTGACGCTTGGGGAGTGTGAGTGTGTGTGCACGTGTAAGAAGTGTTGCGGCGTCCCCAAGCAGCTCAGTTATTGCTGAACAAGGACAAAAAGCTCGTACACAATTTCAGTTGAGTAACTGGATTAATCTTCAATCTTTAAAAACGATTCTGTAATGTGGATATACACACAGAACATAAAAAATGGTTTGATCAGGAAGGTGTGTAGATTTTACAGGCAGGAGTACACAGACTAGCTTATCCCTTGGTTATTAGAAGCATTTTTTTTTTTTTTTGAGAGAGAGAGAGAGAGAGAGAGGGAGAGTGTTAACGGCTGAGGGTCAGAGGAGAGGGAGAGAGAGTACCTTAAGCAGGCTCCACACCTGACATGGAGCCCAACGTGGGGCTGGATCTCACAAGCACGGGATTAGGACCTGAGCTGAAACCAAGAGTTGGATGCTTAACCGACTGGGCCACCCAGGCTCCCCCGACGCACTTTAACTCACAGAAAATCATTCTTCACATGGACATGATTCAGACAAAAATGATCCGAAAATCCACAGCTAGCATTTTCTTTAAGAAATTTTTCTCTAGGGGCAGCTGGGTGGCTCAGTCGGTTAAGCGTCCAACTTCAGCTCAGGTCATGATCTCACAGTTCGTGGGTTCGAGCCCCGCATCAGGCTCTGTGCTGACAGCTCGGAGCCTGGAGCCTGCTTCGGATTCTGTGTCTCCCTCTCTCTCTGCCCCTTCCCTGCTCACACTCTGTCTCTCTCTCTCTCTCTCAAAATAAACATTAAAAAAACTTTTTTTTTTAAATTTCTTGCCAGCCTTTCCAGGTGCTATCTTAAAAGAGCTCTGCTCCATGTAGGAAAGAACACCTAAATATGGCAAGTTATACATGTTTTTTAAAAGGGCAGATGAACCCAGGCTGGGGCTTCGATGTCTCTGAATAATCAGGGGCTATATTTTCAACTGAGACAGGGAGGAAGGGTCTCCAGAAAGTTGTGGAAGCTGGACGAGATCTTATGTAACTTCCAAAAGCCAGGGCTGCATGATTTAGGTGCATAACCACTGTTCGAGGTCATTTCCATTCCTGAGTTAGGGCTTCGCTGTGCACATCGCTCACTTTCCAGGAAGGGTGATTAATTCCCAGACCCCAGGCCTACGCCACACAAATGCCCGTGTGGAACCACAGACTCCAGTCCCCAACGTGTGGGGCTACCCTCTTGCGTCACTGTACTCAGTTGACTGGGGGCTCCCTGGTCCACACAATGGTTACTACAGACACTTCTTTTTCAGGCCAGGACTTGCCTGCATCTTTCCAGCTTTCTCTGGCCACAAACCAGAAACCCAAAGTCCATCAATGCCTCAGGAGGGATGCTCAACCAGTGAGGGACAAGGGTTGGCAGACACGTACTATGGCCCCTGGCCCTCCCTGGTCAAACCGTAGGCTTGTTCTACACACTATCTCAGAGGGTCCCCGGCAGGCCCCTCTTCCTGCCGACAGAGCCTGCTCATTTGCGCACACTTTATTGGTTTTTCTCCTTCTCCAGTGTTACTTTCAAGCTCTCACCATGCTTTCTGGGGTCAGCTCATAAGCGACTTGCACCAAAATTCTTTACACGGGTCTGCTTTGAGGGAAATCCCAGGTAAGGCAGTAAGCCCATCAAGGGATGACCTTCACGTATGGGGAAGCAGTCCTGGGGACTTGCCCAGACCCATCAAAACCAAGCTTCAGTACTTTGCCTTCAATGCAACTACAGCTGTGAGCAGAGGTCCCAGACTAGTATCTGGAACCCCGGCATGAAATCAAGTTGTTACACAGGCCGCACAGTACGAGACTAGACACAACAATGATGAATTTATGAAGAAAAATTCCACCTCTTCCTGGAAGCTACCACTACAGCATCTTTAAAAATAACCAATTTCAGGGGCTCAGTCGGTTCAGTGTCCGACTTCAGCTCCGGTGATGATCTCATGGTTCGTGGGCTCAAGCCCCGCATCGGGCTCTATGCTGACAGCTCAGAGCCTGGACCCTGCTTCGGATTCTCCGTCGCCCTCTCTCGCTCTCCCCTCCTCCCCCATTCGTGCTTTGTCTCCTTCTCGAAAATGAATAAACGTTTTAAAATTTTTGAAAAAAAAAAATCAGTTTCGGTTGTTGAAGAAAATTGATGCAGACACTTCAATCTTACTGTCCTTCTGTTTAGATGGTTTCTCCCCTCCTTTCCTCCACCTGCCTAACTCTGGCCTCTGGCTCCAGGATGGGCCCCCCACACCAGCCCTGACTGATTCCACAAGCGTGTGAGGCTGGCTGTCCCCTTGGACACACATTCAGTTTTGTCTTGCTCCCTCCCCTCCCAGTGGATGGTGCTGACATCATCACTAGCAGAGAGGAAAGAGGAGAGAATATTCCATGAGAGAATTGGCACATATGGTGACATTTAATTGTTGGGAGGAACAGAAGAAGGAACATATATTGAAAACTATTACGAAAGTAGAGGAACATCATTTAGGCCATGTTCTGAAAGAGTATCTGCCTTCTTTCAAAAAGTAAGTCTAATTTGACTGTTGGTTGAAGTGTATGCTTAGAAAAAATAAAGGAAGCTAGGTTTCAAATCTTGATGCAACAGGAGTTTAGAATGAGCCTCTCTGCCAGTGCAAAAACTTGTACAACATCGTGTTAGTGCCAATGTCTGAATATCTGTTCTAGTGGGTTCAAATGTACTTACTATATTTAGCAATCTCATTAGTTTGTGAAGGAATGAGCTTTCGAGTAAGGGTTACGTGCCTGTATATTTTGTGATGGTCTATAGCTCAATAAAACTGTATTCAAACTCGGATGCTGTTATCTTTTTAGAAGGCCCTGTGAGGATTCCAAGTAATTTCTTAAGGCCAAATTTCTTTTATTTAAAACACCTTTGCTGGGCATAATTCTATCAGAGTGACAAAGTACTTCCACAAAGAAATAAACAACAATGAAATTCAGTGATGGCTTAATATAGTTAAGAAAAAAAATCCTCAAAGGTATCTAAGAATATGTACCCATGTGTCTGGAATTGGGGCTAAACTTAAACTCAGAAAGTAAAAAATTAGGGTAAAATAAATTGACTGTGTTTGTGGAATTAGGCACCAAAAGACTAATTTAATGGTTCTAAATAGGAGATTCAAGAAAATCTCTTAAGAAGATTGACTTGTCACATTTCATTTAGCCACCAGAAATGTGTCTAATTTCACATTTCTTCTCCCTTACTCATTTATTTTAGAAACATGCCCCCATCTCAGTTATTCAAATGACAGTTTGAGACCTCTTCCCAGCTCCTTACCCTTCCATTTATCATTATACACTATCCTTTCCAAGATAAACTCAAACACTTCCAGGATTACCTGGTCTGCGGGTACCCACAGAATCCCTGAAGAATCAAAAGATGTTTTCCCTTTTTCATATCCTTTTAGAGTGAAGTGTATTAAATGGGATTTTTTCCAATAAACACACTTGTGAATCTGCTGGTGTTAAATGCTAGTGTTAGGGATAAATTGGATTGTGAGCACCATAGGTTCTGTAACACATAATCCACCAAATATGGACAACCACCCATGGGATCAACTACGGAGAAAATGACCAATCCCTATGGTTTTAATCCCAAGTATTGACCTGAAATCTGTTTGCACTCTTGCTTGATTTGGGGGAAGTTTGGGGGCTAAACAGGGTGGTACGGACTGAGGGACACACTTTTGACCATCAGAAGAGGCCTACTCACTAATATCATCTCATATATTTAAGCTTGTTTGACTGTTTACTATATATTTTAAGAGGTTTTTGAGAGAAAGAATGAAATCCTGCCATATGCAGCACATGGATGGAACTGGAGGGTATTATGCTGAGTGAAATAAGTGAGTCAGAGAAGAACAGATACCATATGTTTCCACTCATATGTGGATTTTGAGAAACTTAACAGAAGACCCTGGGGGGAGGGGGGAAAAAAGTTACAGAGAGGGAGGGAGGCAAACCATGGGAGACTTGTAAATACAGAGAACAAACTGAGGGTGGATGGGGGGGTGGGGGAAAAGGGAAAGTGGGTGATGGGCATTGAGGAGGGCAACTGTTGGGATGAGCACTGGGTGTTTTATGGAAACCAATTTGACAAATTGTATTAACAAAAAAAAATTGGGTGTGAGACTAAAGTCTGGTAAAGTGATTTAAGCAGATAGATTTCTACTCCTCTTTCTTGACTTATCAAGAAGTCTGGAGTGGGGCACCTGGGTGGCTGTCAGTTGAGCATCCGACTTCGGTTCAGGTCATGATCTCAAGGTTGGCGAGTTCGACCCCCATGTCGAGCTCTGTGCTCATGGCTCAGAGCCTGGACCCTGCCTCGGATTCTGAGTCTCCCTTTCTCTCTGCCCCTCCCCCGCTCGTGCTGTCTCAAAAATAAATAAGCATTAAAAAAATTTTTTTTTTAAAAAGTCTGAAGTACTACTTCCTTTTTGATGAACTAATTTAAAAAGGGCTGATTTCTCTAAGGTCTTAAGGCCATTTCATCATGGTCACAAGATGGCTGTTGCAGTTCCAACCATCATCAAGGCAAGATTGAAGAAAAAGGTGATGTTACCTGTGTCAGGAAACCAAGAGCTTTTCCACATACACCATAACATGTTTATTGTCATCTGTATCATATGACAAACTCTATGAAGAGGCCAACTAAAAAAATCAGAAATGGAAGTTGGGTCGGTCACGCAGGGTCTTGCATCATGAGTGTACGTTTATAAAGTTAATTCATATACATAATATGTTTAACTCTTCTAGCAGGAAAACATGAACCACATCAGATGACAGGATTAGACCATTAAAGAGAATGAAGAAATTCACAAACCCTTTGCAAGACCCTCATCCATGATCTGCAAAACAAATATGCCCAGTTCCCTCCTTGTTGTTACCATCTATTAAACCTCCCTTGATGTTACCCTGGGTGGTTTCAGCATCTATGTGGAAAGCCCATTTGGCAGCCTAGACTTTGTGGGGTTTTTCTTTTTTTTTTTTTAATGCTTATTTTATTTCTGAGACAGAGTGTGAGTGGGGGAGAGGCAGAGAGAGAGAGAGAGGGAGACAGAATCTAAAGCATGACAGCCTGGACTTTGATCTCTCCCTCTTCAGTGATCAATTTTTCTACTCCCCTCTAGCCACCCACTTCCATGACCACTTTTTGAATTTTAACTTCTCTGCCTCCAAAGCACTAACTCCAACATCTGGGTGCAATTTCATATTCCTAATAGTTTATTCAATGATTTCCACTCAACACCTGAACTCTAAAGATTTTCTTTGGACTGTTCATCACTTTACTTCTCCCAATTCACCAGCCTCTGTGTTCTCCACTTTCCTTCTTATCTAGCCTAGATTTCATACCCTGAACTAAATAAACTTGTAAACACTCTACACTTGCCCTATCCCAAACCATGTTTATTGATTGCATACATGAAACCAACCGATTTCTCCATGCCAGCACCGAAAAAGCCAGAGGAAGCTGGAAAGAATGACCAGAGATTAGTTCCACTGTAAATTCAACCTCAACTTGGCCCCTGAGAGCTTTCTTGTTACAGCCGACTAGATCATTCAGAGCAATTACCCCAACAAGGGCATGTAAGAAAGTTGGATAAAATATTAAAAAGTTGCCTAAAGGCACAGACAAGCTAACAAGATAGTGAATAATGACTGGACCAGGTTTTAGAGAAAGACAAGAGCCCGGACAAAGAGTCCAGTGTTTAGGTCCACTCTTCCTGTAGCAGCATTTATCAGTTACAGATAGCAAAGAGGAGAAGAGGAGAATCAGTGCACATTTTTGGTAGTCTTTTACAATTAGAACAAGTATTAGAATGCAGTGCCTACTAGGCAGTGTGGTCCAGGTGAACCACCTCACCTTGGGATGGGAATAAAAGGACTAAAGCCTAAGAGTGATGATGGACCAGAAATAGATAGGCCTCAAGTTCAGCTTCAAAATGAAAGTGCATTAAAATGATTTAAGAGAGGGGTACCTGGGTGGCTCAGTCGTGTAAGTCACGTAAGTGTCTCACCTTGACTCAGGTCATGATCACCCTTTGTGGGTTTGAGCCCCAGGTCAGGCTCTGTGCTGACATCTCAGAGCCTGGAGGAGCCTACTTTAGATTCTGTGTCTCCCTCTCTGCCCCTCCCCTGCTCACACTCATTCTCTCTGTCAGAAATAAGTCAACATTAAAAAAAAATCTTGTTGAATGAGACAAGAGAAAGAGCAAATTTTGGAAGACGTCTGGACTAATGAACATTCAAGGAAAGAAAAAATATATAACCTAAATTAAGAACTCAGGATGCCATTTATTTGCAGACTATAGATAGCTGAAGAGACAAAGAGATATCTTGAAAATGGATTATGGAGGACATCATGAGGATAAAGTGGGGTAAGAAAAAAGAGAATGGACAATAGACAGGGTAAGGGACATACAAATTTCAGTGAGAAGGTATAATAGCTGTGTTTGGACTCCCAGAAGGAGCAGAGATAAAGAATCGTAAAGAAGCAATTTTTTAAAGACAAAAATGTAGAAAACTTATCCAAACTGATAAAATGCATTCAAGCTACAAATTCAAGAGGTTCAGTGATCCCCAAGAAAGATAAACAAAAATAAGAATACGCCTAGACATACAGTAAATGTGTTGACAAATTAACAGTGAAAGCAGCTAATGGGAAAAATGGAAACAGAATTACCTTTAAAAAAAAAAAATCAATAATTAAATTCACAGCTGACTCTTCAACAGAAACAATTAAATCCAGAAGGCAGTGGAACAATTTCTTAGAAGTGCTGGGAAAAAATTGAGTAACTACCAACCTAGAATTCTACCCAGGATGAAAATAGGTAAAAAGCATAAAGATGAGTCTGGCTGTGGTGCAGTAAGTGGTATCAGATTTACCTTTTCAGTGTCAACAACCAGAAAACTGAAAAGTTTTCAGATAGTAACTGACAGGGTAGAACTGTGATCCCTCACAAAGAAAACGAATCAGACGAGTCCCATGATTACCTTGGCTTTCCTCCTGGAAATACTTCCTGAGGAGTATTTCCTCCTCAGGATAAAGGCAAAATAAAGGCAAGAGAATCCTAAATAGAGCGAAAAGGTTATGGTTCAGAAAGGCTGAGGGAGCTGGAATTTCTGGTACATACTACCAGCGTGACAGGAGTGCCACAAAGACAGGGTTCCAGAAATCTGCATAAAGGTCCCTGGGCCATGGGACTGTTGCTTAATACAAAAGCATGTGTGTGTAGAGGGAAAGGGCTTGACGCCAAGCAAATAACCAGGAAACTTGAAGCTGAACCATTCCCAGAGTTCACCCAGAGTGGGGACATACTTGAGCTCCAACCACCCGGGGTGGGGAGGGCGGGGGGGGGGGTTCATTCAAAATACCTTAGAAATCCTGTTCAATTAAGCCTAAAATAAGGACTACTCTAAAACCACCACAGCAACTGCTAAATGAACCTCAGAAGGATTAAGGTGATCCACGAATAACTTAACAGACTGCTAGGGCAAAGTCCAATACTCCCGAAAGAAATACAGTAAATCTAGCACTCAACAAAAAATACATCCTGTCCAATAATCCAGTTTAAAGTTAGTATAGAGGTGAACAAGCAGGAAATGCAACCTGTAACCAGGAAGAAGAAAAAAAAGTCATTGAAAATAAACCTAGAAATGACAGATATTTGTCATTGAGCATATGAGAACTTTAGGATAGCTATTATAAATATGCTCATGGATTTCAATATAAACGTAATCACATTCTTCAAGTGCATACAGAGGATTTTGCAGGATAGATCATATGTCAGGCCACGAAATAAGTCTTGAATTTAAGAATACTGAAACTTTATCAACCATCTTCTACTTAACAGTGGTAGAAAACTATAAATCAAGAAAATAAAAAAAGGAAAAAAATCACAAACGTGAAGATTAAACAACATCCTACTGAACAACCATCGGGTCAATGAATTTAATAAGAATTTTTAGGAATACCTCAGGAAAAATTTAAATGCAAATTCAACATACTCAAATTTATGGGATGCAGCTCAAGCATTGGGAAGTGGAAATTCACAGCAAAAGAATACCAACTCCAAAAATAACAAACTTTCCAACACCCTCACTCAAGAACTCGAGGAAGAGGAACAGATAAAGCTCACAGTAGAACAATAACAAAGATCAGAGTCAAAGTAATGAAATAAAAAACTGAAACGACAGTAGAAAAGATCAGTGAAATTAAGAGCCGATACTTTCAAAGACAAGATTGACAAAACTTTCATTGGGTTCACTAAGCAAAAAATAAGAGAGAAAGGAATCAAAATCAGAAGTGAAAGAGAAGACACTACAACTGTTAACCCAGAAACAAAGGATTCCAAGAGACAACAATTAAAATTATATGCCAACAAATTGGACAACTTACGAGAAATGGCTGAAATCCTAGAGATGTGTACCCTTCTAAAACTCAATTATGAAGAAATAACAAAATCTCAACATACTGAGGACTGTCAAGGAAATAGAAGGTTTTTGATTACTGATTCAAACAAAAGTCCAAGACCAGACAGTTTCACTGGTGAGTTCTACCAAACATTTAAAGAACTCCAATCGTTTTCAAACTCTTCCTAAAAATACACGAGGAAGGAATCCTTCCCAACTCATTTTGCCAGACCAGCATTACCCTGACCTCAAAACCAGAGAAGGACACTACAGGAGGAGAAAACTATAGGACATTAACTCCAATGAACACAAATGCTAAAATCCTCAATAAAATATAAGCAAATTTAATTCAACAGTACATTAAAGTAGCATACACCATGATCGAGTAGGTGCAGGGAGGGTTCAACATCTGCAAATAAACAGGATGAACCACGTTTAAAAAATAAAAATCATTATCACTTCAGTAGATGCAGAAAAAAGCTTTTGACCAAATTCAACATCCATTTATGATAAAAACTCTCAACAAACGGAGTATGGAGGGAACTTACCTCAACATAATAAATGTCATATAGGACAAGTCCACAGCTAACATCTTACTTAGCAGTGAAAAGCTTAAAGCTTTTTCTTTTAGACCATACACAAGATATACATACCCATCCTCGCCACTTCTGTTCAACGTAGTATTAGAAGTCCTAGCCAGAGCAGTTAGGCAAGAAATAAAAGACACCCAAATCAGAAAGAAGTAAAACTCTCACTGTTTGCAGAGGACATAATATTATATATAAAAAAACACACCCAAACTGCTAAAACTAATAAATGAATTTAGTTCATTTGCAGGATACAAAAATATACAGAAATCCGTTGGATTTCTATAAATTAGTAATAAACTGTCTGAAAAATTAACAATTCCATTTACAATTCCATCAAAAAGAATCTACCTATGAATAAAATACCTAGGAATAAATTTAACCAGGGAGGTAAAATACCTGTCCACTGAAAGTTTTAAGAGATTAATGAGAGAAACGGAAGACAAAATATTTTGTGTTCATAAACTGGAAGAATTAATGCTGTTAAAATGTTCCCACTACCCAACACAATCTACAGATTCAGTGCAATCCTCATCAAAATCCCATTGGCACTTTTTCCCCCACAAGAGTAGTATAACAAACTTCCTGTTATAAAGTAAGTTATAGGAATATAACATACAGCTTGACAGCTATAGCTAATACTATATTGTGTATTTGAAAGTTGCTAAGAGTCGATCTTAAAAGTTCTCATCACAAGAAAAATCCTATAGCTATGTACATTGACAGACATTAACTAGACTTGTGGTGATTATTTTGCAATATATACAAATATTGAATCATAATGTTGTGCACCTGAAAATGATATAATTTTGCATGTCAATTATACATCAATGAAAAAACTTGAAGTAATGTGGAAAACATGGAAGACATGAAAAGAAATTACATGAAACTGGATACCTGAAATTGAAATTAAAAAATACCTGAAATTAAAAACTCACTTATGATATTCAAAGCAAATGGATGTAAATGTACTCCCAGTATTGAGAGGGGAATGCAGAGAAAAGAGGATAGGACAAGAAAATAAGGACAAGTAATGGGAAAAAAAAAAAAAACTTTGGAATTTTATGAACACTGTAAACCCACATATTTAAAATTCAACAAACCTAACAATAATAAATACAAAACCACACTCAGCCCCATCATAATCAAGTTACTGGAAACCAATGATACGACGCGGTGATGGGGGGGGGGGGGAGTTTAAAAGTAGCCAAAGAAATAAGACACTCCATATCCAGAGGAACCAAGATAAAAATTAACAGAAATGTCTTATCTGTAACTATTATGACAACGGAATGCTGTGTTTAACGTGCTTGAAGGGGAGGGGGTGGGGGTGGGGAGGAAGAAAGTCAGCCTAGATATCTACATCTAGCAGGAGGACAAATCCTTCCAAAATTAAAGATACATACCTTTTGGAGAAAAAAAAATGCCAAGAGAATGTGCTACAAATAGACTCACACTATAACAAACATTAAAGGAATTTCTTCAGACAAAAAACAGTGTATCAGATGAACACTTGGATCACTTTCTCACAGACAGAAGACAACTCATAGTAGTGAATGTGAATAAACCTTACATTTTTTTTCCTTATTTGTTTCATAAAAAAAAAAAAAAATTAACTATTGGGCTGCCTGGCTGGCTCAGTCAGTTGAGTATCTGACTCTTGATTTAGGCTCAAGTCATTATCCCAGGAATGGGAGTTCCAGCCTTGTGTTGGGTTCTAGTGAGAGTGTAGAGCCTGCTTAAGATTCTCTCTCCCCCTCTGCCCTTCTCCTCCACTCATGTGTTCTCTCTCTAAAATAAAAAATAACTGTTGAAGGCAGAAATATTAATACACTGTAGAGTTTATAACACATGTAGAAGTAAAAGGTATGACAGCAATGGCAGAAATATAGGAGAAGGAAATGGAAGTCTATTTAAGGTTCTTAAAAGCGAAAGCAGTTTGTATTATGTGAAGATAAACTGTGAGAAGTTAAAGATTGGTATTGTAAACCCTACAGCAACCACTACAAAACTAAACAAAGAGGTATAGTTAATAAGCTAGGAAAAACGACTAACACTCTATTAATCCCAAAGAAGGCAGCAAAGAGGGGTAAATAATAAAGAACACATAGTTTCAGTTAAAAAAATAACAAGATGGTAGATTTAATTTTCTTTTAATGTTTATTTTTGTCAGCGAGAACAAGCACGAGCAGGGGAGGGGCAGAGAGAGAGGGAGACATAGAATCCGAAGCAGGCTCCAGGCTCCAAGCCACCAGCACAGAGCCTGAGCAGGGCTCAAACCCACAAACTGTGAGATCGTGACCTGAGCGGGAGTCGAACACCCAATTGAGCCACTCAGGTGGGCAAGATAGTAGATTTAAACCTAAGCCTATCATAATTACATTAAATGTAAATGAGTAATACTCAAAATAAAGGCATGGATTAGAAGAATTAAAAATGCAACAGTAAATAAATGCTATTTACAAGAAAAACACTATCAACATAAATGCACAAATATGGTACAAGAGGAAATTTCAGTCTTTACCTCAACATGTAAGGAGTCTTGAAGTTGCCACTCCATCCTAAAAACAAGTAAAAAGCTGAACAAACTGAAATATCAACTCATCTTAGATCCATGAGGGAAGTGAGGTCACAGGGCAAAACGCTGCCCCCAAAACCGGAGAAGAAGAGAATCCTTACTGGAACAAAAACCTGTGAACAGAAGCCCCTGTGGGGACCAGTACCAAGGTAGAAAAACCTCGAATGTAAATCAAATAAATTACTTGATAAGCAATGTGGACACATTTGTTAATTAAAAATTCTGGGGAGAAGGACCCCAAACTTTGTGTTTTACCTCCTAGAGTTCCAGCAAGTTCTCATAGTAAGGATTAGAGGACAAAAGGCCCCTCTGGCTTCAAGCAGGGGCAGAGGAAGACTAACTAAAACACACTGGAATATTTTGTACTAAAATAGCCTGCCCTAAAGAAAAACTACTTTACTGACACTGATACTATGGGGTTTTTTTTGAGAGCCTAACTGATCTGGGGGAAATACACAACTACAACTCCACCCAGCCCCACCTAAAACAGTGAAAAAATGGAGAACCACTTGTCAATTTCACAGTTCAGGTGTAAAGACAGAAGCTCAGCAAAAGACCAAGACATAATCATAGGATTATACAACATTTCTCTTCCCTCATCACATTACTAAAGGCTTATTTACCAGAGCTCCTTTCACTCAGTACATCATATCTGGCTTTCAACAAAAAGTTATAAGACACACACACATGCACACACACCCACGTATGTGCACACGCGCACACACAGTTTGAATAGACAAAACAAGCATCAAAACCAGACTGGCATAGGGGCGCCTGGGTGGCTCAGTTGGTTAAGTGTCTGAGCTGACAGCTCAGAGACTGGACGCTGCCTCTGATTCTGTGTCTCTGTCTCTTTCTGCCCCTCTACCACTTGTGCGCACGCGTTCTCTCTCTCGCTCTCTCGCTCTCTCGCTCTCAAAAACAAACATTAAAAAAATTTTAAAAAAAAGAACCAGACTTTCATATGGCAGGTACATTGTGATTTTCAGATTAGAAATGTCCATCAACCATGACCCATATGCTAAGGAGTCTAATGGATAAGTCGACAGTACACAAGATGGACAATGGAAGCAGAGAGATGGAAATTCTAGCAAAGAACCAACAAGAAAAGCTAGAGGTAATAAAACTAACAGAAATGAAGAATGCCTTTGATTAGTAGAATGGACATAGCTGAGGAAGGAAGTGCTGACTTTGATAATACCTCGGAAAAAACTTCCAAAACCAAGCAACAAAGAGAAAAAATACTGGGAAAAAAACAGAATATCCAAGGACTATGGTATAACATACACATAATGGGAGTATGTGCAGTATCAGAAGAATACAGAAAGGAACAAAAGTATTTGACAGGATAATGACAACGAATTTCCTCAAATTAATGTCAGCCATGGAGCCAGAATCCAAGAAGCTCAGAACACGATAAACACACCAAAGACTCCATCCAGCAAGCACAATATACTTAAATTGCAACATATCAAAGATGAAGAAAAAATTCTTAAAAGCAGCCAGAGGAAAAAAAACACCTTACCTAAAGAGAAGCAAAGAATCACATCCAGTTTCTTCTCAGAAGCCATGCAAAGAAGAAAAGCACGCATGAAATATTTAAAGTGTTGGGAGGGAAAAATACCACCAACTTAGAGATCTGTATCCTGTGAGATTATCCTCCAAAAGTCTAGGAGAGTTAAAGACTTTCTCAAACAAATACTGCAGCAGGTTGTCACCTCTAGGTCTGACCTTCAAGAGCAGCTTCTAGACGTTCCTAAGGAAAGAAAATTACATAGCTCAAAAACTCAGAGCTGCACAGAGCAAGAGCATGAGACTCCGGACAGCAAATAAAACCTTTTTTTGTTGCTGTAAACTGACCTCAAAGATAACAGTTCAAAATAATAGCAAAATCAATTCAATTATGTATGCATATATTTGCTTATGTAGAAGCAAAATTAATGACCACACTGATGCAAGGTATGGGAGGGAAGAATCAGGAATATTTTTTAAGGAACTAAATAAATGGAGAAATATTTCCTATTTGTGGATACAAACGCTCAATACTGTTAAGATACAAATTCTTCCCAAGTTCATCTACAGATTCAATGCAATCTTAAATCAAACCCACAGCAAGTTACTGTGGTATCTACAAAGGGATTCTCAAATTTATATGGAGATGAAAAGACCCAGAAGAGCCAACACAGTATCAAAAGGGAAGAACAAAGTTGGAGTGTGACACCCCGTGACTCCAAGACTTACTGTAAAGCTTCAATAATGAAGGCAGTGTGGTTTTGGTGAAAAAATAGACAAATGGATCAATGGAACAGAACACAGAGCCCAGAAATAGACCTGCACAAACACCGCTGATAGATCTTTGATGAGGAAGCAAAAGCAATACAACGGAGAAGAGATGGTCTTTTCAACCAATCGTGCAAGAACAACTAGATCCATATGCGAAGAAATGAACCTGAATACAGACCTTATGCCCTTCACAAAAATTAACTTAAAGTGGATCATAGACCCAAATGAAAAATGACCAACTGTAAGTTTCTAGAAGATAACAGGAAAAAAAAATCTTGGTTATAATGAGGATTTTTTAGGTCTAATACCAAAGGCAAGATCCATGAAAGAAATTGAAAAAGGTGAACTTCAGGGGCGCCTGGGTGGCGCAGTCGGTTAAGCGTCCGACTTCAGCCAGGTCACGATCTCGCGGTCCGTGAGTTCGAGCCCCGCGTCAGGCTCTGGGCTGATGGCTCGGAGCCTGGAGCCTGTTTCCGATTCTGTGTCTCCCTCTCTCTCTCTCTGCCCCTCCCCCGTTCATGCTTTGTCTCTCTCTGTCCCAAAAATAAATAAAAAACGTTGAAAAAAAAAATTTAAAAAAAAAAAAAAAAAAAAAAGAAAAAGGTGAACTTCATATAAAATTAAGAACTTCTGTTGTGCAAAAACAAACGAAAAACAAAACAAAAGCAAAAACAAAAACAAAACCAACACTGCCAGGAGAATGAGAAGCATCAGGCTGGGAAGAAATCTTTGCAAAAGACACATCCAACAACGAACGGCTATCCAGAGGCACCTGGGTGGCTCAGTCGGTTAAGCATCCAACTCTTGGTTTCCGCTCAGGTCATGATCTCCCAGTTCATGGGTTCGAGCCCCCAAGAGGCTCTGCACTGGCAGTGTGGGGCCTACTTGAGATTCGCTCTCTTCTTCTTTCTCTGCTCTTCCCCCCTCTCTCTCAAAAATAATCAACATTAAAAAAAGAACTGTTATGCAAAATAAAAAATTGTCAGAATTCAACAGTAAGACAACTAATCCAGTTTAAAAAACGTGCCAAAGATGGTAACAGTCACCTCAAAGAAGATCAACTGATGGCAAATAATCATAGGAAAAGATGTTCCACATCATAGGTCATTAAGAAAATGTAAATTAAAAACAATGAGGTACCACTCTACACCTGTTTGGATGGCCAAAATCCAGAACACAGACATCAAATGCTTATAAAAATGTGCAGCTACAGGAACGGTTATTCATTGCTGATGGGAATGCAAAGTGGTATAGCCATTTTGGAAGATCGTTTGGCAGTTTCTTATAAAACTTAACAGACAATTACATGAGATCCAGCAATTGCACTCCTTGGGATTTACACAAAGGAATTGAAAACTTACGTTCCCACAAAAACATGCACACAGATGTCTATAAAAGTTTCTTCATAATAGCCAAAATTTGGAAGGAGCCAAGATGTCCCTCAGTGAGTGAAAGCATCAACTGCGGTATATGCAGCCAATGCAATATTACTGAGCACTATTAAGAAGTGACTGGGGCGCCTGGGTGGCTCAGTCGGTTGAGCTTCCGACTTTGGCCCAGGTCACGATCTCACCGTCTGTGAGTTCGAGCCCTGCGTCAGGCTCTGTACTGACAGCTCAGAGCCTGGAGCCTGCTTCAGATTCTGTGTCTCCCTCTCTCTCTAACCCTCCCCCACTCATGCTCTGTCTCTCTCTGTCTCAAAAATAAAATAAAACATAAAAAAAAAAGAAGTGACCAAGTCATGCAAAAATACAAAGCAATTTTAAATTCATGTTACTAAACAAAAGAAGCCAGTCTGAAAAGGCTACATACTGTATGATTCCAACAGGAGTAATTCTGGAGAAGGTAATATTATGGAGACACTAAAAAGCTCAGTAGTTGCCATGGGGTAGAGAGTAGGGATGGATGAATAACTAGAGCAAAGGGGATTTTTAGGGCAATGAAACTATTCTGTGCAATAGATACCATAGTCATAGGTATGGATCTTATACATTTGTCAAAACCCATAGGGTATAATATGCCAAGAGTGAACCCTAAGGTGAACTGTCAACTTTGAGTGATAATAATGTATTAATGCATGTTCATCAAGTGCAGTAAACGCACCTCTCCAGGGGAGGACACCGATAATGAGGAAGGCTGTGCATGTGTGGGGACATCAAGTATATGGGAAATGTCTGTATCTTCTCAGTTTTGCTGTCAACCTGAAAACTGCCCTAAAAAATAAGTTTAATTAATTAATTAATTTTGAGAGGTAGAGAGAGCGAGACCATGAGCAGGGGAGAAGGGCAGAGGGAGAGAGAAACTTAAGCAGGCTCCACACTCAGCAAGGCTCAATCCCATAACCCTGGGATCGTGACCAAAGCTGATATCAAGAGTCGGGCGCTCAACCCACTGAGTCACCCAAACACCCCAATAAAGTCTATCTAAAGGAAACAGATGGGCAAACATTTCTCATGTAAGTAATAAAAACCTGTCTGTATTAACAGCTGAACAAGTAGACTTCAGGAATATTACCAGATAGCAATAAGACTATTTTATAAAGGCAAAGAAGTTCATTTATCCAGAAGACTCTACTCTCAACACATGTGCACCTATAAACGGCTTCTGTCACACAAAGCAAAACCCAACAGAATTGAAAAAAATCAATAGACCTAAGTGTTGATTAACAAGCCTCTCCTAGTAACGGGTGGAAGAAATAAACAGAAAGTCAGTCAAAGATCTAGAAGGCTACCATCAGCAACTTAACCTAGTTCACATTTAACCCCTCGTTCTCTTCTAATCATCCCAGAACCCCCCCCCCCCCGCCCGCCCGCCACACACACAACAACAATCACTCTAAAGAGTTGTTAATATCCTTTTATTCCTGGCTTTTCCTTACTCCTCGGCCTCCTCTGGTGCTGCTTCTCTACTCTGTCGGTGCTTTAAAACAATGCTCACCAAACTCAGTAATAATCACTATTTCCCTAAACCCAGAAGACATTCGTCAGACCTTATCTCCCATTTCAGAAGCATTAATACCAAAGACTGCATATATACAATGGGATATTACTCAGTGATCAAAAATAATGCAATCTTGCCATTTGCAACAATGGGGATGGAACTAGAGTGTATCATGCTAAGAAAAATATATGATTTCATTCATACGTGGAATTTAAGAAACAAAACAGATGAACATAGGGGAAGAGAAGGAAAAATAAGATCAAAAGGGAGGAAGGCCAACCATAAGAGACTCTTCACTACAGAGAACAAACTGAGGGTTGATGGGGGGTATAGGGTGGGGGAATGGGCTAAATGGGTGATGGACATTAAGGAGGGTACATTGGAGATGAGCACTGGGTGTTATATGTAAGTGATGAATCACTAAATTCCTGAAATCAGTATTACACTATATGTTAATTAACTTGGATTTAAATTTTTAAAAAGGGATTTTATTTCAACACTTCTGTTATAAACTCTGCTTCTATTGTCTCCTTAGCCTTTGGTTTTCCTCTCAGGTTCACCCAACCATTAAATGCTGGGGAACTCTGGGGTGCCCCTTCTTTCCATTCTCTCAGGAGAGACATTTAATCGCCACCTAAGTGCCAATGGTTCCTAAATTAGTATCTGTAAGCTACACTCCAGACTCTCATGTAACTGCCTGCATGACACACTAGTGGATGCAAGTCCAAAGTCAACAGGTACAAAATCTATTCTCATTCTTCCGCCTGGTATTCCTTATTCCTCTCCGACACTAACCAAATCTAATCCATCATCATATCATCATCGTTTTACCTGCAAACATTCCTTTAGTGCACATCTGTCTATCACCACTAGTCTGGTTCAAGATACCAAGATTCATCATTTATACTATGGCAATAACCTAACTTATATGTGTTGAACTACCATCAATTAAGTGGCCCTGTAAAATCTGTTTTCTTCAAAGCAGCCAGGGATATTTTCAATACACACATAACGCAACCCTCTTCCCCACCCCCTGGCTCAACTTACAACTTTAGAGTCTTCTTGGGATAAAGACAAAACCCTTAGCAAAGCCTCCGTGGCCAGGCTCATGTAGAAGCAAGCTTGCCTGGTATCTCAGTGCTCCTGCTCTATTAGCCTTTTTTATATCCCTGCTACTCACCATGTCCCCCTGTTATAGGGCCTTTGCACATGCTAGTCCCTTCTGAGAGGGCTGTTACTTGCATCAGCAAATTAATTCCAAAGTAACTCCTCACTCTGAGCTCAATTCATAGATTTCCCATCCTCAGGGAAGCCTTTCCTGGGCTCTCTGTGTAGCTGTAATCCCCTTGCCATGAGATACTGTGGTGCCATATACTGTCCCATCATTGTAGGTCAGCACAAGCCTTACATTTAGCATCATGACTGTGTGATTAAGATTTTTCTCTTACTAGACTGCAAGGTACTTGAACAGCCCTTTTTTTTTTTTTGCTCAACAATACATTTCTGGTATCTAGCACATTTCTTGGCCATATGGCAGGCACTTGATAAATGTTCATCGACTAAATAAATGCACACACTTAGATAAATGGGAGGCTTTCATAAACAGATGTTCAGTTCCTCTTTTCTGATTCTCTTCACTCGCAGCAGTGCTAACCTCTTTTCAGAGGTGGAGTGGGACTTGGGTGATATACCCAGCTTGTCAAGTCTCAGAAATCAAGCTATACTTTCCACTGGAAGGAATTCCTTCCACAGTGCAAGTCAAACAACAGGTTCAGACAATGTTAAAGAGGTGTTTTGGGCACACTACTGTTAAGAGCCCCTCAGAAAGGTATCTCAGAACTGTGACAACAGGTGGCAACACACCTATAAACTACTTAGCTTTGAGGACAAAAGCTTCCAATGGGGGGCTGTGGGAGGTTTCACAATGACTAAGATGGTACCCCAAAGAAGTCTACATCCTTATCGTTAGTACCTAGGGCTAGGTTATGTAATGTGCAATGGGAAAATGTTACAAAGTTAAGGCTGATGAGAAGGCCTAAAAATGGGGAGATTCTCTTGGATTCTCTGTGTAGGCTCGATTTGATGACTAGGATCCTTCAAAGTGGAAGCAGCAGACAAAAAAGTCAGTGTTGCAGTGATTTAAGAATAACTTAACTGGCCCTTGCAGGCTTTGAAACTCGGAAGGGACCATGAACCCAACAACACTGGCAATTCTAGAAACTGGAAAAGGCAAAAACACAGATTTCCCCTAGAGTCTCCGGAATGGAATATAGCCCAGTGATTTAGATGTAATGCTTACATTTCAGCCCAGTGAGACATGCAGTAGACATATTTGTGCTCATTTGTTACAGCAGCAATTGGAAACTAACGTAAGATCAAAAAGCCCTGTATAGCAGCATGATTGGCTAGAGCATGAAAATACCAGCCGGTGAGAATCCTCTCAGAAGAGAGATGGTACCCATCAGTCAAAAAGTTGTCACATAGCAAGGACCTCTTAGAGCCTCTAGATAAGCTTATAGCAAGACAGTCAATCAGGAGTTAACTGTTTCTTTAAGAAAACATCCAGGTTGAGAGGCATCAACACAACCTTCTCAGCTCTTTTTGACCCCTACTGGGCCCCAACCTTGAAATTCTTTTAGCCAGATGTTCTTTCAGCCTGAAGGCTCACAATCAAAAGTGCCTTGAGACACTTCCCAAGCACTCTACTGAGAATCTCCCTCCTTTCTCCTAGTCCAGGTAGACCAATGTGCAACTGGGTGGCTGGCCTGAGAGTAGATCGTTCCATCCTTGAGGTCACAGGTCATAGTGCCAGTAAGGACTTTTGAGAGCAGGAATTGTGCCTTAGTCTGAATCTTCCACAGATGGAGTAGTGGTTGGTAAATATGTCAAGACTTTCCACAAGTAAAAGTTGGAAGCCACGAATTCTCCAAGAGATAGGTTTTTGGAAAATAAAATGATATGGAAAGCAAACTATGTGAAGCACGTTCTTTAAGCATTCATGCTTTTGAGAGATGATGTAATACCAACCAGACTAAGTGCACACTGATTTCTTATTGGCTCACTGGCCCATTGTGATGGAGGCCTCGCTCTTGACTAAACCTATAAGCTGCTCTTAGAACTCCTTCCTTCCTCATATTTATCAAACATTAGTGAATAACAATTGATACCTTCCTCTCAGACAGATTGCTTGTATTCTGTTTTGTCTCTTCAAATGAGTTATCTCGAACACAAAATATTCAACATAGTCATCTTAGACCATTCCCCCAGTTGACATAGCCAACAATTCAGCTCTTTAAGAAACAAATCTTAGCCTCATCAACCAACTTTCTTCATTATTTCTGCTAGCCTCGTACTGAGGAGGAAGTCAGACTTTTATTATTGTAAATTTTGTACTGAACATGTGTTCAACATATGCAACTCAAATATCAACTTCCCAAACTGAGCATAACCCTGGGGGCATATGGAAGCTGGGACAAAAGAGGAGTCAGGAATATAGAAAAATATATGATGATGGCAAGGGGCCACTCCTCATTCTAACTTCTCTCTTTTCTAATGGAATTCAGCCACTATGGACAAAGGACCCCATTGGCAGAGGATTTTTTGAGCTGTGAGCACCCAGAGTAATGGGGAACCTGGGACCTGGATGTAGATTTATGTTTCCCATCCTAAACAAATCCCTTCCCGTATTTGTTTCACAGAGATTGTATCTTCAAAGTTATAAGCCTCTCTGCTGTGGCAAAATTTAAAGTGATTAAATGAACTTGCAGTTAAAATTTCTTTTTATAACCAATTCTGCTGTATTAGGTAACTTTAGGGAATACTGTGATCCCTTCAGTCCACACATAGTAAAAATAGACCCTTTGGGCTAAATCAAGCATCCTTGTGAGCATTGGGCATGGATCTTGTGGCATATATCACTTTTCTCTGCCATCTAAGCTGGTACAAATCCTGTGATATACATCATGATGTACAGACGGAAGTCACATCTCTGGCAAACTCAGCTATACAGAACGTAGTCTTAAATTTGAAAGAAAAAGATAGCTCTGAAGCCAAAAAAGAAATCACAAAGGAAGCAAAGCTTGAATTCTTACAGTTCTGAATCCTACTGACTCTAATTTATATACAAACAACTGAATGGGGCTTTCTTATGATTACACCATGCTCATGAACTCTCGATGATCAATTACAATTAATATATTGGAGCCAAGACAATCAGCTTCATAACCGAGGTAATCCATAATCAGGAGAATCAGAAATATTCGAGAAGAACGTAGATGATCTTCATGATACTGTTTTAAGGTAACAGAAGAGTTAAGAATACATTGACAAAAATTTCTGTCCTCAATAACCCAAGTAGAATTTAAAAAGCATACTTGAAATTTGATCAAAATTGACTTTATTGGGCTTTGGCCTCAGGGAAGGTAGAATAAACATTTTCACTCTTCTTCTCATCAAGTACAACTTAAAAAAAAAAGCAAAACAACCTTACATTATAAAATAAACTTCAGAATCTGAAAGGTAGAGAGAAGAAGCCAGCCTGGCTACACTTCAGTACCTGAAGAATGATGCAGTGGTGAATTATCTGGCTTTCTTTTTGCTTCATATATCCCCAGTTTAGAAGTGAAGAAGGTGATAACCCAGAAACACCAATGTGTACAGACCAAAAAAAAAAAAAAAAAAAAAAAAAAAGTCCTCACCCCCTCCAACAGTGTACTCTTTCTAGCCAGTAAAAGGTCAGTCTATCAAGACAGCAAACTTTTAGACAATGACTCTTCTATTGCAACCAAATATCCCAGACAAATTGTGGGCCTGCTCCCATCTTATCCAGCAAATGTTAAGTGAGGAACCCAGATTCCCACCCTCATGAAGCTGTAATGAGGCACCCCAATACACCTATAAAGGTGGTGTCAAAGAAGCCAAATAGGGCCTGAGGGCAGTCATCCCTACTGGCTCATAAGCCCCCCTCCAATCCCTATGGTTCCAGTAGAGAGCACATGGACAGCTTGGACTTCCACAAAATAACTCTTCCTGTCTCTGCTGAGCTGGCATCAGGAAACATGCTGGAGACTTCATACTTTCAGTTTTGTCCAACAGCAACGAGGCTACAACCATCCAGATGTCACTAACCACCACATGCGGAACCAAAATTTCTATCTTTGCACAACAGTCAAGAGGACCCTCCATCTTTTGGCATCAATGCAGGATTAGTGGAGAACCTGAACTTCTACCTGTACCTTCTCACACAGGAGTGGTGCCTGATTCTTATTTAAACCTATTTTAATTGGGTCTAAGTTTCATAATATAAAATGTCCAGGTTTTGCTTGAAAATCATTTGTCATGCTAAGAACTAGGAAGATCTCAAATAAATCAAAGAGGACAATCAACAGATCATGATTTGACAAAAATGTTAAAGGAGCCATCATAAAAATGCTCACATGAGCAATTATAAACTTGCTTGAAAAAAGGGAAATATTCAAAAAAAATTAAATGCCACAGTAAAGAAATAGAAAATATAAAGAAGAATAAAAATTGACAACTGAAAAATATGGTAAATCAAATTTAAAAACTCAGGGTGCTTGGCTGGCCCAGTCAGAAAAGCATGCAACTCTTGATCTCAGGGTTTTGAGTTTGAGCCCTACATTGTGTGTAGAGATTACAAGAAAAAGGAAGAAAAAGAAAGGAAGAGAAAAAAGAGAGAAAGAGAAAAAAGAGAGAAAGAGAAAAAAGAGAGAAAGAGAAAAAAGAGAGAAAGAGAAAAAAGAGAGAAAGAGGAAAAAGAGAGAAAGAGGAAAAAGAGAGAAAGAGGAAAAAGAGAGAAAGAGAAAAAAGAGAGAAAGAGAAAAAAGAGAGAAAGAGAAAAAAGAGAGAAAGAGAAAAAAGAGAGAAAGAGAAAAAAGAGAGAAAGAGAAAAAAGAGAGAAAGAGAAAAAAGAGAGAAAGAGAAAAAAGAGAGAAAGAGAAAAAAGAGAGAAAGAGAAAAAAGAGAGAAAGAGAAAAAAGAGAGAAAGAGAAAAAAGAGAAAGAGAAAAAAGAGAAAGAGAAAAAAGAGAGAAAGAGAAAAAAGAGAGAAAGAGAAAAAAGAGAGAAAGAGAAAAAAGAGAGAAAGAGAAAAAAGAGAGAAAGAGAAAAAAGAGAGAAAGAGAAAAAAGAGAGAAAGAGAAAAAAGAGAGAAAGAGAAAAAAGAGAGAAAGAAAAAAAAGAGAGAAAGAAAAAAAAGAGAGAAAGAGAAAAAAAGGGAAAAAGGGAAAAAGGGAAAAAGGGAAAAAGGGAAAAAGGGAAAAAAAGAGAAAGGGAAAAAAAGAGAAAGGGAAAAAAAGAGAAAGGGAAAAAAAGAGAAAGGGAAAAAAAGAGAAAGGGAAAAAAAGAGAAAGGGAAAAAAAGAGAAAGGGAAAAAAAGAGAAAGGGAAAAAAAGAGAAAGAGAGAAAGAGAGAAAGAGAAAAGAGAAAGAGAAAAGAGAAAGAGAAAAGAGAAAGAGAAAAGAGAAAGAGAAAAGAGAAAGAGAAAAGAGAAAGAGAAAAGAGAAAGAGAAAAGAGAAAGAGAAAAGAGAAAGAGAAAAGAGAAAGAGAAAAGAGAAAGAGAAAAGAGAAAGAGAAAAGAGAAAGAGAAAAGAGAAAGAGAAAAGAGAAAGAGAAAAGAGAAAGAGAAAAGAGAAAGAGAAAAGAGAAAAAGAAAAGAGAAAAAGAAAAGAGAAAAAGAAAAGAGAAAAAGAAAAGAGAAAAAGAAAGAGAAAAGAGAAAAAGAAAGAGAAAAGAGAGAAAAGAGAAAGAAAAAAAAGAAAAAAGAAAAAAAGAGGAAAAAGAAGAAAAAAAAGAAAAAGAAAAAAGAAAAAGAAAAAAAAGAAGAAAAAGAAAAAAAGAAAAAAAGTAAAAGAAAAAAAGAAAGAAAAAGAATAAAAGTTAAAAACTCAGTGGATGAGCTCAATAGCGGAATGAAGGGGACAGTGGAGGAGGAACTCCATCAGCTGAAGGATAGAACAATAACCAATCTACATAACAAAAATAAACTGGGAAAAACAAAAAGAGAGCCTGAAGGATCTGCAGGAATATCACAAAAGATCTAACATTCATTTGAGACTGAAAAAATTCTCAAAGAAAGGAGGATTAAAATTTCCCCAGTTTGGAAACATACAGATTGAAGAAGTTCAGCATACATTACAAATGTGCAGATTCAAATTGAAAGTCAAGTGATAGAAAATTATAGATCATGATAAATTCAATCAAAGGAAAGCAGAAGTAACTATGTTAATTACATAAAATAAATGTTGGAGCAAAGAAAATTACCAGAGATATCAGATAATGCTAAAAGGGTCAATCCACCAAGAAGACACAGCAATCCTAAATTGTATGCACCAAACAGAGCTTTAAAATGTGTGGAGCAAAAACTAGAGAGAAAGGAGAAATGGCAAATCTAGTAGAGTTGGGGACATTAACACCTTTTTCACTAATTGAGAGGAAAACTGTTCAGAAAAATCAGCAAGGATATCCAAGAATTCAAGACCAAACAGGTTCTTAACATTGAACACTATCCCCAACAGTAAGTAGCAGAATACTCATTATTTCCAGGTGCTCCCAAAGTGTACACACACACACACACACACACACACACACACACACCCTGAGCCATAAAATACATCTGAACAAATTTAAGAGAATGAAATCATACAGTGTACATTCTCGGACCATAAATCAAAACCAAGTTAAGGGGCACCTGGGTTGTTCAGTTTTAGCTTAGGTCATGATCCCAAGATCATTGGATTGAGCCCCGAGTTGGGCTCCATGCTGAGCATGGATCCTGCTTAAAATTCTCTCTCCCTCCCTCCCTCTCTGCCCTCTATCCCCTCCCAAGAAAAAATAAGCAGAATGAAGCCATTAGTAACAGAAAGGAAACCGAAAACTCTCCCAACACTTGGAAATTACCGTAATTCAAAAAGCAAAGCTCAAAATTTCAAAATACATCAAACTGAATGAAGATGAAACTATAACCTATCAAACTGTGGATTAGGAGAGAAAATTCTTTTTGTTTGTTTGTTTGTTTTTATTTATTTTTGAGAGACAGATCATGAGCAGGAGAGGGGCACAGAGAGAGGAAGACAGAATCTGAAGCAGGCTCCAGGCTCCAAGCTGTCAGCACAGAGCCCGACGCGGGGCTCGAACTCACAAATCATGAAATCATGACCTGAGCCAAAGTCTCAGCTTAACTGGCTGAGCCACCCAGGGGCCCCTCAGAGAGCAAAATGCTTGACGTTAAATGTATACATTAAAAACAGGACAAGTTTCAAGCCACGCATTTAAGCTTTACCTCAAGAACCAATGGGAAAAAAGGAGCAAAGTAAACAAAGCAAGCAGAAGAAAGGAAATAAGAGCAGAAGTAATTAAACTTAAAAAAAAAAAGAGAAAAATCACTAAAACAAAGAGATGGTTCTGTGAAAAGACCAAGCACATCAACAAGCTATTATCAAGACCAAAAGAGGAAGAAAAAAAAAAAAAAGATACAGATTACCAGTGTCAGGAAGGAAACAGGGGTATCACTACAGATATCAAAATATAATAAAAGAATATCATGAACAATACTATACACATAAAATTGACTTTTATGTTTTATTTTTTTTTAAGTATACTCCATATCCAGCATGGAGCCCAACTGGGGGTCTGAACCCACAACCCTGAGATCAAGACCTAAACTGAGATCAAGAGTCAGATGCTAAGCTGAGCCACCCAGGCGCCCCATAAAATGGACATTTTACTTAAGATGGATCACTTCCTCAGAAAATACAATCTACCATAACTCACTCAAGATTAAATAGATAAGGAGCTATTAACTATTAAGGAAATTGCATTTTTATCTTAAGAACTCTGAAATGAAATCCCCAGGCCCAGACTGTATTTACTGGACAATTCTGTATGTTCGAAGAAAAATTATCCCAGCTCTACACAGTCTCTTTGAAAAATTAGAAGAGGAGGGAATACTTCCCGATTCATTTTATGAAGGAATATTACCTTGATACTAAAATCAAAGACAGCAAAAAAAAAAAAAAAAAAAAAAAAAAAAAAAAAAAGAAAGAACAAAGAAAAATGACAGACCAAATCCTTCATGAATATAGGTTTCAACCTGATCAGGCTGCCATAATAAAATACCATAGACTGGGTGGCTTCAACAACAGATCTATTTCTCATAGTTCTGAGGACAGAAAAGTCTAAATCCAAGTGCTAACCAATTTGTTTTCTAGTGAAAGCTCTCTTCCAGGTTTACAGGTAGCTCTTTTTTTTTTTTTTTATGTCCTTACATGACCTTTTCTCTATGTTTGCATATGAAGAAAGAGAGACAGAAGTAGAGAGGAAAATCTCTTTCTCCTTCTTTTAAGGCCACTAATGCCATCACAAAGACTCCACCTTCCTGGGTTAATTTAACTGTAACATAGTCCCCCAAAGCCCCATCTCCAAATGCTACCTCAATGGGGGCTGGGACCTCAACAGAGGGATTTGAGGAGAGGTAACACAAACATTCAATTCATCAAGATTTAGAGGCAAAATTCCTTGACAAAATAGCATTCAGCAACAGATAAAAAACCAAAGAATTCAACGATATATAAAAACAATCATGCACTATGATCCAGTGGGGTTTACTCAAGGAATACAAAACTAGATTATTATTTGGGGAAAAAAATGTATTTTCAGGTTAAAAAGGGAAAATGACATAGTTTTAACCATCAGTGCAAAAAAAGAAAAAAAAAAGCATTTGACAGAATGCAATCCTCATTCCTGATAAACGCTCTCATAAAACAGAAATAGAGGAGGACTTTCTCAACTTCATGAAGTCTTCAAAAAACCTACAAATAACATTATACTTTTTTTTTCTAAGATTGGAAAAAAGGCAAGGATGTCTATTCTTACTGCTCTTCTTTCCCATAATACTGGAAAATCTAGCTGATGCAATGCAAAACAAAGTGAAGCTCTACACATCAAAAAGTCTTCCTACCAGGGCACCTGGGTGGCTCAGTTGGTTAAGCCTCCGACTTCAGCTCAGGTCATGATCTCACAGTCTGTGAGTTTAAGCCCCACGTCAGGCTCTGTGCTGACAGCTCAGAGCCTAGAGCCTGCTTTGGATTCTGTGTCTCCCTCTCTCTCTACCCCTCCCCTGCTCATGCTCTGTCTGTATCTGTCTCAAAAATAAATAAAAACATTAAAAAAAATTAAAAAAGTCTTTCTATTAACAAATCACATGACTGCTTATTTGAAAATCTCAAAGAATCTACAAAAATCTCCTAGATCTAATAAGTCAGTCCATCAAAGTTGTAGGATGCAAGACAAACATACAGAAATCAATTATATTTCTACCTACTAGTAATGGACGCCGAAAATTAAAACTTTAATACCAATTACAATTGCTAAAAAAAATACTTAGGTGTAAATTTAACAAAATGTTTTTTGAACCTGTATGATGAATACTACAACACCATGAAAAAGAAATCCAAGAAGATCAACAGAGAGACGTGCTGTGTTCATGGATTTGAAGACTTCACACAGTAAAAATGTCAACTCTCCCCAAGTAGATATACAGATTTAACAGAACTCCTATCAACATCCCAAGGGGTGTGTGTGCGTGTGTGTGTGTGTGTGTGTGTATGTGTGTGTGTATATATATATATATATATATATATATATATATATAAACAAGATTATTCTATGTGGATGATAGAATGGCAAAGAAAACAGAATAGCTTAAACAGTTTTGAAAAAGAAAAATAAAGTGAACAAAGTCAGTCTAAAAGATTTCAAGACAGGAACACCTGGGTGGCTCAGTCAGTTAAGTGTCTGACTTGGGCTCAGGTCATGATCTCACAGTTCATGGGGTGAAACACCATGTAGGGCTCTGTGCTGACAGCTCAGAGCCTGGAGCCTGCTTCTGATTCTGTGTCTCCATCTCTACCCTCATCCACTTGCTCTCTGTCTCTTGCTCTCAAAAATAAACATTTAAGAAAATTTTTAATTAGGTGAAGATTTCTTGGGATGGACACCAAAACCAGAATTTCCTAAAAGAAAAAAAAAAACAAACCTGATAAATTAGGCTAAGTAAAATTTTAAATCTTAAATATTAAAAAGTGTTTAATATATATAAATCTGTGTGTTTCTACACACTAATTATAAAGTAGCAGAAAGAGAAATTAGGAAAACAATTCCATTTGCAGTTGTACCAAAAAGAACACAATAACTAGGAATAATCTTAACCAAGTCGATGAAAGACCTGTATTATGAAAATTATAAAACACCAATGAAATAAATTGAAAACAAAACAAATGGAAAGATATCCCATGCTCATAGATTGGAGGAATTCATATTGTTAAAATACCCATACTATCCAAAGCAAACTACAGATTCAGTGCAATCCCTATCAAGGTATTAACAGCATTTTTCACAGAACTACAATACTAAAATTTGAATCAAACCGTGAAAGACCAAAGCAATCTTAAGAAGAACAAAGCTGTGTGGCACCTGGGTGGCTCAGTCAGTTAAGCCTCTGACTTCAGCTCAGGTAATGATCTCCTGTTCTGTGAGTTTGAGCCCTTCATCAGGCCCTGTGCTGCAGCTTGGAGCCTGGAACCTGCTTCAGATTCTGTGTCTCCCTCTCTCTGCCCCTCCCCCACTCATGCTCTGCCTGTCAAAAATGAATATATGCTAAAAAAATTTTTTTTAATAAAAGAAACCGATCTGGAGTTATTAAAATCACAGATTTCAAGCTACACTACTAAGCTGTAGTAATCAAAACAGTATGGTACAGCACAAAAACAGACACATATCTCCATGGATCAGAATAGAGAGCCCAGAACTAAACCCATGCTTATATGGTCAATTAATCTATGACAAGGGAGTTAAGAATATACAATGGGGAGAACACATTCTCATCAATAAATGGTGCTGGGAAAACTAGAGGCTACCTGGAAAAGAATGAAACCGGACCACTTTCTAACACAGTACACAAAAAGCTCAAAATGGATTAAAAACCTCAGTGTGAGACCTTAGGCCATAAAACTCATAGAAGAAAATACAGGCAGTAATTCTTTTGACATCAGCCAAAGCAACATTTTTCTGGATAGGTCTCCTCTTGCAAGAAACACAAGAACAAATATAACCTATTAGGAGTATACCAAAACGAAAAGCTTTTGCACAACAAACTATCAACAAAATGACAAGGCAACAATTTACTGAATGGGAGAAGGTATTTGTAAATGTTATATCCAATAAGGGGTTAATATCAAAAAATATAAAGAGCTTATACAACACCAAAAAAGAAAAGAAAAGAATCAAAAAGAAAAGGATAATAATCTGGGGTATCTGACTGGCTCAGTAGGAAAAGCATGTGATCCTTGATCTCGGGGTCTTAAGTTTGAGTCCCACATTGTGTGTGGAGATTACAAATAAATAAATAACCTTAAAAAAATAAAACAAGACAGATAATCCAATTAAAAATGGACAGAGGACCTGAGTAGACATTTTGTCTAGAGACATACAGATGACCAACAGATACATGCAAGGATGCTCAACATCATGAATCCAAAAAATGCAAATCAAAACCACAATATTACCCTGCACCTGTCAAAATGACTAGAATCAAGAAGAAGTTAAGTGTTGGTGAGGAATGGAAGTTGGTACAGCCACTGTGGAAAACAGTGTCAAGTTTCCTAAAAAAAAAAATTTTAAATAGAAATACCATATTATCCAGTAATTCCACTACTGGGTATTTCCTCCCAAATCCAAAACATTAATTACAAAGAATATATTTGCCCCTAGCTTTATCACAGCATTATTTACAATAACCAAGATAAAGGCAACCCAAATGGCCATTTATTAACAAATGTATAAAAAAGATGTGGTATATATACAATGGAGTGTTACTCATACATAAAAAAAGGATGAGATCTTGCCATTTTCGACAATGTTAATGGACCCAGGGGGTATTATGCTAAGTGAAATAAGCCAGAGAAAGACAAATACTATAGGATTTCACTTACATGTGGAATCCAAAAAACCAAAACAAATGCAGATATAGACCCATAAATACAGAGAACAAACCAACGGTTGCCAAAGAGGGATGGGCAAAAATAAAGGAGAGCGGAAGGTACAGGTTTCCAGTTCAGAGTAAATCACAGGGATGAAAGGTACAGTGTAGGGAATACAGTCAATGGTATGGTAAAACTTGTATGGTGACAGCTGGTGGCCATTCTTGTGGTGAGCACAGCATAACATACAGAATTGTTGAGTCACTATGTTGTAAGCTGAAAACACTCAACCTTGTGTGTCAACTATACTTCGATTAAAAAAATACTGAACAATATTTTTTTTATTTTAACTTTTGCTTTTAGAAAGACCCAGTTAAGAGGATAAAAAAACTGGGAGAAACTTTTTGCAAATCACGTATCTGATGAAACACTAGTATCTAGAATGACAGAATTAAAAACTCAAAAGTAACAAAGCAAAGACTCCCATTAGAAAAGTCATAAAGAGACAGCTCACCAAAGAAGATACATAGGTGGAAACTAAACACACGAAAAGATGTTCTAGATCATTAGTCATTAGCGAAGTGCTAAGCAAAACCACAATGAGAGGTCACTATGCAGCCATCACAATGGCTAAAGTAAAATACAGTCACGACACAAAATTCTGGGGAAAACGTGGAGGAACTTAATCATCCATACACTGTTGATGAGAACGTTAAATGGTACAGCCACTCCGGAAGACAGTTTGATAGTTTCTTAAAAATTTAATGTGGAACAACCAAACGACCCAGAAATCGCACTCCTGGGCATTTATCCCAGAGAAGTGAAAACTTAGATTCACACCAAAACCAGTACATGAATGTTTATAGCAGCTTTATTTTAATAGCCCCAAAGGGGAAACAACCTAGCTGTCTTTTCTCATGAACGGTTAAACAATGGTACACCCATACCAGGAAATACTACTGTAGTTTAAGCCCTGACAGTTGGCTTTTCTTCTTGTAATGCAAGCACCTGATTGAGGCTTTGATTGCTGAGGCATCCATTTCGATATCTGTTCTCTGAAATGAACACACTGCCAGTGGCTGAGCCAGTTAAAAAGCTGGGCTACCTTCCCCCACTGAGGCTGCTTTGTTTCAGATATCTTGGTGGATTTCCAGAAGGGACCATTTGGGCTACTTGATTTTCCTCTTCACACACTTCAAGTTGCCACTCTTCCATTTTACATTCACCAATCAAGAGTGAAATGGTGAAACCCTAGGTATCTACCCTGGACCTCAATAAAAGCAGAGCTCCAGGCTCACACATACTTTCTCTCTCTCCCAGCACCTTCAAGGTGTATATCCTGGTGTGCCTTGTATGTGCCAGGGTTGTAAGTAGTACACTCTTTTTTTCTTCAAAATATCCTAACGGTTATTGCTAAAGGGGGTCTTGGAATTAGAGGAGCAGTCATAAGGGTCAGTCCAGTCCTAACGTTGGTTTGCAAAGTGGAAATGTCTGTAGTCAAGTCATGAGGCTCAGGTGAGTGCCCCAAGCATTTCTAGCCATAGGATACCATTCAGGTGGATAAGCTGTAACAGGCACAAAACAACTACTGAACAATAGAAAGGACACAATTGTTGAAATACCCAATAAACTGGATGAATCCTTGGGGGAATTATGCTAAGTGATAAAAGCCAACCCCAAAAGGTTACCCACAGTAGAATTTCATTTATATAATGTTCTTGAAAAGACTAATTTATAGAAGTGAAGAACAGTGTTGTCGTTTCCAGAGGTTACCAAGAGTTGACACAGAGTAGTGGATACAATTATAAAAAAGCAGGGGCACCTGGGTGGCTCAGCCAACTGAGCGTCAGACTCTTGATTTCGGCTCAGGTCATGGATTCCAGGGTTGTGGGATTGAGCCACACCTAGAGTGGACCTGCTTAGGATTCTTCCTCTCTCTCTCCCTCTCTCTCTCTCTCTCTCTCCCTCCCTCCCTCTCTCTCTCTCTCTCTCTCTCTCTCCCCCATCCCTCTCTCCCACTCTTCTCTTTCTCTAAAAACAACAACAAAAGGCAACATGAGGGATCCTTGTGGTGCCAGGAATGTTTTCTATCTTCACTGTAGCAATGTCAACATCCTAGTTGATACTATACTACAAATTGACAAGAGTTGTCATCAGAGAAAACTGAGTAAAGCGTACAAGAGATCTCTGTTTTAAGTCTAACAACTGCATGCGAACCTACTATTATTTCAAAAATAAATGTTTTACTTAAAAATATTGATTGAATTTCTCAGAAACTTTTGATATTTAAAGACAGTGCTATCCAATAAATACTAAGCAAGTCACAACTTTGAGCCTTTATAGTTTCTAGTTAGCAAAGGTGAAATCAATTTATAACTGTACTTTTTCTAGGCCAATATAGCCAAAACATCTCAACATGTAATCAAAATACAAATATTTAAAGAGATTTTGCTTTCTGTCTCAGATCAAGCAAAACAGCAAAAAAGCCATGGACTGGGTGGCTTAAACAACAAAAACTTACTTCTCACAGTTCTGGAGGCTTGGAAAACCGAGATCAAAGTGCCGGTAGATTTAATACCTGGTGTCCGGTGAGAGCATGCTCACTAGTTTGCAGACAGCTAGCTTCTCATTGTCTTTACACTGGAGAGAGAATGCTGGTTTCTTTCCTTATAAAGGCAGCAATTGGATCATGGGGGCTCCACCCTCATGACTTCATTTGAACCTAATTACCTCCCAAAGACCTCACCTCCTAATAACTATGTCTTTGATGCCACATGGCCACGATGGAGCTGAGAGTAGAACCATCTCCAAAGCACCTATGTAGAGAGGGAGGAAGGAGGCATTCCTCATGGGGAAATCGTGATAGATTGCTTTTCAAAAATGGTGGGAACAGGGGCACCTGAGTGGCTCAGTTAAGCAACCAACTGTTGATTTTTTTAAATTTATTTCTAGAGAGAGAGCATGCGGAAGCACAGCAGGGGCAAAGAGAGAAGGAGAGAGAGGGGGAGACAGAGAATCCCAAGCAAGCTCCACACTGTCGCTGCAGCGCCTGACACAGGGTTCAATTTCACAAACTGTGAGATCTCAACCCGCGCCAAAATCAACAGTTGGACGCTAAACCAACTGAGCCACCCAGGTGCCCGAACCGACTCTTGATTTTGGCTCAGGTCGTGATCTCATGGTTGTGAGGTCAAGCCCAGTGTTGGGCTTTGCACTGGGCATGGAGCCTGCTTAAGATTCTCTCTCTCCCTCTCTCTCTGCCTCTCCCCTGTGCATGTGTGCACGTGCTCGCTCTCACTCTCTAAAAAGAAATGGTGGGAACAATTTTCTCATACTCCTCCCCATCAAGAGGTGGAGTCTATTTCCCCTCCTGGAGTCTGGGCTGGTATTGAAGTTGGTGGGTTAATTCAGATCCTCTGAGAAGCAGAAGACAAGGCAAGGACCTTATTAGGAGAAGCACCTGTGTGAAAGAAATTAGGAAGAGAAAGTTGACCTTCACTAGGGAGAGAGTGACTTTGATGTAAGTCTGATCCTGAGTGAAGGAGAAAGGGGAGAGAAGATTGGATAAAAGTGTTTAAGAAAATTGCAGCAAAGCCTTTGGGGAATGTTTGAGGCAAAATTGGCCAAAAACAAAAAAAACAAAAAAAACAAAAAAAACCAACCCCAAAAAACCAGTCCCATGTCTTCCAGGAACAGGCCTGAAACCTTAATATCCAGCCCATGGCCTCTGACTTTAATATCCAGCCCATGGCCTCTGTGCATACTGAGCAATGGATTTCAAAGCACATTGGCTGGGGCCCTCTGTCAATTACATTGCCTGTAGTGGAGGTCCTTGAGATACATTCTCTTGGCCACCATACTTGTTTTGACCATAAGATGCAGCAGATGTGGGGCAGCTGGCTGGCTCTGGCAGTGGAGCATCTGACTCCAGATCCTGTACGTTCGGTGTAGTTTCCTTAAAACATAAATAGGGACACCTGGGTGGCTCAGTGCTTGAGTGTCTGACTTCTGCTCTGATCATGATTGCACAGATCGTGGGTTTGAGCCCCATATCAGGCTCTCTGCTGTCCGAGTGGAGCCCGCTTTGGATCCTCTGTCTCCCTCTCTCTCTGCCCCTCTCCCTCTTGCCCTCTCTCAAAAATAAATAAACATTTAAACCTAAATAAATAAATAAATCTTGGAAAAAAATGCAGCGGATGTGATCTCCAGGGCTTGTCCTTAAGAGAACTTGCAGTTCCACTTTATTCTCTCAGGATGCTGACCTGGACAGCCACGTGAGGAATCCAGGTGGGAAAGCCAAGACCAACTGTAGATGTGAGTGAGGCTGTCTTTTGTCTGTCAGGCCAAACCCTCAAGCTGAATGTAAGTATGTGAGTGAACCAAAGTCAGCCGAGGAATCACCCCCCAATCCGAAGAATTTTGAGAAATAATCCTCATTGCTGTTTTTTTTTAATTTTTTTTTAATGTTTATTTATTTTTGAGACAGAGAGAGACAGAGCATGAACAGGGGAGGGGCAGAGAAAGAGGGAGACACAGAATCGGAAGCAGGCTCCAGGCTCTGAGCCATCAGCCCAGAGCCCGACGCGGGGCTCGAACTCACAGACCGCGAGATCGTGACCTGAACTGAAGTGGGACGCTTGACCGACAGAGTCACCCAGGCGCCCCCCTCATTGCTGTTTTAAACCACAAAGTTTTGAGGGCATTTCCAGTAGTTAATTGGAACAAAAATAAAGGTGGTCAACACTTGGGTGGCTCAAACTCAGCACGCGTCCAATAGATCTCCATAGTCCTAGTAACAAAGAACATCAGCAGTGTAAGACTGAGGAACTTGAGAAAGGAAAGCAGAATGTCAGCCTCAAGTATTTGGGGGTAAGCTAGTTCCGTCACTTCTTCAACGGGCCTACGGCTAGAGCTAGATTTATCTAGAGCAGCTGATCTCAAATTTACATATGTACTGGGACCACCTTGAAAACACTAAGCTGTTTTAGGGTGTAGCCTGGGCATCTGGTTTTTAGAAGCCCCTCAGGTGATTCAAAAGTGCAAGCGAGGTTGGAAGCCATTGCCATGAAGCCCTCTTTGTTTTAACATCTTTTGAGTGATCGCTGTTTGTGGCGTGGGATCCAAGAGACCTCGTTGGCATCCATCTGGCTTGCTCCCTATTCCCTCTCTGCCTCTCTGGGAGTATTGCCATGACTTCTTCCTCAGTTCTCCCTTTCTTACTGTGAGCATTTAACACATTTTCCAGGCCCTACCTGGACACATGCATCTGTTGGTGTGAGCGTTGATCTGCTTCACATGGCAGAAAAGACCAAGATAGTTCCATATGAGACTCTGGTGATCCGTTTCCCCATCCAATGAATACAATACCTCCTCCACAGACACACTTGACCGGTGTGACCTTAGTCAAGTCACTTTGCCTCTCTTGGCTTCGGTTTCTTCATCTCTAAAACAAAAGTGCTATGTCCTTCAGTAATTTCATAACTCTCCTATAATTTCTCTCCCAGTCTCTTTTATTGGACAACGACTTTGGTTTCTGTGATAGGAAAGGAAATAACAGCATTACACTACCAAGTTTGGTTTTGTGGGGATAGCACGGAAGCAAAAGTCACTTTCACCAAAATTCTATGGGATATTAAATACATTTCTGCTTGAATTTATTGTCAGCCTCAGTGAACAACCGGCAATTTAAGATATTTACTCAGTGCCAAGAGAAGATATATAGAATAGCAATTGTGTGGGAAGTCTGTTTGAAATACTCTGTTCTCAGGATTTCTCCACTGTCAGTTTGTAAATGACTTTCACTCCCTGAAGTAAAAGGGGTCTGTACTCTTATACCTGTTCATATACATCAGAAACAGTGTTCATTTAACACATCAAAACGTAATCCCCGGGGATAAACAGCATAGAGCCTGTTAAATGTGTTGCCATTTTTCAAGAAGTCGTGCTCACACAGAAACACGCTAGGGAATAAGGGAGAGCAAGTAGAAGTGTGAATAAATTCATTAGACATAATAGATGGGGATTGTCAGTCAGCACATGGGGGGCGGCGCGGCTATTCAACAATAACAAATGTATCGAACTAATTCTATCCCCAGAACCACACTGCCCCTCTCCCCAACACACACCAGTCTTCCAATCTTTGGCTTAGCAGCTGGTGCTTGCAATGAGGATTCTTTATTCAGCAGCCACTGGATGGCTTGCTCTTAAAAAGTTTCCCCTTTTGGGGCACCTGGGTGGCTTGGTCGGTTAAGCGTCCGACTTTGGCTCAAGTCATGATCTCACGGTCCGTGAGTTCGAGCCCCGCGTCGGGCTCTGGGCTGAGAGCTCAGAGCCTGGAGCCTGTTTCGGATTCTGTGTCTCCCTCTCTCTCTGCTCCTCCCCTGTTCATGCTCTGTCTCTCTCTGTCTCAAAAATAAATAAACATTAAAAACATTTTTTTTTTTAAGTTTCCCCTTTGGTGGACACTGGCTGACTCTCTCTTTCCAGACCCCGTCAATAGTGTGAACTTTCTTATTAAATTTTTTTAAAGTTGATTTATTTATTTTGAGAGAGAGTGAGCCAGGGAGGGACAGAGAGAATCCCAAGCAGACTCTGCCCCGTCGGTGCAGAGCCCAACTCAGGGCTCAGTCTCACAAACCAGGAGATCATGAGCTGAGCTGAGATCAAGATTCTGACACTTGGGGCCCCTGGTGGCTCAGTCAGTTAAGCATCTGACTCATGACTTCAACTCAGGTCATAATCCCAGGGTCCTGGGATCAAGCCCCGTGTCAGGCTCTGTGCTGAGCATGAAACCTGCTTAGGATTCTCTCTCTTCCTCCCTCTGCCCCTCTCCCCGACTTGTGCTGTTCTCTCTCTCTAAAATTAAAAAAAAAAAAAAAAAAAAAGAGCCAGATGCTTAACCAACTGAGCCACCCAGGGACCCTTTAGCTTTCTTTTTTAAACAAGTTCCTGAGTTTCTGGGTTCAAACCCGTTTTTCCCTAGTTCACTTCTCTCTCTTTCTCTCTCTCTCTCTCAGTGAGAAAACAAGCTGGATTACTGACCAGCAATGAGGCAGGCAAAGAGATTCCAGTGCATAGACAGGAAGAAAGGGGCTTCTAAATGTCTGAAAATCTATAGACAAGAATGGAAATGCCAGTGCAAAAAAGTGTCACGTGGTATTTCTAAACTCTGGCAAAGAATTACAGTTAGAGTTTCTGGTGCATAAGCAGTGTTTGGTGGTTGAAGTTCAAGGAAGAATGGTTTGGAGGATACTCCAAACAATCCTCCTCAAGTTTATACAACAGGGAGAAAGGACCAGCTGAAATCCATCGAGGAAGCACAATTGGAAATCTGCTAAAGGGAGAGAGAGAGGAGAGAGAATGCTGCAAGCCCCAAATACGGGGCTTTTTAAGAGATTTTACATTCTGCCAAGCAGAGCCTCTGACATCCTGTAAATCCAACTCGATTTTGCAGAAAGAAAAAGAGAAGCAGCACATTTAAATTGTGCACTGCAGGAGAAACTCTCTAGTGATTTCCAAAGCAGCTAATCTTTGAAACACAGGGAAATCTTGAGGGTTTTCAACTGAAACAGAGGCTGGACAAAGTGTCCAGCTCAAAAAAGACCTTGAGAGCACAATGTTATCCAAACGGGGGTGCCCAGAGCTGAGCACAGACAGACCCACAAGGCCACAGGCGGGCTTTCTGATAACAACCTTAGACAACTGAACTCAGTGTTTTAACAGAACTGGTGGATTCAGGAGAGGCTGTGTCATTTTATCCCCCTTAGAGTCTAGTGAAATGATCTAGCCATCCTGCCACCCACAAAGAGAGCCTTTGATAAAGTGGTCACAGGAGACGTGATGAATGACTACCTCGTTGAGACATGTGTTCCAGGATATTTCAGAAATCAGGAAGTATCTGCCTGCTGTTCAATAGACAGTTTTGACCATATATACCATAACAACAACAACAAAACAAGTAACCAAAGCATAAACCGAAATGTGAAGCTCAGAGCTTTGCAATCAGATAGATCTGGATTTGATTCCTAGCTATGCAGCCTCTAAGGTAGCTATGTAACACTGAACAAATGACATCATCTCTTGAAGCCTTGGTTTCTTTATCACCACCATGGGATAATAATAATGCTTACCTAATAGCATTGTCGAGATAGTTAAATAATATAGTGGCTGACACGTTGTTGATATTAAATAAAAGTTACTTGTGTTTTCCATAAACATTAGAAGGTAGAGTTATGAGACGGAACAGTAGTGGTTCTTATGAGTTTTCTTTAAACTTTTTCTTAAATGTTTATTTATTTTTAAGAGACAGAGAGTAACAGAGCACAAGTCGGGGAGGGACAGAGAGAGAAGGAGAGCCAGAATCCGAAACAGGCTCCAGGCTCCGAGCTGTCAGCACAAAGCCCAACACAGGGCTCAAACCCCCAAACCGTGAGATCATGACCCGAGCCCAAGTCAAATGCTTAACCGACTGAGCCACCCAGGAGTCCCTTTATGAGTTTTCTTTAAATAGCTTTATAGAGATATAATTTATAAGGCATAAAATCCATTGTTTTAAATACACGATTCAGTGGGTTTTAGTATACTTACATAGTTGTGCAATCATTACAATAATCCCATTTTGGATCATTTTATAACCTCCAAAAGAAACCTGTACCTAGCAGCTGTCACTCTCCTTTCTCCCTCTCTCTGGCCCCTGGCAAGCACTAAGCTACTTTGTCTTTCTGGATTTGCCTATTCTGGGCCTTTTGTACAAATGGAATCATACAGTATACGGTCTTTTGTGACTGACGTCGTGGCTCATTCTCGATTTATGTTTACATAAATAGTAGCAAAAGGAAATCGAAAAGGATTCTCTGTTAGCGTATCACACTGGTTGAATTTAAAAGGATAGACACAAAATGTGAGAAGAAGGGAATGGTTAAAAGTCTTATTCTTTTTCAGTAACCATTAAGCAAATAAATCATGAGGTTTGATCACATTAATGCATAACAGCCTTTCCTTGTTCATTTATTTTCTCTGGCTTCAGGCCTCAGCATTTGGCTGCATCACGAAGAAACTCCTACCAGCATCGGGAGCGTCCTTGACTTTGGCCAAGGCCTGACACATTTGTTCCTCCAGCAGAGTCTGAGGTTGCATGGAGCAGCCCCCTCCATGAGGCTGGGCAACGCTGCCAAAGGGTGCCGAGTAGGGATGCAGGAGGTCTGGCTCCAGGCCTCCCTCTGCCACCAACCTCAGGTGTTTTGAGAATCAAAAGGAGATGTTGAACCTGAAGAACTTTGAATCGTACTCACTGCCAGTCAAAGACCCCTGGGCTGCAGGTTGGGGCGGGGAGTCACTGGGTCTTAAGGCGATTCTAAGCTTATCGTTGTGAGGAACGGCCAGCCTGTTTTCCACGGCAGCTGCGCCATTTTACATCCCCCCCCCCCCCAGCAGTGCACGAGGGTTCTGATTGTTCCATATCCTCACCAAAACTTATTTTCCTTTTTAAAAACATTATACCTATTCTTGTAGATGCGAAGTGATAATGGTGGTTTTGGTTTACGTTTCTCTGATGACTAATGACGTTGAGCATCTTTCCATGTGCTTATGGGTCATGTGTATACCTTTACAGAGATTTATATTCAAGTGCTTTGCCCATTTAAACATTTTGATTCGGCTGTCTTTTTGTCGTTGACTTCCAGGAGGTCTTTATTCTGGATTTTAAACCCTTATCAGATACAGGATGTGCAAATATTTTCTCTCATTCTGTAGGTTGCCTTTTTGCTTTCTTAATAGTTTCCTTTGATGAATTAAAAATTTCGATTTGGTGACATCCAATTTATCTATTTTTTTTCTTTCCTCCCCCTCCCAATTTACTTACTTTTTCTTTTGTTGCACTTGCTTTTGGTCTTATATACAAGAGGCCATCGCCTAATCCAAGGTCATGAAGAGGTACTTCTAAGTTTTCTTCTAAAGGTTTTATAGTTTTAGCTCTTACATTTAAGTCTTTGATTCATTTTGACTTAAATTTTGTATATGGTGTGAAGTGAGGGCACTTGTTATATTTTTAAATGGTTGCATTTTAAATGGTTATATAAGTGTCTACATGATATAAACATTTTTGCCTCTTGCCTCATAAAACCCAGAAAAATTACTATTTGGCCCTTCCGGAAAAGTTTGTCAACCCCTGTAGCCAGGTGCTGTATGCAAGCAGATCGCTTAATAAATGTTTCACAAATAGATTTATTCAATAAATACTTAACTCTTCTACTGAGTATGGGACACTTACCAATATATTATGGGGTAGGAGAGGAGTTTCAAAGATGAGTGAGAATTTATTATATCAACGCAAGAATAAATTATACCTAGCTGAGAAAAAGCCAAGGGCTGAAGATTAAAAATTTTTCAGTGCAAAGCTGAGTCCTAATGTGATGAAAGCTGAATGTAAGAAGCATGTCAGATTGTTTTTAGAACAAGATGCATAATCATCTGGAAATCTATGTGCCATATCGTGCACATGCACACACACGCACACACACACATACATTTCCTTTTGTTGGTGAAGTCTAAAGAAGTTAACAGAGATAGTGAGCCACAAAGGAGACTGGCATTACTGTCATATAAGAAGAAAAAACATTTGCAGCCTAAGGCGAGTCTTTGTTCACCCTTTTCATTAAAAGGAGATAGTCTACACATGCAGCCCATCGGGTGCATTACTGCCTCCTGCGCGTCCAAGAATTTAAATGACAGTGCTCTTACAGCGGGATCTGTCTCCCTTAGACAATCCTCTGGAGGAGGTCCAGCTGTCCCTGTTCCTAAGTGGGAAAGGAATACACTTCACATTTCATTCTCTCTTAAAGGACCAAATCATCAATGATACAAAAAGCCAAGAAAAGTCTCTTCCTCCCTCCCTATGTAGGGCTCTATACCAGAAGTTCCTCCCAAATCTCTGTCAAGAGATCCTTTGAACGGTGCATACCAGGGACTGAGTTTGACCTCGAGTAACAGGAAACTCAACTGAACAGCCACTTAAACCAGAGGCTTCCTTTTACCTGCATGAAAGAGGCGTGGAGGTAGGCGGTTCAGAGGGCTCTGGGGCACCGTCTACACAGCCAACCTCAGCATGTGGTTTGATGCCTCGCTGTCACAAACAGCGACTCCACTTCCACCTTCAAATCCATGTCCCAGGAAGGAAGAAGGGAAAGGGCATAATGTGTGTGCTCTTTTCTGAAATCTCCTCCCACCCCAACTCATGACTTTCTTCTCCATCTTACTGGCCAGAACTGTGTCACGTGGCAACTTCTAACTTCAAGAGAGAGAGAAATTTTTTTTTAGCTAGGTAAAAAATCTCCCTGTTGGTCACGAAAATGAGGAAATGGATATTATGTCCTAAGAAGCTCAGCCACAGATAGTCCTTTGATTTGCAAAACCCAGTGTGCCAGAAGTTTGTCGTCCAGTCCATGTCCTGAACCGGTCGGTACTTCTCAAATTTTAAGATTTATACGAATCACCTGGGAGTATTGTTAAAATGCAGATTTTGATTGAACAAATCTGCGGAGGGGTCTGGTATTTCGAAATTTTTAGAAGGTCTGCTCACTGCACTTTGAATAGTAAGGTCTTAAACAAGTGTATCCTCCCATCAATTAGAAATCAACTATTTTCTGGTTTTGGATTTGTTTTAATGTCTGAGTTAAAAAAAATTTTTTTTTAATGTTTATTTTTGGGAGACAGAGGGAGACAGAGTGAGAGCCCGGGAGGGCAGAGAAAGAGGGAGACACAGAATCCAAAGCAGGCTGCAGACTCCGAGCTGTCAGCACAGAGCCCAGTGCGGGGGTTGAACTCGTGAACCTGCGAGATCATGAACTGAAGTCGGACACCCAACCGACTGAGCCATCCAGGTGCCCCAATGTCTGACTTTAAAATTTAAATAAGATTTCCACAACAAGCCTACGTATGACAAAATAAGAACTACTCAAGTGACCTGTAGTTTTCTTGCCCATATTTTTAAACTGGAATCAAATAGTGAAGAAATCATCAAATAAATTGAATGTATGCCTCATTCTACAAGTGGGCTGAATTTGTCGAACATCAAGAACATGAAAAACAACACGAGGCAAGAGGACTGTTCTAGATTAGAGACAAAGAAGAAAAAACCCTCATTCATATACTGGAGTTTAAAAAAAAAATAAACAACTATAAAAGATATTCTTGGGACAACTGGCTAAATCTGACTATGTATTGTATGGTATATAATGGAATTGTTAAATTTCTTAACTGTGGTTAATCATATTGGGTTGTTGTAAGAGAATATCCTTATTCTTGGGCAACATTTGTTACATTTTTTAGGGCAGAAGTGCTATGTCTGCAGCTTCCAAATGGTTCAGCAAATATATATTTTGAGAGACCTCAAGAGAAGGTAAAACAAACGTGAAGGGAAATGAACAGCGAAATCTAAGTAAAGAGTTAATAGGTGATCATTGTATCATTCTTTCAACTTTTCTATACATTTGAAACACTTTTAAAAAAAATGTTTGATGTTTATTTGTTTTTGAGAGAGAAAGAGGGAGAGAGACACATACATAATCCAAAGCAGGCTCCAGGCTCCAAGCTGTCAGCACAGAGCCCGATTCAGGGCGCGAACCCACAAACTCTGAGATCATGCTCAACCGACTGAGCCACCCAGGCGTCCAAAACATTTTTAAAGAAAAAGTAAGGAAAATGTTAGTCGTATTACAGTTATAGAGCACCACAGTACACAGAGCTAAGAGTTGATGTTTCCTTTTATTTAGTATTCTGAGAAAGGGCCATTTCTAAGGAAGGGGTTACACACTGGCATACTCATCAAGAAAATATATGTAAGAGAGAAAATATTATCTGTTTCGAGGAGCTCCCCTCCTCCATCATCTCAGAACCCATGGTCACATTCAAGGTACACCGTACATGCATTGGTAGCCCCATCTCCCTGAAAGGACTGGAAGTTCCATCAAGAAAGAGACAGAGTCTTACTCATTTCTATGACCCCAGCCAGAGACCCCCCAGTGAACATTTGTGAAAGAAGGAAAGAGGGCATAAATTGACCGACGGCCTTTTGCCAGGGTAGTTTGCAAGATAGCCCGGAAGCAAAATTTAGGATGTGAAATCAGAAGTCACCCTGGGCTTGGTTGCATACCACTAGAGAAGAGCCTGTGCTTGGCAGGTTCAGCTATTTATGTGCACAGTGGGGTCACTAAACCTGTCCAACGTGTTTGCACTGGTAAGCAGGTCGTTGGGAGCTAGTTCCTTGTAAGACACTTAGCAACTTCGGGGTCCTAGGCAATACATGGCACATACCATGAATAAAGACCCAAAGAAAATAAAGACAATGGCCAGAGAAGAACCACGCCACACTTCATCCAAACAGGAACAAAACACACTCAGATTGAAGAGAAGTTTTTTAATTCGATTATATAATCAATTCTTTACCAGGATTCTTTTGCTCTCTAAATTCTACCGTGCAAGTGCTGAACTGACTAACCTTATTAGCAATACCCTTATTCCTTTTATTTCTTCAGATTCAACTAAATAATCTTGATATATGTGCAGTCATTTCTGAGAAGTTGGCTTTTAATAATCAACTGATAACATATTAAAGACAAAGTTTGTTGTAAAGACTAGTTCAGAAAAAGTTTAACGGATATACATGCTTCTACATTTTCAGAAAATTTTGTAAATTTGCTGCACCTAAAAAGTTTACTAAGGGGGCTCCTGGGTGGCTCAGTCGGTTAAGCATGCAACCTCCGCTCAGGTCATGATCTCGAAGTCCATGAGTTCAGTCCCCGAATCAGGCTCTGTGCTGACAGTTCAGAGCCTGGAGCCTGCTTCAGATTCTGTGTCTCCCTGTCTCTCTCTTCCCCGTTCCCACTCACACTCTGTCTTTGTCTCTCTCTCTCTTTCTCTCTCTCTCTCAAAAATAAATAAACACTAAAAAAAATAAATTTAAAAAGTTTACTAAGGAATGCATTAAAAAAAAAACCTATCTGGCCACAGGTCGTTAATTAGTAACTAAAGAAATAATCAATAAAGGAAGTTATGCAAAAAGCTGAACCAAATCACGATTTCCATGCCAATTCTAAATTTTTTTTTTTAACATTTATTTATTTTTGAGACAGAGAGAGACAGAGCATGAACGGGGGAGGAGCAGAGAGAGAGGGAGACACAGAATCTGAAACAGGCTCCAGGCTCTGAGCAGTCAGCACAGAGCCTGACTCGGGGCTCGAACTCACATACCGCGAGATTGCAGGGCTCGAACTCACATACCGAGAGATCGTGACCTGAGCCGAAGTCAGACGCTTAACCACTGAGCCACCCAGGCGCCCCTCCATGCCAACTCTAAAAAGACCTATTTGCTCGTTTATATCGACTACTCTCTGGTCCATATTCAGCTTATTTTTACAACAAAGGAGGAAGAATATGATGGCCACTTACCATTGGTCTTTCTTACTAGAGGTAATAAAGGAGGTATTAAAATATTAGGACATTGTAAAATAATCATTATTGGAGACCAAGGTATTTGATATTTTCCTACCTGCTAACACCTGTCTTCTCATTTCTCATGAGTAAGCTACGTTAGCCACGATTCTTAGGGTTGCAAATGATGGAAACCCAATCTACACTGGCTTAAACAAACAAGGAAATTGATTGGCTCAAGTAACTGGGAATCTGGATTCAGGGGTTCAAATCATGGGAGGATAATTCTCTTTTTCTTTATCTCATGGCTCAGATTCTATCCATATTGGTGTCATAATCATGTAAAGATGTTCCACATCTTTGCACAGATGGCTACCCGAAGCCCAAAGGTTTTTCATATTTTCAAACCTATTATTTTAGAGCAAGGGGAACACAGACTTTCAGACGGCTTGGGGAAGTTTCAGGAATGATTAGTTTAACATATTGCAACCAGTCTCTGTGGTTAAAGGATGGAGTGTTCTCAGTGAGTAGGTGTGGGTCATGTGGCCACCTCTAAACCGAACTTACCTGGGGGTAAGGAGATGGAATGCTCTGAGATACCAGGCCTGGGTCCTGTGCTCCCCTGTGGATCCAGAAGCGACATTAGTCCCTTTGTAATCCACATGGGTGGGACTGGATTTTCACTGAATGGTGGACAAGAGCTGAGCAAACATGTCTTTCACCCAGAATATCTCCTAGTTTTTTCTTGGACTGAAATCTCGCTACAAATAGTGGCAAATCAGTGTTCAGTGCAGAGTCAGAGAACACACAAACAGTTCAGACACACGGACTCCAATAAAAAAAACCCTGAGGTATATATATTTTTTAATTTTTTTTACTGTTTATTATTTATTTTTGAGGGAGACAGAGACAGAATGCGAGTGGGTTAGGGGCAGAGAGAGAGGGAGACACAGAATCCGAAGCAGACTCCAGGCTCTGAGCAGGGGAGGGGCAGAGAGTGAGGGAGACACAGCATCCAAAGCAGGCTCCAGGCTCTGAGCTGTCAGCACAGAGCCCGATGCGGGGCTCGAACTCACGGACTGTGAGATCCATGACCTGGGCTGAAGTTGGACGCTCAACCGACTGAGCCACCCAGGTGCCCCAAACCTGAAGTATATTCTAAATAAATAGTAATGATTCCTGGACCCCATTATGAAATGAAATATATCTTTATTTGTTCATGGTAGGTACCAGAGCGTAAATGGGTAAGAGTAGGGTTCTGCTATCACAGTGGGGTTAAAATTCAGTTTTGTCATTTTCTGGTTCTGTGAACATGTCATGTAAGTTTTCCAAACCTCAGTTTCCTCAACTGTGAAATGGGGGGGAATGGTATCTGCCACACAGAATGACGTGAGTTTAACTCTATAAGACGTTTAGCAAAGTCATGGTGTCTGGTAGGCACTCAATAAATGTTAGCCTTGTTCATTCAGCAAATTTCTTATGTGCTTGGTACCATGGATGTATTCCCATGGCAAGAGGTAGGATACGAAAATATGATTCTTGCGCTGTGGGCATCTTGAAGTATGTGAGCAGAACCCCCCTCCCCCACCAAGTACATCATATCACCTTGCAGTGTGAGGTGTTACCCTGATTGCCACAGTGGTGGGGGTGGGGTGGGGAGCAGGCACTATGGGTAACCCTTTCTGAAGCTGGTTTAATCTGCTCTCGGCCTGGGAGCACGAGTAAGATTCACAGGCCGGGAGCAGTGGGACAGCTTTGTAGCTCAGAGTGAGGGTACCCGATGGCAGCATTAGCATCGCTTGGGAGACTGTTAGAAATGCAAAATCTTGGGGCGCCTGGGTGGCTCAGTCGGTTGAGCGTCCGACTTCGGCTCAGGGCAGGATCTTGCGGTTCGTGAGTTCGAGCCCCGCGTCGGGCTCTGGGCTGATGGCTCAGAGCCTGGAGCCTGCTTCCGATTCTGTGTCTCCCTCTCTCTCTGCCCCTCCCCCGTTCATGCTCTGTCTCTCTGTCTCAAAAATACATAAACATTAAAAAAAAAAAAAGAAATGCAAAATCTTGGGCCCTACCTAGGGTGACCAACCATCCAGCTTTGCCAGGGGAGGCAGGGCTTCCAGTGCTACAATGGAAAATCCGGGCACCCTGGGACATGTTGGGACACCCGGCCCCCAGACCTGCTGATTCTGACCCTGGAAGCCAGGCCAGGAATCTGTGCTTTAAGCAGCCCCACAATATTGGAGAGGCACTGTTCTAGAGGAGAATGAAGTGTGAACAAAGGCTCAGAGTGAGAAAACTGCCCAGACTGGTTTCTCATTCTCCACGGCTGCCTCCTGGGTGCCAGGTGCCCTGGGAAGGGATACAGGGCAGCTGGGGTCTTCAGGGTGGGTCTCCGCCTCTGGCTGAGCTAGGAGGACACAGGGATGAAAAGGCTTTGCAGACACCTACCCCTCCGTCATCTGCCTCAGCCCCACCTCAGCCAGGGGAAGACTGCCTCTGAGGGGACTGTTTGGAGAGAGAATAGAGAAGAAGGGGAGGGAGGAAGGAAAAACGGAAGACCCTTGGGGGCCCCAGCCTCTGGGCCTGGCTCACCCTATTGTTCATTCACAGACTTGCTACAGTGACACAGGAATCGGTTACCTCAGCGATATGGAACCTACAATATGGGCAGCCCCAGGACTGCCTTCCCTTTTACGACAGGCCGACTCCAACGCAGAAGAGAAGAACTAGCGTTTCCTCTCTGGACGCTTTCTCAAGAATCTTCAACTGCTTAATCCAGGGCTGCTCACCCTTGGCACTACTGACATTTGTTATTATTAATATTGTTATTACTAGTGAGGTATCGTTGACATACGATAGTATATTAGTTTCAGGTGTGCAATATATCGATTCGACAATTCCTTACCTAGCGCTCACCACGAGTGTAGTCGCTACTGCTGTTTTGAGCTGGATGATCCTCTGTTGTGGGGCTGACCTGGGCATTACTAAAGGATGTTTAGTGGCACCCCCTGGCCTCCACCCACAATAGACATCTCCTCCCTAGTTGTGACACCCAAAGCTGTTCAGATATTGCCAAATATCCCTTTGCGTGTGTGTGTGCGTGTGTGTGTGTGTGCGTGTGTGTGCAAAATCTGCGGGTCAGTTTAGAATGACTGCCCAAATTCCCCTGCCTGCAGGGGAAAAGGACTCTGGCTCCATTGCCAGGCACACAGGGTTTTTGAGACTTTTGGGAACGATATTTTCAGACCAGTAACCTCAGATATGCAAGGTATATAACTATTATTTTTTAATATCCAAACTAAATTTATTTTTTTAATATTTATTTATTTATTTTGAGAGAGAGAGAGTGAGCTAGTGCGATCAGAGGAGGGGCAGAGAGAGAGAAAGAGAGAGGGAGAGAGAATCCCAAGCAGGCTCCACACTATCAGCACAGATCCCAATGCATGGCTCCATCTCACAAACCCATCATGAGATCTTGACCAGAGCCAAAATCAAGAGTCGGATGCTTAACCGATGGAGCCACCCAGTTGCCCCCAAACTTAACTTCTTTCTTGAGACTCCCTCCACAAACCAGTTAATGCAAGGTAAGCTTAGTCAAATTAGATCTTTCTCAGTCAGTTCATGGTCTCCTGTCTTTCCTTTACTCTAAGTTTCCAAAGGGAGGAAGAGGGTGGTGTTCAGAGGCTGGTCTGGTCTGAGGTTGTCATCTGTCCAAACTGGCTTCCACCATGATGTCTTCCTCTCAACCAGTCCTGGGCCAAGGTGTCTCTTCTCTGTGACATTCACTGAGATGCCAGATTCCTTTCTCTGATTTGAAGAGCTGACTCCCTCCTGGTGTTCTCTACTAAGTCCCCACAGCGCTGCCTTGAGGATTTTCCTGCTCCTTTGCCTAACTCTGTACCTCTCTGGAGAAGACATGCCAAACTTTCAGATACGTTTCTACTGGAATCCAGAGCCCACCGGAACACAGCTTTTCTTTCCTTACATGTTCCAGGTTGCCTTTTTAAAAATATTCTATCCCATTCTATTCCATTCCTCTTACGCACAATAAATCTTTAGAATTGCCCAGTCCAATACAGCTAGTGGCTGTCAAATACGTAAAACGTGGCTAGTCCAAATGGAGAGAGCTGTAAGTATAAAATCCATACTGCAAACTCTAGCTTAATATGAATTTAAAAATCAATAGTGATTTGCCTGAAATACCAATAAATTTAAAAACAAACCCAGAAAGCTAAAGACAGCCCCTGGAAAGTGCTGGGAAAATGGACCATCGATTTCAGACTTGATCTGCATTTTGTATTTTAATAATGCTCTCTGTCTTTCCTTTTCTCTCTCTCCCTCTCGTCCCTCTCTCCCTCTCTCTCTCTCTTTTGCAAAATATAAAAGCTGATCTGATAAATATTAATTTGAACCATCATAATGTATTTGAAAATTCCAGCTAAAATGTCCACCACATGGAACATTAATGTAATATTTCAAGGCCCTGAGAGCAATACTCATATTGATTGCGTTTATTTCACCCTGGGGAGGAGAGATAATTCTTCAATGTGGGACACATCTGGGAGCCAAGGAGGCAGGGGCTGAGGGGAGAAATGCGAAATTATATATGGTCATAAAAAATACAAAACAGAAAAATCCTCCCCAAAACTCTCTCCCCTCTCCCTCGGCGCCCCACGCCCAAACTTGGCTTTTTGATTTCTCAGCCCGGCAGAAGCTCGGATTCCGAGGCCTGTCGCTGGGCCCCCAGCTGCACGGGCCCTGCCTCCCCGTTGGCTGCCTCCTGGGAAGGCGTCGGGGCCCAGCTGGGATGGACAGACAGACAGAGGGACTGGCCCAGCTGGGACCCCCTGAGCTGCGGGGTGAAAGTTTGTGAATGCATAAGAGCTGTGGGGTCCTGGGAGGGGGAGAGGGAGAAGGGAGGTGGTGGCGGGGAGGCGAGATGGAGAGAAAAGAAAGAGGGGGTGGGGGGAGAGGAAAGACAGCAGGATGGAGAGAGAGCAGAGGGGAGAAGACAGGGACAGGCATGCGTGAGGAAGGAGGGAGAGAGGACACAGGGAATCGGGGTGAAAAGGAGGAAGAGGCAGCGGGGAGGGGGGAGGGCGCGGTGGGGGGCGCGGGCGTCTGGAGTCCGGCTCCTCTCTCTGTCATTAAGGATATTGATGTGCTCAGGCGTCAACGAGTCTTTGCACAAGTGAAAGGAAATCCGATGCTGGTGATGACCCCCAGCCCACGCCCTCCATGCCCCCTGCCCGCGGGCGCAAAGCCGGGGACCTGGGAGGCCGCCGGGAGGTGGGGGCGGGGCTTGGCGAGGACCCTCCCGGAGGGCTGCGGGGCGGAGGCTCCCAGCCCGGTGCCCGTGCAGGGGTGAGGAGGGGGCACCTTTCAACGCAGATGTCCCCCCCCCCCCGCCCCGCCCCAACCCGTTCCAGGCCTGGCTGCCCGGCCTCCTGCCTGCGCCTCAGCTCCTGCAGCCCAGAGGCAGGCGGGGCGGGGATGCCCTCCTGACTGAGCCCTCCACCCCGTCAGGGCCTCCACCCTTCTCCCTGTTTCTTGGGGTGCTGTGCGGGGTTGACCTCTACAGCTTCCCGAGAAAGCAGGAGGTGGGGCAAGGAGAGGGCAGGCCCCAGAGGCCCAGGAACTGGCCAAGGTCAGGCTCATCCATGCCATTCTTCAGGCCTCTGCAAAAATGTCACCTTCTCACAGAAGCCCTCCCTGACCACCTAATCCGCCCCCAACACACACTCGCTATCACG